>NW_023416284.1:25336724-26571135 GCF_014176215.1 Rousettus aegyptiacus | reverse complement strand
TCAAAGCTTGCCACCCACAGGAAACCCTTCCCCACCCTGCCCTGGGGCTGCCTCTTAGGGGAGATCTAAGAACCGTGAGCCAGCGTGCAAACACCCACGCACAGCTAAGGCCCGGCGTCACCAGGACGGGATGCGCTGGGGCTCGAGGACCTGTGGCCGTGCACGGAGAAACCAGCCCAAAGCCCCTTACCCCCAGCCGTCTTTCTGCTGTGTCACCTTCTCATTGTCTGGGGCCTCAGCAGGGCTGGGGGGGGGGGGGTGCGGGGCGGGGGGCTGCTGTTGGGACCTGTGCCAGAGCCACTCCTGGCTCTGTGCCTCTAAGCCAGGCCATGGCTTTGTGAAGACAAACACCTGCATTCAAGGGGACCTCCCACCCAGCCCCCATGAACCCCTCAAGCCCCTTGGCCTTTCACTTGAAAATGTAATGAGATGAAAGAGGCCAGCATCGCACCAGCAGCCAGCAGCAGCAGCACCCCCTGCCCCACAAATGCCAGCTCCCATCCATCCCCCACTGTCCCACCATGGGCACGAAGCACCAAGTCAGGCTGGTCAGGACTCTTCTAGGTTCTTTTCCAGCACTTGGGCCCTTGGCCAGAAGCCCCCTGCCTGGGCTTCAGGATACGGGTCCAGGGAGCTGAAAGGAGAGAGAACCAGAGGGGACATCGGGTGGGATGGGGGTCCTCTGATTCCTTTCCTCCTTCTCCATTGCTCTTGCTCAGCCTCTGCCACTCTCTGCCTCCTTCCTACCCTGAGGCCCAGTAGCGGGATATCCAGACAGCCCTGCAGGAGGCAGCGGCGAGAGGGAGCTGATCCCACTGTGCCTCTCACGAGGACCCTCTAATCCTCTTAGCTCTCACTTATCCCCATGGCCCCCTGGCGGCGGCAGCCCCTGCCCACACTCCGCTGGCCCCAGGACACACCACCTCTGCAGAGGGCTAATGGGCTCCTATACGAGCCCTTGCCAGGTTCATTGGTCACAATGAACCCCAAATCCTCACTGGGGGTTGAGAGGGACATCTTTCACTACTCACTAAGGCCCTTTCCTATCCATGATCGCTTTTGATCCTGACAATCTCTTGTGAGGTAAGGATTCTAATTGCACATTTGACAGTAAAGGACACTGAGGCACTGAAAGGGAGAGGGGCTCTCTTGAGGTCACATGGCAGGTCAGTGGCAGAACTCATTTAGCTCAGGCCCCTCCCACACCTGAGGCCATAGGGAAGTGTCTGAGGTGCTCCCTGGGGGAAAGTCTTGAGCATCTCCTCCCAACCAGAGCTCTGTTCACCTCCTGGGGCCCCAATCCCACATGCTGGTCCCATCCTCTTGCCTCCTGCCTCCACCCGCCAGCTGGAGTGTTCTGGCAGGCTCTTGGCTGATCCAGCTTGCCTCTGTCCTTCATAGCTCTGCCTCTCTGAGCCTCAGCTTCCTCTCTGTAATTGCAGGTAATCAGAAGGGCTACCTCCCAGGATTATTGTGATTAGAAAGTGCTTAGAACAGGGCCCGGCATTCTGTGAGGACTGTGGAAGCACTGGTTATCACTGCAATCACTTTCTGCCTCTGCCCGGGGAAGTCCCTCCCCGCCGCTCCTCCCTTTCTCGAGGTCACCACCAGCAATCGTGATCTTATTTTCCCTCTCTCTCAAGTCCCAGAGCCTGAGGGACCTGAGTCAATCCCCACCTCTTGGTCCTCATGATCCTCTCTTAGTCTTCCACATCCGCTAAATGGGACCACTGCTCCCCATCTGTCTAAGCTGTGGGGCACCTGAACTCACAGGTGAGCACAGCCTCTCCCGGGGCCTGCCCTCCACAGGCGGATGCTCCCCACATGGCTGCTGTGCTCCCCTCCCCACCACACGAAGGACTGGGGAGACTGTCTGTCCCTTGGCTATAGTCGCCCCCACCCCAGCTCTGGCAGCCAAGCTCTCTCGCTGGCATGAGCTGGCACCTTACCCAGGAGGGGAGAGCAGCTGCAGAGATGGTGGGAGAATTCCTCCCGCTGCTGGATTTGTAAAACAATTGATTAAAGACAATGCAATTAATTATTCCTTGATGAAATAGTGGAAATTACCCAGGAAAATGAAGATTTCAGCAGTAGAACGTTAAATCCCTCTAATTGTGTCATTTCTGAAAAACGGGGGAGGTGTATAAAAAAAGGATAGAAATGGTGGGACTGAGGGAGGAAAAGAAATGTAAAAATAGATGGGGTGACCCTGGGGCTCCATGCAGAGCGAGTGAGGGAGGGCGGGCAGGGCCACCACCCCGGGCCTTGATCATAAGGTTCAAAAGAAAAGTCTGAGGTAACAGAGCTCCCTGTGGGGGACAGGAAGCCGCCCGCAGGCCAGACGCTGGCATACGTGCCTTGGGTGCATTAGCTCATTGTCCTCACACTGAATGGCGGTGCCTCATCCTCTTTTTACAAATGAGAGGACCAGGCTCTGAGGGGTCATGTGACTTGTCCAAGGATGCACAACTACTCATGAATAGAGATAGGACTTGAATGCAGGTCTGACTCCAGAACCTGTACTTCTTCAACCACGCCTGCTGGAGTCTGCAACAGCAGGTACTGCAGGTGCCCTTGGCTGAAGCTCCCCTGACCACCAGCTCCCCGAGGGTCTCGGTGGCCTACTGAATCTGAGCTGGCTGTGAAGGAACGAGCACCTGCCAAGTGTTGACATCCCCGCCAATCTGAATTGAGTCTGAGGTCCTCTGGGAAGGGATCTTTCTAACCCTTCATCCTCTCCAATCCCTCTGGATGTGTTTTTGCAGGCCAGGGAGGGGAGCAAGTGGGACCTGCCATGGGCCTGACTTGGTCATCTCTCCCTGGGAGCACCAGGTGCTCTGCTGACCCCAGATGAGAGAGACGATGGTGTAGACTCAGCCTGGCTTTGCTAGGGGTTGCTGTTCAGCCTTGGACAAGTTCCCTTGCTGTCCTCAGCCTCAATTACCCAATCTATAACAGGGGATATTGGAAACAGTGGATATCTTGGTCCATTTGAGAATAGTGAACCCAGCCCAGCCCTACTCCAAAGGTGAATTCAGTTCCAAGAAGCCAACTTTGGCTCTAAAGTGGGCAGCGAGTGGGAGGAGAGGGATGAGGGAAGTCTCAGAGCCAGCAGAGGAGGGACTGTGGGCTCCTCTGCACAAGGCAACAGAGAGCCCTGCAGGGGCAGAATCCCAACTGCCCAGGGATTCCTCCCAGTGTCAGCTGAGTACAGGGAGGGAATGAAGGGTGGGGTGGGAGGAAGGAAGTAGAGGGGCCTGGAGCAGACCCCCTCCCACCCCTCCCCGCTTTGGCACACTAATCAAAGGGGGCCAGTCTACTGGAATGGCTGGGCCTAGTGGGGCCTAAACAGAAGATACTTGATTCTTTTTCATCTCTACTGAGATCCCATTTCAGAACTTGCTCTGTGTTTTTCCATTCCTGGACCATATCTGGGGCATATCCCATAATATTTCTGGACACTCTCAGGCACCATCAGTCTCATTTTCATGAGTTAAAATTTCCAATCGAATCTAACATCAAAACTGCAATTTCTTATTCAATCTAAAGATTCGTCCTTTCCCTCTCTAGCTCAGACCAACCCAGGCTAAGGAACCTGCAGTGGGGACGGGAGGCCTGTCCTCTCTGGGAAGCCTGGGGCTGCCAGGTCTGCTGCGCAGAGGATTTCTTGTGGGTTTTTTGCAATTCCACACACAGGGATCCTTTCACCAGTATTTCCTTGACATGGGGCAATGGTGACATGGGGCGGCTCACACCTCATGAATGTTCCACTCAGACTGCAAGAGGTCACCTCGCCGTGGCAGGCAGACCCTCCGTGCAGTGTGACCTGTCGCGGCTACTCTGGCCCGCAGAAGAACCTGGGCCCGCCACTCCCCCACCCCCCCTTCCCCCCGCCCCCCCCCGCCACCAAAGACAGTTCCAAGTAGCCATCTGCTTCCAGAGTCTTTCAAGCCAGGCTCAGGCCTCAGCCACTGTGCCTACTCAGATCCTAGGAAACACATGTCAGCTTTTCCAGATGTTTCTCCTGAAGCACCACCCCCTCACTCAAAGTGCCAGTAGGGGCACACCCCGCCCCTCCAAAGGAATCCTTATTGCCTAGCTCCTCCTGCCCCTCCCTCCTCACTCTCACCTCACTTTATGAAGCATGGAAGTAGGTACCAAGGATCACAAAACCAGCTTGGGGTCACCACTATATTGGCAAGGCCTGAAGAGATCTACATCTCCATTTAGAACATGGGCTTCTCGGCACCTCAATTACTCTCGGAGCATTCCAGTGAGCAGTATTCTATCTGGACAGTCTGTTGTTAGGCAAGCTCCTGCTTCCCTGGCTAGCTCTGACTTCTTTGGCCACATTCCCATCCCTGTCACCTATCCCAGACCCAGTACCAACCCTCTCCCTGTGGCAGGCACAATAGCCTTGGTGCCGGCTGCCGAGCAGCACCTCTGCTCCAGCCATCCTGCGATGTCTTGGACTGCGGTCCCCACCGGGCCAACTGCAGAGCCAGGCCAGGGCTCCTTCCACCGGCTCAGCCTCCAGCTATCATTTCTCTGATTGATGGAGGGGCTGGGCCAGGGAGGAATCCCCTTCCCTCTGCAGCAAGGGGTCCTGTAAGAGCAAGGTTGGGAGCCAGAAGGCCCTGGGTTTGAATCCTGCAGTTCCCACTTTCCAGTTGGCTGATTTGAGGCAAGTCATCTTGCATTTCTGAACCTCAGTTTCCCCTCTGTAAAATGGGTATGCTAATACTGAGCCCACAGGGTTGCTGGGAAGGGTGATTGAGATGGGGTCTTAGCCAGGTGCTGGCACAAAGAGGATTAGTTCTCTTAGGACCCCTGCCTTAGAATCAAGACACCGAGTTCCTACTCCTAGCTCAGAGACCCATTTTCTGGATGAACCGGGTTTTGAACTTCCCATTTATGTCAAGGAGAAAAAGGCTGTGGTGTGGTGTGGTAGACAGCGGTGGCCTGAGGGGCTAAGGAGGTAGCCCTGGAAGGAAGTCTTTAGAACTTGGGGGTGGTGGGGGCATAGCCCAGATGGGAAGGGTTGTTCCACCCATCTGCTCCTGGACCCCTCCCACCAGGGACGGCACTCCAGCCCCTCCCCCAGCTCCCAGCACAGATGGCAGGAAGGAAATGCCAAAGCTCAGAGGCAGGGAGGGGCCGCACAGCCCCCTGGAGGCTCCAGCCCTTGCCAAGCTTCCCTCAGGAGGAAGAAACAAGCCCCATCCCTTGCCCATGGCACTGCCCCTCCAAGAGCCACAGCCCAATGATGCCCTGGTGCCTTGCTTCCTGTTGTCATGGTAACCAGGACTAGCTGATGTGCCGACAGGCAGACCAGGAGCCGCTGCCACATGAATCACTTGAACTTGATGTGACAGATACAGGCAGGCAGCCGGCACATGGGAGGAGGGAGGTGGTGCCCCTGTGGGCAGGGGGAACTCAGGCTGAATTCCTCCAGTCATGACAGTTTAAGCACCCCAGAAACCTACGAGACCCTAGCAGTCCCTATCAAAGATGGGTCCCCTTGGACCAGCCATGGGTCCTCTCTAAGCCCCCATTTCCTCATTTATAAAATTGGGAAGATGGACTGGGTGGTAAAGATCACATAAAATAATGAGCATGGGCTTGCTTTGAAAATTCAAATGTGATCAAATGTTGGCTGTTTGAGAGGTTCTTCACACAGACTTGGGCTTCAGTCCCCTCTCTGCCACTTGTTGGCTCCATGACAGCCCCGACTTTCTGTTCTGAAGAATGGGCGTAACACTGCATTCGACATTTCACTTAGTCATTTAATAAATATTTATCGAACCCATCTATGTGCCAAGCACCGCTCTAGGTCCTAGGGACCCAGGAGTGGAGGAGGCAGACCCATTTTCTCCCTTAACTCATCTTGCATTCTGTGGGAGGGGCAGGCCCACAACAAGTACAGAGACGAACAGATCTCTCAGGCTGTGCTGGTCCTGTGAGGAATGCTAACGAGGGCCTGCGATACGGAGTAACTGGGCAGGGGCTTATTCCAGGAAGGATGTTCAGGATGGACATTCTGAGAAGGTGACATCTCAGCAGAGACCTTAGCTATGAGAAAGGGCGGGCTCTCAAGGGAGAGTGAGAGAGGCCCCCACCTCACCGCGCCCCAGGGGACAAATGTTCTGAGGTGTGTTCCAAGTACAGGAGGAACGCCACTGTGGCTACAGAGGGCAAACAGGTATGTGCTAATTTATTCCAAATGCAATGGGCAGTGAAAGGCCGGTGGCTCTTTAAGTAAAGAAGTGATTCGATTTGATTTCCATACACATGCTAAGAATGCTTTTGCTGCCATGTAGCCAATGGGCCTTCTGGGACTAGCTCAGGTAGAAGTCAGTTGCAGAGGTCCAGAGCAGAAAGCAGAATGGTGTGGACCCAGGGGCAGCAATAGTGTTGGGGAGAAGTGCTCAGATTCAAGATAATTTTTGGAAACAATTGCTACGACTTGTTAATGGTCTTGATATAAGGAGTGAGGAAAAAGGGAGTAATAGGGTCACATTTGGGTCTCTGAGCTGAGTACATGGGTGATTGGTAGTGCTAATTTCTAAGATCAGGAAAATCAATTACTTTGTAAATCATCTGTAAAGATGAGACTTAAGTCCATGGGACTGAAGGTATCTCTGCAGGGGAGAAAAGACCACGGTTCAGGGCAATCAGGGCATACTACGTCCCCTCTCCCTGTCCTCACGGGGCTGCCCCAGCCTCCCTGGAAAAAGCATTTGAAGAAGCTTCAAGGCAAGGGGCTGGGACGGTCAGAACTATGCATGACAGAAATGCAACTCCCACTCCTACAGGCACAAAGGGGGATTTAGTGGCTTGCAGAATCCGAAGAATGACCCCACAAGATGACCTGGCGAGCGGCTGGGCCTGAGGCGCTGCTGGATCTGCTCCGCTCTCTGCCCTGTCCTCGTGCCAGCTCAGCCGTTCCAACAGCAGACCCACTTCTTCCCAAGCAGGAAACACTGAGGCCTCCAGGTTTTTTAAAAAGAGAGATCGAATTTTATTTTTAATTTTTTTTTTCTCTTCAGTAGGGCTGGGTTGGCCCCCTTTGTCCTAAAATTATGAAAAAATATGTCGATAAAGTTTGGAGGAGGAAAAAAGACTACCCCGGAAGCACATCTATTTAAAAAAAAAAAATTTTTTTGCTAGTCTAAAACGTAGTCACATACAAAAACAATAAACTGTGTCTAAAACAGAAAAAATAAAATATGAAAAAATTCATAATAATATCCTCTTCATTTTTATATTCTATAACTTCCACTTGAAAAACTTGGAGAACTTCAGTTGTCTAGGTTGGACTTATGTGCCACCCTTGGGCCAATTAACTACGGCCAGAGGTGGGATTCCTATAATATCATGGCAGATCGTGGAGGCGGCTGGGGACGGGCTCTGCCTTCCCAGAGAAAGGCAGGCCCCTGAGCAGATAATGCCCCTAATGTCCCTTTCCACAGTATGAGTGTCAGATGAATTCCTGACCAGAGGGATGGAAGGGAACCACGAGAACAAGGAAAAATTTACAAAAGTTTAGAAAACTGAATAATCGTCACTTGGAGGTTCAGGAGGGACAGCCAGAGGAAAGCCCATGGCCCCAAAGGAGAGCAGAGGACAGAAAAACTTGTCTTGACAGAGATAAGTATGAAGCTTCCAACAGAGTTTGTCTGTGTGTGGGAGAGGCCAGAAGAGCAGGCTCTCAGAGTAGTTGGTGGGGACTAACTGAGCCTAACCAGAAAATCTAGTAAATGTTTGAGAAAGACCCTTATATCCCCAAAGACTGGGGTTGTAGGGCGTGGGGGTTGGGGGAGCCTAAGGATGGGAGTTGAATTGGCAGAGCAGACAAAAAGTGCTTTCTCACAAGCTGGAGGCTCTCTAGTCGCTCACTAGCTGGGCGGTATCGGGTAAATTAGATTTTACATCTCTGAGCCTCAGTTTGTTCAGATTTAGAAAGGGCGAATGTATATAGTGAAATAATGTGTAAATGAGAGTGTGTCTGTCTCACAAGGTCCAGGGAGGATAAGATGAGATAATGCATGTAAAATAGCTGCTGCTGAGCCTGACACAGAGAATGTGCTCAATAATGTCACCTACTATTCCTCGTTACTACTACAGAGGCAGGCAAGTCAAAGGGAGTCCCCTTAACTTCGGCGTGCCTATGGGAGAACAGCCTCAGCGGAAAAAGGCTTCAATTCGTGGTCCATGCGTCTACCCTGGGCACCTGTGACAGCAGCTCTACTTTCTGATCACCTCTATGTGCCAGGTGCTCTGTTGGATACTTTACTTGCATTATCTCACTTTTCCACACAGTAATGGTTTGAGATAGTGTATCAGTTAGCTTTGCTGTGTAATAAATCACCCCAACATTTATGACTTAAAACAACAACCATTCATTAAGCTCATGATCCGATGGCTGGGAGATTCAGCTGGGCTGTCCTTCTGGTCTTGGCTGAGCTCCCTCATGCATCTGCAGTCAGCTGCTAGTCAGTTAAGTGGCTCCACTCTGGGAATTGCTTAGCTGTCATCTAGGTGATGGGGGTGACTGAGCCATGTGTCTCTCTGCATCCAGCGGGATAGCCCAAGCTTTTTCACACAGCAGCTGGGCGGGGTTCCAAGAAAACCAATGAAAGAATGCAAGTCCCCTTGAGGCTTAGGCTCAGGACTGGCACGGGCACTTCCACCACATTCTGTTGGCCAACGTAAGTCACAAGTCCCAGATTTAGGGGGATGAGAAAAGCTGCTAACTGATATTGCCATGGGGCACGCTCGGAGAGGGGCAGAGAAATGTGGCCACTTTGGCAATCTACCCCGAATAAGTACAAGTATTACTGCCACTTTACATATGAGCAACTGAGACTCAAGAGGTATAAATAAATGTCTTGCCCAAATTATGCAACTAGTAAGCGGAAGAGCCAGGATTTGAACCCAGGGGTCTCTATGCTCAACTGTATTGTGACATTCAACTGTATTGTGACATTCTATGCTCTCAGGGTAACTGGCAGGACCACTGTCTGCCACAGTCTAACAGGCGCCACAGGGCTTGGTTGAGATGAAGGCGAGGCAAGAGCAGATAAAAAGTTGAGTCTGAGGAAGGTCAGAATCAGGGGATTCAGACGGAGCCTGTGGCCATAACGAGGATGCCAGTTTTGTGAAATGACTTCAGCCTGCCTCATGAAGCCACACAACAGGACAGGCCAGAGCTGACCCTCGTCCAGCAGAAACCTTGCCTGAGCCTCACATTGGCAGGGGCCCATCGGGAGCCCCTGGTCAGAGAGTTGCCTCTGGTGTCTGCTCCTGAGCTCCCAGACCATGGGTGGCAACAGTGCAGGCCAAGAGATCAAAGAGGTGTCACAAGGTAAAAGAAATCTGTCCTCTCAAAAGCTCTGAGATGTCTCCCCCGGTATTTAGGGTAAACAGCAGACACTGGTCAGGAGATGGGACTGCCCTACTGCCTCACCTTCACTCTGACCAGCCCCACCCCCCACAGAGACACCAGAGCCAGGAGCACAGCTGTGCCCAGCCAAGCTGCCGGGTGCCAAGACGAGCCTGGCGGGCTCTCTCTCATCTGTCTCTCTTTAGCAGGAACAAATGGGAATGAGGGAATCAATTAACAAGGCTCCTTAGCCAAATGAGTGCTGCTCTCCTTCCCCAGCCTGTTAACCCTTTGCTTCCAGGGCTGGGAAGAGCAGCCCTGGCTTGCCAACCACGCTCACCGCTGGAGCTCACAGCTGGAAGCGGTGCTCCTGCCTCGTCTGTGCCAAATGCCAGCGGCAGCTGCCAAGCTGAAGGACGAGAGCCAGAAACATGAATACTTCTGTTCCACCTTGGTGGAACTTGGGATCAGGGGCTCTGGCCCACAGGCAGGCCTGGTCCCTTTCTTATCTCTCCATAGACCCTGGGTCCTCTCCTGGATCAAAAAACCCCGAACAGAAGTGACAAGCCTAACAGCAGCCTCAAGACTGGGAGGGCGGGTCATGGCTGAGTCCCACCTGGGGTCCACACTGGGAATGGGAGAAGTAGGGGCCCAAAGGACAGAACAGGATGCATCAGGCCCCATTCGGTAAGCCCTGACAACTCTAACTTCAGAAGCAAATGGTCAGTGCTAAGAGTTCTCTCCAAGGGCACCCTGGAAATCCAGAGTTGTCAGGAGTCCTGGGTTCGAGCCCCAGTACAACAGCTGACATGGGGCCCAATGACATTTTGAATGATTAATCAATAGGTCATTCTTTCTTTCACCCACTCTCACCAAATGTCTTTACTTGTTCCCCTGCGGTCTTTCCCTGCAGCCTCGGCAGCTGGGCTTCAGTCTTGAGCTGCCACTAACAACTCAGAGGGTGCCATCAGTCTGTTCCACTGCACGTATGCGGTGACACTGAAGTCACCACTGCCTCAGACACAAGCAACAAAAGCGTGCACTCTTCACCTTTTACGTTCAAAGACACTTCTAAATTAAGACCAAAAAAAAAATTGGATGCAGCCTGCCCGAGAAGCCACCTACACCCACACCCTGGACTAGGTAAAAGATTCCATAGGCTGGAAGCAGGGGTGGGGTGGGGGTGGGAGGTGGTTAAAGGGACCAGAGAGGCCTGGTCAGAAGGGAAGACCACCTGACAACCACGCTCTGTGTGTTCTGTGCCCTGCCAGGGCCCGAGACATATGTCAGCTCATCCATCCATCTATTCATTTCAGAAATGGACAGTGAGTGCCTTCCATGTCCCAGACACTGTTCTAGGCACAGTGAACAAGCAGACATGGGCCCTGGCCTTGGGCAGGGTGAGGGTGAGAACAGTTCAGTGACGGCACTCAGCCATCCACCCATGGATCGTCCAGCAGGAGTCAGGCTGTCTGTGCCCTGTGTCTTGCCTCAGCACTCCCTGAGTTATCCAAAGGGGACAGCCCTCCTCCAGCCTGCCTTCAATCCCCCTGACACTGGCTGTGAGTTTCCTGGGTGATGGTGAGCCCTAGAAAAGCAGAGGGCAATGAAGGGATGTAAGAGAGACCTGGGAAAGGTGCAGCTAGGTCGAACCGGCTGGACAGACTTCCCAGTAAGCCAAAGGCGTGTTGAAGCCTAGGAGCTGCCCTGTTACAGGTAGGTTATAACCAGACTTCCTCCCCTCCACCCAGTGCATGGCCAGTCTTCCTTCCCTCACTGCCGAAGGGAATCTGAGCTGCTGAAAACTCCTGGGCCTCGAATTCAAAACTCTCAAAGCCAAGGCTCTGATTGACCTATTTGAATCATGTATCCATCACTGAGCCAGCCAACATTGCCCAGGAGGCTGGGATCTGTAAAAGATGGCAGCTCCCATTCCAAAAGTGGGGTTAGCAAGACGGGGGGCAGGGGGAGGAATGGTTCCCTGAAGACAAGGCCTCAGAAGTCTACCACACTGACCTTGAGCATGCGAGATACATTGAGTTAATAAGAATGCCAACGTCACTGAGCTGTTTTGAGGATTACTGAGTAGATCACTCAGTTAAGAGTGCTCAGCACACAGCAGGTACTGAAGAAATGGAAGTCAAGTTTGACCTGGGACCTCTCTGGCTGGCTTCAGTCACTCCTTCTCCAAAACGGGAGTATCCTGATATCCCCAGCTCCAATGCCCCAGGATCCCACGGCCCAGAGCCTCCATGACAGGTATGATTGACCAAAGACCCTGCTCCCAGAGGTCAAGAACCCCTTCTTATTCCTTAGGACCGGGGAACTCTTCCTACTGCTTTTCCCCTCCCCCACTTCCATCTCCGCACCCCTGGGACTGACCCCAACCCTCCGAGTTTCCGCCTGGTGCCCTTGGGAAGAGCATATTCCGGGCTGTCAAGAGCATACGACCAGAGCTCAGATCCCAGTTCTGTCCGTCTCTCTCTCATAGCTGGATGATCTCAGCCAGGCTCCTTAACCCCTCTGTGCCTGTTTCCTCGTCTGTAACAATGGGGTTGATAATAATAGAAACGCCTTCTTGGGATCGTTGTGTATGGGGCCTTGTACGTCTTAGCTATTCGGTGATTGCCGCTGGCTCCTGCTCCACCCTGTTGTGGAAACAGCGCGTTATGGGTTAAGGGCGAGCTGAGCACTGGGGACAGAGCAGTGCCCCAGACTGGCTGCCGCCGCCTCATCCAACTCAAACCCCCCACTTGGTGGAGGCAGACGCATCAGCAGGCAAACTCAGTGCAATGGGACCAGGGCCACTCTCTAGGGAAGCCCAGGGGGAAGCTCGTGGCCACAGAAGGGGCCCGACCTCACAGAAGGAGGCCAGGGCAGGCTGGCAGGGCAGGTGACAGCTGGAAGACAATACAGGTGGGCTGGGTGAAGGAGGTTCAGGTTGGGGGATCCAAGCAGAGGAGCCAACAGTATAAGAAACTCACCTTGAGGGCTGGCCTGGAAACATGGGCTGGTCTTGGTCAATTCCAGGGGAGGGATGGTGAGACAGGACAGGTAGGGGACATCCTGGCAGTGGTTTCCGCTGAGCAGACCGAAGAGCCTCAGTACCTGAGTCTCACTGTATTGTGTGCCTGGGTGTATGACTTTGTGTGATTGACTGGGGCTTTGTGTGTACGTGTGTGGCTGTGTAGGGGACAGTATTGTTGTGGGTTTGTTCCTGAGTGGGACTGTTTGTGAGGACGTGACATACTGTGAGTTAGGAGGGTTGGGGGCTTGGTATGCCTGTTCGAGACAGTTTGGGACGTGGCCACCGTGAGTAGAGTTGTGTGTATATGATTGTGTGTCCATGGGTGTTCCTAAGCTGTAAATATGTAACTGGCAGGCTGTGTGACCAGAAGTGTCTGTCTGATATGCATGTGTGTGTGTGTGCGTGTGTGTGTGTATGAATGTAAGCATCTGTGTGTGTGTGTATGAATGTAAGCATCTGTGTGTGTGTGTGTATTATGTGTGTGTGTAGGTGTGTGTGTGAGACACACATGTACTGCTGTCTGTGGAGTCCAGGGCAATGAGAGCTGCTTCCTATTCTTCATACCCTGCTGCAGACAACACACACACACACACACACACACACACACACACTCTCACTCACTCACTCACTCACTCACTGGCCTGGGAGGGGTGGCTGCCCGTGGCTGCCACAGCCAGTCAGAACTTGCTAATTTGCATGTTAATGAAGCTTGGGGAGCTCTCCAGCTCGAGACTGACAGGAGCCCCCTGTGCCCCCCCATCCTCCCCTGACAAGCCTGGGAGGGAGGAATGGGGAGGGCTGAGAACTGGCAGAGGGAAGAGGAGGCGGAGGAAGCTCCAGGCTGAAGCTCTCTCTCTCTCTCTCTCTCTCTCTCTCTCTCTCTCTCTCTCTCTCTCTCTCTCCCTGCTCCCCCCTCTCCCTCCCTCCCACCCCTGTGCAGGCCCCAGTCACCACCACATGGCTGGCTGCCTGCTCCTTTGGTTCCCCTACATTCTCCCTCCTCGACTGGGCTAAGGAAGAGGGGGTTGGGGCAGAGCCCTGGGGTGAGGGCCCTGAGGCGATGGCAGAGGATGCTGCTCCAGTTCCCCATGAGGTGAGGCTAGGCTGCCCACCCCCTGCCCCTACACAGAGCATCCAGAAAGCTACCCAGGTGTACCCACCCTGGGGCAGATGCCTTAGGATGGGCATCTGAAAGCAAGTTGGTGCCAACACAGCCAGGAGGCCCTCTCCTCTGCCCTCACACTGGACTTCGGCACAATAGCAAAAGGAACCACCGTGAGCTCTTCAGCCTGCACCAAGACAGCTCAACCCATATGGGATCAGGGCTCCTGCCCGGGAAGGGAAAGAAGGGAACGGGGTAGGGGACAGGGATGGGAATGGGAACTCTGGAGACAAGATGTGTGGGGAGGCTTGGGTAGAAATGGAGAGTACCTGCCCCAGAGGGCTGTGCTTCCAGGGAGGGGACAGTGACGGCAGGCGGGAGAGCGGAGTCCTCCCAGCTTTGATCAACAGGTCGGTCTCTGGTTGTGTGGCTGTCCCATGCTCAGTCCCTGGGCCCCATCCACATTCTTATCTGGTCCAAGATTCCTCGCCCTTTCACACACACCCCTAACCCCTCCTGCTCCATCTCTCCTCCACTCCTTCCTTTCTTAATCAGCCACATTCCATAGGAGGCTGGGCTCTCTGGGGAGCCCTCAGCAGTCGGCTCCTAAGAACTGTCTGGTTTTGACCCAGAGGTGTGTCCCCTGCCTTGGCAGAGAGATGTTCTGGGCTGGGGATCCTGGCTCCTGCTGCCTGAGCCTGAACTGTGCTGGGCATTTTCTTCCCTTCTTTACCTTTCCTTCTCACTCATCTCTGCCCTGGATCTAGCCTACCGCCCCTCCTGTCTCTCCCTGCCCTGGTCCTCCATTTCTCCCTCCTCCTTTTCCCAAAATGTTTCAATATTCTCATTCATATTCATTATCATCATCATCATCTCTCTCTTTCTCTCTCTCTCTCTCTCTCTCTCTCTCTCTCTCTCTCTCTCTCTCTCCCCCCCTCTCTCTTTCTCTCTCTCCCCCTCCCTCCCTCTCTCTACCCTTTGCTCTATAGGTCCATGGGCACCTGGCCCCGTCTCATCCCCGCCTTGTGTCCAGGCCTGGTCCTCAGATGTTCCCTTGCCTGAGCTGGGAGGCAGACAGGTGATGACCCCCCAGGCCCTGGGTCTCTGCAGGTGAGAGGAGAGACAGGCAGTTGCTGGTGTTAATTGCAGGGAGGATGTCTGGCAGAAATAAGGTGGTTTTTCTGCTTCAATGACGACTGTTACAATCAAATTGTCCACAGACAATTAGCGGAGTGGGAGAAATAAGAATTAGATTTCTAATTATTTTACCAGTAAAAGCCACCCTGGACCCCATGGGTAAGGGGGAAGGGCTTCTCAGTGGAGCCAACAGGCGCTGTCATGGGTCTAGCTCCCCTGGGCAAGGGGAGCCCCAAGTAGGAGCTCCCAAGGTGGGGAGGAAGGGACAAATCTGGTTGAGCTTCAGGTGCTGGGAAGAGCTGGGAGTCTGGACATGTGGATCCCAGAACTAGCCTTGTTGCCAATTTGCTGTCCTTTCCCATTTTGAGCCTCAGTTTGCTCACTTCAAAATGGGGGAATAATCAATCCCAAGCCATAGAGTTCTAGGGAGTCGAGGAGGTAAGGTGGCAAGAGCACCTGACAGGCACTAGCACAGGGCAGGGCACCCTTTGGGCCCCAAGCTGACACACGCCTGTGTAAATATACAATCACACACACACACTCGAATATAAGAAGGCTCTCCTTCTGCAGCCCTCTGCCTCCCTGGACATGCAGGTCTGTGATGGTGACAGAGGGAAGGGACTCTCAGAAAAAGGGGGCTGAACCCACAGAGAGCCTAACTCTTAAAAAACACCTCTCCCTGGCCCTCATGAGCCCCCACCCCTTTCGATACCTGTCCAGTGAGGCTAAGGATGGTGCCTCCTGCCTGGGATTGAAGCAAGGGTACAACAACACACATGTAAAGCGTGTGCCTCATGCCTGGCACATGGCACATGCTCATTAAACACCATTAATGGTGAAAGTACTTTCCAAAGGGTCCAGCCCAGGTCTGTGAGGCTGAAGAGGGGGTATGGGCAGTTCAGGAAGGAACCTGGTTAGGAAGCTAAAGGAGCGCTGAAGAAGTACTTATCAACCCTACTAAGCACAGGGCTCTATGCCAAGTGTTCTGGGCCCGCCAGACCCAGCCTTTGTTGGAGACCACAGACTCCCAGAGAGAGGCACAGACTGAGCACAGAAGGACCAGCTGGGCTGAGCAGGATCGTCCTGGGTTCATGTCTTGGCTGTGCCCTTTCCAACTAGCTCACTTTTCCTCTCAGAACCTCAGTTTTCTTCTTCATAAAGTGGCTTCCTCCAGAGTTGTTTTGAGGCTGTGACAATGCCCCTAGTAGGAGCAGAAGGCGCTGTTGGCACAATCGCCTTGATTTGAACACCCGTACCCCACGTGTCCTCCACACAGACTCAGGGCCCATGTGTAGGAGCCCCTGGGCCACCCCAAACCTTTAGGCCTGACTTCACACCAAGAAGAGGGAAAACTAGCTCCCTAATGTCCTCTGCGAGCCCATACCTGGTGACAGCCAACACACCTGCTCGCAGATGATCCCGTGCGGGTGCGGCACATGCTCCTGCTGTGACTGTCACATTCGTACACACCTCTCTCTGTCTCTCTCTCTCTCTGTCTCTCTGTCTCTCTGTCTCTCTGTCTCTCTGTCTCTCTCTCTCTCTCTCTCTCTCTCTCTCTCTCTCACACACACACACATACACACACACACACACACACACGCACACGCACACACACGCACCCCCACCCCCTTGCTGGGGCAGCCAGAATGTCCCCGAGTGAACTGAAGAGAAGCACGGCCACACCCACCAGGGCTGGGCTGAAGGAGGCAGCTGCAGCCCAGCTGTGGGGTCAGGTGGGTGAGGGGAGCTGCTTGGAGACTCAGCTGGGAGTCAGGCAGGAGGGGTGCACAGCTGCATCTTGGGCTGCAGGCCACCTTACTTCTGGAGCCAACTGGTTGGACGTAGCAAGGCAGATGTCACCTGCTTGGAGGTGGCTAGAGCCTCTACCTGTATTGATCTCCCCCACTCCCCACTGTCCGGCATTCAGCAACGGTGACGGTGCCCCCGCCCACCTTCCCCCACCCTCTGTGCTATCTCTTCCCTTGCCCACCATCTCTCTGTCTCTGTCTCTCTGGTTCCCTCTGTCTGTCTTCGAGTCTCCGGATCTCTGTCTCTCTGGGCTGAGGTCTCCCCACCCTGGTGCTGGTCTATGTAAATGTGGTATTTCCTGTCTAATCAGCAGGCTGCCTTCTTGGTTCACATTTAATTTGATCAGTGGCAGTGCCTCTGCTGAGCCACTCATCAACGCAGGAAGACAATTAGGTGAATGTCAGGGTGGCCCAGGCCCCAAGGGGCTACCAGGGCCTGGGGCTGGGGCCATGAAGGGTAGAGGGCAGGGGCCTGGCTACAAACTTCATCTCCCTCGAGGCATGTCCATACTTAGGGCCTAGGCCTATTGGCTGAGGCCCGGATTGCCCAGGGACTCCCAGGCCCCCCTCTACCCTGAACCAGCAATTTTGAGTCATGGCTGGTACTCCTGCAACAGGAGAGCTTAGCAAACACCCCTCCCGGCCCCTAGGCCACAGAAAACAAGGGCCCGAGAATATGCATGGCTACAGTCAGGTAGACTCCTGGGCTGGGCTGGGTTTGGGAGCGGCTCAGAGCTCTGGGCTGGCTCTGGGTCCCCTGAGAAAAGTACACATTCTTTCTACAGGTTCTCCCCAGTCCCGCGCAGGCCCGCTGGGAGCCCTGAGCCGAAGCCCGGCCTTTCGTGCTCCCCTTCTCTGTCGCCTTTCCTCTCCTTCTGCGTGTTTACTTCTGATTATCTTTGTGTATCTCTAACCTCTCTGTGCCTCTTTTTTAAACCTCATCCCTTTACCCTCCAAACTCTCCCTTTTTCTATGTCTTACACCCCCACCCCCGCCACACCCTCACCTGTCCTAGGTCTCCCAGAGACGCTCTGCCTCAGCTGCTCGTCCGTCCGTAATTCCCCCTCTCGCTCCCTGTGGCTTTCTCACAGCCTTGCTCCAATGGTCCACCTGTGGCTGACCTTCTAGGAAAATCCCAACTCCCTACTCCCAGCCCTGGCTTCTTCCCACTGCCCCCCCTCAACTCCCCAGGGATCCCTTGAATCTCCAAAATCTCCTTAACTACTGGCTCCTTCCTGTCAGCTATCAATTTATTTGTCTCTTCCTTCTTTGAAAAAATAACAGTCTGTGGCCATGCTACCCTGAACAACCCAATCCTGTCTAATCTTGGAAGTTAAGCAGGGTCAGGCCTGGTTAGTACTTGGATGGGAGACCACCTAGGAAAACGAGGGTTGTAGGTGTAAAAATAATAATAATAATAATAATAATAAAAAGAGATTGTAAGCTGACAAGGTCCTTGCGATCTGTGAGGTCAACAAGGGTTGCCTCACCTTAAAAAATTAAATTAAATTAAAATTAATTTTTAAGACATACTCTCCCTTGACAGCCCAACCTCTTCCAGCATGGCCATCCTTCTCTTTGCCCTCTAGAGACACCTCTGGGAGAGTTGTCTACATTTGCTCCTTGACCTACTCCAAGCTGGCTCTGCCCATGGTGCCCTAGAAACAAGCCTCACCAGCAATCTTCTTGTCACCAAAACCCATGGTCATACCTCATCTGGGTATGAAACACTGTCAGGCACAACTGACTGTACCTGTTCTCTCTTCTTGGCTCTCCCATGCTCCCATGACACCTCCTGAATTTGCCCCATACCAGCTGCCCTCCAGCATTCTGTCCCCCATCACCTGTTCCATTCGCCTTTCATGTGACCCCTTGGTAATGTAATCCCTGCCTGAGGCTTTAGTCACCATCTGGGTACCTACACTTCTGATGATCTGCTCCAGCCGCGCTCCGTCTCCTGAGCTTGAGCTTGAGACCTGACTGTCCACTGCCTCCTGGTCCCTCCCTGAATGTCCTATGGCCACCTCAAACCCCACATGGCCCAAAACAAGATTTCCTTCTGACCTCACACCTCGTTCCTCCTCTTGGGTCCCCCAACATGATGACTAGTACTTCATGTCCCAGTTTCCCAAGTCAAGAGCCCTCTCCTCCCGCAGAGCCACACGGGGGGTGCTTATGGACTACAGATTCATCAGTTCTGCCCCCTAAGTAGTTCCCTTTCTCTAAGGTCTTGAAAGTCTACCCTCACCTTCCTCATTCTCCCCAGACAGACCCACTCAAGCCAGGATGTTCTCATCATTCCTTGGAGGCCTCTTTTGCTTTTCTACTTCCAGGTGTTTACTCACTCTTTGTCCCCACATGGAACATCGTCTTTCTCTTCTTCGCCTATCCAAATCCATTTGGCCTCACTTCTGCATAGCCTAGATCCAGCCTCTTCCAAGGAAGCCTCTTTCTCCTCCCCAGCAGGCAGGACCTCCTCTCACCCTAAGCTCCTGGGCCCTTCTTGTCTTATCTATGCCTGGACACACAGCATCACCTCCACCCTTCCTCCTGCATACATGGACTCCTACATCTCCCAGGCTCCTTGTTGATAAGTGAACCATGTGACTGCTCCTGGACAATGAACTGTGGGCAGAGGAGAACTGGTCACTTCCTGGCTGTGCATAATTTTCCAGTTGCCGAAGCAACCAGGAAACCCTCTTTAAAGATGGTGGATCTTCAAGATCAAAGCAGCATGGAAAGCTGAGTCACCCCAGGAAGGACAGCAGCCCTGAGAAAGGCCTGGATCTGCAGCAGAATTTACATAAGCAAACAATAAACTTTTGTTGTGTTCATCCACTGAGATTTTGGGGCTTTTCGTTAACATAGCACAGCCTCTCCTACCCTGACTAATACAGTCTTCTCTGAGTGTTATTTCCCCACTTCTAGTCTGAGGATAACTATCATTGGCTCCTCACAGGGCGGTTGTAAGGATTAATTATTAAAAGATCCACATTGAGTCCCTGGGTGCCTATTACAGGCTCATTGAGTACTGCCTAACTACGAGATGTCCTGTCAGGGCAAGTGTTACAAACTGACTGTGTCAGGCCAAAATTGATATGTTCAAGACCTAATCTCCAATGCAATGGTGTGTGGAGAAGGGGGATTTGGGGAGGTATTTAGGTTTAGATGAGGCTATAGGGTGGAGCCCCCATGATGGGATTAGTGTCCTTATGAGAAAGGAAGAGACCAGAGCACTTTCTCTGTCTGCCATGGGAAAAAAATGGTGAGAAGGCTGCTGTCTGCAAGCCAGAAAGGGTTTTCTCATTAAGAGCCAAATCTGTAGACACTTTGATATTGGACTTCCCAGCTTCCAGGTCTATGCAAAATAAGTGTTTGCTGTTTAAGCCACCCAGTCTATGATATTCTGTTATAGCAACCCAAGCAGATTAAGACAGCAGAGCTCCATGTATTAGAGGAAAAAGGAGATAGCTACATTCAGATGCTCAGGTTGGGCACTGAACAATTCGAGGTGGGAAGTGCATTAGAATAGTGTACTGTAGTAACCCTGTCATACTCCCAGTTCTGTTTTGAACCCACTGATAAATATGCAGACTTATTTTGTTGCTGAGAAGAATTTGGAGGGGTGGAGTCTGAAAAAGGCACAGGAGAAACAGGAACAATGGTTATACTATCATAACAATATCAGGAAACATTCACATCATGCTGCTGTGCGCCAGGTACTGCTCCTAGCACTTCACTTACATTTATTCACTTATTTCTTACAACAACGGCACTATGAGGTATACATCATCATCCCCATTTTACAGATGAGGAAATTGAGGCAGAGATAAGGCAAGTTACCTAACATCATGTGGCTTATAAATAGCAAAGCCAGGATTTGAATCTGGGCAGTTTGACTTAAGAATTGCTCTTCACCCCACTATTCTGTGGGTTCCTGGGAGGAGGGGCAGTAGGGGGTCCCTCTGCAGCCTAGCGCCATGCCTGGGTTTGAGCTTCCAGAGTCAGGGGGAGGGTAGAAGCTGAAGAAACTGATTTCATGAGAGTGTTTGAGAGATGATATGCACAAGCTCAGCTCTTTGGGCCCCAGATGACGGGACACAGAGCAGAGCGCAGTTCCTTCCATCCTTTACCCCGTCCATCCCCCACTCCCAACCTGCCACCTTGACCTTGATACAGAACTCAGAATTGCTCTGGAGTCCAAAGGGTAGGGAATTTGGAAAGCATCCAGAGGTCACCTCTTTGGCTTGGCATTGGTATTTCATGAGGGCAGGGACAGTGGGAGGATTCTCCAATCAGGTTCGAGGATGGCATACGTGTGCATCAACAGGAGTTTGGGCAGGACTGGGATGGAAGAATGTGTGGGCTCCTATGAGGAAAGATGGTTCGTGGGCCCCAGTGAGACCCTGCCTCTGGAGCTTGCCAGAAATAGTGGAGACTTTGTCAGGGAAGGGTCTAAGGCCCTAGAGTGAGCATGTGGGGATTCAGAAGCTGAATCATTTAAATACAAATGTAATCTCATCCGTGCTCAGAGGTCCTTCAGCTCTGTGACACATCATGCCACAGGCAGGCATTCACCTAATTCTTATACCCACCCATTTTACAGATGAAGAAACCAGGGGTCAGAGAAGCTGATTGCCCACAGTCATTCAGCCATTAGGCAGCAGAGTCTGGCAGACCCCAGAGGTCCTGCACTGTCCACATCTCCAGCTGCCCCTAGAAGTTCCAGCCCAACTGAAAGAACTCCACATGTCCCCAAGGATTCCTCCTACCGGCGACTAGGTCCTCCAGGTCTCCTGCATCCTGGCAGAGGCCTGTCTACCAGGGTGAGCCTCTGCCTCACCCGCCCACCCGTGTGCTAGGGACAGAAGGGGGACTTTATGTGCAATCTGCCCGACTCTCCAGAAAGCACTTAGGTTTATGATGTGCATGAAATTGATCGCCAGTTGGCGCAGCCCCCGCTTGCTCAGTGCCAGCCCAGCGCTGGCAGGAGACTGCCCCCCTACACCCCCACCACCACTTTCAAGGAGCATCAAAGCTGCCTGCCAAGGCCCCCCATGAGGGTCCTTCCCCACTAACAAGTGCAAAGTAGAGGGGGAGCCTTGCCCAAAGGCCCTTCCACAGTGCACATACCCCGCCCCATGATAGTTAAATATCTCCATGTTTTGTGCCAATTCCAGCCTCTTCTGCTTCTCTTCTAATGAGCTGATGCTTTCAAAGGCTCCACTAATTGGTGTTTGCTCCTCACACACCACGACACTTTGATAGTCACTTAGGACATGGGTCCACTCGTCACATCCATGGTATAGGAGGTTTCTCACCTTACTGCACCAGAGTGCCTGGCCTGTGTGCCCAGTGCCTGTGTGCACATGTGAAAGTACCTATGTGCCTTGTTTCCCATGTGGAGAACATGTGTCTGTACACGCACACCTATGTGCGCATGTGTGTACAAATGCTCCTTTGAGGTTATTTCTTGCACACCTGTGTCTTTGTCAGTGCATATGCACTGACGTGCACAGGTGAATGCTACATTCTGTGCACATGGGGTGTGCATTTTTGTGTGCGCCCATATTCCTGGGTGGGTGTATTTGTGTGCATGTGACAGAGCCTGTGTTTCTACATGCACTCATGTGCTTTGCATGTTTGTGCATGGACATCTGCTCGCAGGCACATACATGTGAATTTTTGCAAGTCTACTAATAAGATCTATATGTATGTCCGAGTGCCTCTGTGGTGTATAGGACATATGCCTAAGCACAGGGCAAGGCAGGCATATGCATCTGTGTACAAGGCGGGATATGGGATAGGAAAATCCCTGGTTGGGGCATACATACACGTGTAGCATACATGTACTTGGGCATTTGTGCATGACTTGTGGCAGAAAGGTATAACGTAGCAGCCAAGGGCCCACAGGCTTTGGGTTTGAGGTCTGGCTCTGCCATTTTCTACCCGCATAACTTTAGAATAATCACTTAATCTCTCTAATCTTCGGTTTTCTTATCTGTGAAATGGAGATAATAAGAGCATCTATTTCATATTGTCGTTGCACAGATCCAGCAGGGAGCTAGCTGCCTGAAAGAAACCCTGTGGGTAGACACTTGGGGAGACAGCTGGTCAGGCACAGGTCACAGAGCAACAGCTACAACCTCTGAGATCTTTGTTGCATTTGATGAGTTCACATATTTTTTACCTACCTTTGACAGATGGGAAACTGAGACAAAGAAGTAGATGGTGGTAAAGCTGGAATTTGCTGTCAGAGGATGCAGCCTACAGATAGGTTATTCCTGAGGGCAAGAGGGCAGCTTCAAGAGGATGGAATAATGCATACCTTGGCAGACCCCATACACAAATATATAAACCTAGAGCGAAGGGGCCAGGCACACCAGGCTTGGGGGCAGGTGAGGGATATAGGAGTATAGCCAATATAGGTGAAGAAGACAGGCAACCCTTAAGGAGCCCAGCTCTGTCCTGTAAACCAGGGGTTCCCAACCCCCAGGCCATTGACCAGTACCAGTTCAGCACCTGTTAGGAACTGGGACGCACAGCAGGAGGTAAGTGGCAGACAAACGAGCAAAATTTCATCTGTACTTGCAGCCACTCCCCAGCACTAGCATCACTGCCTCAGCTCCACCTCACCTCATCAGGCGTTAGATTCTCATAGGAGCACTGGTCCTGGTGCCAAAAAGGTTGAGAACCGTTGCTGTAAACACAGCTTCAGTCTAACCCTATCATTTACTCATCAAGAATCTGAGGCCAAAGGGAAAGGAGCTTGCTCAAAGCCATAGGACAGAAAAACTCTAGAACCAAGTTTGTGCCAATTCCAGCCTCTTCTGCAGAAGAACTCTAGGCCCTTGGCACCCAGGCCATGGCTCTTACCGCTTGCTCTCCTCATCTACCACACTGCCACTCAAGTGGCACTGACCAGGCTGGGAAATGATGGGCAGGGGCAGGGCCCTCCCCATGGGTAGGTCATAGAGCATTCAAACTACCTGGTGGTCAGCATAGAGGGTCCACTGTGTCCCCGTTTGGGGGAACATGACCCCTGGACCTAGGATCCTGCACTTCCCCCTACCTAAGATTGCAACCAGTATGCTTTACTTTTTTTTTTCCTTCATATTTTGCGGGGTAATTTTTTATGTTACTTTTTTAGTTAAAAAAAAAAAGTCAAAACTTTAAAATATCACAACCAGCAGCAGCAGCAGCAGCAGCAGTGCAACCTCACCAGTTGACATTGCCACCCTCATTAGCACTGCCATCCCCGAGTCATCACCATTACCAGCATCGGGGTATGACTGCTCCCCATCACCAATTCTCATCCCTTAAGCTCTCCTTACCCCTGGCCCTTAATAAACGTCTCTGTCACGGCCCCAGAATTAAATAAAAATAGTTTTCCCCCCACCATTTGTATTTCATTTCTTTTCCCACCTCCATGCTCATTCCAGGATTATGTGATCCAAAGCCCTCCCCAAACCTGCATCCTGCCTTGCTCCCCTGCTCCCAAGAGTCCCTGGCCTGGCCTGGCCTGGCCTGGCCTGGCCTGGCTTGGCCTGGCCTGCAGAAACCTCAGGCTGGGCTTTGGCCCTGAAGCCTCACTGGGGGCTAACAGCAGGCAAGGAAGCCAGGAGGAGCAGAAGGGCCTGCAGCCCCCTCCTCACGCCTAGCGCCCCACCCACCCAGCCGGCCGCCTGTCTGCCTTCCTGAGCTCATTAACTGCAGGTCACTGTTCAGCAGGAAAGACAAGGCGTGGGTTCTGCAGGCGTTCATTAGCCGTGAGAGGAACAGTGTGTGTGAAATTAGCAGTCACCTGAGGACCTCGATAATTTCATAATTAGGAGGCCTAATGGCTCCAGCTCTGGATGCCAAATGACTTAACCCTTGCCTGCTGGGCGCCTATCCTCCAGTCCAAGGCTGAGAGGACGGCCTGTAGTAACCCCTCTGCTCCAGTCCCCACTCCCTATGGTCCAGTCACGTTCATTTTTACCACCCCAGGACCCAGCACCAGGGCTGGCACAGAGGGGGTGCAAAAGCAAAGTTAATGGAGTGAATGAATGAATGAACGAACGATCAGGTGTCTGAATGGTAAAAGTTTCAGCCCCCACTGCAGGTGCTCAGGGGAGGAAGGACACTCCATCTGTGTGAGTAGGTATGTGGCTGTGTGCAAGCCTGTGTGTATGTGTGTGTAAGTGAGAGCATGAGGGCACACTCACATGTGAATCTCTGATGTCTGCTTCTAAGAACCTTGTGTGTGTCCTTGTCCATACTTATATCTGTGGTACTCATTCTGCTGCCTCCTGTCTGGAAACAGAGGGTGCTCTGCAATGGGGGCTCAAGTACTTCCCTTGACGCCAGTCTCTCCTGGCATAATGGTGGCTCCAGGATTTCTGTATGGGAATACTTAGGGGGGCACATTTGAGAGGAAGAGGTAGCTTAGAGACTTTGCCTTGAATCTGCATTTGCATAGCAAGTACACTGTTTTTATTTAAACGAAATGTTTATTTGAGAGGCTGGTCCTAATAATGGGGTGCTAAAGTCTCCTCCTTTAACATGGGGGAGTTGCTTGTGAGTCTCCAAAGATGCCGCCCAAGCCTTTCTCAGCCTGCTCCCCCTCTTCCTAACCTTCCGCTGGTCCTGAAGATGGAAAGGCTGAGGAGGAAGGTGGGGTCCACTAGGCTCCAGGATGGTGTAGGCCTCCCCCAACATGGGACAACTGGTTCTGAGCCTGCAGTGACCCTGCCTCATGCCTCTAATTGCAGAGCAGAAGTGAAGAGATCAGAGGAAAGGAGAATGAAGGAATGAGAAGAGAGGAGGTAAGAGGAGAACAATAAAGAAGTAGAAAGAGGGACCAGGAGGGTAGGGGGAAGAAAGGGAAGGAGGAGAAAGGATGGGAAGTCCCAAGGAGGTGAGAAAGAAGATAAGAGGAGAGAGATGGGAGGGGAAGAGAGAGGAGGAGAGGCAAGGAGGCTGAGAGCATTATCAGCACTTAAAAAGCGAGCAGCTCAGTTCTTCTTTGGCACAAATAATGGCTTTTTATGAATAAATCATGTGTCAGATGCCTCCCAGGGAGTAGGCATGGAGGGGGGCGAGTCGGCCAGGCTCCCGGCTGGCGGGAATGGGCCAGTCGCACACCCCCAGCTGCAAGGGTGTTGCCTCCTTTCTCCTGATGGGGCCCAGCAGTACAGAAGCTGTCTCTGGAATTACCACTGCCCTGAGCCAGGCATGCTCGGTCATTACTCTGAGGTGGTCTCGCTGCTCCCTGCTCAAGAGCCTGGCCCATCCCAGAGTGGGGAGTGTCCCTCTACTCCCCTTCCCTCCCACAGCAGGGCAGCACAGAAGATGCTCCTGGCAGGGAAACACCAGCTCGGGTGCACCCCGGAGAGAGATCTGTGCCAAGATACGCAGACACACCCAGAGAAGAAGGCATGCAGTGCACACAACTGATCCAGGCATGGACTCTGCAGTTCCGGGTGCAGACGTGAACACACTCAAAGATGGAGACTGTCATTCCCAACACACACACATACACACACACACAGGCACGTGCACGCTCAGACAGGGAGACCCCAACCATCACCCATCCTGCCTCCCGCCCAGCACGTACACATGGGCCCACACAGACAGATGCATGTAGGGCTACATGGACACACACAGACCTGCACATGCACGCTAGCAGCCCACCCTCTGGCAACCAGAATGGGGGCAGCTTTGCAGCTCATATGGAGCCCAGATCCAGCTGGGCTATCCCAGAGTCTGGTTGTAGGGTGGGGCTGGGACATCTGTCCCAGGGGAGGGTCCATCAGCCTCTATGTGGGACTGGGACATCTGTCCCAGGGAAGGGTCCATCAGCTCCCCACCCAGTGAGGACAGCTACCATACTCCATAGTGAGGTCTCAACCCTCAACTGAGCCCAAGCTGTACAGGTCCTGCTGGCTCCAAGCTCCTTTGCTCCTTTGCTCACAGCCACCTCCCCAAAGGCAGTAGAGTCCATAGAAGAGCCGGGGGATTGGAAGTATACAGTCTGGGCAGGAACCTCATTTCTTCCCTTTGCCAGTAGTGTAACCTCAGAGAATAATTCCAATCTTATTTGTTCCTCATAAAAAATCTGAGACAGGTGCTGCTGCCCCGTCTTCCAGGCAAAGAAAGTAAGGCTCCGAGAAGTAAGCACACTGGGCATTTCTTTCTAGGACCACGCTGTTTTTGCAAACTCTAGGAGCCCAGTATCTTGGTTTTCTTCCTTCTTTTCCTGCAGCTGCTCCTTCTCAGCCAGTGGTTCCCCTTCCTGTGCCGAGGTTTTTTCTAAGGTACTCATTGAAGCAGACTGAAGTTGCCTGTTCTTCCCATGCTGCACCACCCCCTAAGCCACTCCCAACACTTCCATGACAGTTTCTGTGTTCTTGATTCTCTGACTGCCCTCTCCATCCCAGACAGCTTCCTGGGCACCTGACCCTGTTATCCAGCTGGCCACCATGTTGCCCAGTGCCAGGGAATGCCATTCACACAGAGTATATATGCTCCTGAATATTTCCCAAATCCCAGGGGTTCTCATAGGACAGAACTCAAAATGGGCCTGGCTGAGGCTGAGTGTACCATCTTCCCCTAGGCTCTTCCTGTCTGGAAATTCCCAATGACTTTACATCCAAAACGTATGTGAAGTCATCCTTTCCTCTCCAGCCCAAATACCTTCCTCTCTCTCTCCTGGTTTGAGTCACCCAGCACCCCTGGCCTTGCTACTGACCCTCTCTTATTGTTGTTCCCTCTGGCCCATTTGCTTCTCCATCATCAGTTAACTTTTCCCTCTCAGAGTTTTGGCCACACTAAAAACCCAAACGATCTTTTAGTTCTGGCACCCATATGATCTCGACTCCAGGTCTCTGATCAAGCCATTCCCTCTGTCTGATGCCCTTCACTTTGCAATGCCTACTCATCTTTCAAGGCTCAGCTGAGACAACACTCCTTCCAGGAACCCTCCCTGATGCCTCAAGCACCGGATTGATGCAGCTATGTCTTTCATTCCCATAACAGCCCCCTGGCTCCTCCATTTAGCTCCAATCTATAATCACCTATTTACTCATCTGTGTCCCCCTAGAGCCTCTAAGTTCCTTGAAGGCAGAGTTGTGCCTATGTTGCTCTCTATGGCAGCCCCAATGCTTGGTACAATACCTGGCACACGATAGGTGCTCAATCAATCTTCCATGGATGAGTGAATGCGTCAGTGGGCGCAGGACCTGTGCTGAGCACTTTACATACCTTCTCTTATTTATTCACTAGAAATCCATGTGATGGGTGCTACTATCTTGTGATCCAGACCAGGAAAGAAAGGCTGTAGAGGTTGAAATCCTGCCCAATATCATACAGCTGGTAAAACAGCAGGGAATGGATGGATTCAAATAGAAGTTTGTGTGCTTTCAGAGGCCTCCTTTCTACCACTCCACCCTGCTTTCCCAAGTCATTTTCCATCTCTGACCCTGTTTTCTCATCTGTACAATGGGAACAAAAATTATACCTAATACAGAAACTGACACTAACAGGTTTTCAGTAAATATCTGTGCCTTCTCTCCCGACTCTGAGGCTTATTCAGAACAGAATTTCCCCAGGGCAGAAACTTCCTGCCTGCACATGTTCACAAAAACAGGTGCAGAGCTCCACACAGGCACATTCTCAGCATCCAGAACTCAGTAGGCGCCTAACCACTGCGCGTTGCGCGGACAGGCATCAGGGAACGCTGACACATACTCAGATACAAAGCCACAGTAGGTGCTCAGGCCCTGGAACCCCACCCCCACATCCCTGCCAGTTCTCCTCCTCCGCAGCCACGCCCCCTGCTAGCCCAAGGCGCGGGAAATATTTAAAACAATTTTATTCATGAAAATATGCTGTACAATGCACTCTACACGGCCTCGACACGGCACACACGCACACGCACACGCTGACGGCACGGCCACGGTACACAGCCTACGATATGCGCCAGGGACGCCGCGCCCACAGCCCGCCCCGACCAGACACTTATAAATATGGGAGAGAAGAGCCAGGACTGGCACGGAGAAAGGGGTGTCGGGTTAGGGTGTGGATCCGGAGCTGAGGCCCGCTAGACAGGCTGAGACCAGTACTGGGGGTGGTGGTGAGGACTGGAAAGGGCGATTGACTCCAACAGGGAAGGGGAGAAGCAAAGGTTGGCAAGATTGGAAGGGAGGGGCTGAACCATGGGGGAAGAGGGTCAAAAGGGAGGTTAGGACTGAAGGACGACAATTCCGGGTGTACAGCCAATAGGTAGGTGTGAGTGTGTTTCCGGGAGAGGGCTGCTGGATTTTTGTGGGTGAAGCTAAGACCAGTAGAAAGTGTCAATTGGGAATCAGATCGGAGTTTGGAGTGGGCGATTCACCAACGTGAGGGCGCCCCATCCCGGGGAAAGGAAACTGTAGGATTCAGAGACGCCCCGCCCCATCTCCGGTTGGCTTCTCTGACCAGCGCAGCCCGCTTCGCTCCTCCCCACTCCCACCCAGCCCGGGCTCAGCCTCTGCCCCCAGGCTTCCTGCCCCGGGAGTAAGGGGAGAGGCTCTCAGGAGTCTGGGCAGGAATGGCAGGGTGCCCCGGCCCCTCCCTACCACATCCCTCAGCGGCCAACTTCTGAGGGATGTCTCCAGCAGGGCTGAGGCTGCCTCCTGGATCCTCCCATGGATCTGGAATCAGGGGTGGGGACCCGGGGATCAGGATGGGAAGACAGAAGCCCCTTTGGGGGCGGGGCGGACACCCGGGGCTCCGGAGCAGCCTTCAGCCCGGCACCCAGCTCTGGTTGGGGGGCGGGGCCCCGGCCAGGCCGGGCGGCGGTGGAGGCAGGGCCGAGTCGAAGTTGAAGTCCATTTCGTCGCTGTCCATGAAGTCGTTAAGGATGATGGACTCGACGTCACACTCCAAGCTGCCGCTGAACATGTCAAGGTCCAGGTCGGCCGGGAAGCGGTCGGGTGCGGCACCCAGCGGCCCGGCGGCGGCCGCCGCGTACGGCCCAGGTAGCGCGTCCAGCAGGAGGCCGCCAGGTGGGCCCCCGAAGGCGGCCGCGTGGCCGGGCGGCGCCAGACCCGCGGTGCCCGCCTCGCCGGGCAGCGTCATAAGGCTGATGGGGTGGGCTAAGGCACTGCGCGAGGGCACCGGCGGCGCGTACGGGGCCGCCCCCTTGCCGGGGTAGGCTGTGGCCGCGCTCGCCAGCGCGAGCTCCCCGGGCGCGCCCAGCACCGGGCCGGGGCGAGGCGCGGGCGGCGGCGGCGGCGGCGGCAGCAGCGCGGGCAGCGCCCCGGGGCGGAAGGGCGCGGCGGCCGGCGCAAAGCTGGCCTGCTTGTTCTCCTGTATGGTCTGCATAGGCAGGCGGCGCAACGCGCCCAGCGCCGGCGGCCCAAAGCCCCCACTCCCGCCGTAGGTACCGCCCTTGCAGCCGCCGAAGTAGGCGGGCGTCCCGGCGCGGGGCCGCGGCCCGTACGCGTCCTGCGCGCCCTCCAGTAGGGACTCCGGCAGCCCCGCGCCGCCGCCGCCTCCGTGCAGGCCCAGTGGGCCTCCCAGCTCGGCCAGGCGGGGCAGTTCCCCCGGGCAGCGCGTACCTAGCGCGGGCGACAGCGCGCTCGCCGGACTGGGGTACATGAGTGGTGACGATGGCGCAAGGGCTTCCAGAGCCTCGTCGTCCTCCAGTTCAGCCGCCTCTCCAAGCAGGGGTCTCCTGCCGCCGCGGAAGTCGGCCCACGCCTCGTAGTCATCGCTGGCATGCGAGGCCGGGCTCGTGGCCCACTTGGCCGCGGCAGGCACAGGCCCCGGGGCTGGAGCGCCCGGGGGGCTGTCATCGGGGCTTCGCTCGGGTGCCTGCAGCTGCTTTTTCTTGCTCGCCTTGCCCTTGATGCGCAGGAACTTGGCTCCGTTGTCCATGGACACGGCCCTGCGCCGTGGGGTCTTGCCGGTCTTCCCGCCCTCGGGGTTCAGCATCCACCATGAGCTCTTGCCTGTGCCCTCGTTCTGCACGCGGATGAAACGGGTGTGCAGCGACAGGTTGTGCCGGATGGAGTTCTGTGGCCAGAGACAAGGACATGGGTGGGGGAGTGGGAAGTGAGAAGGCCATGGGGAAAGATGGGAAAATGATAGAAACAGGAGGGGGAGAAATAGAGAAAAGAATGGAGAAGAGCCAGAACGGAGAAGAGGGGAAAATAGGGAAGAGGAAAGAGTGAATGGGTGAGGAGAGCAGGTGTTAAGTACCAGGTCGGACAAACTCAGAACATCCCTCCAAGACCCCAGAACCTCACACTCTTCCCCTTCCCCCGCCCCCACAGGCACTGCCCAGAGAGTGAGGCTGGAACTTTGGGCCTAGCCTCTCCCTGTAGGCAAAGCCCAACCCTGAGGGCTACTCTTAAGAGTCCTGCAACAGGGATGCAGAACCCCCTCCCTTGACTCAGCCAAGCCCCACCAGGCTAGCCAGGCTGCAAGGGGCCCCCCAGCAGATTATGTAAGGGCTCATGGCTCAGCGGCTCATTTGTCCACCCCCCTCCCTCCCCAGCCTGGCATGGCGCCAGGAGCCCGAAAACCCAGGGCTCCAGAAATCAATCTCGCGGTGACTGATTAAGCCCTGTTTAGAACTAATTGCTCTTTCGTGTGTGGGGAGAATAAATTACCTGCTTTAATTTCGTGTCTTTAAAATGCAACTGCAGGTAGAGAAGACTGTTAACCCTTTGCTGGGAGGGCCTGGCCAGGGAAAACAGAATAGGCTGGTGTCCCCAAGGTCAGCAGAGGCCAGAGACTTTTCAGAGATCTCCCCTCAACTCCTCTGAGCTTCTGTGAACTCCACAGAGGCCTTGGATTGCAGCGAGCCCCTCAAAGCATATCCATGGGCCATGGAGACCTCCAACCCCACCTCTGTTCAGTACCTGCCTTCAAGTCTGCCCAGCTCTCTGACCTGCCCTTTGGGTTGCAGCCCACCCCCCAAACCCCCACGAATCTGAAACAGAGTACCTCATCCCTAAATGCCCCTTCTTAGTGGAACCTTCACAAATCCCCACAAAGCAGATGGCATAATGCCCATTTACAAATAAGACCAAGGCTCAAGGAGGAAGTGGCTTGCCCAAGGATACACAACACTTTCTGCTGTCCCGGATATTTCCCTGGGCTTCACTTTTGTCACCCCTGCATATATCCTCTTCTAAATGTCTTTTGTGTCCCCCACAGCACTGCCTGCTTTTGCCAGGCGTCCTGGGGACAGAGGAAGCCAGGGAAAGCCATAGCTCCACGGACCTCACAGGAAACTATTGGGCCTGCCACACCCCACCTCTGGGGCTTCCCACCTGGTGGCCTTGATCTCTGGCTCAGGCACAGCTGTGGAAAACAGCATGGACTTAGGTATCAGAATGGCTGGGCAGGATGCCTGACTCTTTTCAGCCACCTAGCTATGTGACCATAGGCGGTTGACTCAATTAATCTCTGTGAGCCTCAGTGCCTCAGTGCCTCAGTGAGCTAGCTACCCTGAAAAAGTGGGTGACATTCAGTAACCACCTCAGAAAGCTGTTAGATCATTACCTGAGCTAATGTGTGTAGGTGTTTGGTGAACACACCAGGAGCTCATAAACGGCGGTTAAATCCCTCACTGTCCAGAAGACCTCACCTCTTAGATCATCTGATAGACCTGCTCTGTCTCTGCCTCCTTTATATCATGCTGAGTGTAACTGTGCTGGGCACCAACAACTCTGGAAAGCTGGCATTACCCCATCTCATTTACCAGGGAATGGAAGCCCAGAAGCATGATGTAACTTGCCCACAGTCCCACAGGCAGCAGCAGTGCCAGTCCAGGTACCACCGCAGATCTGCCCAGCTCATGGACCTGCTCTTAACTCTTCATACACCCAGCCCAGTAACCACCAATCTGTGAGGGCTCTCCCTTCTGCCTCCTTCCCACCAGTCTCCGGAAAGTAGGGTCCTTACTGCTGCCCACGGTACTGACTCCTCACTGCCCCAGGTGCCCAATCTCTGGCACTTTCTGGTCTTGGGAGGTGACAGCTGGGGCTCCAAGGCCCCTCCCAGCATTGCCCTGCCTGGCTTCTCCTGGGGCTCTGAGAGGAGGGGAGCTGGACCCCCAGGGAACTGTGCTCCCTCAAGTAGATACCCCCTTTCCTGTTCCCGCCCCTGCACCTGGCTCCCCAGTCCCTCCCCCACACCTGTGTTCAGGGGCCTCCGAGGCCTCAGTTCTCCTCCCATAAGGGACTATCTGGCTTACCAGAGGATCCACCTCCCAGCTTCTTCAGCTGGAGGCCAGTCAGGCAATACCTCGTTATCAATGTCACTGTGTACAAACCTGGTTCTGAGTGCTAGGGGGTGGGGTGGGGGGAGGAAGGACATCACCAAGTTCTAGCTGTACCTGCCTATTCAGCCCTGGGCATTATAAGTATTGTATCTCATGTAATCATTTTATCAAACTCCATACAAGTCAGGGGCTGTGATCTCTATCTCAAATGAGAACGAGGTTCAGAGAGGTTAAGAAAGTGGCTACGGTCACACAGTTTACGTGGCGGAGCCAGGTATTGATTTCAGGTTAGTGTCACTCTGAGTCTAAAAGACACTGCATTCCACTATGGGAAAGAGAAATGAGTTAAGAGAATTTCCAAAGCATCTTAGGAAGTTGGTATTCCAGTGCTTCTTAAACTTTCCATGTAAACCATCCCTAGAAGCTGGCAGCATGGGAAGACTGGGGGCATGTAAAAAGGTCAAAATTTCTTAGAAGTTTTATGCTTCCTTTTTAGAATTCAAGAGAATTTTGTATAGTACATCATAATACATCCACATTTTCTGAATATAAAATGTTTTAGATTACCACCAAGAACACATGCTCTGGGCTTGTGAAGGTTTGCATACTTCCCCTCTCTGTTCTCTGCCCAGCCAGGTACCCCTGGGAGCCTAGACCCCATCCTGAAACCACAGCTGATTGGACCCAGAGAGAAGAAAGGACTTGCCCATAGTTGCCTAGGACCTGGTGGCACAGCCAGGATTCAAACCCAAGCCTCCTGACCCCCAGCTTGGTGTTCTTCTCACTCCACCAAGCCTGACCTGTGGCAAGTCCCTCCTTCTCTCCAAGCCTCAGTTTCCCTACCTGTAAACAGGAGTTGGGCCAGTTGTACTCTGAGGGCCTTTTCAGTTTGAAAGTTCTTAGAATCACCAGGTCCAGAGGTTTTGAAACTTCTTTTAAAAGTCGAGGAACTTTTTATAAGTGGAATCTAATGCAAAACTTGAGGGTTACACACTCAAGCCATCAGGGGCGGGGGCAGGGGTGCCTGGAACCCTGCCTGCTCAGCACCCTCCCTTTAGGAGAAAGTCTACAAGACAGATGGAGGGAACAGTTGAGGCCTAGAAGGGTACCATGCCTTGCCGAGGGTCACCTAGGAAGGTGGCCAGAGCTGGATGAGACCTTGGCCTGTGAATGCTGAGCCGGGCTCTGCACCATGTGTGCACCAGGGCTGTGCCCCATGAGGGAAGCCCAGGCACTGTAGCCCGGTCTGGCTCCTCAGGGCCCAGCCACCTGGTACCAATCGGAGCTCTGGGCCAAGATCTAGGGCCAAGCACTGATCACATCTCGCCCAAAAGGCCTTCTGGGAGGGTAGAGGCCACGGAGGAGGTGAGGGAGGCAGAGGAGGGAGACGCCTCTGCCAGGCAGCAGTAACCAGGGCTCCCTCTTGGAGTCGCCTAGCAACCCGCCACCACAGCCACGCCCTGGCATGCCCAGGTTCCCCTGGTGCCCAGAGCTGGGCCAGCTCCTGGGGCCTCAGGCCTCCCACACTTCCATACAGACTCGGGGCAGGTTCCCAGGGGTGATAGGACCTGACTGGGAACCTCAGGGAGACCATCAGGGGGCAGAGGGAAGGGACAGTGGCCATCCCATGCCCATCCTGCTCTCCCTCAGAACCTGGGCCAGGGAGGCCAGCCTCCAGGGGCCTCACATGCCAGAGAGAGAAGGCTGGCACAGGGCAAAGTGCATGGGCTCTGGAATTGATCTGGACTCCAATGCAGCCCAGGAGCAAGGAGCTTTGAAACTCAGTTTCCTCAAACTGCCACCTGCTTTCACACTCATTTCCCTACAGCCCGTCACCACACAGCAGCCAGAGTGATCCTTTCAGGGATTCCCAGACCCCTTAAAGAACAGGGACCTGGCCATCGCCCAGGAGCCCTCCGTGACCTTTCAGACTCCTCCCCCTGTGCCCCCTCTCCTGTTCCTTGAACCAGGCACAGCCCCACCTTGGGGCCTCTGTCTCAGAGGAACACTGTTCGCCCAGATACCCAAAGGAATCCCTCATCTCCAAGTCTTCGTTCGTATGTGACCTTTCACAACGAGGCCCATTCATACCACTCTTAACAATTGCTATTCTTCCCTGCCATTTCTTGGCCCCCTTATCCTACTCTAAAATTTTCTAAACCTATTATCATATTCTAAATTTATATATATACATATTATAAATTTTTATATGTTGTAAATGTAATTTATATTCAGTGTTTATTATCTGGTTTCCCTTAGAATGTAAGTTTCGTGAGGGGGTTTTGTCCATTTTTTCACAATACCCCATGCGTTTGATACACACTAGGCATTTAACAAATGTTTATTGAAAGAATGTATGTGTGAGAGAGATTGAGGAGGGGATGGGGGAGAGAGAGAAAGGGGGCAATACTGTGTTGCAGGGAGAGTAAATGAGACTGGGCAGAGCAGGGGCTTCTCCACACTGGGCTGAGAGAAGGCAACATAGGATGAGAGACAAGTGCAGGGGAGAAAGAGTCAGGAAGAGTATGACCCACAGAAGGAACTGTAGAGAGGAATAAGGGCTTCTGTGAGAGGTGAAAAAGTTTCACAGGGCCAAAGTGCAGCTGCCCACCCCAGCCTCTCTCCTCCTCCCCAGACAGACTTGGGTAACCCAGAGCTTGCTGCTGCCAAGGTCCCTCACAGCCAGAAGACACTCCAGGAGCCCCAGTGGGAATAGAAAAACCTCGTCCTTGCTGACGGTGCCTCCCTCGTGGACAGGGTCTGATCCATTTGGTGGTGGCGGCTCATCTATCCAGCAGGACACCCTCATCTATTCCCAGGACACCCTTCGCCCACGAGCAGTAATGCATTCATCTGACAACACAACCCCATTTATCCAGCACACTAGTCTCATTTATCCAGCAAGTACAACCTCATTTGCTAACAGCTCTCCATTCACCTGACGGGCCCCCTCATTTATCCAGCAGGACACCCTCATTTATCCTCCAAGTCGGAGGCTCTCCTTCCTCCTGTGGTGTGGCTGTGTTCTCTAACAGTGCGACCCGGCTGATCCAGCAGGACGTCATCTCTCCTACAAGTACACTTCATCCCCTGACAGTACAACCTCATTTATCTAATAATGCAGCCTCACCTTGCCTCCAAGTACCACCTCATTCCCCGACAGTACAACCTCGTTTATCTTCCAGTACAACCTCATTTCTCCTTCCAGCACAGCTTCATTCTCTGATAGCTCAACCTCATCCAATCTTACCTCTTCAGCCAGAGCCTGCCAGATCTCTAAAGAAAGGGGAGGGGGAAAGAAGAGGGGTCCCACCATTTCCTGTTCCCTGTCTATGGAGGGCTGCCTCACACTATGACTATGTCCAATCTCCCAAGCCCCAAAAGGGCCCAAAGACTTTGAGTTCTAGGTTACTTGGCCCAGCCAGCACTCCACCATTGGCCCACCTCCTGTTTTGATCCCTCTTAGGGCTAAAGAGGGCCCACAGCATGGATTTCCTCCAGCTCTCCAGGAGGGAAAAGATCCCATCTGATTTGATTTGTAACTGTTACTGATTTCTGTGGCATGGATATTCCCATCGTAGCCAATTTTAAGCTGCCAGCATGACGTGATCACTGAGTGCAGAATCAGAAAGAAGTGTGCACAGTTGGCTCCCATGAGCCAGTGCAAACCGGCTCTAGCACACCCTTGGCACGTGCTTCAAATACCGAGGCCAGAGAAGGGCAGCACCTACCCCAAGCCAGACCCACGCTAGGTTCTTTACATACATTTCTTCTTTTAATCCGGATTACCTGCAAAAAGGTACTATTTTACAGATGGTAGAAACTGAGCCTCAGGTGGGCCATGAAGCCAGGAAGTGATGGAGCCAGGTCTGGGTCTCAGGGCTGTTAGATTCCAAAACCAGGGCTCTTCCTACTCATATACCCCCAATGTGGTAGGGGACACTGCCTTGCTACCCACATCCCTGCTTTGGTTCTCAAACACAGGTGTCTTGGCTTTTATCAGAGACAGAAGTTCCAAGGTTTGTACCCCTATCCACTGTAAGCCCTGTGCTACCTCCTGGCTTCCCTGGCACCTGGGGAATTCCAGGTCCCTCCCAGTTCAGTCCTGAGACTTATGTCCATACACCTAAGCCAAACACCAGACACGGATGCCTCCCCAGGTTCCATCACTGTCAGAGGTTCACCCCAGCCCCTCCCTCAGGAAACTAAGCCTATCCACCTGATAGGGGTGATTATCCAGCTCCTTCCTCAGTGCCTCCCTGGGCAGAGACCATCTGTGGGACTGAGTGAGTGCTCTGATCCCCTCCATGGCTCCCATTTCCTCTCTCCCTCCTTCCTTCTCTCCCTTCCTGCATGAAGGAAGGTCAAGAGCAGAGTTTAAATCCCAACTTCATCCAAGTGACCTTGGGCCTCCCCTGAAAGGAAGGTAACAATCCTGACATCCATAGGGGAGGGCTGGGGCCTGGATGAGACTCCACATGTCAAGAATCTCATCCCCTCCCAATCTCAGAGCCCCTGTCTCACCATTAACCCCGCACCTCACTGGCCCCAGTCTGGCCCCAGAACACACATCTGTGTCAGACAGAGCCACCGACTCCAGGGGTTACTTGCAAGTGCTGCCTGAGCAAAGCTGGTGTGCCCAGTCCAAGCAGGCTTCCTGGCAGAAGGGGTGACCTGGATGACCAGAGAGGCCTGAGGCCATGTGCAAATCCCTGGTACTAGGGTCTGTAGTAGAGGAGAGGTAGGAGGGCAGGCGGGGGCATCAGGGCCACAGGTGTCAACAGGTGAGTGAGCTTGGGGTCAGCAGTGGAACAGAAGAGGGCAGCAGGGGCCAGGAGGGACCAAATGTCCAAAGCATAGCATGAAGTCAAGGGATAGGTTCCGGTATCCCCCACCCCCATCCCAGAGACAGTAGCGCCCACACACCCAGCCCGGGCGGCAAACAAACCAGCATCAGAAATCCAAACTTACTCCCACATGACTTCTCATCACTCATAGACTTGAGTCCAACTCTGGACTGCTACTTAGCCCTCTGCTGCTCTCCAGGCTCATCACTCCCATTCCCGTAAGCCCATGTGGGGCTTCGGCCACTCTGGATGTTTCATATTTCCATGCTTTTACACGTTCTGCTCCCTCTGCCCTTCTCTCTCAACTCGACTAGTTCTTGTTGCTCCATCAAGGCTAGCTCAGTGGCTTCTTCTGTGAGCCCCAAAGATAGTTGCTCCCACCTCTGTGTTACTGCAGAAATATAACTGCAATCCAGAGTATAACTGTGTATGGGCCTGACTCCCCCAGTTGAACTTTGTGGACAGTCCCTGGCTCGCAGCAGGTCACACACAGGATGGAGCCCTCAGCAGCCATGAACCACTCAGGCCTGACCATTCTGTACAGTGTCTTTCAACAAAATCCCCAGCCAGACCTCCAGGCTTCGCCTCCTCCCTCCTGGTTCCCCTCCTGTTCCTGCTGCCTCTGCCGCCCCCTTATTCTTCCTCAGCACTTCCTGGATCCTAGGAAGGATTCGCAAAGTGAGGAAAGAAAGAAATGACCACTTACTTAACATTCACCACGCCATGCACTGTGCTGGCACTCAACAATTAAATCTTACTGAGTCTTTGTGACAACCCTCTGAGTGGGATTATTGTGCCAATTTTACAGATGAGAAACTGAGGCTCCAAGAGACAAACTGACTTGCCAGAGGTCACAGGGTGTTAAGTGATGGTGCAGAATTCACACCACCGAGGCCCTTGTTCTTCTTCCCTCTCTGAAATGCCTCTAGGGAAGAGCCTGGGCCAGGCAGAAGCTCCAGGATGGGCCTGAGGTAGGTGCGGAGAGAGGGTGCTGTCCACACTGGCTCAGCAACTCCTCCACAGACTTTCCTCCCTCATCCAGGATTAAAGGGGATCCCTAAGTGTAAAGCCACTCAGGGCTTCTGTGTCTCTCCTCAGTCCGAGCCCCCTCCCTCTCTCTGTACCAGAGCCTCCCCACACCCCTGCTCAGGCCCTGGGAGCAGCTGCGGTGACCTCACCCAGCCCTGCCCTGGGCCAGGCTCTGGGGAGGGCCTGGCAGCTGTGCCCCAGCCCTGCAGGCTTGCTCCTGGGGGGAAAAGAAGAAGAGTGGGCATGGTGCCAAGAGAACCATCTGCTCTCTCAGGGGTATGGCCACCCTCACAGATACTGGCCTCTCCCCCAGAGGCTGCCCTTGGCCCTCTGCGCCCATGCCAAGGGGCTCCAGGAGCCCAGGGCAGCCCACCCAGACAGGGCACCAGCCTTCAACTGCCATCTGTCTTCTGGATACTGAGAGGTCCTTATAGGACATGTTGGAGCATGAATGTCTGCTGAAAAATGAACAAGTGCTCAGGGTAAGCCCTGGGTGCAGAGGCCAGAGGGCAGGGCTGGGTGTGCTGAGTATTGCCTGCTCTAGACTTGCTGGGCTAAGAGCCTACCATCTCCTGGGGAGGGGCCTCCATCCCTTCACATCTGCTCAGCTGGCAGGTGCCTCTGGCAAGAGGGTAAGCCCCTTCCCCCACAGCCCCAGCTCAGGTTACAGAGGAGGCAAGGCCAGCTGAGGACAGGGGGAGGGGAGAGAAGGGGTGGAGAAGGCATCACAGCTTCCCAGAGTATTGGGGGAGGGGAATTAGGATTTCTAGATAGGACTCAACGCCAGAGAGGGAAGGGCCATGCCCAAGGTCACACAGCCTCCCAGTGGGCAAAGAGGAGCCGGTATCCAAGGGCAGCCAGCCCTGGGTTCAAGGGTGACCTTGAGCAAATCATTGCCTTCATCTGTAAAAATAAAGAGCCTAAACCCTGCCTGCTTGCCTCCCAAGGCCATGGGAGAGGCTCTGTGGGTCAACCTCAGGGCAGGACAGAGCTCAGACATCTTGAATATCTGATACTTCAGGCATTAGAGGAAGGACCCCTCCTCCTCCCTAACCCCTTCACACACACCAGTGTCTCTCAGACACAAGGCCCAGAGACTCCCACTCTATACAGTAACAGAGAGGTAGTTCCTTTCCCTTTTCAGAGCAATGAATAATACTCGTAATATTTGCTACGATTTCTTGGGCACTGTACATATATCTTTCCAATAGTTCTCACAACAAAACTTGGGCATAAGTCCTGTTATTATTCTGTTTTGTAGAGGAGGAAACTGAGGCTCGGTTGCCCAAGTCCACACAGAGGGTGAGTGGCAGAGCTAGGATCAGCTCCTCCCTGCTTGCCTCCAAGACTCCTAACCATACCCCTGTCTCACCTCCAAGATCCTCGAGGCACCGAAGGGTGCTACATGACCCCTCAGCCCTGGCACCTTGGGCTCTGCAGGCTTCTACCCTCTCACAGGCTCAATTCTCTCCTAGACCCCAGTACCAGGCCCACACTGGGCACCTGAGCCAGTTCTCCCACTGCATCCTCCACACCACTCTCGAGTGATCTTTCTACCTGGGCCATACCCCATTCTCTACAGCTTGGAATGCCAGCTCCTCAGTTTGGCATTTGACACCTGAGGCTGCTGCTTGCTTCTCCAGCCTTGGGAGCTCCAGTCCTAGTGGGCTCTGGCCAACCCCACCAGACCCTGTGGGACTCCTAAAGAATGCTGAGGGTTTGACCTCCTTTATGTTTTTTTCTACCAGATGTCCAAACACCCATAGCTCATTATCTGGTGTTCCATCATAACCCTGAGCAGTCTTTACCCTGAATTGAAATCAGGAGTCCTAATCTTCTCTCCCCAGCTTGACCTGAGGGTACCTCAAGGTCAGGGAGCTGAACAGTTCCTCTGAGCAGCACTGCACAGTGGACCAGAATTAAAGTGAATGGAGGAAGCTGTTATCAGCCTTAGGGCCTGCAGATGGAGGGGGTGGACATCATGGGGTAGAGGACAACACCAGGCTTGTCAGGGAGCTCACTGTCTGAGAAAACTAGGGACCCCAGAGCTATCCACCAGTCTAGAAGCCTCAGGGCCAAACTGCAAGGGGGGAAGAGACAATGATAAGAGTGAGGACAAGGGGGGCATGTCAGCTTGGAATGGCCTGGCCAGAGCACTGGGCTAGGGAAGAATTAGCTCTGGGGAGTTTCATGTCTGTCATTGACAGCAGGATATTGTGAAAGCCATTTTATTTCTCTTAGCCTTAGTTTTCTCATCTGCAAAATAGGGACAGTAATGGCACCAGCTTCACAGGTTGCTGTGAGAATTACATGAAAGGCATAGGAGGGGTGAATCCTGAGCTGGAATAGTTTGGTGTGATTAAAGCAAGGGTCAGAAGACTGGAGTAGTGAGTGATGTGGCTGGAGGAGTAGACTAGGGCCAGGTGGCCAAGGCCTTCAATGTCATGCTAAGGCCCCAGGATTGGATCCTATAGGAACAGCATTGTGCTGTACACATGCTCTTGTCTCCTCCATATGGGGAGCTATCAGAGAGCAGGGGCTGCAACTTCAAGCTCCTCACCATTCTGAGTATTTACACTGATATTTCCCCTCCACCCTGCAGCCAAAAGCTCTCAGTGGCTGAGCACATCGGCCCATTCTTTTCCTCCATATTCTATACAGCATGATTCCTAAGATGTCAAGGCTGGGCGAATATGTGGGGGACGGGTGGGGGTTAGTTTCTTGGAGCTGACTGCAGGGGTTTCAATTCTCTGGAGGGCTCAAAAATTGAGTAAGGAGTGGGCTCACCCAATCCAGGCAGCCTGCTTGGAGAAGAAGCTGGTCCACTCTGGGAGCAGAACTGAGGGGCAAACAGAAGCCCAGGAAGTTACTATCTAGGCATTGGTTCTGAATCTGAACCTATCTCCAAACAAATCTGTTAAAATATAGATGAGAGTTCGATATAGAGGGTCTAAGATGGGGACTTGATACCTGTATTCACTGAAAGCTTCTATGTAGCTCTGATCATCAGCCAGATTTGCCAGCAACTAAGGATTTAAGGCAGAAATTCTCAGGCAGATGCCATGGGTTCAGAATCACCTGGGAAGTAGGTCTTTGTTCAAGCACCCCGCCTAGTTTCTGAGGGGTGTCCCAAGGGATCAAGTTCATGAGAGTCAATAGCTTCCTTGGTGAGTATGCAACAATGGCAGTGGGTGTGGGCTGAGAACTCCAGTGTCAATTGTAAAGGTGGCAATGAGAAGGCAGCCTGAGATCAGAGGCAGCAGGGAAAGCAGGAGAGAGGGCAGGGCATGGACAAGGCCAGCAGGGGGCCCAGGGGTCGAAACAGAGCAGTATGGGTCTGGGAACTGAGAAGTCCCAAAGGGTTCTGGAGCATGAGCGAGCCTTGGGGCAGGAGGGCTGGCTGGTGTGTGGGGCTGACGGCAACGGCACTGGAAGACGGTGGAACATGGTAGAAACAGGGCTGCATCTAAATCCAGTCTCAGCCTCGTCCCAGCTATGCTGCCTTGGCCAAGTAACTTCATCTTTCTGGGCCTCCATTTCTTCGACTGTAAAATGGGGCTATAAACATGTACCTGGCTGGACCCAGGAAAGATGAAATGAGAAAATGTATACAAAATGCCCAACTGACTGCCTAGCACCCAGACTTTAATTCTCTTAATTCTTGTTCCCCTTCCCACAAGAGGCATCCCCCTTAGAGACCAGAAAGGTTTCTCTGCAAAGAGGGAGGCCCTGGGGGAAGGATGTGGGAGGCCCCTCCCCCACATGCCACCTGGCCCCCCTCCCACCTCCACATATGGGTTGGGGGGTGGGGAGAGGCAGCAAACAGCCAAACCCTCCCAAACAGGAGTTGGTTTCCATGGTAACCAGGGTGCCAGGAGGATGGGGGGTGCTCCAGATCCAGCTGTCCCCCTGAGCACCCTATCCAGGCCCCAGAGCCTCAGCTAATGCCCACTCAGCATCCTGTACCCCCCATCTGCCTGCTCTGGGGACCGGCTGGGGCTGCCATGAGTACTCCCTTCATCGTGCCCAGAGTATGTTTGCCACCTGAGTACTGCCAGGGCAGGGTAGGCAGCTCCAAACAGAAGTCCCAAGTTCAAGTCCATCTGCAGCTGTACTCACATGTTTCCACCCTGAGAAGTCTTATCAGTACTTTGTGCTCTCTGTCCCAACTAACCCCACATGGCTCTTAGAACCAGATGGTTTGTCAGTCACAGCCCAGAAAGGACCAGAGACCAAGTTAAGGCCCTTCGGACACTAATGAGAATACTGAGGACCAGAATGGGAGAGAGCTTTGCTCCAGCTCATACACATTGGGTCAGGCTCACCCACAGGTGCTCTGTCCACCCCTCACCCACTCCCAATTCCACAGCTGCAACTGACCCCAAAGGGCGAAACTAGAACACCCCCAATGATGTTCCAGAAAGATGGGCCACAGCTGGGAGAAGGAAGTCCTAACCTTAAAACCCACCTAGCAATAGAATGGCAGTCCCAGAAGTCATGAGCTCTCAGTCACTGGGAATGTGTGAGAAGGGATTGAGCTAGGGAAGGAGGCAAGGAGGGCAGTGCTGGGCGCTGTGACTGCCCCCTTCCCCTAGAGACCTGAAGTCTAATTTGGAAGCGGAAGGGCTGATCACCAATGTGTACCTGTTTCCCAGGTACCCACCCCCACAGGCTACAATAGGGAGGAGGTACTGGTGACTGAGCCACTAGGTAAAGAGATGGTGAAGTGAGGAGGGGCTCCCCCTGTTATAGCTGCTGCACCCACATCCCAGAGGCTCACATCCGCACACACAGTCCACAGCCACTCCTCACTCCTCACAAGGCACAGATAGAGGGGCTTCCACAGCTCCAAAGACTGCATGTCAAACTGCCACTCAAAGACAGGAGAAGGTGGCCTGCCAGGAACAAGCTTGTACTCTTTAAAAATCTAAACACAAGCCATTCCTTTCAGCCACAATGGCTAGGAACAGCCTGAGTTTCAGGGTCACAAGGGGGTTCAAGCCCCAGGCCTGCCAGTTCCTAGAAATGTGACCCCAGGGCAAGTCACTTCTCCATATAGGAAATAGGGATCCTAACACCAGCCTGGAAGAATGGTGACCAGGATTTGATGGGATGTGTGCTTAGTTGGGGGTGCCTCTCTTCTGGCCCTTTCAGCCCTCTCCCCTCTCTGGCAGAGACCCCATTCCAGTCAGTCCTGAAGCTGGAGTCTTGAGGGTATGAGAAAAGGGGGCCTCAAACTGCAGAAAGTGGGGGTTGGGGGGCGCTGAACTTTCGAACCCGCAAACCCCCCGCGCCGTTCATTACCTTAACACGAGTTAAAAATAACCGTCTCATCTCTTTAAATTAGTCTGTCTGCAATTACCGCCTGGCACGGCGCTGCCCGCCATCGTCCCGCTGGAGCGGCGCCAGGTGGCAGGCGGGGGCCCTCACCCTGTCTGTCGGTCTGTCTGTCTGCTTCCCAGTCCCAACCTCCCCAACCCTCCCCAACCCACGGTGGAGACGGCTACCCCTGGGGCCTCCCGAGCTCCCCAAGTTGCGGGGGGAGGGGGCTAGAGTCGTGGACTGTGGGCGGGCAAGAACGAGGGGGCCAACAGGGAGCAGAGGACTGAGGTGGGGGCTCCAGCGTGCGGGGGAGGGGCGCCGGGAGGCCTGGGAAGCCGGAAGGGCCCGCAGCGCCAGCGCTCGTGGGTGGGTGTGAGCAGGTGGCCGTGGGAGTCTGCCGGGCGTGCCAGCAACTGTGCCAGGAGCGGCTGGCACGGGCTCGTGCCCAGGAGGCGGGCAGCTGCCAGCACCCCCCTGCTCGTGCAGTGAGGGAAGGGGGGGGTTGAGGACACCCCCAACCCGAGCTCACAGAGCCTCCTCCCACAGACCCACCAGCCCTTAGGGCTGGGGATCCCGGAAGGACAAAGGAGGAGGGAGCCCTGCTAGAGCAGGCTTGAGGGAGGAAAGAAGGGGGTGCCTCCTGCACTCACAACCAATACTCAGCACAGCTGTAGCAGGACCCTCTTCCTGGCTACTCAGATCAGTCTCTCTTTCTAGCCCCCACCTCACCTAGGACCGACTGGCCGGCCTGGGCCAGATGGGGGTAGTAGCATCACTCCTCCTGAAAGCACCCCTCAACAGCCAGGCTGCTTCAGGCCTTGAGGGAGAAGGGAAGTCCCCATCCACGGTGCACCTCCCCCATCAAGCCTGGGGGACAGCAATAGGAGGCACCCAGGCCTGGCGTGGGAGCTCCCAGGGGAGCTGGCAGCCAGGAAACAGAAAAGCAGGCAGAACAACTCCAGGGGTGCTTAGTAGTAGGAGCGCCAGCACCCAGAGCAGCCTGGAAGGCTTCTTGGAGGAGTCGATCACTAGAGAAAGTGGGGCTGGAGCATCTGAGAGGAAGTAGGAGACTCTACCTGCATGTCATATATCCAAACTTCTGGGACACTTTAGAGAGAGGGGGACCTCCTGTCCAAGCCCTCATCCCAGGCCTGGAGACCCTCCACCCTCAGAGGAGCAGTACCAGCCTCTTTGGTGGAATTCCCAGCACCAAGCCCAGCATCTCCTTTAGGCTTCAGCCTGTTGGGTGTCCTGCACCTGCTGCTAACCTTGCCTCCTCCAATTTGCTGGACTACCTCCCTTTATCACAGGGGGGATCACCGGGCAAAGGCCAATAAGCACATCAGCCTTTTCCAGTTTGTCCCACTCTGCCTTTCCCATGCCACTTCCCTGCCATCCCTAGAAGCCCCGGGCTCCAACCTGGCACACCCAACCATCTTCTAGACGCGACATGTCCAACTCTACCTTTGCGTATGCAGTCAATGTCCCCTGGAAGCGTCTCCCAAATTCTACACCCCAATGAAGGCAGCCCAGATCAAGTGTCACCTTCTCTGTGACGGAATGCCTGGCTCCCTAGGGGATCTAACCTGCCTTCCCCACACCCCTACCCCTATCCCTCACCCTTTCCGCCTATAAAACACAGGGCCTGGTTAGGAACTGGCAGAGCCCGGATTTGAACTGAAGGCAGGTCCAATGCCTTCCCCTTTGGTCCCCTATTCCATCTAACACAGGCTTTAGTACACCCCAGGGTTCCAAGTGCAACATTTATGTGGGAGAGGGGAAGGAGACAAGAACAATGGCCCTAGCCAGGGCCTTGGCTCCTGAGGTGTACCCACAGCCCCTGCTAAGCAGAGGATGGCTGAGAGTTGGGGATGGCCCCACCACCGCAGGCCCCTGAAGGGATTGACTGGGAATGGGGCAACAGGCAGTACGAGGGCAGGAATGAGAGGGGGAAGGAGGCTCCCAGTGGAGCTCAATGGGAATGGAGGGTAGAAGGACAGCCACCAAAGGATGGCATGAGAAAGGCCAGAGACCCCTCTGCACACCCTCCTCTGGTGCCTGGATGGTCTCTGCCAGGGTCTAAGTCAGGAGCCCAGGCCTGAGGCTCTCTCTCCAATGCCCCAGTCCAGGATGAGACTTCCAGGGCTCCTTCCTTCCTGAGCCCAGGAGCAGAGAGAATCACTGTGTCCCCAACAGCTTGGTGCAGTGGAAATCACATCCAATGGGCAAGCAAGAGACCTGGGCCATCTTCCAGGGCCTGCTGCTCACTGATGGCCTGAGAAGAGTCCCATCCCCTTCCTGAGCCTCAGTTTCAGTCTTGAGAAATGAACTCCTGGGACTAAATTATTTCAAAGCACATTCCCAATCACATTCTAAGATTTAGACCTGCCCCTGTTTAAAAGCCATCAGTTTCTCTATCCCATACCCAGTGCCAGCAGAACACTATTTCAGAGGTTCTGTGGAGTCTTGGAGGGAGAGACACCTAGATGGGAATCCAGCTTTCCCATCTACTAACTGTGTGACCTTGGACAGTTCACTCCTCCACTCTGCACCTCAGTGCCCTGTTCTGTAAATGGTAACAGTAAAACCCACCTTAGGGATGGCTGAGAGCATTCAAGGAGACACCTGACACAGATGCCTGAAGGTGCCTAGCACAGGGCTTGGCCCTGAGACCCTCAAGGAACTGCGGTTCTCTCCCAGCTTCTAGCTTCATGTCCCCTCTTGCCATCTTCCCCCATCAAGCCCAAAAAGAGCTCCACATCCTGCAGGAAGCCCTTCTGGCTTTCTAGCCCATAGCACCCTCCCTGGCCTTAGCATCTTCTGCACCATCCACGCATTTCTTTGCTCTTTCAGCAGACATGCACTGGTTGCTCCTTGGTGCCACGCTCCACGCTGGGCACTATGGGCACAGAGATTGCTCCAACACTGCCACTGTCTCCCAAAGGCAGGGTTGGGGAAGGGAAATGAGACAGGACACAAAAGACTAAGACCTATGACAGTCAGGGAGAGGGCCAGAGAAGAGGGAGTCCTGAGCTAGCTAAAAAGGGTTAGGGAAGGCTTCTAGTAAGAGGCACTGGAACTCCATGCCTTTCAGGACAGGAAATATATCTACAGGGAGAAGAGAAAGCTGGGACAGTACATGGGGGGAGCAGGAAGGGAGGTGGGAGCAAAGCCCAAGGGCAAGACTCACTTGGGAGGAATAAGTGTCCCAGTGGGAGTTGAGCCCAAGGAAACTGGAGAGGCTGGGGAAGAAGGCTCATGTCTACTCCTCCAGCCTTTGCACCCCCCGCCCCCAATAGTGGCCTGAGAGTCATGGGCTCCCAGGTCAGAGTACCCATGACCCCTAAAATACGACCACCGAGCATCTAGAGCTGTCCATGCCACCAAACCTCCCCTTCTCTACTGGCACATCTCCCTCTCTGATCCTGTCTGCAGCCACCACCAAGCACAGCCCCCTCCTTCCATTTAAGCATGCCTCTCTGGCAGAGACTCCCTCTCTGAAAGGGAGCCTGACAGCTCACAGGCCCTAGGCACAGCCCTCCACCCTCAATGTCCTCTCCTCCAAAGGCATCAACTATTCCTACTCCCCAGAAAGGTGGCCAGAGGAGGGTCTGGAGGCCACAATCCAGTCAAACACCTGTTCCCTCCCAAGATGGCTCCCCCCTTTCCACTGGCTAGCACTGAGGCTTTCCTGGGGTGTCCCTGCTCCTTCCCCCACCCCAAATGCATCAAGGATCTAAAAACCAGGGTGTGGAAGATAGCCTGTGGTAGGCAGGGACAGATTCCCCAGACCTCAATACCCTGCCCTCACACCAGCAGGGGTCATCCCAGCCCACGACGCTGGTCTAGGCAAGGGGGGCGGGGTGGAGGGATAGCACCTTCCCATGGACAATTTAGATCCCAGGTCACTTGACTATTCACCTGACCCTAGACTAGCTGGTGCCCTAGGGTGAACTCCTGACACCAGAGAAAGAATTTTGGATCCAGGGTCGCACTTCTTGCCCTGGAGCCAGCTCCAGGCAGAGCAGTGGGAAAGATTTGGGGGGAAAGAAGCCACTGGCCAAAGTCATTATGCCAGCTTTAAAGAAGGTGCCTTAGTGGGCAAGGTAAAACGAGAGTAACCCAAAGCACATTGGGGAGGCTCCCCAATGTCCAAGGCCTGGGAATGCATTCCTCTGAGATGCCCCCAAGGGTTGATGGGGTGTCCCTCAGGGGTGCTTCAAAGTGACAGTCCCTTGTCACCCCACTAGACCTCCCACCCCTCATCCACAGCATGCACAAAGCTGCTCCCAGCACGCCCCCTCCTGTCTGATGGCTGGCCCCACGCCCTAGGCACACACTCTGTGACCCCTGGGGGTGCCCCGGGGGGCCTCCCTTCCGCTGGCCCGCCTGGAGCCCAGACGCACCGAGCAACCCCTGGAAGCCCCAGCCTCCGAGCCCAGCCCCCTCTCCTGCCGGACGACCCCACCTTCCAGCCGGCCGAGCTGTTGCTGTCGCCTTTATCCTTGAAGTAGGGCACGTAACGGACCATCCAGTCGTAGATCTGCGAAAGCGTGAGCCGCTTGTCCGGGGCGCTCTCGATGGCTTTGGTGATGAGGTCGGCGTAGGACAGGTTGCCCCACGCGTTCCGCCTGGAGCTCTTGGCTTTCCGCAGCGGTCCGACCTCCGCGCCCAGCGGCGGCGCTGGGGCCATCGCCGGGGCCGTCGCCCGGCGCTCCGGCCCACAGTCCTCGACGCCCTCAGCCACCCCTGAGCCCAGCGCTCCGTCCTCATCGCCGGCCAAGTCGGGCTGCGGCAGGGGCCAGGTACACGAGCGCGGCCGGCTCTGCGGCGCGAAGTCCGGGTCCACGTCCACCTGATGCGCTCGCAGCTTCGCAGCCATGGTCCCGCCCGGCTCGGGCGAGGAGGGGAGGGAGGCTCCGCGGAGGGTGGGCGGGCGGCTCCGGGATCTGCACGTCCCGGGGAGGCCCGCGGGAGGGGTCCCTGGCGGCGCCGGCTCAACCGCGGGAAGCCATGGGCCGGGACGCGGAGACAGGGGGCTGGACTCGCTGGAAAGCCCAAAGGGAGGGAAAGATGGGGACAGTGAGGGGGCGAAAGCCCCGGAGCCCAACGGGCACACACCTCGCCCAGCTCCGCTTCTAGCACCTGCCGCCTGCCTGCGCCTGCAGCCACCACCGACACCGTGGCTGCCGCCGCTCCCCCGGCGCCGGCCGCGCGCGCGGGCCCCGCTCTCCCGGTACGAGGCCGGATTGCACCATGCCGGAGCCCGAGCCCGTGCCGGAGCCCGTGCCGCCGCCGCCCCGTGAATGCCGCCGCCGCCGCTCCGGCTCCAACGCCAGCTCCCGCGCCTGCCGCGCTCAGCGCCGGCTGCACCTCGGGATGGGTGGGGGACGGGGACGGGGCGGGCCCGGCGCGGGAGGAGGCGGGGCGTGCCCGCTCTTGGCCGTGGAATCCTCTGCCTTCCCGGTGCCCCGCCCGCTGGCCGTGAGTGGGGATGAGAGGCGCGCGGCTCCGGGCGACCCCAGCGCAGCCCCTGCAAGCAATAGCGCCGCCTACAGAGCAGGGGAGGAAGGGCGGGCGCGACCCCGCCCCCTGATCAGCGCTGGGGGAGGAGGTGCGGGGGCGGGGCCCGAGCGCTTTCATTGGTCCTCATCAGGGCCGTCCCGCCCACGGACTCGGCAGGATCCCTCCCAGAAGCGCGTCAGCGGGTTATTGTTACAACCCGGGGTTTCCCGGGGCAACGGGGGTGGGGCGGGGCTCAGACACTTGGCCCCACCTTCTACTCCCGGGAGGAATGCCCCGCCCCCTGACTCTAGACCCTTGGCGTTTCCACGGCTTAGAAACCTGATGGGAGGATGATAGAGCTCGCCTTTGTGCCTTAGATTGGGCTGGAGAAAGAGAAAGGGTCAGGAATACCTGGGTCCTGGGCCAAGCTTTGCCATAATTCTAGCTTCTCCATCTTCATGGGCTCTTAGGGTACCTGTGGACGTAATTTTAGAGCCTTGGTTCTTAAAGTTTAACATGTAGCAGAATCAACTTGAAGAACTTGTGAAAACATATTGCTGGACCCTCACAGGGCAAGCCTAGGTTGGGGCTAGAGATGTTGCATTTCTAACAAGTTCCCAGGAGAGGCATCCAGGATCACACTTTGCAAACCACTGTTTTAGACTTCTCGGGAGGGTTGTTGGAACAAGTACTTGCCCCAAAGTTCATCCTGTATTTGGAGAAGCTTCTCATTCATTTTTAAGAGATATTTAATGAGTACCTTTGATGCACCATGCACTGTTTGGGCCACTATGGCAAGAGTGGCAACAGAGACAGATGGGGTCCCTACTGCATAGACTAGTGGAGGAGTCAGTTATTAATCAGATCATCATATGGCCTCAGAAGGGAGAGGCTGACTAAGAAGTTGGGCAGCCCATGACTTCATCCCACTGGGCCCTAGGCTGGGTTTCTAGCCATTATATCACCTACTAGCCTCTGCTCAGGTATCTCCTCTGCCTAGTACACCCTTTCTCTTCCTCCAGGCCCTCGTTGGAGAGTCTTGCATTTCTCAAACCTCAGCTCAAATGTCAGCTTATCCTTGACACCTTCTCTAATCCCAACTTCCAACACCTTTCTCTTCCTTGCTTGCTTATACCATTTGCTGCTCCGCCAGCAATGCCTTATGTCCCTTTAGGATATTTCTCTTTTGCCAATCAGGAAGCTGAGACCCAGATCAGGGAGGGGACTTGCAGATGGAATAGCCAAGACTAGAATCCCAAGCTCATCAGTCAGTACCACACTCCTGGAGAGGCTGGAGGCAGCAACTTGCAGAGTTCTCTGGACAGTGGGAGAACTGGCCCCAGGCCATGGGAGACAGCCTCTCTCAAAAATTCCCTCCTTCCAGCTTAGGTCCCAAGGGTGAGGGTGGGGCAGAGCTTCATCACCCCCCACCCCCTCCCAGGTGGGAACAGGCTCAACTTGTAAATACCTGGCATGACATCTACCTGAGTCACATCCCATAGGCAAGGGTGGGCATGGGAACCATTAGCTGCCCCCCGCCCACAGCCTTCTGCATACATGCACACACACTCCAGGTGGTTCTGTTTAGAATAACAAGGGGTCTGAAATCACTGTTGAACCCCCTCCTACAATTCTCATATGCCTTCACTGCCTGGGGAGCCCACACTGGGGGCTGCCCTCTCAGGTACCCTGGTGGCCAGGACGACCTCCTGCCAGTCTTCATCCCTGGCCCAGCCTGCTCTGTGAGATGGAGGCCTGCTGGGGGCCATACCAGAGCTGGGAGGATTCTTAGCTGGGGGCCCTGGCACAGGCTGCCACTGCAGGGCTGGAAAGCCAGGTTGGCAGAGACGCCCTGACTCAGGCTGACTCAGACTCTGCTCAGGCCCTGCCCCACCCAGTGTCCACATCTGCTGCCTGGACTCTCTTCTGTGGCTCACATCTGGCACTCTCAGCCCCCTCCCCAACTCACATCCACCATGCCACACACAAATCTTTACTCATGACTTGGCCCTTGCTCACACATTCATTATGAGGCAGTATAACATAGTGATTAAGAGTATGGGCAAGTTGCTTAACTACTCAAAGCCAGTATTTCCTAATCTGTAAATGAGTTTTATCATAGCACCGACTTCATAGGATAGTTGAAGAATTTAATAAAATCATGAATGTCAGCACCAGGCTCAGAGTAAGTGCTCAGTAAAGGCTTGCTGTTTTTACTACTGTTGGTGTTGCTCCCACAGATCTTCCCTTCCTACTTGTCCCAACGCATACTGTCCCAACTGCTCTCACCATGCATAACACTCACACCCACTCACATACACTGACTCACTTACACATACACTTGCATATGGCCCTTCCACGTGCATCTATATTGCACAAATCCAGACCTTCCTATGGTTCTTGACCCCAGGTCTCTCACATTCCCCTCCCCTCCCCCATGCTTGCTCTCAATCTTCCATGTACCCTCCCTACCACTCCCACATTCATTCCTGTTCACAAACAAGACCCCACGTGCTTACCTTTGCATTCCTTCACTTCCACACACAGGCACGTTTACTTCTGCTCACACTTTGCAGGACAAACACATTTGACTTCCAGTATGGGCACACTGCTTGCTCACACACTTACAGACACGTGCTTTACCACTCAGCTCGTAGTTGAATCGCACAGCTTGAGCACAGACACGCAGACACCCCCAGTGCATGCCTCAGTACCTCAACTGGTTCATCCCCTCCCAGTGAGGAGCATACACCACAGTTCTTACACACTGCCATCAGCAGACAGCCCCTCTCCGGGTCACAGTGACACTCCCCTCACCCTCGCAGGACTGTCTCCTCCCTAGCTGCTTCCCCTCCTCCAGTCTCAGCTCCCCAGCCCCTCCCAGCTCTCAGAATAGCCCCTGCCATTGCGGCCACTGCCACCTCCGCTGCTGCCACTGCTGAGCTGTCAGGGCCCGCCTGAGCCCGCTTCCCCGGCACTCAGTGCCAGCTGTCCCGGCTCAGTCAGGGCAAGTGAGGACAGAAGGAAGGGCTTTTCTGAGGTCTGATGGGAATAGCTGCTCAGAACGCCAAGAACCCCCTTCCAGAGCCCACCTGGAAGAAAGTCAGTTCTCAGAGGAAGCCACTGCCCCTTGCCCAGCATTTTCCCAGTCCCCAAAAGGTTTCGCCTGTGAAGCCAGAGACAGCTGCCTCTCCTTGATGGCTTAGAGAACCCAAGGTCTGGGGAGTAAGAGGTTTGCTCAAGAAGCACAGTGGGTTGGGAGCAACGCCAGACCACGGCTAGCCGTTCTTAGCCTGGGGGGCTCCAGAGGACCCTCCCCTAAACCACACAGTTATCGAGAACCACCCCCCACCCCCACCTGCCCATGCTGAGCAGAGCCTGGTTGACATTTGATATCACAGTTGTCAGGAAAAAAGAATAGCACGGGGTGATGTCTGGGGACGCCTCTGGAGGGGGAGGGACTGGTGTCCAGACAAGGACTCCAGGAGTGGAAAGGGGGAGCGTCTGCAGAAGCCAGAGGGGACATCAGGACAGCTGGGAGAGCCTCCAGGGCAGGCTCAGGCCTGGCCCAAGGACAGAGTCAGGGAGCGGGTGGGGCTTAGCTGAGGCCCAGTGGCTGAGGGGGACCACTAGTGCAGCAGGGGAGAACCCTCAAGATAAGACCTAAGGCTCCTTCAGCTGCCTCTGCAGTCCATGCCTGGAGCAGAGAGCTCTCCTGGCTTTGGGGAGGCAGCTTGGACTGGCAACTGCTGGGCACCCAGGAATATGGGGCCCAGGCCAAAGGGACCTTCTGTTCTCCTGGGCCAGGGGACTGTACTACTAATCGACAGTGGTAGAGGATTAGTGTGGAAGTGAGCTGTTCTTAAAGACCAAGCTCATTCCACATGCCATCCAATTCAATCCTATATTCTTATCCCCATAAATTTTATTGAGCACTTACTAAGCATCAGCCCCTGCAGAGCACCCAACAGACATTATCCAGAAGAATCTGGCTCCTTAGGAGCAAGAACTTTGCCCATCTTGTTTACTGCTATGACTCCAGGACCTGGAGCAGGGGCTGACACAGAGATCTTCAATAAATATTTTTTGAATGACAGAATGAACTCATTTTATTCTCGCAATCTCCAGAGAGACAGATAATATTATTGCCTTTTTGGGGTGAAAAAGTGAGGTTCAGAGAAGGGAAGTGATAGCCTACCTCTTTGGGACTCAAACTAGAGTCTGGGTTTGCTCTTTACAGAGCACCTAGAGGCAGGAGGAAATGAGCTTAGGGACAAATCACTCCCTTCTCTGAGCCTCACTTTCCTTATCTGTGAAATGGGAATGGCTATACTTTCCTGTGGGGAATAATGAAGATGACATGTATACAATATACAGCAAATGTCAGACAAATGCATGTTCCTTTCATCTTTCTTCACCTTGGGTTTGCTCTGATATTCTGAATTTCAGCACAACCACACCTGGGATCCTTGATAACTGTGTGTCGCCCCTTTTTCGGTACTGTAGGAAGTACCTAGTAGTTCCTAGTAGTTGCTAGGGCTGCTGTAAAAAAGTACCAAAGTGGCTTAAAACAACAGGCATTTATTTTCTCACAGTCCTGGAGGCCAGCAGCCTGAAATCAAGGTGTTGGCAGAGTCATGCTCCTTTTGAAGTCTCAAGGGGAAAATCTTCTCTCACCTCTTCCTAGGTTGTAGGCAGTCCTTGGTGCTCCTTGTCTTATAGACTCATCATTCTAGTCTCTGCCTCCGTCTTTACTAGGTATTCTTCCCTGTCTTTTCTCCCTAACTTCACATGGCATTCACCTTTCTGTGTCTCTCTCCTTATAATGACACCAGCCATGTAGGATTAGGGGCCCACCCTACTTCAGTATGACTTAATTTTAGCTAATCACATCTGCATTCTTTATTTCTAAATAAGGTCACATTCTGAGGTTCCAGGAAGAGCATGACTTTGGCTGGGGGCGGGGGGCGAGGGGGATGGAGGGGTGGCAGACATTAGTCAACACAGTACAAAAGGTCTAATGGAAATGATATAGGATTTGGAGGCAGACAGGACCAGGTTTGAATTCTGCCTCCTTCACTAAGAAGCTGTTTGACTTCAGACTTCTCTGAGCCTTGTTTCTTACTGTGTAAAGTAAGGACAACAACCCTGATCACACAGGCATGTTGAAGGGAAAAGATGAGGTGAGGTGCCCAGCAGAAGGAGACTTAGCATCTCGCCATGGCCTGCCCATGAGACCTCTCTTCCGATTGTCCTGACTCTGGCCTGTCATCTTCCTGATCCAGTGGTGCTATCGAAACATGGGGCTGCAATGTCCCACTACTGGCCTTGCTCTTGGCTAAGTAGTGTCTCTGTCCCTCAGGGCTCTGTTTTCTGATCAGTCAAATGAGTAGAAGGCCTAGAGAAGATGATCTTGAAGGTTCCACCTGAGGCTGATGTTCACAGAGCCCTGAGACCTCCTTGCAAAATATTAAAGTAGTTTGGAATTCTAAAGAGCCATGGCTGTTAGGAGGAGTCCAAAAGAGAGTGAGGTTTCCAGGAGATTTCTTCCCTCAGCTGCCCTCTCCTTGCCAGGTCACCCCAGGCCCACCAGACCATGGAGACAACAGACTTCATCAGGCCAGAGAGCGTGAGTCTATGATGAGCCCCCAAATTCTCCCCCAAACTGCTCCTGGGTTCGCTGTTCTCCCCTTGGCAGCAGTGGCCCCAGCAGTGGACATCAGGTAGCTATGGATGAAAGCAGCAAGTGCCAGCCCTATCAAGGACTTACTGTGTGACCTTGGACTGGTCATTTACCTCAGTTTCCCCATCTGCAAAATGGAGATCACAACACCCACCCCCAGAGTTGCCATGAGACTGAAAAAACATTACATGGCAGAGAAGGACTGGTATAACCACTGAGGAATTGTAAATATTTCTCTTTCGGGCTCACAGCTCAACCTTGCCCTGTGTCCCCTGAGTGCATGGCAGACATCTATATTTCCTCAGCCTGAGTTGTTGTCATGACCCCACAGTATGAGAAATTCTGGTAGGAGAGGCCATGGACTCCTAGTGAATTAGGATAATCAGAGCAACCAGCCCAACTGAGGCGCCTAGAGGAGGCTAACAGCTAGAGAAGGCTTCCCGTGTGCCCGGAGCCACGCTGTGTGCACCCTCTCATTTCATCCTGAAAGCCCCACTCTGCAGTCGTCAGCGGTTTCCCATTTGGCAGATGGGGGAACTGAGAGTTTCTGCTGAAGGAGACACACAGGGTTGTTGTGAGGATAATAATAATAATAATAATAATAATAATAATAATAATAGCGAATATAATAATAGTATTTATCAAGCACTTACTAAGTGCAGCCTCTATGCTAAGTAATACTATAGTTCTCCCTTGACCCTTAATTAATCCTGAAAAGTTGGGATTGTTTCAGATGGGGCAACAGAGGCTCAGAGATGTGAAATGGCTTTCCCCAGGTTGCAGAGGCAGGATCTAAGCCAGAGTTTTCCAACCCTAAAGCCAGTGTTTTCATTGCGGCAACTGCTTTCTCTCACCTGGTTGCTGCCTGCACAGGTGGGTGATGCCAAATATGGGTGGCACAGATTGCCCCGGCCAAGTGTGGCTGACAGGGAAGCAGCTTGTTTTATGAAACACATTCAGCCCACACACTTAACTTTTATACTTTAATCCTAGCAATTTGATACTTGGGTTAGACTAAGTGAGGACGAGCCAAAAATGTGGTCCATGTAAATGATGTCATCCCAGCCTCTTAAGCTTTCATCACCCAGGTGCCAAGAGATGGCCCCTTTGGGTGGCCTGGCCCTCCCCAGTGCCCTGGGACCTGGGTACAGCCCCAGCTTGAATTGTAGCCACTTCTCTACCACTCTTCTGGGTGCTACACATGGCTGAACATGGCCCTACTACCATAACTGCAACTTCTAGCTGCAGGGCCCAGGAGAGTCATGTGTATCCAGGCTCTCTCTGCAGCTGCCCTTCGGAGGCCCCCTCACTTGACAAAGGGACCTAACGCTGTACACACTCTCCCCAAGCCTGGCTCTTCTACACACTTGTCCTGAGCCTTCAGTTTATCTCCTGTCCTACCCCCTTCCATGTGGAGGGAGCACAAGAATTGAGCCCAGCAGGCCTGGGTTAGTATCCTGTGATCATGGCCACTTCTTCCTGAGCCTCAGTTCCTTAGTCATTAGGCTAAATAGGCCATCCCTACTTCACTGGACCATTATGAGGATGATAATAATGACAAAGATAATAACGAGATTATTTATCAATGGCCTATCAAGTGCAAGCTCTATGCTAAGTGATTCCATGGCTCTTACTGATCCTTTATCAACCTGGAGAGATGGCTATTATTTCATCATCATTCCCATTTCACAGATGAAGATGCGGTAACAGAAATTCCCGGCACATAGCACGCACTCGACAAGTGCTTTCTTCCTTATAGCTTTTGTTTTTTCATCAGTCTTAATTCATAAATTAAATTGGCTATGCTCAAGCCAAGCCAGGGCATACAACCGTTCTTCGCACCTGGACGTCTGTAGGTATCCAGCTTGCTTTGTGGCTTTAGTGTGACAAACTGGATGCCCAGGCCTTTTGCCTGTTCTCAGCCATTTCGCCCTGAGAACCCTCCTGAGAACTTGTGAAGAGACAGTTCTGGGCTCAGGAGACATGGCATCAAACCAATGTTTTACGTAACTCCTCTGAACCTCAGTTTCTCTGTTAATATCTCAGAGTCAGTGGCTGTAAAACAAGCCACAGAGTAGGTACTCCCAAACTGTTGGCTGCACAGCCTCTTCATCCAATTTAGTTACATAAATGAGTCAGAATTAAAGACCAAGTAAAAATACTGACCAGTGCAATACACAAGGGAGCCATAAACACAGGGAACAAACCAGGGTTAAGTGTGGAGTGGATGGGGCATGGCTCTCCTGTTGGGGCTGGACAGGCCCTTTGCCCCCACAGTGCAGCAGGTGCAGCCCTTTTTGCCTGCTGGGAAGCATAGCGGTAAATCTTGTATTCAACTGCAGCACCTCTCTTCAGTTTAGGTTTACGGTTCATTCTCTTCTCCAATTTTATCACAAAATTCTCACTCCTTTTCCTCACTTAATGGTCCTATTGTTATTGTATGTGTAATTTTATGAAAATTAGAATCTACCCAAAGCCCCTTTTTTTTTGGAAGTAGACTTGACATAAAAGGTAGATGAGGGCAAGAAGCAGAGTTGTGAGAAGTAAGTCACAAGGTGAAGACAGAACCATGGCACCGCCCTCACATACCTGATAAATGCCTTGCATCCTTTGAAACTCAGCTGTTGCCTCCTCTGAGAAGCCTCTGGGATCCCTGTGGATATACCAGTTCTTCCTCCTCTGTTCCTGGTACACTTTCCTTGTTCTTGGCTGTAATTATGTTTCCACTACTAGTCTGTGAGGTCCTCTAGCACTGGGTCTTTATCCCACTAATTTCTCAGGCCCAGCACAGGACCCGAATGGGTCAGGGTGGGTGGGGAAAGGAGATATGAGAGGCTTCACAACGGTGAACCATTTGAGCTGGGAATACATCTATTTGGCAGGTACTGATATACAGCCCAGAGCTCTGGGAAGAGATGTGGACAGAAGATGTGAATTTGGGAGTCCTTGCCACAGAGATGGTGAAACTGTGGGAATGGCTAAGACCCTGGGGATGATGTGGAACAAGATGTGGAGAGAGCTCATGTAAGAAATCCTAGTCAGGTAGGGGCCCTCTAAGTGGAGCCTGAAGACACTTAAGAGGCAATATGGAAGCGGGCAGGGCCTGAATCCCTCTGCATGAGGCCCTGCTGAGTCTCTGAACAGCTCTGAGCCTCAGTTTCCACATCTGTGAAAGGGGATAACATCCAAACTTTAATCGGGGTTGTGTAAGAACTGGAATATATCACTGTAAGATACTCAGTACATACATAGTGTGCACTTGACAAAAGTTAGTACTCTCAATCTTTATTTTAATATTACAATGTCTATCCCTGATGATGATCCTGAATCAAGAAAAAAGAGGTGTGAATTCACTTCAATTATCTTTTGGGGGGGAATACAGGGAACGGTGCAATATACTTTAGAAAGATTCACAATAGAAATCACATCTGATTTCTTTTCGAAGATGGTTGGTCTTAGTGATGGGATACCCCAGACATGACCACCAAGCTCCCCTCCAGCCGCATCATCCTGTGCTCTTCCCAGACAGGAGTGGTCATCTGTGGATGATGTCTCCATTCAGAGGACAGTGGAGAGCCTCCCTTATTCCAGACTCAGAAACAGAGATTCTGTCAAATAAAGTGATTTGCTCAAAGTCACACAGGTGACAGATGAAGGGAGGAGGCCTCAGGCGATGGGATGTCTGGGTTTTACTCTAACGCATCCTGGTGGAGCAGGGACAAGCACAGGGAGTGTCTGGGACCTGACTATATAACCATCCACCATTGCGAGACAGCTCTGAGGAGAAAGACCAGACAGACACCTGAGCACATGGAGGCGTTTTCATCCTACCGCAAACACACCTCAAAACACTGCCATCACCTGACCTTGTCTGTTACTTAGGGAAGAAGTCATGACAAAGAAGGGGTCGAGATTGGGGGCTGCCTGTCTGTAACTGAGCCCCACTGGCATCCATGGTGGGTGGGAAGGCAGGAACAAGCAGCCAGCCGGCAAGATGAACCCAAAAGCCCCGGGAATGGGGAAAAGGTCAGATCTCTCTGAGCTTCAGTTTCCCCATCTGGGCAACAGAGATAAGAAAATCTCCCTTAGGGACTTCCTAGAAAATACATAAGAGAGACCCGCAGGTGGTTTTTGGCACAGAGCTGGTGCTTCTCTTTCCTCTCTCCTCATATTCGTAAGGTGAGAAAACTGATGCCCAGAGAGGGACAGTGACCTCTCCATGGTCACATATGTAGTGAGCCAGTGATAGAACTAAGACTAGGACCCAGATTTCACAGTCATAGGCCCTTAACTTGAGGCACCAGATTATCCCTTTTTTTCCTGAAACAGGCTGATGTATCAGCCACAGTACCCAAGCCAGTTCAGACCATTTCGACGTAAGTAAAATCTAGAACTGCCTCACATTGTCCAATACCACAGCCACTAGTCCCATGTGGCTACTGAGCACTGGAAATGTGGCTAGTCTCAAATAAAATGTACTCTAAGCATTAAAACACACCAGATTTTGAAGATGTTGTATGGAAAAAAGTATTAAGGTATCCTCTGATTTTTATAGTGATATGTTGAAATGATTATATTTCAGCTTTATTGGGTTAAAAAATAAACTATAGTTTTAAGTTAATGTTACCTATTTCTTTTTACTTTTATTAAGGTGATTACTAGAAAATTTCAAATTATACATGTGGCTCACATTGTATTGGAATAGCACAGGTCTCAAATGCCAGAGGAGACGGAGCTGCCCTACTCTGTGCAGAGGGGGCTGAGTTGAATTCTAGATACACATCTCGAGAGGCAAGTAGGTAGGAAAGAACATATCCAGAGCAAGGGAAGAGGGCGGGGAAGGGACTCAGAAGGAGGCCGCAACATTGTATAACTCAGGGACACTGCAGAGATCATAGTCCAGTGGGGCTGTATTTTGTGACCCATGAACCATGTCACTGAAGGGACGGTTGAAGGACCTGGACTAGTTCCTCCTGGAGAAGCTATTTGGAGAGGGAACGCGATCACTGTCTCCAAATAGCAAAGGACAGTCACGGGGCCAAGGAATCAGACGTGTTCTGTGTGGCCTCAAAGAAGAGAGCTGGACTCTGAGGAGGAGCTCCAGGGAAGCAGACTTCCACTCAAGGGCAGGCTAGGACTGTCCCCAGTGGGGGTATGCTGCCTCTGCTGGGGGCACAGAGGTTGAATGGAGGGAACCTGGTGGAATTGCCTTAGGAAGGGTTAGCATGGAAGGAAAAAAAATCGTTGCTAGATTATCTACAGTGGACTCTGCCCTCACACCTGGAGCCTCTGGAGCATTTCTAGTCTGGCGGCTGCTGCAGGTAGGTCAGAACAGAGGGGATCCCTCAGTTTCCAGCCTAATAATAATAACACTACAATAATCTCTTACAGCAGTCCCCCTTATCCATGGAGGATACTTTCCAACATGCCCAGTAGATACCTAAAACTGCAGATAGTACTTAACCCTATATGTACTGTTTTTTCCTATACATACGTACCTATGATAAAGCTTAATTTATAAGTTAGGCACAATAAGAGATTAGCAATAATAACTAACAATAAAAAGAGAACAGTTATAACAATATACTGTAATAAAAGTTATGCGAAGGGTTTGGGGACCATTATTAAGTAAAATAAGTGGCACTTGAACACAAGCACTGTGATAGTAGGACAGTCAATCTCATAACTGATATGGCTACTGACTAATGAGTAGGTAGCATATACAGTGTGGAAACACTGGATAAAAGATGGTTCACATTCAGGGCTGGACAGAGCCAGACTGCTCGAGATTTCACCATGCTGCTCAGAATAGTGCACAATTTAAAACTTATAAACGGTTTATTTCTGGAAATTTCCACTTAATATTTTTGGGCCATGGTTGACCATGGGTAACTGAAACCACGGGAAGCTAAATGGCAGATAAGAAGGAACTACTGTGTTGAGCATCTACTATGTGCCAGGGAACTTTACGCATATTATCACTAATCTTCTCACTCGACCCTGATGAGGTGGCTTCCATTTTCCTTATTAGGTGAGTAGGAAAACTGAGGCTCAGAGAAGAGGACTAGATAAGGCAACTTGTCCAAGGTTACCCAGCCAGGAAGTGGTAAGACTTGAACCTGGTTTGGCTGATACCAGTGCCCACAGGCGTGGGGCAGTCTTCCTCAGGGAGCTAGAGGGGCAAGGGCCAGCTGGAGCCCTGAGGGACTGGGTTGTTCTTCACGGGAAGCCAGGGCCCCACTGGGCTCTCCAATTAGCGAGAGCAGAGAAATCAGAGGCAGCAACAAGCTCTGCTAATGAGCTGCCACATTAAACAATGAGTCACACTTCCATACGGTGCCGCTCCAGCCCTAACCCGGAACAAACAAGCTGTGAGAAACAGTTTACAAAACAGCGAGGTGTGACTGTCTCCCTGCTGCCGCCCGCTGCTGCCACAAACACCGGCACTGCAGCCACCAACGTGCCCACCGCCCACAAGCAGACACAGGCACAGAGGCAGGCCTGGAAGGAGGGCTCCAGAGCCAGCCCTGGCTTCTGAGCTCAGGGGAGTCCCTGAATGACCCAAGCACAGACCCCAAGTTGCAACTTCCACTGCCATGTTAGCCGTTTCCCGGGACTTAGGGGCTCTGTCATTTGGTCATTCTGTGACCTAAGGCAAGTGACAATCTCCCTGGGTCTCAGTTCCTTTACCTGATAATAATAAGATCTAGCTCATTTTATCAATTGCGATGATTCAATGTGATTATCACATAAACTGCCTACTGCATGCCTGGCACACAGTAGGTATGCAGTAAACCATGAATCCCTTCCTCCCCCTTCCCATGGAAGGAATACAACTCGAAGCCAGTCTCATAGAATGCTCCCAATAATAGTGACTGTTTTCTTTTTCCTGTCCTATATTATATATTTTTTTTTGTGCTCCTGGCTTACCTTCCTGCTGAACTATAGGATCCTGTGAGCGGGGAATGTCTTACTCATATCTGCACTCCCAGGACCGACTCAGGGAGGCAGCATGGTGAATTGGGAAGAGCAACGGGCTTTGGGGGCAGATCATGTCTCTGGTAGTTATTGGCTGTATGATCTTTGGAAGCTATGGTAAGAACCATTTCTTGAACCCTATCCTGTACCAGACAAGTGCTTCATGTATATTATGTAATTTCATGCAGTGAGGGGTATTATTATCCCATCTAACAGATGAAGAATTGCATTTTCAGAGTAGTTGAATAGCATGGTGTAGTAGCTTGCAATGTGTCAGTTCAGCTCAGCTCAATTACATTTCCCAGAATTCCTTTTCCTGTATGTTATGGTTAGAATCTTCTAATGGTTCTGCTTCTTTAATTGAACTCTGATTGATATACATGGCACTGTTTCCACAGTATAAAGTTAGTGATGAAGTTGGAATTCAAAATACATTTGCTTGCCATTCAGCTCTAGATTTTTCAACTATTCTACCCTGATAATAATAGCTAATACTTGTATAGTAACTATATTTCAGTTATATTTTAACTCATTTAGTTCTCATAACAACCTTGTAAGGTAGTTTTTATTTTTATCATTCCATTTTTACAGATGAGGAAACTGAGACACAGAGAGGTTAAATAATCTGTGCAAGGTCACACGACTAATAAATGTTTGGTTAGACAATCCATATTTTTATCTGTTACATTATTCTGCCTCTCGACTCTACTATACTACATCTCATTCTCTGAGCCTCGTTTTTTCTCATCTGTAAAATGGGGGTGATCATTACTTAATGTAAAGATTATAGTGCTAATTAAATAATAAAATGTAGTTTCAGGGCTTCTGGGAAGATGAGATAACAGGGATTGGATTTACCCTCTCTCCTGAGCTACTGAAAACCTGGATAAAATATATGAAACAACAGTTTTCAAACATTGAACATCACGCAACACAAAATAGCAATCCCTGAGAGATGAGAAACTAATGAGGTAAGCCCTACAATTGCCAGCTTCTGCCTGGAGAGAGTTTCCAGGCTACAGCACAGGCAACAGGGTCCCAGCTGTCTCCCTGTGTTAAGGAGACAGAGCCGGGAGTCTGGAGAGGCCAAAGCAACTAAAGTTCACAGGAAAGGAATTCCAGAGAAGAGAGCTTTGCAGAGAGAGAACTTCAAAGATCTGCTGAGAGTTCTCCCTCAAACCGTCATCTGAATATTGAACAGCACTTGTTTGTGAGGAAACTACGCAAGTTTGAGAAAAGACTATCCCAATGGAGCAGAGGAAACAACTTCCAAAATACACACAAGACCTGGAATGGTTTGTACCCCTACCAACCAGAGTGAAAAACCTCATTAATCACAGGGCATCAAGTTGGTTCTTTAGAAGGGTATTGCTTCGGTAGTGGGGTTGGGGATGGAGGTAGTGGTCCTGCCTAATAAAGGTGAAAAGCAAGTCCCAACAGAATTAAAACTATTTTCAAACAATGTGACAGCTTCCTAAAACAAAGCTCAAGAACATTTTAAGAATATTAAAATGGCAACTATATAACAAGGTAAAATTCACAATGTCTGGCACCCAACCCAAAACTACTATGTATGTTAAAAAAAAAAAAAAAAAAAAAAAAAAAAAAAAAGCTGGAAAATACAACCCATAATGAAAAAAAAAGTTAATCAATAAATAAAAACAGACCCCAAAATAACCCAGAAGGTAGAATTACTACATAAGGACATTAAAACAGTATACCAATTTAACTACTTTCATATGCTCAAGAAGCTATTGTAAAGATTGATCAAATCAAACTTCCTGAACATGAAAAAATACAATGTCTGATATGAAAAAATACACTGAATTGGATTAATAGCAGATTTAATTATATAGAAGAAGGGATTCATAAATTTGAGTACATAGCAATTGAAACTATCCAAAAGGAAATATATATAGAAAAATATTTTTAATAGATGGATCATCAGTGAGCTATGGCATAACTCCAAGAGGCTTAATATATATGTAACTGGACTCCCCAAAGGAGTAGGGGAGCAGGAAAATGTTGAAGAAGTAATAGTCAAAACATTTCCAACTTTGATAAAAACTATAAACCGTTAATTCAAAATCTCAATAAACATTAAGCACAAGAAATATGAATAAAACTTCACCAAGGCAAGTTTAATATTACAACTTTATAATAATAAAGTTGTTTAAAACCAGTGATAAAGAGAAAATATGAAAAGCAGCCATGGGGGTGTGGGGGACATATGACATAAAAAGGAATAAAGATAAGAATGACAGCAGACTTCTTATCAGAAACAATTTAAGTCATAAGACAGTGGTACATCTTTAAAGTGCTGAATGTAAAAATAAAACAAAAACCATCAACCTAGAATTCTATTACCGGTCAAAATATATTTCAAAACAAAGGTGAGATAAAGAAATTTTTAAAAATTAAAAAACAAGCAGAAATAATGAATCACTAGCAGACCTACACTACAAGGAATGTTATAGGAAGACCTTGAGACAGAAGGGAAAATGATACCAGATGGAAATCTGGATCTACGCAAAAGAATGAGGACTTCTGGAAATGGTAACTATGTGAGAAAAGATGAAATACTTTTTTCCTTATTTAAAAAGTATTCTTAACAAGTATTCTGGCTTTATAATATATATAAAAGTAAAATTGTGACAACAATAGCATAAAGGCAATCCAAGATGGCAGCATAGGAAGACCCTAAACTCACGTCCTAGGGACACATCAAATTTACACCTACAGACAGAGCAATACCTTCTTAAGAACCGAGGGCTCTCTGAACAGTTTCTGCGCAATGAAAAGAGAGAGACCACACAGAAATGGGTAGGAGAACTGGAGATCTTGCACCACAGGCACCCCATTACAGCACACTGCCCTGAAGTTGGTATCCTGGAAGATCCTGGAAGAGCTCACGTAGATTCACCCACTCTGAGGCACAGTGAAAAAATAGTGGTCTAAAGAAGATCTAGGCTGCGCAGAGAGGAAATCCATGTACTAACCCTAGAGCATCCATTAAGTGGGAGGAGAGCTGTGAGAACTCTCTCCAGAGTGGGGTCATAGGCATTGGAGAGCACCATTTGTGGCCTTTCCCCCTTCCCTTTGATCACAGGGCAGGAGTTTAATCCAGGTACTCTAGCTGCAGTTCACTCCAGGACCCAGGCCCACAGTAGCTCACTTCTTGTCCCCAGGACTCTATGAGGCTCTTTCCTGCTCTATCTACAGCTCTGGGGTGGTATGGCTTATCCCCAAGTCTCCCTGTGGCCTACTCCAGCTCCAGGTTTCAGCTGCATGACTTGCCCCCAGGATGCTCCTTAGCTCACAGTGGCTCCAGCTACAGCTCCTGCCCAGGTGTGACTTGTCCGGGGGACTTCCTGTAGACCACACTACACTTCAGCTACAGCATCAGTGGCTTACCTCTGGGAATCCCTACCATTGGTATCTTCTCTAGATTCTGCTCCAGGTCCTGGTATGGCTTGCCCTTGGGACTACTCGAGGCCTGAGCCCACTCCAGCTACAACTCCAACTGCCCTACCAAGGCAGTCCTGCTCAAGTTTGCTCCTAGGGCTTTCCCTTGGCCCATGCCCATTCCAGCTACAGCTCCAAGTCCCAGTGAGGCTTGCTCTGCAGTACTCCCTACAGCCCACATACACTCCAGCTCCAACTGGCCTGCCAAAGACACCCAGAATTCACAGTCTACAAAGGGGTAGCTCTTACACAAGGTCACTCCTTCAAGAACAGGGGAGGTTGCTGTTTTGCCTAATTCACATAGACAAATACAGAGAGACAGACAAAATGAGGAGACATAGAAATATATTCCAAACAAAAGACCAGGACGAAACTTTAGAAGAAGAACTAAAGGAAACAGGACAAGCAATCTATCAGATCAAAAGTTCAAAACACTTGTTATAAGGATGCTCAATGAACTCAGGAGAAGCAAAGATGAGCTCTGAGAATTTCAACAAAGAGTCAAGAAACATAAAAAAAGAACCAGTCAAAAAAAGAAGACTACAATAACTAAAATGAAGAATACAGTAGATGGAATCAACAGCAGATTAGATGAAGCAGAGAACTGGATAAGCGCTTTGGAAGAAAAAGTAGTAGAAAACACCCAATTGGAACAGCAAAAAGAAAAAAAAAATTTTTTAAATGAGGGTAGTTTAAGAGACCTTTCAGACAACATCAGTGTACCAACATTCAAATTATGAAGGTCCTAGAAGGAAAAGAGAGAAAGGGACCACACACAAAAAAAAAAAAAACATTTAAAGAAGTAATGGCTGAAAACTTCCCCAATTCAGTGAAGGAAACAGACATTAGGTACCACAGCACATAATTCCAAATAAGATAAACCCAGAGAGGTCCTCACCAAGACACTAAAATGCCAAAAGTTAAACATACAAGGATTTTCCAAACTTCAAAGTTGGAAACAAACAGAAATAAAGAACATGACTGTATACCAAATGGGTAACAATCGTATTAAAGAAAAATGGAAATAAAAGAATCCAAGTAACTTTTGACTACAGTACTTTCATTCCCCTCAGTCTGAAGATAAAAGAACCAAAAGAACTGCAAAGAAAGCTTAAATTTGACTTACTTAGGTTAGTAGGATTATTGTTAATAGTGGTGTGAGTGTGGTAATTCTGAAACAAGTTTATGTGTATTGTAGAATTGAGCAAAGTAGTAAATATATTGATTTTGTTGGGAGCCAGGGTTCTCATGGTGAGAGAAAGGAGCTACCAATATAAAATTATGACAGGCAAGAATGATGTGAAATGGCTATTTCTCCCAGTATGTCCCCTGAAAGGACATTAGCAATGACGCCGCAGTGGCGATGAGCACACTTAGCTCCCAGATTTGGGGTTCTAATATCAAGCCCCACTAAAAAGAACCAAAGTTCCTGAGCAAAATGGCTACATTCAGGGCTGGGGCTGGGAGAGTCAGCCAGGACCACCTTGTGACAGAAGTAAGAATGTGCTCAAAGAATGACAGGCACAGATGCCAGCTTGAAGGAGCTTCCACTAGCCAAATCTGGGACAATCTGAGCATCAAAATAAGTAAAGATAGTAATGGATTATAACCTACTGAATAAAATCAGAATCCATGGATCCATATCGACAGAAGTAAATAAATAAGGAAGGAAATACTCTTACAGTAAAATGTTAACTAATAAATGCAGAAGGAATGATAGAGGTTAAAAATCACTTTCTGGCAATCATTTTAGCAATTTGATTCAGTCAAGAGCCATCAATGTACTATAAGAAACAGAATATTCACATAACTTCAAATAATCTCCCCACAGGTTAATTACAAAGGGGAAAATAGTAATTTTACAATAGAGAAACTTGGAAGATATGTCCAAGGCTTGGTGATTGACATTAACATCACCAATATGGAAACAAGTCACAATCATATGCCACCTGATAGGATCAATGAGAAGAACACAGTGTTACTTATTGGGTATTCCTGCCACCAATACATAACCTGAATCTAATGAAGTGTCAGACGACCCGAAAAATTCTTACTATAGAGGGCAAGTAGAACGATGAGTGAAATCTGAATAAAGTCTGTGGGTTGGGGGCGGGGGAAATGGCATAAAAGCTGGGAGGAGAGAAATGGAAGCACATCCTTGTAAGGTTCTTATTTTGTACATAAAGTAGTATGATATTACTTGAAGGTAGACTAGGATAAATTAAACATGGTTATTATAAACCCAAAAGTAACCACTAAAAGAAAAATTACAGCCAATAAAGGAGTTTAAAGTGAAATCACAAAAATATCCAATTCTAAAAAAAAGGGAAAAAGAGGAAAAGGGGGCTAAAGAAAACATGAAAGAAATAGAAAACAAATAGCAAGAAAATAGATTTAAACCCAATCATATCAATATTCACATTAAATGTAAATGGTTTAAAAAACAATTAAAAGGCCGAGATTGTCAGATTATTTATTCAAAGCAAGATCCAACCTTGTATTGCTTGCAAGAAACACTGTAAATATATTTAAACATAAATTTAATTCTATCAAAAGCTGATGGAATTGTAAAGGTAAATGAGGAAATCTGCAATTGTGGCAAAAGATGTTTCAGTATCTGTTTCTCAATAATTGATAGAACGAGCAGGCAGAAAATCAGCAGAGATATAGTATACTTAAATTACATGATCAACAAACTTGACCTAGTTGACATTTATAAAACACTTCCCCCAACAACAGTAGGGTACACATTCTTAAAGAGCACATTAAAAATTTAATGTCAGAATATAGTCAGAATAGACTATATTCTGACCATAAAAATTTTCAATATTTTTAAAATTAGTCAAAATCTGTTCTTTGACCAAAATGGAATTAAACTAGAAATCAATAACCAAAAGATATCTGGAAATTTCCTTAAATATTCGGAAACACAATAAGGTACTTCTAAATAATCCATGAATCAAAAAAATCAGAAGGGACACTAGAAAGTATTTTAAACTGAATGAAAGTGAAAATACCATATATCAGCATTTGTGGCTGGACACTAATAAGTATTTTGGAAAAAAATTGTAGGACTAAACATCTATATTGGAAAATAATAAGGTCTCAAATCAATGTCATCACTTCTTTAAGACACGTAAATTAATCCTAAATCAATGGAAAAGAAATACCAAAGATCAGAGCAGAAATTGATGAAATAGAAAACAGAAAGTTAATAGAGAAAGTAAATGTAATCAAAGGCCATTGTGCTTTGTTGTTGTTGTTTGTTTGTTTGTTTGTTTTTATCAAATGACTGTTGGAAAAATACCAAATGAATACAGTGCAGCAGAGTGTAAGCTTTGGAGCATGACAGTCCTGATTTCTGTTACAGCTCGGATGTTATTAACTATGTGATCTTAGATTGTGCCTCAGTTTTCTCGTGTATAAAATAAGGATAATAATATCTGCCTTGCACTTTCATATATAGCTAGTGAAAAATGTAATAAATAATCCCACAGAGCCAAATTTTTCAAAATTTATCAAAATTTTAAGTGCATATACCCTTTTACCAACCAGACCCAGAACTAAAACTCTATTTTTTTTCCTTAACAGGAAGTTTTAGATATAATTCTCATACCATACAATATGCCCACTTAAAGTGTAAAATTCAGACTTTTAGTTTATTCACAGCTTATGTAACCATTACTACAATCTATTTTAAAAGATTTTCATCTCCTCTAAAAAAAGGAACTCCATACCTATTAGCAGTCACTCTCATTTCCTACCAATTCCCTCAGCTGTAGATAAACACTAATCTAATTTTTCTATATATAGACTTGCCTATTGGACATTTCATATAAATAAAATCATACAAAATGTGATCCTCTGCGACTGGCTTCTTTCACTTAGCACAATGCTTTCAAGGTTTATCCACGTTGTACCATGTATTTTTAGTACTTCATTGCTTTTTATTGCTGAATTATATTTCATTGTATGGATATACCACTTGTTTATCCATTCATCAGGTGATGGAAATTTGGACTGTTTCCCTTCTTTGGTCATTATGATTAATGCTGCTATGAACATACGTGTTCAAGTTTAGCATTTGGAAGAACTTTCAAATTGTTTTCCAAAGTTGCTGCACCATTGTACATTCCCACCAGCAATATTCGAGAGTTCCAATTTCTCCGCATTCTCACCAACTGTTATGGACTGAATGTTTGGTGCCCCCCGCCCCAAATTTATATGTTGAAACCTTAACCCCCAAAGTGACTATATTCGGAGATAGGGTCTGTGAGGAGGTAAATGATGTCATAAGTGTGGGGCCCTCATCTGATAGGATTAGTGCCCTTATAAAAAGATGAGATACGAGAGCCCTCTCTCCCTATGCACTGCACGAAGAAGAAGCCATATGAGCACACAGCAGAATAGTAGCCATCTAAACACCAAGAAGAAAGGTCTCACTAGAAATCAAATTGACCAACACCAGAACTGTGAAAAATAAATTTCGTTGCTTAAACCAACCAGTCCATGGTATTTTGGTAAGGTAGCTTGAGCAGACTAAAACATTAACACTTGTTATTGTCTGTCCTTTTGATTATAGCCATCCTAGTGGATGTGAAGTGGTATCTTATTGTGGTTTTCATTTGCATCTCCCTGTGGCTAATGATGGTGAACATCTTTTCATGTGCTTATCAACCATATGTATGTCTTTTTTAGAGAAGTATCTATTCAAATATTTCCATTTTTTAAAAATCAGTTTGTTATTTTATTATTAAACCTACAGATACTCTTATATGCATTTGGAATAATGCACACAAAACCTGTTTGTTGTAACAGGTTGGAAACAACACTGATGTTCATCATTAGAAACTGTAGTTCATCCACACAATGAAATATTATGCAGCTATAAAGAAAGAAAAAGATCACAGAGTACTTCGTAGAAAGACCCAAGGATATATTGAACAAGATATATAAATATATATTTCTTCATTTTTTAAGAAAGAGGGAGAAATAAGAAATTACACACACACACACACACACAATTTGCTTACATTGTCATAAAGAACCATTGGAAGGATCCACAAAAATTTTTGGAAAATGATTACCCATGTAGTAGGAAGTGTGTAATGGAGTTGACAGGAACAGGAATAAAACTGAGCCTTCATATTTATAGTTTTATATATAATTTTGATTTTTGAACCATTTAAATATTTTACTTATCCAAAACACACATAAATGAAATACAAAAAGTTTAAAATTTCTGTAAAGCATCTAGCCCTTAGTAGGTGTTTCCTCTGAGTGTAGGATTCATTCTGTGCCCTGCAAGTGGATGTCCTTCATAGTGGGAGGAGAGTGGGGCACAGCTAAGCACAGTTCCAGGTTTATAAAAATCTTAATCCCAGAGGAAAGAGAAGCATTTTCTCACCCAGCATTCATAGATAAAAAATCTCAAGGAAGGGCTCTGATTGGCTTTGCTTGAGCCACACTATAATTTGATGCCCTATCAGAACCACAGGAGTGGAGGTGCAGTGGGAATGTCATTTCTTCAAAGTGAGGAAGGGAAGATGCTATTATTAGAGGGGGCAAAGGACACTGTAGAAATCAAAACAGGCATCTACCCCAGCAAAGGAGACAGGTACATAAAAGGACAATCTTAGTGTGTGATGTATGCCATGAGACAGGTGGGCGCAATATGCTGTGGAAGCCCAGTGGAGGCAGGGGTCTAGCCACGAAGGCTTCTTGGAGTCGGTGATGTTCTGGCTGTTTTAGATGATGAGTAAGAGGTCTTCAAGGCAAGGGAGGAGAGAATGTGGACAGTGTTCCAGGCAGAGAGAAAAGCAACATCAGCAAAGATGCAGAGAAGGAAGGTAGCATTATTAGCTGAATTGTGCCCCCCTGCCCCTAAGTTTGTGTGTGGAAACCCTAAACTCCAGTTCCTCAGATGTCTGCATTAGGTGATTGGGCCTTTAAAGAACTGATTAAGTTAAATGAGGTTGTTAGGGTGGGCCCTAATTCAATTCAAGAATCTTAGTGGATGCCTGAAACTGTGGATAGTACCAAATCCTGTATATACTATGTTTCTTCCTATACATACCTATGATACAGTTTAGTTTATAAATTAGGCATAGTGAGAGATTAACAACAATAACTAACAATAAAATAGAACAATTATAACACTATCTTAGAATAAACATTATGTAAATGTGGTCTCTCTCAAAATATCTTATTAGACGGTAATCAACTTTTCACTTAAAGAAAGCACTTTACTGCTTCTCTGTGGCATATCTGAATCATCAGCATCACTACTCTTTCACTTTGGGGCAATTATTAAGTAAAACAAGCACTGTGATACCTTGACAGTTGATCTGATAACTGAGAAGGCTACTAAGTGACTAACGGCGGGTAATATATACAGCCTGGATGTGTTGGAGAAAGGGATGATAATGCCCTTGGTGGGACAGAGTGGGACAACACAAGATTTCGCTTTGCTTCTCAGAACAGTACATAATTTAAAACTTACTAATTATTTCTGGAATTTTTCATTTAATATTTTTGGACAGTTGTCGACCACAGGTAACTGAAACCAGGGAAAGAAAAACTGCGGATAAGGGGGGGACTACTGTCGAGTCTCTGAGCAACTGTTCTGCCCCCATGGGGTAGTTGCTGCAGGGAACAGGAAGGGCTCCATTCATGTCCATGGTGTCTCTCCCTCCCTTTCTCCCTTTATTCCTTGTCACTCTTCCTCTAGAAATCCATGGCATCCTTGCCATGAAGCCCTGCAATGTGGTCATCGGGATGAGAAGAGACCCCAGTCCTCATTTCTCAGTACCTTCGCTTACCTAAAATTAGCAACAATTGGAGTGAGGTAAAGCAACGGGTGTCAGAGGTGGGCATCTGAGATCTTGGATAGGGCACAGGAGCCCCACTCCATCAAGTCTGGTGACCCAGGTAGCCCTTTGGCCATTGCTTTTTTTCATTTGAGACCCTGGATTCTGACCTGTGGGGAGGTTTCATTTCCTCCCTGTGAGATTTTCAGAGTTAAGGACTGAGCTGATCCAATAGGCATCTCCAACTGTCTGCCTCGCCCTTTGCTAAGGAATAGGAACTGGAATAGGGCCTGATTAAACACCTACTGAGTGTGAGGCCTTTACTAAGCGCAGCCAGGAGAAGAGAAAAAAATCAGGCTGACCTTGGCCTAAGGAGGGAAACAGCCCACTGAGGGGAGTGTTGAGGGCAGGGCAGATAGGTGCTCTAGAACCTGGGGAATAGCCTGCTCCCTCCTCCTGCCAGTCCCCATATGATGAGGGCTAAAAGGTTGCTCCCCAACCCAAGGTCTGGTTCAGACCTGCCAGGGGGTAGCACTGTTCTGGTGGGGGGTGAGGGAATACTCTGCCAGAGCCTTCCAGGCAGCAGCCTCCTGACCATGCGCACTTCTCCACCCCGTCTCTCTCACCCTTCCCCCTCTCACTTATTAAATGAGATGATTGGAGTAAAGCACTTAGCATCTTCCCTAGCTAACAGCGGGCACTTGATAAATGTGAACTTGCAGTCTCAGTCTCCCCCACCCCCATACACTTTTACAGTCTGTCTTGCACACACCTCTTACATCAGCACTTTAAGCCTCTCTGACACGGGCATACCATTTGCTCACAGATATGCATCTCGTCCTCTGACTCACACACATACACTCACAGGGGCACCCTCATCACACCCATACACACCCTCCCAACCTACCCCATTTTTTTCTGCACTGAACTCTCTCCCTGGAAGGCTCCTGGGCAGGGGACAAGAGACATAATGGTAAAGGCTGGGCAGTGAGGAGAAGCTTGTTCCCCATGACCCAGCCCTATCACAGAGGTTGGAATCTGGAGAAGCTTGGAGGAGGGGACCTGAGGCTGGCAGGAGGGGTGGGAGAGGAGTTAAGCTGTGAGGGGTGTGGGCCAGGCTCGCATCAGTCTGTTCACAGGGAAGCTGAGAAGTCTGGAGACAGACTGACCTCTAAAAGAGATGCTGGGGTGGGGAGGAGGTTGCCTAGAGGCATAGTGAGTCTCTACAGGACCAAATCAAGCAGGGAGCAGGGGCTTGGAAGGGCTGTCCCTGACCTACAAGGCCTCTCCTACCTCAGGTCGGAACCAAGACCATGAGCCCAAAGACCTCAAAGCTGATAAGGACCTAGGAAGATGAAAGGGAAGAGGATCAAAGACTTTTCCCTCCCCCCATCTCCACCCCCAAGTGTCATGTGCAAGAGTTATGATCCTTGGGCATAGATAGATAGGGCTAGGACGGACAGACAACACATGAAAATAAAAAGGAATTGTAAGTTGGGCATCAGAAGATCAGGAGAGGTGAGAGGCTGAGCTCTGGGCTCTAACACATGCTCAACACCATCAACATACACTCAACGTGGACTCCCTACACAGATATACAAACACACAGCACAGAGATTTAATCCAGGCTCAACAGACGTAACCCAAGGACATGCACACACACACAGAATAGATACCGCTCACCTAGCTTGCATACCCACATACACACAATACACTCTCACACAACAGTGCAACAGCAGCACACAGAGCACCCAAGTACACTGAACACTGCCCCCAGCCTGGCCACAGCCCAACATAGCCAGCAAAGATATCCCCACCCCTGCTCCCACCTCTGCCTACACCAATGACCCAGAATCAGGCACATACAATGTAGGATGCAAATGTACAGGCACATGGACACATGTGATCTCGGGAACACACACACACACACACACACACACACACACACACACACACACACACAGAGCACCGTCATGAGATGCCCTGGGGAACAGTCTCGGGACAGAAAGAGTTCCTCTATCGCTTTGGGTCTCTGGAAGGCTGAGGGTAGGGATTTCAGTAAGGTGACCACTCTCACCCTGGGCCTTGGCCTCCTGGCTCCTTGTTCAGACCCCCACCCCTCATCTGCTTCTGCTACTCTTGCTACTTAGTTGCAGTCCCAGAACGTACTGTGCTTTCCCCTGCACAATTGTCTTGGCACGCGCAGTTCCCTTTGCCTAGAATGTCCTCACTGCACTAGCTGTCCATGAGTCTCATATTTTTTAATTTCATGGACCAGTTAAAAACTTCAAAAGAAAGTTTGGGGAATGATAGAAGGATGCCTAGTTTTTATTATGTCAGTAAGGATATTTAAAATATAACTACCATCCTTTATCTACCATCATTTCATAAAAAAAAAAATGCTTTAATATCAACAAAGTAGGAAGGACATAATCTCAGGATAAAGGGTAATCCTTTACATTAAACATATTTATTTTTACCTAAAACCCATTGCGTTGTCCTTCTTTTTCTCATTTTTCCCATGAGCCACCAGAAACTTCATTTGGAATTACCAAGTCCTCGGATCATACTGCACCTCCTCCAGGAAGCCTGTCCCACTCCTCAAACCCTTACCTTCCCACTTCCCATTAGACTCTGTGGCACTCTGTACATATAAGCCACAATAGGCACTGTTTATTGAAGGCCTACTCAGCTAAGCATTACCAGGTGCTTAACATGGATTATCTCATTTTATCCTCATAACCCTGAAGGGGGAACATTTTGCAGATGAGAAACTGTTTGCTGTCTTCCCCCAATCCTACACCCCTTGCTGGAGGCACTGATAGAAGTTAACAGCATGGGGTGGTGGAAGGAACTGCAGAAACAGGTCTGGATGCAAATCCAGGCTCTCCACTTGCTTGCTGGTTATATGACTGGGACAAGTTATTTCATCTAGCTGATGGACTGCACATAAAGCTCCTACAACAGTGCCTGGTACATGGAAGACACTGGGCCTGTGAGTTACTCCCCTTCCACGTCCCCCAGTCTTCCCTCCCTGATCCTTATGACTTTCTCTGTATCTCATTCTCCTGATTGTCCTCCCACCTTTCTTTCCAGGCCCCTGTGTTAGACCCTACTGCTTTTCTTCCCTCTAAAAGCGGGAGCGCTCCAGGGAACAATTCTTGACCCTCTTCTGTATTCTACCTGTGCTCCCTCACCAGGTGATCTCATCCAGTCCCATAGCTTTATATATCATCCATACACTGACTCCAACATTTAATTTCCAGTCCTGATTGCTCCCTAAAACTCCAAACCTATATATTCAACAGTCAACTTGACACCTCCCCCACATATAGGCCTTATGTATCTTAATACATATAAAACAGAGACTTGATTCTTCTTGCTCTAATCCATTTCTTCAAGAATTTTCCCATTTCGGTAAATCATAACAGTTGCTCAAGCCAAAATCACATGTGATTCTTCTCTTTCTCTCATCCCTCATCTATACTCACCCAGCAAATCTCACTGCTTTTATCTCCAAAATACAGCCCAAAACCTTCATTTCTCTCCATCTTTATTGTTGTCACTGGAGTCTGAGCTCCCATCATCTTTCATCTGGTTCACGCCAAATATATCCTAATTGGTCTCTCTCTGTACCTACTTTTACTGCTTTAAAAGACTAATTTGAAAGTATGTCTTTAGATCAGCTAACATGAGTCCTTCAACTCGGTTTTTTTCAAAATTATCTTGGCTATTCTAATTCCTTTGCATGTTTCCATAAATTTTAGAATGAGCTTATCATACAGATACACAAAAAAATTTGCTGGGATTTTGACTGAGATTGCATTGAACATATTTATCAATTTAGGCATAACAGATATCTTAACAATAGTCAGTTTTCCAGTCCATGAATATAGTATATCAGACCATTTATTTAGGTATTTATTTCAACACTGGTTTACAGTGTTCAATATAGAGGTCTTGTATATCTTTTTCTAAATCTATTTCTAAGTATTTTATGCTTTTTATGCTATAAATTTATAAATAAGCTTTTAAATTTTCTCTTTCCTGAATTATTACAGATAATATACAGAAATGCAATTGATTTTTGTATATGGACTTTGTATCCTGAAATATGTGCAATTCTCTTGGTTGCTACTCCAATTGGTCTTATTGCTTTTGAGGATCCCTTAGGATCTACATATAAAAGCAGTTTCACTTTTCCTTTTCAATCCTTGTATCCTTTTCTTGCCTTGTTGCACTGGCTAGAATTTCCAGTATAATATTGAATAGAAGTGATGGGAGCAAGCATCTTCACCTTGTTCCTAAAAAGCATTCATTTTTTTTTTTCACTATGAAGTATGGTATAAACTGTAGTTTTTTTCATAGATGTCTATTATCAGGCTGAGAAAATTCTCTTCTATTTCTAATTTCCTGAGGGGTTTTTGTTTTTTGTTTTCCAATCATGAATGGGTTGAATTTTGGCAAGTGCTCTTTTCTGCATCTATTGAGATGATCTTATAGTTTTTCTCCTTTATTCTGCTGATGTGGTGAATTAAATTGTCTTTTAAAACATTAAACTTTGGATCCCTAGAATAAACTCCACTTAGTAATAATGTATTCTCTTTTTTATATATTACTAAACTTGATTTGATAATATCTTGTTAAAGGTTTTTTGCATCTTTGTTCATGAGTGATATTGAACTATAATTTTCTCTTATAAATGTCTTTGTCAGGTTTTGGCATCAGAGGTGTGTTAGATTAAAGATTGCTGCAAATTCCCGCTGAGAGGTAGAGTCTAATTTTCTTCTTTTTAAATCTGGGCTGTCTTAATGACTCGCTTGACCAATAGATGTGCCTTTCCAAAGCTAGATTATAAGACACATTGCATTGCAGTTTCTTCTCAGGCCTCTTGGAATGCTCACACTTACAGCCTGAGAAACCATGTAGGAAATCCAGCTACCCTGAGGCCACCATGCTGTGAGCCAAGAGGCCATGTGGAGAGGGAAAGAAAGATGCCCAGCCAGTTTCCAATTGTTACAGCCCCCAGACATTTGAGTCACCCCAGCTGGGGCTCCAGACATTGTGGAGCATAAATAAGCCATTCCCAGTATGGCCTGTCTAAAATCCTAAACTTCGAAACATGAGATATAATAATAATAATTTATTGTCTTAAGCCACGACTTTTTAGGATAGTCTATTTTCTGAAAATGTTTGTGTAAGACTGGTATTATTTATTCCTTAAATATTTGATAGAATTTACCAGTGAAGCCATCTGGGTGAGAAATTTTTACATTATAAATTCAATTTCTTTAATAGATAGAGAGCTATCCAGATTTTCAATTTTTTCTTATAGAATGATCTTTTTAAATGCCAATAGATTATACCACTCCCCTTTTAAAAAAAAAAAAACCCAATGGCTTCCCCTTGCATTAAGAATCAAATCCAAAGTCCCTTCCATAACCTATAAGGCCCTTTATGATCTGGCTTCTGTCTACCTTTCAGATTTCACCTGGAGCCATATTCCTACTATTCACAGGAATAATTCCTTAATGTCGTTCAGATTTTCAGCCCAGGTATAACCTTTAGAGAGAGGTATTTTTGATCAACAGGTCAAAATAATCTCCTCAATTGCTTTATATCATATCATCCATTTAAAAGTGTTATAACATTATCACTAGCTGACATTAGCTTTATCCTTAGTTTACTCACTTATCATTTCTACATGGTCAGCAAACATTTCTGAAATTTCAGGCCAATGAGGCAGTGACCTTGTTGGTCTTATTCACAACTGTGTTTCTAGAGCCTAGAACCCCTTGTCACAGAAGGTGGTAAATACATATTTACTCAATTGTTGACGTGTTGTGCTGGAATCCCCAGCTTTGACTTGGGTGTCTGTGTTGAGAAAATGCTGGGAAGGGGTGCAAGAAGAGTCTTGGCTGCTACTCTGATTCGTCTTAGAAGTGGTCAGCATCAGGTACAAGAACAGGCAGTTTCCAGTGGCCACACCTGCCCACAGATTATTTTCCTATGGGGGTCTGGCTCCAGCCTGGCTCCCTCTTCCCCATCACTAGCAGCTGGAAGGTAGCTTAGAGGGCATTTAAGAAAGCGATCCAGGTGCAGCATCTAGGAGCAAAGACATGATTACGAGTTGTAGTTCAGAAGCCCCTCAGTTCATATCTTTGAAAAATCACTTCCTCCCTCTGGTTCTCACCTGACACGCTGTACATGCTCAATCATTCTTGAATAAAGATCCATCCCATACCTAAGTTTCTATGTTTCTATCTTATGCCCATACTCCTGTTATAGATGAGGAAACTAGGACACAGAGAGGCTAAGTGACTTGACCAGTGTCACAGAGTAAGTTACTGAAGGCGTGGGAGCTCAGAGGTTTTTCCCCTCGATTTATGATCCCACCAACAAGGGCATCAATTTCAGAGATTAACAGCTGCAAATGATGGCATCAAGTCGGCTGCCCCGGCAGCTCTCCGAAGTGCATCTTCAATTCAGGTTTATCTTCATTAAGCAAGTAATTCATTACTGGGTGGTAAGCATTCACATCAGAGAGAGAATATTAAAAAAGTAATTATATTTTTCACAGTGCAGCTTTCTGGGTAAATTGTATGCAAATTGCTGTCTAAATCAGGCTGGCAGATCCCATGCAGGTCTTGGCACTATTTGGGGGGATATTTTGGAGGCTGGACTAGTCACCCTCCGCTAACCTCAGTGAGTATCCAGCATAAAGCCTTGCATTCAGCCAAAGAAGGCTCAAAAATAGTAGCCATGATTATTATTTCCTTAACCCCATTGAGCCTCAGTTTCCTCTTTTAAAAAATGGGAGCAAAGACTAATACTAATAAAGGAATGGAGAAGACAGACTCCAGCACAATACCTGTCTGGCATGGACATGGGAGGCATGTGACTTCAGGAAATGGCAAGACAGCTTCAGAGAGAACCACAAGGCTGTTTCACCGAAGCGCCGACACCCACTGGCCCAGAGAAAGTGTAGGGGCAGCTGCTAGGGTGGGCGAGGGGGCACGGGAAAGAGGTCAAGAAGTGTGCCTTCCTTCTCATGCAGGCTCTGCCGCCAGCTCATTGTGTGACACCTAGTTCACTGCTTCTCCCCTCTGGCTATGCTTAGCATCCAGCCATAACTGAGCCCTGGGGAATGATCACCCAGCAGGTACAAAGAAGCACCCAGATCATACTGATCTCCTACCTTTGGGAGCAAGAAGTTTCGGGCTGAAACAAGGGCTCGAAGAGCAAAAATATCAGTTCTCTCAGTTTACAGATGAGAAAAAGAAGCCCAGAGAAGGGCATGAAAGACCCAAGGTCATGTATCAGGAGTAAGGACCAGAATCTCAGGTCAGGGCAGCTCCCAAATGTACTGTCAATACCCACATGTCAAAAAAGCATTTAAGGCCTGAGCTAGGAACTCCAAAGTGTGGTTTATACATTTTGTATCATCAGCTTTATCTCAGGGTTGAGATAAAATCCTGGAATTTTATCTGGGGCAGGTTACTTCTTGTTTGAACCTCAGTTTCTCTGTCTGCCAAATGAGGCCATTAAAGAGATATCTCTATGGACCCCTCCCACAAGACTTAGTACATAGGATTTTTATGACATCCTTTCCCTTCCCCCCAGGCACATACTCTGAGAGAAGCCCTGGGACTTCCCAGAGACCTCAAGGCAGAGGTAGCTGGGTCTGCCAAAGGGGATCTTGGTGCCAGTTCCCAGCCTACCCTGCCCACACACTGGGAACCAGCTGGCAGTGAAGGTTTAGAAACATGTGCAATGCCCTTTGTGATGGGGAACCACCTGCTACAGAGCCCCAGCAGCCCAGAGCCCCAGGACATAGGGCTTAGGCTACCCCAAAGACAGTCTCAAACAAAGCTAATGAGGCACAGAGCTATGTTGGGGGCCATGGCTATGCCTGGAGCTATATTCACTAAGCATACAGCCACATCCAGACACAAACTCAGGCTGGCACACACAGCTACACTCATGGGAAGCTCAGATAGAACAGGAGCCCACACCAGGCTGGCCAGATACATCTACTCCTGACTGGGTTGAGGGCTAGGCATGGACTTTCAGAGCTTTCTCCAGGCAGTGAGAATCCTCTCAGGCTTTGGGAATGTTCTCTCTGGCCAGCCTTTCTTTAACTCATATTTCTGGAAGAAGTTCAGGGTTCTCTTGGAAGTCTTTCATGACCATGGTCAGCAGCACTGACCCCTGGGTGCAGACATGGTCAAGACTTGACCCAGAAGTCAGGAGCCCAGGGTCATAACCCTGGTTCTTTTGCTAATGTGCTGAGTGACCCTGGACCATCTCTTCTCTCTAGGCCTCGGTTCTCTTTCTGCACTACGAGGATGGGTGGGGTAGGTTGTAATGAGGAGGACAGCATTGAACAGAACTTGAAATGCCCCTCCAGTCTCATATTTCTCAGGCTCTAATTTCCCCAAACACCGGGGCTGGTGTCTGAAACAGCCAGAACCAGACCCCATCTCCTGACACGTCTCCAGGCTGTAGACCCTGGGCCCCCAGCAAAGGCAGAAAGAAGCAGTGGGAAACGCAGTGACATCTGAATGAGAGAGAAGAGAACTGTGGGCACATGCTGTGCTTCTGGAGGGCAGGGATTATTACAGTTTGGATCTGCAGCTTCTTCTGCAGGGCCTGGCATTCAGAAGTCACTTAACAAACATTTGCAAATTGACTCTCATCCACTCCTTCCTGGCCATGTAGCCTTGGCAGGCGACTTAGTGTCTCTGTGCTTCACTGCTCTCCACTGTAAGATGGGGATAACGGCTCAATCCTGGTTACAGGTGGTCATGAGGATCCTATGAGGGACTGACCCAGAGGGAGCCCCGCCAACAGGAATCCTCAGGCCCTGTCCCTTTAAGCCTCCACTCTCACTCCAACTGGCTCAGGACTGGGACTCCCTGGAGCCTGCCCAGCTTAAGGAGGGAAGGCTTGCCACTGGAATGGAATGTGGAGGGGGACGGAGGAGGGGCTGTGCACTCCAGCATCCTGGCAAGGGGCGTGGGCTGAGGGGAGCAACTCACTTCTCACTGTTGCCATACTAAGGACCCTTTAAAACCCTGAGCTGGTCACTGGGCAGGCAGGGGAGGGGAGAGAGGGAGATAAACACACTCACCAACTCACCCACAGAGATATAAAATTCTGCCCGAGGTCATTAGTCATAAAGCATCTCCCAAGGAAAGAAATCCCGTCCACATCAGCCCTGGCAGGCTTTGCTCCAAACAGGTTGCTCACTGCCTCCTAGGGCTGCCCGTTCCATGGCTGGGCACTGCCAAGCTAAGCCTGCCTCCCTGGAGATTCCCTCTGTTGGTCTTAGCTCTGCCTTCCAAGGCTGCATGAATGCATCTGCTCCTTCTGCCTCTTGACGGCTCCAGGGCCTTCAGACCAACATGGTGCCCCCCTCCCCCACCCTTCACTTCTTAGACCTTTTTCACAGGCCAGACAGCAATTTTGTTGCTTCTACAACATGGATCTGAATCCTCTCGCCTGCTCAGACACATATCTAGGTGCATGCTCACATAGGCCTACACATACACACACTCACTCTATGCCCCCTCCCAGAATCCAGTCCATCCCAGAACGGCACATCAACCCTCTCCTGCCCATGAAGCTACTCCACCCCCTCTCCTGAGTCCCCATTGCTGCAGAACTGCCCTGGGAGATGAGGAGCTGGGAAAGGTGGAAGAGGCCTGAGAGGACACATCTCCCACTGGGAGCCCTTCCTCTTCCCCCACCCCCTGCCTTCTGCCACTTTCCTATGTCAAGGCCATGCTGATGACACCACAGAATCCATCAAATGCCACCCCCGTGTCAGGTCATGTCACAACATAATTAAAGCATTAGATCTTCGTGATGAAGCCGTTGCCATCAATTCTGAGAGTGACTGATCCAATCTACAGAAAGGGGAAATTTCTCTCCGCCTGCCGCAACTGCCACAGCTGCCTTCCCCTCCCCAAGAAGAGAGACAGCATGGCTTGTTCTATTTAGGGCTCTGGACCTCAGGGAGTCAGGAGCTGAGCCACAGGGGAGGAGGGCCTGACCTTGGGGTGTGTGCCTCCTCCTGCCTCTGGGTCTGCTTGGGGACAGCAGGGCCTAGAGACCTGGGGACTCCACTGGGCTCAGTCACTGACTCACTCAGTAACCTTACAAAAAAAAATACTCCCCACCTCTGATTTCGGTGCTTTTTTCTATAAATGAGAAGGGAAGGGTGGGGAGGGTGAGGAGGAAGGTGACTTGGTCTCTAAGGATCATGGAGGTAGAAGAAGCAGGAGCCCTGCGATCAGATGACTTAGGTTCACATCCTAACTAGCTGTGTAACTGTGGTCAAGTGAGTTCTCTTCTCCCTCACCTATAAGAAGAAATTTTTCATTCCTTACAGGATTACTGTGAAGGTTAAAGGCAATGCGGACTAGAAGGATCTAGCACAAAAGAAATGTCCCAATTTCTCAGTGCCCCCACCCCTATGCCCTTGGGCTCTTCGTAGGCTCTTGGGTCCAAGGTATTGGTCAAGGGGCTAGATTTAGGCCTGGTCTATTTCTGCTCAGGACTGATAAGTGTGGGCACAAAAATGTTGGGACTACGGTGACAGAGGACAGACAGAAAAGACAGAGAAACAAAAACAGAAGTGTTGTCTCTGTTGCTTCTCAGATGACGTCACCATCTGAAAGTCCAATATCGTAGGAATGGGAGCCAGGCTAATGGGAACAAGAGGTTAGGGAAGTCACAGCAGGGAGAAATAGGCACTGATGGGTCAAGGCCCTCTGTCTATGGCTGGCATGTCAGGAGAGGGGGAAGGTAAAAGCCAGACAAATGACTAAAGCCTCAGATGGTGGGGGCAAAGACAGAAACAGGGAGGCCAGTCTGAGGCCATTGCAATCCAGGCAAGAGATGAGCATGGCTCAGATTGGGTTTGAGCAGGAGTTGAGGGATGACTCCAGAGTGTTTGGTCTGAACAACTGGAAGTTACCATTTATGGAGTTACCATTTATCAAGTTTGAGTAGATTATAGCAGGAGAAGTTTGGAGATGGTAATTGGGAATTTGTTTAAAATTTGGGAGGAATAATAGACACTCAGGTGGAAATGTTGAGCAAGCAGGTAAATATATACATCTGGAGTTCAGGGCAGAGGTCTGGGCTGAGGAAGTACACTTGAGACTTGAGAGTCATCAGCAGATAGCTAATACCTAAAGCCATGAGCTTGGAGGAGACCCCTTGAAAAGTGAGAGTAGGCAAAGAAGAGGTAGAAGGATCAACTGGAGTAGAGCAACATTAAAAAGTTGGGGACCAAAGAGTCTAATAAGTTAGTTAATGTCTCTCTCCCCTGAAACAGAAGTTGGGGAGATGGGAAACCAACAATTGAAACTGAGTTGGAGAGTCATTAGGGGAGAGAAAAGCCAGGCCAGTGTAGTACACTAGAAAATGAATAAAGAAAGTATCTCAAGGGGGAGAAAGTAATCATACGCATTAAGGGTAATGACAGCTCAGGTGAGATGAAGATTGAGAACTGATGGATGAAAATGTGAAGTAAATATTTGTTGAATGAATAAACAGAGAATAAACTGAAATTTGATCAACAGAACCAGGGTCCTAGATGGGCCCTGGGATTGGACTTGTCCTCATGGATAGTAAGTGAGGAGATCCTAGTTCAGAAGCAGGCAAGGAGGCTTGGGGTCAAGTATCCAAAAGCCAGGTTGGACGGCCATGCCACCCTGAACGTGCCCAATCATCTGATCTTAGAAGCTAAGCAGGGGCAGGCCTGGTTAGTACTTGGATGGCAGACCACCAAGGAAGACCAAGTGTTGTAGGCATTTAAAAAAAAAAAAAAAGACAGGTTGGAGGTGCTAAACCCTTCCAGCCTCAGGTCGGCCAGGATTGATCCTGGGAACTAGGAGACCTACTGCAGGTAAATCAGGTGAAGAAACCTATGGGAGGAGGTGGACTTCAAGGGCCATGTAATGCCTGAAGGTCAAGTCTAGACCATGGATTCATAGCCAGAAGTAGAATTTAAATACTACACAACTCTGCAGAGAATTTGTCACGTGCCAGGCCCAGTGCAAAGCATAGAGAGGAGAACTCAAAGGTATAAAACACGGTCTTTCCTGGAGAGACTCCCCACCTAATAAGGGAGAGACACGGTAGATGGATAACCTAAATACACGATGGTTGTAAGTGCCAATCTTTTGTGGCTACTTTATGTGTCCAGACAAGCTCCTGGAACCAGATCCTACCAGGCTGCTTCGGGCCATCTAGGTTTTAGATTTCTGACCTCACTTGTTAATCCTCTTGTTTTTGAATATGACCCGTAGGGTCTGCTTAAGCCCTGACCCTTTAAAGCAGCCGTTCATGCAGGCCCCTAAAGGAGCTCAAACCCCAACAGAGCTCCTAGAAACCTGTGGCTTCTTCTGAACCTGCTCCCATGCCAGTCCTGTCCAAGTCCTATCCCAGTCCTGCTTCCTTTGTGTGGGGTATCTCAGGATCCAGACTTTCCGGGCCACATGATAAGCTCCTTCACTTCAGGCCACAGTTGAATCTAAGAGTCATTCTACCAACTATTCCCTTGACTCTACTCCATAAGAAGCGGTTCTCCTTTCTGGCTATTAGGCCTGTCCACTCAGTTCCAGATCATTCCCACCCCTACCCCTTCCAGCAGCACACCCACTCCGCCTGACCCCACCCCTCAGAGGTTGGGGTGGAAGCTAGATGTACATGCTCTAGCAGAAGAAAAGCAATGGCTGCAGGAGCACGGATGGGGGCAGAATTGATTCTAGCCCAGAAAGTTCTACTGCCACTTCCTGAATATGGTGCATTCATGCTGAATGGGCAGGTTTTAAACGAGTGTAGATATCACTGTGAGAACAAGGGGAGGGCATCCCCAGATGGAGGGGTGAAAATGAGTAAAAAATGAAGTCTCAGAATGGTATGCTTGAGGAGAAAGGTGTGATGACATGCTCCCCAGGGTAGAGATGGGTTCCCAGGATGGGGGTTGAGTTATAGCCACCAGCTACAGCCTGTTGGCTACTAAGTACAGCTTAAGACAGGAAGACCCCAGGCTCCTCTAAAAGCCCACCCCGGGACTGATCAGCTGCTTAGTAAAGATCCTTCGAGCTGCACAAGTCTAATATTCTTGGCTTGGTGACCTAACACCTTCTATTCAGGAGACATCCACGTCGGTCTCCAAAGTCCCTGCCAGGTCTCTCAGGATAAGATGGAGATTGAGTCTGAACCATTTCCCTGCTTACTGCACCTGCATCTCCCCCTGAGCCTGGAGTCAGGGTCTCAGAGATTTGGAGAAAAAGAATGAAATCATCAGCTTAAAGATGACCTTGGAGAAGAAGTCATGTAAAGGGAGAGGAGCAGAAGGTCATGACTCCCAATGTCTCCTATCGGGAAAGCTGGAGTCACTTATAAGACAGGGGTTAGGGAAGAGGACACACAGAACCTCAGGGCACAGAACCAGGGCTGGGATGGAACTTCAGGGCATCTAGTTCACCCTTGTGCAATGCAAGAGCCCCTTCTCATCCTCCTTGCCAAGTGGCTGCCTAGCCTTCATGTGCATACCTTCACTGATGGAGCACTCGCTACCATTTTATCTTTGGACAGTTTTGAGTCTTTCTAAGTTTAAATCAGCAGTTCCACGCAAGGTCAGAGGTTTCTACTTAGGCACCAAGCAAATGATTCCAGTTCCCCCTTTATAGGGATTGGAGAACAGGAAACCTCCTGGATGCCTCTGAGGATTTTCTTTCCCATGACGTTGTTGAACCAGCTCGGAGGCATCCCTCCACAGACTTCTAGTCAAGTCTACATCTTGGGTCACTATTTGGAGGGGTATGCAAAGCAGTGTCTCTGTCTGTGTGTGCTCAGATGTATCTGTGACTCGTACTATGTGTACACTTGTGGCTGAGGGGTTGCAAGTATGTAGATCAGCTCTGTGTGTTTATGTATATAAAAAAAGCATCACTTCATACATGCTTGGGCTGTGGTTGTGTGCGAGCACATGACGTGTGAGTATTTATGACTGTGGCCATATGTGTGTAGGAATGCATGTGCCAGTCTGCCAGTGATAGGTTGTGTGTATCTGTCTGTGATCACAGTATGATTCTGTACCTTAAGGACTTACTAAGGCTTTATGTGGATGTGACCAGCCAGGCATGTGTGGGTCTTTGACTCTGGTTAGATTGTCTCTGAGTGTCTGGTTGTGACTGTGTGTGAAGAGCATGTGTGACAGATTGCAATTTAATGCATATGTGAGATTGCATTTGTGACAGATTGTTATTTAATGTGTGTGAAAGACTGACTGAGGCCTCGCGTGTGTGAGAGAATGTGTTCCATGTGTGACGGTGTGCCTGTGTGCAAGAATGTGGTTGTATGCACATGCTTGGACGCATCAGTGTAACTGTGTGTTGGCGCTGCTGGCTGTGTGTGTGACTTTGTGTGATGATGCAATGTGTGCACGTGACTCTAGTCTGTGTGTGTATGTGTGTGTATGAAAAGCTGTGGCTAAGTGCAAATGAAGGTGCCTGTGTGTGGAGGTGGACAGGGTGAGGACAGTGCAGGATAAAAAGGAGACTTGTTCAAAAAGGTCTCCCCAACCCCATTTTAATCAGAAACAGAGCAGCTGTTAGTCTGAATAGACACTGCACAACAGCAGACGTCTTAATCTCTTCTGCATTGTGATTCACTTGGCGAAGCCCTATTACTCAGCTTTTGATAGAAGCTTACTTGTCTCAAGTGTTTTCATTATTGCCCTAATACTATCTATTAACATACTGGAGGGAGCTCGCTGCTGTCTGGAGCTAGCATCACTGGGCTTTTAAAGATTATGGGCCTTGCAAATACATAACATTTTACTGCCTTACAGACGTAATTCATTGGGGGGAAAAAAAGGCTCACGTAAATAGATAGGTAAATAGATAACAGAGTGGGGGAGAGAGGGCGCTGGAGGGAGAAGGAGAATCTATGATCCAAATGCTGCTGTCATCTCCAGCTCAAATAATCGCCTTTTGGGAGGAGGGGCCAGACAGACATCTGTCTCGTTTGGGGCAACTCTAGCATCAAATCCTTCATCTCTGGGTATCCAAGGATGGTGGTACTGCCTGGACCCACTGCAGACAGTAAGACTCTGGGCTTCTCTGAGGGGTGGTCAGAGGTGCAAAGTGGGACAAATGCAGGGAAGGATGTGGTGAAAAGATGGCAGGATTAGGTGTCAGGAGGCCCAAGTTCAAACTGCAGTTCTGCTGCTGATTTGCCGAGTGACCTGTGTGGCCATTTCTGTGCCTTGTTTCCTAAACCTTAATATAAGGAGGGAGTCTGCACTAAATCATCTAGAAAGTCAGCGGAGTCCTAGTCTCAGCAGGTGCTTGAATTTAAACAATCAGCATTAATGAATCAACCTGATTCCTGAGGAAGAAGAGGCTGAAGCGATCGTATCTCCACATCTTAGAACTGGCAAAGAGCAAAACCGTCATCTAGTCCAACCGCCACTTCTCTCTAGCATTCCTGTCGTGTGAGTGCACACCCATACTGAGATGGCTCTCACTACTTTCTTTTCATTTTTACAACACGAATATACCTTAAATTTTTTGCTTATTCTTGTGATTCAAGATAGTCTTTGAAGCATATCAAATTTCATTGCAGTTAAAGAAAGTGACATAAAAAGAACACATCCATTATCAGCCCGAGAAAACGAGAAATCACGGCATCAGTAGATCAGAAAAGTTTGAAGACTTTCTAAAAGATAAAAAGCAGACAAAATCAGATTTACGGAGAATACCAAAGAGGTTAAATCAGCACAGAAGAAATTGGCTAAAGAGATATGAACTGTCCTTTTCAACAGAACCTCAGGGAGACTCTAAGTGTAGGGAACAGGAAGCAGGTCACGGTGAACCATCAGGTAAAGAACTATTGAATAAACAAATGATTGGCCAGTCCCTTCCCCTCCCAACATATATAGAATGGCTTAGTTCCATTCTCTGATATGGAAGCCTGGTGGACTGCTTTCTAAACAAAATGAAAGATCTACCTTAGGAGATGTAAGCTGTTACACTGGTGGCAATGAACCACCCTCTCATTACTCACACCCTGGTAGAATTCCCTACAATTTGGCTTTGGACTTGACAATGTAACTTGCTTTGGCCAATGGGACATTAGCAAGCATGATACAATTTGGGAGGGGAGGTTGTCTGCTTACAATACTCTTCCTTGGAACCTGGCCACCATTTGTAAAGAAGTCCATCCTATTCTGAAGAAAGAGGCTATGGAGGACAAAAAGGCGTGTGGAGAAATAGACCACCCAGTGGAGAAACTAGCTGCTTCAGCAGCCAGCCGGCACCAAAGCCCTAGACATGAAAGTGAAGCCTTCTTGGGCCTTCGAACCCAGCCCAGCTGCAGCAACATGAGTATGTCCAGCCAATACTATGTGGAGTAAAAGAACAAACTCAGGCCATCCATAGAATCACGAGAAATAACAAATCATATTTTAAAGCACTCATGGAGTTGTGAGGTGTTTTGTTATGTGGCACTAAATAACTGATACAGGAAGGATGACTGTATAGGTGTTAAGGACAAAGAAGGAAAATGGAGCTAATTCTCTGTAATGGGAGTAGGAAGGGGAAAATAAAGAAAAGATGATGAGGCAGTCCAGCTCAGAAATGAAATATATTAAAGTACTTCACACACAGAAAAAAGTCTTCCTTACTTCAACAATTATGAAGGTCCCCAGCCTACCTTTGTACAGTCCCCTCACTCTTCCTAAAGGAAATCCTGCAGTGAGCAAGCTCCCTGCACTCTCTCACTTCCACAGAGTGGCAGGCAGCCTCCCTTTCAGGAAAAGGCCCATTCTGGAAGCAAGTCTGCACAGCCATGAAAAAAAATCACACAAGTCTCCTGAATATATTATTCAACCTAATCTTAAATTTATAAACCTGAAATGACCATCATGAATCACCTTTGAGGCAAAGCAAAAGTGTGAAGAAAAAAAAAAAAACAAGCTGAAAAACCAAAATAATTTACCCTAGAGGAAATGGAGAAAATGCAGAAGACAGATGGGAACTTTAAAAGAATTCTAGGTTGTTTCCCCAGAAAGAGCCCAAAGAAATTTGCTTTTATAAATTAAGAGCAGATTTCTATTAAAAAGAAGCAATAAATAAAAAGAAATCATTTTCAAAAATTAAAAACATGAAGATAGTTAGGAAAATTCCCTGGAAGACAGAGTGAAAATAGAAAGAGATACAAAATATGAGAAAATTCAAGACCTAATACTTATAGGAGTTCTAGATTGAGATAACAGAGAGAGACTAGAGATGATGAAATAATTAAAAATATAGTTTTAAAATATTTTCCAGAACTAGAGAAAGATCTGAGATCTAAACCTATATGAGACCCACTAATTAGTAAGTAGAAAAAACTAAAAAGACACACATCCTGATGACATTTCTAAATTATGAAATAAAAACAAAATTCTCAGTGCTTCTCGATTATTTCGAACCTATGATTCTATGTAAGCCAAACTGTTAAGCATGAAAGCAAATCCAAGATATTTTCTGATAATAAAGGACATAGGAAATTTACCAGCCAATTGACTTCTTCTGAAGAAATAATTATGTACTGCAGAAAACAAAAGAGGAATTCAAAAGAAAATGTCATAGGGTTTTAAAATTTTTTAAAGAAATCATAAAATGTTTAAGAGTATGAGTAATAAATGAAAATAAATCTAGAAATATTCATATAATTTTTAAGAAGTTACTTATATAAAAAGTATATAAGTAAAGTAAAATAATAACACTTGGAATAAAGTTTCAACGAAATATGAAAGATTGAATGAGGCTTAAAATATTGTTAGAAGAAAAAGTGCTTAAGTAAGTTTTTTAAAAATTTAGAGCACTAGAAAAATAGAAATAGTATACATAACTTGCCAAAAATAGAGAAAAAATAGAAGTGAAGAAAATTTGATCAAACAGAAAGCAGGGGAGAAATCCAAAAAATTAAATTCACGATAAATGTGAATGGGTTAAACTCTCCTATTCAATGACAGAGACTTTCAAAATGGCTGAAAGAAAATTCAACAACATGAACACATATCCATACATAATAGCATAATAGTGTTATTTTAAAGAGTCACATTTAAACCAATGTAATGCAAAAAAATTAAATAAAAGGATGGAAAATGAATATATGCTAACAAAACAAAACAAAAGTGAGGGCATAGAAAAATTAGTATCAGATTACATAGGATTCAAAATAAAAGCTCTCATGAAAGCACTTAATAATCTACCAAGAAGATACGACAAATCAAGTAAATTTTGTACTTAAAAACTGAGTATCAAAATATACTAAGAAATATTTTGAGAACTACAAAGAGAAATTGTCAGACTTGTAACGATACTTGATATCTATATGCCTCTTCAAAAATTGATAGATTAAGTAAACAAAAATAAGTAAAACTATAGAAAAATTTAAATAATAAATTTCAAATTTTAATTTGAGATTTTTATAAGAAAACTTACTGAAATTTTAATATATGTTTTTTATAAATATCTATGGTACATTTACAAAAACTGGCCATCCATTAAAATTAGCTAGAAGCAAACTCTTAATTCCAAAAAGTAGAGATCATACAGGCTACATTTTCTGACTAAAATGTTTTTAAAAATTAGATTCAAAGACAAAAGAGTAGCAAAACAATATAACAAGAAATCAGCAACTTGAAAATTTAAAACACTATTCTATAGCACTCTCAGGTTAAGGAGAACTCAAAACTGAAATGACTATTTATAAATGAATGACACTGAGAGCACCATATAATGAAACCAATTGTCAAAGCCAATACAGTCTTTATAGAAAAGACTGTATAGCCTTGAACACATTTGTTAGAAAACAAGAAAGAGAATCGAAACCAAGCAGCTGGGAAAAGGAAAACCAGGAGGAAGGTGGGGGAATGAAAATCTCTATAGAATTAAGGGATTAATAGAAACAAAAGCAGAAATTAATGAAATAAGAAAAAAACGTAGACCTGGCAATGTAACCAAATGCTCCTCTTTTTATTTATTTATATACCCTTAATGGCTCAAGAAGAGGTAAACATGCTAATATATATAGAAGAAATCAGATCACCAAAGATATACTTCTAAAAATAATATCAAGCCCAGAATGAATTGAACGGTAAGTTATATCAAACTTTCAAAGAACAAATAAATTATGTTATTTAAATGTTTTTAGAGCATAAAACAAAGATGGAAAACATCCCAATCCATTCTGTCGGGCTAGCACAACTAGAATAGGCAGCTGCGGTTTTTGCTCCTCAGTGGTCATTCATCCTTCTAGTAATTATACCCTGATTTTCCTCAGAAGGAGCTATGTCCACCCTATTCTTTGTCTTTGTCGCCTTCCAGGGAAGATGACACCATCCCTAGTTCCAGGGCTGGATTCACAAACATCATCAAGCTTTGCTTTTCCCCGACCAATAAAAGGTTTTGAGCATGTGATCCTGCCAAGAACAACAAAACACAAGAGATTTTTTCAATGACTTCTGGTAAAAAGTTGCCCTTGACACTAAAGCTATAGATCCTGGAGACACTGTTTGCCTGCCATGTGAAGACTAAAGCTGACACAAGGGGAAAGGAGAACCAAAAGATGGAGAGCAAATGAGCAAACTGATTACAGCAAAGAGCCCTGCATGCAGCCATGCCTTCAGGTGTGCCCTCACTCTGGACCCTTCAGCTCTCTGAACCAATGTTTAAATCAGTTAAGGTTGAATTTTCTGTCATTTTCAGCTGAAGCCGCTAACCCTGACATACCAAAGGTGAACAAAGATAGTACATACAATAAAGTAGTGTAACCCACTCACAATTATGTAGATGTATAATTCATAAATAAAATGATAGCACATTTAATCTGGCTATATAGTATATGACCAATTACAAGCTAAACTTAATTTTTAAAATTCACTATAATGGTACATTAAAGAATGAAAACAAAATGATTATCTCTAGAAGATGATAAAAATCTGTAATAAGCTTCCTTAACCAGGTAAAGAGTCCTGTAATGGTCAGTTTTATATGTCTACTTGGCTAGGCTATGGTCTTCAGTTATTCAATCGGACACTAATCTAGGTCTTACTGGAAAGGTCTTTTGTAGTATAATTAATGTCCATAATCATGTGGACTTAATTAAGGGAGATTATCCTAGATAATCTAGGTAGGCCTTATTCAATCAGTTGAAAGGCTTTAAGAGCATAACTGAGATTTTCCAAAAGGAAGAATTCCACCTGTGGGTCACAGCTTTGGCTCACGGCTAAGAGTTCCAGCCTGCTCTATAGATTTTGGACTTGTCTAGCCAGCCCCCACAATCACATAAACCAATTCCTTGCAATAAATCTTTTAATATACATCTCCTAGTAGTTCTGCTTTTCTGGTAGACCCCTGGCTGGTTTCTAACTACAGCGAACATCACACATACCTGTGGACCACAGGAAACATTTCTTCTCAAGCAGGGACAAGGTAAGATGCCCACTATGACCACCATTTTACAGAATTATCAAGGAGAGTCTTACTGGCAAGATGCAGTAGGCAGAATAATGCCCCCTTTCTCCTAAGGATATCCATGTCCTAATCCTAGAACCTGTAAATATGTTAGATTACATGGCAAAAGGGACTTTGCTGGTATGAATTAAGGGTTTTGAGGGAGATGATTCTGGATTACCCAGGTGGGTCCTATGTAATCACAACAGTTCTTATAAGAAAAGAAAGAGGCAGGAGCTTCATAATCGGAGAAGGAGATATGCATGATCCAGCCATGAGCCAGGGGACATGGGTGGTCTCTAGAAACTGGAAAATAAAATAAAATGGATTCTCCTCTAGAGCCTCCAGAAAGAATGCAGCCCAGCCAATTCATTTCGGACTTCTGATAATAAAACTGTGTCGTTCTAAGCCACTAAGTTTGTGGGCATTTGTTACAACCAGAGTAGGAAACAAATACAGAAGATAATATGTGAACAAAGACCTGAGGAAAAGAGAGAATGTAAAACAAGTGTGTATCTGGGAGAACTGAGTTTCAGGTAGAGTGAAGAGCAAGAGCAAAGGCCCTGGGGTGGGAATGCTAGAGGGACAGCAAATATTTATGTTTATATTTATCTGTATACAGATAGATACCATACACATACACATATATAATTTTCTGGTAAAGTATAATATTCACAGAAATGAGTGCACAAATCATAAGCATGAAACTCAGTAGGTTTTCAAAAGTTTATTCACATAACTCCTACCTAGATCAGGAAAGAGAACATTGCCAGTATCCCAGAAGGCTCCTCATGCCCAGTCATTACCTGCTCCTTCCTCCCCAGTGTAACCACTATTCTAACCATAAATTAATTCTGTTTTTGAAACTTATATAGTAGAATCACACACTATGACTTTCACTCAACATTGTGAGATGTCAAATGTAGCAATAGTCCATTCTTTTTCATTGACATATAGTAGGCTCTGTACAACTATTCCACAATTTCCGTATCCATTCTATTCTTGATGGATGGGCCTTTGGATTGTAACTGTTTGTGCTATTATATTTAATGTTACTATGAACATGATTGAGTATGTCTTTTGGTGCACAAGCATATGCATTTCCATTTGGTATCTACAATAGGCGTGAAATTGCTGGATCATAGGGTAAGTATATATTCGGTTTTAGCAGATATTGCCAAATAGTTTTCCAAAGTGGTTTTATCAATTTATACTCCCAGCATCAGGGCAATCCAGTTGTTTCACATCCTTGTCAACACCTGGTACAGTCCCAGGTCTTTTTAATTTTAGCCATTCTGATAGGTGTGTCAGCCCCACCAAGGTTTTAATTTTCATTCTTTTGATAACTGATATGGTTGAGCACCTTTTCATACATTCAGTGGCCATTCGAGTATTTTCTTTTATGAAGTGGCTGTTCCAGTCTTTAGAGGAGAGTTGAGAGGGTATTAAATGGGAGAGTAGGAGAGTAAATGGATTGAGACATTCACCTTGCAACACCAAGCAGAGTGGCCATAAATTTAAAATGAGACTGGTCAGCAGGTCTTGTGTTTTTCTCCAGCCTCATCCAGTTGTGTGGGGAAAAGAGAGAGCATGTGGAGAAATGGAGTTAGTCAGGTTGAGAGCTGCCCTGTTGAGTGAGGAGCAAGGGAGACGAGGGATCTACAATGAAGAACCATGGGCTCTAAGATGGATAGGGTGGAAAGTAAGGACCGTGAAAATACAGAAGGGTTGACAGATTGCAAGTCCCGGTGGGTTGAAGAATGTTAGAGTAGAAGAAAAAGAAGAATGAGCTGAAAAGTTTAGAAGTGATGACTGGAGAGGTGAATTGCTTAAACTGGTTCAGAGATGCCAATTATTGGTTATGATCAGGTCTGTGGCATGACCACAGCCATGAGTGTGGGTGAGGTAGGGTAGAGAACCAGATCGTAGTAAAAATCAAGAAACTGAGAGACCAAGGTATTGAAAAAATGATCAATTTGAATGTTGAAGTCACCAAGAATTATGATGGGATTAGAGCTAGAGAGAAGCTATTGTAATTTACCAGTAGAAAGTATTAACAGAGAAACAAACACATAGAGCAAAAGGCTCAATCAGACCTGTTTATACATGGGAATTTACTATTTAGGTCAGATGATATTTCAAATTAGTGTAGAAAAGATGGGTTATACCTGAAATAGTATTAGGACAACTGTCTATCCACTGGGAAAATAATAAAAATTTACCCCTGCCTCACATCATCTATAAGAGTGACTTAAACGAACTAAAAAACCTAAATTTTAAAAACTATATAATTATTAGAAGAAAATAAAGGAAAACATTCTTATAATATTGGAATGGAGAAAGTTTTCCTAAGTAAGGTATGAGATCCCAAACATTGGTAATAGTTAATATTGAGTATGTGGTATCCTGTGGTGATTACCATTCTACAAGATTTAATGTATATTAATTTATTTAATCCTCACAAAAACCCTATGGATAGCCACTTTTAGCTTCATTTTACCTATAAAAAAGGAGGCACAGAGAAGTTAGGTAACTTCCCTAAATCACGCAGCTATGATAACTTCAGAACATTGTATAAATATTTAATATATAAAACTTCTATATGACAAAAACTAAAGTTTAAAGAAAAAGAAAAACTGGGGGAAAATATATCACTAATTATGTAACTTTCATTTTTAAACAGCTTCATTGAAGTATGATTGACATACAACAAACTGTACATATTTAAAGTGTACAATTTGATGAGTTTTGACATAAGTATACACCTGTGAAGCCATCACCACAATCAAGAATGAACATATCCATCACCACCAAAAGTTATTTATAACTTTCAAACTGATTATTTCCATATCATACACACACAAGGAGTTCCTACAAATCAATAAGACAAAAACATACAACCCTATAAAAATAGGCAAAGGATATAAGCTGGAATTCACAGTGCAAGACCTACAAATAGCTAATAATCATATGAAAACCTCACTAATAACACAGGGGGTGTAAATTAAAATGATGAGATAGCATTTTAACCTGAGTGGTGGAAATTGGCAAAGTTGATGCTATCCAGAGTTAGTGAGGGTGTGAACACATGGGCTCTCACAGGTGGTGCTGACAAAATACATATATCTTTTTTAAATAAAGAAGCTATTCTCTGCACCTTAAATGCGTTCATCTTCTTTCCTTAAAGTTCAATGATTTTCTAGGAATCTATTCTTCAGCAATATCCACACATACATGCTAATGCATAATGCAGCATTTTACATAATAAAACATTAAAACAGGGGGTAAGGGGGAACCCTTAAATGCCTATTAATGATTAAATACTGTCCACAATGGTACAACCATACTCTGGAATATTACATAGCTATTAAAAAGAATAAGTGAGGTTTCTATGTACCAACAGGGAAAGGCAGAACCTCAGTTTTATTTTTAAAAATTCTGCGTGTGTATGAAAGTATTTCACCTTCCATTCCCTCTCTGTACTTAGGAATTGTTTCAATTTTTAACAAGTAAGTTAAAAATACATAAAAATGGAAAAAAGTAGGACATGCTTGTGAAAAAACAAATTCATGCACACTGGAACTATAGGGAAAGATGTAGACATCCTCTCCATGTCTACTAATTCGTGAAACAAACTGAGTGTTAATTTTGTGCCAAGATAAAGAAAACCTGGTCCCTGCCCTCATGAAGTTTACCTTCTATTAAAGAAGGAAGAGCAATTGGTTACCTGCAAGTAAAAAGAAATATCTAATTTAGATTGGAGAGGGAAAAAAAGGCCTCTATGGGAAAGTGAGATTTAGCTGCAAGCTTGAAGGATAGACGAGAGTCATCCGGGCCATGAATAGGGAAAAGGGTGACCTGTGAAGAGGCACAGGAGTGAGAGATATGACTGGGGTGTACTGCACCCATAATGAAAACTGAAAATATCCCCGGGGAAGGGCTTAGCAACTGATAAGACAGGAGGAGACATGCAGGAGAATGAGGAGTCTGCATTTTTAAACTGTTAGCCTCAGGACTACATGATTTATGTTCAGGAAATTCACCCTTTTAGGTATACAGTTTGATGAATTTTGACAAACATATATAGTTGAGTAACCACTGCCACAAGCAAGTCATAGAACACGTTGATCACCTCACAAGGTTCCTGTGCCCCTTTGGGCTAAACCCCTTTTCCCCACAGCCAGCCCCTGGCAAGCACTGATCAGCTTTCTGTCACAATAGTTTTGCCTTTTTCATATTATCACAATGAAATCATAAAGTATGTAGCCTTTATGACTGGTCTCTTTTACTCAGCACAATTCTTATGAGAGTCATCCATAAAATTGTATATCAGTAGTTCACTCTGTTTTATTACTGAGATGTGTTCCATTGTATGGATGTACCATAATTAGTTTATTCAATCACTAGTTGATAGGCATTTGAATTTCGGGGGTTTTTGTTTTCTGGTTTGGGGCTATTATGAAGAAAGCTGCTGGGAACATTCATGAACAAGTCTCTGTGTACATGCATCTTTTTATTTCTCTAGGGTAAATACCTGAGCGTGGAATTGCTGGATTCATAGCAATGTCCCAACTTCATAAGAAACTGCCAACTTGTTTCCCAAAGTCTACCATTTTGCATCCCACCCATAACATGTGTGAATTACAGTTGGTCTCATTCTTGCCGGCATTTAATATTATCAGTTTTTAAATTATATTATTATTACTTTAACTATTCCAATAGTTGTATGGTAACATCTCATTTTGGTTTTACTGTGCATTTCCCTAATGATTAATGTTGTTAAACATATTTCCACATGCTTATTTATCATCCATGTCTCTTCTTCAGCAAAGTAAGCCTTAAAACTTTTCATTTATATTAAATTTTTTATGAAAGTCCAAAATATTAAATAATACATACATACATACATACGTACATACATAATTAAAGTTGGGGCCCAGGAGTCCTAGCTGCTCGATTTCCTTTACTACCACCTCCCTTGTCCCCCTCCCAAGCCTTGACCTTTGAGGAGCAGTATTCCAATACAGACTAGTATTCTATGGAGCAGTATTCCAATACAGACTGGGCTCTCGCTAGCTAGTTTCCAAAGATGGCTTCCCAACAAGCCATGCCTTCCTACATCTAGGCCCTTGTATATTCTCCTCCTAATCTGGGTTAGCCTTATAACCAATAAAATGCAACAATAGTGATGCCTCATGACTTCTGTAGCTAGGTCAGAAGAAGTCATAAAGCTCTCACCTTGATCTTTTAGAACATCATTCTGGGAGAAGCCAGCTGCCATGCAAAAACTCGAACAATGTCAAGACCACTATGCTATCAGAAAGCCCCACGCAGCCATGTAAAGAGGCTGCACGGAGAGAGAGAAATGCCTGGTCAGCCTCCATCTATTCCAGCCATTCCAACCCAGGCACCAGACATGTGAGTAAAGGAAGCCATCTTGGATGTCCCATCCAGCCAAGACTTTGGACAACTCTAGCCCCAGCTGTCCTCTGACTACAACCCTACCAGAGTCCATAAGTTGGAACTACTTATCAGAACCATGAGAAATAATAATAAATTGCTATTTTAAGTCACCAAGTATTGGAGTGGTTTGTTATGTAGCAATAGCTAACTGGAACTTATAACGCCCAGGCTTATTATGGTTTGGCTGACTTGGACAAGTGATGCAATTGTCCCTGAACTGGGGAATGAGAGAGGACTATGGCTGTTGTCATGTTCCTTCTTTTTCCATCTGCATTAAAACTCCCTAGATGTCATCTTATATCCTTACACTGTCAGTGCCAGAATCGTGGGTGGCTACAAGAAAACGGAGACTGAGCAAGAAACAGGAACTGAGAAAGTCAAAGCAGATGCCAGGCTCAGGAATGAGCTCAGCTCCAACAAAATAATAAGAACAATAATTCCTTACAAGTTCATAGTCCTTTACAGCTTCTAAAGCACCCTGAAATGTGTTATCTTATTTGACCTTCATGCCAGCTAGGTGGGTGGAGGGAGGGCATTATGACTCCATTTAACTGGAAGAAGAAACAGAGGGTCAGGACGGTTAAGCATGCTAGAGAGCACAACCCTGGTACATGCTATGCTTGGAGTTGTTGGGATGAGAAAGAGAACTAGGACTAATTCAGAACTGGCTTGGGATAGGGACTGAGGGGAATAAATTATTTAGCATAAAAAGTTTGTAAAGGCAAAGTCAAGGCCTAATTATTTACTGAACATCTACTGACACTACCAGACTATATTATTAACGTACTTCATCTCATTTACTCTTCATTATAACCCTGTAAGGTGGATAAAATTACCACCTTCATTTTGCACCAGGTTCCTGGCTCCACCACTCAGAGATGTTGTCCCCAGCACTAATCCATCCAACCCATTTTGGTTCCAAAATGTCATTACCAATTTACTAGGCGCTGGTTCTGTGGCTGGAGCCTTATGCCTGGATGATGAGCACAGGGCCCTGCTGGCCTTCTTATACCTCCGGTGCCCACTGGTGTCCTCACTGCCCTTGAGGTCATGGTGGTCATGCCATTTCTGTGTTCAGAAACTATCAGGGGCTTCCAGTAGACCAGGTTTTTCATCAGTACCCCACCTTTGCCCAAAGCTCGGGACCACACCTGTCCTAGTTTTAGTAATTCATTCATTCATGCATTCAACTAATAACTCTCAAATGCCTGCTGTGTGCGAAGCACCATATTAGGGAGGAGAGGATAGTGTACGATAAGACAGACACCTTCCTTGACCACAGGGAGCTTGCAATCTAGCAGTGTATATAAATAAGTTTCCCAGGGCACCAAAGAGATTTGTAGAGAGCTATGGAAATATACTGAGGAGAGAGTGACCAAACCTAAGAGAGCAAGGTGAGGGAGGTAGGGAAATGAAAGGGGAAAAGTTGAGGGAGAGAAGCACGTGCAAATGCCCTGAGGCAGAAAGGAGCATTGTGGATGAGAGGAGAGGAGAGGAGAGAGAGGCTAGATTCTGTAGGGCTTTGTAGGGCTTATAAAGGATTTTGTTCTGAAGTGGGCATAGGCTGTGTTGGAGCAGAGACGGTGATGAGGAGTTTTTAATTAGTAATTTGACCTGTCTGCTGATTCCACTTGGACCCAAGGCCTCATCTCAAATAATCAGTTCCTAGAACTGGTCTCCCAGTGTGGAGCTCTTGCCTTGACAACTTGCCTACAGCTCTATCTTTTACCCATTAGCCTCTGTCACTAGTAGAGAATTGGTGGAATAGAAATAATTCATTGCCTACCCAACATCCAACCCTTTGTTGCTAACATAGCCTAGTTGAGTTTAGGAATTCTCCTTCCTATATGGGGTCTATATTTCAGAGCAGCTGGCCTCAGCCCCAGGGGAGAATCCTGACTGGCACGAGTCCACATTGGCAAACCTGCTCCACTGCCAGTGATTGGTTTAGGCACAAGTATGTAAGGAGGAGCGTGATGGGGGACTTCTGGGAAAGGATCCTCATTCTGAGACACCTAGGAGGAGAATGTCTTTTCTTCCACTGGACATTGTGGTATCTGGATGAAATTCCTAGATCTGGGGCAGCCCTTTTGTGATCAAAAAGACAAAATTAACACATTGAGGGTAGCAGCAAAAGACAGAAAGACCTTGGACTCTTGATGACATCATTGAGTCATCATATAGGAACACCTTCTCACTACCTGGAGGGAGTTCTTGTTATATGAGATCTTGAGTTTTCCCATCATTTAAGGCTGCTGAGTTTGAGGTGTTCTGTTACTAATAGCCCACAGCCTGCTGTACCTCTGGTCCCAGGCACCCCTGCTCATGCCCTGTACCTTTGAGGCTGATCCCTGTCCATATGACTGTGCAACCCCCCAGACTTTGAGACTTCCTGTTATAGCATTCTTCTTATGTACCTTGTGGGCAATCTGGTTTTGGCATCATAGCCCTCTTTCTCTCTAGCCCCCAGCAATCTGGTTTTAGAGCTCTTACCATATCTTGGACCTTGGTTCCCTCAATATAACTTGTACCCTTTTGCATTGCATCTGTGTCCTTATAACCAAGGATAAACAGGCTCTTCCCAAGTCCTGGGTGTTCTGTAGCTGAACTGCCCTTTGTCTGGTCCACTGGCTTATTCAGCAAGAGATCAGACAGAAGCTGCTCCATGTGTTGAGCCTGGCAAGGCTGTAATCAGGAAAATCAGTGAAGGCCAGAGCTTGGGGAAATCAGGAAGCAGTGATGAAGGGGAATGCAATAGAGAGCTTGGAAAGCAGATCATGGAGGAAGTGCAAAGGCCTGTTTGGAGAAAAATCAATGCAAGGTATGGAGGCAGGTCTACCAGGTTGATGAAGGTAGGCAGAGCTGGGCACCCCTAACATTCCCCCTCTTTCTCTCCCCACTCCTGTCAGTCCTCACCCAGTGTCTTGTGTAGATTTCAAAGTTTTCCTTCAGTAAACTACTTGAACTCTCCCTAGTTATAGTGGTTCAGACTTTGACTCCAAGATAATTCAACATGGACTGTCTACTCCTGCACGAGGTGTTAGGACTGCTGTGATGAATAAACAATAGCCCCTGCCTGCTAGGAGCTCATTGTCATCAAAAAGATTTGCATCCCAGCCCCAAGGCTTACAGAATCTGTCCCCATTCCCCATCGCTAAACCCAGAACATTCTCTTCTTCCTTCTGCATTCTTTTCCTTATGATTCCACTGAATATTTAGCTCTGCCAGGAAGTTTTTCCTGACCCTTACCATCAGGCTCATTTTATACCATTCCAGCAACCCTTGGAAATTTCCTATTGAACTGTGTCCAGCTGGAATTAACACAGCATACATCCTTTCAGTCTTCAGAGCTAGGTAGGTGTCTGTGAGTTCACTTCATTCAAGCCAAAGATCATATCCCCCAATGAATTGTCATTTGAACACATTTGGAAAGTGTCCTGAGCTAAGACCCTCCTGCCCTTTACTCTCCCTGGAGCCCTGTCCTACTTCTTTAGATGTCTCCCCTTGACGTTCTGCCAAGACACCAGACTCATCATACCCCAAATCATCCTCCCCAACTTGCTTTCTCTCCTACTGTCCCATTCTTGGTCATAGTCCCAGCAGCCACCCAGGCACACTGACTCAAGATCCTTGGACTCATTCTCCAATACACACACACACACACACACACACACACACACACACACGCAGAGTTCTAAAGCCACACTCAAAACTCATAGATTCCACATCTATACAAGATCTTCACCCTTGTGAATAGCCCACTCAGTCATATAATACAAAACTTAGACTCCTTCCTACAAAGCTCATGCCAAATTCAGAGGCACGATCAGTTTCACAAAAAATAAAGTCAGACCTAAACAGAGAGTTATGCAGAAACTCACCCTCCTGCATAGTCACATCAAGTCATGTGTAATGATAAATACATGCACACACTCACATGTGCATGGTCTTGGGTGACAAGCTTTTCACCAGGAGAATTCTGGGGAAATGAAACATCGTCAAGTCCAATCATCTTGAACTCAGACCCAGGCCCTGAACCTATCAATTCTGCTGGGGGAGGAAGGTAAGCAGTTCCTTTCCCTTGTGCTTGACAGCCTCATGATTTGTATCTGATCCATGAGCCCTGGTACCATAATTCACTCTCAGTGCCCACAAGGTAACTGGAGTTTTGCCTGACTTAAACTCCAGTCCTGCCTGGCCCCAGAGCCAAGCTGCATCCATGAGCTAGGGATGGAAGTGGGGAATGAAGGACACACAAGGGTTCTGTCTCCCAGAAAAAGGACTGCAAGATGTTTTTATTAGGTCCATGTCTTTCAGGATCACCTGCGCTGCGCACTTGGCCAGGTACTCAAGGACAAACTCCTCTCTGTGCCCAGACCACAGTCAAATCCAAGCTGCTTTAAATAAATTGGCAAAGCAGATCCCAGCAGCCTGAATCTGGGATGTAGGTACTAATGGCAACCTGGAAGCGGTTTGTCACTCTGCTCCTGTCACTCTGCCTTACTTTCCCCTACCTCCAAACCACACACAGACTGTCAATGCCCTGGGGCTGCCTTCCTGAGGACAGGCAGTTCCTGAGCCATCCCTGGAGCTGATGTTCACTGTTACAGCAGCGGCAGTATGGACGAAGAAGACAGGATGAACTACGTATATATTAGTATGATAACACAGAGGATCTGGGTGAATGGCCAAACCGGTTGATGGAGATGAAGTAATAGGAGGGGAGGCTAACAAAGCTCTGATGTTATAAGGCAACTTGCTATTGACTCCAAAATAAGGAAGACGGATTTTCTTATCAACTGCTGAGAGCTGGGAACAAGGCTGTCCTGAACACACAGAGCTTTCCGGAAGGGGCTCTGATCGAAATGCGAAATGCAGGGTCAGTCCCTCTAATATCCTGCCTCTACCCATTAAGGGTGAACAAAACAGTGAAGAGGAATTCCTCAGGGATTAGCTGCTAGCAGATTCTGGGGAATCTTGTCCAGAACTGCTCTTTTAACCTGTTGGCTTCCTTTTTTGTCTTGGAACATTATTTATTTATACTTGTTCCCTCTCTGGTCCTCATCAGGGGAAAGATCAAATAACCAAATGTTATTAAGATAATTGACCAACCATTTGGAAAATAAAGTTGGAATCATATTTCACTCTTTACACAAAAATAAATTCAAAAGGATAAAAACATAAATGGCAAAAAGTGAAACCACACAAGTACTAAAGCAAAGTGAATATTTGTATTATTTTAAGGAAAAGTGGCCTCTCTAAGTATGACATGAAATATAAAAGTTATAAAGGAAAAGCCTGGTAGACTTAACCACATAAAAATCAAGTACTTATGAAGGACAAAAAATATAAATAAGGTTGAAAGTGAGGATGAAGTAGAAAAACATTAGGAATAGTAGCTCTAATACATAAAAGAGCTCCCATAAATACCAAAAAAAAAAAAAAAAAGATAAATATTCCAATAGACAACTGGGCAAAGATCATGATGAGATAACTCACAAATGAAATATGAATGCCCACTAAGAACTAAGTATACCGATCAAAGAAATGGAAATGAAAAAGAAGTATAAGTTGTCACCTATCAGGTAGGAAAAAGATTTTCAAAAACTGACAAGGGCATATATTATTGGCAATGGTGTAAGGAAAGGGGCTCTCTCCCCACACTGTGTTCATGGATTGGAAGGCTTAATATTGTTAAGATATCAATACTACCCAAAGCAATTTACAGACATATAGACCAATGGAATAGAATAGAAAGCCCAGAAATATTCCTTTGCATATATGGTCAAATGATTTTCAACAAGTGTGTCAAGACAATTCAATGGGGGAAAGGATAGTCTTTTCAACAAATGGTGTTGATATAACTGGATATCCACATGCAAAAGAAGGAAGTTGGGGTCTAGCCTAACACCATACACAAAAATTAACTCAAAATGTATGAAATACCTAAACTTAAGTCCTAAAACTGTAAAACTCTTAGAAGAAAACATAGAACAAAACTTCACAACATTGGATTTAGCATTGATTTCTTAGATTTCAGAACAAAGGCCCGGGCAAAAAATAAATTGGACTTAATGGAAATTTAAAAACTTTTCACATCAAGAGATAATATCAACGAGGTGAAAAAGTAACCTACAGAATGGGACAAAATATTTGCAAATAGTATATCTGATGAAAGATTAATATCTAGAATATATAGAGAACTAAAACTCAACAACAAAAACAAACAAACCGATTCAAAAATGAGAAAACGATTTGAGTAGACGTTTCTCCAAGAAAGACACAAAAGGCCAATAAACACATGAAAAGATGCTCATCATCACAAATAATTAAGAAAATGCAAATCTAAACCACAATGAGGTACTACTTCCTGCCCTTTAGAATGGCTACTACCAAAAAAATAAAAGAAGCAGTAAGTGTTGGTGAGGATGTGGATAAATTGGAATCCTTGGACACTGTTGGTGGGAATCTAAAATGGTACAGCTATTGTAGAAAACAGTATGGTGGTTCCTCAAAAAATTAAAAACAGAATTATCATATGATTCAGCAATTCTACTTTAGGGTATACATCTGAAAGAATTGAAAGCAGGGTCTTGAAGAAATACTTGTATATCCATACTCATAGTATTATTTACAATAGCTAAAAAGTGGAAGCAACCCAAGCAGCCAATGATGGATGAACAGATAAGCAAAATGTGGTGTATATATATGGTGAAATATTTTTTATCCTTAAAAAGGAAGGAAAGCTGACATATGCTACAACATGGATGAATCTTGAGATTAAGCTAAGTGAAATTAGCCACTCACAAAATATGAGGTGGTACTTAGAGTTGTCAAAATCAGAGACAGAAAGAAGGGTGGTTGCAGGCCTTGGGGGCAAGACGGAACGGGATATTGTTGTTAAATGGGTACAGAGTGTCAGTTTTATAAGATAAAAAGAGTTCTGGAGATGGTTGATGATGATGGTCACACAACAATGTGAATGTACTTAATGTCACAGAATTGTACACTTGAAAATGGTTAAAATGGTAAATTGCATGTTACGTATATGTTGCCACAATAAAAAAAAATTGGGAATCAAAAGCTAAAAAGCAAAAACAAAAAACTGGTATAAGGAAAGGGGCTCTCTCCCACACTGCTGGTGGAAGAAATAAGAACAGCTTCAGTGTTTCCGGAGGCTAATGGGCCAAGGTACTGACGGCAGTAGCAAGTATGTATAGCCCTTACTACATGCCAGGCATCCTTCTACGGGCTTTGCATGTAATAACTTATTTAACCTAAACAGTAATCCCATAAAGTAAATTTTATCATTATCCCCAGGTTACAGATGAGAAAACTGAAGCCCAGAGAGGTTAAGTAATTTGCCCAAGATCCTTTTGCTAGGAAATGGCAAAACTGGTATTGAATCCCATGTTCTACTATACTATATTATAGCAAAATGTTGATTGTACAAAGCCTTTGTCCTAGAAACTCCACTCTTAGGAATCCATCTTAAGGAGTAAATTAGGAAACTGCACAGAGATGTATGTACAAGTATGGGGCTGTCTGTATCAAATATATCTGAGGAAGAACGGGAACAATATAAATGTTCGTCAGTAGGGGATCCATTGACTAATTTGTAACGTCCATAAAACAGAATGTCATGCAACCACTAAAGAGTATGAAGTATATTTCTATTCACTGATACAGAAAGATTTCAACAACATATTGTTGAGTGGAGAAGCAGGTTGCAAAACAGCATGCATAGTATGATCCCATTTAGGTAAAATTATACATATATCACTCAAGATCTGAGAGGATGCTCACCGAGAAGCTAAAGTTATTATCTTGAGATGGTGGGATTTCAGGAAATTTTTATTTTCTCCTTTCTTCCTTTCTCATGTTGTTTGGACTTTGTACAGTGAGCATATATTATCTTTGTAAACAGAAAAGGCAATTTAAAAAAATGAGCCTCCTAGAATTCATGTCTCCTTATTTGTATCTTTCTGCACTTTGGTCAGCGAACCTGTAATGGGAACCTACCATGTGTTAGGCCCCAGATTGGAAGGCAAAGGAGAGAAAGGGACACTTAGACCATATGGGGGCAGAGACAAGGCCACAGTGGGAAACATGGGGAGAGAGCCACCTGCACTCTGCTTGACTTGACTAAGACAGAAACCAGGCCAAGGCAGAAAGGCACCAAGAACATGTACCAGCGAAGAGGAAAGATGAGAAGGCACAGACACAGGTACTTGGTATGGGCGCCCTGTCTCCTTCCCAGGTTGGCTAATGCTGTCCTGTTAATGAAGTGAGTGATTAATAGCCAAGGGGATAGAGAGCTGGTATATGAGATTAATCCCAGTTAATGAATCCATTGTTAACGGCATTAAATAGCAATGGGGGGTGGGGGGAAGGCAGCCTCCTCTCAGTGCATCCAGGCTCGGGCTCACTCTGCAGTCACCAGAGAGGGAGGATTTGGCATGAGATGAGGAGAGAGTGGAGAGAAGGAGGACAAGCAATGAACATGCATCACATACCTATTGTAACTCTGGTGCTTCCTCACACTCTCTTTTGTGCTACTCCCCATTTAGCCTTAAGCCAGCGGCGTCAGCATTCCCATTTCACTGGGCCGTGGAGGTGACAGCTTGCCCCTGTCCCTGACTGCTGTGCCCTCGTCGGCCTGACTGAAGGCCAGGCTCTGCTGTCAGGCCACACTCCCTTTCAAGAGAAGCTGAATGACAAGGTCTGGAGTAGCGGTGGGAGAGGGTGAGGAGAAATGGTCATTGGTCACTGGAGGCAGGAGGAGATGAAGGGACAGACAAGAGGAGTTCTCCAAGAACCAGGACAAGAGCCCTTCACTGAGGCGGAGAAAAAGTAGATGCAGAAGATGTCTCAAACAAGCAGAATCCAGGGGTAAAGTGACCTGGTCATGCACTGCCTCTCTCCCGAGAGACCCAGATCTCAGGACTGTCCTGAGGCAAGGCATCAAAATAGAGAAGTCCGTCTCCCCAGGATGCCGCTCTCCTGGTTCCCACTGACCACCTCGAGTCCCAGGTTCACTCCTGCCTGCCCCAGTGTTTCCCAGGCGTGGAAATAAAATTTCCTGACTTCCAGCTTGTCTGGTCCTGAAGGTAGAAGCTGAAAACATGCTGATTTGCTTGATCCTCAAAATAAACCTGAGTAATGGGTGTTATTGTTCTCATTTTACAGATAAGGACACCAAGACTCAGGGACAGACACTGTCTTGCCCAAGATCCCACAGCAAGTTAGTAGTAAAGCCTGGATTTGAAATCAGTTCTACCCGAGTTCAAAATCTGTGCTCTCACTGCAACCCCTCCCTCCCCTAGACCAGTGGTCCTCAATGTACAGTCTCCACACCAGTAGCAATGGTGGCAGCATCAACTTGTCGGAAATACAATTCTTGGGCCTCAGCCCAGACCTACTGGGTGTGGGCCACACATCTGTGTTTTAACAAGCCTGAATGATTCTGAGAGCCACTGCTTGCCCCTGGACAGGGCCATGCTGGTGAGCCTTTTGAGTCCTCCTGTTTTTCCAGCCCTGCTCTTCCCTAAACTGAAGCACCCAGGGGCCCTTCGCTCCTCTAGCTTCACTCTACATGATCTCATCCTATCCTCTGGCTTTAAACAACATTTATATGCTGACAACTTCCCAATTTATATTCTCAGTCCTGACATCTCCCCTGAACTCCTATCTCATACATCCAGCTACCTACCTGACGTCTCCATTTAGATGTCTCAAAGCATCTCAGAATTAAAATGAATCCTGATTGTCCCCAAATCTGCTCCTTTCCCATCTTTCCCCTTTCAGTAAATGGCAACAACACTGATCCCGTTGCTCAGGCCCAAACTCTTCGAATCACCCTTCACTCTTCTCTTTATCTCATAGCTCACATCCAAGCCAACGGGAGACCCCATTGGTTCTGTTTGTAAAGTATATTTCAAACCTAACTGCTGTTTACCACCTCTACATCTGCCACTATGGTCCAAACTGTCTCTCTCTTCTCACCTGGACTCATATGGCAGCATCCTAATCAACCATCTGCTCCCACTCATGCCTCCTACAGTCTTGTCTATACTCAACGGCCAGAGCGATCTCTTTAAAACAAATCTGAGATTAAATCACTTTCCTGGTCAAACACCTCCAGTGGCTTCCCAACATATGTAGAATTAAACCCACAGTCCTTGCTTGTCCTCCAACGCCCCGTTTAATCTACACTCCCACAGCCCTCACTTCTCTCCAGCCTCATCCACTCTCTCACCACACCTGCCCATCACACCACAACTGCACCTGCCTTCTTGCCCCACCTTGATTACAGCAAGCAGGCTCCCACCTCAGGACCTTTGCCCAAGCTATTGCCTCTGCTCAGAATATTCATACAATTCCTTCATTCAGTTCTCTGCTTAAAAGTCACAGCGACCTGCCTACCACCTCCTGATCTTTACTCAGCTTTGTTTTATGCACAGACTCATTTTCACCTGACATTGTGTCATAGATTTATTTGTTTTATTGTCTCCCCTACCAGGCTGTAAACTCAATGGGGACAGGGACTTTTCAGTCATTCAGTAACTAGAATGGTGTCTGGCACAGGAGGTGCTCAATCTGTATTTGATGAATGAATGATTGAATTTCTCTGAACTTTTGTTTCCCCACTTGTAAAAATAGGCATATTCAGCTCATAAAGTACCTGTGAAGACTGAATAAATATAATAAAATGCATAGGTTATGATTGGCATAATGTGGATCCTAAATAAAGATTTTGTCATTTTTGAATCTTAACTTCCTTCCCTTGCTGGCTCCATATTTCCTACCACTAGACCAGGCCAGGCTGGTTAAAGTCTGACCAGGGTTTGCCAAGAGTTGGAAAACAGCCAGATTACAACCCAATCTGCCTTCTCTCCGTCCCCTGAAAGAAACCAACAATAAATTATACCTATATACCTTACAGTTTTCCCTACACTGATGTCGGTCTTCACAACCATCCAGCAGGTTGGTACCATTACGCCCATCTGCAGTTGAGGACATCGACAGTGTGAAGCATTTAGCCAGGATGGCAGCTGCAAGGTGTGGCTGAGACGGTTATCACCCCTAGTCATCCACGGCCCATCCCCCTGCTTTCTCCTACTTCAGGGTCCCTCTCTGCACAGCGTAAGCCCTCACTTCCTACCTTTCACCTATGCCTGTACTCCCTTTCCTTATGCTCCAAGTCTCAATTCTGCTCTGGCTCTGAGATCCATCTTACCTTCCTCCTCCTCTTGAAAGCCCTCCTGACTCTCTCTCTCTCTCTCTCTCTCTCTCTCTTCTCCAAACTTCTGCAGTATGTACTGCATTCTGTACTCTCTTGCTCTCTTCTCTGTCTACCATGTGTTTTCCCTCTTCAACTACAGCAATAGTGACACATAACTTTATAATTACTTTTGTTCTATAGGCAAAGCAGATCAGAGAGATATAGAGGGAAAAAAAATCTAAGCTCCCCTGTACTACCTCCTCCCTAACTCTCAACCCCTCCAGTCGACTTAGCGACCACTGCAGATAGTCTGGTCTAAGCAGAACAGCCCCCTTGCAGGCTCGCGTGCTAACAAAACTTAATAGGTAGGATCATCCTGCATCTAGTCTTCAATTTGGTTTTTTGACTTTGCAATATGTCTTAGTGATGATGCCCCATCAGCACATGTAGATACCCTTTTGAAGAGCTGTCAGGCTGAGGATGCACCATGATTCATTTACTCACTTCTCTGTTGATGGATGTTGGGGTCATTTCCAATTTTTCCCCACGAAAGAGCAACCTGCCCCAGCAGCCCATGTGTACCTCTCTGAGCACACATCTGTTCTGCGGGAGGGGGAACTGAAGTGGAGTGACAGGTGGAAGGCCCCCATTCAAAGAGGCTGGGCCAGTTCATACTCCACAGTGGTCAGCACACTGACCCCGTACTCTGAGTTTACAAACCACTTCCATGGGCACTACTTCATTTTCTCCACATGAGAGGGAGTAACATTTGTACCATTTTACAGGTGAAGACGGGAGTTCAGCCCCATCCTGTCACCCTCCAGAGCTCATGCTCAGATCTGGTCCCATACGGACAAGACGGGTCCCTGGGCCCTGGAAGTGGTGGTGGGGGTGCATGTGCGCTCAGGAGTCCCAGTGGAGTTATGAGCAGCAGAGGAGCAGGGGGTCTTGGGGTGGGGAGTATAGAGGTAAGGCACTTCGTAGAGGCTCAGAAGCCCAAGGAGGGGTTTTCTTCCCACTCCTTACATGGCTCAGAGGAGCCTGGGCTCAGGCTGAGAAGCAGGGCTGCTATGTTGCCATGGAAACGGAGGGTTCCTCTCTCCCTCACAGCAGGAATCACGGTGATTGGGGGGTGGGGTGGGAGGAGGATGTTTCCCTGGCAGCACCAAGGGTTGGGGCTGGGAGGCCAGTCACTCCTCCCTCTCCTCCCTCCGTTCCCTTCTTCTCCCCACCCCACTGTCGAGGCCAGCAGCCAGCAGGAGGTATAGTGTGGGTGCTGAGGGTGCCGGTATAGATGTAGAAGGAACACATTCAGTTGGCGGGGGTGGGGTAAGGTGGGAAGGCAGGGGCTCCTGAGAGAAGCTGCAGCAGGTTCCTCTTGATCAGGGGCTCCCTTACAGCCCGGAGCTCTTCCAAGATACTCTTGCAGGACAGAGCCTCCTATCACACTCTCACTCGCTCACAGAGTCACACAGTCATCCCCACTCTCCAGCCCCGCACGCCCAAGCTGACCTGAGGCACATGTGCAGTAAACTTCTTACACACACACACACACAGAGCCAACCACTCACATGCAGAGTCATGCATTGATATGCTCATATGTTGACATGTTCACACATTCATTCATACAGTCACACCCAGACACACTAGCCACATGCTACCTGATGCACGAATATGGTCACATATTCATGCACGCACACAAACACACATCCTCTCTGACTCTGTGACTGATTGTCAGTCCTGAAGGCGCCTTCCCTTCCTCTTCATATCTTCTCCTGCTCAACCCCCTCTCTTCTGTCTCTCTCCTCTCTCCCTTCGACCCTCAGCCTGTCCTTGGCGGGAGCCCTGCCCTCTGGACTCAGCCCTGGAAGGAGATTCTGTCATCTCCAAGGGGACAGGTTCTCAGACACAGACAGCACTCAGCCTTGAAAGAGCAAGAAGGGCTGGAGGGATGTGGTGTGAGTTTGACACCCTGTCCACCTCCCTCCCCTTCCAGATGATGCTCCTGCCTGATTCTGGCTGGATTTAAGAGCTGCAAAAGCTATTCCCCTCCCCAAACAAAACAAACAAAACCTGAGCTTGCCACTGTAAAAAAAAATGTGAATATCTGAATTATCATAGTTAATAATAATAGGCAGCTAAGTGGTTCATTACCGAGGGCTCGAGTGCCAGCTACCATACTAAGTTCATGGTCCCACTTCTTCCTCATATCAACCTCCAAGGAAAGGAATCGTTTATTTATTTCTCAGAGAAGGAAACCAAAGCTTAGAGAACTCATGTAACTTCCAAGTGATGGAGTAGGGCTCAAGCTCAGGTCTGCCAGACTACAACAACCCCTAACCAGGGGACCCCTAACCTCCAACTACCCAGGTTCCGTGCACTATGCAAGGGCACTTTGACAGGGCATCTGGGGTATCAGCAGGATGAATGGCACGGGAAAGCAGATACCTGCAGGTTGAAGGTGAATATTAGATATCATTATACTTAGGGTTTGTGGGTCATTCTCTGCTTACCACTCAAGGAACTTTCACGAGTAGTTTCCGGGATTTAAGCTCCCTGCTCTGTGTCTGGACTACTCCTTGCAGATTCTCCTCTTCGTGTCACTAGCTTGCTCATCCTTCCAAGCCCCCAACTGCAAGTCAGTTCTTTTGCAGAGAATTATTCTAGTTCCATTTCCCTTCTGGCCCACTCCAGCCAGGCTCAGAGAGCTATTAGGTATGACGGCAATAGCTCATCAACATGTTACGTTAAACACAACTTAGCTCATTTCTAAGAGGAATTCAATTCTCACTATTTTTTTTCTCCCTGCTACACTGAGTTTCTATCTTCCTAGCTTTTTGAAGGTAAAATATTTTTTTAAGTGTCCTTGTTTGATAAAATTGTAAGTCGCCAAATTCTAAAAGTTGTACAATTTATTTTTTTTTAATAGAAGGGTCCAGGGACTATTGATTGCCTACTAATCTAAACTAACCCTTCATTTTCAGGGATGAGAAAAAAAGGAACCCAAGAGGCTTGTCAAAGAATCAGCTTTATTTTTGAGTCCCACAAACTATGGGATCAAAAAATCTGATCCAAAGCCAGCCCAGGCACTGTGTGACCACAACTGGGGAAGCCACTAAACCTAAGTGAGCCTTAGTTCCTCATCTGTACAAAAGACTGATCTGAGAATCAAATAAATCATTACATTGTCACTTTGAAACTATGCAATGCTGTCAAGCATTAGCCATCACATAACCCTTCAGCAGCAAATTTGAAGCCAGAATCCAGGCTTCCTGACCCATGTTCTGTTATTCCTCCATGCCTTGGTATGTTCAGTTGGGACAAGGATGGCTGTGCAGTCGGACCTGGATTAAACTCCAGCTCCTCCATTCACTGACGGTGCAACTATGGGCAAAATCACTCAGGATTACGATACTTAATTTGTGGTTGCTGGGATTAAATGAGTTAATAATTTGTGGTTGCTGGGATTAAATGAGTTAATATACAGACTGCCCCATACCTAGCACATGGCCGACTGACAATAAGTGGGTGTTTTCTCCCCTTCCCTTCAGACTCTTTCCTCCAGCTGTCATTCTCTGAATTTCTTCAGTGGTGACCAATCTCCTGCTTCCTTTGAATAAAGATTTGATTTTGGAAAGAGCCCAAGGTCACTGAGAGGCTTGTCTGGCCAGGGAGGCAGACGATTAGTAATCAAGCCCAGGAAGGAACACCCTTTGGATGCGCAGATGGGTTTGGGCCCTGCAAGGGGGAGGCAGAGCTTCTCCTTTGGTGCCTCCAGAGCCAGCTGGGAAGGAGGCCATTCTTGCTTGGGGGCTCATGGTGCCATTTTGGAGGGCCTCTTCTGGAGGTCTGCACCTCTCAGGAAGGGGCGATCATCATGCTGGCAGTTCAGAGGGGATGGTTCTGGCCTCTGTGACTGCCTCCTATCTTTGCCAAGCCGAATGTCAGAGCCAGAATGACACATCATTCGGTCCACTCCCCCATGTTTTTTAAATGAGAGAACTGAAGCCCTTCCCTCTCCAACCTGTTCCCCAATGGGCAGAAGTGAGGCTTCAAGTACAACCTAGAAACTGACCTTGGTGATATCCAATCTAACCTTCTCTTTATTTCCCGCCCCACTTTACAGATAGGGACACAGAAAGCAGAAAGAGAAGAGCCATGTGCCAAGGCTTCTGTACACCCAAGCCTCCTGGTCCCTAGACCAGTGTTCTTCCACTGCCCAGAGACACAGCTCTTTATATGAGGAGCACATAACTGCTCACCCATCCTCTCCTGAGAACACCCACGGAGGCAGAGAGAGAAGGGCCAGCCCAGGAAGAAACTTGGGAGGAGGGTAGGTGACCCAAGGGGGTGGCAAGATGTGCTTTTATCAAGGGTCCTGCCAGGGAGCATGTAATTAGCAGAGGAGTCAGCTGGGCAGCAACTCTGTTGCTGACTCCCCAGGGTACACAGGCAAGACCCCTTCTCTCCGGCTTTCAGCTTCCTCATCTGGAAAAGAGAATGGGTGCTGCACTGCATACTCTCCTGGACCTTCATCCCTTGACCAAAGGCCGTAGCGCCTAGGGTCCCACAGCTGGATCTGATAGCCTGGGTGGCTGGGGTGCCCTGTCTCACTAACTCCCATAGTGCCCTTTGGAGGAACAGTGAGAATCAACAGCTGCAGAATTCTACCTTAAACTCCCACTTTATTGGTTTCCAGTATCATCTTTGCCCCTCATCTGCTCAAAATCTTCCCACCCCTTAGGAGGCAGTTGTTGGGGGCTCAGCCTAGGAACACTGCGCCACCTAGGGGCACTCAGCCCCCACTGCAGCTTGGCAGAGGGAGGAAGGCTAGATCTAGGCGTTTCCTTCTCTCTTGGAGCTGGCTCCTGATCCCTAAATGTCCTCTGGGTCCTCACTACTACCTTGAGAAGGGAAAGTAAGGGATTTTTAAGCGAAGAAAACTGAGAAGATCAAGCAGCAGCAATGTGGCAGAGTCTGAACCAGAGTTCAGGCCTCCTGATTCTAGCAAGTTTTTATAAACTTTTTTCCCCCTCTATTCTAAGGTTATCTCTGGGTGGAGCAATGAGTAAGTCTTTCATAACTGCTCTTTAGTAAAGCAGAAATAATCTTAAATCGCTATCAAACTTATTTTGTTTGTTTCAATAAGGACTTAGGGTGGACAGGGTCTCATCATGGGCAGTGGAGTGGCCTAGAGGAAATACCAGGGGTGTAGACAGACTGGGAGTCAAGTCCTTGCTCTGTCAAGGACTCAGTTGGGCTATCCTGATCCTCCATCTGGGCGAAGTCTCTGAACTGTCTAGAAAGCTGGATTAACTTCTTTGCTGAGTCTTCGGGAGGATTAGCAGCAAAGCGTGAGAAACACCTGACACGCGGCTGGTCTCGGTGAGTCTGTCCTCCAGGTAGTAGCCAGGGCCAACCTGTCATTCCTCCACTCAGAACCTGCTGCTGGCCTCCCAGCCTGGAGTAAGAGCCCACGTCCCCAGGGTGGCCTGGAGGTCACTCGGGACCTGCTTCCCCTCCCACACCCAGCACCCTCCTTCTCCGTCCCTGGAACCTCGCCTTCCCACTCCATTCCCACCCTCCCCCCCGTCACCCCCTACCTGGGCCTCCTCAGTGTTCCTCGACACCCTGGGTGTTGTGTTTGCTGTTTCTTCTGTCTGGAATGACATCAGCATGACTCGCTCCCTCACTGCCTGCAAACTTCTACTCAAACGTCACCTTCCAGAGGGGTCTTTCCTACCTTAAATTTCAATCCTCCCTTCCTTGCATGATTTCGTTTTTTCTCCTTTCACATTTGTTACCACCTAACATACTGTCTATATCTAACTTACTACTCTTGTTTATTGTCTAGTTACCATTTGCTGTGTTCCCTGCCGAATTCATGGCATATAGTAAATATTTGTTAAATATGTGGATGATGAGTCAAATAATTTTTAGAAGAATGAAAAAAAAATAGAACACTGACCTCCTCATTGCCTCTTGGAACTCATAAAATAGTTAACATGTTTAAGACTTTTCTGTCTAGAAAATATTTTCCTATAAAATATCAAATGTTATCCTCAGGACACTGTGAGGAGCTAGGGAAGGGGGTGGTGTGCCCACTTAATAGATCAGGAAGTGGAGGCTCTGCAGAAGAAAGGGCTTGTGTTTGGGTCACGCAGTTGCTAAGGGACAGAGGCAAGAGAATCCAGTCTCCAGGCTTGGAGGCTGCAGAGATTTCTCCTTCCCACGTTTCAGCAGCTTCTAAGGAGCAGGGGACCTGGAAGTACTTACACTGAAGCACTTGGTTGAAGGATTGTTCTTAGCATAAGCATAGTACTTAAGTGGCCACCCAGTTAGCTTTCCGAAGGCTATCCCAGAGGATGAGCACAGCCTCTCTTAACATGTGTGAAAGCTTATTGGGCACCACCTCTAGGGCAAGACCATGAGACCAACCCGGGGCAGAGAAAGCCAGACTGCTCAAACCAGTGTGGCTAGCTTCCCAGAGCAGAAGTCACTCCTGTCAGGCAAGCCTGGGGGAGTGGATGGACCTGGAGAGAAGCAGTGAGATATCTGGGAAGGAAGCACTAGAGCGGGGCACGGGGGCCCTGGGCTGGAATCCCAGCTCCACTGGGAACTTGCTGCATCACCTTGGTGTTGACACCATCAGGTCCAGTTTCCCAGGAGCCTCTCCTATCTTCTATGCCACAGGGTACCTGTGTTCACCTCTTGCGCAGCACTCAGCACACTGTATTGACATGTCACTCTCTCCCTCTTCCTAAACTAGTGGTTCTCAACCAGGGGGAATTTGCCCCCCAGGGGACATCTGTCAATGTCTGGAGATATTTTTGGCTGTCACAATTGGGGGGATGTTACTGGCATCTAGTAGGTAGAGGTCAGAGATGCTGTAATACATCCTATAATATACAGCCTCTCATAAGAGTTATCCAGCTCCAAGTGTCAAGAGTGCCAAGGTGGAGAAACCCTACTCTAGACTGTGAGCTCCTGGAGGGGTAAGAAGTGTCAGATTCTCCTCTGCACACCCCGTGCCCAGTGTGGCACATGTTAAACCATCCACATGTTTGCCGAGTGATAAGGGCCAGAGCAGAAACCTCTGGGTACCCCCTGCCTCTGGGAGTGTATGACTCAAAACCTCTGACTCTACGCTGTGGGCCCCACCCTCCTTCTCATTGGCAGGACTTACAGACCTGCGGTTGGAGGTCAGAAGGCAGCCTCAGGAGAGTGGGGCTCAAATCATCTTTGCCTGTCATGCCACATCTCTTTTAGATTCAGAGTCCCCCAGCTCTACCCCCAAGTCGCACCTGCCTCAGAGCTGGCATTGGGCTTTACAATCAGACCAGCATGAGTTCATGTCTTAGCTCTCTACTCACTTACTCTCTGTGCGCTTAGGTGAGCTACCTCTCCTCCCTTCTAGTGTTTATGCAAACCAAAGGCATAAGATCTGATCTGCCCCTAGAAGGCTTTTGTAAAACACTGGACTAACGTGAAAAAAAAACAAAAAAAACAAAACTTCCTATTGAGGTAACAAGTAGGCTGGTTCCAGTTGAAGAATCCTGAATTTCAAGGGCCCAGATGAAGAGGACAGCTTCCTTGAGAATCTCTGCTTACCATGGTCCCAGTCAAGCTATAGCCAACTGGTATGTCCCAGAAGTTGGCTGTGACCCAAGTCAGCAATAAGCCAGCCCCAACATGACAATTTAAGAAGCTATCTGAGATCAAGAAGCATCGCCTTGAGAACAAGGCCACATCCACAGTGTTCTCCAGAACATTCCTGGTGCTCACCATAGGTCCTGGCACCTGGTGGGCTTTCAGTAAATACTGGTGGTCAAATGCATATTCACTGTTACTCCCGATGGAGCCCCTATTGCGTCTGTATCCTGCCCTAGCCTTGCACACAATCTCATTTAATAACAGCCCTATAGGTAAGAGCTACATTCTATATTTGCAAAGGAGCTGAAGCTCACATGGTGAAGCTTCGTGCTCAGAGTCACAGAACTCATAGGTGGTATCTCTGGGATCTGAGCTCAGATCAATCTCTTACCAAAGCCTGAAGCCTTTCCGCAATTGCCCCACATCACTTCTGATATGGTCAAACTCCCTTAGCTAAACTCCTGGCTGCGTGCCCCCATCCAACATTTCCTATTCCATCTCCTGCCAGTCTCTTCAAATACCTAGTGTGCCACCTCTCAGGACAATGTGCTTTTGCTGGAACCTGCTGGCACCCTCACACCTCTGTATCTTCGTACATGCTGTTCTCTGTACCTGGGAGTACCTTTTCTGTCTTGTCAGCCAAGCAAATTCCTTCTCAACCTGGGTCTGCTTATCCATAAGGCATAGCAGGTATAGTGCCTTGAACCCACAACACTTTTAGGAACCCACAAAAAATGTTTTCATTCCTTTTAAAATCAGAAGTAAAAAATAGACTTTTGGGTCAAAGAAAATGTTTTAACATGTAATCATACCAGTAAGGTCATAAGGCACACTTTTTAACCGTGTGTGCATTATCAGTTTTAATAATGTGTGTGCGTGTGAGCGCGCGCGCGTGTGTTTGTGTGTGTGTGTTTGCGCGCACACAGGAAGAGAGCCATGAGGTAGAGAGTCTAGAACCCATGAAAGTCATAATGCGGCCCTGTCCTCAACCTTTGAACCCAGCTGTTAAGTAACTTCCTCTAAGAAGTTGTACCCTAAACATAACCCCAACGAAACTCCCTTCACTGTGTCCTCACTATTCATTTCTGTGCCTCGCACATGGTATTATAATCACTGCTAACTTGTCTTTTTCCATTGGATGGTGAGCTTGGTAAGGTAAAGGGCGATACCCCTGTGTCCTCAGCACACAGTATATGGCAGTTGCTCAAGAAATGGTACCAAATTCAATTGAAGCTCCTCATCCCAATAAGGTACAAAGGACTCGCCTCCTCAGGTCACTGGACAATGTACACAGGAGAGCTGTGTCTAATCATGTATTCAGTTTCACATGCCCATTATAGGCTGGACTGTGCTGGGCAGCAAGTCAGTCAGCCATAAAGAAAATCAGCATGGTCCTGCCCTCACAGAGCTTCTATCTGCCGGCTCATTTTGCAAGTCCTAGCCCTTACACTCTCCCATCAGTTCCCTATTCTGCCCCATGATGTGGCCCCAATGAGGAGCAAGGAAAGAAAACACTGATACCCGTCTCTCCTTCCCCACCTGCTCCAGCCCCTCAGGTCCTACCACCTCTCCCACAGGGATTGCATTCCTCCTTCCCCCTCTCCTGGAAGGTGACTGCTCCGGCTCCTGTGTGCTCATTAATTTCACGCTCCATCTCCTGCGTGACTGACCTACTTTCTGCTCTTTCCCCACGTGGCTGCCCAGCAGCGCTGGGTCTCTCCCACACCTGGGGCTGGGTTTCCCTGCAGGCTCTCCCTCCCTCTGCAGCCAGGTGTCCCCTCCAACATTTCAGCCCTCCCACCTCACTGTGGATTGAAGGCTCCCAGCCTGGGAAAAGCAGGAGCAGAGATCTGTGTGGACTCATAGCCCTGAATCCAAATCTAGCTCCATTTCCTCCAGGGTCCTATGCAAGTCATGGTCCATTCTGAGCCTTCTTTCCTTATTTATATGCGAATCTACACTGCAGAGTGAGATTGTGAATGATGGCATCAGTAAATGGACAAGCTACAGATTCAAAAATATCCCTTGTCCCAGCCGCATCCATGGACCCTCTGCCCCAGCTGGAATTCCACCATCTCTAAAGAAGCCTGGTACTTCTCATTCTCTCACAGGAGGCGCCCAGGTTTTCCTGGCCTTTAGCCTCCTTCTGCCCTCCTTCAAGGCCAAATGCAGGCTGTACTCTCTGGTTTCCCCAACCTCCACCATTCTCTCTCTCCTTCAGCCTGTATTTATTTACACCCTGCCCCACTTAGGAACGGATTTGAGGCAGGGCTTTTAATTGGTAATCCTCATTTGGCATTCATCACAGAGACTTACATCTGGGGTTTTCTGGGAGAGCCCCAATGTCAAATATCCTGCCTTCCCATTCCCATGAACGCACAGCAGAATAATGAGAATAATAGCTAACATTCACTGCAAGTTACTCTGACACAGGCTCAGCTCTAAGAGCTTTACACAAATCAACTTCTTTAATCCGCACAATTCTATGAAGTGGGTATTATTATTACCCCCATTTTTAGGGGGAAACTGAGGCACAGAGAGAGGAAGAAACTTGTGCAAGGTGGTCAAGAGCCAAGGCAGACTGGCTTCAGAGCCCAGCTCTAAGCCATTACTGAGGCAGCTGGACTACAGACTGTCACTTGCACTTAGAACTGGCTGAAAAATCCCTTTGTCAAAAAAAAGAAAAAAAATGTGCCACAGACACTATATGCTATTTTCCATATGGTAAATGGGACTAATTAATTGTCTTTTCTCAGGTTCTCTTCTCTAAGGCAAGAGTTTATGGTGGCATTGGGGCTTCTAGAGCTCTGTGCTCTTTTCCTCTGGGCTAGAACCAGGGATCCCTGGGTTCTATGCATACACCCAGAAGGCTGGTGCCATGCCAGCTCCAGCAGGTCAGACTGCATGGTTGCTCCGTATGAACAGTGTGTGCTAAGTATGCAGGGATCCTGGGGATTGTCTCATCTACTTCAAGGCTGTAAGGAGGACCAAGGGCACTCCATCAGGGGCTTGGGGCAGTAGAGGCTTCAGAAGTACAAGTACAGGGATGGAGACATCATACAGGACCTGCCCACTTGATAACCTCCATTTGAAAACAATGGGGAGCGGGGCAGGGCACACAGTTGCAGTGCAGAGCTTGGCTTTCCACCCACCTGGCTCACTAGCAGGGACCTGAGCTCAAGCAAAGATGCCTGGACAGGGGTCTGCCCTCCCTGTGCAGGGGAGGTGCTGAATCCCTACACCACCTCTGAGTGGAGAAGCTGCAGAAATGACTTTTTATCCAGCAGAGTTCATTTAGTTTTAATAATGCATATCTGTTTCTGATTATAAAGATAAAGCATGCTTATTACAAACATTAAGAAAAAATTTTAAAGTCATCTATAATCCCCAAATCCAGAATAAGAACTGTTAATACTTTGGTGCCTTTTCTCTAAGCCATTTTTCCATGCGTATTTTTACATCATTGGGATTCTAATAGTATGTCATGAGAATTTTCCCGTTCTGAAAACTTTCCAAACCATGATTTTTAATGAATTTTTAATGTGTGATCTTCTAGGACATCTCACGACATATTTAACTATTCTCTTCTTATTGAATATTTATTTTCTATCAACCTCATTTTAAAACTGGAACAGCTGTTGTAACAAGAAGCTCTACTGCCCGATCATATATGACTAAAAGAGTAAATGAATGAAGAGGGTCGGTCCAGATGCTAAAGTTTCTGAACATCCAAAGAGGGGAGTCTGGACCTAATGGTCAACAAGGGGGAGGACGGTCTTGAGCTGGCCATCAAAATGCTCTTTGAACTCCCTCAAGGAAAGCCAAAGCCTGGGCCTCCTTAAAGGGGCGCTCCCGCCCCCAGGACTGGCCTAAGGGACAAAGCACTGCAGGAACCCAGGGAACTTGCCAACCAAGCTCCCCCGGTGGTGCGGGACTGAAAGAGGCATTCGCTCTAGTTTTCGCAGCATTCAAAGGCAGAACTGTCAAAAGCTGGCCCCCAAATGCTCATATTATGTGGGAGAAAGTCTTGGGGAGAAAATGAGGGAAGAGGGGAATTATGCAATTGAAAACATGTACGAATCCAGACAGAATAATGAACCACAGACACAAGATTTTGCACTCAATGGAAATTGCATTTAGCCATGTTTTGTGGTTTGAGAAAAAGAGAGAGACTGACTCAGAGACAGATGGAGACACACAGGGAGAGGAGAAAGAGAGAGGAAAAAAAGAGACAAGATGCAAAGAGAAAGGAAGCAGCCGCTAGATGGAGGCCCTCAAAGGCGAGGAGACAGAGCAGTGGGGTGTGGGGTGAAAGGCTTTGCCTTCTCCCTGTGTTTGCGTCTCCTGACTTTGCACCTGGGTCAGCAGAGGGTTGGCTCAGCAAGTCTCCAGACCTAAGCAAGTCCTGACCTGAGCAAGAAGGAAACCAGGAGACCTCCACCCTCCAAATCTGAGGACTTCAGATTTTTTTCTGTATTTTTTTTTGTATTTTTCTGTGTATTTTCTCTGTTTCCCGGTTTTTTTTTTTTTAAATAACTGACCACTTGTGGAATTATACTTAACAATAAAAAAGAGCCAATTATTGCTACATGCAAAAACTTGAGTGGATCTCAAGGGTGTTATGATGACTGAAAAAAAATCAACATCAAAAACTTACATACCATATGATTGCATTTATATGACATTCTAGACATGACAAGATTGTAGAAAAGCGTAGATTAGTGATTGCCAAGGTGAGGGATGGCGAGAGGAAGCAGGTGGGTGTGACTTTATAGAATAGTATAAGGGAGCTTTTTGGGGGGATGGAATAGTTTTGTATATTGATTGTAGTGGTGGTTACATGAATCTATACATGAGATAAAATGACACAGACCTATACATTGGTTTTGACATGGCGCCACTGGGGGAAACTGAGTGACGAGTGATGTGACCTCTGCACTATTTTTTTAACTTTCTGTGAGTCTGTAATTATTTTAAAAATAAAAAGTTACCCAAATAAAGTTGGCAAAGAAAAAAAAAAGAACAGATCACATTGTATTCTTATAATCAGAAAAACTCTCCCAAAATGTTAAGTGCCACATGGATGAAAGCTAAAATAGCCATAACAATAATCATTACCTAAGGGTTCTAATCCACATAGAAATTCTTGCTTAAGCAGAAATCCTCCCTGAGAATGGAAGGCTGAACAGAAACCAGCAAGAGGATTTGGAGGGAGCATGGCTGAGATGGCAGCATATTCTGCCTCTTCCCGGCAGTGTGACTTGGAGCAAGCCATTTCGTCTTCCTGTGCCCAGATTCCTTATCTGTAAAATGGGTTGGTTGCTATAGAGATTAAAGGGACAGCTCTCATGAAATGCACAGCACTCAGTACCTTTGAACTCCCTTCCTTCTTTGAGGCAGTCACCAGCCATGATATCCACACTGGCCAGCAAGGACTCTGCCTTCACCTGCTGGGGCCGGGAATGACGGTTAGCACTAAGAGCACCCTTAGAAGAATCCATTGTATGCCACCAATCATGCTATAAAGTTTTTGAGCCCCACCACAGTTGAAGGAAAAAATATCCATTTTTCCCTGAAAAGGTCTTTCTGGGATTATATATTTTAAAGTAAATTTTAAAGACAACAAAAATGTGATAGTATTGAGAGAAAATACTTTGGATTTAAAACACAGAGAAAAATAGTAATTCTACTAGTATTTTTAAATTGTAAAAGATGAAGATAAATCTTACTGCTATGGTAACTGTAAAACACTAAAGATAATACAAGCGTTTAACAGCAGAAGTACTGACAGGTGTGGAAGGGATCACACAGGTGGATGGACATGGGTGGGGTGGATTGAGGAGGTCAAGTTCTTGAAAGCAGTGAGGAAGCTCTTTGTCACCTGGACTCTGAGATCTGCTGGTGGAGACACTGAGAATCACTAGGTTTGAGTCTAACCCTTTCATTCATAGCTGAGACCCCTAAAAGAGGAACCGTGTACCTGATTCTCAGGGCTCAAAAGTGGCAGTAGGATATGCTTTTGGAAATACATCAGTGAGGGGAGTGAGGCTGGCTTTCAGAGTAGCAGTGTTAACCTCTTAGTATAGTAATGACATTTTAATGACATTTTCAATGTACAGAGTGCCTTCGTGGGGCTGTTTACTTTGCTTCTCCCAGAATCTTTCTTCCTGCTTTAAGACCCCCTCCATCCAGGGCCGCACCCAGCACCCAGTGGAAGGTCAACCATTCACCGCTTGAGTTCCCCCAGTGACAGCAGCCCATTGCTTGTTGGACAGCTCCTGTCTCAGAAAGCTCTCCCCGCCAGCCAGGTGTGATGTCTCTGACCCAGCCAATCAACCCCACACACAGCCTGTCATTCTGCCATCTGAATTCTATTCCTGTACATTTTAAAGATGAAAATATCTTTATGAGTCCCTTGTTGAAATTCAGATATGGCCATGAACACCTAAAGCCCCGCATCAGTGAAGACCTTTGAGGTGCAGTGTTGGCAGGAAGCCCCATGATGGAATGACTGGGAAAATCAGGACGCAATGAACCAGGAGGCTGGGAGGCCAGGAGGCCCAAACACGTTTTATTCAGAGGTCTCTTTGGGTCCTCCAGGGCCTGTGTCTTCTTGGGGTAGAAAATAGAAACATACAGAACTGCAGACACCTTCTTTCCCCATATCTGCATGCCTGGATGCTGAAACAGTCCTAACACAGGTAGAGTGTCTCTACTCTGGGGAGAGTCAAAGAGTCCAGAAACTTCTGGTCAAGATGGTACTGTGAATTCATGTTTTGAATCCTACCTCCATGCACTAAACTCATAGCAATGATAGAAAAAGATAAATTCAAAACAGGATAAACATCTTTGTGGGCCAGGAATGCCAACAGACACACAGCTACATAATATGGAAGCTGGGGGGAACAGCTGGGAATTTGACTCCATTGGGTATAAAGGATTCAATGAGCCTTAGGTGAGGCCAGGGCCAAGCCTCACGTGGTTTCAGTGACTGAATGTGAAACCCTCACCAACATCACAAGGAGAGAGCCTTGAGTCATCAGCATGAAGCCTGGTTCTGGATGGGGTCCCAGGAGCCCAGGATGCCTACCACCCCCCGACATTGGCATGCTGTAGTTTCACTACAGTGTGTCTAGGTGTGAATTTACTTTTATTTCTTCTCTTCAGCACTGAGTATGCACTTTGAATCTGTGCTTTCATATCTTTAAAAATCTGGAAAATTCTCAGCCATTGTTTCTTTAATCTTGCTCCTTCTGCATTTCCACTGTTCTCCCAGGACTCCCATATAGCATTCTGTCAACCTATACCATGTTTCTTAATTGTTTAGGGCATAAGATGACAGTTCTCCCACAGTATCTATTTCCCTTCTTTCCTTAGAAATAGAATCTCTGACTTTTAATTAGGTACATGGCTACTTGGAATAGACTACACTTCTCGGTCTTTCCTTAGCTACATATGGATATATAACTGAGTTCTCAACAATGGGCATACTCACGAGTCTTGTGGAACTTCCTTGAAATGTCTTTAAAACAAGGGAGCGTGCTCTTCATTGACCTGTCTTTCTTCCTGCTACCTGGAAAACACATGAGATGGCTAGACCTGGTGGAGCCATCTTGGACCATCAGGCAGAAGCCAGATAGAAGGAACCTGGGTCTCAATGACTTCATGATGTTACCCTAAACTTCCTAATGCTGGACACTACTCCATGATAGAGAAACGGATTTGTACCTTGTCTAAGCCATTTCTTTTCCTGTCTTATTTTGGGTTTCCCAAAAGCAGGCTGCAAGACAAAAGATTTGGATGCAAATATTTTTTATTTGGGAGATGATGTTAGGAAGCACAGTAGAGGAGTGGGAAATGAGACAGGGAAGGGAGAAAAGCCAATAAAGGATGTGCTCGAGCAGGCTGGGAGCAACAGAGGCTCTATCCTGCTGTGCAACCTGTGGAAGACTATGTGAAACAGACTGCATAATTGTCTCACCAAGGGGGCAAGGAAGCTGGAGCAGTTATCCATGAACTAATGACCTCTACTGGTTGACAGTCCTTCCTGGGGCTAACTTCCCAAGAACTCTGCCTATCCCTTACACAAGCTGAGCATGCTCCTGCCACCAGAAAATGCCCTCATGTGAAGGTACAGGAAGCTGTCATCCTATACAGAGCTATCTTCGGGTGACTGCTGGAGTCAGCACAGGTAATGTGGGCCAGGCACTGACAGTGTCTGCAACCTATCTATTGCATTAGAACCTCTCTAACTTCTACACTGCTCTTTCCCATAATTTATCTCTTTATCTGTTGCTGCATCTTGGGTGAAATCCCCAGTTCTCTCCTCCAAATAATTAATCTTATCTTCTACCATGTTTAATCTAGATTTATTCTGTCTCCTCGGTTTATTTCAATAACTATATTTCTAATTCCCAAAGTCTCTAAATGGTTTTCCTCTCTGTTTTTCATTTATTATTTATGGATGAATGTTATTTCTCACTTTATTTGAAAAACTTAAACATTGAAGTTGTTTTCAGATCACTCTATTATTTTACTTCTGTCTGTAGTGGAATCATTTTTCCAACTGTTGATTTTGTTGACTACCTTTGTCAACATATTAGTTTTACTCATGAATTTCAGAATTTTAGTTAATGGGCTTTTTAAAGTGAGATTAATTTTTCTTTACATATGTACCCTATCTAGTGGTCTGATAGTCTCTCTCCAGACTCTAGGACCCTGACCAGAACTAGGTTTATGCTAATGATTCAGGCTCTCGACCCGGAATGTTTGTGGGGGTTTCACATGTCCAATCACTGAACCTGTGTAAGGCATAGTCTGGTCTCACGTAGAGACCTATTACATGCAGAGAAAAGGCAATTACTTATTTATTAATCCAATAAATATTTATTGAGTGCCTTCTTTGAGCCAGGCTTATTCTAGGGATGGGAATACAATGACGACCTAGACAAATAAGTATAAATAACTCTGTCATTTATTATCAGATTGGTGATTGGTGCCCTTAGAGAAAAATAAAGCAGAGTAAGGGAGTAAAAATTATGGAGAGTGAGAGTATATTATAGATAAGTCGTTCAGGGAAGTCTTCTGTGACATCTGAGTAGAGAACTGAATGAAGTGATACAGTAAGTTATGCACAGATCTAGGGGAAGAGCATCTCAAACAGAGAGAAGAGCAAGTGCCAAAGCCCTGAGGTGGAGGTGTGCTTGTTATGTTCAAGAAACAGCAAGGCGGCCAGAGATCTAGCAAAGTGAGCATGCGCAGATGAGCAGTTTGTCTGGAAAAGGAGTCTGGAACCAGATCCTACGTGTGGGCCTTGGCTCAGCAGCATGCTGGACCCAACTCAGACTGGCTCTGGAGCATTTATTGTTCAGTGAAGTCATGTTGGAAGCTTGAAATCGGCCATGGAGGAAGAATGCACACCACAATTAAATGCTACAAATCAGGGCTCTCCACTCCTGAGAACCTGCTGTTAAGCATTTACCAACACACCACTGCTTGTAGGTGTGGTGAGAAATTTGTTCTAATTGGAATAGGAGGCCATCAGAGGGGTTTTGAACTGGGGACTAATGTAATATGGTTTCTTTTTAACAAGATTACTGTGGAGGACAGACCCCAGGGGTTCAGGAACAGAAGCAGGGAAATGGATTAGGAAGCGACTACAGTGCACCAGGTGAAAAGGGACGGGGACCCGATCAACAGAGGTGCAGAGGAGGAAGCTGTTTTAATTCCATGTTCTATTTTCTGGTGTTTCTTCCCTTAACACTCTGTTTAGCCTGTCAGTAGAGTGATTCCACTGGCTGGGAGAACATATTTTCCTAGAAAGAGGGTGGGCTTTGGAATTAGTGGGCCCAGGTTCAAATCCTGGATCCACTTCTTAATAGTATCCCTTGGGGAAATTATTTAACCTGAGTCACAGTGCCTTGTGTGTAAAACTGAGATAATACTTAAAAGGGTGGCTGTGAAGAGTAAAAGAGGTAAAGAATGGGAAATTCCTGTTTATCCTTCTTTCCTGAGGCACAGCATCCTGGACCTTCAGTCCCCCAGAGTCTCTCCCTCTACAGGACCATGTCCTAGAAGCAACAAAAATGAAACTGCTGATCATCCAGTTCCCAGGCTGCCTGCTGGTCTCTCCTGGTTCCCGGGTGGACCACTAGCGCCACCTAGTGTCCAGTCTGGTTCCTGCAGGCCAGTCTTAATAGGATGATTTCTCCATTCTGAATCACCTCAAGGTTAAAGACTCCTTTGCCAGATGGAGCTAACAGCACATAACTGTCTTAATATTCATTGTCTGCCCTGCCAATACAGCCTGCCCTCTGCTATCCTCAAACTCCTCCTTGCATGTCATTCTTGCTTCCATATCCAGAATGTAGAGGGTAGGACCTGTGTCTTCAGAATCCACTCCTATTTCTTGAACAACTACTATGTGCCAGTTACTCTGCTTTCATCCTTAAGGCAATTATATTTATTTTTCATCTTGAGAAATTGAGGCCAAGACACATAAAATGACTCACTTAAAGTCACTGGGTCAGCAACTGAGGTAAGATTTCATTCTAGGGCTCTTTCTGCAAGATTGTTTCCACAAAAGCATCCAGAACAAGCTGGGCAACCAGAAAATGCTCAGGGGGGTCGTTTTGTTTATTATGCTCTTTTAAAGTAGTGAAGCAAAGAGAATACTGAATAGGAGTCAGGAGATCCATATTCAAGTTCAAGGTCTACCATAAAAAACTTGCTGAGTAACTTGGGGCAGATCAATGCCCCTTTGTGTTTTCAGCACAACCATAATTAAAGAAAAGGATGGGACTTGATAGTCCTGAAGCCTCACTCAAGTCCTGATGTTCAACAATTGCAAATCGAGAGGGTTCTAGATGAGGGGTAAAGTTCTGAGCTCTGAGATCACTACATGGTGATTCCCATCCAGCTTTGCCATTCAGTAGTAGTGAGTTCTTGGGTGAATCACTTATTCTGGCCTCCATTTCTTTGTCTGCAAAGCAAGGATAATGAAAGTGCTCGCCTCCCTACCACATGGGTTGTTGAGTTATCTATTAGACAGTGCTTGGTACAGAATAGGTGATATATTAAAAATATTGATTCTATTTGCTATTTAATTTTTTTTGTTAAATTATTGAACCAAATTATATGAAAGTCTTAAGCATTACAAACAGAACTCTAAGACACAGCTGTACATGCAGCCATAGATACGGCAACGCTAAAAGTCATATGTCTGACACAAAGGTTCCTCATAGAATCACCTGGATTACAGTTTAAATAAAACCTGAAATGCTTAGGACCAAATGATGTCCAAAGACCATTACTGTACCCTAAATTCCATCATTCAGGACAGCCTAGAAATCTGGAGACCTGAGCTCTAAACTGGGCCACTCTGGCTATGTTTCCTCAGGAAGTAACTGAGGAGTGGACTAGCTGAACATTTATGAAGGCCCATGTTAGAGGCCAGGTACTGTGAGAGAGTTTCCCATAGGTAATCAGAAAATAGCATGTATTGTCAAAGGAACAAAGAATGCCTGTCCTCTCAGCTGAGTCACTGTGTGACAGGAACTAGGCCTAGGCAATAAAGTGGTGTGTTCTCTCTTAGTCTTTAGGCTCTCCTCCTAAACAGGAAGGTAGGAGGCTGGAGAGTTTGCTATGTGATAGGACAAATCTCTTCCCCTCTCAGAATCAAAGGACTCTGGAGCACCACTGCCCATTAGAACTTTCTGAGATGATGGAAGTATTCAATATCTGTGCTGTCCAATATGGTGGTTACTGGCCACCAGTCGCTTTTGAGTACTTGAAATGTAGCTGGTGCAACTGAGAAACTGAATTTTAAATTTAATTCAATTTAAATTTAAATAGTGCCTTGTGGCTAGTGGCTACCATATTGGATAGAGCAGCTTGACAGTTGTAATGCCTTATGGGCATCCTCCTGGAGAGATGAGGAGGTAATTAAGATAAAAAGACTTAAGTGATTTTCTTAAAGGTATCCAGTGACTCCATGGCAGAATTTGAACAAAATGCTAAGTCCTTATTCTAGGACATTTTTTTCCCTGTATCACCACTGCACACTTCGAGACTTCTGCCATGCTCTTAACCGACTCCATGCTTTTCTCCTGTTTAACTAGCTACTCCTAACAGCAATCTCTTCCACTCCCCATCCGCCCTTTCTCTGCATGGTAAATTCCTATTCACACTTCAAGACCCAACTCAGACATCCCTGGAAGTTTCTTGCTCTTTCTCCATCTTCCTGTAGCATTTTTTCTACTTAGCTACCAGAGTACTTATGATATAATTATCTATTTAGTTGTCTCCTCACTTAAGTAGAATTTCCTAGAGGCACAAACAGTATTTTATTCTTCTTCCTATCTTCAGAACCCAGTACAAGAGACTGGTCAACAAAAGCATGTAGAATCAACATACTGAACGTACTATAGTCGGCAGGTATCAAATAAAAACAGACCTTTCCCAGAAGATAAGGAGGTGTAACCAGCAATCAGGATGCCTAGGTTTTGTTTGTGACTCATGCTCAGTTGTTCGATGACTATGGGTAATTTGTGCCCCCTTTCTCGGCCTGAGGGGGTTGGACCAGATCATTTCTAAGGCAGGCTCCAGGCCCTTTAATGGCCTGCCTCTGAGAGACTCGTAGATCAGCAAGTTGAGCAGGGCTGGAGGCCAGTGGAGGGAACAGTGGTTGGAAGTAGCCACAGAATGTGGCAGGAACCGCTGGAAATGTGAGCTGAGGTCACTGAGAGTAAGGGGCCACCAGATCAGAAGAGGACAAAGGAGCACTAGACATGGTGGAAAGATGACTGAGAGGGCAGCAGAGGTAAAAACCAATGGGAGGACAGGAAATGGATGGAACCAAACAAATCAGTTGGAGGAGAAAGTTGTGTGTGGAGGGGGGTGGAGAACGCTGACTGTAGAAAATCCATACCTGGTTAGACTTTCATTCATTTCATATTTGCTCAATAAATATTTATTTGTAGATTTTCTGGACCCAGGGGCTCTTAGGTCATCAGACAAAGAAACTAAGGCCCAAGGTGGAAAAACGACTTATTGTAGGTCATATGGGGAGACACTGCACTGGTAAGTCTGGGACAAAGAACTTAGGTGCCCACCTTCTCAGCTATACCAAACCAGCACACGCATTGAAAGTGAGGTGTGTGCCTCGCTGGTATGCCCAGCACTCACTCTGAGTTTGCCAAGACCTTGGGCAGGCTGGGCCAGTCCTGCCAGGAATGGCAATCTCTTCCAGATGGCCAAAGAGGATTTCAGTGTTCCTCTGCTTCCTTAGGGCCTCACTCTTTGTGGAGAGGCTTAATAGAATAAACCCTGGATATGGAGCTGGATAGTTCTGGACTCAAGTCACCAGAAACTACCTTTCAAAAAAAAATTTTTTTTAACTGAGTGAACTTGGAAAGTCACTCATCTTTCATCTTTCCTCAACTATAAAATGAAGATTATTAGTCCTCACAGGACTATGTCGTGAGGTTTAAACGAGATAATACATGTGACCATGTCTAAAAGATATCGGTAAATGTTTTGTAAATAAACAAAATGAGAAAGAAAACAGCCACTCTGTCAGCAGTCTGCTGGCCTGGCACTCACAGGTAGGCCGCGGTGTTCTGCCGGACATTAACAAGTTCACAGAGCATCAACACCAGACAAGGTCACCGACGTCATGGTGTAGCAAGACAAAAAATATATCACTCCATAATCACGTCTGAATACAGACAAAAACAAGAACGCTGAGCAAAATCAAAAGAATGACCAACATCTCCCTCTCCTGGGCAACACGAGTGACAGTGGTTTCTTCACCAGCTCAGCCTTAGCCCTTCTGCATTCCCTCTCACAGGTGAAAATTAAGACACCTAAACACTGGATTGCCTCTGGCTTCTGACAGCATCTAACCATAGCAAACTCCTACTTATAACAAGCCCCTCTTATATTCTCTTTCTAAGATTCCCCATGTGTCCACAAGGAGTGCCATGTCCTTCCTGAGACAAGTAATACACCCAGCTTTGACTAAAGATGTGTTCCTAAGGGTCTTTTGTTATGGGACATTGACAAAAGATTTAACTGGTGGAAATTCAGTTCCCATGATGGAATCATGGAATATGTGCGCGTGTGCGCGCGCGCACACACACACACACACACACAGATGTGTATATATATCACACACACATCTATCTATCTAGATAGATAGATAGATATATTTTTTTTGTCTGAAGGCTCTTTCCTGCAAATTATATAGTATGACTGAATTACTACTCTGCTTATGAATGAAACTGGCCCTTTGGTCTAACTAGCTCTGGTAAAATTTGGGAAACCACTGTGGGCAAGGGAAGAAATGGAGACAAGAAGATTAATATTTACAGGAATTTTACCATGTGCCAGACTTTATCTCATTTGATCCCCACAACTATTCTGTGGGGGTAGGTACAGTATTTTTTCCCCTAGTTTGTAGACAGTAAAACTTAGGGTCACAGAAGCTAGTAAGTGTTGGGATCAGGATTTGAAGCCGTACTGACTCCAAAACCCAGGCTTCTTACAATCAGCCTGAAAGCTCCATTATCCTCCCTGAGAAGGAAGGGATGAGCAGAGCTGGGCCTACTCTGTCCCCCATCCATGAGTGCCCTGGTAACCTGGCCACCTGTATTCAGTCTCTCTAGCCCCATAGCACGAGTAAGGCCTGATAACTAAATCATGAGTAATGCATAATCCATCAGAGATTAGAAGCCCTTCATGATTCTCATTTTATAGGTGGTAAAACTGAGTCCCCTTTCCTACCTAGGCTTCCATCGGTGGTTGCGGAAGCTGGCTTCCACCAGTTTGCAAGGGACAATGGCATGTATCTCTTCCCAATTCAGAGTTCAGTGATGTCCCTTTGGTAGAGGATATCAGCCATACTGTGAGTATTTATACCACAGATATTGGCAAATGCTACAAATCAGGGAGTTTTGTTCGTTTATTTTTTTCTCCCTGAGAGGGCCAGTCATTGAAACATTTACCAGCACATCACCAGCTGCCTCCCTCCTGTAATGAAAAAGAAGTATGAAAATCAGTAGGGATGTGTTTGGGAACAGCTACCATCACAGTACAGGCAAACTGAACCTCAACCTGGTTTGGCTGTGATTTTATCATTAACATGTGCTCTGTAATTTTTTTGTGTCAAAATAATCTGAGGGTCTTGTTGAAAATGTTCCCTGCATCAGAATCTCAGGAGGTAGGACCACAGATTTTTGCATTTAAAATTTGCATTTTAACAGGTCCTCTGAGATGATTCTTTTGGTTCCTATATTACAGCAACTTATCCTTTGAGTCCCAGTTCAAATGCCACCTTCTCTGTGAGACTTCCTTAATTCTTGTTGTCAGAATGAATCACACCCTTCATTCTGCTTAGAATCTTGTACAGTCTCTCATATCATATAGCCCTCTTAACAGAAATGATAGTTGCTTTTAGTTCTTTCATCCCTCCTATGGCACTAAGACCTCGAAGCAGAATTGTTAGAAAGATGTGAAATTCATTTGATTTAAACAAGTCTATCCTGCCACAGCTGTTTCTGCTGAGCTGAGACACCACCAAGGCTAATGAGAGTATTCATTTCAAAGCAGAAGTCTCCAGAAGCTCACTGCAAGCCAAGGAAAGGCTAGCTCGATGTCTGCCCAATTACATTTTACTCTGTGGCTCCCCAGCAACTTGCTCCATTCAGTAAAGCTTTACTGATAGATTGAACAGAACTGGATTGTCATTCAACAATCACAACTGATACAATACCAAAATCTGAACTAAGAGTTCACGTTACAGAGATCAGTAAGACAAGAAAAGAGTATGAAAAATCTAAAGTACCTGGGCATTGGAGCCAAAAAGGCCTGATTCAAAACCATACTGTTAAACTAATTAAATGGTCTTGAGCAAGTTATTCTCTGGCCTGTTTCTTCAGCTAGGAGGGAATACATACTCCGTAAGTGTTGTTGCGTGGATTACCTGCAAGTATATACATGCCTGGCATATTGCAGGTACTCAAAAAATGTTAGTGCCATGCCCCTTGACTATTCATAAAATTACTAGTCATGCAGGCAATACTTATCGTATACTAAGATGAATGCTGTAACAGACATCCAGTGCTGGGGGAGCATAGTGAATAGAGGAAACAGGAAAGGAGGAAGGGGAAGGTTTGGAGCAGGATGAGGACTTGGCCAGGATGACATTCCAGTCAGAGGGAAGAACATGTAAAAAACAGGGCTGTCCTAGCACCTAGTCTTCCTTTTTGTCTGCTTCCAGATGAGATGGCATCTAGGACCTGAAGTTAACGTAGAGATAAAACAAACTCTTCCTTCTGTGACAGATGACCGATGTTTTTATTCCATTGCCATAATGAAGAAAATATCTTCTCAACCAGAAATATGAAATCATCCAATTTGCAGCTAAGTTAATGCTGAGAATTGAATTGCACTAAATCCCAAAGTTCTGATTCTAAGAAAAATGTTAAATGAGTCTCACTTCTGTGCATGTGACACATTTTTTAATATATTCTATGGAGTTTGATGCTATTAATTGAGACATATGTACACTCTGTGAGTGATACAGTTGCCTTGGGAAACTTTGGAATCTCCTAATTTTACAACCATAATTTCACAATCTTAATGACTTAGACTCACAGAATCCTAGAATGTTAGTAATAGAAGATTCATCAGAGACTCAACCTTCACATCCTCTTGATGGAGAAACTGAGGCCAAGACATGAGGAATGAGCTACCCAAGACCATAGAAGAAAATCCTTAATTTCTGACACTGGAATGTAGGCCCTTATGTATCCAGTGCTCTTTTTCCTGTACTAGGGTTACCTCCTCCCAAGGGACTGCTGTCATTTGAGGGTGGGTCTTTTTGAATTGTACACTTCAGTAATAGATTTTCGTTTTGAAAAAGATTCATTTCCTTTGAATTCAGTGGGCTGTTTTCAACAAGGTCAATACTAAAAGATTGTTATCAACGCACAGGTTCTTGATGATCTCCTTAGTACTTAGGTGATAGAATCATAAAATCTTATAGAAAAAAGGGACTTTAGATGTTTTTTTGGTTCTACTCCACTTCCACCAAAGAAATAGCCTTCTTGAACATATCCAGTGATTTATTCATTTCTTCCACGGGAATTTATCCTGTCGCTTGGTCATGATTCTCAGGTTCATTGAGAATTCTGTTTTTCTGTGTATTCTATGCATTAAGAGAAAGAAAAAAAAAGAAAATGGTGTTCACTTATTGAGCACCATTTGGGTACCAGGCACATGTGAGGGGCTTAGATACATTACCTCATTTGATTCTTAAAATATCCCTTTGAACTAGATGTGACCATTTCAATATAAGATTGGGGAAAAAAGTTCAGAGAATTTAAATAATGTGCCCAAGTTCACCCATGATAAACTTATCAAGTCCATGTGTAACTTCAGAATGTCGAGATGCTCTGTCTCCCCTGCCTTTTGTCTCTCTTCCATAGAGCCCTTTCGGCACAGTACACTAGAGTTTTCCTTTTAAAATAAAAATCCTCTGCTTAAATGCCTTTGATGGCTCTTTAATACCCACTCCAGGTAAGTAGTCCAAACTCTTTAGCTTAATATCCAAGGCCCTTGACCATCTGGTTCCAACTGGACTTCACAGGCTCACTTCTCTCTACTCTTCCAGAGCATCCTAGGTTTTCCATGAGGATGCCTTTCTGTCTCTGAACATGCTGGACTTGCTACCTCTATGCTCTTCCCCATTCTCTCTGCCCAATCAAATCCCAGTTTTCCTTTCAGATTTCACCTACTTGAAGCCTTCCCCAGTCACTCTGCAGAATTCATTCTTCTCAGCTTTCTCCCAGCACTTTGTATACAACCTCTTTTGCATTGTCATGGTCCTTTGTAGTCCAAAATCCTCAAGGATAGGGATTACATTTTACTTTTCTTTGCATTCCCAGTGCCTGGCCCATCGTAGGTGTTCTATAAATATTTACAAACTGGACTGAGGCTTAACCCTTTTCCAAATGTTAGCCCTTCAGTTATTTGAAGGCCCCGCTAAAGATTTGCCCTATGCCGTTCTCTCTTAGTTATTTCTTTTATAGTCTAAATATTCCCAGCTCCTTCAGCTATTATTGTAAAGTCTAATTTCCAGATTCTTATCATTTTGGTCATTTGCCTCTGAGTGGTTATTTGTCAACATCTCTTTTTAAAAATATGATGCTTAGCACAAAACTTAATAGCCCAGAAAAAGTCTGTCTATGGAAAAGGATTCCAACTTCTGTTAGATGTAACATTTCTTTAACCTTTACCGTGTTCCAGGAACCTCTGCCTATCTTATTTTCTTTCACTCTTGCAATAATCTAATAAGGTAGGTGTTATTTCTCCCACCTTATAGATGAGGATACTAGCCATCTGGTAAGGCACTTTGAGAGTAAGTTAACTTAAAAGTCACGAGCCCAGAGCACATAGTGAAGGTGTGGCCAACTGATAGCTTTAGATTACTTTTACATCAACTACTGTCAAGTTTTTTATATTTTTTCCCAAGTTACCAGCTAATAACAAGCTTAAGGGCAACTGAGGACAAAAAGAATCAGTGCCTTTAGCAGGGTGTGGAACCACAGCATAGAGAAAAGGCAGGTTGGGTTAATGGCCAACTTCCTAACAATAACAGCCATCATCTCGGCACAGACAGAGCCTGTAGTTTCTCAGCCACATAGCTTCCTGGAACTATTTTTATTTGGTATTTTACAACAGGAACAAGAGCTGAAGTGTCTTAGATAAATAATGAGGTCTGAGGCTCAGCACTCCTCTGCCAAGCTTTCACACCATCAGAATCTGGGCAGCCAATCCAGTCAGGGCCCTGTGAGTTACAGAGCAGACAATGAAGAGGCTGTCTCTTTGGTCTGTGGCCTGGGCCAGAGAGGGGCACCCCACTGTGCACATTCACTCCATAAATATGAAGGAAGCACCAGTATATACCAGGTATGGTATGAGGTACTGCACATGTAATGAACTCTAGAGTCCCAACCTTCTTGAGCTTACCATCAGGTGGAAGAAAGGCTCAGAAGCAAATGATGTACACACGACTTACCAAGTACAATGATGAAAAAATGTGCCCAGGCTATTGGGAGAGCACCCCTGCCTGGGGAGAATATGGAATAGGAGGGATCAGAGGAAGCTTTCTGAGGAAGGTAATCTTAATTAATAAGTAGGAGTTAACCTGGTGAAGATTGGGGAAAAAAAGACAAAAGACAAAAGAAAAAGTTCCATGTATGAGCAGAGTCTCAAATGCAAGAAAGAGCTCAAAGTTCCAATACAATGTAGGATGAATTACGAGTAGTTGGTGTTTAAAGTTCAAGAGGCTAGGGAGGTAGACAGGATTAATAAGTGTGTGCTGTGTTAGGCACTGTGATAAAAACTATTACATACATTATTTCAGATCATTAACTCACTGTGTAACCTTGAGCAAGTTACTACACCTCTCTGGGTCTCACCAGTAAAATGAAGACTAGACAAATTCCAATATCCCATCTAATCTCAGCCTCTGGCATAACTGAATGGGAAGGCATTCTAATCTATGGTCTATCATGGTTACAGAAATGCTAGTCAGGTTGATGGAGCATCGTGGCCCTGCTTCCCCAAGTTACAGGCAGAGTATTTAAGAGGAAGCGAATTCTATTAGACTCAAAAATATTTCAAACATTTACCAATGTGTTCAGGATTCATAAAAGATAGAGATTAAAATAGCTATCTGCAGGGTAGGCTATGATAAAAGTCATTGGAAAGGGTCGGATGGTGGACTAAGGGGAGCTTAGAGTTACTGGGTTAGAGCAAGGTTTCTTGAAGAAGATAGCACTTGTGATGTGCCACAGGATGCACGAAATGGCAAAGAGGCTGAGCAGAGGCATTCCAGGCAAAGAAAACCGTGAGAGCCTGATGAAGCCAACTAAAAACCATACTTCTGCTTCCCCAGCTTGTCCCCTCCACCCCTCCACTCCTGCAAATCTTCTGCATACCTTACCCTACTCACTATCAAGATTCTAAGCTGACAGTTGAGATACCCCATACTTAAGCCTCATTCTGTCCAGATTATTGACCCATGTCTCTTCTAAATGGACCCTCAGCTCCAACTACTTGCCACTTCTTATATATGCCTCTTGGTTTTCTGTCCCTACCTCATTATACTTTCTCTATACAATGCCCCATTCCCATAATATTCTCTCCTCCACCTCCAACTTTCCTACCATTCAAGGTCTACTTAAAATATCATCTTCTCTATCAGGCCCTTCCTGAATCTCTTCCAAACAAAACATCTTGACTCTATTTCCCTTGTGGTACTTAAAACTATCTGTCTTGTATTATAATACCTTTCCTCATGAGCTTTTTTGAGGGGAAGTGCTCTGTCATTGGTGTCTCTCCTAAGGGTCTCACACTGGGAATACTCAATAACTGACCAGATGGCCAGTTCCCCAGTAAACACATGGGCTAAGAACAAAGTAGTCGGAGGGAGAGTCTAAAAGAATCTGCCCTTTGGCTATTATTTAAGGAGAACTAGAGTTGCTCTGTCATCCTTTGGTTATTCAGCTTCATCCTTTGGTTATTCAGCATCATCCTCCATCGTCCTCAGGCATGTGTTTTGGCGGTATTAACTCATCTCTAGCTCTAGCAGTGGATTCTGTTTTTCCATCCTCCTAATTGTTTCTAGGAGGTTCAGGGTTCCTGGTGAATCAGATCAGAAAATTTCCAAGCATTCTTCTGATCCCAGACTTAGTATACAGATGAAGCCTGGCCAAACTGCCCACTTAATGATCTTAGGCAGCCTTGGAACAGGACAAAAGGACAAAAACAAAAAGGTGTGAAAGGGAAAACATCCAGATTAAAGATTGGTTAAGGGCTCCTATGTGTTTCAAACCCCCCCTTACCACCACCCCCACTCTCTTTAAGTACCAGAAGCCATTTTTGCCTTTTCCTTAAAACTTCCCTTGAGGTCACTGTCTACCCATCAGCATGGTATTATAAAATACTGGTCCCTTGGCTATCAGCCCTAGAATAATTGCTCTTTCTTATAGTCCCTTATGGAGGGTTCTGACAGGTTTACTCCTTAATGTAATAAGGTAATACATAAAACAGCAGACCTGGGATTTTCTAGCATCTTTATTTAAAAAAAAAATTACATTCTAACTGATTTGTCTATTTTTTTTTTCCTTCTCCATTGCCTCTGTACTTCTTGGCTTCCTCTCATTTGTGACCCTTTCCAAGGGTCTGATCATAGTACAAACCCACTCTCCATCTGCCTCTTGGTTTTTAAACCCCTTTCATCTCCTTTTTTAAAATTCAAACATTAGCAATTAATGAAATCTATGATGTGCTGGTCCCTGGGATACTAAGCTAAATCAAAGTGAAGAACTATCCTCAAGGAAACTACAGTGTAACCTAAGATACTACAGTGTGATATATTTCATACAGAAGTATTTACCAAGTGATAGCACAGAGGAGGGAACAATGAATTCTTCCTGAGAAATGTCAGAGAAGTTTCGAGCTGAATCTAAAAAGCAGCAAAGTTCCGAAAGACAATATGTACACTTTTGAGTTTTTCAGCAAATATGTAGGAACATCTCCATATGAAGCCTTGTCTGAGACATTGGAGCTGCAGATGTGAACGTTTCCAAATTTTAAGAAACTTTCAACATGTAAAAGGAGTTTTAAAATGTATCTAGTCCTAATAATGACAAAAGAAGGCATTCTGTGCCATGTAGGAAGTTACAGAACAAACTGCCACGGGAGTTCATGGAGAAATGTTTAAAAGAACATTTCTCTCTAGGTGTAGTAGGCAGAATTCTAAAATGGCCCTCAAGATTCCTAGCCACTAGTGTACACATCCTACATAATCCCTGGACAGTGACTATCATGAATTTTACTCCTGTGATTAGTTTGTTATACGGCACAGTTCCCCTTATGTAGGGAGATTATCTAGGTGCACCTGACCTAATTATAAGTGTTTTAAAAGCTAAGAGTTTTCTCTGACTGGTTGAAAGGGATATTTGGGAGATTCAAAGTGAGTGGAATTTGATGAGAGAGGTTCTCTGTAGTTGAGATGGAGAGGGTAATTCCATGCACATCTTTATACTTTTACTACATATGTACATGTATCCCTAAACAACATTGGCATTGTTTTATTTTAAAACTTTATATGTAGAATAATACTGCTGCTTATCCTTTTTTTTTGTTCAATGCATTTCTAAGATATTTCCATGTTAGCTCTAGATAAGGGGCTGGCAAATTTTTCCATAAATGACCCTGGAGTAAATATTGTAGGCTTTGCAGGTCATAAGGCTCATTGTAACACAAAAGCAGCCATAGAAAGCCTGTCTAGGTTCCAATTAACCTTTACGGTCATGCACCCCATAACAACGTTTCAGTCAACAATAAACTGAATATACAACAGTGGTCAGAAGATTATAATGAAAATAAAAAAATGTCTACCACCTAGTGATATTGTAGCTGTTGAAATGTCATAGTGCAACACATTACTCACATGTTTGTGATGATGCTGATGTAAACAAACGTACTGTGCTGCCAGTTGTATAAAAGTATAGCACATACAATTATGTATAATACATCGTACTTGATAATGACAATAAACAATTATGTTACTGGTTTATGTATTTACTATACTATTCTTTTATCATTATTTTAAAATGAACTTTATACTTATAAAAAAAGTTTGCTGTGAAACAATATGTGCCATGTTACACCATCAGCAGCCTCATACATCTCCCACTTACCCCGTCTTCATTGCATCATTTTTTGTGTGTGCTTCTTTTAATTTTGTGTTGTTTTCAAGATTAATATATTTTCATCTGCTCTGGATACTGTCTTTTAATATGAAAAGAACAGATTCTCAGCACTCTAGGAGAACTCAAAAGCTGCTTTCTAGACAGCAGAGGTGTTGTTACAATTGTATTCCCTCTCAATGACTGAAGAGCCCTAGAAGTTTGTGAAGGATCCCCTGGGCTGGGTGTCCTTGGAGGACCTCTGCCAGGATTCCCATGCCCACACATGCTATCATTGGTAACCTCTTCCTTTTCTCTCATCTGCCTCCTTGACTGCTTTTCAGAAAATGGGCAATAAGAGGTAACAGAGTGCTGGGGTCAGAGAGAGCAGCAGCATCCACAGCAAACAGAACAAAATCTTCACTACACAAAATTGGAAATAAAGGAATAAAACACTCACCTTAGTGCTTACCTGTCAGGTGGTGAGGCAATACCAAATTAGAAATAAAAAGACCAGAGTCATCTGGGTCATTATCTACCTGGAATGCCTGTGCCTTGTGAACTCACCTCTCAAGGCCTGATTTGGATCTTGAAATCTCTTTCTGAAATGGAGGTCTTAAGAAAGGCACTCCCCTACTTAAAACTTCGATAGCTTATACCCAATAACAGGCATTCAGAAACTTTTTGGTCTCAGGACCCCTTTCCACTCTTAAAAATTATTGAGGACCCCAAAGAGTTTGTTTTTTTTTTAAATGTGCACTTGGTTACTTCTATCAATATTTATCATATTAGAAATTAGAACTTAGAAATTTCTAAAATTGTATTATTTCATTTAAAATTTACAATAAATCCATTACATGTAACAAATGCATTTTAATGAAAATACATTTTCTAAAATAAAATATTAATGAGAAGAGAGGTGTCTCACATTTGCACAAATCTCTTTAACACCTGTCTTAAAAGAAGAGAGCTGGATCCTAAAATCTGTTTTTGCATTTAACCTGTTGAAATATCATGCCCTATATTCTATGGAAAATATCACTACATGCTAGAGAATGAGAATGAAAAAAAGCAAATAACGTTTAACATTGGTATAAAACTCATTTTGAGCTCACTAGACCCTGAAAGGAACTCAGAAACACCCAGGACAATATGAAAACCATTGGCCTACAAAATAAATTCTAAGCTAGATGTAGAAGACATTCAATGTTGTTATGGGCAAACAAGGACCTCCTTCCATGTCCTGGCTTCCTTTCCCTAACTTGAGCATCATCATCACTATACCTTATGTCTCCCGTACTCCTGCCACACCAGTCACACCAGCCAGCCATACGGTATCACTCACGTCTTCATCCCTTTACACACCTCCTTTTCTCTGCCTGAAATCACTTTTCCCTTGTACACTCTTTCAAGAGCTAAGTTGCATGTGTTTAACTCTGGGTTGACTCTTTTGACCCATCCTAAGAGAACTGACCACTCCCGGCAGGCAGAATATAGGCTCTGAAGTCAGTCATTTACCTTGGACAAGTAGCTTCACCTCCCTGAGCTTGTTTCCTCAGTGCTAAAATAGGAATAATTGGGGGTGGAGGTGGGGTTAACCAAGAGTGTAGCAAAGAGTGCTCACTGGCACTGAAAGAATGACGCTGTGTACAGGGCCTTACACCTAGGGTTCCATGCGTCCCTGTTAAATGCGTGAACCGATGAAGGACCTTGAGAGCTTATACTTACTAAGCAATTACTTACTAGATCTTCGCACTGTTCCGTGGGCTTTACAAGCATTAATTTATTTTATCCTCACACCATCCGTCTGGATTAAGTGCTGTCACGATAGAGATGAGGACCCTGGGGTAGAGATGGGTCATTTGTCACACGGCTGGTCATGAGCAGGGTGGGGATTCGAGCCCCGGGAGCGCCCGCTCTTCGCCAGAGGCAGCGCCACGCGTCAGTCGGCCTTCGGGCCGAGACCTGACAGCTCGTGGGTCCGCCACATCCCTCATGGGCCCACGCGCGGCCTCGGAGCCGGTGACGCGCGGCGGCGGGATTCGAACCCGAGTGTCTGACCTCTCCGCAAGCCTCGGTTTACCCATCCGCGAGACGCGTTGGAAGGCAAGAGGCGGTTGGAGCTGGCGAGGCCGTGCCGCTCGACGGCGTCCCCGCCCCCTGCCCCCGCGCGCGGGCCCAACGGCCGAGGCGCACGCCACCTCGCGGCGGGGGGGCGGGGCCGGGGAGCCATCGCCCCGCCCCCGCCCCCCGCCCCGCGCCTCAGCCGCCGCGGCAGCCGCCTCGGTCGAGCCCCCCGCGGCCCGCCGCCCGCCCGCGGCCGTCAGGAGCCGCCCCCCGGAGCCTCCCTCACCCGCCCCCCTCGCGCGTCCTCTCTTGCTCCCTGCGCAGCGGAAACATGGCGGCGGGAAAGGAGTGAGTCGCCCCGCGCCGCCCCGCGCCCGCAGGTAAGCGCCTCGCAGCCGCCTCCGCTAGCTGGGGCAGCCCGTGGCCCGCGGGGCCTGGGCCACCAGGGTCCGCCCCGGGCGAGGAGGCGGCGGCGGGACCTGCCCGCCCGCTGTCCCCGCCCCTCCGGGCCCGCTAGCTGGCCGTTCGGGAAGGTCGGCCTGTCGGTGGTCCGACCGCGGCCGCGGCCCTTCCGCGCCCTGTCAGCCCGGCCCGGAGCCCCGGCGGCAGGTTCTGCATCCGCGGCCGGGCCGCCTGGGCCCAGTGTCCGGTTGGCAGCCCTGACGGCTAGGAGCTCTCCAAGGGACCCTGCGCGGGGAACCTAAGGACAGAGGGACCTTTGGTGGTTCGGCATCGGGGGCGGTCCGTGCAGGAGCAGTGCTGTCCAGGCCGGCGGGGCTGGGGTCAGCCAGGGAGGGCCGGCTTTGGGACGAAGACCAGGAGTCTGAGTGGCTGTCAGTCTGCGCGCGGGTCTGTCAAGAGCCTGGAGATGCTGGAGGGTCCTCGCTCGCTGGGTCCCGGTTTGGGGCAGGCGAACACCGAAGTCGGCTGGCAGCAGGGCCCAACGGAAGGCTGGGGGTGCGAAGAGCTCGGAGCTGTCAGCTGCGATCCCCCAGGCTAGCTCCGGCAGCGAGAGCTGCGCAGGGACAACTCGCGTGTGCCTCCGGAAACGGGCGGGGAGAGCAGGTTTCAAACTTCAGAACTGGGGTTAGGGTGGGGTAGCCGCTGGGCACCCAGGTGAGCAAGCTGCCTAGAGGGCTGGACACGTGGGCACAACTGTGGGCCAGCCCCCAGAGGAATGAAAAAGAATTTCTAGGAGATGGCTGAACCCAAGAACATCTCTTGACTGGAAGGGAATTTAAAAGTCATCTAGGGTACCCTTCTCTATCCCGTGTCAAAGTAGCTTTGAAAATCCCAGATTCTCCCATAATAATTTGACCTACCCGCTTGAACACCTCCTGCAGTGATAGGAAATTAATTTCTTCCCAAAGAAACCCATTCTGTTCCTGGACAGCTTTGGTTTTTATAAATACTTTTGGTTGAAAGAGGAGGGAACAATGAATTCTTCCTGAGAAATGTCAGAGAAGTTTCGAGCTGAATCTAAAAAGCAGCAAAGTTCCGAAAGACAATATGTACATTTTTGAGTTTTTCAGCAAATATGTAGGAATATCTCCATATGAAGCCTTGTCTGAGGCATTGGAGCTGCAGATGTGAACGTTTCCAAATTTTAAGAAACTTTCAACATGTAAAAGGAGTTTTAAAATGTATCTAGTCCTAATAATGACAAAAGAAGGCATTCTGTGCCATGTAGGAAGTTACAGAACAAACTGCCACGGGAGTTCATGGAGAAATGTTTAAAAGAACATTTCTCTCTAGGTGTAGTAGGCAGAATTCTAAAATGGCCTTCCATTCTTCCTACTTTTTTCCTTATAGACAGAAACCCTTTTAAGGTATCTGAAGAAAGTAATGTCCCTGAAGTCGCGTCCTTTCCTTACTCCAGTTCCTTCACTCAATTCTCATGTGTTGTGGTTCTCTGATCCCTTTTCTGAATAAGCTGTCCTTTCCCCATATTCCCCTCAAAGGAGAGCTTCTTGATGTGAGGAGACAAAACCTATTCTCTCCAAGAAGCTCCTTGGTCACAAGAATTGACCTGCTTAAATAAAAAGTACTCAATTCCCTTGCTCCTTTCTGTGCTGTTTTGAATTTTTTTAAAAATCTAGTACTGTTGTGACAAACTAAAAGACTCTATTTTGTAGAAATTTGGGGGTTTTCTCTCATTGTTTAAATATCTATAAACTTATCAAATGAGCTTATATATATTAAAATGTTGCAATGCACCATACTAATAGACAAGTTTATTAATTTTACTCTGAAAAAGGATTGAGAGCCAGTTTGGTGCCAAACTGCAATTTAATATTTAGTTGGAAAGGGAAATGCTTTATTACATTGAACTCTATGCTCTGACTGCAGGCAGAAGGCCTAAAATTACTATGAAAAAGAACATTTTTTGTTATTGTTGCTCACTTACCAGCATTATTTCTTATTTGCTTTTTCACTGCTGAGCCTTGGTATGTGGGGTTAAGTTTTTTAAGAGTCTTTTACCAATGTCCTAAACCCCTGCCTAAGCAACCCTGCTGGTTAGTAATTTTTTAAGCTCAGCAGAGCTGTAATGGCCTTGTAGGTAAAATGCCAACTCTTGTACCTGGGACCCTGTTCAAATTCTAAGCAAAGTGTACTATTTTTATAGCATAGACAAGCACATAACAGCAGTCAAAATTGGTTCTCTCTTTGTGCTTATGTCTTCATTGTTTAAGTTTTTCAGTGGTTTTGAAGTTTGTAACATACATGTCAAATTTTGATTTCTGGTATGTTTGCAAATGTTGTTGCCCTTTTATGTAAGTTGGATAAAAATTTGTATAACACCATTCTATACAAAACGGTATAGACCCAGGAAAGTCTCTGGTTCCTTTTCTTAATAAATAGTAGGTAATCCTAAAAGCTCTGTGAGAAAAAAACTGGTGTGAATATCCTACAGAAAATTAAGTTCAGCGTGTTCTAAACTTTACATTTATGTATCTACTGTGTTAGGCACTGTGCTATGTTCTGAGTTTAGCTGGGTATACCAAGATGAATAAGATACATTTCTAATCTTTGTGCAGCTGGTAAATTAGATGCTAAAATAGGTCATCTCAGAGTAAAAGGTAAGAGCTGTGCCCCAAGGTGAGGGTGTTTAAACTAGCCTAGGACTTGAGGGAAGGCTTTGAGAACAAATGACACCAGACCCAAATCTTAAGTGGTAAATAGGAGTAAGTCAGGTAAAGATGAGTAAAAAGTGTGCTTCAAACAGGAAAAAAAAAAACAAAACACCTTGAGGAAAGGCATCAATGTGAGAAAAAGAATGGCTTGCATAGAGAATCACAAGCAGTTTGAGACTGCTAAGAATATAACAATAAAGATGTAATAGGTAAATTGTGAGGCTGGAAATACACGAAGAGGCCATAGGCGGACCTTGTATGCATAAGTATCTTGAAATTAATTCAGTGAACGATTCTTTTTTTAAATCACTGAAAGGATTTTATCGGACATGGTTGAATAACATTTTTAAAGTGTGGTCATAGGGATAAGGAGAAAGGAATGAAGTCTTATGATTGATTGGCTATGAATATAAGAGGGTGAGGAGTCCAGCGTGATGCTCAGGTTTTTGATTTGGGTGACTAGGGGCATAGTGGTGACATTAAAACAGAAAACACTGGATAATAAGTTCAGTTTTGGACTTGAAGATTTTGTGATTTCCTGAGTTAGATCAATGAGCAAATATGAAAGTAAACTAGAAAGAAAAAGGAGGTTATGGTCAGAAAGTGGAAAAATGAAGTTAATTGACGTGGAGCTGTTCTAAGTGACAGCTAGTTCACTGTGTGTGGGTGGCTGAAGTATAGCAGGGGTGAAAGTCAGTGAAGCTGAGTATGACAAGGAACTATGAGGCTTTTGTACTGAATGAGTCTTCTGTGTGGATAGTGAAGTGATTTAGGATGCTAGAATGCAGGCAAGAGAGGACAATTGTGATCCAGGTGCAGTGAATATAGGGGATTACCTAGGAGGGTGGTAGATGATAGATGAGAAGGGTAGAGAGTAATACAGCCAGATGGTATAGACCTCAAAGGAGGGGTTTTAAAATGCAAGAGTAGGAAATAATGTTTTTTTACTTTTCCTTCCTGAAAGCAGGTGACTGAACTCTTCATCTTTATTCAGGATTCATATTAATCATTCTGTTTGCTCTGAAGAGTCTCTTCTTAGTCTCTGAAAATAGGAGGGCAGATACCCTATATCAAATCCTCTCTGTTAATACTTAATAACGGGCAGTGGAAGTTTTTTTCCTGATGATTAGTGGGTGGATAAGAAACAATCAGATCTTTCTAGGCTCCATTGCTTACTGGCCTTAGGACTGTAAGCAAATTGTTTAACTTGTGTGACTTTTAATGTCCTTATCGGTAAAAAATAAATTCCTACTTCATAGGGTGTCACAATTACATGAAATTGTGTGTGTGTGTGTGTGTGTGTGTGTGTGTGTTAAATCACTAGAAAAGCAATTGGCACTTCATAGACGCAAAGTAATTGTTAGTTCTCGTCCAACTACCGTTAAGGGACTTCAGCTCTGCTGGCAGAAATGAAATTTTTTCATGCTTCACTTGAATTATACAGCAATAAGTGCTGTAAATGCAAAGTGATATAGGAATTCATAGGAGGGAGCCATCATTCTCAACATTTGGAAACAGGGTTAAGTGTCACACTCAAGATGAATTTCATTTAGGCCTTAGAGAATAAATTTCAATAGATTAAATAATTTAGGTGTAGATACAAAGTGAGGAAAGTATAAGATATGTTTGTTAATAATTAGTAGTTGCCACAGGTTTGAGTATTGTGTTTGTGTAAGCCAGTAGTTTGAGATGTGGCTAGAGAGATAGGCTGGATCCATAGTATTAAAGACCTGAAAACTGTGGAGTTTAGACTTAATACTCAAGTGGTATAGATTTTACATCCTCTCTCCCTACCTCAGCTTCCTATGTGTAGAATTTATAAGCATTAATTCAGAAACTTTGAATTTGTGTTTAAAGTAAACCAAGGAAGAATTTCACAATGGAAAATAAGTTCTTCTGTAGGCCACATATAGGATAAGTGCTAAAAAAAAGATAAGTGCTAAATTTTATTCCATAGTTGTAGTTTAATCTTTGCAATAACCTTGTTTAGTAGATATAGTCTTAGTGGAGTTAAGAAATATACAAGATCTCACTGATAGAAAGTGACTTAAAGATGCCCTGATTTCAAATTGTCTTTTTTGTACTACCATACTGATTTAGATTTGAAAAGCCTGGGTTCCTCAGTGTCCCTAAATATTAATTATATAACCCAGGGTGGTCACTTTGCCTCGCTGATCCTCAGTTCCCTCATTTATAAAATGAGAGATGGTATAGGTATAAGGCTTAATTAACTAAGAGTATGTAAAAGCACTTTACATAATGTCAGTTTTACATGCTAGGTACTCAGATGTTGGCCCCCAACCCCCAAATTTTTAAATGCTAGAATTCAACCAAATCATTGCCAAGGCCTTAGTGTTAACTCCCTAACCACCAGAGAATTGCTAGAACTAATTATTTGATAACCTATGGCCATATAAACCCAGCAGATCTTATATTTTCTTTGTCCCAAACCCTCTAATCATCTGTCTTCTTCCGTACTGTTACTCCTGTGCTGGTATAGCTTCCACTTCCTCTCCCCCAACCTTCTTTGTTTGTTCCCTCTCAAACCTTTCTACTTATTCTCTGAAACTCCAATTTCTTATACTGTTAACCATTTTACTGGATTATTTTTTTGTGTATTCAGGCCTTAAATGGAAGACAGAGTCTCTCCTGATTCATGGAGAGCAATATCACTTGGGTGCAGCTCATTCTCCCACACCACTGTTATATCAAAGAAGAGAGAGAAGAATGACTGTATTTTTATTGTACTGTTATTTTTAGACCATTATCTCTCCATCTTAAAATCCTGTGCTCTCTGGCATAGGGGCTTTACCACTCTTGTCTTCTTATATTCTTATACATAGATCTTTTCTCTCATTTAGGACCTAGCACATACAATCCTTTTCAACTCAATTTCTGCCCTCATCTTGAGTAACTTCAGTATTCAGATGGATGATTGTTTCTCTGGCATGTTGGCCTCTTCAACTCAGGTGATCATTTTTTTAGCTAATCGACTCCCGTAATCATATAGTCATATATCGTCATAGTCTTGTTACTACCCAGAAATGGCCCACCTCTGAAATTATAAATGAAGACATGCAGCTTTGTTCAAAATTTCTTCTTCTACCCGACCTTTGACTATCTCCACTAAACATGTTCTTTAACCTCATCAAGGCCTATCTTTACTTCCTTCTCTATCAGCTTAATTTTCATAGTTAAGAAATATACAAGATCTCACTGATAGAAAGTGACTTAAGGATGCCCTAATTTCAAATTATTTCACTCACTCTTTTGCCATTATCCTCCATTCCTTTGCTCCATTGGCGTTCTGTCCCTGTCTGGGTAAAATTCCAAACTCCTCTCTTATTGCCTATAGTAGCTCTCCTGTGCCCTGCTGGAAAAAATTACACATTTATATAAATTGTTGCCATTGAGCCTTCAATACCTAGTCATTTCTTTGCCCTGTTCTCTGTGTGGTCTTAGTCAAACCTGTTCCTTAAACTCTGCCTATCTTTTCCTGCTTCTTCCTCTTGCCCAGTGCTAAATCTCTGGCTCCCATCTTTTCATTGCCTTCAACTTCTTTCTCTCTTCTGCTTCTTTGCTTTTTCATTTAAATCTGCTAAGAAGTCTCCCATCTTGAAATAAATCTTAAGTCCATCTTTCCCTCCAGGTACCACCTAGTCCCCCTGCATATTCTTTGCTTAAACTTCTTGAGTTATATACATTTGATATATAAACTTTCTCATTCTCACTTCTTCATTGCATTCTGGTTCTAACTCTTACTCAGCAATATAAAGTTAAATGCTGTTGTTGATCTATCACTTAATAAGCTTCACTTTCCTCATCTGAAGATGGGGGTGATAATAGTACCTATTAGATACTATAGAAAACCTCAAAGTTTTAGTGATTTTTTTTTAAAGTAAGGTAATCTGTATGAAAGAGTGTCCAGCACATTGTAGGAATGTTATATGTATCTGTTACTTTTATTATTATTATTATTTTCTTCTTCTTTTTCTTTTTCTTCTTCTTCTTCTTCTTCTTATTATTATTATTATTATTGCTACCTATTTAATTTTCAAAATACAAGGAGATAATAGTCTTCTTATTTTACAAATAATGGAAACAGATTTAAAATTTTAGAAACTCGCCTAAATCACACAGTAAGTGGCAAAGTCCCTGAAACTGCTCTGAACAGGGTCACCAGTCTTCTCCTTATTGCTAACATCAGGGGGAGGCCTTAGCAGCAGCATTTCACATTCAGGATTATTCCAACTGCCTCAAAACTTTTTGCTTTGCCTTTAGTGCACATTAAGTGTGTTAGTTCCTCCCTGACTACCTCATCTCAAGTGTTTGGATGAGAGCTTCCTTTTTCTTGCCAGTCTTTGGTCCTAAGCTTTCTTCTCTACATTCCCTTAGCAATCTCATTCACTCACTTGGCTTCCAGTAACATCTATGTATGTACTTATGACTCAAATTTTTATAGTCGAGATATCTCTTAGTGTTAGCTACCTACAGTCAGCTTCATAAACATTTCTGTAGTGTATCTACTTCCAAGTCAATCTGTCCCAAGCTAAACCTAGCACCCTTGCCACTTTTCCTGCCCTTCTTCCTTTGTTTGGTTAAGAAAATTTCTCTTCCTGAAGAGTGCTTCTGGTTTAGAGAAATTTATGTTTATTCAATAAATATTGTTGATCACTCAGAGATGAATAAGACATATCCCTTTCTCTTATTGAGCGTACCATTTATGAGAAGATAAGATGCACACTTAACTGATTCTTAGACAGTAATATAAAGTTAAATGCTTTGTAACTGTAGAAACACTCCAGAAATGCAGAGATGGAAGGAGAAGTCACAAACTTCTAGAGCGATCATATAAAGCCTCCAAATTCATTGCTTATGGAAGTTTAAAATACATAATTCAGGAATACAAGCTGAGATGGAAAAGATGAGAACTTGGGAACTGAGATGCTTTTGTAAAAGTATGAATGAAAATTTGTCATTTCTCTTGAATCCTTGGAATATTACAAATTCCATTAAAACAAAAGTTTTCATAGGATAGATCAATTTTAATAATTCCTTGGCAGAAGGTATCATAAGTGTAGTTATCAGCAGTTTATTGGAGCATTCTATTGAGCATATACTATGTTAGATACACTGTTGCTATATTGAGCAAAATCATATGTTAAAGTCCTAACCCCCAGTACTTCAGAATGTTACTGTATTTGAAGATGGGACTTTTAAAGAAGTAAGTAGGGTAAAATGGGGTCATACGGATAGACCCTAATCCAATATGTCTGGTGTTGTATGTATTACAGGTGTCCTCTGCTTTTCAAAAATTAACTTTACACCACTTTGCTTTTATGAAAGACCTACATTAGTACCTAACTGAAAGAAATAGGAAGAGGATTTTTGCATTTACAAAAAAAAAAAAGTGGAGGTTGACAGTGAAATAGTCTTCAGTTTTTCTTTTGCAGTGAGTAAGCTGTTATAGAGGCAGCATGCACTGGGAATAGTAAGAGTGGCACCGCCAAGCTTCTTCCCCAGGAACTTAGTCTCAGTATCTAGCCACCATAGCTTTGAATCATGTCTGTGAGCATCTGTGCTTTATCTTATTATTTTGTTCATCTGTTAGCAAGATGTGCCCAAAAGTGATTGCTTCTTCACTTTATGCTTTTTTAGCTTGGGAAAGTTTCAAAGGAAAGCTCTACTTTCAGATAGGGGAATCCTGATTAAGAAGAGGTTAGGACAGAGGAAAGACCATGTAAAGACAGGGGGAGAGGGCAGCCATCTAGATAAGCCAAGGAGAGAAAGCTCAAAGGAAATCAACCCTGCTGATACCTTTATCTTAGACTTCTTGCCCCTAGAACTGTGAAAAAATAAATTTCTGTTTAAGTCACCCAGTTTGTGGTCTTTGGCAGCCTAGGCAGAAGAGTACAATATCCGCCCCAGAGAAGTTTGTATCCAGTTCTGCCTCAAGAATTTCAGGATGGTGAAAGTGACATTGGGGAAGACAGGAAGATGAGGAAGGACAGATAATTACAGTTGCATATCATTGAAAGGTGTCACACATATTTTCCTATTTAATTTGACACATGTAATAACACTGTTAGGTAGGATAGCAGATCATTATAAACTCTTCATACTGATAATGAACTGAGGGGCAAGTGGATTAAATGATGTGCCCAATGTCAAACAGCTAGGAAATGTCAGAACCACTCAAAACCAGGTCTAACTACAGATTTTGTGCTTTGTTCAGAATGATTCATTGCCTACTATGACCTCCTTTTTAAGGCACTGCTGTCTGAACCTCCTGCTGGTTCTGCTGCAAGTCATCATGTATTAATTTCCTTATATTTTGAAGCATATAAAGGCTGCTGCATTTCCCCTCCTGCATTTACATTAAATGTTTCAAATGTTAGCTTTGAAAATTAAAGCATATATAGTGTATTTATTTTAATCACTATGTCCATTGCTCATTGGTGAGTGTTTTTTATTATAATTGCTTTATGCTTGTGCTTTTGTCGAATTTCCTCTGGGGCATTCAGACGTGATGGAAATAAAGGCTATTTTAGTCATTATGTCCTGTAAAAGTATAATAGAAAACATGAGAGGCAGCATACTTGTTCTTGGAGATATTTGAGAAGAGAGCAGACAATCATTGTCTTAGAGGATTTAGAGTTTTACACATCCAACTCTGATTTTTTTGGTGCTCTGTCTTACTACCTCAAGAGACTGCTGGAAAGCCTCCAAACAAGTTAAATTTATTTCTTTAAAAATAAATGGATTTTTAAAATGAGTTTGGGAGTGTGAAAGTTTATAAAGCCTAGCAGGCATAGAGGGTCACAATTCCAAAATAAGTAAATATAGGAGCTTAAAAATATTGTCTAATTTATGTGTATTCACTTTTTCATTCCTTCAACAAGTATTAATGTCCACTAACTGCCAGATACTATGCTATGTTTAGTGGCAAAGATGAATGCTATAATATTTTGAATGCAATAATAAGCCACAGAGTTAAAGAATATATTTGTGGCACACAAAATAGCCCAAATATTGCTATCTGTAATAACAGAGAATTACTACAAATATATTAGAAAAAGACAGATCAATAGAAAAATGATAAGGCATAAAAGAGGCAATTTAAATGTTTATTAGCCATTTACTAGTAATTATAGGCTTAGTAAAGCTTTAATGAGATGTCATTTCACACCTGTTAGACTGGCAAAAATTAAATGTGATAATCCCAAATATTGGGGGGAATGTGGAGTTAAGGGGACTCCTGAACTATTGATGGGAATAGAAGTTGCAAAACCATAATGAATAACAACTGGGCAATATCTATAAAAACTAAAATGCACATAACTTACAATCCAACAATTTTACTACTAGGTAAGTACCATTTAGAAACTCTCCAATGTATATGTAAAGAAACATGCAGAAATAGTCATACAACCTTATTATAGCAGAAAATTCAAATAGAAGATTCAGATGTCTATCAATAAATGAATGAAAATATTGTGGTATATTTACCTACCGGAATTACACACAATAATGAAAATGAATGAACTAGATCTATATAGTAATGTGGGTGAATCTCACATATAAACGTTGAATAAGCAAAGCAAATGGCAGAACACATTTATGTGAAGCTTAAAATGTGTGATTATCTAGGGAAGCATACATACATAATAATTGTTCAAAGAGATGCATGGTAATGATAAATATCAAATTAAGGATAAGTGGTATCTCTGAAGGGTAATAATGCTGGGAAGAGCACACAGGGGCTGAAATTGTGTTAATATTTTTTTTTCAGCTAGTTTGTGGATTTAAGGGTGTCCATTCTATATACCAGTTTATATATCTGAAATATTGTATAATATATGTACTTTTAAAGAATAATAGCATGTAGTCCTTGTTATGAGTATAATGTAGGGAGGGAGAAGGTAGCAGAAATATGAAGAGATGTTATTACAATAAATCATGTAAAGTTGCTATTTTATAGGTCTAAAATGTTCTAACATAAGTAATTATAAATGGCTCAACCTCATTCAATCTAATGTAACAAGTGCTCTCATTGAAATATATGCAGAGTATTATGGGAACACAAGGGCAGGAACAACTGACTTCCAAGGCAGAAGGAGGGAGGTGATCTTTGGAAAGGTTCTAGGGAGAGAGAAAATGACATTCAAACTAGATCTTAAAGGTTGAGAAAGAATTCACCAGGTAGAAAGTAAGGAGAAGGAAGAAGGCCTTCTAGAGAGGCAGAAGTAAAGACTTCTTTGAATGTATGGAATCCCCCAGGTAGAGTATGTGGAGATCAAAATATGCAGTCAAGGAAGAGACTAAGAATGGAAGCAAAAATAATAGCAAATATCTGTATAGCATTTACTGTGCATATTTATATACATAAAAATTCAAATAGTTCTCTCAGGTGGGAAAATAAGCACTTAAGAGTTAAGTAACCTGTCCAAGGTCACAGGGTTAATAAGCGGTAAAACCAGGATTTGAACTCTGGTATTCTAGGTCCCAACTCTGTGTTCTTGGCCAGTTAGGTATACTCTGAATCTCTACATGATAAGCAAAATCAGGAGAAAATGGTGGTTTGAATGCCAAGGGAACAACAGTTAAGTTTCAAAAAGGAATAGTCAGCAGTGTGAAAGTTTCTAGGGAAATAAAGTAGGAATATATACAAAGAGACCATTGGATAACAATAACCAAAAAATCATTGTTCTCTGAGGTACAGTAAGGGGTACCAAGATAATAAAGATGTGGATATCAGAATAGTACTGACTCAATCAATCTACCAGTTCTGTGAGTCCCAATTCAAGTCACTGGCTTTGTGATTTAGGCAAGATGTGGTTCCTTCCTTTGATGAGCTGACTATCCAGAGGATAGTTGGGATAAAAATTATTATAACTTTACCTAGGTGGTCTTCCTCCTTAAAAGCTATAACTCTAGTCTAATCATGAGAAAAACATCAGACCATTCCTAGTTGAAAGACATTCTACAAAATACCTGACAATTATTCCTCAAAACTATCAAGGTCATCAAATAAAGAAAGTGTGAGAAACTGTCACCCAAAAGGAACCTAAGGAAACATGACAACTAAATGTAATGTGGTTTCCTGAATGGGATCCTGAAGCAGAAAAAGGATATTAGGTAAAATCTAAGGAAGTCTCAATAAAATATGGACTTTAGTTAATAATATTTCAATATTGGTTCATTAATTGCAACAAATGTACAATACTAATGTAAGAGGTTAATAATAGAGGAAACTGTACAGAGTACATGGGAACTCTGAACTATCTTTGTAGATTTCCTGCAAATCTAAAATTGTCCTAAAATAAAATCATATTTTTAAAAAGTTATAATAAAATTAAAATAATTTTACATGCTATTTTTGGGGAATTTAATTAAAGCACATTTCTTCATAAAACGTTTCCAGTTTGGTTGGCTCATTTGGTGGGACCAACAAGCTGCTGTCTGTTGATAGATTCATACACCAAAGTGTATGCTAGATGGATGTCACATAAACTTTTTCCACCTCAGTGGCTTGTACATGTAGATGACAAAAATATGCCAAGTGTTTAGTCAACAGAGTGGACTCAGACAAATGTAAAAAATTCTTACCACATAATATTTCTTGTTAATTGAAAACACAGTACAATTATTTGGGAGGATTGTCGCTAAGTCTCTGCATTAGCTTGTGAACAAAAAATGATTCAGTTCACAGAGGAATATTATTTTATTTGAGTTGTTTGTGTGACACCAAAAAAAGTGCTTCTGCCTATTACTGCTATATATTGAGTGTGGGTTGGGTCTTTTTTCTGCAAATGCTTTATAATTAGTATAAGTCTTGAAAACAATTTCGAAGTCTTGGATTTGATTTTAAGAAAAAACTTTTTGAGAACTCTCAATCACAGAGTATACAGTTCTTCTACTAAGTGTATCTTCATCATTAGTTATAGTTGTACCTACCTTTACAGGAAACCACTCACAGAAATCTGTCTTCAAGGACATAGTCTGTAAGGACATAGTTATTTAATAACCCTAGATGTCCTCTCTCTACAGAAAGCTTAGAAAATATTATTAAACAAATACCATAAGAACTTGTAATTTTCTTCCTTCTATATTGCTCCAGAACCTGTACTCCAAACTCCCCTGCTCTTAACCTTCAGATTTCCACAATACCTCCAGTTTTATTATGTAATGTAACTTTCCTTAATAAATAAGAATTGGTTGTTTGGGCCGCCTTAACAGAAAATAGATTTTTTTATGCTGACCTTGACACTTAGATGTCAAAGTTATCTTCTTGAGACCTACTAGTTGAATTTGGTGAAATGTTAAGTAATATTTTTGTCAACTTCTTGATTCTCAGTACTAATAATTTTCTTTTTATTTGCTAAATCCCCTAATGATGACATTTAAATAAATCATTAGCCCGAAAAGAGAAATGTCAACTAATGTGCTGGTGTTCTGATTATTAATGAAAATCAATATTTAGATGCCTAATATAGTAAATGTTTACATTGTAAGTGCTCAATACTTGATAGTTAAATCTAAATTTGAGTTAATAGATGATTTTTATTATACTTTTTTGTATGTTCCTCTACCTTATGTTGAAAGGGTACTATATTTTACACTAATCTTGTTTTGGAAATAGTTTTGTTGTATGATGGATAGAGACTTAAATCTCATGTCTGCTGTAACCCCTAATATGCCAAAAAGATTTTTAGATTATTCCATTGATCAGATTCAGCAGTCCTGATGTGTTTCTAAGTTTTGCCTTTTCTACAAATTAAAGAGCACAAGATCCTGGAAGGCAAGGAAATGTCTTAAACTTTCAGTGCCCATTGTATACCCTGGTGATTTCTGGTACAGTGGTGGGCTCATAGTATGTTCTGAGTAAATATTATTATAATGCCCTTCCTCTCCATTACTGGGAAATAACAATTGCCCTTTCATACAGTATGGCAAGATGGGAGATATCATGCTCCCTGATGTTAAACTATACTATAAAGCTACAGTAATCAAAACAATATGGTTCTGGCATAAAAATAGATGTATAGATAGATCAATGGAATAGGATAGAGAGCCCAGAAATAAATCCTCATTTATATAGTCAATGAATCTATGACCAAGGATATAAGGATATACAATGGAGTAAAAACTACCTCTTCAATAAGTGGTGTCAGGAAAACTGAACAGATATATGCAAAAAAATTAAATTGGATCACTTACACCCTATAAAAAAAATAAACTCAAAGTGGGTTAAAGACTTAACTGTAAGACCTGAAACCATAAAACTCCTAGAAGAAAACTTAGGCAATAAAATCTTTGACATCTCTCTTAGCAATATCTTTTTGGATATGTCTCTTTGGGCAAGGGCAACAAAAGAAAAAACAAATGAGACTACATTAAGCTAAAGAGTTTTTGCACCGTGAAGGAAACTGTTAATGAAATGAAAATGCAACCCACTGAATGGGAGAAGACATTTGAAAATGATACATCCAATAAGAGGTTACTATCCAAAATATATAAGGAACTAATATGGCTGAACACACACACACACACACACACACACACACACACACACACACACACATCCCAATTTAAAAAATGGGCAGAGGATGATTGCTAATTGTGACAACATGGACGGACCTCAAGGTAATCTAATCATGCTAAGTGAAATAAGCCAGACAGAAAAAGTTGAAAATCACATGATATATGTGGGATATTAACGTAAAAGCAACAAATGAACAGGACAAACAAACAGAGACTCATGGACATGTACTATAGACTAGTAGTTACCGAAGGGTAGGAAGTGGAGGGAGAGGGGAAGTAGATGAGGTAAAGGGGGTTAAATATGTGGTGACAAATCTAACTATGGAAGTGAACACACAGTGTAAAAAATACACACACACACACACACATGAACACACACACACACACACACACACACACACACACCTGACTGTTAAAATGTACAGCTGAAACTTACTGGATTTCATTAATGTCACCATAAAAAAATAAAAATTTTAAAAAATGAGCAGAGGACATAAAGATGGCCAACAGGTATGAAAAGATGCTCAACATCACTTATCATCAGAGAAATGCAAATTAAAACCGTAATGGGATATCACCTCACTCCTGCCAGAATGGCTTTCATTAGTAAATCAACAAATAAGTACTGATGAAGATGTGGAGAAAAGGGAACCTTCATACACTGTTGGTGGGATTGTAAATTAGTGAAGCCATGTAGAAAACAGTATAGAGATTCCTCAAAAATTAAAAATAGAGCTACTACACAATCCAACAGTTCCACTTCTGGGTACTTATCCAAAGAAAATGAAAACACTAGTTTGAAAAGATGTATACACCCCTGTGTTCATTGTAGCATTACTAATAATAGCCAAGATATAGAAGAACCCTAGATTTCCATCAATAGATGAATAGATAAAGAAGATGTGGTATATATGTGGGTGTATACACAATGGAATATTATTTAGCAATAAAAACGAAATCTTGCCATTTGCAACAACATGATTGAACCTGGAAGGTATTATGCTAAATGAAATAAGTCAGAGGAAGACAAATACTGTATGATTTCAGTAATATTTGGAATTTAATAAAAAGACAAAGACAGACTCAGAGAATGAGCTTAAAGGGGAGAGGAGAGGGGAGATGGGAATAAATATTTAAATAATAATAATAGTAATGGATAACCTGACTTGAAGATTCTGTTTCAGAAAATTCGGGGTAGTGCCCTTGGTGATCTTTCTGAAAAAAATCAGTGTCCTAGTTTTTAAATATTTAAAGACTCCCTTAAGTCTCAATCTTATCCACAGTTGTAGGTCCTGCCTTTCTGCATTTGCTTGTACCATTTTTAGCCCTGGGTAGTTTTCAGATTCAGCAAGATTCCTGTGCAGGCTCTAGGCAGAATGAATTTTTGGAGGGGAAAGCCATGTTTTCTTCCCAGTGCTTTCAGAGTGACCTGTTTAACTTGAGACTGATATTTTCCAATACATACTGATATGACCTTACAGATGGTTAAATATTTTTAATATTTCCCTTATTTCATATTAAGCAGTTTCTTATTTTTAGGTACTGATCGAAGGCTGTTTGTATAGCCAATGTGCATTACATCAATATGTTTTCCTACCAAGTCTCTTTTTGCAGCATACCCCAGTAGTGGTGAGTCCTGGTACAAAATAGACCACAATTTGATCAGCTGTCTCCTACCACATGAGAATGGCCAGCCTCTCAGCATGAGATGAGTCTGCAGTGTTCTGTTCCCAAACCTTGATCCAGTCAATTCTACAATTTAGGGACTCATTTATACCACCCCTCTCCCCATACCAGTTTGTTTCATAAGGATTCTTTTGGTTGTAAGCAATAGAAACCAACTCTTTGTCTATAGCAGTGATTTACAAACCTTGCTGAATATCAGAAACACCTGGAGAGATGTTTAAATTAAAAACCCCATATACCCATATACCAAAAAAAAAAAAAAAAAAAAAAAAAACTAGGATCTTTCATGGAATGGAACACAGGAATTAAGATTTAAAAAAAACTCTCTAGTTCAGTGGTCCCCAACCTTTTTGTCACCAGGGACCAGTGCTCCTATGAAAATCTAATGGCTGATGATCTGAGGTGGAGCTGAGGCAGTGATGCTAGTGCTGGGGAGCGGCTGCAAATACAGGTGAAGCTTAGCTGCTCACCCACCTCTCACCTGCCATGCGGTCTGGCTCCTAACAGCTACTGACCAGTACTGGTCTGCAGCTTGAGGGTTGGAGACCCCTGCTCTTGGTGATTCTGATGCTTGCTCATTGTTGCCTATTTCAATGAACAACCTCCTAATTCATCTATTTTCCCAGGCCTAAAAAATGACACTTATTTTTAAAATGCCTTAGTCTCCATTTTCAGTATGGCTAGGACTGTATCCTAAATATCTAATGACTCTCTCCACCCTTAACCATCACCACTTCTGTTTTCTAGCTTAGGCCACCATAGTTCTTTTGGTCATTGTGTTAACCCCCTAAATGGTTTTTATGCTTCTACTTTTGCACCCCACCTCCCACCAGTGAATTTCCATAGATCATCTCCTTGCCAAAAATTCTTCAGTAGCTTCCTATTGCACTAAAAGTGCAAACATTATTTTTCCTTATGATCTGTATGATACAGAGCCTACTTTCTTAACCAATTTCATGCGATGCCACCATCCCCCAGTTAAATTCCAGTCACACTGGCTTCTTTTTTGTTCCTTAAATATATGAAGCTCTTTTCCTGTCTCTGAGACTGCACAAGCTGTTCCCTCTGCCCCTGGAGGGCTTCCCTTGATTCTTGGTTAGTGCTTTCTCAGCTCAGAAATCATCTCCCAATGGAGGCCTCCCTTATGCCCTTCCACAGTTAGTTCGTTTCTGTTTTAGCACTTAATCACAAAATGTAATTATTTATTTGTTTATTTCTTTACAAGTTCCATGGGAGGGGATCTTGCAGATCCTATTCTTATATTTGATATCTATCAGTACTTGGCATATAATCATATTCATTAAATATTTGTTGAATGAATGAATGAATGAATCTTCATTGCTACCATCCTAACTCCAAGCTTCTGTCCTCTGAATTTCTATAGTTGCATCCTAACTACTCTGCCTGCAACTGCTCTGGCTCCCCTTTAATCCATTTTTCATGTGGCTTTTATGATTCATTTTTTTTTAATTCGAAGTCTGAAAATTACACTTTATTTCTTTTTTTTTACTTCTTTCTACGAACTTTATTATGTAAATTATGGAATGCCATTTTCAGGTATTAATTAAAGAATTCCATTCCACCTTCGCCCCACCGCATTGTTTTTCACTGTAGAACTGTTCTCATTGAGCTCGTTACTGCCACAGGAAGAGTTGTCATAGCTCATTTTACTTACAGTCTTCATGTGCTTCCTCTTGATCTTAATGTAGCTTACAGAGCTTTTAAAAATAATTATTTTAAAAATGTGGTAAAATATACATAACATAAAATTTACCACTTTCACCATTTTTAAGTGTACAATTCCGTGGCATTAAATAAATTCACAGTGTTGTGCACCCATCACCACCATCCATCTCCAGAACTTTTTCATCTTGCAAAACCGAATCTCTGTACTCATTAAACAAAAATTCCCCATTTCCCTTTCCCTTCAGCCCCTGACAACTACCATTCTACTTTCTGTCTCTGTGACAGACTATATATTTTGACTACTCCAAATACCTTGGATGAGTGGAAATCATACAGTATTTGTCCTTTTATGACTGGCTTAATTCCCTTACATAATAGCTCAAGATTTATCCCTGTTGTTGTTTATGGAACTTTTAATAATCTAGCCTAACTTTGGGGGGTTCCTAGGACCTATCTCAGGGTCAGTAACTCATTAGAACAACTCACTGAACTCAAGAAAGTGCCATACTTATGATTACAGGTTTATTATAAAGGATATAAATCAAAAACAGCCAAATGAAGAGACACACATAGGGTGAATTCTGGGAGAGTCCCAAACACAGACCTTCCATACACTCTTTCTCCATGGAATCAAGGCACATCACACTCTTGGGACATTCACAGGTACCAGGAGTACACAGTTTGGGAAACACAGTTTAAGCCATAACAGCCTACCCTCTGCTCCCCCCACCCCGCCCCCAAATTCGTGTCCTTTTGTGCAAAAGACATTCAGCCCATCTCAACATCTCCCAAAGTCTCAACCCATTCTAGAATCAGCTCAAGTCCAGAATCTCATCTAAATATAATCAACTTTTTAAAAATCACAGACCTTATTTTCTAAATTATATAAATAAAGTGAGACTCTATCACGGGAAGTTCTAAAATGATCTCTAGGCTAAAGCAATTCATGACCCATCAGGGCAGATTCTATTTGATCTCAAGGCCTGGGAGGAATCCAGTGTGGCTAGATGCTCTGTCCTCTGGCCTGCTGGGGCAGCACCACCCTTCTAGCCTCAAAGGGTTCCACTGACTTAGCATCTACATCTGTCACAGTGCCCTTGGTGTTATTCTTCATTTCGTTTCTCTCCCTTTCAGTCCAGGCTGGCCATACTTCTGCTTGTATGAAATTCTCAAAAACTTTGTCAGTCTCCCATGCAATTCATGGGGTTCAAACCATCTTTTTTTTTTTAATTAAATTTATTGAGGCGACATTGGTTAATAAGGGGTTCTCTACAGATCTTTCCTGGATAACCATGTGTGCGTGTGTGTGTAACCATATCTCTATTCCTGTATACATACACATACACACGTGCATATATATATGTGTGTGTGTATGTATACATATATATGTGTGTGTGTGTGTATCTATGTATAACCATATCTCTATTCCTAGCTTCTGAGATAGTTGATTGTATCCATGAGTCAGGATAATGATTGTCCAGTCACACCCTTGAACCTGTTTCCAGAACACGCTGTCTGAATAGGCAGAGAATTTTCCAAATCATCAAGTGCTCATTCCTTTTTACTTAACAGTTTTTTCTTCAGTTTATCTCTTCTCATATATTACTATAAGCACCAAGGAGAAACAAGGCCACATTTCAACACTTTGCTTAGAAATCGCTGCAACTAAATATCTAAGTTCATCACTTACGAGTTCACCCAGTGGATGAAAACAATTCAGACAAGTTTTCTTCCATGAAAATAAGAATTGTCTTTCCTTTATTGACAAATAACATGTTCATCATTTCCTTCTAAAGCCTCACGGGAAGTGCCTTTAATGTTCATATTTCTACAGACCATCTCTTCAAGGCAATCTGGGTTTTCTCTGTCCACTCTCTTAAATATAAGGAAGCCACTTCTTTATATTTAAGTATTTGTTCATGTAGCACTCCACTGTCATCAGTACGAAAATCTATGTTAGTTTCCAAAGGCTGATGGAGGTGGAAGAGGCAAGGAAGGATCTTCTGCAGACTTCAAAGAGAGCATGACCCTGCCAACACCTTTATTTCAGACTTCTAGCCTCTAGAACTATGAGAAGATAAATTTCTGTTGTTTATTACATCCAGTTTATGGTACTTTGTTATGGCAACCCTAAGAAGCCAAAACAGGGGGGTTACCTGGAGGTACTATAGCTATTAGTGGTATCTCCCTGTAACTATAGGGTTTCTGCTATTTTTCTCTTTTTTACATATATTTCTGTCTGGTTGCACTATAAAGTTTACTCTTTTGTGCTAACAGCTTGTGATTTGGCTTTATCTCTGTAGAGCCAGCCTTAAATCATTGGTAGGGATGTCTTGATACCAGGAGGCCTTCAGACTTTTAGAGGGGTAGGAGCTTTAGTTTTATAGACCTTTCTTCTGCCAGCACGCCTAGTACTGGTTCTTGGTTTCCTCCTCATGCATACTGTTATTAACACCTGCCTCCATCAGGGTGAACCAAGAAGGGCGAACCAAGTGACCCTTGAATTAGTCGTTGGATAGGAAATTGACTCAGATGATAAATTATATAATGAGTTCTTTATCATTACTTCCAAGGATACTGCGTTTTCCAGTTTTTAGTTATTTTTTAATAACTATCCTAATGAGGACTGATACTTTTTTGAATTCCCCTCAGTGCCAGCCACAGTGTTTGCAGGTCTCTTAGAATATGCTCTAAATATTGTTTTGCTTTGAAGAAGGCTTATCCATGGCACTGCTAGCGAGAGACTAGCTCTAGTGATAAATAAGAGATGTTAGTTGCCAGGGCTGTCATTTCAATTTATCTTGCTTGCACTGAGCTCATTAATAAATTGCCACAGTGGTAATATGAAAGTAATGAACCTTCTAGAGGCCCAGCTGGGGCACAGTGTACTAGCAGGGACCTTCTAGCCATTGTTAGACACAGTTCAGTTAAAAGATTTTGGCCTCTTTTTCCCCTTTCAAACATTTATATGCAAAATCCAAGTCCTTTTTTAACACTTATGTAATTTTTAAGTGAGTGTATTTGAATTCAACTCAAACATGCATCTATCTGATGCCTACTACTGTCAGGTAGTGTATTAGACCCTAGGGATGTAAACATGAATAAGACATCCCTTAGGGCTTCACTGTCAAATAGGAAGGAGAAGTATATAAACAAATGATTGTAATATGGTATTTAAATGCTATAAGTATGAACCAGATATTAATATAGCACAGAAGAAGAAATGATTATAGGGAAAAGAGCTAAGAAGGCTAAGGGTACATTGATTTCTGAGTTAAATTTTGAAAGATGAGTAAGTTGACAAGTTGAGTGTATAATGTAAAAAGGGATTTCGTTACAAATGAGTTGAGGGCTGTAGATCATTTATAATAACTTAAGGCAAGAAGGTAGAGAAGAAGATGCATAGATGGAAGGCTGGAGAAGTAGTCAGGGACCAAATCTTGAAGGATTTAGGTTTCAAAGGGCTATGTATGTAATGCCAGGAACTTTGGTGAATTTTGTTCTATAGACTACATGAGTCTATAGGATTTTATACGGAGGCTGTTTATTTTAGAATTATTCTGGTCGCATATATATGCCATCGATTAGTTTTGTGCAAGCAAGTAACATAGTATACTGCAAGGAGCATGACCTAGATTATAGTAAATCCAAGTTCAACTATCTAATAACTCTCTAAACTAACTAAAATTCGCTTATCAGTGAAATAGGAATAATGGTAATTTCTCACTAGATAGTATGGAAAATCATATGAAATAATATATGTACATAGAATTGCTCCCAAGAGCTGCATATCAATAGTAGTTGTTATAGTTCAATTTCTGTTTGTTTGTTTTAGGTAGCTTATAACCAAGTTTAGAATTTTTAAGAAGCACTTTTATTTTCCTTTTACCACTCTGTCCCAATAAAACAGAAAGAAATCAGAAAGTTTACAAACATTTATATTCAAATTAAGATCCATATTTCAGGATTTTCCAAACATTTTAAAAATAAGATAACTAAACCTTTTTTCTCTGGACACCCTGCCATACTCTCAATTGGAAAGACAGGTTTGGTATCTTGTTTGAGTCAGTGGTGCAGTCAGAAAAGACTAGACTTAGCCCAACAAGAAAGCTTTTTAGTTGAGAAATAGCGTCACCGTTTACTCTGCTTCTGTTTCTTCAAGTATTTAATAAGAATAATGTGAATACGTGTCCTAGCCACCTTGCGTATCTATTGTGAGGATCACATTCTTTCTGTTAAGTAAACATTTATTAAACTACTATCCAAGGCACTGTTACAATGAGTATAGAAATGAATTGGATCTGCATCCTAATTTCAAGAGAATTAATAGTGCTAATAAAATTGTAAAAGTTGTATACAAATAATTAAAATACAAATAAGATAATATGTCAGTTAACTTTGAAAAGTATAAAGGATTGAAATTGGAAGTCATTTATATTTTGTACATTATAAAAAGTATGTTTTATAAAGTATATTTCACATGTTATTTAAAGTGCCTCTCCAAGTAAAGCTGAGATAGAATCACTTTCTTGGATACTTGTGGAAAATAAATGAAATAGATTTAGATTTTAGGTAGATTTTTAGGAAGAATAACGTATATGCATATTTTGGTCCCAGGCTTGATCAGGCTTAGTATCCACTGATACCCAAGTAATTTGGTTAAGGTACTCTCTGAGTCTTAGGGGCATGAATGTGTGTGGGTGCATATGTGTAATGGAGGTAATATCACCTACTTTCCAGATTTTTTGTGATGAAATGGTCATCATACATAAAAGTGCTCAAAAAACAATTACTGTTCATCCTTTCCTTTAGTCTCTTTGAACTAGCCTATCCACCTTCCCACTATTGCCCAATGTTGAGCTTTGAGAAAGAAAGTAGCTTCAAGAAGTACTCCTACACTATCATTTCTAACCTTAACTCATCCTACTGCATTTTCTTGAGATTGCCTTCACGTTTAGAGTAGATTCTTTATAGTAGTACTTGTTGTCTTTTTCTTTTTTTAAAGTATTTAAAAATTACTAAAAATAATAATGTACATTTTATGCCTAGTGGCAAACACTGCTGCTAGAAGCTTTGTTTGCATAGAGAGTAAGGTGCTAATTAGCAAGGTCTTAAATTCTTTCCATCAACTTCCATTTCTTGTTTCTTAGCTCGGGTTTTTTTCCCAGGACAGTTGGTCTGTCTAGTATGCTCTCGGAGTAAATACAATCCTATGTTTGTTAGAAGCTCTCAGCAGTTGATTGATTTTCTCCATTATATAGCTGTATTTAAATAATATGTTACAGAACTTCTTCAAAGTTTCTGATTCTTTGATGGTACTCTTCCCTATTTTCCAGTGCTGCTGAGAGCTGTGTATTTTCTTGTATTTTAAAAATCTTTTGTCATCTCAATGCATGTCTTTTAAATGAGTTTTAATCAGAATTTGCCTTTGTGTCGTGTAGATTTCTTTAATAAGCTATGAGGACTATACTCAGAAAAGTCTTTGAAAAACTGAATTTTATTCTCTCATCCCCTTTCATCATCTTATTACCTTTATGTAATGATCCTGTCAGATATGAGAGTTGCTGAGAGCTACTTGACCCAGCTTGTTTTTGTTTTAAGAGATTTTCTGTAACTTTTTCTCTCTCAGAAAACATCTATGAGTTTAAATTACAGACCATCCAAATATATTATTTTTTAAATTAAGAAAGTAGTCATTCTGGTCATGTAGTTTTTAATGTTATGCCTTTTTATCTTAATGATTAGCATTTATTCATTTCATTCAAAAATACTACTGAGTGCCTCTTCTGTACCAGGCACTATTCCAAGTGCTGGGATATAATGCTGCATAAATAACACAGGCAAGGCCCCAGTGGAGGAGACAAATAGACAAGGAAAATTTATTAAATGGTGCTAATTACTGTGGGGAAGTAAGTGATATCGTAGAGTTGGGTGACTACTTTAGATTGAGTGGTCAGGGAAGGGTTGTCTGAGGAGGTGACATTTAAGCTAAGACCTGAATGATAAGCCAGCCATATAAATATGGGGTGGAGCATTCCAGATAGTATACAGGCTCTAAGGTAATAAGGAGCTTGTCCTGTATCAGGGGCAGAGAAGGCCAGTGTGGCTGGAGTAAGTGAATGTTGAGAGCAGGAGAGGAGGTGGAGGACATAGGGGTCGGATCATGTAGGATGATGTGGATCAGGGTAAGGTACTTGGATTAAATTTTATGTGCTATGGGAAGCCTTTGGAAGATTTTAAGCATGGGTGCGACATCTAATTTACATCAACATATAATCAAGATAGGGACATCTAATGGCAAAAGTCAGCCAGTGCTGAGAGCCTCTAACCAAACATAGGCAAAAGGTTGCATTTACTCCTAGAGCATACTCATAGCTCAGTTTTTCTGGAAAAACCCTAAACCTCAGAAACAGGAAATGGGGCAAACTACCTTACTTTGAATCTGAATCGGGCTCCACCATTTACTAGCTGTGTAGCTTCGGGCAAATTATAAGACACCTCTCTCCACTGGTTTCCTCATCAATAAAATGAAGCTAATAATAGTACCTACCTTGTAATGTTGTGATAATTGAGCGATTTAATACAAGTAGAGTGCCTAGGCCAGTGCTTGGCACATAATAACTACTTAACATTTAATTTTATTATTTATTTCCTCTAGATATGGGTTATCTAACACAATAACCATGTGTTTAGTGTGCCTTAAGTACTAAATTATAAATCTTACTTAATTTTAATTAAATTTAAATTTAAAAACTGAACCTTGATGTAGTTTTTGGAAAAATTTCAAGTATGTTTTGAATAATTCAGTATATGAATCTTCTTTTTCAACTATAAATTTTATGAAATTTGAATACAGATCAAGTACTGATAAAAATTTAGCATCTAAATTGAGATAAGCTATAATTGTAAATACATAACATATTTTGAAGACTTAATATAAAAAAGAATGTATTTTCATTGATTTTTATGATTACTGGCTGAAATGATAATGTTTCAATATATTGTGTTAAATAAGATGCATCAGATTTATTTTCACCTGTTTTTTTCCTTTTAAAATGTGACCACTAGAAAACTCAAAATGACATAAGTGGCTTGAATTATATTTCTGTTGGATGATGTTGCTCTAGACTCTAGAGCTGGGGAAGGACAGTGAAAGAAGCATATGGTCTCGGGTAGGTACTTTTGCTAATTACACAAATACCCCTAGAGATTCAAAAAAACCTTCACCAAATGGAGCCTCCCTCCCCATCAAATTAATTCTACTTCCTACCTTCTTGTTGCAGATCAGTGCCTGTAATGAGCCTGCCCTCACTGATTAGGAATGTTTTGTATTCTTCAGGTGTGTCAGGGTGGGAAAAAAGTTGAATCACTGCTCTACATAAAAGAGTATTGCCCAGGTTAGACACATGTCAATGATTTTGATGAAATAAATATCTGGAGTTCTCTGTACTAATACTACCATGTAAAATTGTTCTCTGAAGTAAAGCCTACCACTAATCCTGGTCAAATGAACCCTAGAGACTTAAAATGAGGAAAAATTAAAGTAGGTTTTAAATAGGGATAAATTAAATAATTGGGTCAAAAGTTAAGTCGAGAAAGGCACCTTGTGTCCTAAAAGCTAAATTTCTGGGATTAAAATAAAATAAAACTCAAAAAGCCAAGCAACCATAAACTTGATTTTGAAGTAAAACTGGACATATGTCTTTTTCTCTTCTCATGCCTCTCGATGCCTGCTTGTTCCATAGTTACATATGGAGATTTTCTGACATGTTTAAAGAGGTAATATTTTCAGGAGTTAGCATAAAGAAGATTCCTAGTAAATTCTCTTAGCAAATAGTACCATTCTTCTGCCTTAGCTATTTGGAATGCTTATTATATATTCTTTTTGTATCAACCCTAAATAATTTTTAAAAATCTGTGATATGCCTTAGCTTAATATCACTTAAAAGATTATTTCATGCCTTCTCAGTCAAGTCAGTTTTCTAAAGAAGAGAGCCCTTTTCTCAGACTGCTGTATTGTTTCAGATTCACATTTCACTGGAAGCCACTTTGTGGTCTCTGGCCTTAATGTTACAATGAAGAAAAAAGTAGTCTCAAAGTTTCCCAACCAAAAATGGGTGTCAGGGCAATTGACTCAGTAACTCACAGGAAAACTGGGTATCACTTGTTAAATTTCCCTTATTTCAATAATAACAGGATTTTCTCTGAAGCCTTAAAATCAGACACATGTCGAGGTAGATGAGGAAACAGAGGCATGTCCCTAGCTTATAGTAAATATGAGACCTGCCTGGGAAGGTACTGTAGAGTTCTGAGCTCCTGTTTTTTAGGTGAAGAATTTGAAGCCCTTGAGGAAGTGACTACTCAGTGACAAAGAATGAACTAAGCCAAGTTTAGGTCTAAGTTGCATCTCAGTTTCTTGGTACAGAGAAACCATAATTGCCCCAAGTTTGTAATTCTGTAAGATTCATACAAGACCATGGGTAATGCCAAGCATTCATAACTCATTTTTTTAATGCTAAGAACCTGAGACTTTAGGGGAGTTACAGAATGTCTTATAGATGTGGCTTTGCCAATGAGCCCAATTTTCCAATCAGAAATAGGTGTCAAAGCAATTTCCTGAGTAGCTTTACTTTATGTACCTGTTTCTATGGCCTAAGAAGAAGAGGATTTAATCTATTCTCAGATCTCTGTGTTTAAGGAGGTAGTTTTCTATACAGGACACTATACTCCTAGACTCTAATAAAGATGATCTTAAGATCTTTGGTACCTTGTATCATATGCATCTTTCAATGGTCTGCTTGGACAGTGTGAACAGATACAAAATAGTAAACAGGTTATTAATCTCTTATGTGTCCCCAAAGCCATGTGACTCTGATCTCAGATTTTAATTTTGTCACCATGAAAAGCTTCTGTTAAATGCTTCTATCTGCAGATGGTGACATGTATTCAAATCTTCATTCCAGAAATCCTTGGGAAGTAAGTCACAATTAGAAGCTTAACGTTCTGGACAGTTACAGGTTTGTTTCATTCATTACACATTAAAACTTTATTTTAAAAAATCATTTTAGTTGTAAATTATTCTAAAATGGATTGCACTTTTTTTTCTTAAGTTTATTGATCCTAATTTAACCTTTTCTTAATGATTCAGGTCCTCATGGTGTTTGTGTATGTGTGTAAAGGATACAAAGTTCCATGGGCTTTTCATAGTCTATTCCTAACTCTATTTTCCCCGTAAGCTCATTTTTTTATTGCATGATTTTAACAGAATATAAGATTTTTCAGAAATGCATATTGTTGTAAAAACTCCTAAATTTAAGTCTATGAGTCCCAATCAAAAATAGTTTGAAAGCCACTGCCCTGGGTAGCTCTTTCCTTGTGCTAATAATAATTTCTTATATTTACACAGTACTTGACTAATTTGTCAAATATATATATGTATATCTATAAACATATACACACACATATATATAGCCTATGATAAGTAAATTAGGGAAGAGATTGACTTCCTCATATTTTAAAACTATATGGTGGGCTATCATAATGGAGCTAAAAAAGCATGAACTTTGAAATTAGACAGTCTTTAATTTTAGCCTTCCCATTTAGTAGTCATGTGACCTTGGGTGCCTTGATTAATTTTGTTTGACTTCAGAACCTTGGTTTTGAAGTTAAATAGGTCATAATTGTTGGGTGCTTTAAATATAAAAATGCCTAGAAGGAGCACCATGGACAAATCTCAAAAATAAAATGTTGAGTACAAGGGATACAATTTTATTTATATAAAGTTTAAAACAGGCAAACTAATCTACGGTGACAGAAGTCAAGAAAATATTTACTCTTGGGTGAAGTTAATGACAGAGAAAGAAAACAAAGGAGTACTTTAAGCACTAGTAATGATCTCTTTCTTAGTTTGGAGACACATTGTAAAAGTTCAAAGAATTTTATACTTATGATCTGTGTACTTTTCAAAAAGTATATATAATACTTTAACAAAAAAAGTCATTTTTAAAGTGCTTATTAGTATAGTACCTAGCACATGGTTCTTTCCTTTCTCCTATGATGGTTCCATTAGTTACCAATATGAAAGTTTATTTAAAATGGTCCTAGCCTCCTTTCCTGTAACCTTTCAATTTCTTTGTTCTGTTATGGTTCTCTGTCTCCTAATTCCAGTTATATACCTAAGCATGTTTTGTAAATAAATTCTGGTAGTAATCCTAATTGGTGTAGTTGAAGGAGTGTAGGTCAGTTAGAGAAGGTGACATTGAATGTCTGACCAGTGTGATCTAAGAGTAAGTCAAGAATATGAATTTTGATTTGATGCTATTCTCTGATAATTACATGATTTGATGTGTTACTTTGTAAATGGAGATTAAATGGATATTTTCCTAGTTTGTGTAATATAATTTTGCCTTAGATAAATGTCATTATTTAATTTCTTTGTAGTGGGATATCAGACTTATTCTGTTATTTCTGGCACTTTTAATACAAGCCAATTACAGTGTAGCAGGCTTTGAAATGGTCACTATCATGCTTTGTAACACCTTATATATTTTGCTTAGTTTCTTATCACTGAAAGAGAATCATACTTACTGTTTTATTTTGTTTTTGTACTACATGTATAGAAATAGAACTTGTATACTTGGAAATTTATGCAAGATCCTATTATAAAAAAAAACTTAGAATTGTTGAAAATTCAATTTAAAGAATTGAGAAAATTATTTTTTCTGTCAGGCAATGTGTGGAATATAAAATAAGCCTATGATAGTCTCTGCCCTCAGGAAGGATGGAATGCTAATAGGAGAGGTATATGAGCTAGGCAGAATACGAATTTGTCTGCATTTGCTTTGGTCTTTGGACATTGGCCTTTGAGAGAAGGTTTCTAATATAGTAGCAAGGCCATCTAAACCAGAGAGCTGTGGCGATGATTGTATTGTAGATGCCAATGGAGCCAAGATACAGAAAACTGACTGATTTCATCAGTGATCAGTGATATGACAAAAAGTTAGGGAGGTAGGAAAGTACCCCTTATCTATCAGATACTTATTTATATTAATTTGTTAAAATAGATAATGCCATTCAGTCCTCAACTCTTTGGAATAGATGCTATCATTCCCACTTTAAAGATGCAGAAATTGAGTCCAAAGACATTTAATATCTTGTCCAAGTTTACATAGCTAATATTCAAATTCAAAGCCTATCTGTATTACTTGCTAAATATAGATAGTATTGTCATCCAAAGAAAGGATGTGTTTATTGGAAGATAGTCAGCTTGAAAACATGCTAAATGAGAGGTCATAAAGAAAATAGATAATAGATTACATCTAGGATTACCCAGGAAAAGGAATGCTATAAGTCCAGAAGTTAATTTTTTGAGAGTCCCTCTGAAGCTTTTTGTATTCCTCTTGTGAGGTGGATGAATGGGACTGTCACATCCTGGTGCAGATTCATCTGTTGCCTGTTTCTTTTCATTTTTTTGTGGTAAATATACATAACAAAAAATTTACTATTTTAACCATTTAAACACAGTAAGTACATTTACAATGTTATATAGCTTTCACCACTATTCATCTTTAGAACTTTCTTCATTAGACCAAATAAACTCTGAATCTATTAAATCATAAGTCTCCTCTGCTCAGATTCTGGTAACCTCTGTTCTACATTCCATCTCTATAAATCTGCCTATTCTAGTTACCAAATATAAGTGGAATCATACAATATTTGTCCTTTTGTTTTTGATTTATTTCACTTAGCATAATGTATTTTAAGATTCATCCATGTTGTAGCAAGTAACAGAATTTTATTCCTTTTTATGGCTGAATAATCTTCCATTGTTTGTATATACCACATTTGTATATGCATTCATTTACTGATGGACACTTGGATTGTTTCTTCCTCTTGTTAATAATGCTGCTATGAACAAGTATCTGTTTCAGTCCTTGCTTGCAGTTATTTTGGGTATACACCCAGGAGTGGAGTTAATAGATCATATGGTAATTCTGTGTTTAACTTTTTGAGATTTTCCACAGCAGCTGCACCATTTTCATTCTCACTGGCAATTCACAAGAGTTCTAATTTCTCCACATTCTCACCAAATTATTATTTTTGTTTGTTTGTTTTCATAATAGCCATCCTAATGGGTATGAAGTGGTATCTTGTGATTTTGATTTACATTTTTCTAATGGTTAATGATGTTTAGTATCTTTTTATGCACTTATTGGCCATCTGTGTAGATAAATAGAAAAATGTCTGTTCAAGTCCCTTGCCCATTTTTGAATTGGGTTTTTTGAGGTTTTTTTGTTGTTGAATTATACAAGTTCTCTATTTATTAATCCCTTATCAATTTGTGATCTACCAATATTTTCTTCTATTCTGTAGGTTGTCTTTTTACTCTCATGATAGTTTCCGTTAATGCACAAATGTTTTTCATTTTAACGAAATCCAATTGCTCTGTTTTTTCTTTTGTTGCCTGTGCTTTAGATGTCATATCCAAGAATCATTGCCAAATCCAGTCTCATGAAGATTTTTCCCCTATATTTTCTCCTAAGATTTTTATAATTTTAGCTCTTATGTTTAGGTTCTTGGTATATTTGGAGTTAATTTTTGTGTATGGTATAAGGTAGAGGTTCTGCTTTATTCTTTTGCACGTCGATATCCAGGTTTCCCAACATCATGTGTTGAAAAAATATCTTTTTCCCACGAATGGTCTTGGCACCTTTGTCAAAAATCATTTGACTTTATATGTTAGGGTTTATTCCTGGGCTCTCTATTTTATACCATTGGTCCGTATTGCCTCTCCTTATGCCAGTACCATACTGTTTTAATTACTGAAGCTTTGTACTATGTTTTAAAATCAGAAAGTGTGAGTCTTCTAACTTTATTCTTCATTTTCAAGATTGTTTAAGCTACTTGGGGTCTTTTGAAATTCCATATAAATTTTAGGATAGCTTTTACATTTCTGCAAAAAGCATCATTGAGATTTTGATAGGGATTGCATTGAGTCTGTAGATCACTTTGGGTAGTATTGTCATCTTAACAATATTAATCTTTCAATTCATAAACACAGATGTCTTTCCATTTATATATGATTTCTTTAATTTCTTTCAACAGTGTTTTGTCATTTTCAGTGTACATTATGGCTCTTATATTTCTCACAGTAAATTAATAAATTAGTATTCTAGTTTATCCATCATTGTTTAATGACCTATAGATCTGCCCTCAAAAGTCTATTTTATTTTTAACAGAGTTAGGATTCCAGATCCACAGAGCTGAGGGAAGGATCCCTGGAAATTGGAAACCTAACTAAATTGCTGCCCTTAGGAAACCCCGTCTGGGAGTCCAGACTGCTGGTTTCCTCTGATAAAAACCTAATTTCACTGCATGTCTTCTTTGATCTACAGCAGTTCACGTTTCTAATTTTTTTCTATCTTTTGCTTCTAGATTTCTCCATCTTGCTAAAGAGGAACAATTTCCTATTTGGTAAAACTGTGATGGTACCATGCAAAAATCAGATTCTCGAAAAGGTCAGAACCTGTGTTTATACATAATTGAAATAGAGAATTATCCTCTTATTAGACTATATGCGATTGTATGTGAATGTATGTGTCATAAAAAGTGATTAGAATGAATAAAAGAATCTCACCCTTTCTTGCCAACTTATCCTGCAGTTCTAACAAATTTCGTGAATCATTTATACAACACTTTGTGATTTGCAAAGTAACCTTCACATAATTATCTCATACAACCTTTACAGTAATCTTATGAAGTGGGTACTATTGCTATTGCTGTTTTATGGAAATAGTGAGGGGTTAAGAGACTTATTCAAAATCTTGTTACTGTGAATGGCAAGATTTAGTCCTAGATCTTTGCCTCTAAATCTTTCTCTTCTCACTATATCACAGATTCATAATTAGTATCCGAATTTAGTAGACATATAAGTACAGAAGCTGTATGAACATTAGAAATAGTGTATATAGAAGCTGTGAAGAAAGTTAAATACCATTAATAAATAAAATCTTGGTATTGAATGTCTGACATAATCTTTGATATGACACCACTTAGTATGGCAAATAAGGCTCTTCATAAGTTGCTGCCTACCTACTTTTCTCTTTAGATCTCACCCCATTGCTGTCATTTGTCTCTATAGCTTATCCTATCCCTTTATATCTATAATAAACTGATGGCTGTTATCCAAGTACACTGTCCATTTCCATGCCTTAGTACCTTTGTACTATAGTCTCTTTGCCAAAAATGTGTATTCATCTTTCTTCTGATAATCTTAGCTCAACTTCATCACCTCTGTGAAGCTTTCCTGGGATCCCCAAGCAAAGTTAATCATTCTTTTCTGTTTTCCCAGAGCACTTTGTATAGCAAATCACCATTACAGTATAAATTTACATTATATTATGTTTGTGTATTTGAATAACTCTCTATCCTGTGAGTTTTTTGCAAGCATAGTCTGGAACTTATTTGTCTTTGTGTCCTCAACACCTCAAGTTACTCCTAGGTGTAGATATATTGTGTTTAAAGAATAAAAGAACAGCTTTCTTTAAAGGATCTGTACTTTAAGTAGGAGACTGACTATGTAAAAATACTTAAAAACTTATAAACATCTACAAATGAATATAGTACATGCTTGAAATAGAATAGTGGGATGATCACAGTCAGGCAGTTATTTAGAAAAGGATTCTTCTAGATCAGGGATCAGCAAACTGGCCCATAGGCCAAATCCTGTCTGCTGCCTTTTTTGTAAATAAAGGTAGATTGGGACATACCCATATTCATTGTTAATGTGTTATATATGCTACTTTCATGCTAACAATCTCATAAAACTGAAAATATTTACTATTTGGCCCCTTACAGAAACAGTTTTCCAATCCTTGCCTTAGGAGATGGGTTTTGAATAAAGATATGAAAAGAAGAGGAACATGAATTGATGAAGCATGAGTATATATCATAATGCAATGAAAACAGGCCATAGTAGTAGGTATGCCAAATAAGAAAGTTCCACTTTAATCCAGTTTGCCAGAGAGAGTTATGTTGAAGAGATGAAATGTCAGGAATGCTTTGGATTGAGAAAGAGGGAATGTAGAAATCCAATGTAAAGAAATTGTCAAGGAAACATTCCGGGCCTGTAGTAAAATAGTTTTCTAAGTAGTAGCAAGGCATAACGATGATGATGATGATGATGATGATGATGATGATGATGATGATGATGATGAAGAAGAAAGAGAAGGAGAAGGAAGCAACAATACAAATAAATATTGTCTGCTGTGTACCAGGTACTATTCTAAGTGCTTTATGTGTATCCTATTTATTCCTCCCAGCAACTATATGAGGTAATTACTATGCTGTCTTTATTTTGCACATGAGGAAACCAAGGCACTAGGGGTCAAGTTACTTGGCCAAGGTTATACAACTAATAAGTAATAGAACCAAAACTGAACCCAGGCTGTCTGGCTTCAAAGTCTTCGTAATAGAGGAGAGAAATCTGGAGATAAAAATACCCTTATTAGTAAAAAAAAAAAAAAAAGTACCCTTCAGCTCAGAGTAAGGTAATTAGTCTTAGTAATTAGGAAGTGTGCCAAACCATCAAAATAAAAGAAAATGAACGCACCATAGAAGAGTAATGTTGGAAGGCAAATAGAATACTATGGATTAGGCATAATGGGCAGGAAAAGGAGGCAGATGCCATGTACACTGAGTCATGTTACAGTTAGTCATTGAATTGAACCCTGATGAGACCAGAAAGCTGTTATCCTTCTTTATACACATGAAAGTTATCCTAAAATGCGTAAAGAGCCGGCATACACAATTGAGAAAGAGATTAGCAGTGATGGCTATCTTTTCAAGGAGGTAGGTGGCATTCAACCTTACCCCAAGTATATTACAATCAGTTCAGCACCTTACCCCCAAATATATTATAGTCATATTTCAAATCATAACACACACCATTCCCTCTCATTCTGTTTTGTTCCCCTAACAGGACTTGTTACCGTCCAATTTCCTATCACTACTTATTTCAAGAAATCAGATGCATATATGTTTTCCAGGAAGTATGATGTAGCACCATGGGTACCAATAAACTTTTTCACCGTTCAGAAAGCATGAGCCAAAAACTTTCTAAAAGGCATTAGCTTCTCCTATGCTCAGGATCACGCCTCTGTAATCTTCTGGAAAGGGTAAACAATATACATAATTGAAGTCTACAAGGACAGCCTGTAAGACAAAGGAATTATGGCTTCTCTGCATTTTCATTAGCCACTCATTGCTAGCTGCTTTGCTTGTTAAAGGAAATATTGATGTTCTCTGGGGGTTTGTCTCTCAGTGTGCACGTGCGGAGATGTATAATTGCTACAGAGCGAGTGGGGGGAGGGATGATCACCAAGGAGAGATCTGCTCCAGCTTCTTTGTTCACATCTGCCACATGCACAAGACAGGATTTATTGCTCTCTTTGAGAAAGTGATTGCCTAGCTTGCCTCCCCTCCCCCATCTTCTGGTGGATCATCTCAGAGGAATATTACCATCTTATCACACTTATCTCTAAATAGATCAAAGTAAATGAAGGAGAACTGGAGGCAGAGGATCAGCTGAGAGGCACTAGGAATACTTGTTAATAAGAGAGTGGCTAATCAGTGGTATATCCCAGACCAGTCCCTGTCTGTCTCCTGCCTTCTCTGTAGCTTGTCCTTCATGACCACAGTGGGGGCAGTTCTACTCCAGCTTTTCTGATTTAATCTCTGTGCATACTGGCAAAAGATTATGACTTACTAAAACTACAGCTGTTATCTAACACTGAAAAAAATCTATTTTGTCTCAATGGGTTTTCAGAAGTACATTCAATGATTCTTTTTTCTATTTTTTATTAGTGGGGAAAACATCCTTTATTCACTGTTCTCTTCCTCCCTTCCTCATCACCCTCTCTTTCTCATTGGTATGTGCATGTAAGCTTGTGTTACTTCTTTTGTATTTTCCAAGCTCTTCAAATATTTAAAACACAGTACTTATAGATATCCTCTGTTTAATTTTTCCTCATTAAATCGCAGACTATGCCTAATCTTATTCAATACTCAGGTCAAGCTAATAAACATTAGTGCTTCAGTTTTTACTTTGGTGAAACCACATTCACATGTGGTTTGTAGTTCTTCCCAAACTGAGCTTTTTATGTTAGAAGCATTTGTAAGGTTTCTCTTTCATGAGTTTGTTTTTAAAGAGAGGTACTGTTGTTAAAGACATAGTTTGCATTCAAATCCTGCCTTTTCTACTGACTGTATCCTTTTAGAAAGTTATTCAACCTGCCTCGATATCATTTCTTTATTCACAAAAAGTGGAAATGATACCATTTTAAGTGGTATCATATTGGAGAAGATTCAACGAGATGATGTTATTGAAATTCTTAGTGCAACATAGTAAACACTTAGTGGCACATAGTAAACACTTAAATATAATAGCTATGTAATGCTAATAATAATTATTGCTATCTTAATATACAAGTGATATTTACAACTGAATTTTTTTAATATCACAATATATGAAAAATTTTCTCTACTTTTTCTTGCTTTAGGTATGACCCGTTGTGATTGTTTTGTCACATTTTGAAAGGATGCTTCCATAGCCTTTTAGATTTTTGTATTATGTATTATCTTTCTCTCAAGGGTTTCCAGAAAAACCAGGATCTTTGTATTTGCTAGATCTGCACTACATAGCACAGTAGCCACTGGACACATATGTCTCTTTAAATTTAATAAAAATTGAATACAATTAAAAATGCAACTCTTCGGTCATACTAGCCACATCTCAAGTACTAAATAGCCACATATGGCTAGTGGCTACCCATTAGATGATGCAGATACAGAACATTTTCATCACTGTAGGAAGTTCTGTTAGTTGGCACTGCTTTAAGTATTACTAGTCTATGCTCTTGCACTCTTTTCTCAGAAATCAAAGAGGATATAAGAGACTACTCTCAGTGTTTCAGGGCTCTAGACATGGAAGGATTCAGGTTACTCTTCCTTCTCTAGCCCCCAAGTGTCATAACTCTGTTTTGAAATAAATACAAGTACTTTCACTTCACCCAAGAAGATCATATTATCATAATTTTTAAAGGTCCCAATCAACAAATGAGAAGAAATCAAAGAGAGAAGAAGCAAAGTAGGAGTAATTCTATAGTCAAATGCTCTACCCCTGAGCTGTACTCCCATGACCAAGTAGAAGTAATTCTAGCAGATATTCCTAGAGTAGTTATTCAAATTGTGAATATTAAAATCCTTAGGGACTAACTAGTAACATGTAGTTCTAATGTCCTTTTTATAAGTACATTGTATTATTCACAATCTGAGTTTTTCCTTTAGTAATCAGCAAGTTTTTCCTTAATAATTCTGATTATCTGTATTATGCACTTTTAAAGCCATTTTTTTATTTGTTCTTTACAACCGAATGAAGCAAGTAGCATTGGCTTACCATTTCTGTTTTACTCATAAGAAAACTTAGATTCAGGGCAGTTAAGTTACTTGCCTAAAGTCTTTAAGGAAAAGAGACTTTAATGGAAAATAGAGTCGAGATTCTAAACAGGATAAAATTTTAACTTCAAATTCAGCATTTTGTTTTGTTTTGTTTTTATTTTGTTTTGCTCTATTTTACCAATTAGACAGTGATAAAAGAAAAAATGAAGGTTCTTTTGGGCAACTAGAAAACTCACTAATGTTGCATGGAGTGTTCTCAGAGAATCGCTACAACCTCATTTGTCCTATGACCATGTGTATTAGTCAAGGAGGGCTGCAAGTCCAAGATCAAGATTTTAGCAAACTGGTTTCTGGGAAGGCTTCTCTCCTTGTCATACAGACAGCACCTTCTCGCTATATCCCCACCTGACCTTTTTCTCTGTATGTGTTTGTAGGAGAGAGAGACAGGAAGAGGGAGAAGGAAAGAGAGAGAGAGAGATCTCTGGTGTCTCTTCCTCTTCTTATAAGGACACCATCCTGTTAGATTAGGGCCCCACCCCATGACCTCATTTAACATTAATTACTTCCTTAAAAGTCCTGTCTCCAAATACAATCACACTGGAGATTAGGACTTTCAACATATTAATTTTGTAGGATCACAGATCAGTCTATAACAACATGTTAATGGTTTTTTTTTAGTATCTTGATTTTCTGGCTTAACCGGGTTAGTTGGAAACTATATTTGATTATTTGCATGAGACCAAATGTAGGAAATATCTATATTCTTTATTTCTGTGGATATTAAGGCTTAGTTGAATTAAACCTGTGATACTTGCTATAAGGTACTGTCCCTGAGATATTCTAATTAGCAAAAAAAATTATATCTAACTGTCCTACTTTTCTTATGATGTAGCCTAACTTGTTAATAGTTAAAAATCTCAGTGCTTTACAGGGTACTAAGTGTCCCCCTTCTTTCCCACCCCCATTTTACAGATGGAGAAATTAACATACAGAGTAATTAACTTGTCAGAGGTCAGAGCAAGGTACTGGTGGATCCAGGGATAAATTTCAAACTTCTTAACTCGTTGACCAGTTTTTAGTTCATTGACTATGCAGCCTAGTGGTAAGTATCTTTTACCCTCCTATTACATTGGTATTTAATTTTTAAGAGTACATTCCTTCTAATTATAAAAATAATTGTGAAAAAGTTTAAACATAAATTCAATTATGATACACTAATACCTTTCATCTCTGTCAGTGATTTTTAAGCTTGATCCAGTTTGTAATCTTTAGTAATTATTTAGAAGAGAACAAAAATGGCAGATTACTAGCAAGATAGGAGACATCAAACCAGGAGAGAAAAACCACACTTGGAGTGGGACATTGACTAGTGTGACTGGAGTATAGTGAAAAAGGGAAAAGTCATAATAGATAAGATCAGAGAAGTGGCAGATGCCAGATCCTGCATAGTAAGGTACTCTTAACTCAGTGGAAAGCTGTTGGAGGTCCTTAAGCAACTAAATGACATTATCTGTTTTATGTTTTAAAATGCCCACTCTGGCCCCTGTGTGGAGAATAGGTTAGAGTAGGGCAAGAGCAGAAGCAGGAAAACTAATTAGCAGACTGTTGTAATGTTCCAGGTAAGAGGTCGTGGTGACTTGAACTGGAGTGTGAATGGTGAGATGAAAAGCAGTAGATGGATTTGGGATATGGACCAACGGAACTTACTGATGGATTGGATGTGAATGTAAAGGAAATAGAGACATCAAGGATAATTTCAATAATATTTGGCTTGAGCGACTAGGTGATAAAGATGCCATTTACTAGTTTAGGGAAGACAAAAAGAGGAACCGGTTGGCAAGCAGTGGCATTCTGTTTTAGCCAGACTGTTTCAAACTGTTAAGTTTGAAATATCTGATTGATAATATGTAGAGATGGCCTGTAGGTAATTGTATGTAAGTGTAGAATTCCAAGAAGGGGCCACTGCTGGAAATATAAATTTGAGAGTAATCTTAATGGAGTGGTAAACAGAAAAACCCTTTTCAAATGAGGCAATAATGTGAAGAAGTGAGGAGGCAATGACTATAGACAACTCTTAAAATAAGATTCCCCATGAAGGAGAGCAAGGATATAGCAGAAGGGATATACATGGGATTAAGAGGGTTGGGGAGGGGTTGTTTGGGTTTTTGTGTGTGTGTTTGTTTTGATAGGAGATGATGGAATAGTAAGATAAAAATGATCTGTTAGAAGGGGAATACTTGCAAAGTCCTTAAGAGAAGAGAGGAAATGGGATCTGGAGCAAAAATGGAGAGTTGGCGTCTGATAAAAACAGATACTTCATCCACAGCAATGGGAGAGAAGTCAAAGAATAATGAATAAGTAGCTTCATTTATTCACCAAATATTAACTGAACACCTACTACTATTCTATGCATTGGGGATATGCCACTAAACAAGATCAAGTCTGTACCTTCCTGAAATGAGAGGCATATAGGAAGATCCTATCCTTTATTTCTGTTTTCTCAATGAACCCTGAATTAACATCATCCCCCTAAGACTGAAGGTGAGAGAGGGAGTATATGGAGTATACAGAGTATATGGAGGAGAAAGAAAAGGATATGAATTTTACTTTATAATTTTTTTTTTTTTTTTTTTTTTGCAAAATGGAAAAGAAAACTTAGTAGAAAATGTGCTGTGATTTCTAGACAGTGTTAAGTAGCATTTGAGAATTACAGCCCTGAGTTTAAAGTGAGACCAGTGAGCTTGCATTCTTTAGTACTTGTGAACTCTGGGGTAGGCTTGATATAGTTAGATAAGTGGCTTTAACCAGAGTTAGGATTGAGGCTTGGAGGGAGTTAAGTGTTTGCCAGGGAGTGGTTTTAATGAGGGACCATAGAATCTGAGCTGTATGTAGGAAGAGAAGTGGAAAAATGATGGGCGATTGATAGGTAGAGTCAGTAGATGAATTTAAATTCTCAAACAAGGAAAATGTATTTCTATTGCGTAAATAATATATTCTCCTTATAGAAAACTTGAAAATATTTAAGATTAGAAAATAGAAAGGAGGAAAAAAACAGTACTACCACCCAAAGATAACCAGTTTATATTTGTTGTGTTTACTTCTGTTTTTTTTCTAATGATAATTTGTATTAGTTTGTTAGGGCTACCATAACAAAGACTACAGACTAAGTGATTTAAACAACAGAAATTTATTTTCTCACAGTTCTGGAAGCTAGAAGTCCAAGGTGTCAGCCATATTGTTTTCTTCTGAGTCCTCTCTTCTTGGCTTGTAGGTGTCCATCTTCTTCTTGTTTCTTCATATCATCTTTTCTCTGTACCTGTCTGTGTCCAAATTTCCTCTTCTTATAGGGATACCACTCATATTGGTTTAGGGCCCACCCTGATGCCTTCATTTTAACTTGATTAACTTCTTAAAGACACTTTCTCCAAATAGTCTCATTCTGAGGTACTAGGGAGTGAGGACTTCAACATCAATTTCGAGGAGACACAGTTCAGCTCATAAAGGGTTATTCTTTGTTTTTCATTTTTTACATAATTGTTATCATTCCATGAATATAATTCTTTATTCTATATTTTACCAGAAAACTTTATAACTTAAACATTTTTCTGTTTTGTTGTTTAACCTTTATAAAGTTCACTTGCAAAATATTTTGCAAGTGAATGTATTCCAGTATCTTAATCTGTCTTTTGTTTTAAACATTTAGATGCCCCCCCCCCTTTGTATTTATAAACAACACTGCAGCTTTTAAAATAAACCCTTTTTCTGTATTTTGGATTATTACCTTAGAATAGAGTCAGAAGTAGATTACTTTATCGAAAACTATTGATGTATACTGCTAAATTGGAGAAGTATTGAATCTTGTATTTTCTTATCACATGACTTTTCTCTTTTTCCACAGAAATAGACTGGAATGATGTCAGAAAACACAAATATGGTCACCTATCAGCATGTGCATCCCAATATCGAGGTAAGAAAAAAAACTATTTTGCATGGAAGACTTTTATTTAACATCTCTTACTATAAAACTTTTGCTTTTAAAGGTCTGAGTATACAAAGAACTCACTGGCTAAAACAAAAGCAAATATTGTCATTTATACAGGTATCTGTCAAAAACAATGTGCTTTGTTTTGAGCTGGAAATCAGGAAACTTAATTTGAAATACAGGTAATCCCAAATTAGCTTCAGAGTTTTAGGCACTTAGCTTAGCCTCTCTGGACTTCCATCGTTTTAAGAGTTTACACTTGGGAATAAGACAGAATTGGATGGTGTACTTGCATAATTACTACTTCTAAACTTGATATTTTTTAAAGTGAGAGAATTGGACTAGACAAACTCTCAAGCCTTTGATTTACCCCAGAACTTCACTTTTGTATCATTTCGGTATGCTTGTCATGATGACTTACAGTGTGACGTTTTTTTCTTTAATAGAAGCTATTGACATCCTGGAGCTAGGTAAGATATTTTTCTTGTGTTTCTGTTAAGCCAAGGATTAGATTGCAACTAGGAAAATAATTCTGTGTCTGACCCATAAACTAGTAAATCCTGTGCTCTTGTCTGCCTGCTGAGCCAGCGTAATTCATCTCAGCCGCCATGTCAAGCCCTCTTATCAGGAGGCCACAGACCAAGCCAACAAAAAAAGGAAGAGAGCAGATTTAATTACATAGAGTACAAGGAAAATGGAAACTGAACCATCTGAAGTAACTTAATTTACTAAATCCAAAGCTAAAACAAACTTCCACCGTCCATAATTCAGAATTGGTGGTATTTTCCTAAAATAAATTATTCATGAGAGAGATTGAACTGAAATTAAAACCTAAAAATTTTTAAATTTTTCAACTAAATAAAAACTTAAATACTAAAATATGCAATAACATGAGTCAGATTAATATTTCACTTGGTTTTCATCCCTGCATAGTGTACTTTAGAAGTAAGATTTGAGAAATAAAACTAGTATTAATATTTCTCGGTCAGCTTTCAGGTTTTCTGCATAAACATTAGTCTTTATAGAACTCTTTAAAATCCTTCTTCATGTTACATGAATATTGATATCCTGGTGCCTTTATCTATTTTTGTTCAAGTATTTCTATATATTTTGTTACTGCAACTTCATGTGTTCAGCTCTGTTATTATCATTGTCTATTTGCTTCCTCCTTCCTTTTACTCCAATAACATAATACTTGCATTGCCCATTGACAAAGAAGATAATGTAAAGTATTAGAACACTAGGGTAGGAGCCAGAACTTCTCGGTTCTTTGAAAGCCAACTCTGCCGCTTAGTAACTCTGTGATTCTGATCCTTAGTTTTCTGACTTGTAAAATGGGAATAATTATCCGTTCTGCCTACTTAACAGGTTTATTAAGAAGATTACATGAGCTAATAGATGTAAAAACATCTTTAAAACTCTCCAATACTTTTCAACTTTGAAGGTTTATTATTTTCATCCTGTTCAGCAACTATCCTCAAACTTTAAGTCAAATTTTGTGACATTCTTTGAAATGAAGCATTCTGTGAATCTAAGCTGAAGAAATGAATGAAATGAAATCATGCAGGTAAAGGGCCTAGCACTTGAAAAACAATAAATGATAGTCACTTTTTATTATTCCTTAAAAATTTCCTCAAGCTTTCTAAGGTACTGGTGTGTGTTAGAAAAAACATGGACATAAAAATCAGCAAGCCTTGGTTCAAATTCCTGTTCCCCACCTGCCAGTTTTGTGAATTCAAGAAAATTACATAATCTTTCTGAGCCTATTTCCTCATCTATAAAATGGGAGTAAAACCTACTTCTCAGGTTATAATGAACATGGGAGCTATTGAACATAGTGTAGCATGGGGCTGCCAAGTGAAAGCACTCAGTGATAGCTGCTGCTGTTTTGCGTTTTGTTGCTTGTGATAATAACAATTATAGTTCAGTGACAACTTAAGGTGTAAACAACCTGTTTTTTGTCAGGGAATTGTGAAAAGCGGATAATCAATTTAACATATAGAATATACAGTAATGTTCAAATTTGAAAGTATATTTTTCTTTTGGGAATAGAGTTAGTACACCCAGGCATATCCTCTGATAAATTAATCTTACATATTTCCTTTTACCCATAAATCATGGAGAGCAGCCTCAAATATCAAAATGAAATAAACATTAGAGGATTTTTAGAATTTTAGAGTTTGGAAGAGGCCTCAAAATAATCTAATTTGGCCCAGCATTTCAAAATCCAGAGTTTTGAATTTCTTATAAATTGTCTTGTGTTGAATTCCTTAAAGTTGTTGAGGACTTATAACCTCCTTAGGCAACTCACATCATATTCAGACAGATAATTATTGGGCCAACATCTGTTTCTTTGTAAATTCTGTTAGAGCCACACAGAGTAGGTTTAGTCAGTTTTTCAGTCACCAGCCTAGTTATTAGAAAGCAGCTCTAGGGACTGCCTTCTCACTGTGTTACTTTCCTAGTGCAGGCTACCTTCATCTCATACCTAGATTGTTAGAAAAGCTCCCTAACTAGTTTTCCTGCCTCCACCTTTTCCCTCCTCCAATCTGTTCTTCACACTGCAGATGGAATGACTCACCCTAAACCCTTCAATGCCTCTTATTATTAATGTGATATGTGAGGCTCTCTAATACCTGAACACTGCTTTTATCTACCTCTTTTCTAAACTATTTCTTTAAACTCTATCCAGTAGCCATAGAAAAAGATTCCCTTTTTAGAACTGCTTTTTCTCACTTCTAGATTTTTATACATACTTTTCTTTCTTTCTGAAACAAACAAAAAATTCCTCTTTGCTGAATCTTAGAGGTTACTCCCTCTGGGAATCCTTCCACATACCCTCTAAGGGGCTCCTGTAGTATCCTCGTCTCCAAGGGTAGCACTTATCTGAGTTCATAATATTTGGCCATTTGGGCTCTCTCCCTCTCTAGACTATAAACTTCTATGAGGTCAAGAACAGTATTTTGATTATGGTTGTATATCCAGCACCCACACAGTGCTTTGGTATACCAGGGGTCCCCAAACCCCAGGCCATGGTCCAGTACCAGTCCCTAGCCTGTTAGGAACTGGGCCACATAGCAAGAGGTGAGTGGTGGGCGAGCAGCAAAGCTTCATCTGTATTTACAGCCGCTCCCCAGTGCTAGCATCACCACCTCGGCACCACCTCGGCTCCACCTCAGATGATCAAGCATTAGATTCTCATAGGAGCACCACTCACTGGTGCCAAAAAGTTTGGGGACTGCAGGTACACACTATAAATATCTGTTGGATGGACAGATGAAGAAATGGCTCTGAGACTTTGCTTTCTTATTCATGCTAAATTTCATTGTTCTTTCAGCTAACCCTCAGGTGACATGGCTTTGTGTTCTTTTACCACTTAGATCACCATTTAGGCTTTGGTTTATTATATTTCTCTCAAAGTATAGCTCCCAGAACTAAATTTAATATCCCAGGTATGATTTTACTCATCAAAAAACATTAAGACTGTTACTTGCTTGCTTCTTTTTATTTGCTAAACTTTTATGTAACCACTGTTAAGTTTTAGGCACTGCATTAAACAGAAATGATTTTTAAAAATTAATATAAGATAGCCCCTATCTGTGAGGAGCTCACATAAATAATTAGGATGATATAATGTGATGAGTGTGAAAGTAAAACTATGAGCATGATGTTATAGAAGATAGGAAAATGGATGGTTTGTTCTGGGAAGACAGGTAAAATCAGAAATTCTCTTTTCAATTTGGTATCTTTAGATAATCTATTCACAAATATCAAACTGTTGATCTAAAAGATGTGGACAATGTTTTCAGAATGAGCTACTATGTATCTCATAAACTTAGCTTTGGACATTTTAGAATCACTGGGTTTTAGTCCTACTGGATGTGCCACAACTTATTAATCATTTGAAAGTGTCAAGAAAGCATAGAGTTAAGAGTATGACTTATGAAAAGGACTTGCTGTATCAGATATTTAAATTGATCATGAAATTAGATGAAATAAAGTCCTCCTGGTGCTAGAATAGACTGATAAGAGGAACAGAATATAGAGTCTAGAAATAGATCAAGTGTATTTAAGAAATTAACATATAATCGAGGTGACATTTCAAATTAGTAGGGAGGAGAAGATTTATTCAATAAATGATATCGAAGCACATTTGTGGAATAAAGGTGAAAAGGAAAGCTACATTTTTGCCAAGTTTGTCTCACAAAATAAATTCCAAATAGATCAAACACTTAAATATAAAAAAATGAACCTTGAGAAATCCTGGAAGAAAACATGGGTTAATATTGTAATATTGAAGTAAGGAGAACATGATATGAAAAGGAAGAAACTATAAAAGAAGACAGAAATTTAAGGGCAGATCCTATCAGACTGAGACAAATGTCTTCAACGTATTTGATAAAGGACTAATGTTCTTAATCTATAAAGAACTCTTAGAATCTGTGAGAAAATAAAAGAAGACCTCAGTGAAAAATGGCAAAATAAAATACAAACTGACTAATAAGCCTAAAGAGATCTTCAACTTTATTAGTGATCAAAGAATTGCATAAAAGTGTAACATTTGTTTTTTTCACTGGTAAGATTTATCATAATTATAGAAATGGATAAAATAATTTTAGCAAGGATAAAAGAAACATGGTTTTTTATGTACCCTTGGCAGAAATTATATTGTGTCAAAATAAAATATCCTTGCTCTTTGTCCATTAATCTCACTCTTAGGAATTTGTCCTAAGGGAACAATCTTAAAAGTGTTAAAAGGTGTGTGTATACAAAGATACTCATTAAAAATTAGAAAACATTTAAATGACAATAAATAGTATTTAACAAATTCTATTGCTATGTAAATTATGGTATATAGAAACAGCTGAACATTTTTCACATAGTAATCTTGGAGTAGAATTTCTGGTCTAAAGACTATGAGTGTTTTTATTGCTCTTAGGAATTTGGGTTGCACACTTTAGATGGAATAAAGTAGAGTTCTTGTAGAGGAATGTGGCCAGAACAGTAGCCATGAGTGGAGATACCTGACATGTTAAATTAGGAGTAGTTAAGGAACATATTTAGCAGTTGGGACATATTTAGAGAGATTAGATATATTATGTCTAGGATCAGTGGATAGAGGTTAGGAGAAGGCAGACTTTGACTGACTATAGAGGTTAAAGTCTATCCATTTGTACCATTAAACAATAGCGAATAATGAGTTTCTCATCATTGTAAGTATTCAAGGCACTGGAGGAACCTTTCAGGTCTTAACTGTTGGATCAGCTCATCAAGATTCCTTTCTTGACCATCTGCCTAAATTAGTACACATGTTCTTGGCACTCTCTTTCCTGCTTACCTTACTTTATTATTTCTTTATTTGCAGAGGGCTAGGAATTATATAAGTATTATCTGGTGTCTCTGTTATCTTCTGGACTAACTGATATATGTTTGTTTGTATATTTATTCTCCCTCTTCCCCTTATAATGTAAGTTCCATGTGGACAGAGACTTTGGCTATTTTGTTCTTTGCTGTGTATCACCAGTGCCTAGAACTGGGCTTGGCATATAGTAGGTGCTCAGTAAATATTTGTTGACTGAATGAATATTGGAGAAAGGGATTCACACATTCAACTAGGTGGATCTCTTATGCTTTACATTTTGGAAAACTTTTACTTTTTAAAAAATACTTCTATTTAGTTTGAAAGTCTCTTCAGGGCAGGGATCTTATTTCCTAGTACATGTAACTGTCGTGATGTGTATGTTACAGTTTATAAAACATTTTCGTTAGCATTATTTAGTAACATAAATGAGATGGCTGGCTTTTTCTCATCTGTAAAGTCTCAGCTCAAATATTTCTTTTGTAGACCACCTGTCCATAACTTCACCATCTAAGATAGTTTCCAGTCTCTATTTATCACATCACATTATTTTAATTCCTTCAAATACTTGTCACTTATTACTTCATTTGTTTATGTGTTACTTGTATCTCAGCATGCACCAGAATATAAATTCTATGAGAGCAGGTATCTCCTGCCTTATTCTAGCACTTCAAATTTGATACATACAGGATACTCACATATCAGTTGAATGAATAATTGAAATCACTCTGTAAATTATAAAACATACTTATGTTAGTTAATAATGTTAATCTTCACAATAATTCAAGACCCTAAGTATGGATTAGATTTCTCTGTTCTACATTCCCAAAGCAACCTGTACTACCTTATTAATTTGAATTTATCAAAATTGTACTAGATTATGTGTTTTGTTATTTATTTAATATCTCTGCTTATCTCTAGACTGCAAGCTCTATGAATTTAGGAATCATGTCTATCTTGTACCCCTAACATTTAACACAGTGATTTTACACTAGGAAGTTTGGTAAATATTTATCGAACGAATGAGTATATGTACAGTCTTGTGAGATACATATTATCTCCATCTTTAGATGAGTAAACCGTCGCTTGGATGGATTAAGTAATTTATAAAAATAGTTATTTATAGAAACAAGACTTTAACTAGCATCTTCTGACTCTCAATATCACATTCTTTCAACTACACTAGTAGTTTCTAGACACAGATGTTAATCAGAATTACCTAATGAATCTTTGAAAATACAGAGTCTCAAACTACACTCATAATCTAAATGAGAACCTCTGAAGATGGGGCCCAGAGCTCTGTTTAAAGAAATGAGAAAAATTATGAGGAGATTCTGATGATAAGCCACATTTAGGAAGCAATGATAATATACCAAGGGTTGGCAAACTACTGACTGGGGGTCAAATCCAGCCCGCTGCCTGTTTTTGTCAATAAAGTTTTAGTGAAGCATGTCATGCTCATTCATTTACAGATTGTCCATGGCTGTTTTCACACTACAGTGCAGAATTGAGTGTTTGTGATAGAGACTATATGGCCCACAAAGCATAAAATTTTACTCTCCAGTCCTTTAGTTTGCTTGGAAACATGGGAGATGTAATGTTGGGCTCCATTATGAGCATTATAGTAGGTGCTCAGATATTCTTATTGAGTCAATAAAATTTAACTTATTTTGAAATTTACCTGATAATAAGGGACTAAGCCTTATATAGCCTATGCAGTCAAATATAAGAGAGATACTAATCTAAGTATGATTCAATGACCATGCCACCCTGAACATGCCCAATTTCATCTGATCTTGGAAGCTAAGCAGGGTCAGGCCCGGTTAGTACTTGGATGGGAGACCACCTAGGAATACCAGATGCTGTAGGCGTTAAAAAAAAAAAAAAAAAAGACTGATGATTCAAACCGGTCAGCCCTCATAGTGGGTGAACTGTTTTTCACAGAGATTCCTTTTCATTCAGTTGGTAATGGGATGTTCCTTAAATGAGGGAAGATGGGAGGTTTCTTGCCTATATAACAGAGATTGATTACCATAATTGATATGTATAATATGGAACTGTGATTAAATCCATAATTATTTTGGTACCCCTGATGCTGCTGTAATTCTTAAAACCAAAGTCTCTTGGGTGCTATTGGTCAGAACTCAAGCTAATACAAGCAATTGCCCAGGACTGACCAAACTTCTAGACCTGCCACTGCCTAAACAGTAGCTGTTAGCTACATATAGGTATTAAAATTAAAGTTAAATTAAATTTAAAATTTAATTCAATTTCTCATTCACACTAGCCACATTTTAAGTGTTCAGTAGGTACCTGTGGCTAGGCTACATTATGAGACAGCAGAAAGAGAAAACATTTTTATCATTGCAGAAAGTTTCAGTGGACAGTGCTACTATAGATGCTAGAGTTCAGGAGTTTCAGCCCAGTCAAATTCAAGACTTATTATTTTATTTAATCCTTTATTTGTAAGTATGGAATAATAATCTGTAATGTCTCCTTTTTATAACAGCAAATAGTGATGAAATATATTCAGTTCTTGCTTTAGGACTGTCTCAGCTAAGAGCAAACTCTTTATTAAATCCTGATAAGCTCTTTAAATCTTGACTCCATGAAATATCCATCTCATTTACCCTTTGGACTACAAGATGATTAATCATTGGCCAGTTCATGAAATGGTTTAGAACTGACTAATTTCTGGCCAAATTTATTTGGCTTGGTTAAGAGTGGTGGGAAAGGGACCAGTTTTAAAACAGAAGCTATAAAATCAATAGAGTATAAAGTCTTGGCATCATCTTTAATGTGATTTAGATTTCATCATACAGTGACTCATTTTTATTCCCAGCATCTAGTGCTTTTTGCATGGCCCAAAGGGGCTCTGTGCTGCTCCACTGCAGAGGAAACCTCAAGAAATGCTGGTTTGCTACAATGTTTTAGCTTATGAGAGTCTCTGGGACCTTCCCTGCTCCACCATGGGGTCTCCTCTAGGTGGGTATTAGGAGAGATTGGTAACTGGTTGAACCTTTATTTTGTAGTCCAATGAGATATATATTTAACAGCCTGTCCCTTAAAAATGTTTTCCCTGGGCCCAGCATAGTGTTATTTTAAAGATTGTTTCTCTTGTGCAGTGTTCCTTAAACTTTGAAAGACTCTAAGGGATCTTCAAGAGGCGAAAAGATTCTGTAGGGCCCCCAATTTATTCTTATTTACTGTCATCAGAAATACTACCCGGGACTTATTTCCTTTAAATTATCAGATCTTCGTCATTTTGCACCTCAAAGCAATGCAACAGTGACAGGGATGGAAGTGGAATGGGGATGGGCAAGAGAGAGCCAGTTTTTAGAGTGAGAATTTGGTATAATCTCACTCATTCAGCTTTTTCTGCCCTCTAGTCCTTACCTAATATCTCCAAATAGCCTTTTCTTCATTCTTTCTGAACTGAAAAAGGATCCAACCATATTGGCTGTTAAATGCCTTCACCTGATGGTACCAAAGGAGCTTTTCAGGAGTCAGGCTGTTCAGGAGGAATCTCCTCACTCACTTTCTACTTCTGTTTTCCACGTGCTTCCTGGGCACTTCTTTGAGACACTTGTATATCTTGCTCTGGCATTTTGGATCACTTTAGGGACTAATGTGAAAAATACCTCAGACCATCTTTAGACCACAATTTAAAAACACTTAGGATCTAAAATAATCTACTCAGGTCACCTAGATTCCTCCCCCCAATATTCCTTTGAGCCCAAACAGGGAAAAATATATTTTTTTATGCTCCAAACAAGCCTGAAAATAGCCTAATGTTTAGTGTAGATTACATCCTGAAAGCATTTTTTAGGAAGTTGACTGTGATAGAGATTTCTATTTCCTTTACAGGTCATTTTACCTGGGACAAATACCTAAAAGAAACATGTTCAGTCCCAGCGCCTGTCCATTGCTTCAAGCAGGTAATTGATTCTCAACATCTTCAGTAGGTGGGAGGCAGGTAGGATCTTTTTGGCCCGTAGACAAGCAAAACATGAGGTGGGAGCTCTTGGCCTTCTTACCTGAAGCTCCCATAATAAACTCCTATGAGAAGAATGAAACTCAAGACTCACTATGAGTTTTGGCAGCACACATTCTTCTCAACTTCATCCTAAGTAACACTTTTTCCTTCTTCACCTCCTTGAAGATATTCTGTGTTACTAAAAACAATAACTAATTTTTACTATAGCTCTTTTCAGACAAAGGAAACAGTTATAGCCCTTAGGCAGTTCCTGAAAGTAAAGCAGTATTTGTTTCTCTGTACCCAACACCCCTGCCACAATCTTCTCTTTCCATAAAAACACTGGCACTGAGTCCCATGAGGGAGAGTAATTTAGGAACTCATCGGAGGTCAACCAGAGCTTCCCATTTAGGATTAAGTGCCCCACACAATGCATAGATGATGTTGACTATATCAGGACATGATAACGCTGGGAAGCAAAGAAGTGTACTGCTGCTAAACAAAGCTAAAAATTAGAAGTTATTTACATCTCCCTTCCTTTAGCAGTAATGGTTATTTCCTCAAACTGTCAGCATTTACTTTGGATTTGAATTTTGTCTATGCTCTAAATAAAAGTACAAATTCAGGACATCTGCTCATTTGAAATAATAGGGACTAAATTTGTACTCCCACCTAAAATAACTTAAAAAGACAAAATATATTAAACAATTGTTTTCAAGTTGCTGAAGATCAGGCAACCAAGCACAGTGATCTCCGAGAGATGGAAAACAAATGAGTTGAGCCCCTTATGATTTCCCAGTTTACTGCCTTAAGAGAGTTTGGAGACCATGACCCAGGGAAGGGGAACTCAGGTTGAGCCCAAAAGACTCCCTAATGTGAGGAGATGGAGCTGAGAATCCAGGGAAACCAAGGTGGCTGGAATTTGCAGGATACACTCCCAGAGAGGAGAGAGCTGCATAGGAAGAAAACAACAGAGATCTATAGAGAACTCCTTCCAAATATTCAGCAAAGTACTATTGTTCAGTGTTTGCATGTGAGGAAACTACCCAAAGCCAAAGGATAAACCATCTGTAAGGATTAAAAGGAATAGAGCCTGGCACTCATACTGGGCTGTGACTAGTACTTGATTCCACCAGCTAGACTGGAAAATCTCAATTCATGTGGCATTGGGTGAAATACTGAGGAAGGTCTTTCTCACTAGTAGGAAATAATTAGCCTTAAAGTGAGCACCACTCTGGACCTGCCTAGCAAATTGTAAAAGCAAGACTCAAAATGATCATACTATTTCCAAGTAACTTAACTGCATCAAGGAACAAAGCACAAGAAGAGAATATAAAAATATCCAGCACCCAACAGGTAAAATTCATAATGTCTGGCATCTGATCAAACTAGGCATATAAAGAGTCAAGAAAACATAACCAATAATGAGCAGAATAATCAATCAATGTAACAGACTCAGAACATATACAGACCTTAGAATAGCAGACAAAAACATTAAAACAGTTATTTTAAATTGTATTCCATATGATTAGAAGTTAAGAAGAAACATGGAAGATATAAAGAAAATTCATATTGAACTACCATATGCAAAATAAAAAATACACTGGATGGTATTAATGGTAGAAGAAAATATTGGTCACTTGAAGACATAGCAATAGAAACTGTTCAAAATAAACACAAAGAAAAAAAGGTTTTTTAAAGATTATAAGAACATCATTGAGCCATAGGATAACTTCAGGTTTCATAGACTATGTAATTGGAGAGACCAAAGGAGAGACCGGATGGGAGAACAGAAAAATATCTGAAGACATAATGGCTAAAAACTTTCCAAAATTGATGAAAACTATAAATCCACAGATCTAAGAAGTTCAGTGACTCACTGCAAAAAGAAAAACAAGAAGAAAATTACACAGAGGCATAAATACTTCTTTCATAAATGCTTAAAAGTAGTGATAGAGAATATCTTAAAAGCAGCCAGAGAAAAATATACTTTATGTAGAGGGGAACTAAGATAACAATGACATATTTTTTGTCAAAAATAATGGAAACAAGAAAGTTGAGTAATATCTTTAAAGTACCAAAAGAAAACACTGTCAACCTAGAATTCTTTATGCAGCAAAAATATCTCCCAAAACAAAGGCAAAATAAAAGTATTTTCAGACATACAAAAGCTGCAGGAATTCGTCACCAAAAGACTCTCTACAAGAAATGTTAAAAGAAGTTCATCAAGCAGAAGAAAAATGATACAGATGGAATAACAGATCTACACAAAGGAATGAAATTCTAATTGCATACACATAGACATAAGATGTTTTCTTATTACTTAAATCTCTGTAAAAGATCATTGTATAAATGACAATATACTGCATTGTAGAAATAATTTACAGATGTGTAAGTAAAATGCATGATAACAATAAGCTTGAAATCAGGAGAGAAGGAATCTTAAGTAAGTTAAATATGTTTACTATAAACCCCAAAGCAACCACTAAAATAATGGAAAACATATAACAATATGGAAGATTTAAATTCAACCATGTCAGTAATCAAATTAATTATAAATGGTCTAAATGCCCCAATTAAAAGGTCGAGATTGTCATATTGGTAAAAAGCAAGACACAATTATATATTCTTTGCAAGAAATTACATTATAAATATAAAGACACAAATAGGGCAAAAGTAAAAGAATGGAAAATGGTACACCATGATGACTGACATTGGCTACATGAATATAAAAGTACATTTCAGAGCAAAGAATCTTACCATGGATAAAGAAAGTAACATCATGCTAAGGGGTCAGAAAATCCTTATATGAAACAAAAACACATGATAGAACTGTTAGGAGAAATAATTCTAAAATGTATTTAAGTCAGACTTTTAATACTCCTCTCTATGATTAAAGAACAAGTAAACAGAAAATCAGCATGTATATGGTAGACTTTAACAACACTATTAACCTCCTTGACCTGATTGACACTCTCCAACAACAGTAGAATATGCATTCATTTCAAGTGCACAGAGAACATTTACCAAATTAGACCATACTCTGGACAATAATATATAGCTTGTTATATTTAAAAGGATTTAAGTAATATGAAGTATGTTCTCTGATACATTGAAATTAAATTAAAAATCAATAGCAGAAAGTTATCTGAAAGATCTCAAAATATTTGGAAATTAAATATCATATTTTTAAATACCGTTGGGGATATTTAGGGACATTAGAAAGTATTTTCAATTAAATGAAAGCAGAACATTCAAGAATTTGTGGTATGTTGCCAAAGCAGTATTTAGTGAGGAGAATTATAGCACTAAACACCTATATTAGAAAAGAAGAAAAGTTTCATTTAGTGACCTCGGCTTTCACTTTTTAAGAAAAAGGAAAAAGTAAGTTGACTCCAAAGTACCAGAGGAAAGGAAATAGATCATAAATAGAGTTTAGAACATAAATCAATCAAATAAAAAACCAAAGTGATAGAGAAAATAATTGAAATCAAAGCCAGTTCTTTCCAATGATCAATAAAAGTGATAAACTTGTTCAGATTGATCAACAATAAACAGAGAAAACACAAATTACTAATATCAGAACCAAAAGCAGTAACATCACTATTCTATAGATATTGAAAGGATAATAAAGTGATATAATGAAAAATTTATGCCTTTAATTTGACAACTTAGATTAAATGGATAATTACATGAATGACACAAATTACCAAAGCTCACTTAAGAAGATAGAGAAAATTTGAATAGTACTATTTCTGTTACAGAAATTTAATTTGTAGAAAATTCCAGGCCTCAGTGACTTCATTGGTGAATTGTTCCAAACATTAAGGAAAAAAAATAATGCAAATTCTACATAGACTTTTCTAGAAAGTTTAAGAAAAGAGAATACCTCCTGTCTCATTCTATGAGGCAAGCATTGCTAATACCAAAACTAGGCAAACACTTTGGTAGAGAAGAATACAAAGGAACATTCCACCTGAAAATACATGTAAAATTTTTAAACAAAATTTTAGGAAATTGAATCCAACAATATAAAAGAATAACTCATGGTCAAATGGGGTTTAATTTCAAGAAAGTGAGGTTGTTTTAACATTCAAAATCAATGAATGTAATTCACCATAGAACACACTAATGACTAAAAAATAGGGTCATCTAAATAGATGCAGAAAAAGCATTTGACAAAGTCCAGTGTCCATTACTAATAAAAAATCTCAGCAAACAAAAATAGAAGGGAATTTTCTAAATTCTGAACCCTAAAAGACTTCAATGAAAAATCTACAGGTAACATTGTTCTTAATGGTAAAAGACTAAATGCTTTTTTCTTACGGTCAGGAACAAGACAAGGATGTCTGCTCTTACCACTTCTATTCAACATTGTACTACCAATGCGACCAGACCAAAAAAGGAAAAAAGAAAACAAATAAAAGGAATCCAGGTTGAAAGATTAGAATGTAAACTGAAGAAAATATGTGGATGGCAAATAAGCAAATGAATTAATGGTCAACATTTCATTAGGGAAGTAGAAAGTAAAAGCATAGGAAATATCACTATACATTTATTTAAATATGTCTGATGAAAAAAGAATGATCATACATAATAGTAGCAGGATGTAAAGCAAGTGGAATTTTTATAAACTACTGGTGAAAATAGAAAATTGTTCAATTACTCTGAAAAATAGTTCGACAGAAAAACTTCAACATACTACTAAGCAAAGAAAATCACTAAATAAAACTAGGAATTGAATAATATATGATTAACTTGAAAAAAAAATTATACCTCAGTACTAAACTGGCATTTACTCAATGGTAAAAAGTAACTCAGTAGAAGATAATAATGGAAGGGAACCTCCCATTTACAATAGCAGCAAAAAAAAATAATAATATTTATGAATGAACTAACATATGCAAAACATAATAAGAAAACTTTAAAAGAAACAGCTTATCAAAAGCATGATCCATTTTTTTTAAAAAAATCACAAAGTTGATTATGTCAGAATTAAGAACTTCTGCTCTTCAGAAGACATTGACCATCATCAGGGCAGAAAGCACAGAAGCAGAATGGGACAGTAGAGAAGCAACAGTTGATTTTTATTGGCCCTTGTTCCAAAATTGAGGCTGAAGTGCAGCCTGAAGCCCCCAACCCAGAGGGCCCATTGCCCCCCATACCCTCTGAGACCGATCACTGCGGAGCCCCAGGGAAATCTGAGCAAACACTACCAAAACTGTTGCTAATGCTGACAGGGACTGAAATTGAGAGTAGCAAGTGTGATTAAATATCAACAAGAAAATAAAAAAGCGATTTAGGCTTATATAAAACAGAGATCCAAGAGACTTAGACACCTTCTACTGGAAACCAGAAGAAAAGCACCTTCTTCGCAGCAGGCTAAAGAGAGACTTTTATGTAATAAATCTTTCTGAAAAACAACAGAATACACTTCCATTAATGCCCAGGCAGAAAAATAGTCTATTAAACACCATGAACAACCAAAGTGACAAGGCATCTCAGAAAGAACGAGAAAAATCTCCAAAAAATAAGCTTACAGGCATAGAAATATGTGACTTAAATGACAGAGAATTCAGGATGGTACTTCTGAAAAAATTCAATGAGATCCAAAACAATTCAAATCAAAAATTTCAGGAATTGAAAAAACAACTAGATGAGCAGAGTAAGGAGATTGAAACCCTCAAAAGGAACCAAATAGAACTTCTTGATATGAAGAACACACTGCATGAAATAGCAAGCTTGGGAAATAGAATCGACCAAATGGAGGAAAGGATCAGTGATATTGAAAACAGAAATCTAGAAATAAATCGGAAGAAGAGAGAAACTGAAGAATGAAAAATAATAAAAGAGAAGTACAAGAACTAGCTGATACCATCAAGAGAGGAAACATAAGAATAATGGGCATTACTGAAGGTGAAGAAAAGGAGCAGGGACTAGAAGGTATCTTCAGACAAATAGTGGATGAGAATTTCCCAAATCTAAGGAATGAGCTGGAACTTGGAATTCAAGTCAACAGAACACACAATTATCATATTTCCCGATTTCAAAACTTACTACAAAGCTACAGTAGTCAAGACATTGTGGTACTGATATAAAGATAGACATGTAGATCAGTAGATTAGATTTGTGAGTCCAGAAATACACTTATACATTTATGCTCAATTGATTTTCAACAGACATGCCAAGATAATTCAGTGGGATTTTCAGCTGATACAGGAACAACTGGCTATCCACATGCAAAAGAATGAAACTGGACTCTACCTCCACACCATATACAATAAGTGGATGATAGACCTAAGTATGAGAGCTAAAACTGTGAAACTCTTAGGAAAAAATACAGGAGTAAATCTTCACGACCTTGGATCAGGAAGTGGTGTCTTAGATATGGCACCAAAAGCACAAACAACAGAAGGAAAACTAGGTAAATTGGACTTCATCAAAATTAAATCTTTTATGCTTCCAAAGGTACTATTAAGAAAATGAAACGATGACCCACACAGTGGGAGAAAATATTTTCAAATCATGTATCTGATAAGGAACTTGTATCCAGAAGACATGAAGAACTTCATCACCTCAACAGTTAAATAACTTGTTTTAAATGGCAAAGAATTTGAACATATATGTGTGTGTGCGTGCGTGTGTGTGTATGTATGCACACACACACACACAAATGGCCAACAAGCACATAAAAGATGCTTAACATCATTAGTCTTTAGGGAAATACAAATAAGATACCAGTTCACATCTACCTGAAATCAAAAAGGCAGACAATAACAAATGTTGGTGAGGATGTAGAGAAAGTGGAACCTTCTGTGTAGCTGGTGAAATTGTAAAATGGTTTAGCCACTTCAGAAAACAGTTTGAAAGTTACTCAAAATGTTAAACATAGCATTACCCTATGACCCAGCAGTCTTACTCCTAGGTATATAACCAAGAGAAAGAAATTAAAACATATGACTACATAAAAAATTATATACAGAAGTCGAAGGCATCATTATACTTAATAGCCAAAAAGAGGAAACAACTCAAATGTCCATCAACTGATGCATGGATAAGCAAAATGTAGTGTATTCATATAATGAAATATTATTCAGCAATGAAAATTAAGTACTGATATACAGTATAGATTAACTTTTTAAACATTATGCTAAGTGAAGGATGTACTCATATATTGAAAATTCCATTTATATTAAATCTCCAGAATATCCATAGATTAAATCTCCAAATCCATGGAAACAGAAGATAAATTAATGGTTTCCAAGGACTAGGCTAAGGGAAGAATGGGGAGAGAATGCTAATGGGCATGGGGTTTTTTGGTGGTGGGGTAATAATACAAATGTTCTAAGTTTAGATGGAGTAATGTTTGTCTTTGTGAATATACTTAAAAACCATTGAATTATACACTGTAAAACAGTAAATTTTCTTGTATGTGAGTTAAACATATATTTATCATACAATCCATCCAGTCCACTTTTAGATACTTCTAAAATATGTATTGAAATATAGAAACTATATTACCACACAAAGATTTATACATGGATGTTCATAGATTTATTTGTAGAAGTCAAAAACTGGAAACAACAAATGTTCATCATTATGATATACTACTCAGCAATAAAAAGAAAGGGTTGTTGATACATTCAGAAATATGGATGAGTATTATAGTTATGCTGAATGACAATATGTGTAAAAAACCTATAGCCAACATCATACTAATATCTATTTTTAAAAACTCTATAGCCAGCATCATATGTAATGATGAGAAACAAGCTTTCCTACTAAGATCAGGAACAAAGGAAAGATGTCTCTCGCACCACTCCTTTTCAGCATCATACTGGAACTCCTAGTTATTGCAATAAAATAAGAAAAGGAAGTAAAAGATAGGCAGATTGGGAAGGAAAGAATAAAACTCTGTTTGTTTACAGATGACATGATTGTCTATGTAGAAAATATAAAAGAATTGACAAAATTCCTGGAACGAATAAGCAATTATAGCAAGATTGCAGGATACAAAGTTAACATACAAAAGTCAATCATTTTTCTGTATACCAGCAATTAAAAAGTGGAATTTAAATTTTAAAAAACAATAATATTTATATTAGCACCTCCAAGAATGGAATACTTAGGTATAAACATAACAAAATAAGTATAAATTTTATCTGAGGAAAACTATAAAACTAAATAAAATCAAAGAACTTAAACACGGAGAGATAATCCATGTTCAAGAATAGGAATACTCAATAGTGTCAAAATGTCCATTCTTCCTAATTTGATCTATCGATTCAGTGCAAGCTTAATCAACATTCCAGCAAGTTATTTTGTGGATATTGACAAACTGGTTCTAAAGTTTATATGGAAAAGCAAAAGACCCAGAAGAGCCAACACAGTGTTGAAGGAGAATAACAAACTTTGACGACTGACACTACCCAAATTCAAGACTTACTATAAAGCTACAATAATCAGGACAGTGTGGTATTGGCAAAAGAAGAGATGGATAGCTCAATGAAACAGAATAGAGAGCCCCAAATACTCTTTAATAAATATAAATAGTCCTACATAAATATAATAGTCAACTGATCTTTGTTAAAGGAACAAAAGCATTACAGTGGAGCAAAGATAGTCTTTTCAACAAATAATGCTGAAACAACCGAACAGCCTCATGCAAAAAAAAAAAAAAAGAATCTAGATGCAGACCTTACTTCTTTCACAAAAATTAATTCAGATAGACCACAGCTCTAAAGATAAAATGTAAAACTATAAAACTCCTAGAAGATAAAAAGAGAAAAACAAGGTAACCTTGGGTATGATAATGAGATTTTAGATACAACACCAAAGGCATGATCCATGAAAGAAAATTGATAAGCTAGACATTAAAATTTAAAAATTCTGTGAAAGACATTGTCAAGAGAAGAGGAGAAGCCACAGACTGGGAGGAAATATGTATAAAAGACACATCTGATAAAAATGTTTTATACAAAATATGCAACAAACACTTAAAAACAATAAGAAAGCCAACAACTTAATTAAAAATGTGCCAAACATCTTAGATACCTCAGCAAAAAAAAAAAAAAAAAAAGATAGCAGATAACAGAAAAGCATATGAAAAAATGTTCCGAATGCAAATTAAAATAACAGTGAAATACTGCACACCTCTTAGGATGGTCAAAATCTAGAACACTGATACCAAATACTAGTGAGGATGTGGAGCAGCAATAATTCTCACTCATTGCTTGTGGGAATGCAAAATGGTGTGACCGTCTTGTCAGACAGATTGGTGATCTTACAAAACTAAATTTACTCATACCCTGTGATGGAGCAATCACATTCCTTGGTGTTTACCCAAAGGACCTGACAACTCATGACCACACAAAAACCTGTACATGGATGTTCATTGCAGCTTTATTATAATTGACAACACTTGGTAGCAACCAAGATGTCCTGCAGTAGGTGAATGGATAAATAAACTGGTATAGCCAGACTAACAAATATTATTCAGCTCTAAAGAGAAATGAGCTAGCAAGTCATGAAAAGACATGGAGGAAACTTAAACGCATATTGCGAAGGTAAAGAAGCCACTTTGAAAAGGCTGCATATTCTATGATTTCAATTATATGAAATTCTGAAAAAAGCAAAATTATGGAGACAGTAAAAAGATTAGGAGTTGCCTGTGGTTGAGTGGGGGACAGATGAATAAGCAGATCACAGGATTTTTAGGGCAGTGAAACTATTTTGTATGATACCATAGTGGTAGATATGTGCCATTATACATTCGAACAAACCCATAGAATGTATAAGACCAAGAGAACCCTAATGTAAATTGTGGACTTTGGGCGATTATGATGTATCAATATAGGTTTATCAGTTTTAACAAATATAACACTGTGGTGGGAGATGCTGATAATATTAGAAACTGTACATATGTGGGGGCAGGTATGTATGGGAAATCTCAGTACCTTCCTCTCAATTCTGTTGTGAATATAAACTTGCTCTTAAAAAGTCCTTAAAAAAAAATGAATTGTTGATACATTCAACAATATGGTTGACTTTCAGAATAGTTATGCTGAGAAAGTAGATTAGTCTTTGCCTAGCGACAGGAGTCTGGGAAGGCTAGACAGAGGGATTGTAAATGGACATAAGAAAACAAGTCCATGTTCATTATCTTGGTTGTGGTGATGGTTTTAAAGGTTTAAGTGGTGTATATGGTATCGTGGATGTATACATATGTCAAGACTTATCAAAGTGTATGGTTTATTGTATGTCAGTTATAACTTAAAATTGTTTTTAAAATATGAATCGATTTATAAGCTAATGCCAAAATAAGAAAAAAATTAATCCCCAACAGTTAGTCTCTGTGGTGGATATACAGACCAATATACTGACATGCTCCATGAAGAGACACTAAGGATATATGATAGGTAAACAGGGTGATTTCTGAAAACAAAGCATTATAAACACCTAGAGGATTAGGGAGTTAGGGAAGGAAGATAGGATGAGAAAATGTTTAAGTTAGGATTGTTTGAGGCACACTTGTCCTTTTCTAACTTGTGTGAGTCAATACTTGATGCTTTAGTAGAAAGTAACTTTTTCCCCTTCATCTTACCTGTCAAGTGTTCCTTTTTGCACATAACCCTTCCTAAGTATTAGGGAATAATTCAGGGTGGTTGTCCCTGGCCCAGCTGTAACCACTTTGAGTCTAAAGCATAAATTTTCAGATTCCATCTCTTAATGCCCTTACTGAAAATGCCATTTACCTTAGTCTGCCTAATCCCAATGGCTTGTTCTCCTCAGTCCTACACACCTCCAAGCAACGAGTTCAAGATCAGCATGAAATTGGAAGCACAGGACCCCAGGAACACCACATCCACCTGTATTGCCACAGTAGTTGGGCTGACAGGTGCTCGCCTCCGCCTGCGCCTTGATGGCAGCGACAACAAGAATGACTTCTGGCGGCTGGTTGACTCAGCTGAAATCCAGCCTGTTGGGAACTGTGAGAAGAATGGGGGTATGCTGCAGCCCCCTCTGGGTGAGTAACTAGACCCAAGCTCTCCTTAGTCAAGTAGTTATCTTCCCAAAATTGTCCATTCCCATTATGGAAAATCCTAGAGTCCTCCCTGCCTGTCTCTTCTTTTTCATATGGTCCAAAAGAAAAAGCCCACGCAAAATAAAATGAGCTCTAAAATCAGGATAATTTCATCTCTACATTAACTTATGACAGCCAGGCATCTCAGACTTTCTGTTTTCTAACAACAACAACAACAAAAAAACCCACACCCTTCATTTTTCTTTGTCAGTTCCCATTTACCCTGAGAGACAGACTGGATGGAGGTCTTGCCATTTAATCTCCCTCAAAAAGCCATAGAGCTTTTGCCAAATCCTACAATGATAACAAGAACTGAGGGGAAAATTTCCCAGTAAAAAGGATGACCTTTATAGGGGTCCCTTTTCTCCTTTACTCTAAATTCTTACTTGGTCCTGGGAATTTTCTTCCTTCGAATTGTCTAATAAAATGCATTATTCTTCTTAACTACTAACCCCACTAGATTTTTCTCCTTAAGTTCACTTTTTTTTTTTTTTGCCTTAGTATACCTGAGGGATTTAGCCAATCTCTTCAGTTATTGTGAATCATTATTGCAGTGAGTCTCAATGGAGGCTAGGGAGAGATGAGTTATGGGCTATGGGATATGTTCCCATCAGGAGGCTGTGCTAGATTAATTGAGCATTACAGGACATGTACTGTTTGAAAATGCTTCCAAGTTATTTAGCATTTTCCTCCATTAACTAATTATTTTAGTGTAAAATTTCAAACATATGCAGAAGTAGAAAGGATAGCACTATGAATGTCCATGTACCCTTTATCTTTGATAATTATCAACACAGAGTCAATCTTGTGTTATCTGTACCTTTATACTCCCTGTCCCCGTCTGCCAAATTGCCCAAACATATCATTTTTTCATTAATATTTAGTATATATCACTCATATATAATATTTTAAAACACAATTGTAACAGTGTCACATGTAAATAAATGAACAATAATTTTAACATCAGCAAATATTTACTTAGTGTTTAAATTTCCCCTATGCATCTCTCTCTGTTTCTCTCTGTTTCTCTCTGTTTCTTTCTCTCTCTCTTTCTCTCTCTATCACAGTTTCTTTGAATCAGGATCCAAATAAGATCCACATATTGCAATTGGTTGATATGTCCCTTAAATCTCTTTTAACCTTTCAGTTCTCCTCAAATTTTTTTTTGGGGGGGGGGCAGTTTATTAATTGAAAAACCTAAGCCATTTGTCTTCAAAATTTCCCACAATTAAATTTTGTTGATTATGTATGGGATCATTTAACATGCTTCTCTATCCTCTCTTTCCTAGAAATTGGTAACTAGATCTAGAGGCTTGATTAGGTTCAGTTTCAGTTTTTTTCATAAGAATAATTCATAAATGGTGGTGTTTACTTCTATTAGGAAACATGTACGGTTTGATTATCTCTTTTATAATGTAGCAGTCATTACTGCTTGTGGTCTAAATCAAAGGTTGACAGATTTTCTTAACAGGTCTGATAGTAAATATTTCAGCTGCTCAACTTTGTCTTTGTATGAAAGCAGCTATAGACAATACACAAACAAATGGGTAAAATGAGTGGCCAGCCTGCTGGCTATAGTTTGATAACCTCTGATATAGATTCATCAATTTATTGTGCTTGCAAAATGAGAAATTTAAATCTTATTATTCTGTCCACATAACTTAAATGGAATACACCCATTAAAATAAGTTTTCAACAACTATTTGGTTGTCCTTAGGCATAGTTTGTGCAAGAAAGATGGTTTAAATGCTCAATTATTTTCTGTATTTACCAACTTTCAAAATTATGAATTGCTTTACAGACATCCTCCAAAAAGATTTAGGAGGATTTTATTGTTGTTTAGTATCATAAACTCAAGGATTTATACATATTTAATGTGTTTTAGTTCATTATACTAATCGTTTTTATTGATTCTCGAATTGTCCCACCTTTGGCTTCATAGGAGCCTCATCAAGTTGTCTCCTGACTCTTTATTGTTTGATAGCTGTCTTGGATTTTTGGAATTTCAAACTGTTCCTTGCTTGCCTTATACATTTCTTGCCACAAATATGAAATCAACTATTTCTTTTAGGTGCCTTGGCTCCTTTTAGTGGGAAATGGTATTTAGAGACCATAATCTGAGCAATAGAGTGCTCAGAGCTAGTGGGTTGCTCATTTTTTCTAGGTCTTTTTGATATAGAGTGGTAGGAACATCCTTTTTAAGATAAAAAAGTTCATTTTGATGCTTGCTACTAAAATTCAGGACAGTAGTGTACTTATTTCATCTTTGCTCTCATAAATCTGTATCTCTGTTGTACAACAGCAAAACTCTAGTTCTTTCTGTCACTAACAAAATAACTCATTTGCTATATCCTCAGTACACATACAACAGTCTCAGGATAACAATACCAACACTACCATTATGAGTACTAACAGTGTTTGAGTTATTTGCCTTTCTTTTTTTTCTATTCAGGGGAAATACAGTCAAGTAATGTATTATAAGGTCAATTGGATTAGTTCTCCTTGGGTAGCAGTGCTACTAACTTGATATAAACTTAGACTCACTTGTTTCATTTTAATTTTGACTTTTAGAGATTGCCTTTTTAAATTTTGTTTTATAAATACATAAATGATATGCATTTTTCTTAAAGACAAAGCCATACAGCAAAGCATATTCAATGAAAGCCTCTTCATTCTATTCCTTTCTTTTGCCATAGGTAACCACTTTCTTTCATAGTTTATAGTCAATTTTTTAAATATAAAAAATGTATTCATGTGTGTGTATGTGTGTGTACATATATAGATATGTATCCTCCACCTTCTTATATAAATGACAGCATACTACACATACTTATCTTGACCTTGCTTTTTTCATTTAACAATATGTCCTGAAATGACTTCTTAGTAGTATGGAGATATTCTTCAATTCTTTTTATAGTCATATGATACTGGATTATTCTCAACCTACTTTAGGAATAATTGTTTAGAAGTATCTTGGGAGGCTATTAAAAATAAAGTCTCAGGGATAATGGTGACCACTTAAATCAAAATCTTTCCATAAATTCTCCATAAATGCACAGATCAAAACGGAAAGCAGATCAGTACACCTAGAACTCATGCTAAACATAAATAGGAGTCAAGAATATCACAGATTTCAATTACATGTTAGTCTATATGTTCAGTTATAAAGAACTGAAACAGTACAGTCAGTACCAGATTCATGCCAGAATGAAGAATTGTATGTAAGCGGGAACTGCTTAAAAAAGAGAAAGGGCAGTAGGGGTTTAATATAATCCCCAGAAAAAGTCTCATCCAGAGTGGGTAATTCTAAGAACAGAGCTAAGACCTATGGGATCAGAACATTGGCTTCTGGGGAATCAGAAGGAAGAGAGTGACTTGAAAGTGTAAGGGATTGGAGATAGCAGCCTTGGGAAGATAACTACCTTTGGGGGCAAGGGAGACTTAATCCTAAAAGAAAAGAAGGAAGCAAGGGATGGTAATTTATATAGGAACAAAAGAGAATCATAAAATCAAAAGACATATCAATCTTTCCATCCCATCCCATCTACTAAAGAAACTGCATTTCACTATGCCAATAGAAATACTCAAGACTCCAGATCCCCGGCCAAATAGAACCTCCTGTTTTTGCTGGTCCAGGAAAATACAGTACATTTCAATTGATTAGGAAACAGCAGTCAACATTCATAAAATGTTTCTATATGACAGAAAACAGAAGATGTGGATAAGACCATTTTAACTACTGAAAATTAATGACTAACCAGAGGAACACTATTGTATGACAACCCAACTTGAATTAAACAAGTATTGACAGACATGAAAAAATAACCTTGAATCACAGATTTTAAAAGCCAAACTAGAAATGCACAATAGACAAGAAGATATAAAAAATAGAATTATCCAAACTCAAGAAAAAAATTGAAGAAAGACAAAATAATCTCAATTGAAGACTCAATTCCAGGTGCCCAATGGGACGTTAGTTTCAACTAAAATATAATAAGGGACATTGGGAAGAGAAATAAAAATTGCCAAGAAAATAAAAATAAATATTAGAAAAGATCAAAAAGTATCAGAAAGAAACTAATAGATATAGAACCTACTCAACAAAGACCCAGTGAATATCTGTATATGTTTGTATGTATGTATAATTGGAGCCCCTGAAGAAGATAAACTAAACAATGGAATAGAATTAATACTTTAAATTATAATACAAGAAAGTTTTCCAAAAATTAAAGACTTGAATTTACATATTGAAAGAACCTACCTTATTCCTAAGAAAATTGATTCAGATTGGTCAGCTCTAAGACATATTCTTGTAAAACAATTACACTTTAAGAATAAAGAAAAATTCCTCTTACGCCTCCAGCAAAAAGGCCAAATTATTTACAAGGGGAAAAAAGTCAGGTTTGCATCATACTTTTCAAATGCAAAGTACAAAGTGAAAAGAAGTGAAACAATGTTTTCAAGAAATTCAAGAGAAAAAAGTGAGAACAAGAATTTTATATCAAGACAAGCTGTTCTTCAAGTACTGAGATTATTACTGAAACAGTTTTCACCATGCAAGAACTTAGGAAACCCTATAACCCCAAGCCCTTTCAGAGGAATTAGAGAAAGAGCTTCAGCCAAAAAAAGAAGTGGTCAATCTAAGGCAAAAACAGAAGTAGTAACAAGAGAATAATATGTGTATCAGTCTAGGTCTCATGAAGAGAGAGAACCCACACAGTAATTTGAACACAGAAAGTTTAATATAATTGTTGACTATAACAGAAGATTAGAGGAATGAGGGATAGGCTAGTCGAAAGAAAAGAGAACTCTAAAGAATAGAAGAGTAGCAGGCACAGTAGAAGCCACTACACTGGGGCCAAGATAGAGGGCCCAAAGAAGAGTGTGCCCTCCCCCATTCTCAGAGCTGAGATGTAGAACTTGTTGGAGGGGGCACAGCTATGGCTCACTGGACAAGAGAAGTCACTGTGGTGCCACAGCTGTAGAGCTTGTTAGAAATTTACCCTTTAATGCTCTAGGAAAGCTATTCAGGGAAAGGTGTCTTTTTGGAGAAACTGCTGCAAAACCACTTAAGGTGAGGAAGGCGGCGGCTGCTGCTGCTGGCCACTGATTACTAGTTGCTTCCATGCACTGCAGGAAATGGGCAACAGAGAAGATTGGAGTGCTGCAGAAGCCTGCCGAGCAAAACACTGGAACCAGAAAGCAAGCCACTTTCCTACTGTAATATTCTTAGGATATCACTTAAAACTAATAAATCAAATAGTAGAAGTGTAAATGAGAAAGTTAAAACAAAATTCCAAAACTTTCTAAATACCAAAGGAGCAATAAGATCAAGAAATAGACCACACAGAGAAAGAGGTAAACTAATATGGAAAACACAGAAAATAAAACAAGGTTGAAACCAAATGCATAATTTATATTAATAAATGTAAGTGGTTTTAACTTACCTATTAAAAGGAAATAATTTTCAGATTGTTACTCAAAGTTAAATCCAGCTTTATACTGTGTAGAGTGGGCATATATGTAAAGTGAATCAGAAAAGCTAAAAATAAAATGATGATCAAGGATACACCATGGAAGTTCAAGTGATATAATAGCAGAAATTGCAATTCTGGTATTAGAGAAGGTAGAATTCAGATCAGGATGCATTAAACAAGACAGGGAAGCCATTTTATAATGCTTGAAGGTGTCACAATTTATAATGAAAGTGTAATGGTTAAAAATATTTCAGTACCAAAATAGAAATTATGATAGATGCAAAGAGATATAGACAAACACCCTAATAGGAGATTTAACATAGCTCTCTTAAGGTAAGACAGGCTAGGAGGACAAAAAAAAGTACTGAAGATGTTAATGAATAAGGAAGAAAATCATGAACTTTGACATAATTCAGCACACTACTGGGAACTCATATTTCCCAATTTTTTATTTAATTTTATTATTGATTTCAAGTATACAGTACAATGGTTAAATATTTATATAGTTTATAAAATGATTGCCCTGATTGCTCTTTTTCTCCTCTGGTTCTATACCTAGCCATTACATTATTGCTAACTGCCTTCCCTATGCCATGCTCCCAAGTTTCAAAACTTTTACTGCAAAACTACAGTACTTAGGAAATTGCAGGACTGACATAAAGATAGACATAGCAATCAGTGGATTAGATTTAAGAATCCAGAAATAAAGCCACACATTTACGCTCAATTGATTTTTAACAAGAGTTTCAAGACAGTTCAGTGGGGTTTGTCAACAACTGATGCAGGGACAACTGGCTATCCACATGCAAAACAATGAAGTTGGACCCTGCCTTCACACTATATACAGAAATTAACTTCAAGTGGATGATAGACCTTAATGTAAGAGCTAGAACTATAAAAATCTTAGAAAAAAAACATAGAAGTAAACCTTAGATTGGGCAATAATTATGAGATATAGCACCAAAAGCACAAACAACTAAAGAAAAACTAGATAGATTGGACCTCATCAAAATTAAAAGCTTTTGTGCTTTTATGGACACTATTAATAAAGTAAAAGACAACCACACAATGGGAGAAAATAGGTAAGTCAATAAAGACAGAATGTAGATTAGTATTTCCCAGGGACTGGGATAAAGGGAGAAATGAAAGTGGCTGCTAATAGATATAAGGTTTCTTTTTGGAAGAGTGATGAAAATATTCTAAAATTAGGTACAGTGATCTGGCACAACTCAAAAATCACTGAATCATATACTTATGGGGTGTGAGTTATATCTCAATAAAGCTTTTGTTTTTTTTTTTTAATCACATATCTGATTCAGCATATAGTATTGGGGAAACTGTATATCTCCATGCAAAAAAATAAAGTTGGACCTTTACCAAATACAATAATTAACTCAAAACAGATCAACTTGTAGGAGAAAAACAGAGGAAAAGCTTTATGATGTTGAATTTGGAAATGATTTCTTGGATATGATACCAAAAGCACAAGCAACAAAAGAAAAAAATAAAATTAGACCGCATCAAAATTTTGTTCATCAAAGGACACTGTCAACAGAGTGAAAAGGGAACTCACTCAATGGGAGAAAATATTTGCAAATTATATATCTGTTAAAGAGTTAGTGACCAAAATATATATATATATATATTTAAAAAGAAAAAAAAAGAAACTCCTTCAACATAAAATACATAACAAAACCAAAAAAGAAAAAACCAACCTGATCTAAAAATGGACAAAAGACTTGAAAAGACATTACTGTAAAGAAGATAGACAAATGGCCAATAAGCACATGAAAAGATGCTCAACATCACTAATCATTAGGGAAATTCAAATCAAAACCACAGAGAGATAAGCACTCCACATCCATTAGGATGGATGGCTATTATCAAATAAATAGAAAATAGCAAGTGTTGGTGATGATGTGAAGAAACTGGAACTCTTGTGTATTACTAATGGAAATGTAAAATGGTGCAGCCACTATGGAAAACAATATGGTGGTTTCTCAAAAAATAGAATTACTATATGATTCAGAATTTACACTTCTGGGTATATAGGCAAAAGAATGAAAGCCAGGGACTCAAGCAGATATTTATATACTTGTGTTTAGCAGCATTATTCACAATGACCAAAAGGTTGAAGCAGTCCAACTGTCCATCAGCAAAAGAACAGGTAAACAAATACAGTGTATATATGTATATACAATGGAATGTTAGTCAGCCTTTAAAAGAAAGGAAATTCTGCTGCGTACTATAGTGTGGATGAACCTTAAGATATCCTGCTAAGTGAAATAAGCCAGATACAAAGGACAAATACTATGTAATTCCACTTATCTGTCTGAGGGAACTAATAGAGAGAAATTCACAGAGACATAAAATAGAATGGTGGTTGCCAGGAGCTGGGGAGAAAGAAGGGGATAGGGAGGTGCTGTTTAATGGGTACAAAGTTTCAGTTGGGAAAGATGAAAAAGTTCTGGAGAGGGGTGGCGGTGAGAGGTTGCACAACAATGTAAATGTGCTTAATGCCCCTTTTGAGAAAAAAGGAAACGTGTTTATACACACATACACATATATAATATATATGAAATTATTTTATATACTTAGTTTTATGGAGATAAACACAGGAATATGAAACCAGAAAATAATGAAAAGGTCACCTGTTGGGAGTGTCTGGGAATATGGTGGAAATTATGATAATGAGAGAGAGACTTCTCTGAGAATACCATTTTATAATCTTTTGACTTTGTGTTATATAAATATTTTACTTAATAAATAAAATTAAACCAAAAAAGATGAACAAAGCAGAAACAAACTGAATTGTGTATTAAATGCATATCATAACCATATTGAAAAAAGAATTCAAATAACCTGAACACTGAACCTTCACTGTACGCCCTTAATGGAGTATATTTTAAAGAAAAAATGAAACTGCAAAGAAATTCTGACTTTTTCTTAATTTTGATGGTTTTGCCATAATCTAAAACTATTTTGCATGTATTGAAGATAGAGCAAATGAGTAAATAATATACAAATGTGGAATGAGAGAAGATGAAGAAGAATACTGCATTATAAGATTTGATAGGAGGCATCTGTATGGACTCTAAACTTTAACTTATATTTGTATGTCTGTATCATATGTATATATTTTCCAAGCTCTGTCCATTGAAAAGGCCTGGAAGCAGTGACACCTCAGAGACACCTCAGAAGCTATGAGCACACCTTGATTTTGGTTACTAAATCCCGTTCTCTACTAAAAGGAATTATGCTCCTTGGAGAAATGACTGATTCAAAGGCTGAGCAGAAGAGAAAATATAAGGTGAATCTGGAACATCTTACCATGCCAGAAAACAAAGACATCTCAAAGAATGTTGGGGACATAACAGAAGAATATAGGAACTAGATTGAAGAGGTTCTTACTAACCAAAATTGAAACAATATGAGTATGAAAAAGAATAATAAAAATAAAAGAACAATGGTAGTAGTATTCATGGTTCCCTAGTAATATACAAGGGGGGAAAAAAACAAGTTTCAGGAAAAGGCCTTCTTTACAGAATGCAAGCTAATAAATAGAGATGGAATGGTAGAAAATTTTAATAGATTCAGTGAAAGATAATCAATGAATGCTAAACCCAGAGAGTAAAACAGCTTATTGGAGAATAGAATATTCAGTCTCAAGTTTCTTCCCACTGATTACCTATTACAAAGGTATTGCAGTGAAGAAACCTGTCAGTCACCCATAACAAGTGATCAAATTTAGTATCATTAGAAATTTGGCAAACTGACATGTGCCTCTTGAAGTAATGCAATGAGTAGTAGTCAACATTACTTGTATAGTATTTTTGTCAAAACTGTTTTAGCATGAACCTAATTAATTATAAGGAAGCAATTAGAAAAAAATCAAAATCGTGGGACATTCTATAAAACAGCTAGTCCAAACTCTTCAAAAATATCAACAGGCAACAGGGCTATTCTAGATTAAAGGAGACTAAAGAAACATGACAACCAAATGCAATATGTGATTCTTGATTGGATCCTGTATTAAAAAATTAAACAGCTATAGAGAACATTTTGGGGGTAATTGAGAATATTTTTTAAATTCTTGAGTATGATAGTAATGCAGCATTAAAGGAGACTATCCTTGTTCTGAGGACAAATGTACTGATATATTTAGAGGTAAAGTGTCATGATGTCTCTAAATTTCACATAGTTCAGAAGACAAAGTGTATATAGATATATGGGAAAATGTGGTAAAATGTTATTAGTTATTTAATCTAGGTGAAGGATAGATAGTTGTTCATATGCTGTTTTACTACTTTCTCTAGGTTTAAAATTTTTCAAAATAAAAAGTTTAAAATAAATTATATATATAATTATACATATATATGTGTGTGTGTTCATGTTCCCCAGGCCTCCTCTGGACCTCTCCCCAGAGTTGCTGAATCAGAATCTCTAGGTAATGGGGCTTGGGATTCTGCATGGTAAATGGCTCTCCCGAGACTCTAATGCAATTGGTCTATATTTGGGAAGCATTGCTCTAGAAGAGCATTCTTCTCTATTAAAATTTTGTATGATTTGTGTGTATGTTTGAGTGTGCGCGCGCACGTGTTCTGTTCTCATAAGAACATTTATTACTCTCTCACAGAGTCCTCCAGGGGAAAAGGTAGAAAGGTAGGATGATTTACAGGTGACATTATCTATCAGTGCTGCCAAACTTTTCCTCATGACCCTTTGTTCTACTGACCTTTTTCACTGCTCAAGACTGATTATTTCTTGTAAACAGAGTTGTCTGGATCACTAGTTCTCAAACTTGGCTGCCAGTTAGGATCACTTAGGAACTCTTAAAATTTTCAGTGCCTAAGCCTTAGATCAGTTAAATCAGAATTTCTGGGGTGACATGGATGTATTCTTTAATGCTCCCTACAGGATTCCAGTGTCCCTGGTCTAGAGCAAAAGCCAGCCTCTGGTGGCCCCTAACTAAGTGTGTTAGGATCCCAGTACAAACTGCCTGCTTAGCAAACTTGGTCACGTACTCTGGTGTATATATGTACATTGACTTGAAAGGAACCTTTTGTATGTTTCTGTCACTAATCAGCCTTTTCATTTACTAAGTCACCTCCCAGACCTAGTAAAAAAGGGGATTTAAAAAGATGCACATTTCATTTTCTGGTCACAGAAATTTGAACTCTGTTTATAGAAATTTGTGGGGGGAAAAAAATTTTAGAGAGAAGTAACTTTAACTATGGTGGCATAAATGTTTATAAAGTTAATTTTTTAAAATTTGGCTTTGGGGAATTCTAAAACCATCTATAGCTATGCCTAGCTCAAGATTAGTCACAATTCCCACTGCCAATTGAGTTAATCTGAATTAATTTGTGTTTGAGTGTGTATATGGGGATATAGCTGGGAAGTGGTGATAGAATCCTATCAGAGCTAAAAGGAATCCTAACAGTCCTTCCCCACTACAATCATTTCTTCCTCAGAGAAGATGGTTTGTTCAGCACCTACCTGTCTTCTAGTTCTACTCATTTCTGTCACTCTTGGGGCAAAATTTAGATAGGCCACCAAACCTTGGTTTGAAAGCACTGCTTTAATTCAGTGTCCTTATCTGACAAATACAGAAACAGGCAGAGGAAAGCAAGTTGTCCAAGACTGTACAGAGAGCGGCATATTTCTGTACATGTATTTGTATACACACACATATACAAAGCTCTTCTGGGAGGAGAGAATACATTGGGGCTGTCATGGAATCATCTTGACCACCATAGAGTCTAATAACTTCACAAAGCTTGTAATTATGTAGCACAATGGCAGGGTGGAGAGTAGGGCCCTGGTTCCTGGTGTGAGTGTTGTTCTGTTACCTGCCACCAGAGGGCATGAACTATGATTAGATTCTAGATCTTTTGATCTGCATTTAAATCCAGAGCTTCATCAGGTCATTGTTTAAACAGCTGTACCCTAATTTATTCAGTAGTTTTTTCATCTTGAGAGCACCTGGAAACTCTTTATAACTTGTTCCATATTAGTATTTTTAAGGGAAGCAGAACACTTGTAGCATGCTTACGTTTAGAATTAAAGAGACCTGGCTTTGTAATATTAGCCACTTACTAGTTCAGTTGTGCGGTAAGTTGCTTTGCTTTGACTTTTAACCTTGAGTTTCAACTACCAGGTCATTAATAAACTGCCACAAATGGTTTTTGTGAGGATTAAATGTAATAACATGGTAAAACATCCATCAATTCCTGGCACCCATTTAATAAATGGAGATATTTTTGCTTTGTTCAATAAAACTCTCATAGAGCTTAGAGTTGGAAAATGCATACACATTACAAGGGGAAAAAAGGAAATTCAAGCAGTGTTAAAAGCTAAGGATAAATAAGAAGGAAGCAGGATTAAGAGGCTATTTTAGGTAGATAGTCTAGGAATGCCTCTCTGAGGAGCTGAGATTTCAACAAAAAACTATTTGAGGAAAAGGAAAGGTGTTTGAAGCAAAGAGACACAGGTTAGTGTGTTTGAGCAACAGAAAGACCAGTGAATAATGATAGATGTGTTAGGAGAAGTAAGCAAGTTCCAGATCATATAAGTTGTGTTAACATGCATAAAAGAATTTAGATTTATTTTGTGCTGTGGGATACGAGCATAAGAGTGATGTGATAGGAGATATATATATATATATATATATATATATATATATATATATATTTTTTTTTTTTTTTTTTTAATGAACATTCTGGCTGCTATGTGGAGAGCAGACAGTAGGAGGCAAAAGTAGAAATAGTCTGGTTAGAAGTCTGTTACAAAAGTCTAGGCAAAGTCTTCCTGTGGCTTAGAACAAGTTTGGAGGAGATAGCAAAATCAAGAATTCTGTTTTAGACTTACTCATTTGGCAATCTCTTGGTGTCCACATAGAGCTATAGGATAAGGCAATTTGGAAATATGAGCATGAAACTCAGAGCAGAGGTTTGGGCTGGAGACAGTTATTATATGACAAAAAGAGAGTGGGGACCAAGAAATGACCTGTCTTTTTCCTTGTAAGCACCCCAGGCCATTGTTTACTTTGAGGAGACCCTCAAATTGTTGTTTTTATTCTTCACTTCCTGCTTTCACAAATTTATGACTCCAACATTTTTTTTTTTTTTTTTTTTTTTTTACTGAGAGTACGGAAGGGTCGTGTGAAGAAATATTTGAAGATATTAATGTGATGAAGGCTCTGGAGACAGAGGAGTTGGGTTTAAATCCTACCTCTACTATTTTCTAATTTAGTAATCTTGGATATTTTATTTAATTTCTCTACTCTCAGTTTTTTCGTCTATAATAATAATAACACTAGCCAGCATTTATCTAACAATTATTAGATACCAGGCAATATTTTAAGTCCTTTGCATGTATTAACCTATTTTAATCCTTAGAACAACCCATTGAGGTAATAAGTATTCTTATCCCACTTTATCATGAAGGAAATTAAAGCCAGAGGGAGGATTTGCAATTTGCCAAAAGTTACACACCAAGTAAGTATCCGCTGGATTTGAATCAAGGCAGCCTCGCTCCACTATTTCTCTCCTAATTCACAGAATTGTTGTAATGGTTAAATGAGATAACCCACTTGAAGTGCTTAGCACGTGGAGCCTGGAACATAATGTATGCGTAATCAGTGTTTTCTTTGAGAGGCAACATAGAACCAGATGAAAAGTCCTGAGGCTCCAGCCTGACTTCAGGAACAACGTACATGACCATGAACTAGTTTCTTAGGCTCTCTGGACTTCAGTTTTGTCATCTGTAATATAAAACCTTCATACTATATGGCCTCTGAGGTCACTTTAAATGTTAAAATTCTATCTGTGACCTCCTACCCAAGACAGATTATGGATACATTTGAGTTTGGGAGGGGGGTCCCCACATCACCTCAGAGTGTGGGAAATAAGGTACCTCAGTAATTCTTTGGGTTGGTAATTTTTCTTTTTGCCCTTCTACTTTTGAAGAAGCTTGCTAGGAGGTACTGAAACAATAGTTCAGAACCATGAAATCTGGGGTGAGACATCATATATTGGAATTTGTCTCTACCACTTACTACCTTGGACAAGTTACTTGTCTTGAGTTTCTGTTTCATCATCCGCAAACTAGGAATAACAATAGTGCATACCTCACAGTATTATTTCAAATATACAGTAAGAAATTACATATAAAATATTAGCTATTAGAAGGGTTCCCAGAGCTGAGAGGATTTTTTTTTTTTTTTTTAGCTTTTCAAGTTCCAGATGAGGTAGAGGCACCTGAGTAACCTGTTCCTAAAAAATGGAATTGGGTGTTAAATGGTGAAGCACTCTAGTTGTTGGGAACTAAGGACCCGAATCTGAATTTTCTAATTGTGCAAGCATTCCTTACTACTTCCCTCTTTTACCAAGGTGTAGGGAGCATTTTTCTAGAACAGTTGTCCCTTGCTTTGCTTTATCCATAGGTGTATTGAACCACTCATGACAAATATGATCTAGGTTCGGTTTGCTTCAGCCGTACCCTACCTAAGGAGAGTTGTTTTCCCCACACACACACATACGAGGCCCGAACCAGAATTTCTGGAGAAATTTATTTTTTTTTCTTTTAACTGGTAAAAAGAGTAGTAGTTAAGACTCTTTGAACTACAAGTGACAAATTCAACTCAAACCAGATTTGAGGAGGGGTAAAGAAGGATACAGGAGTTACTGACTTGTATAACTGAGAAACCTAAGGCCTGATGTTAGCATTTGGATGCAGGATTTCAGACACTCTGATGTCTCTCCATCTCTTGCTCGCCCTTGGCTTTATTCTCAGTTATATTCTTCATATAGCAAATCTACAAACATCTTTCTAGCCATCCTCTCAGAGAAAGAAACGCTCTCTCCTCCAATATACATATATCAGAAAACAGTTGACCCAACTTGGGACATACATGCTCATATGCTCATTCTTGGTCTAAGGGAATCTGATACTCTTAAATGCCATTATTTTCCATTCCGTGACTGGGCAGTTAGAGTCATATGACAGACATTCCCAACAAATCACATAGAATTAGGGTGGGTTGTTTTCCAAAAGGAAAAAGTAAGTGATAGCAGTTTTAGATTAAGTGATAAGAATGTCCACGTTGCTATCAGCATCCTTGATGTAAGTGACTTTGGGAAGCTTGACGTAGCCTAGCCAGCTTTGAGACTAAAAGTTTATTTAAATCATATGGGTGATAACGCTCTTCTTTTTTCATTTTCTTCTCTCTTCTCCCTTCTTCCCGTTTAATTTAATTGTAGTTATTAATCAGTACTTAATCCCAAAAGCTGATTTTTCTTTTTTCATTTTACATGCATACTAATAGTTTAACATAGTGTTTAAGAGTATGAGCTCAAGGGTAAGATCGCCTGGGTTTTGGTCCTATCTTTGTTATTTACTCACTTTGAAATCTTAAGAAGTTTGCTTTATACCTCATTTCTCATCTATAAATTGAAGATAATACCTACTTCACCAGGTAGATATTAGTAGTGGAAAGTAATTGGTGCAGTGTCTTGTGTACAGTAAAGTGCTGAATAATATCAGATACTATTGTTATTTCCAACTCTGCAGCTTTGGAGCAACCTAGTGGTTCTTTTGTCAAGAACAGGAAATCTGCAGTAGTTTGGGAAACTATCCAAAAGCACTAGATTTTGGTATCTCAGGACAGAGAGTTGAAGCTAGATTGAAAGAAGTACTTGGATACTTGGAGCTTTTTTTTTTTTTTTTCCTTTACTAATTAGAAGACCTACTACAGTAACAGTAATCTTTTTTTTACAATTTCTTAATTAAGTGGTGCATTCCTCTTTGCTTTTTCTTGCTGAATGACAATGTACAATTAACCTCTCTAGGCTTCTTTTTCCTCTTTTGTAAAAATATTTTCAGATAGGATGATCTCTTACATCTTCATCATTGCCTGATCCTAAGTTGTTTAAGTTAAAATAAATATCAAAAAGTGTTTTGTACTTTGTGTGTGTGTGTGTGTGTGTGTGTGTGTGTGTGTGTGTGTGTGAAAAAGAGGGTATACAAACTAGGGTGAAGAGCAAGAACGAGCGAGCAAGAGAGAGAGAGAAACAGTGAATTAGTTTATATTGACGTAAACCAAAAAGATTTACTCGTGAATTGGGTTTTATCAGTTGACATAATTGGTTTCTTCTTAAGAAATTATTAAGAAGAATAACTTTCACACTCTACTGTTTAGATCATTTCTAATTTGTTAATTCTATCTCACATCTATTTTGGATTTTTCAAGGAAAACTTTTTAGGCATTATAATATATAATTGGTAATACTTATCTTGGAGTCACGAAACTTGGTTGGGGACTTTGTTCCACTACTTACTTTGCAACATTACACTTGGGCAAGTTATATTCCCTCTGTGTGCCTCATTTCTTCATCTGTCTAATGAGGCATTTCTTCTGTTTAACCTTTAAGTCCTTTCCTAACAATCTATGATTCCGTAACTTATCACAGCATAGGTTGTGGCAGGAGTAGCTGGATTCCAAAGGGAAAACTTAATATCACCATTCCCTTTAAAACATATTTTTTATCTGTTGCTCATTATGTTTGCTACAGGATTTCGGCTGAATGCCTCCTCTTGGCCCATGTTCCTTTTGAAGACGCTAAATGGAGCAGAGATGGCTCCCATCAGGATTTTCCATAAGGTACAGTGTCCCTCAGATACCACCAACTCCAAACTGCTTAAGGTCAAATGCTTACATTCTTTCAAATACTAAGCCTCTAATGTCTATATGTTTATGGTCTGAGGATACCTTCTCAGAAACTAGTTCAGCAGAAGGATTTTTTGGTACCTTTTGAAAGAACAATTATGCCTAGAGGAACATTAGATTATAAATTAGGATTCCTGAATTTTGGATCCCAGCTCTGCCAATAATAAGCTATATCCTTTTAACCTCATATATAAAAAAGTGGGATTTTATCTGCCTCACAGAGTAAAAATGTGTTTACTAGTAAAACATGTAAAATATGATATAAATCTAAAGGAGCTGGTTTTATTACAGATCTTGGAGTTTTATAAGGTCCATATGCTAAACAGAAAGAAAGGAGATGATTTTTTGAGTGCCTATAGTATGTTTGGAGTTTATATGCACTACCCCATTTAATATCCACAGTTAACTTTCTGAAACAAGAATTATTATTTCTATTTAATAGTTAAGGAAACAAATACTTTCAAATAAGCAGCTTGCACAAGATCACATGGCCAATAAGTGGTGGAACAGAGATCCAAAACCTGTATTCATTCTTCCTTGTTTCTCAAGTGATGAGGCATCAGTCTGCTCTCAGTTGATTTCTTTAATGAGATTAGAGTTACTGTAAAGGGTTGTGCTGCTATTAAAGTCTAAATCCTGAGAGTACTCTGGTTCCCAGAATATAGTCTACTGGGCAACTTAAAAACTCTTTCACTGCAGAATATCTCAAAATGTTGAGCAGAGATTCAACAAATGTTCTTTTAAATGCTTTGCTGAGCTTACTAGAGAGTAATAACACTCTCCAGAGGCCAAAATAAAGAAGGCAAACCAGAGTGTTAAGTCTATGTACTGAACCCGCAGGCGTTTTAAGGGGCTTTGCCAGTCTTACTTTCCAAGAATCTTGTCTTTTAATAGCCACAATAGGATAGGAGGTTAGGCTTTGGGCCCAGGCAAGCCAGGGCATGGACCTGAGACTGCCACATACAAAACCAGATCAGATCCTTCATATGTTTACTCCTTTAACATAATAGTGAAAAGGCTGTTATGTTGATGAGGAAGAGTCTTTGCCTGGCTTTGGAAAGGGGTGGGAAGAGAGACATCTCCTCCATAAAATAATCTTCCCAATGACAGTTCAGGGGTCAGATATAGTACCTGTGTTATCTAAGAACTCCAGAGTTGTATGGAGATATTTCTGAATGTCTGGCAGAAGCAAACCCAAAACCTCTCTAGAGGATTTTATTGCTTTCAACCCCAATGTCATAGAAGTCCCAAAAGTAAAGTACCACTGAAGATGAGTACTCGATTCAGAACTATAGAGCCCTCAAAACAAATCCAACATAGTGGGACATCAGTGGACACAATAAACAATAATATTATTTTTAAATGAGAAAAGTATAAAATTCTATTTTTAAAATACATTTGAAAAAATCAAATTGAACGTCTAGAAATGAAACTTAACCATTAAAATTAAAAATAGGTATACAAGCAACTTAGACATAGATGAAGAATTAACTGAAAGACTTGTAAGAAATTTCTCTAGAATGCAGCACAGAGCGATAAAGAAATGGAAAATATTAAAGAAAAAAGAATAATATTGGAAGGTCCAATGATGCTGAACATGAAATCCAGAAATACTTATCTTAGAAAGAATGAAAAAGAGTCAACATTTGAAAAGATAATGATAATTTTCCAGAGTGTACAATAAAGACAAATATATACCTTAAAACATTGTGGTATAACTAAAGTCAAAAGAAAACATCTAAGCAAGTAATCACACAGAATACCTTCGATAGAATTAAAGTTAGGCTGTCAGCACATTTCTTGACAGCAGCAGTACAAGCCAAAGATTACAGAATATCTTTGAAGTACTGAGGAAAATTAGTTGTCCACTTAGAATTTATATCTAGTTAGACTATTATTTCATAATGAATATAAAATCAAGACATTTTCAAACAAACTAATATAAGTAGATACTAACATATCTGTTGAAAGAACAACTGAAGAATATATTTCAGGAAGAAGATAATTGAATTCATAAAGGAAGAAAAGATGCAAGAAGTGTTAGGGAAGGATTGGTTAACATTTAGGTAAAGCTAATCAAGCATTGCCTAAAACTGCATAAATGAGTTATAATAACAAAAGTGATTAATCAGTATAACCATGTGGAATAAATTATCAAACATTTACAAATATAAAGAACAATCTGGTGATGGGTTGAGGGGATGTGGGTTGAGGGGCTGGGAGAAAGGGGTGAAGGATTAAAGAAGTACAAATTAGTAGTTAATAGATGGTCACGGAGGTGGGGAACATGGCACAGGGAATGCAGTTAGCATTAATGTAATAGCTAGGTGGAGAGCCAGAAGAGAGAAAGAGCAACCAGGGGAATTGTTTTATAAACTATATAAATGTCTAACCAATGTATTATATACTTGAAATTAATAATAAAACTTTTTAAAAACAAAAAAAAATCAAACACTTATTAACTCAAGTTAAATATTCTAAGGCTCTCGTATTGTTTGAGACTAGAGATAAAAATGAGTTTTAGACGTATATCAGCTATACAGTTACAATCTTAAGGGGATCCGCTAAAAGACTATAAATAGAATGGGTAACATCTGAATCAATGGAGAGGGAAAAGGGAAGCAAATTCAGTCAGTTGTAAAGGAGAAAAAGAACCTTAAAAAACCAAGTAAAATAGAAATATAGGAAATATAATAATTATAATAAACTTAAATATATCGATTACCACAAGAAATAAGCTTAAACTCATCAGTCTAGTCAGACATAGATTGTTAACTCTAGCTACATGCTATTTAAAGGAGACCCTGCTAAAGTATGATGCAAAAATTTTGAAAGTAAAAGAACATAAAAGATATACCAGGAAAACCTAAGCTGCTGTTACTATGCTGAAGTTAGACAAAGCAGACTTTGATGCCAAAAAAACATTAAAGCAGTCATTATCTAATATATATATGCAATATATATACAACTATATACATAATATATAGTTTTATATATATCATATATATATACATGCCTTACTGTTAAATTGTACACCTGAAACTTACTGAGTTTTGTTAACCAATGTCACGATAATAAAAAATTAATTAATTTTTTAAAAAGATACCATTTATGACAGCAAAAAATTATAATACGTCTAGTAAAAAAAATGTTAGTAAAAAGCTGGAGATATTTATAGAGTGCATTTTAAAATCTGTATTAAAGAAGAAATCTACATTAAAGAATACTTAACAAATAGAAAATGCTATTATGTTTTGGTTGGGAAGGCTCAATATCATATATACAAGTTATTCCCAAATTAATTTATAAATTCACTGGGATTCCAGTCAAAATCCAAATAGAGTTTTTCTGTGGAACTTGAAAAGCTGATTATAAAATTCACATGAAAGATCAAGGAGGAAAAAAAATAGCCAAAACAGTTTTGGAGAGTGACAAAGTAAAGAGACCTTTTCTTCCAAATATCCATTTAATAAGATTATTATTGGTACAGGACCAGACAGTAAAACCAGGGGAACAGAATAGAATGTACAACACTTATTCATTACACTGCAAATCGGTTGGGGAGTAAAAAGAACACCCTACCGATGTACAATGTTACAACTACTTTGGAGGGCAACTTAATGTTTAATAAAGCAGGAGAGGTATATATCTGTCCTATAACCCAGCAATTTTACTCCTAGAAACCCACCTACATGTGTACAAAGGAATAAGTGCAAGAATGATCATTAAAACTCTTTTGAAATAGTAAACAATTGGAAAAACCTTAAATGTCCATCAAAAGAAAATGAATAAATTATGATGTAGACATATAATGGAGTACCATTAGCAGTTAAAATGAACTGGAGCTAAATTTGTCAACATGGAAAATTTCAAAAACACAATGTTGAGCAAACAAGTTATAGAATATTTACAATATAATACTATTTATATAAAAGTTTTAAATAAGCAAATAGATATGTACATATAAAGTATAAAAGCATGTGTAGGGAATGGGACAGGAGGGCACAAAAGGGGATTCAACTTTATCTGTTACCTTTTATTTCTTTTTAAAAAAACCTGAAGCAAAAATGTCACAACGTTAGGATTAATAGAGTAATACTTTGGTATACTTTGAAATTCATTTAAAAGAAAGACTAACTCTCCATTATAAATCTTACCTTAGGGGTCCCTTTTTAATCATCCAAATGAGGTAGCAGTCTTTTGGCATACATAGCCTCTCTCTTGCCTCTAGGTCTATATATTTCTTTTCTCATCTAGGAACCACCATCACCTTCCCACAACTTCTTCAAAATGGGAATGAAGTTAGAAGCTGTGGACAGGAAGAACCCTCATTTCATATGCCCAGCCACTATTGGGGAGGTGCGGGGCTCAGAAGTGCTTGTCACTTTTGATGGGTGGCGAGGGGCCTTTGACTACTGGTGCCGCTTCGACTCCCGGGACATCTTCCCTGTGGGCTGGTGTTCCTTGACTGGAGACAACCTACAGCCACCTGGTACTAAAGGTAAAGGCCCATCTATGAGCTCTAGAAATCAGGACCCAAATTGTTAATAGAAATTACTTATATTTCTCATGGTCATCATATCTTCACTAATAAACCTCACTAGGAGGCAGAGGAGGAGCAAGGGCCAGCAACTTAGGTAAAAACCGAAGTCTATCCTAGAGTCATCAGAAACAGTAAAAACAAAATATCAAATGAAGCTGGATGTGAAGTTTGTGATAAAGTAAAAATTTATTGCTTTAAATATCTTGGTTTATTCTCAGGCAACTAGTTTCTCACCTTCTGACTTTTGTTCCTAACCCATTTCACAGTTTGAGGAGTGTCATTTTCAAGGTAAACATCTTGTGCGGGTCATAGGGGCTTTTATATGAGTTGGAGTAGCATTGTGTTATAAAAATACTTGAAAAGCACTGTAGCAGAATGGAAAAAGCATGAGTTTCAAAGTAAGATAGACTTAGGTTGCAGTTCCACCTCTGCCTTTTACCAGCTGTGTGGCTTTGGGTAGTTAGCTCACCTCTCTAAATCTCAGATTCCTCATCTGTAAAAGAATACTGCCTTTATAAAGTTATGGTGAGGAATAATTGATATTATATGGGTGGATTACTCACATAATATCTGGCAAATAGCAAGTGCTAAACAAATTTTTTTATTGTATTACTGCTACTATTATAGTTATTAGGTACTATATTTATTACAATTACACTATATTATTACTGTATTACATATTATAACATGCTATTATGCTATTATAAAAATAACCACTACCAAAGGGCAAATATATATATTCTTCCATGTGGTACCAGAATAGTTCCACAGAGTTATTGAACAGTAAATTATATTTTTAATGATGACGTTGAAGATTATCCAGGATAGAGTTTGAGATAGCTGCTCTTAATAAAGGAAATAATATGAATCTCAACCCCTTAAGTCTAAAAGTAGTGATGAAGCTGAGGAAAGTCACCCTTCATATTGTCTGTAGGTATCTTTTAAACACCTGTTGAATTCATTCATTCAATTAGCCATCTATTTATTGAGCACCTGATTTTGAACCAAACTGAGGATATAGTAGTTTTAAAAAAAAACTGAGCAGCATTCCTGCCCTCATGGTACTTCATTCTAATGGGATGAGATAGTAAACATTTAAATCAAGAAATAAATGAGGTGATTTCAGATAGACAATATTTCCTAAGGAAGTAAAATATGATAAAATACCAATAGTAAAGATGTGATTATGAAGGAAGATTTTTAACAGCTTTAGTGAAGTATAATTAAAGTAAAAAAAAAAAAGTATATATTTAAAGTATACAATTTATAAGTTTTGACATATGTATGCATTCATGAAACCATTACCACATTCAAGATAATGAACATATCCATCATCCCCCAAAGTTTTCTTGTTCCCCTTTGTGGAGGGGGAGCTTCTTTAGATACAATTTCTTTTCACGAAAATCTTTCTGAAGAAGTGATATTTGAATTGAATGATAAGAAGGAGCCATTCAAAGAAAGCGAATTCCACGCAGGCAGCTGAGATGCACACACTGAGAATGACCACTCTGACTCCTGCACTATGTGAGGGGAAGAATGGCACAATCATGTAGGACCTTGGAAGCCAGAATGAGAATTTAGATTTTATTGCAAACATAGTAGGAAATCATTAAAAGGTACTATATAGGGGAGTGACAAAATCTGATTTATTTTTTTAAATCACTTGCACTTGAATCCAGTATACAAAAGAATACTTTAACTCAATGAATAAAAAAGACAAATAACCCAGTTGGAAAAATGGGCAAAGGATTTGAATAGACTTTTCTCCAAAGATCTACAAATAGCTGATAAGCACTTAAAAAAACTGTCAGCATCATTAGTCAATAGAGAAATGCAAATCAACACCACAAGGAGACACCATTTCACATATATGGGTATGGCTATAATCAAAAGAGACAGTAACAAGTATGACAAGAATGTGGAGAAATTAGAACACTTGTACATTGCTATTAAGGCTATAAAATGTTGCGGCCACATTAGGAACAGTTTGGAAGTTATTCAAAATGTTAAACATAGAGTTGCCTGTCACCCAGCAATTTCACTCATGGGTATATACCCAAGAAAATATAAAACATACATCCACTCAAAAATATATCATGAATGTTCAGGGTAGCCTTGGTCATAACAGCCAAAAGTTAAAATAACCCAAATGTTTGTTTTCTGTTGAATAGATAAATAAAATATGGTATATTCATATGAAATGTTTTTTGGTAATAAAAAGGAGTAAAGTGCCAATATATGCTACAACATACATGAACCTTAAAAGCATTATGCTAAGTGAAAAAAGCCAGTCACAAAAGACCACAGGTTGTATGATTGCATGTATACAAAATGTCCAGAATAGGCAAAAACAGAGACAAAAATAGGTTAGTGGTTGTCAGGTGCTGGGGTGGGAGAAGGGAAATGGGGAATGACTGCTAAAAGATACAGGGTTTCTTTTGCGGATGATGAATATGTTTTTAAAATTAAATAGCGATGATGTTTGCACAACTTTGTGAATCTAGTAAAAGCACTGAATTGTATACTTTAAAAGAGTGGGTGTTTAAATTATATGTCAATGAAGCTGTTTTTTTTTAAATCACTTGGGTTGCTCTGTGGGGAATGGGTTGTGCCATGGTATCTATGGACAAGGAAGAAAAAAGGATGACTTGGATTAGGTTGGTGGCACTGAAGTGGAGGGAACTTGATGAGGGGTGAGGAAAATAAGGCACACTTCCTGTGTAAGGAAAGTGCTGCTCCTCTATATGCTTCAAGAAACAAGTGCCTTGGGGTTGGTATGCGAAGTCCATTGTCAGCCCTCTGCAAGCCCTGTGGAAACAGCAAGAAAAGAAGTGATAGTGGAGTCATTTTTGTTTACTCAGGATTGAAACAGGGTAAGCCTTGTCAATCCAGGCTAGGATCAGTTAGTAGGTTTGTTTTCTCACTTTCCTGCCTAGAGAACTATGTTACTTTGATCAGTAAATCTCTTAGAGCAGTTAGGCAGTTCTCAGAGCCAGGAGAGCTGAGAGTCTTTGCGTCCAGGAATTGCTAGACATGCATTCCTTTCTGACTGCACACACGCTGATAAGAAATATGACTCACTACATGGTTGATGCTTCCAGAGGTATTTGCTGCCTGTTTTCTCCTCCTCTCCTGTGTGTCTCTGGAGATCTTAGAGTTTTAACAGAGATGATCAGAAGAACCAGGCCCAAAAGGTATAGAGAGACCTTCTTACAGTTTGCATTTCCAGACCAGGTCCTGCGGTCATCATTTCAGCAGCCAGGTTGTTTCCTCCAACAATTCCCTCCTTCCTCACCCCATACCCTTAGTGGGTTCTGTAATGTAGCTTTCAGTAATGGCAGAACTTCAGCCATCTCAGTGTCCTGGCTCAGAAGCAAATGATGCATTGTGAAAAAAATGTGGTTACTCAGTTCATTTCACAAAACAAGATGTTCTCTGTGTGTGAGTCTGTTCTGTTTCTAATCATACTATCTCCTCCTTTTCTTACTGTCTCCTTCTTTTCTACCTTCTGGTTATTAGTGTGCATATGTTAGATAATACCAAGTGTTTCTTGCTCGCAGTAAGTAGTAAAAAAAAAAAAACAATATTCATTTAGTGTTCTTTTACATGCATTATTTCATTTTATCTTCCTGGTAACGGGCTAGATGTAATTATTTTCAGATACATTTTATCTATGAGAAAGTAAAGTTCAGAGACTTAAGTGACTTTGTTCTGTTGATATCTGAGTCTACAGGGCGAGACCATGGAGATCTTTCATTAGGACCAGATATCAGTGTTACCACTTTGAGCCATATTGCCTTCACACATGTCTGCCCTATACTTTCCCCCATTCTCCTTTGGGCTCTCTTCAAAGCTTCACTTGAGACACTGAGTTTTGGCTTCCAGGTTCTTACATGGAATAGGAAAGAAGCAGTATAGTGTCATATCAGAACACTGAATTGGGATCTAATCCCAACTGGGCCACAAACTTATTTTATGTCTTTGAGCAAGTCGATCCGAATGTGAGAGGTCGAATTAGATGATTTTTACGGGTCCATCATCCCCTATAATACTGTATAGTTTTGGAGGAATGGGTAACAAGTGACTCCTGTGACTCCTACTTGATTCCAGATCCATCACTCTCCTCCCACCTAGCTCAGCTCTCCTCCCACATAAGACTCTGCCTCTCTAAGGGGACTCCTGCTTCCCAGCTGTTTCTCCTTTACTAAATCAGATGTCTTAGCTCCTCAACTCCTGGGGCCAAGCCGACTTTGATAGATAGCAAATACCAAGCTTGCAACTAATCCAGGGTACCTGATTGTAAAATCATTTTTTTTTTTTTTAGCTCACTTTGTATGTGTGTGGCTTAAAATTGAAACAGAGGCATGACTTTTTAAATTTAAAAGCCACATAAAAAGTTCAGTTCCTTGGTATAACTATAATGCTAATTAGGGCTTTAGCCATCATAATAATCCACTTAACTCCCCCTTTCTCTGATTTCAGCCTGGGCAAGCCAGTTTCAGATTTTAGCTTGACTACCTATATAATTTTACAACAGTAAGAGAACATGAGATCCAAGCTACTTCATGTTTATATTTGTACTATAAATTAATCTATTGCATTCTGGATTATACATCAGTCTTTTGCAACTTAATATAATGTAAGCTGGGTCTGGCGGCAGTCTATATGCTGATACAAATGTAGGAGTCCAGTAGAAGTGCTGAGCATACATGTCAAAGTAAGTGGTCAGTCAGCCAGGCCTCTTTTACCCTTTCAGTCTACTCTTTCTACCTTGTCACTGTACAAAGAGAAAACTTCAAAATCTGACTCAGTGCTGTGGTTGATGTGCAAGAATATCACCATGGTCTGGAGAGTAAGAATTTGATGCTTAAAAACAAAACTTCCAGAATGTCTCTTCTTTTTTTAATGTGAAACATTTAAAAACATTTCCCTTACTTTATGGGTGGGCTCTTTCTGTTATAAAACTACATAGGAAACTAAACTATAATCACTTTGGAATTCTGGGTCATAAATAAGATTACACTGTAGTTCTAAACTAGGTAGGAAAAACTAGGGTAGAGGCAAGAATAACACAACCAGGGTTAACCGTAGGTTGTAGCGTATAGGTCAGCCAAGGGACTGTCTGATTTTCTTCAGCCAGCCAGCCAGTCATTCATTCAGGTCCTAACTATTAAGTCATGACTAAGTGCTGGTCATCGAGTCAGTTCAATGGGAATTCTGCCTTTAGAGTTTACAGTTTTGTGAGCATATAGACCAATAGAGAATTACAACTTTTCAATAATAAAGTACAAAAGGTCCCCTAACCTAGATTGGAGGATTGGAAGTTGGAGGTCAGGGAAGGCTTTCAAATGAAGTGACATCTAAACCTGAAGAATGGGGAGGGAGAGAAAGGTTTCTAACTAGCAGTGGGAACAGATGAGTGAAGGTCCGAGATTTAAAAAAAAAAAAAAAAAAAGTATAGTTGAGGAACTCAGAAATGTTTAAATGATTAGATTGTAGGGTGTAAGGAGAGGAGTGGAAAGAGATAATCATGGAGAAGGTCGCACAGGCAATGCTTGCCTTTAGACCATTTAAGAATTTGATTCTTTACCCTAAGAGCAGTAAGGGCTATTGAATGGACTTTGATTAGTGGCCAGATTTGGTTTAGAAGAACTGGTAGCAGTAAACGGATGGGTGGCTTCCAGAAACTGGAGGCAGAGATATAAATTAACAAGCTGTTATAATATTCCAGATGAAAGAGAGAATTGAGGCAGTGGCATTGTAGTGAAAAGGTTAAGATCAGGGAGGGGAGACATGTTCTTTGAATAAAGGGGCCGAAAAGTAAGTTCTTAAAGTTTATTTGAGCACCTATCACAGCTATTTTATTTATTTACCAAATGACACGGCAACATGTAAAGTAATGCTAATTTTTCAGTATAAGTATTAATAAGGAAGCTAAAATTTTTTCTTTCTGCCATGCCTAGGAATTTAGGATTTATTTCTACCTGGAGTCTTTGTTAAGTTGAACTAATGTATTAATTTCATCTTTATATCCCTGCTTGGCATCTAGTAGTTATTTAATACTATCTGTTGAGTAAGATCATGCTATATTTTCTGATTTCATTTCTATTCATTATTAATGAAAGCCGTTATTTATGTAATTATAAAAGTGAGAGTGCTACTGCAATTTTAATAGATTATAAGTTATTTGAACTAATGTTCTATTTTTTTAATCTTAGAAACCTTATGGCCATAAATAAGAGTGGCAAGGGGGACTCATCTTAAGAGGCTCATCTCCAAGCCCATATTCACCCACCTTTCTGTCACTAAACATATGTATACCTCTATACCTGGGCTACTACCTCTCTTCTCTTCTACCCAACTTCTTTTTCTACTAAGCTACAACAAGCAGGAGAATGTCTCTATAGGAAGCTTCTGGCAACCAATATGTCCCTCTTGTTTCCTGAAAAGGTGTGTTTACTAACCATGTCAGAAAAAGTATGGGCACATTGAGTAATAAGTGAAACAAATTCTTTGGTGCCCTTAACGAGGACAGCCTTTGACTATTTGGCTATTTTCTCTTTTCCCCTTTCAGATATACTAGTCCAGGCCTTGCCTTTATTTAACATACCATTTCCTCCCTACACACACATACACAGAGTATCATTTCTTATGCCAACTTCATCCTTGTACTTTTAATCACATCTGGAAACTCTGGCCTTTGTGCATCCATCTATCCAACAGTTGTAGAGCAGCCTAGTATCAGCAGTGTTAGACTCAGTGGAGGTGATAGAGAAGTGCCTCCTTCCCAGGTTGATTGATTTAAATTTTAAAAAGTGGGTGTGCAAATGCATAGTACCATGTAGCATATAGTAGATGCCCACTATTTGTTAGTTATATCTGAATTAAGATACCTAGACATCCCAAGAAAAGGGAACTGTACCCAAAGAGGCATTTTAAGTGCTCTCTTTTGGTCAGGAATAATATATTTATGGGATGAGGTTTGTACAGTGAGCCAGTAGTCCTATAACTAGTTTTCCCTTATTATATGCTTATGATATACAAATAGAAATAGGAATATGGGAAATGAAAAGAGTAGCACTAGAATATGAAATGAGACCTGGCTTCTGTCACTGATCCTAGTTATATCTGCCCAAGGGACTGAAAAATCCTGTCCCATGCCTCCCTTCCAGCTTCCTTAAGCTGCCCCTTGGCTCTGCTCAGTTTTCCTATCTTTACCAACCACAGATGCCTGAGAATGGTAGCAATTTTTTTGGCATGTGTAATGAAACAGCTGGTATTTCTCAAGCTCCTGGAAATAGTGAGAAGTGACTTAGGCAATTCATAAATTTGACCACACCTGCTGTTTTCTTGGGAATACTTAGACCCATGTAGTTTTCTTTGGCATGCTTGTATTGTAATGCCGAGTGCCACCATCAATACATATTTGAAATAAGCATACGTGGTTCTTAGGAAAGTCATATTGGAACTATGACTTTGGAACGTAATACAAACTCTATGTTATTACATTTTCCCCTTAATTCCCTAGATGATTTTTTGAGCAAACATTATAAGTGAGAATTTCTGAATATCAAAATTACTTACTGGAAAATAAATAAAACAATCATGAATGTATATCAAGAAGATGAGGGAAACAACAAACTCTTAAACACAGCAAAGAAAAATAGAAGATTTTGAGGGTGACATAGTAATAAGGCAGGAATTTGCTTTTTAGATTCATTGTCTTATGCAAAGGAAACTGGCTGGAATGGGTTCATTTGACTGTGTAGCTAATTAGGAGATGCTTCATCACAATGTGCTTTTATGCCACCTCTCTGAGGGCCCTAGGCTTCACCAGATGTATTAGCAGACCATTTTCTGTGAAGACATAGGTCTCCACTTGCTGAAATTGCTTCTGAATCCTCTTACCTATTGCCCTAGAAAGCTCAGGTTAGTCACTCCTTTGAGTTTCAGTAGTATGAGGCTTTTGAGGTTTCTTGTGGACTCATCATGTATGATTTTGTGATCCTTCTGTCTCTCCCACTCTGTATGGATTTATCAGCCTAAAAAGTCCTCAGGAAAACATGAAATGTCTTTATTACTGCAGAGGTCCTCTATTCATGCTGTAGAAATAAGAGTCAAGAGGGAGAGAAGGAGCTAGAAATGGAGAACCGAAAGTGTTAACTGAGTTAGATTAGAGCAGGAGACAACCCATGCTTTATTAAATGAACTGGAATTTAGAGGAATCGAGTTTCAGCCTTGGCATCAGCCCAGCTGGCAGCATATAGCTGAACCCAGCCAAGTTGAGCAAAGCTAATAAAGAACACATCCTCTAAATTACTGTGCCAAGGCCAGTGATACACTGCCGTGAATGAAAACAAGATCCCAGTCCAGGAAACTGATAAACCAAATGGGTTTCCCCCTGTTCTTTTTCTTCTCCATTGTTTATGTTCTATGTCATGTAGACACAGACACACACGTGTGAGTGCATGTACACACACACACACAAACACACACACACAAGCTGGTATTACTTACATTTTATGACTCTGTTTCCGATTCCATATTCTGTGTGTTGCTTCAGAGAGGGGAGATCTGATAATGAATTCTTTGGGGGCAGCTGAGACTCCTAACTAAAGATTCTTAACAGAAACCTAGAAGTCAGCAATATCCTGATGCCATTTGTTATCATAACTAGGCATATTTAGCTATTTATATTCCTTTATTTGCGGGTACACTCTTGTTTTGTTTATTGGTTTTAGGGTAACATAGTGGAAAGTGCATGGACTTTGGAAACCAAAAGATCTAGGTTCAAATCTTAGCTTTAGTTACATATCCTTTGGCAAGTCTTCTTCATCTTTAAAATATCCAAGTGTAATCGTCATCTCAGGATAAGGCACTTGGTTTGATTGAGTTGCAAGCTGAAGTGGCCACTTTTTTTTTTTTTAAATGAACATCATCTTTATTTAAAAGAAAAACTGACTTGGCTATTTGGCAGATACTTTCTCCAAAATTAAATGAGCTGGTCACGTCAAATAAAACAACCTATAAGCATCTGTTATAAATGATCAATGTAAACATTCAAGCAAAAATTAGAATATTGGAAAACTCATATCTACCAGTATGAGCTTAACATTTTTCTAATGTTTAAAGACTTCAGAGCCACTCTTTATCACATTCTCTCCTATCTACTAGTTACTGTGGTTAAGATTCAGTTAGTTGCCTTAATAATAAATATGAGATGTCAGGAAAGTAAAAAGTCATAGAATCTTGGGATCTCAAGGTTAGAGGAAATCTCAGAAGTCATCAAATTCAACCTCCTACCTAATTCAGGACCCATCTAAAGACCATGCCCTATAAATACTCATCTAGCCCTTACTTAAATTCTTCCAGAGCCAGGGAGATTGTAACTTCTCAAAGGAGCACCTTCCTTCCACTTGTGACAGCTCTAATGGCTAAAAATGTTCCTTTTTAATTTTGAGCTGAAATCTACTTTCTCCCAGTATCTGTTCATTGGCTCAAATTTTGTTTTCTTGTTTCACTTGAAACCTTTTCAGGTAGCTCTTGATACTCTTGTTCCTCCAAGTCTTTTCTATTAGATATCTCAGAAATTGGATAGTTTCTAAGCTTCTCATCAGTTTGGACTTTCTTGATCCATTTCAGTTTACAGTGTTGTGCCAAGAGTGAACTCACACATCAGGGATGGGCTCACTAGTGTGGAATGCAGTGGCACTCTCACTTCCTTTAAAAGAGGACTATGCTATGACCCAGCTTGATGATGAGGCCTTGCATTTTTCTATTTTTATATTCTCAAATGGTCACAGTAGATGCTTAATGTTACTTCTTATCTAGGCTCAGCACAAGCTGAGTTTAAGGACATAATAACCATGTCACGTAAGAGGTTATCTGGTTATTTTGTCATTTTTGCTACTGAGGGGTAGGGATGGTAATTCACAAAATTTTGAAAGTTTTATTATAATTTTCTTTTTATCATAATACCCAGGATGTGAAAAGCCAAAGTATTTTCTAAAGTAAAAGTTTTTATCAGATAAGAGGATTCCTCTTTCCCCATAACTTTTCTTCATTCAATTCAGTAGCGATCATGCAGTGTCTGATCTATAAAAATATGAAAACCTACCTGAGAGATGAATTCAGTCATGACATGTAGTCAATAATCAAAGAAGTTAAGTGATTTGCAAGGACTTGAACCTAGCTCCATGGGTTTCTGGCTTCAAAATTTATGTTCTTTCTACTGTACTACACTTCAGTTCTCTATACCTCAAAGGAAGTTTCGAGATGATCATCAGGCAAATAAGTCTGAGATAATTGTGAAGAAGATCAAATGAGTTAATGAATGTTAAAATACTTTGAGAATTGTGAAGTACGATTCTTATGGGAGGGTTTTCCCATCAGTGATTTTGGAAATGCATAGTGATATCTACCAGAAACTCCAGGGTCCTTTTTTAACCCCACAGCTGGAGGTTGGGATGAGTTTGAAATGTGCATTAGAAGTGAAAAAAGAAGGACCAAGAGTGGGAGATAGATCCTTCAAAGCACCAATGACTAGTTACTATACATTTGGATAGGAGAAGTCAGTTATCCAGGCCAGTCACTACCAGCTATTCAGCCATAGAAAATGAAATACAATAGCTGCCAGAGGGAAATCATTCATAATTGAGTAAGCCACCTGCATATAGTGTTGTACAGCTAATTATGTCAACCAAGATATTCCTAGGAAATTTAACTTTCATGGAAATGGGATTATAAAAGCCATCGAGGGAGGTTTCCGGGGAGGAACCCCCAAGGATATTTTGAATATGTGCAAGTTTCTTGGTCCTTTCTTCTGCTCCTTGGTATAGCTGCTGGTGGTCTGTCTCTGCTTAATACCTCCTGGAAGCCTATTTGGATAGGGGCTTATGGTGCTTCTGGTTGATTATACTTTTCAGTGACAGTGTATCACCACACTTTTTTTCTTTTTTTCTTTTATTTATGTGTGTTTTTGTTTTCAGAATTATATTAACATATATCAAATAAAATAATATTTTCACCTTGACTATCTTGGCCGTAGCTAACCCCCAACCCTAAAAAAAAAGTTAATTTTTTTAACTCCATATTAACACTGAGGAGTAATTAGGTTTTCTTTATCTCTTTTTTCCCAGGAACATCTGTTGACCTACACCTGTCTTTCAGTGTAATATGTAATGCTAGAATAATTGAAAATTTATTCAGAAATACTGAGTTCCTACTGTGTATTGGCCAATATGCTAGGTACAACAGGGAATATAATTTTATTGGGGGAGATGAGATATAGATAAATAAAATATAAGATAGAAACAGTTGTTGCTGATTTGACTTTATTCTGCATCCTGTTCTGATTTGGATATTTTTTAGAAGCATAGAATTCTCATAAGACTTTTCAAGGGGAAGGACTGTTTTAAAGATTTACTAGCTATGTGACTTTAAACAAGTTATTTAACTTTTTTTATCCTTAGTTTCTTCATCTATAAATTGGAGGCAATAATAAGTAGTTCCTCCTGTCAGGAAATTGAGGCCCAATAAGAGTAAGTCACTTCATCAAATTTTGTTTGGGTTAGCTATCAGATGATATATGTCATTTGTATGATAATAAGTAAGCCAAATATTTCATGGGTAGTATTAAATGTTTAAGTTTATGTATATTACAAAAGCTTGTGTTTATAAAATGGTTGTCAGAAATAGAATGAAATATTTAAGAGTTACTCGGAAATAATTAAAATAATACCATACAAACTGAATAGGTGAAAAGAAGGAAGGTTGGGTAAGGCTTCTTGAGATTTGCATCATTTGCTGAAAGATGCCTAGAATTAGTAGTCAACTGAAAAAGCAGTAGGAAAGAGCATTCCATAGTACTATCATGTACAAAGCATAAGCTAAGCAAGCTATGACAGAAAGTGGAACAGAAAGAAAGAGAGAGGGAGGGAGAAACGGCAGGCAGGCAGAGAGAGAGAGAGGGAAAGAGAGAGGGAGGGAAGGAGGAAGGGGTTATTGTGAAAATCGAGACACAGGGCGTAAGTCATAAAATTAAAATTAGATGAGGTAAGATAATAAGAGACCATTGAAGGGTTTTAACCAAAGGAGTGACATGGTCATGTTTGTGTTTTAGACAGATCCTTATGGCCTGTTAGATAAGGGCTAGAAATAATAAGAGGTGGGGGTAATTTAGGCGAAGAGAGATCAGTTAGTTGGCGATTTCAGTGATTGAGAAAAAAGGTGATGAGGATCTGATTTAAGGCAATGGCCGGTGTGGTCAGAGTGAAAGAAATGTATTTGAGAAATTTAGAGCACAACTTCTTGGCAAAGGCATGTTCTTTTTTGAGCCACGTTTCTTTACTCTTTCAGTGCTGGCAAATTTTTTTTTTCTTAAGACCTTTACATCTTCTACCTCCTCTACCTGAAACACTGTCCTAGATCCTCACATGCCCGATTCCTTCTTGTCATGCCAGTCTCAATTCAAATGTCACCTTCTCAAAGAGCATTTCTTGACCTCCCTCAATTATTCTCTATTACATTGCTCTGTTTTATTTTCTTCATAGCACTTATCACCATCTGAGATTACTTCTTTGTTTATTTATACTCTTGATTCATACCATAGAGCCTACCACATAATATAGTCTCAATACAGAATGTTTATTGGATGAATGAATAAACAAATGAGTGAATGAATGGATCTTGAGTTTGTAAGACGAAAGCTGTATGTCATTATGGAAAGAGCAAGGACTTTGGAGTTAGGCATTCTAGATTTAAATTCCAGCCTTGCTTTATTACTTATGTGACATTGGCCAAGTTGCTCAAGCTATAGTCGCTTCATCTGTTAGAGATAATAATATATGTTTCATAGGCAAGACTTCAAAGCCCATTGTTTTAACTGCCAATATGTACTGCTTTTTATGCACTTTGGTAAATTTTATCATCAACATTGATTGTCCATATCACCATTGCAAATAGTATAGCACCTCTTTCATAGTATGTGCTCAGTAAATGCTACATCCTTTTAAGCAAAATTAACTCCATCATTAGGAAGTATAAACTACTTCCTTTCTCCATTCTTGGTTCTAACAGCTTCTGTCTGTCTTTTCGTGATATTACTGGTCACTGTTATAATCAAAGGAATAAAGATTAGATACCACACTATGTGCACATATCAAGAGTTTGTCAAGGAGAGAAGACTCAGTTCTAAACGCCCTTATGTGCTCCTAACCTGCCTTAGATGTGCTTCTGCCTTTACAGTGAACCTTACCATTAACTTTTCCATATGTAGGGCCATGATACCCATTCTATGCCTCTTGGTATATTAGAGCTGGAAGGTTCCTTAATTGTAGTATAGACTCTTCTCAAACTGGCTCTAGCATCTCTAACCTTAACCTCTTTCTCCTTATGTTCTTAAGCCACCCAGAACTACCCACAGGTTCTCATGTAATCATGCTTTTTTACAGCTCCATGCCTTTCTACAAGCTATCTCTTCTGTCTAAAGTGCCCATACTCCCCTTCCATCCTTGCCCTTTTCCTGATGCAAGATTCATTCATTCATCAAAGATTAGTTAAAATGTCACTTACTTTGATATCTTGCCTGACAAATCTTGCTTGCTTGTCTCTCTTGCCTTCTCCCCTTCTCTTACAGACTTAGTTACTCCCTCCTCCAGGTTCTTTTAATTGTAAAAGAATTTTGTCAAAGTATTGTGATTAAGGGTGTAATTCTGTGAACCTTAGTAGCATCAAGGGTGTTGGAAAATATTCCGATCTTTCATCTTTTTCTGAAGTAGAATAGTCATTAAATTATTTAATTATTTACATTTGGAAAAATTTTTTGGAAGATTTATTTAAATGACAACTGAAGGTCACACCATAAGTGACAGAATAAGAATTAGATCTCTGGTCCCCTGACATGACCCAGTGGTTTTTTTTTTTTCACCCCCGACTAAGATAATTAAGTTAGGATATAGCAGGACAGGGCTTCCTGGTGGGAAGAACTTCCAAATCTTGGAATCCCTATGGAAAGTTTAAGAAATCCATTATTAAGAAGCTTTTAAATTAATATGAAACTTAATTTCGGTGCTAGCTACTTACACGTGACTTGTATGCCCTGATTTTTTAGAACTGTTAAGTATAATTGGTTAGTTTCTTCTGTCCAGAGCTTTCATGCCAGAGACAGCAAACTTTGCTAGTTGGCATCATGGATTTTTATGTCCAGCCTCAAGGGAAAAGAAGAAAAATATATTTCGTGACTATTAGAAGGTCCAGTAAAGCCCTATTCAGTTTTTCTCTTATATCTGTTTCTTTTTTTATTCTACAAGCATGTGCTAAATACCAACTGAGAATGAAGCACCTTGTCATATTATGGCAGGAATTCCAAAGTAAATCACTTACCTCTCTACCCAACTCAGATTTGTTACAGGAGATATCTGTTACAGGAGATATGTGGGGCAGTCTTAGGGTTTATAGTAATCTATTTAAACATTCGCCATATTCAGTTACTCAGAGTTAGGCATGAAATAGAGAGTTGGAGTTTTTTCTAGGCAAGTGTATTAGAAAAAAAGAAAGACAGTGGAGTGGTTACAATTATGGATCAGTGATGCTCAAACTTTTCAGTATCAAGAAACTTCTATATCTTTAAAAACCCCAATGAGTTTTTATTTATGTGGATGACATTAGAAATTAAAACTTTGAACTTTTTAAAACATAATAATATACAAGCACACATTCCGTTAACTGTCGGAGTGATAATATCACACATGTAGTCTCTGGAAAACTCTGCTTTGAGATAATGAGAGTGAAAAAGGCAAAATAATGTTTTACTATCATAAAAATAGTTTTCACCTTACAGACCCTCAAAAAGATTTCAAAAACATCCAAGGGTTCACAGACCATACTCTAAACTACTAACTACATAACCTTTAAAAATCAATTTTACCAATAACAGACATTTGGGTCATTTCAAGTTTTTAGTTATTACAGATGACATTGCTATGAGCATTTGTTTACACATACCTTAGTGTACATGTTCAAGAATCTGGGTGGTTTATTCCTACGATTGGAGTTGCCGAATCATAGTGTATATACATCTTCAGATTTATTAGATAATGCCTGTAATGCCCCCAGAGAGTCTTCTGAAAAATGCTGCTGTGAACATGCTAGTATATGTCTTTTGGTGGTCATTCCGCTTATTTCTCTGGGTCATTTATATCTAAGCAGTTTTTCAAAGTGATTTACATTCCTACCAGCAATATGTAAGGGTTTTAGTTGCTTTGTATTCCTCATCATATTAGGTATTATCATTTCTTTTAATTTTAGCAATTTTGGTCGAGATGTTGTGTCTTGTATTTTTAACTTGCACTTTTCTGATAACTAATAACATTCAGCAGCTTTTCGTATTTTTATTGGATATTCATTCATTTCTATGGCATGGCTCTTCAAGTCCTATTCAGTTCTTAAATTGTATTGTCACTCTTTATTAGAGTTTTAGGTGGATTTTTCTGACATATGTGTTTTGTATATCTTTTTCTACTCTAGTTTGTTTTTTTTACTTAATGTTATCTTTTGATGAACAAAATTTTTTAATTTTAATGAAGTCATAAATGTCACTTTTTATAATTAATGCTTTATGTGTCCTGTTTAATAAATCTTTGCTTACTCCAAAGTTTTGAAGACATTACCCTGTGTTCTTCTAGAAGTTTAAAGTTTTACTTTCACATTAATTTTTATGTCTCATGTGAAGTGTAGGGTTCAAGTCCATCTTATTTCCATATTGATATCCGTTTGACTCACCACAATTTTATTGGCAACACCATGTTTCCCTCACATGTACACACGCACAGAATTACAAGGGCACCTTTATTATAAATTAGATAACTGTGTTTACATTTCTGGACTCACAGTTTTGTTCTGTGGATCCATTTTCTATCCTTACACCAATAAATATGTCTTAATTACTTTAATTTTATAATGAACCTTGATATCTGATGATGTAAGTACTCCCTTTAGCTTTGCTTCAAAATTCATCAAGATTACTTGGTTATTCTAGATCCTTTGCATTTTCTAGTAAAAATTAGAATTAACTTGTCAGTTTATACACACACTCACACATTTAAAAAAAACTGCTGGGATTTTGATTAGAATTGCATTGACTCTTTAAATCAGTTTGATGAGAATTGAGAGCTCAACAGTATTGAGTCTTCCAATTCATGAATGTGATATGTACCTTTAGGCCATGAGGTATCTAGAGCTTTTTAAATTTCTCTCAGAATGTTTTATAGTTTTTAGTGTAGGTGTCTTGTGCATCTTTCACTGAATACTTGACTTTGAGTTTTTAAATTTATTTTTTAATCGATATATAGAGAAATATAATAGATTTTGGTATATTGAATTGTATATGGTGACCTTTCAAAATTCATTTTATTATTTTAATATGTTTTGTAAGTGGAAAGGGGTGTAGTTTATATAAAAAATCATGTTATGCAAATAATACCTCTTTATAATCTACATTTGTAGCTTTTATTTCTTTTTGTTTGCTTATTATATCGACCTCCAATACGTAATTGTATTGACGAGGCCAAGTGATAATAATGGATATTTTTGTTTTGTTTCGTAATTCAGTAAGAAAGCCTTTGATGTTTCACCATTAAGAATGCTGTTGGCTATAGATTCTTTTGTAGATGCCCATTTCTATAAGCAAATTCCCTTCTATTCCTAGTTTGCTGATCATTTCTATTATGAATGGGTATTGAATTTTGTCAAATGCCTATTCTGCATCTGTTGAAATTATATATGTTTTCTTTTTTAGTTGGTTGGTATAATGAGTTCAACTGGTTTTTTCTATTATTAGATACCTTTGTATTCCTGTGGTAAACCCCACTTAGTCATGGTATACATACATACATACATACATACAGACATACATACATACATACATACATGTATAACATATTTCTGGATTCAATTTGCTAATATTTTGTTAAGGATTTTGCATCTATGTTCACGAGGATAGTAATCTATAGTTTTGTTTTCCTGTAATACCTTTATCATGATTTGGTACAAGGGTTATATTGGCCTCATAAAATGAGCTGGAGAGTGTTCCCTCCTCCTCTGTTATCTAAAGGAGTTTGGTACAATTTGTTATTTCTTCTTTAAATGTTTGCTGGAAATCAACAGTGAAGCTATCTGGGCCTGGAATCTTCTTTGCAGAAGGTTTTTCATTGCAGTTGTAATTTCTTTATTATGTATAGGGTTCTTCACTTTCTATTTTTTCTTGTGTCTGTTTTAATAATGTGTTTTTTTCAGAAAAGTTGGCCATTTTATCTAAACTTCCAAATTTATTTATATAAAGTTCTATATACTATCCTGTTATTGTCTTTTTAATATCTGAAGGATCTCTTTTATTCTCGATATTTGTAGATTATGTATGTTTTCTTTATATATTTTTTAAATCAGGCTTGGGTTATCTTTTCAAAAAACTTTAATTTTTTATATGTCCGCTTTCTTTTTATGTTGACTTATTCACTCATGTCTGTGATTTTCTTACTTTTACTTTTTTAAAGTTTAATTTGCTGCTATTTTCCTAGCTTTTTGAAATAGAAGATTAGACCATTGATATGTAATCTTTGTTCTCTTTTAATAGAAGCATTTAGAGCTATAGATTTCCTTCTGAGTATTGCTTTAGCTAAATCTTACACATTTGGAGATGTCATTTTTTATGAATTTTAAGTTACAAAAATTTTCTCTTTTAATTTATTTGATATACGAGTTATTTACAAACATATGTCACCTGATTGCTTAGCATTTGGGGTTTCTCTAGTTAATTTTATGTTATTAATTTCTATTTAAATTCCACTGAACTTAGAAAACATATTCTATATTATTTCAATTCCTTGAAACTTAGGATTTCTTTTTTGCCCCATATATTCCATAACATTTGAAAAGAATGTGTATTCTACATTTATTGGATGTAGTGTCCTGTATGTGTCAGTTAGGTTTTTAGTTATTTATGTTATTAGTTAATTTGTTATTCAAATCTTCCTATCCTTACTGATTTTTTGCAACTTCTTGGCCTATCAATTATGGAAAGATGTTAAAAATCTCCAACTTATAATTGTGTAACTGTCTAATTCTCCTTTTCATTCTTTAAACTTTTTCTTTACGTATTTTGTGTTATTAGGTACATAGAAATGGAAGGTTATTATAGATCCCTTTTGCATTCATTGACTACAGTCATATGCCCCATATTGATTTTTCAGTCAACAGTGGACAACATATCTGATTATAATGGAGCTGAAAAACTCCTATTGCCTAATGATGTCATAGCCATCATAACATCGTAGCACAACACATTACTCACACTATATTCATGTTTAGATGGGTTTAGATACACAGATACTTACCATTGTTTTACAGTTGCCTGCAGCATTCAGTAGAGTAACATGCTGTACAAGTTTGTAGCCTCGGAGCAGTAGGCTATATCATCTAGGTTTGTGTAAGTATACATTTCTCAGAACATATCTCTGTTGTTAAGTGGCACATGACTGTATTTTGTCTTGATGAAATGTCCCTTTTTAGTCTAGTCATACTCCTTTTCTAAAAACTGCTTTGGCTGATATTACTATAACCACATGATCTCTCTTTTGGTTAATGTTTACAGGGTATATATTTTTCCATCTCTTTGTTATCGTCTTCTTATGTCATTATATTTCAAGTGTCCTTATAAACAGATATAATTGGGACCTAGGGTTTTTCTGGTCTGGTATGTTAATTTTTTCCAATTAATTGTTTTACTTAATCCACTTGTGTTTAGTATAATTATTTGGGTTTAAGTTACCATTTTGCATTTTGCTTTTTGTTTTCTCTTGGAGTTCTTTCTCGTGTCTTTATTCTTTTTTCTTGCTTTCTTTTGGATTAATCAAGAATGTGTTATTGTTCCATTTTTCTCTCCTTAGCTTTTAGCAATACATTCTTGTGTAATTCTTTGATTCATTACCCTATATAAATAGGCATCCTAGATTTATTCAAGTCTACCTTAAATAAGCTCTCAAACCACCCCCCAAGTAATGGAAAATTCTTAACAAAGTTTGGCTCCATTTACTGCCCCCCCCACCACTTCCATCTTTTGTGCTATTGGTTTCATATAATTTACTAATAAATATATTATAAATCCTGAAAGCTATTTTTTAAATTTTTGTTTTAAATATTCAATACTTGTTTGTATTTTCCCACATTTTTAACCTTTCTTATGCTGTTCATTCCTTCCTAAAGTTCCATCCTTCCATCTGGGATTACTTTCCTTCAGCTTGAAGAACTTTATTTCCTGTAGTTTAGGTCTGCTGGTGACAAATTTGCTCAACTTTGATTTATCTGGGAATATTAATACATTTTTGTTTTTGAAATACATTTTCACTGGGTATAGAACTCTAAGTTAGATGTTTGTATATATCTTTTATCTTTAAATGACTCAAATATATAATCGGCCAACCTAGAGTTCTATGCCCAATGAAAATATCTCTGTTCCTTAAACATAGGCCCTCTTGGACTCATGATTGAGAACTTAATAGGTCTCCATCTCCTCAGCCTAAAAAACTGCAAGAGATTGTCCTACCTTTGAGAGGTTCGGGGCTTAGTTCTTTGACCTCTCACTTTTCTTAAAATTTCAAAATATAATATTTATCTTGAAGAGTAAATCAGCTATATGTTTGAGGTAGACCTCCTCCTTCTAGTGGGACCTTGTCTCCTAAAACTACAAGATCATTCTGCCTTTTAGAAGCTCTCAGCCTTGCTTTGCAGCTCAAGTGCGCATGCTTAGAACTCAGCAAATATCCCATGGGGAAAATTGGCCACATACATGGAGCTCCTCAAGTTCCATTCTGTCACTACAACCTCTCCTATTTCTCTTTCCTCCAGTAGAGTCCCTCTGAACTGGCCAAGACTAATCCTTAATTCATGCTGCAAATTGGCAAATGCCCTCAGGAAAGAAAACAGTCAGCTATCTCAGAAGCCCATCTCACCCAGGTCTGGAATTCCAGTTCATCTAATTCTTTTGTTTTCTACAATACTCCAATGTTTTTTACAATCATCTGACTTTTTCTAGGTGTTGCATTAGCAACATTGCACTGCCATAATCTATTATGTTCCACCTGGAATATAAGAAACATTACCTTTGACCTGCCTACTATAATTAGGTTTTTTTAATCTAGTCTCCCCAGTTCTACTTCTTTCCTGCCCCCTCCCAGAGGAGCCAGAATGTTCCTATTAAGTATATCTTACAACTCCCATTTTTAAAACCCTCCAGTGGCTTCCTTTCATAGTTAAAATAAGTTCAGGTTCACATTTACGGTGTGCGAAGTCCTATAGGATCTTATCGCTACTCCCTTTCTAATCTAATCCTCTTCCACCCTCCCCTTTGCTCACTCAGTTCCATCTATACTGACCTCCTTTCCATTTCTGAAACTCGCAAACATGTTCCCATTGCAGAATCTTTGCCCCTGTTATATACCTACTACTTGGAAGGCTCTTTCCTCAGATCTTCATAAGGCTTTGACTTTTTTTCATTTGGGAGCTCTGTGCCAATGTCACCTCTTCAAACAGGGCTTTCCTCGCCCTCCTATCTCCTTATCTTGCTTTAGGTTTAATCACAGCACTTACCTAACATTATATTGTATATTTATTTGTATATTTTCTGTCTCCCCTTGGAAAATAAAGTCCACCAGAGTAGAAACTATGTCTGTTTTGTTCACTGTTCTATCCGCAGGGCTTAGAACAGCATATAACTGATAGTAAGTGCTCAATAACTATTTGTGGAATGAATTAGATATCTCTTACCTTGAAAAATTCTCAGTTTAAGGAAAAGATGAATGATTGGAGAAAAATTGAAAGTAGTCTTGTTGTGGCGCAATCACTTCTAAGACCCACGGAGCCAATTGAGATGAATTGTGAGCCTTTATTAGCCGGCCAGCAACTGACTCTCTGCCACGCAGGGTCAGAGATCAGTCCTGAGCTCCCAAAAGAGGCAGTTTATAAAACCTAGAACCACATCCTGGTTAACATCAAACAAGCAAGCAGATTACAGAAGCAGAAGTTTGCTCACTTAAAAATTTTCCACCCTTAACATTCCCCACTGGTTTTCTAGGGGAATTCAAATCATCGATTCATCAACCTGGAGCAGTGGGTAGTAAGTTCTGAGAACCATGAGTTTCACTGCCTGCACCCTTTTTTGACATATGTAGTTAACAGTAGATCTAATCCTCTCCTGTTCTGTCAGCTTTCACCTAAAGCCATACAAAGACACCCTTACTTTAGGATGGAGAAAATTAAGATGGTCTAGACTGGACCCATGATAGTTTTATCTTTAGTGGGTCCTCTGTCCCATGCAGGGTCCATTGTTCTGATGTCTGTGGTGGATACGCAGCCTTGATCCTGGCATGGTGAATCCAATGACGGCGTCCAGCTGCCTTGACAGCACTGGGTGTTGTGAGGATGACAGGGAAAGGTCCGTCCCAGCAGGGCTCAAGAGAAGCAGGCTGTACCTTTTTCACCCAGATATAATCACCTGGAGCATGGTTGTGTGGCTGGACTGGATGCTGAGTGGTTGTTCTGGTGGCAGAGACCAGTGTTTGGTCTCCTCCCATGCAAGATAGAGGAGGGCCTGTGAAGACTTAAGCAGTGAAAAATTATGAACTTCTGTTAGCTTTTCTTCCCCTAACTTGGGGAGGAGAGATGGGGGTCTTCCAAACATTATTTCATAAGGCATGATGCCCTTACATAGGGTGTGCACTGTGCCCTTAACAGGGCACAAGGGAGGAGACTCACCCAGTTTCCACCAGTTTCCAGCTTGAACTTAGTTAAGGTTTCTTTCAAGGTTCTATTCATTCTTTCTACTTGCCCTGAACTTTGAGGCATATAAATGCAATCTAATTTCCATTTGATCCCTAACACCTTTGCTAGAGATTGGCTGGTCTGGGCAATGAACGCCAGGCTGTTGTCAGACCCCAGTGTTATGGGCAAGCCAAATCGAGGCAATATTTCTGAGACTAATTCCTTTGCTACTACCTGAGCAGTCTCCTGCTTGGTGGGGAAGGCTTCAGTCTATCCTGAACAATGAACACAAGCAAGTACTTGAATCCGAAGATTCCCAGGCTGACGTCCATGAAATCCAGCTCCCAATGTTCCCCCAGTGTCTGTCCATGCAGATGTGGCACCGGGCTGATACCTGTTTGGCCATATGTTGCAGCCCCAGAATGTAATAGTCTCTTTTTCAATAGTTCAATTAACGTGGTTTCTCCCAAGTGAGTGCTCTGGTGAACCTGGGTTATAAGGTCTCGCCTCAAGGCCTCAGGTACTACAATGCAGCCGTGGAGCCTAACCCACCCAGTAGATTCCTCTTTGCCTCCCAGCTTGTTGCATAGTTCAACTTCTGTCTGATCAGCAAAGGAGTTGCCTTGTGCTACCTCAGAGCCCGAGTTCTGGTGCCCTGGGCAATGGATGATTGCCACTTTCTTTGGCAGCCAAATTGCCTCAAGAAGGGCTAGTATTTCTTCCTTATTCTTCATTGGTCCTTCTCTAACCCGACTCTCCCGGGTCCATTGTTCACCCTGGGTGTCTGTTCTCAGCCCCTGCCTTTTTCCTGGTGATCCCTTTGGCTGGGCTCCTTGCATGGTTGCAACCAGGATCTTGGTCATCTTCTTAGTCTGTGCTATATCTACATCATCTCTATTGTGGAATACTCGTTGGGCTATCTTGACCAACTCAGACAGGTCCTTTCCTTCAAACCTTTCCATCTCTGCAGTTTCTTTCTACTATGTGGGGCCAACTGACTGGCAGAGGCTAAATTTACAGCCTTCCTTTTATTAGGGTCCTCTGGGTCAATAGGGGTATATAACTGGTACGACTCTAAGAGCTGTTCCAGGAATGCCGCCACCGGTGATTCATCCTTAGTTTGGATGACCTCGCTTACCTTAGATAAGTTAGTGGGTCGTCGGGTGGCAGACCAGAGGCCCTGAAGCAGAAGCTGGCAATACCGTTTGAGAGCCTCTTTACCGTGTTCGGTGTTGCGGTCCCAAGGCGGACGGGTATTCGGGAGAACATGTTGGACACAGGCTGGATCAGTGGAAGGCTGCCCGTTGGGCTCTAATACCGCTTTTGTAGCCTCCCTCAGGATCCACTCCCGCTCCTCTAAGGTAAACAGGACCTGGAGGAGTTGCTGACAATCGTCCCAGGTCAGCTGGTGGGTAAAGAAAATAGTCTCTAGGAGAGAGGTTAGTCCCTGTGGTTTCTCTGAGAAAGAAGGGTTCTGATGTTTCAGTTCACTAGTAGGGAAAGGCCTCTGAGATTCAGTCCCCACAGGAGGTAGGATGATTTGAGGAAGAAGCCTGACCTATTTTAATAAGCCAGGGCTAGGATCAACCTCTGACCCAGAGTCTAGTCAGACGGGGCCACGGAGGCCAGACCTAAGGAAAACAGTACATTCGACCAGTCCAGACAGACAGACACAATACAGACAGACAAGACCAGTACCTTTGGCCAGTCTGGACAGACACACAATACAGAACAGTATATTTGACCAGTCATGACAGACAGACACAATACAGACAGACAAGACAAACTACAGGTAACACAAAACGCTAGCTTACCCAAAAACCTGAATACCTGAACCAGAAACCTGAGTACCTGAAGTAAAGTCTGACATCTCAGACCTTAACCAAACTAGGGAAGTATTGCTGCGTCCAGCCTTCCACTAGTTTTCTTTAGAGCCCAATGACAAACAGATACCCAGAAACCTGAATACCTGTAGTGCAATCTGACTCACCAGTGAAGCTGCTCCAGATGGCTCGTGCCCACTTGTTACAGAATTGAACCTTTTGTCCACCTGCCCTCCTGGGCAAGTCTGCCTGGCGTCCGGGGCTAAGGAACATCTCTTGGCGGCCATCCCCTGGATGGGGCAGGTCCTCGCCCAAGGTGGCTGGAGTCGCGGGTCTTAGGAGATCTCCCCCTCTGGAGAGATCTCTCTGGAGCTTCCAAATGTTGTGGCGTGATCAATTCTAAGACCCACAGAGCCAATTGAGATGAATTGTGTGCCTTTATTAGCCAGCCGGCTAATAAAGCTGACTCTCTACCATGCAGGGTCAGAGGAGATCAGTCCCAAGCTCCCAAAAGAGGCAGTATATAAAGCCTAGAACCACACTCTGGTTAACATAAAACAAGCAAGCAGATTACAGAAGCAGAAGTTGGCTCACTTGAAAATTTTTCACCCTTAACAGTCTAACATAGGTGTCTACAGAATGCTTTGGGGGAAGGTATAGTCAGACAAGGCTTAAATAAGGAGGTGGCCCTGGAGCTGAGTCTTAAAAACTGAGTACTGATGTATATCTGACCAGGAAGAATAGAGAACTCAACATTACCTGAATGATGTGGTGTTCAGAAAATAGTGGGTCTAGAACATGGGGGCAGGTGACAGGAAATGACATCAGACATACTGGAGAGCAAGGCAGGGGCAAAGTCACAAATGTTCTTGGATATCAGGATAAAGAATTTGAACTACCTTAAAGGTAACACAGCAAAAATTTTTAAGGTGAGGAGAGATGCTATCAGATGTATGTATTTCCACATGTTTCACTACTCATTGCAATAATCACACTAAAACTTTAAGTAGATTGATATAGAAAATCGCTGACTTGGTTGAAGAGCCTAGTTTCAAAACAAGTCCTCATCCTAACATCCATAACCTAAGGACACCTTTATTTCCTCTTCTGATCTTTATTCTTAGCAGGAAAGGATTGTAGGCTTTTAAGACTCATTCCATCTCTGAGCCTATGGTTCTGTTTATATGTTTTAACTAGATACTTAGAAGAAAATAATATTTTTTCTGCATTTGCCAGAAATAATGAAAACTTCCAATTTTAGCCAATCTAAATTCAATTCTCCTCTGAGATTTTCTAACATTTAGGTCAGATGCCAGGAAACTAGCTTCTTGAGATAAAAAAAAAACCCAAGTAGAAGTAGCAAGTCCTTTTTGTTTTTTGGTTTTTTTTTTTTTTTTTAACCTGGCTGGGATGGGAATGCAGGTGGGAAGAAGGGTTATAGAATGAGTCTTTTTCTTGCAGTTGTGATTCCAAAGAGTCCCTATCCTGCATCCGATGTGAACACTGAGAAGCCCAGCCTCCACAGCAGCACCAAAACTGTCTTGGAGCATCAACCAGGGCAGAGGGGGCGTAAACCAGGAAAGAAGCGGGGCCGGACACCCAAGCCCCTAATTCCCCATCCCATCTCTACCCCATCCAAGTCAGCTGAACCTTTGAAATTCCCAAAGAAGAGGGGCCCCAAACCTGGCAGTAAGGTAGGTAAAAATGTGGGTTTCCCAGAAAGGGATAAAGGATTTTAAAGGGGTAACTCATACATATCCATCTGTCTTGGAAAGGGGCATTTCTAGCCCTATTATCTACCTATGCTTTTAAGAGGAATCTCCTAGATTGTCATCCCTACTTAGCTACTTACATGGGAGTTGGTAATATTAAACATAGGATTTTGACTTTGAAAATTACTCACGTGCAAGGGAATTCTGGTCTAATGTGTTCCATAGATGGATAGCCCTGCTCCTAACTGTTAACCTACCCAGAGTAGATACCCAGGCATGTGAACAGAAAGCGCAAATTGACTCTGTAAATGTATTTCTTTTTTCTATTCCTGCCCCCTTGTAAAAATATACATATATATTGAATACCTACTAAGTATCAGGCTCTGTACAAGACAACATTACATACATATCATATAATCTTCACAAAACTCTAGATGAGTAGTACTAATGTTATTTAATAGTTAAGTAAATTGAGACTTAGAGATGTGAATTGACTTCCCTAAGGTCACATAGCTAATAAACAGCAAAGGCTACAGAGATTGGGTCCCCAGATCTTCTGGTGTCAAGGCTAATGCTGCAATACCACGTTTTCATTCTCTCACATTTCTTGCGGGAATCAACACTTACCTCTAATGTAGGAAAAGACTGCTGAGTCAGGCTTCGCTGAGCACTTCCTGAAAGTACAGTTGTGACCAGTTCTTCATGGCTATATTACCCTGTTGGGATTGCTCTGCAGCTCCCTCCTAAGCCATACTGAGTTCCAATGTGAAGATAATACCTATTTCTCCCTGGGCATTCCATTCCAATCTCAGGTTGGTTTGGTTTTGTTTATCAGCTCCAGCTGACTTCAGTCCTAGAATATAAGCTCTTCAAGGCTGAGAACTAATCTTTTTCTTCTCTTTTTCTCCTGCAGTGCCTTATATCTCAGTCTTTTGGGAGATGTTCAGTATATGCAGGATGGATGGATGGATGGATGGATGGATGGATGGATGGATGGATGGTTGGTTTTAGCGATGATGTGCCAATTGAGATTCTCTCTTATTTATTGACTTAGAATTCTTGATGTCACATCCCGATCTTTGTGTGTAACACATAATGCTCCTGACCTACTACCACTAACCCCTAACCCAGGTCTTCAGTTTTGTCTCCATTACTCTCTTCTCATTCTTGTGTGATAGAGGAGACGCTAAAGTCCCTAAGATTCCAAGGCTATAGAAGCTATGCTTTGATGATATGAAAGCATCTTGAGGACAGTCAGATTAAAGAGGGAGAACACTTGTATGTGAGGTTCCAAAGACAGAAGTAGAAACAATAAGCAGAAACTCAAGCAGATAGCTTTGTCTCAACATAAAAGGAGCAGTTAAATCTATCCCCAAATGGAAGTAGTGATCTCCCATCACTAGAGGTATTTCATCAGGAACTGGATGACTATATGGGAGGAATGTTTTCAGGGAGAGGGAAGTAGAAGTATTGGATGGATGGTTGGAATAAATAGACTTTAAGATCCTTCAAAACCTAAGAGTTACAATCCCGTGATTGCCTCTGATGTGCTTCCTTAGGCAGTGCTAAACATAATAGCCAAAGTCCTCTTTCTTTCCGACACTCTTGAAAACAATAATTCTCATCTTATCCTGTATTTTATGGCCTGGCATTTTACTCCTTAATTTCCCTTCCTGTCCTTTTTGCCTATTTCTATAAGTGTATATCCCTTCCACTTAACCCATGACCTCTATATTCATTTCTAAAGCAAAGACATCTTGTGACTGGAACATAGGCTTTGAAGCCACACAAACTTAGGTTTATATCTCATCTCCACCTGTGTGACTTTGGGAATGCTTCTATAAGTAAGGCTGTGGGCCCCAGTTTTCTCACCAATAAAATGGAGATGAGATAATATATGAGTAGATGCAATATATGTAATTGCACCTATGTCAACTAATAATAATGTCTTTCATCTTTCTGCTTTCTTCTACAATATTTGGGTACCTTACTTATCAGAGTTGTTCTTTCAGGGACCCCATGAAATCCTACCAACAACTCAGTAAAATTGAACTGGTATTCCTTTCTTCCCCAATTGCTTATTTGGATTTTTACTTTTTAGTAATATCAAAAAATATGAGGAGATGTCTATGTCCCTTTTGTGCTTTGCACATTTCATAAGTATTTTCATTACTTTCACAGGCCAGGCTGTCTTATAATGTATGCTTGCTGTCATTGGTGCTCTTTAGATAATACATTCCTATAAAATAAACAGGTTTATACAGCTCCCAGCAATATACCCTGTGTGAAATTTAGTAAACAGGGATTTATGTACTTCAGTGATGATTGTTTTCCTTACATTCAGGAAGGCTTTTAGAAAACCGTATCTTAGAAAGAACCTTCTGAGATCTTTCTCTCCCAGAGACTGCCCTGATCAGCAAAGAGGAGATATTAGATGTCTCTCAAAACATTTTTATTACTTCCCCCATTATTAGATTTCTATGCTGTATGCTTTGTTGAAAAACATTTATTGAGACATATGTGCCAAGTGCCATGCTGGAAATGGTACTCAGAAGCAGATTCTCAGTGAGTTCCAGGTTAATAGTGTACACCAGTATATAAATATATAATGGCAGTACATTATGACAAATGCAACAATACAAAGTACAGAGATAGCACAAAAAAGACAATAACTAGAGAAAATCTAGAAACGCTTCCTAATAAACTGATATTTGTAAGATGAAAAAAGAAAGGGCATTTCAGGCAGAGGGACGGTTTATTATCGTAAAAGTGTGGACCACGTAAAACTGCAGGGTTTTTAGAGAAGCGATGTAGTTAGAGATTACTACTAGATTATAAGGTTAAAAATAATAAATGGCAGGTAATGAGCTGAAGAGGTAGGCAGAGGAAAGTAGTTTATGAGTTGGGGAAGGTTCATTTCTATTTTTCAAGAGAAAGAAAAAGTGCAAAGTAATGACAAAGTCAAGCCACAACACTTCCTCCTATTTTGCTTTTGTCTGCCCAACTAATAAAGAACTTCAAATCATAATGTCGCAGCTAGTATGGAAAAAAAAAAAAACAGTGAATTAAGCTCTGGCTTTACAGAAGCTCAGAATCTTATACATAGATTCAGAAAATATTTACTAGGCATCTACCGTACATACAGCTTTGGGCAAGATAACTACTGGAAAACAGATAAAACATAGCCCTATGTACAGGTATATTTCAGTTTCATGGATGAATTAAGTGCTAGAAATAGAAGACAAGTTGCCTACCATGGGTAGCAAACTTTTCCCCATCCATTTTGACAGAGGAAACCTCGGACTTTGCTGAACCCACCACCCACCTCACCAACAACCAGCACCCCTGAACCGGACACCAGCACTGTACCCCAAGATGCTGCCACCATCCCCAGCTCAGCCATGCAGGCCCCCACAGGTAAGAGCAAATCATGGTACTAGCTATAAAAAGCCCCAGACCTAAGTGTCTGTACTTTCTCTTGTCTTGCACCAATAATTAGCCCTCTACACATTATAAACATAAATAGGATCTTTTAAAAAAGATCTTTGGCATTAGATATAGTTTCAGAGAAACCTCCATCCTGTCAAAACAATCAAAGAAACTTGGGTAAATATTCTGTGAACTCAGGGTTGAGGAGCTGGTGGTGCATGAGGGTGGGGTAGTGGTGGGGCCACCACCAGGAGCTCACTATCCCAGTTTGTAATAATACTTACTTTTTCCAGTTGAGGGTATTCCATTCTTAGCATGGTCCCATCCAGAACCCTACCAGCATTACAATATCCTGCCAACATTCAAATATATATGAACCTGCTCTGATTTTTCTTTTAACATCAGTGATGGTGGCAAACTTGGTACTATGAGAGTGAACTTTATTCAGAGCTAAATCTGGTAGCTGAAGTGGTTGTTTAATCACCCTAGGTTATTCATAACTCTTATTCCCTAAACTATATATGAAGGTAGCTAAAAGAGATGCTCCTTTAGAGTAGATACACAGCTTCCCAACGAGGTATCTATAAAGAAAAATACTCATTTTCTTATGTGTAAATTAAAATCCATGTGTACAACCTTACTCTTTTATTCTGCAGATACTCTGTCTTCTTTAGGGATGTCTAATCAATTGGAGTATCCCCATGGAAGTTAAGGTAGTCTTGTCTTGGAGGGAGTTGAGTATATCTCTGCCCATATCCTAGAATTTTAGAGCTTAAAGGGAAGGCCAACCATAGTTTCCCCTCCAAATAACCTTTGTAATACAATAGAGCCAGCCTGTGGCATTTATGTCCAGTTCTCATCAGGGTCCTATCATATGATTTCTCCAAACATATCATTTGCCTCTAACCATGTCAATTACTGGGTTTGTTTAGTCCAAGTGTCATTAGATTAATGACCAGTGGCCTTTGTGCCTAAGCACCAAGAATGAGGAAGTAAGGACAAATGCACACCTTGGTGAAAATATTGATTATGTTTTCAAAACTCATGACATGCCCCCTAGATGCTTAGATTCTTGGTTTACCCAATAGCATTCTAGATACCACTTAGGTGCCTATGTGCCTTTTCAACAATACCTAGAAGATCCACAGCAATGGGAGCTTCATGACTATGCCTCACTATTCCTTTTAAATGAGGCCAACCATCTCTTCTGGCAGTCACTGAGCTGGCATTCCTTCCTTGGCCTGCTTCTCACGGCCTAGGAAAAATGGAACCTTTGTGTCCATTTCTGTCTCTTGGCCAGGCTATAGCAGTTTTTACTGATCACTGTGTCACCATTCCCCAGTTGGACCTTGGCTTATTCTGGTGATCTTGAAATCATTTCCCTTTCCGAGCCTCAGTTTTCACACCTGTACAATGATAGGATTAGTCCAAGTTACCTGATAGTCCCTTCAGATGTTAACAATAAAATTAAAAGTTGTCTTAGATTAAAAGCTGTGTGTCACACTGTTTCCTTTATTACTTACCTTCCATTCTTTTAACTGTACAACACTTTTTAAGAGTTATTATATGCTCATAATTTAAGGAAACAGTAGGTCTACAAAAATTATTACAAAAACAAAACGAACCACCCTAATTCCCCGTCATTTGCTGCTCACCAAAGGAAATCACTTTTAATTCAGCCGATTCTTGTATTTACCTCTGTATATGAAAATCGGATGTTTCTATTGCTATTTTTTTAGCTTTAGACATTTTCCAACTAACAGCCCACTTTAGAAGATGAGGATGTAACACTCTAATCTCCTTGCCCTTACCCACCCACATGTACTTCTCTATCTTAATACCGTTTCAATATCCTATTATAATTTCGATTAGATTGAAATTCAGTATTTTGTTCGGGCAACTTGTTAAATGCCTTTCTTAATTGAGCCATGTAGTGTACTGTGATTATTTTCCCTTTGTTGCTCAACATTTTGTTTTCAGAGTAAATCTTGTGGATTTATTATGTATTTATTTTGCTATGTACTTATTAATTCAACCTTAAACTATCTTACTACTGTATACATCTCTTTGCATTCAGTTACATTATACATTCTATTTCAAACTCTAAAAGAAATCTTCCTGGATCCTTCAGAATTCCTTGACCTCCTCTTCACCAATCTTTTGTGTTATCCTCAGTTTGCTATTTCCCATGTTTTTGTTTTCTCATGTAAATCTTTCTAAGATTTACATCTTTAGCTTTATATGAAACCTGTTTATTCTCTTTGAAGCCTCTCTTCATACCCAGTATTCTGAAATTTTACCTAACACGTGAGTATTTTTACCTACTATGCTGGACACTTAGTGTGCCCATTCCATTCTTTAGTTTCTTAAAATTTTCTTAAATTTTTTTATCAATGATTGTCTTCCACTTTTTGTCTATTAACTCTTTCTGGCATATTTGTTATTCAGATATCGAATCTCTTGATCTCCTCTAATATTCTTAACTCTCTTTATTTTTATTCCTATTTTCTTTGTCTTTTGCTCAACTTACTTTAAACTTTTCTCAACTGTATCTTCCAAACATTGTATTGAGTTTTTTGTTTCTGACATCTTACTTTTAAAAGTATTATTATTTATTACTCTAATGGCATTTTCCAAATGATATTTGGTGGAAAACTAGTCTTTCAAGATGTTATGCATAAAAGGATTTTGCATACATTTAGGAAGTTTGATTGCTTACATACATTTAGGAAATGTTTATATTCTACTTCCCATTATTGATATTTGCATCTGCTATGAAGAGCTTTTTTGTTTTCTAAATGTTTTACTATACTGTTTTTTAGGTTTCCAGCAAAATTGAGCAGTAGGTATAGATAGTTCCCATATACCCCTTGCCCCCATATATGTATAGACTTCTCTATTATCAACATCCTCCACCAGAGGGGTACATTTGTTTCAATTGATGAACCTGTATTGAAATATTATCACCCAAAGCCCACAGTTTACATTAAGGTTATCTCTTGTTGTACATTCTGTGAGTTTCAGAAAATGTCTAATGACATGTTTTCACCATGATAGGATTAGACAAAATAGTTTAACTGCCCTAAAATTTCTCTGTGCTCTGCCAGTTCATCTTTCCCTTTCTCAAACTCCTGGCGACCACTGATCTTTTAACTGTGTCTATAATTTTGCTCTTTCCAGAATATCATATAGTTGGAATCATACAGTAGGTAGCCTTTTCAGATTGACTTTTTTCACTTGGTAGTATGCATTTAAATTTTCTTTCTGTTCTTTCATAGCTTGATAGCTCATTTCTTTTTAGAGCTGAATAATATACTATTGTCTGGTGATACTATAGTTTATTTATCCATTCATTTACTGAAGGCCATCTTGGTTGCTTCGAAATCTGGGCAATTATAAATTAAGCTGCTATAAACATTTGTGTGCAGGTTTTTATGTGGACATAAGTTTTCAGTTTCTTTGGTTAAATTCCAAGCAATGAGATTGCTGAGTTGTAGAGTAAGAGTATGTTTAATTTTGGAAGAAATTGCCCAACTGTCTTCCAAAATGGCTGGACCATTTTGCATTTCCACAGGCAGTGAATGAGAGTTCCTGTCACTCCTGTCTAGATTCATTTTTTTTTTTTTGCATCTTTTTTGCCATTTAGTTGTTTCAACACCATTTGTTGAAAAGACCGTCCTCCACTGTATTGCCTTTGCCCTTTTGTCAAAGATCCATTGACTGTATTTATGTGGGACAGTTTCTGAGCTCTGTATTTATGTTCCACTGATCTGTTTTCTGTTCTTTTGCCAATACCACACCATCTTGATTACTGTAGCTTTATGGTAAGTCTTAAAGTGGCCTAGTGTCGGTCTTCCAACTTTGTTCTTCAATATAGTGTTAGCTATTCTGGATCTTTTGACACTCCACATAAACTTTAGATCACTTTATTGATAGCCACAAAAATACTTACCGGGAATTTGCCTGGAATTGCATTTAATACATAGATCAAATTGGAAAGAAGTGACATCTTGACAATAATGAGTCTTCCTACCATAAACATGGGATATCTCTCCATTAGTTCTTGTTTTAATTTTATTCATCAGTGTTATAGTTTTCTTCATAAAAATCTTGTACACACTTTGTTAGCTTTATATTTGTTTCATTTTTGGAGGTATTAATGTGGTATTGTGTTTTTAATTTCAAATTAGACTTGTTTATTGCTGTTATATAGGGAAAAGACTGGCTTTTGTATATTAACCTTGTATCTGGCAATCTTGCTATAATTACTTATTAGTTCCAGGAATTTTTTTGTTGATTCTTTCACATTCTCAACATAGACAATTACATCATCTGTGAACAAAGAGAGGTTTATTTCTTCTTTCCCAATCTGTATACCTTTCTTTTTCTTGTCTTACTACATTAGTTAGGACTTAACAGATTTATAATGTTGAAAAGTTACAACGAGAGGGGATATCCTTACCTTGTTCCTGATCTTAGTGGGAAAGCTTCTAGTTTCTCCCATTACACATGATGTTAGCTGTAGGTTTTTTGTGGATGTTCTTTATCAAGTATCAAGTTAAGGAAATTCCCTTTTATTTCCAGTTTGCTGAGAGTTTTTATCATGAATGGGACTTGGATTTTTGTCAAATGGTTTTTTCTGAATCCATTGATACGATCATGTGATATTCCTTCTTTAGCCTGTTAATGTGATGGATTATATTAGTTAATTTTTGAATATTGAACCAGCCTTGCATACCTTGTTTGTAGTGTAAAATTCCTTTTAGATATTGTTGGATTCAATTTTCTAACATTTTTGTTGAGGATGTTTGCATCTATTTTCATGAGAGATATTGGTCTCTAATTTTCTTGTAATGTCTGTTAACAAATAAAATTTAACTGAGTAAATTTGAAAATCTAATTGGCTTTATGAAACGATTATGAATTGGGCAGCATCTCATCTAGCAGAGAGATAATCTGGGTGTTATACAAGATGGAAGGCTTTTATAGAAAGGAAAGTGGGGGCAAGGAAGTCATCAGCATCAATAGAAAAATGAAAGTTAATTGAAGGAAATTAAGAGTTTAGGTGACCACAGTTTCTTGTTGGCTGAGCTGCAGCATTTCCATTGGCTGGACTTGTTTTAGGGTAGGAGGAAAATATTTCTTCGTCCTGCTGGAGTTCTAAAGTAGCTGAAGTTTCTGTTTGGAAGTGCAAAGTAAGTCTCTTCCTTTTGGGATCTATAACTGACATATTTCTGTTCCAAGTAATTGACATGTTTCTATTTGAGGTAATTGATGATAGTGTGAGAGCTCCCTCTACGGGCCTTCCCAAATCCAATTTTAGTTGAGGTTTCCTTTATCAATTTTCACATGCCATTGTCTGGTTTTGGTTCTAGGCTAATGTTGGCCTCCTAGAATGAGTTAAGAAGTATTCTCTCTGATTTCGTTTTCTGAAATAGATTATAGAAAATTGGTAAAATGTATTTCTTAAATGTTTGGTACACTTCACCAGTGAATCCATCTGAACCTGCTACTCTCTATTTTGGAAGGTTTTCATTATTGATTCATTCTTCAATAGATATAGGTTATTCAGGTTCTCTTTTTCTTCTTAAATGAGTTTTGGCAGATTGTATCTTTCACAGAATTGATCCGTTTCATTTAGATTATCAAATTTATGGGTGTAGAATTATTTATTGTATTCTTTATTATCGTTTTAATGACAGCGCATCTGTACTGATGTCCTCTCTTTCATTTCTGTTATCAGTAACTTATACCATCTCTCTTTTCTCATTATTTAGCCTCTCTAAAGGCTTGTTGATTTTATTATCTTTTGAAAGAATGAATTTTGGTTATATTTTTTTTTCTGTTAACATCCTATTTTCAATTTCATTGATTTCTGCTCTGATTTTTATTATTTCTTTTCTTCTGCTTACTTTGGATTTAATATGCTCTTCTTCTTCTAGTTTCCCAAAATAGAAGCTTAGATTTTAGATCTTCTTTTCTAATATATACATTCAGTGCTATAAATTTCCTGCTTTTGCTGCAGTCTCCAACTATAAGAGTAAATAGGTCCTTAATAATGTAATAATGAGGTGGAGGGGGAGGAGAAGTATTCTGTAGTCCTAGAAGTAGGTCTCAGTCTTTTGGTGAGCCTGTGACCCCAGACTTTGACTTTTACCATTGCTTCTTAGTCCTCTCAACCCTTTTTAGGTGGAACAGGATGGCTGGAGGGGTCTGGAGTTGGGTATTTCACTTCCCCCGGGTTGGTTAGGGTCTGATCAAACTCCAGCAAAGTATGCTCTGGTAAATTAAGCAGACCTTGTCAAGAAAAACAGAATGCTCTGTTGTATTTCAAAATGGTTCCTTTGCCCCTTCCCTTGCTGGTTGTCTGAGGGAATTTTTCTCTGATATTCACTGTGAGGACATTGTCGAGCTCCTGGAAGTAAAACTCATAAAAGTTTGGGGACCCCTTGTGACTGGGTCCCCCTGGAGTTTGTAACTCTCAGAGTTGTCCACACTGAATTTCCAGCAATTCATCAATTACAGTTTAGATTTTCTTACCTTAGCACTGGTTCCTCTCATGAGTTTCTGCTCTAGCAAATTGTTATTTTCTATATTCATCTACCTCTCTAAATTTGAGGGGCAGCAATTTGTCCTGTAACCTCACTTCTCTGATGGACCTAAAATGAGTTGTTGATTTTTCAGTTTGTTCTTCTTCTTACTTATTGTTAGAATGGAGTAGGTACTTCCAAGCTCTTTTATATGCTGGACCCATTTCCAAAATTTTTTACAACTTCCAATTCTGATTTCATGGATGCAGTAGAAAGCGAAAACATGACAGTATACAAAAATATCTTTATGGCCTTAAGATTGGGAAGGATTTTTAAAGCAAGACAATAAGCATAAACTATAACAGAAAAGGCACATAACCTTTTATATACCTGAAAAAGGTAATATCAATATATTCAACTATTTTAAAATTAAGACAACTCATCTCTCTTCCACATGGCATCAGTTGGCTCACCTGGGGCTGGAGAATCTACTTCCAACATGGTTTATTCACGTGGCCAGCAAAATTGGTGCTAGTTCTTCTCTACATGGACCTCTCCAAAGGATAGCTTAGCCTTCCTCATACCATGGTGACTGGATTCCAAAAGCAAGTGTCCCAAGAGACAGGAAAGTGAAGGTTATTATTTTTTTAAGGTTTGATTCCAAAATAAGCGTAGCATCATTTCCATCATATTCTATTGATAAAGTAGTCACAGAGCCCAGATTCAAGAGAAAGGGAATATCAGTCCACTCTCTGGACATAAATTATTTACATTTTTCCACTTGGAATATTTATTTTTCTCCTTGTAAGATTTCCCATTAAAAGTCTTATCCCTTTGCAACATCAGGCTTCAAATGTAGGATTTTATCATCTAAATCATATCCAGGTGCAAATGAGACATTTCAGGTGCACATTCTCAGGTACAGTTCCTTGAACGTAGTTCTTCCCAATCTGAAGACTCGCGAATTAAAGAAATATGTTGTCTGCTCTCCACATATTCAACATACAATGGTAGGACTGGCACATGATAACATAGATACACCTGTTCAAAGGGTAGAAAGACTAGAAGCACAAAGAAGTCATCACTGGTCTATAAAAATCCTGATATCCAGCTGGGCACATGTTACCAATTTAATTAGATCCAATAGTACTTTTTGGGAGTCGTTTTTCATTACTCTTGGTTTTGTCCTCTGAATCATTATTTCCTTAACATAAGAAAACTGAGATCGCATTCTTGGTCTTCTTCCTACCTGTGAAAGGTTGGAAGCAAAAGGTTATTGGAACAGATTGTAGAACCAAATCTAAAAGATTCTTTTTATTTTGTACCTTTTAGTCTTAGCCTGCAATGTTTCCTCCAGAATGATTCTCTTAGAACTTCGATGGTTTTCTATGAATACTGTTGGGATTTACCTGACTAGACAAAAGCTACAAACACAAATCTTTTAAAGATAAGCCTTTCTCTAGTTTGGGTGTCCTATATAGCCACTATGAGACAATGCCCATAAGACTCTTAAAAATTCTCTTGTTTAAGAGAGAGAATCTGAGAGATGTGCCCATAAGATTCTTAGAGGGCCTTTGGTCTGAAAGAGTCTGGGGAGCATAGCCTTAAATAATTCTGACATCTTAACAAGAGATTTTATTGCTCCATTCTGGATTTGACCCTTTCATAATTTAGGATTACCTGCCTTATGGTGAGACAGGTATGAGGAGCAGTTTTGTTTTTGAACACTGCAAATCCTGGGATTCTTTATGTTTCGTATTTGTTATTTTTTAAGCTCATCCTTTTCATCTTGCATTTTTATCATAGGCAGTGAGAAGAAGCCAGATGGTACTTTCATTACTTTGTCTAGAAATCACCTTAGCTATTTCATGGAGTTCATCAGGTACATTTTCTATTTCCATGTTACTTCAAGTGACAGTATTGTCAAACTTCCCATCACTACCTAACAAGTGTCCCTGTCATCCATCTTCCATTAAGAATTTCCTCACTTTCCTTTAAGCCCTTACTGACAGCTTTCTCAACACCCTCTTTGTGGCCCTTTATGCTTCTTTTTGCTGCCCTTTTCCAAACTCAGTGCCATGTGTGTCAGGTTTCTGTTATTGCAGCACTCTACTTTTGGTTCTGCAGTCTGTTCCAGTAACCTTTTGCTATGTAACAAAGTACCACAAAACTCAATGGCTGAAAACAACACTGTCGGCAGGGCTAGCTGGCAACAGCTTGTCTCTGTTCCATGCAGTATCAGCTGTAGTGGCCCGACTAGGAGTGGAGGATGCTGACAAGTTGGTTCTGGCTGTTGGTTTCTCTCCACATGGACCTCACCACAGGGTGGTTTTGCTTCCTCACACGTGGTCATTGGTTTCAAAAAGTGAATGTCCCAAGAAACAGGAAGTGGAAACTGCAAGCTTCTTAAGCCTTGGACCCAGAAACTGGTACAGTGTCATTTCTACCATAGACTATTGACCAAGTATCACAGAGATCGATGAAAGGGATATCAAAGAATTTGGGGGCCATGTTTTAAAACTGCCACATTCTTCTAAGGGTTTAATAGTTTACCTTTTATATTTCACCTTTTAATCCATGTAGGATTTCTTTTTTTAAACTGCTATACTGGTTATATTTTTTTTTCCTTTTCGTGTGTTTTAATTAGGTAAAGTTTACATACAGTGAATGTACTAGTCTTAAGGGTACAGTTTGATGAATTTTAGTCAGTGTAAGCACCCATGTAACTACCTCAATCAATGTGAAAGTCATTTCTACCCAAATCCTCCCCCTGCCCTACCTCAGAAGTTACCTTATAGATTTTCCTGTTCTTGAACTTTATATAAAGGGAATCCTACCATATGTACTCTTTTCTATCTAGTCTTTCCCTCAGAGTAATGTTTGTGAGAAGCACCCTATCAGTAGTTCATTTTTACTGCCAAGTGGTATTCCAATAAATGAATATACCACAATGTGTATATCTATTCTCTTGCTGATAGACGTTTGGGTTGGTTCTCATTTAGGGCTATTATGACTAAGCTGGTATGAACTTATAATGTTTTCATTTATTTTCATTATTCTTATCGCTGTGAGTTCTTGCATTTTTCAGCAAAAGAATCATATTTTGATATTGAAATCCTATATAAATCCTATATAGACCTAATAATCAACCAGTCCTTTGATTATTAGGTCTACCTTTATACCCACCTCCAGAGGCACCTGCCCATTCTTGGGTCTTTTGTGAATTATTAGGTGAAACAGTTTAGTTGACATCATTCCCCATTCTTGGTTAAGGATTTAGCTTTCTTAGGTCTGCTAGGTCAGTTGTTACTTTGCCAGTCTGCTTTCCAGCTTCCAGAATTTTATGTTGTCTCCTCTCTTGTTTTTTGGCTCCTTTTTGTGGGTTTTAGGAGACAACAGAGTTAAATGTTTATTTCAGTTAATCTCGTTTACCCATTCTTTTTTCCTTTCTTTCTTTTTCACCTGTCATCTTGCACATCCTGCCTCTCCGTTTCTGTTTTTCATTTTCTTCTCACCTTAGAAAGTGGTATAGTGTTATTTGCTTCCCCTTAGAGTTAGAATAATAAAAGTAGGAAAGTTCTCAGATAACATCCGGCTCAGCTCCCACATTTTACCCATGGTAAGCTTGAGACCCAAAGAGGAAAGCAGTCCATCCACAGCACACACAGATATTGCTCTTATCCTTTTTGCCTTTAATAGCAAAAGAGAATTTTTGCCCTTCTACCTTTTTAGTTAGTGAGCCATGACAGTGTGAAAAAGGAGAGTACCCCTTACTCAGGTAGAAGCCTAGAAGTCAGATCGGCAGGGAGAATGTCATAGCTGTGCAGGCTGCTATGGGTCATCTCCAGAGACCAAGGAAGCAATTCTGTTTAGGACAGCCTCTTTTTTCCATACCCACCTATCCCTTACCCCATCACAGTGCCAGATGGAAAGTTGTACTTAGGACAGCGCCTAGCTATCAGTATTCAGAAAATACTGAAACAAACAGCTATCTAGATGGGACCCTCAATCCCTTTCATGTTTTCCTTTGTTCCATTTTTTTTTCCTATTTTTGCTACTTTCTTTGGGCATGAGTGTTGATGTAGAAGTAACAAAAGGACTTCAAGGCCCAGAACAGAAAGCAGGGCAAGTGACCAGTGGAGAGGCCAATCTAAGTCCAAAGCCACACACACTCACTCACTCACTCACTCTCTCCTCTCCTCTCCTCTTCCCCCCTCTCCCTAATATAGCCATGGCCCCACAACTCCTTGGGTATGTACGGTAAGCTACACAAAGAAATTGTGAGGCAACCAAGTATAAAAAATGAAAGTTCATATATCTGGGAAATTGTTTTGATTTTCTTTTCAGTGCACAGAAGACAAAGTGCAAGTTCTACTACGCACGCGTTGGCTTTTGGTCTGAGCTGTTCCTCCAGCAGGCTTTGTTCCCAGAGCCTTTGGTCATGCAATTTGGGCTGGCAGCAGCTGGGCACAGCCACCCTCTACCCCCTCCCATGGTGTATCACCAGCTTAGCAGCTGGGAATCCTGCTCAGGACCAGAGTCCAGGGTACAAAAGAAGAAAAAAGAACTATTCTCTAACTTCTCTACCCCAAGTACTCTGTAAGCTTCTTTAATTCTTTGTCTCCTGCAGTTTGTATTTACTTGAACAAGAACGGCAGCACAGGCCCCCACTTAGACAAGAAGAAGGTCCAGCAGCTCCCTGACCATTTCGGGCCAGCCCGCGCCTCCGTGGTATTGCAGCAGGCTGTCCAGGCTTGCATTGACTGCGCTTATCACCAGAAAACTGTCTTCGGCTTCCTCAAACAGGGCCACGGTGGCGAGGTTATCTCAGGTAAGCTCCCTTGGGCTGATATGGCCTCCTAGCCACAGGGCCAGCCATTCTCAGCTGGCTGATTTCTGACAAGGTAACCTGGTTCCCACCTGTAGACACTGGAGAATTGTGAAGGTGTTCCTTTCCTCAGAGAGTCCTCATTTTCAATTCCCTGAGCCCCTCTCAGCCTTATGCAAACCTTTGCCAAATAGAATATGCACGCAGACTCTGCTTAACTGAGCCTCTAAACAGACTCCTCTCCTGTCTGCCTGCCTCACCTCTCCATACAAAAAATATATGAGTATGTTGCTTTAAAGACATGCCAGAAGATAGAATCAAAGTAGGGGCTGTATTATAGCAAAGGAGAGTTTACCCAGACTGCCACGGCCTCCCACCTGGCATCAGGGAACCTTGAACTCCTTTTGAGAGTCTTTTGACTCCTTAGTTTTCCAGTCCCAAGCCAGCCCTAATACAAGAAAGTTGAACCCCAGGGCAGAGTGGGAGGAGTCATTTCCTCTTTCTTTCCTGCTATGTGAGTCTGAGTCAACTGCACAGTGTTTCTTGGTGGTGGTGGTGTTGTCACTGAGAATGTTCACTTTTTTTGGTGTATCTCAGTTCTGTTTCAGTTTTCCTAAGTCCAAACCCCCTTTTTTTTACCCACCAAACCCATGAAGACTTGACCTAAAGCCTTTCGGTGTTAACTGTGTGCTACTTTATAATCTCCTGCCCCTTCCTTCTAACAAGTTGCAGTATGCAGCCTCAGGAAGCAGTTGACATGGAAAACCCCATAAATAATCCAACTGTATTCTTTTAGTAAACACTCATCGCGCCCTTACTATATGTCAGAGGTTATTGCCAAACATGCTGGCTGGGGGAGGAGGAGAAAGGAGGATGAAGGCTCAGGCTCTGCCTTGGTAGAAAAGGAAGAATATCTCATAGCTGACTATGAGGGGTGTTACAGTAGAGAAATATGTACAGGGTGATATAGAAGCCTGGGCAAGGGAGTGATTGGCCAGGTGGAAGATGAGACAGGCAGGGACGGAATTTTAATAGAAGGCTGAGTAACTACACAGGAAATCAAGCCTTCCTTTCCTTCTGAGGCTGAGGCCACTCCCTCTCTCTCCTTGGCTCCTGTGCAGCAGTCTGCAGGGACCTGGTCTTTACTGCCTCTCTGTAGCTGCTGTCACCTATACCTCCTCTGGGGTTCTTCTGCCCCCAAATTGTTTCCTGAGAATCACCTATCCCCCCATTTTGTTTCTGCTCTCAGAGACAAATGCAGAGACCCTTGCTTTTTCAGGATTATACAGATACTTTTTGAATAGAAGTAGATAGGGGGTAAAATAAAACCAAACATGACATAGTTCCAAATGTTGCCAAAATTCCAGTGCCCTTATAAAGATTGGATTGTGCACCTAAACCATTGCTGGCAATGGCTGTATTCTCCTCTTCTGCCCACCTCCTCTGTTCTTGGGCAGTTCTTATGGAAATAGCACCCTAAATGAACAGATTTCCTGGGCAAGGCCCAGCCAACTGATGAAGCAGATAGAATTATTTTCACAGTTGTTTTCACAGGTTGAGTAAAATCATTCCAGAGCCCCGGGGTACAACAGACTTGGCCTGGCCACTCCCATTATTGCAAGCTCTTTGTAGTTGGAGGCAAAAATCAAACCCACAGGGGAGGGAGGGAGGAAACCTGGGCACTGATTGCCTTTGTGTAACCAGGTAAGCCTGAGGCAAGCCATGGGCTGGACTCCTCCTGCCTAGAGCTGCACTGAACTGCCCAGCTGACGTTCAGCCCTGTTTACTTCACTCCACAGCCGTGTTTGACCGGGAACAGCACACCCTCAACCTCCCGGCAGTCAACAGCATCACCTACGTCCTCCGCTTCCTGGAGAAACTCTGCCACAACCTTCGCAGTGACAATCTATTTGGCAACCAGCCCTTTACACAAACTCACTTGTCACTCAACACCACAGAGTACAGCCACAGCCACGAAAGGTACCTACCAGGTAGGAGCTGGGATGGGGCCTGGGCTAAGGAAGGGGGCAGGACTAGCAGCAGCACCAGCAAGTGCCAGCCGTCACATCTGCTAGCCTGGCACCTACCATCCGGAGGTCTGGTTTTCTGTTCTTACTTTTGCCACGTGTGGGACTCTTTGGTCTCTTCTCATCTGTACTCTCTCTTCAGGATTTTGTCCCCTCTCTCTAGGATTAACCTCCTTTCTTCTGGATTTTTATCCCTAGAAAAAGATGGTTCAGAATTCTTCTGAGCTCCAAACTGCATGTGGAGCCACTGTGAAGTCACAGTACATCCCCCAGTGTGAATCTGGCAGCAAAGGCCTAACATAGATCTCCCTTGCCAGCAGGAGGGTTTAGTCTCAAGCTACAGATTGAGAAATTTGCTCCCTGGTGATTGGCCATCTACTCTTTCCTTTGGCACGTGGCCCTAACTCCTCCAGCACTGCCAGTCTAGCAAGTCAATTCAAGTTCCTGCTGTTTCTAACTAGGCTGGAAAAATAACTTCTTAGTTAACATACCAGACCCACAACGGGAAAGCGGATGCCACGTGGCCGGATCAGTGACTAAGCACTTCCGAGAGAGGTTAAAGAGTGAATGGAACGGCATCTCTAATCTGGAGCCCAGGACACAGACGACAGGGAGGGAAGGAAAGCTCGGCCCTAAACATAGCGAGGTAGGTCGTTGTCGAGAGAGGGAGGACGGCTCTTTAAAGGAGTGCTGTGGACCTTGTCCTGGCCCGAGGAATCCAGAGGTGGTGCTGTCAGTGTCAGGGCTATTGATAGGGGAGCGTAAATCTTAAAGGTGCCCCCTTCTGACCTTCTACACAAGTCTTGTTCCCACACTGTCTTCCCTGTAGTTTTTTTTTTATTATTGTCTTAAACAGAACCACTTTTAATAAAAGTGCCACATCTGAAGAATGTGCTCAGGGAAGTGACTGCTCACCCAGCCCCCAGCCACCACTACCCCTCCCCCCTATATTTTTGCACTCAAATGAGCATTGCCTAAGTAACTTGCAAAAAGATAACCTGAATTTCAAATACTGCTTATGGGGGCCAGACCATCTGGTCCCTACAGACATATCTGTGACCCTTCACTCATTTTTTTCTCACCTGATCTGCTCTAGATTGCTTTCTTGCAGCATCAGAATCTCTAAGAATAGAAAAAAAAGCTTTCTTACTTATAATTAGAATGTTCCACTGCAAGTCTGGGCTGGGCATGGTGGAGTTGGCGCAGACAAAGGCAGGCTGTTAAATATCCCCAGCTATTGGCATTCAGGAGCTCTAAGCTGCACTTCAGTAATGAAAATTAAGCCTATATGGGATTCTGGAAGATCAGGCACATAAGAGGAGGTAGCATGTCCATGAGCATAGCTGCTAGTCTAAAGACAGATTTCTTAAAAAAATAAATGGCAGCTCTGAATTCCTCAATGGAATATCGTCATCAAGAACTAAGAGAAACATACTGGTAGCAGCATGCAGAGATTGGTTGGGGTACACATCATGGGCCTGCAGTCAAAGGTAGTTTGGCACTGGGGGCATGACCTTTCCTGGGAATTCAGTTCCAGTTTGCATCTCTCAGATTCAACTACCAGATAAGAGGAAGCAAGCTTTAGCCACTCTTCTGTCTCATCAAGAAGGAGACCAATACCAGGATGATCACATTTCACCATTGGCTGCCCCCCTCTCCTTCCTTCATTTTCAACAGATTCAGCAACTCTCTTCATCTTTCTGTGCTCTCTCACCTCTGTTTCTCATAGTGGGTGCTCAGCCACTTGGCTGCTCTCACCCTAGTTTCTATTTGCTTCCCTGAAATGTGCATTTTAACTATGCTCAGACGAGTCAGAGCATTGCCTAGATTTCTGACTCCTCTGTGCTCCCTCACTTATCTTTTCTGCCTGCCTACATACCTGCCTTTCTGACCCTTTGCTCCACCTCTGATCGTTTATCATTTCCTGCACTTTTCTGATCAATTACCCAAACATCTGCCAAAGAGTTGGATCTGGACAAGGGCTGTCTTTTGGTTTGCCCTTTGGATCTGATGTTTATCACGCCCTCCCCTCTGCTTGGTTACATAGTTCTGCTTGTTCAACATCCAAAGGTGCCACCTCTGTTAACTAGATGCTTATTGGAGCCCTTTTCCCTACAGATTTTCCAGAAAAAAAAAAAAAATGACATCTAAGCTTGGACCTGAAGGAGTAAGATAATCAGATGAAAATGCCATAGACCCAAGGAGACAGAGACAGGAAATAAAGACTTTACCTACTGATGAAGTAGCATGTGAGAATGTGAAGGACAAGAGGGTGCACGGCCTGTTTCAGAGGAACTGAATGTCTAGTATAGAATATAAAGTAGAAGAAGAATATGAGAGATGAGGCTGAAGTGGTTGGCAGAGGCCCAGTTATGAGGGTCTAGTTGACCTTGTTATAGGCTTTAAAATATATCATTGAGTAGTGAGGACCCATTGAAATATTTAAAGCCAGGAAAGTAACATAATCAGATTTGTGCTTTAGAAAACTCAGGACTTGTGTGGGAGAATGATTGGAATGGAGCAAGATAGTAGGCAGGGAAACTAGTTGAAGACGTGTAGAACTCTGCAAGTCCTTCTAGATTCAGGGATTTTCTTCTCCTTTTATATCCAAATCTAAATGAAATAAAATGAACCCCCATCCCATGTAACCCAGAATAAGGTTACATTTTGCTGGTAGTGCCACTTCTAGCTGTGAATTCCTGCATCTGACTCAGTTCTTAATCCCTTCTTCCCCCTTCAACTCCCATAACTGATGGTCTTTACATACAGTCCTTTGCCCGAGTCAGTACCTCATCTTTCATTTCAGAAAAAAACTAACACAAGGTTGTTTAGTGTAATAGACTTGTACTTAAGTTTGAAGGGTGGAAGGAAGAAGAATTATCACAAAGAACAAGAAACAATTTAACATTTTATTTTAATATTTATCAGCTATTATAATAAATATCTTTACTGTCTTCTTTCACCTTAAGCCTCAGCCTGCTGCCTTTTCTGGGGCCCACTCCAGTTTTAGGGGATTCCCTTTCTCCTCTGATTTCTCTGTTCCCTCCATCCCACACCTCCTCCTTTTTAAGTTATCAGCAGGCAACTCAAAATTAATTTATGATCCAAAATAATTTTGTTTCCTTTTGTCTCAGCTTTCTCCTTCTACACAATACCTAGGCCTTGTCTTTCATAACTAAAAGCACCATTACTGTAATTATCTAAATGAAAGAACTATCTAGCCCAAATCTATACTTTTAGCAACTCAAAGAACAAAGGCAAAAGCTGTGGATGGAGAGATTTGTTCCATCTATGTTCCTCTTTTTCTCTTTTTTTACTTTTCTATGGATTAATCCAGTTCTTTTTTATTTCCTTTGTTAGCTTACTAGCTATAAGTCTTTGTTTTGTTATTTTAGTGATTGCTTTAGTTTATATTATACATTTACATTTTTTATATATCACAATCTACAATAATAATTGTATCACTTTTACATATAGTATAAGAACGTTTCAATAGTATTCTTTCATTTCTTACTTGTTGGCCTTTGTGCTATTTATTGTTACACATACTTTTACGTACATTATAAAGCCCACTATAAAGCCCACTTGACATCGTTATTATTTTACTTTAAATAGGTAATCATATTGTAAAGATTTTTTTTAAATAAGAAAAAATTCTTTTGTATTTACTCTCTTATGTTACCATTTCTGGTATTATTCATTCTTTTGTGTGAAACCAATTATGTCATCATCTCTCTGCCTGAAGGACTTTCTTTAACATTTCTTATAGTTATAGTTTACTGGAGTGAGTTCTTTCAGTTTTTGTATCTCTGAAGAAGTTTGGGGGGTTTTGCCCTTTATTTTGAAATACACTTTTGTTGAATTTAGAATTTTTGGTTGACCTTTGTTGTTCGACACTTCAAAGATGTTGCTCCTTTGTCTTCTGTTTCGCATGGTTTCTGATGGTGTCTGTTGTTATTCTTATCTTTGGTCTCTTATATGCGTCCTTTTCCTATGGATGCTTTTAAGTTTTTCTGTCTATTGTTGTCTTTAAGCAATTTGATGATGCTGTGCTTGGTGAGATTTTCTCTATGCCTCTTGTGCTTGGCGTTCACTGAGCTTCTTGGATATGTAGGTTTATATTTTCCATCAACTTTGAATTTTTTCTGTCATTCTTCATATATATTTTCTGTCACCGCTCCTTACAGGTTAGACATATATTAATCCTCTTGAAGTTTTCCGACAGTTTACTGATGCTTTTTTTAAAAAAAACTTTCCACCTCTGCATATGTGTGTGTGTGTGTGTGGTTATTTTTGATAAATTCAAAACTATTTTTAAGTTAGTTGATCTTTTCATTTACAGTGTTTAATCTACTTTTAATTCATCCCATGTATTTTTCATCTCAGACATATTATTTCTAGAGATTCAATATGAGTTTTTGCTTTATATCTTCATTGTCTTTGCTTTCTATACTCAGTCTTTTCTCTACCTTCCTGAACATATGAAATATAATTATAATCACCTATCTAGGGCTCTTGCTTGTGAATTCAGCTGCCTTGGCCTGTCTGGACTCTCAGCTCCATCACCTCATCTCAGGGGGATCACTGGGCTCTGTCCAATCTTCCCCTCTCTGTACTGTGGCCCGGAAATTGTCCCCGGATAGGAAGGTGGGAGCAAGCCTAGGACTCGCAACATTTGTTTCCCTTTTAGGAATCACTGTTCTGTACTACATGATGCATCATGTCTGAAAACTGTTATTTCATATATTTTGTCTTTCATTTACTTGTTTTAAGCAGTATGGCATATCTACTCTACCTTAGCTGGCAGTGGAAATCTAAAATGTATCTTGAATCCATGTTCATCTTATCATTTCTACAGCCTTCTCTATCATCCTCTCTCTCCTGGCCTGAGAGATCCTTTCTGGCCTACCCATCACCTTACTACCTCTCTTGGTCCGTTTTCTACTTAATAGCCAAAATGGTCTTCTCAAAGTGTAATTAGATTATGGTTCTTGTCCACTGAAACTCTTTAGTGGAATTTTAATGCACTTATAATAAAATCCAGATGTCTTACTTTGGTTTTCACTGTTTTGCATGATCTTGTCCCTGCCTATGTCTCCAAACTTTTCTCTTTGTTTTATACATTTTAGCTACACTGTTTTTCCCCATTTCCCTGAATATTGCAATCTGTTTCTACCTCAGTCTTTCTTTATGCTACCAGGCAGCAGCTCCTAGCCATTGTACCAAGGAACCTACAGCAAATCCTTTCCTATGATTAGATTTCACCCAAACCAAGTCAGTTCCTTAGCCTCCCCATAGAATTCTTTGCATGTGGGGCGGGGAATATTCTGGATCCCGGACCATATTCCTATCTTTTGAAGTTTTTCTTAGCAATTGAATGCTTAGATAATGCTTAGGATTCATTGAGGGCTTCCACTGAACCCTAAAACCAAGCACATTGTCTGGCACACCTTCATTTAGACACTTCTTCAGACCACAATTTAAATATCAAGTTGTCAGGAAGACCTCTCTGAGTCTCCTCATCTAAAAAAGATCCCTAGTATTTTTTATCTTAATACCCCATTCCTTTTCTTAGTAATATTTATAATCATATCTAAATTTTTTTGTCATCCTCCCCACTAGATTAAATATTCTATGAGGGCAAGGGCAATATCTATCTTTTACACTATTCTCATTCTCACGTACTAAGTATTTAATAACATTTGTTAAATGAAAAAGGTAGTAGAGGAAGTGGGACATGTGGTTCAGAGAGGGAATTTTTTTTAGCATAAAATGGGTTTAAGCATATTAGGAACTGTGTTAGTCTCTGGGTACTATGTTGATGTAAGAATTTTCTTAGATGCGTGGCTCTAGTTCTTGGTCATTCAGGTCACCCTCAGAAAGGAGAGAGCATGGTTGTGAGCACAGCATCCTTGAATCTCAGAAGTATAAAGTGCTCTAGAGACAATCTGCTGTCTAGTCCAACAGATGAGGATGATTATCTGACTTCTGCTTAAATAATCTTAATGACAGTTTGTTCCATATCACCTTTGGCAGTTGATTTCACTGTTGGATGCTTCTGATTGCTAAAATGCCTTTCTTTTTGAGCTGAAATCTTCTTATAACTCCTACCCCTTGTTCTACTCTCTGCCTTCCAGAAGAACAGATCTACGTAAAGCACTCTTCCCTTCCCATCACTGCCTTTAGAGTTTTTGACTTTTTTGCAGACTATACAGTCCCAAGGTTTTCCTTCTTTGCCTCACCACCATTCCCTTCCCTGAGAACTCTAGTTTTTAAGGTCAGCCTTGCAATGCGATACTCAGAAAAGATCTGCCTCTCGCTAAAAATAAATGCATAAGGGCAAGGTCCTTATCCGTCTATTTACCTCTGCATACCCCATACCTAGCATAATGGCTTATATTCAAAGGGAACTCAACAAATTTTTGTTGAGTGAATGAATGAGCTTTCTCTCATGCCGATTTTTCTCACGTCTCCAGCATATCAGCAGCAACTTCAATTTACATTATGAGGTTAAGGGTTTTCATCTTCATTTTATAGATAAGTAAACTGAATCCCAGGGAAAAAAAGGTAGTGATCATTGACTAATTTTTGTGCTGGAATTAAAACTCAAGTCTTCCAACTCCAACCTCTAATCTCCAGGCCAGTGGTGTCAAAGTGTGTTTTTAGAAGTAGAACTCCTTTTTTTGCAAAGGTAAGATTGTACAAAACTCTGGTATATAAAAGTTAAAACCAGAGCTGTTTTGATAGAAACTGGGATGAGACCCAGAGCCCTACTCACATGGTCTCCTCCTGTGGAGCACAGCAGTTTTCTACCCGCCAAAGGCAGCCAAGGCCTCGTGGATCAGCAGACTAAGACCTCCCAGAGCCATGGGTATGAGACTTCATTTTTCCACTGCATCTCATTAGGATAAGATTGATGATCTTGCCTAGTCCAGGTGCCACCAGTCCAGATTTTCAGACCCCTCAACTCACAATCCAGATCTCAGTTGCCATCCTTAGCATTGCTGAGAGGAAGAGACACTTAACTGATTTGCATCCTCATCTGGTGAGCCTCAGGCATTGTCATCATACTTATTCTTCACATCTGTTAGCTCATGTGAGGCAGGTAGTACTATCCCCAGTCTTCACTGTAGAAAGCAGACTTTTCCTAGAATAGCTGTTTTTAAAGGTTCTCCTTATCCCAAAAAAAAGCATAAGACATCCAGACCAGAAGAAATCTCAAAGACCATCTAGTTGAAGAGGAAGAGTCTCTAAGGAGATCTGAGTCCAAAGAGTGGCATTGGGCTTGACTAAGACTATCTAGTGAGAGCCAGAGCCATGACTGGTACACAGGCCTCCTGAGACCCAGCTCAGGGCTTTGTATTTTGCTGCCTTTTGCTCCATCCAAACAGGTACCTGGGAACCAACACCCTGGCAGTCCTTCCAGGTTAGTCCCTGCTCTAACTCTGGTTTTACTCTTTTCCAGGTGAAACCTTTGTCTTGGGGAATAGTCTAGCCCGGTCCTTGGAACCACACTCAGACTCAATGGACTCCACCTTGAATCCCACCAACCTTGTCAGCACCTCCCAAAATCTTCGAACCCCTGGGTACCGGCCTTTGCTTCCATCCTATGGCCTCCCATTGAGCACTGCCTCAGCTGTGCGTAGGCTGTGCTCCAGGGGTAAGCTTACCAAAGTTCTGGTCCCCCTGCTCTCCTTTACTCTTTCTTTCCTGAGCTCTGGAGGCCAGAAATGACTTAGCTCTGTTGTTCTCTACCTGGTTGTTGGACTGGGATCTGGGCTTCCTATCGTGCCTGGCTAGTTACCTGAGAGGCAACTGAAGTTCTGGAGTTGGCTTGAGAATAATAGACACTAAGAGCTGAAGATCTAGAACCAAAGGGACAGGGAAGGATTAATTCCTTCCTTCATTAGCCATTTATTTGAACATCATCTATATTGCATCATGGGGATACAAAACTCAATCACGCTTGTCCTCGAGGAGCTCAAAGTCTTGTGGGAGAGACAAACAGATCATTATAAAACAGCATCTTGAATGCAGTTATAGGGATATGCTTTGATGGTATTAAAACTGCAAAAAGGGACACCCAGCACAAGCTAGGTGTCTGGGGCAGCTTCCTTGAGGAAATTCTGCCCTGTCTGAGACTTGAATGGGTGACTGTTTGAACAACCATATCAGCAGGGGATAGCAGGGGAGGGAGAGCTTTCCAGGAAGAGAATACAGCATGAACAAGGGCAAAGAGATAAGAACTGGCACAGATTGTACCAGGAACTACATGCCATTTGCTGTTGCTGAAACAAAAGATAATACTGGAACTTCAAAGAGAAAAGTCTGGAAAGGTCAGAGATTATTGCATAGAGGACCATAAATGCTTTAAAGAGGTTGGAGTTGTTCTTACAGGCAATGCGAAGCTTTGAAGGCTTTTAATTAGAGACAAGCCCTAAAAAGTTTTGTATTTTCAGTAGATCATTGACTACTGAGTTGAGGATGTATTTGAAGGAAGACAAGATGAGAGAGAGCAGTTATGTGGTTACTAGCATGAGCCAGACCAGAAGTGATAAAGGCCTGGATTAGGGCTGTGGTAGAAGTTTGTAAAAGAGAGAATAGATTTGAAAACTATTCATGAGGTAAATTCTGTCAGATTTGAGGATCGTGAGGAAGAAGGGAATGGGAAGTCTCCAAGGTTTCTAGATGGGGTGGCTGGATAGATAGATGGTGGTACCTAGAAGAGCAAGAAGGGTAGGGGGCCCATGGGTCATCTAGGCAATATCCAGCAGGTGGTGGCTATGCAAGTCTGATTCTCAGGGAAGAGCACGGAGCTGAAGATAAGTAATTGGGAGTCCTCAACATACATATGATAGCTGAAGCTGTAGGGTAAATAACATCCACTTCCCAGGAGTATGTATAGAATGAAAAGAACAGTTGATCAAAGATGGAGTCCTAGGAACCAACAAGTTTAGGAGATGGAAACAGGAAGAGGATCCCACCAAGGGAGTACTGAAATAGAAAAACAGAAGAATTTGATATTGTGGTGGCCAGGAGTACAGAATGTTTTAAGGAGAGCACAGCACAAACAAAGGTTCAGAAAATAATAGGACTGAGAAATATCTATTGGATATGGTGATTAGTAAGTAATTGGTGATCTTAACAAGAACAGCGGCAGTGGTGGTGGAGAGTGGTGACCGCAGATTATAGTGAGTGGGGATATGAAGGAGAGTTTGATGAGAAGAAAGATGATAACCTTGAAAAGGTCTAGAGTGGGAGCAGCTGAGCATGTTTATAAGCAGACAATTTGAGCCTTTCAAGAAGAAGAAATTAAAAATACAGAAAAGAGGAGAAAGTAAGGCCTTGAGGGTGGTAGGAAGGATTAGGATCAAGAGCTCTGACAGATAGATCAGTCTTAAACCAGAAGGAGGCACACCTTGTCCTCTGAGACTGGAGGGAAGATTGACTTGGCCATGAGTGAATGGAGGGCAAAGTGGGGAAGGGCTTAAGAGTGCTTGCTGTAAGATTAGTTCTAAAGAAGACAGGAGGAACTGGATCAAGGGGAAGGGAATGATTTGCAGGAAACACAAAGGCCCAGCTATGCTTGGAGATTAGTTGCTGTTTTGCAAAAACGATGGTTTTCTTTTGTGGTTCTTAGAAACCTAGATGTGAGGTAAGAAAAGACAGTTTGAGAATTAAGGTTTTATGTTGAACTGGAAGGATAAGAGGGGGCAGATAGCTGGGGTAGATATAAAGGAATCTTTGGAGCTGGAAGGAGAGTAGTTTAGACCATCAGCACTGGAGCTGGCAGGGTGGAGAGGCAAAGCTGAAAGGAGACTGAAGGATGGGAGGAACTGTAAGTTGGATGTGCTGAAGATCTTTGTGATATAATGGTTATAGTGGACATAAGTCCCAAGAGAGTTGGACAGACAGGAGGCCAGAGTCAAAAAGTGTTTAAAATTCTGAAGTAGTTTTGTTGCAAGGGATGGCAAGAACCAGACAGTAGCCTTGGCAGTAGGCATTTGAAGTACAGCAGAGGTGAAAGTTACTGTAGGAGGCAAGGTGGTTAACTGGATTGCCTCCGAGGATGATTATGGCCGGAATTGGAGTGGAACAGAAGGCAGTGAGCTAAGTATCAAAAAGTCTTCCTTTACAAGGGGTAGAAACCCAGAGACCTACAGAAGGAAGTGATCGGGAAGAGCAGATGGTCAGCTACATGTTTGGCCTCTGAAGAAAATGAGTTTTCACTGATGGCTGGCCTAAAAGTGCAATGGGGTGACAGGAGAATGCCACCTCCCCACCTTGGCCTCCCCAAGCCCAAGGATGTATGGGATGTGAAAGAATAAGAAGACTCCATTAGCAGGGCCTGCAGTGGAAAGAAGTGACCTCAGAGGAGAGTTTTCAGGAAGGCTGAGCTAAGAGAAGCCTGAGATACCCTTCCCCCAACTCTAACCCCAGCAAGGCAGCAAAGTGGATTATGAGGAGCTCTGAAGTAGAGGTAGAGCTGAAAGTTGATCCCTGCCTTGAGATTTGGGTAAATCATCTCACCTCTCACATCTTCATGTTCTTTTGTGTGCAAAATGGAGATGGTGATATTGACCTGGTCTTTTCACAGGACTGTTAAAAGGATCAGATGGAAACAGGGATATGGGATCATTTTGAAAACTAACTCATTCCCCAGGTATGAGGGCATTACTATTATGGTGATCTTCCCCAAGGCCCTGTTTCTGTTTGGAGTGTCTCACACCGCACTGGCCTCAGATGTCACTGTTGTTCTGCAGACATCTCCACTCTTCCTTTTGGATACATTGTGAGTCTGTCGGCCTGGTCACATTCTAGATCTCATCTGACCCTGAAGAACTAAGGCTATGAAAAGATTTCATTTGGTTGGCCCTAGAATTGGTTCTCTAAAAGAATTTAATAGATGCGGAGTCTATCCCCTCTCTTATTTCATTAATCCAGGATGATTGGGCATTGGCTTGTTAGTCTGGCCTCTGTGGATGTACCCACCAGCTGTACCCTTTGGGAAGAACTCTAGTCTGTCTGCAGAAATGGGACTAGGAAAAACAAAGATAGGGCACTAACTTGTCTCCTTCCAAGGTATGTTGTCTTGAGCAAGTCACTTCACTTCTCTGGGCCGCAGTTCCCTCATCTCTAAGCTGAAGAAGGTGAAACTTCCTTCAAGGGTTGTTTTGAGAGTCAAATGAGCTGATGAGAGTAGGTGTTCCTTATAATGTTCATATATGAGACCACTCTTCACCATTTTCCCCACTACCACTTAGGGCACGCCAGTCATCTTTTGTCTGGACTATTATAGCAGCCTCATTTTCAACTGGTCTCCCTTGCTTCTGCCCTTGACCCCAAAGTCTTTTATTAACACAGACTGTGAGAATGGTCCTTTTATTGATAAGTTGGTTCGTGTCATTCCTCTGCTCAAGACCTACCTGTATCACTCAGAAAAGCCAATAATCTTTCAGTGGCATATAAAGTCCTCTACTATCTCTACGCCCACATCCCCTGCCCCATCACACACATACACACCTCTCAGATGGTATTTCCTACCACTTCTAATTCACTCAGTTCTGACACATTGGCCTCCCTCCCTACTAAACCTTAAATGTACCCATCACTTTTCTGCCTCAAGGTCTTTGCTCAAATGTCTTCATCTCAGTGGAGAGTATTTTAATGGGAAGAGGCTGACAGATAAACACACATATAATATTATACACATGAATATATTTGTGTGTGTATGATTCCTCGCTCCCCTGGGTAGAGGAATTAGCTAAGATGGTCCAAGGACACATACATACAAATATCTTCTTTCTGCTCTCAGTAATCTCTGCAGTTGGTTTCTCTGTTAGCATCACAATGGACTTTTAGGCAGGGAGAAGTGGCTGGCTCACAGAGCCCTTTCCAACTTCCTGTCTGTTACCACCTCTAAAAAGTCATTGGAATTCCTACAGCTCTAATAACCTCTGCTTGCTCCAGCACACTTCTCCTCTGGTCTGCTCAGTGCCCAACCACAAGCTTGAGAAGTAATATGATAGAGTCTCTTCCCCAGGGAAAAGGGACTGGGCAAACTGGGCCTCAACTTTTAGACCTGGGACCCAGAATAGAGGAAAATGGGAAGAGATTTTTAGCCTTCGCAAAAGATGGTTGAAGAGTAGGGTCCTTCTACTTTCACAGGTGTGTTTCAGCTCTGTCACTTAGTACTGGGACTGGGCATCTCCTCGGTGGAGAGGATACAGATATGACAAAGGCAAGGTCCCTGTCTAGAGACAGAGTCTGGCGGGGGAGACAGAAAAATACACAAGTAACATATATGGTCATTTATTCATTTAACAAACATGTTTGAACATCTATGTCAGACCAGGCACCTATTTATGCATTGGGGTCTGTAAAAGGAAAACACTCTCCTCCTGTGTGTGTCTCTTACTCTCAGTTAAGCACTCCTTCACTTTTGACACCAGCCCTGTGGGGTCTCCACACACTAAGCAATTCCATGACACCAGCTGGGTGTCCCATAATTTAGCTCGAATCTGAAATTATCTACACTATCTGGAGATAGTATCAGATCCCACCGGTTAAGGGTTCAGTCCCACAAGACTGCCACCATACTTTCCCCCACACTTCAGATGCCGGTCAGAAGTCCAGGTTGTTAGTGACTGACTACTGTAAATTGGCGGTTCCCACCAGCCCCTCCTCTGGTTCGATTCATTTGCTAGAGCAGCTCACAGAACTCGGGAAAACTTTACTTACTAGATTACTGATTTTTTGTAAAAGGATACGACTCAGGAACAGCCAGGTGGAAGTGATGCATAGGGCAAGGTATGGAGGAAGGGGTGTGGAGCTTCCATGCTCTCTCTGGGCACACCACCCTCCCAGCACCTCCATGTGTTCACCAGCCTGGAAGCTCTCCAAACCCCATTCTTCTGCATTTTACTGAGGCTTCATTACATAGGCAAGAGTGATTAAATCATTAACAGTTGGTGATTGAACTCAGCCTTTAGCCACTTCCCTTTCCTAGGAGGTTGGGAGGTGGGACTGAAAGGTCTAATTCTCTAGTCACCGTGTTGGTTCCCCTGGCAACCAGTTCCCATCTTTAGGGGCTTTCAGGTGTGGCTGAAGGGGCTTGTTAGGAATAGCAAAAGACAACACCTTTATTTTTCTTGCCACTTAGAAAATTCCAAGGTTTTTAAGAGTTCTGTGCCAGAAATGGGGATGTATGTTTTTTATTATAAATCACAATAGCAGTGACCAAAATAGAAGACAGATAATAAATGTAAATGCACAAAATTATTTTAGGTAGTTATATGTGCTAGGAAAGAAAAAAACTAGATAATTGGATTGAGAATGACTATGTGGGAAGTTGAGTACTCTTACTAAGAGATCAGGGAAGGCCTGTCTGAGGAATCCACATTTGAGATGAGACCCAAATATTGAGTGTGCAAGGAATTGAGTGTGCAAAGATCTGGAAAAAGAACATTCCAGATAGAGGAAATTGCAGGTCAAAGAATAAAAGCATAGCCTAGTCAAGTACTAGAAAGAAAGCTAGCATGTCTGGATCATGGTGAGTAAAAGATGGGGGAGGAAGGCGGTGATATGATTTCAAAGGTAGAAAGGGTCAGATGATGGAATACCTTCAACACCATGGTAAGGAGTTGAGATTTCATTTTGTGTACAATGGGAGGCCATTGCTTTGAATTTTTAGGGATCAACCTGATGCAATTACTTTTTTAAGGTTGCTTTGACTGCTTTATAGGGTATAGAATATTAGGGTGTTATGCTGAGGGAAAGTGTGTAGAGATTGAGCTGTAACCAACAGATACATGAAATGCTTTGTGAGACCAATTATTTCCATTTTAAACCAGAAAAGTTTCTTAAAAGAGCTAGTCCTTGAAGCCAACTCTTGCTTAGCTAAGTTGGAGTATATACAAGATGAGGAGAAAGTGAAGGTAGAGAAGGGGAGCATTCCAGGCAGAGGGGATGAAACACGCCAGAGATCTGTGGCAGGTGGATGATCAAAACACAGAGATCACAAATCCCAAAGAGGAAATGGAAGGAGCCATTTTTGAGCCAAGATGGAGATAAAACGCTCTAAGCAGAGCACTAAATTAACTCTGAGATTCCTGGTAGCCAAAGCAAAACTTTTCTTCCTCCATGCATTAGGCTTTAGTGAGATCAGCTATTTTTCAGGTCTTGGAAGAGGCCCAGGGTATTATCCACCATTTTTTTTTCTCCCTAGGCCCCAAGAATTGGGCTGTAATCTTGCCCAGTTTCCAAGGTCTCTCTAGAAATGGTCCCCAGAACCAAGGTAAAACCAGTCTCCCAGACCAGCCCTCTCCCTCACCCCACCCCCCACTAAACCCATGTAATCCCCTTATCTCATTGTTACCCCTGACTCCCATCCAGGATGAATCATAGCCTCAATGTAGAATTCCTTCTGACCATTTTCAAGACCATGTCTACCCTTAAAGAACAAAGATTTGACTTAAGAGTCTCAGCCCCTCGGGCTCTTTATGGAAAACCCTCCCCTTCCTCCACTACCTCGTTTCTCCCTCTGCCTCGATTTCCCCACTGCCTCGGGTCCCCTGCTCTGGCAAGGCAGTGAGCTTCACCCATAGAGCCTTTCAGTACATGCCAAGGAAAGTGGTGAGTAATTACAAACCAGTCCCCTCTCGTGATGACAGATGCCCTTCTATCCTGCAGGGACGGACCGATACCTCGAAAACCGGGATTCCTCTCGACTGAGTGGCCGGGACCCCTCTTCGTGGACAGTCGAGGACGTGATGCAGTTTGTCCGGGAAGCTGATCCTCAGCTGGGACCCCACGCAGACCTCTTTCGTAAACACGTAGGTGCCCCTGCCTGATCTCTCCCACGGTCACTGGGGATCTTGCTCTGTGATTCTTGTAGACTCCTAACAGGCATGGACTATATATTTGTTCCAGGTCCCTTGAAACTGAGCACAGGAGATCATACAGACAGAGAGAGAATCCTGGGCCTCAAACAGCCCTCACTGGGTTCTGAGTCCAGCTCCTTGAGTTTAGGAACTGATTCAGCCACATTCCCTCTGGGTGTGTGCCCTGTGGGCTCAGTCTCAAGGACAGGCTCTCTTTTCCTAGGAGCACTTGTCTCCCATTGCCTGCCTTGGCCTAAGAATCAAGAGCCTCAGCCCATTAAAGAGTCCCTTGCCAAGTGGCCCCCAACATTCCACTCTCATTAGTCTCCCATCCTCTACTAGCCCCTCTAACATCTCTTCAAGTGACCATTTGGCCCTGTGACCTGGGACTCTTCCTGACCCTCTTGCAGTGACCATACTCCTGTTTTGAGGCTCAAACCCTTTTCCCCGTAGCCCCTGCTGCTTGGTGCTGTTCTGCTCTTTGGGTACTCACAACAGTTCTGCTACCTTCCATTGGTCATTTAAATCTCTCATGCCAGGCGGGTTTGGAGGGTGCTCTTAGATCAGACCCAAAGGTCATCTCAGAGCTGCTCAGGAAGTGCCCGCTTTGTTCCTAGCTCACACAGGGTTCCTGCCACTCAGGAAGGAAGAGGACTCACTGAGTAACAGTTGAGGGTTGTTATAAAAATAGGCTGAGAGAAGTGACAAGTTCACTGCCTGAGGGGGCTTCATGGAAGAGATGGAGTTGAGCTGGATTTCAGAGGTTTGGGAGGGTAGGGAAACTGCCTCGGGCAGCAGAGAAGGGAAGTTAGTACAAACCAGTGAAGAGCTTAGTTAGCAGTGGTGTCAGCAGTAGATGTCTTAGGGAAGGGCTGGTTGGAGAAGGTGGGGAGAGCAGGCAGGCTTTAGTGTCATAGCGGGCTCACTGGACTAGCATTTCCTGGGTGGTCTTTAATCAAAACCTGGGTCAGGCCCACCAGGCCTCTGAGGGCTCCTCTTCCCACCCCCCGCAGGAGATTGACGGCAAGGCCCTGCTTCTGCTGCGCAGCGACGTGATGATGAAGTACATGGGCCTAAAGCTGGGGCCCGCGCTCAAGCTCTCCTACCACATTGACCGGCTGAAGCAGGGCAAGTTCTGAACGGGGAGATGCGGCTGAGACAGCTGAGGGGTGGAGCAGATGGGGCAAGCATTCTTCTCCCAGGAGGGAGGACCATCAGCCCACTCCCAGGTGCCTAAGTGGGGTTCAGGGCCGCCACTGCCCCCTCCTGCCATGATATGTCCTTCCATGAAGGACCGAGGAGGAGAGAGTATGGGGCCCAGGGCTGGCGCTGCTCTTCCCCCCAGCCCTGCCTCTACTTTGAGGTCCCCTATATTTATTTCCCAAGCCTGGCCAGCCTCTCACCAGGAGTTTAGACTGAACACCTTCTAAGCAATGGAGGAAGATGGGGCCCTGAATTAACACTCATGCCCAGTCCCCTCACCACCTGCAGGGCCTGATGTAGCAGCATCCACTGCCCCCCAGCTCCTGCTTTCTCTTCACAAGATCCCCAGGCTCCAAGCTCATGGTGTAGACCTCTGCCTTTTTTAAAAAAAGAAAGACCTTTTCTTTTTGTTAATTTATTGTTTCTGGCACCTGGGCAAGCCCTTCAGTTCCCACTCCTCTCCCCTCCAGACCTGGGGTTTCAGGAGGAGAGAGACTGCACTGCCCTGGTCCCAGAGAAGCGTAGCCCTTTTAAAGAGGATGTTACCCCAGGGCACTTTTTCTTTGGGATGGACAGACCCAGAAAGCCTTGACCACATTACTCCACATGGGGGGAGAGGGTCCTTGTCACCTTACCCTCTCTTCCTCCACTGGGCCCTTTGCAGCCCCAGCCTCATCTGCGAGAATGAGAGTCCCCTGCCCCGCCCTGTCCTCATACAGTTCCTTGCTCTGGCCAGAACTGCTGTGGAAGAAGGTTGGGCCCAACGATTTTAGGCCGAGAAGGCCCTAAGGTGGGTGGGAGGCAAGGGTCTCCAGGCCGGAGTCTGGCTGCACCCTCTGCACTGTCCACGTGCTTCCTTTGTAAGCAGGTCAGCAGCATAGCTGCCCCGCTGCCATCTGGACTTATTTTATGTCGATTTGTTTATAAATAAAAAACAGTATAGATGCCAGTGTCCTTTTAATCAATCAACAACCAAATCACTGTCCCTCCAATGGGCAAGTCAGTCCCCTTCTCTTGGTACTAGTTTTTTTCATATATAAAATGAGGAATTTGGACAAGATGATCCCTAAGAGTTTTTCTGATCCCAGCAATCCATAAGGAATGAGCTATCTGCCAGATGCCCACTGGGTCCTCAGCATTTTATAGCCCCTCAGGACTGAGTACATTCTCTGCCCTCAAAGGGCTTCGCGCTGGTACAACTCAACACACGAGCCCAAGCAGGAAGAACAGTGTTAGGGTCAGCAGCTCCAAGGAGCCTCGAGGGCTGGGTTCATCCTCATCCTCATGGAATGAGGAGAGATGCGGGCTGGCCTAGCCAGGGGCCAGGTACTTAAGTCCAAGGCCACATATCCTTGTTTCTCATGGGGTCGCAGAATAGGGTGTAGGGGGCAGCCAGGTAGTGCATATAACCTGATAATAACTAACACTTTCATATCACTATGTGCCCCACAAACTGCTCTCCATGAATTACGATGATCCCATTTAATCTTCACAAACCCATTTTATAGATGAGAAAAGGTCAGATCACATAGCCAGGAAGTACCAAGGTAGGTATTCAAAGCCAAGTAATCTGACTCTGGGGCCAAGGCTGAGGTTCCAGCCAGTCCAGCTATTTGCTGTGACACTTTATGTCAACCTTTTCCTTCCTTTTGGTCCATCTGGCTCTGAGGAGTTTGGATGAAGCGGTTTCTGAGGGCCCCACCAGCTCTCACGAGTGACTACTTCTGATATCATGGTTAACTTCGATGCCTTTTCCACTTGGCCACTGCAAGGTTCATGATCTCCATGAAGCAGTCAGGGTCAGGGCTGCCAAACCAGAACAGGCCCCAGTTTCCCACAGATGCCTGGACTTTGGGTCTGGTAGGCTGTGCTGTTCATTCTGGGTACTCGCAAAAAGGGCCTTGACCTATTTTTCTGGACTCTTCTGGACAACAGCCTCTGTCTCTGGCATAGAGAAGGGCATGGTGTCAGAGGGAGCCCTGGAACCAACTGTGTGCATTCTGATTCATCCTGGCAGTAGCTAGGCCCTGTCAGTGCTCAGTGGAGCCTGAGATTGGTGACCGAAAAGGGTAAGAGGGGTACTCGCTGTACCGGGGGACCAGCGTGGGTACTAGTGCCTAGAGAGACATTAGAGAAAGGAAGTACATCTTCAGCCTCATGGTTCTGGGAGCTGTCCAGAAGAAGCCCAGGGACAAGCTGGTATGTACCTGTTTACTGTGGAGTGGGTAATGGGGGAAGTAGTCTCCTGATTGACTTCCCAACCCCGCATGCCTGAGTGCTAAAGGCTGACCCAGGAGGCATTGTTGACTCATGAGATCACAGAGGTAGTAGTTACACAGGCTCCGCCCACTTCCTACAGCCCTGGTTCTCACTGCCACCCCATGCCAAGCCCCTGAGTGCCCTTGGGAGCTGTTGGCCAAGGGTCAGGGGGCTGTGGAAGCTCAGGGCTGGCACCTCCCATATCACCCAGGAACCATCAGGACATGAAGGTCATAGGCCTCTCTTTTCTTCCTATACCTGTTTGCCCTGAATGCCACCACCCCAGCCAAGGTGGCTCCCAGGCCCTGACTGCCTCAAGGATCCAATCTGAAAAGATGCAGGCTGATAGTACTTGCCGCACAGACTGGAGGCTAGGGCTGTGGGGGTAAGTGGAGGGGCTGATGTGTGTCACACAGGGGTCCTGATTTTCTCCTTGGCCCACCTCATTCATTCACTTGACCAACACCAGGAGCAAGGCCCCTGGCCTAGTGGAAGGTGGGATGGGGGTATGTAGGGCCCTAGTTCTGCTCCTCGTTCTGCCCCTCCTCACTTCTCTCTGAACTAAAAACAGAACACTAGATTAGGAGTTCTTAAGAAGGGTTTGCAAGCCTCCTTAAATTATATGCAAAGTCCATTTTTCTGGGGAGAGCTCATAGCTTTCATCAGTGTGCCCAAAGCATAAGAAACTCTGCTCTAAAATCCTCGACCCAGCCCTGCCTGTTTGAGAACCTCTGCTGGGCTCACACCAGGTTCAGACCAGGCAAGGAAAAGCAGCAGCAGAGCCACAGCCAGCCCTAGGACCTCTGGGTTAAAGCGTCCTCCAAAGGACCTTGAAAATGCTTCTCTGGTGGGCAGGAAACTCTGCTGGCATCTAGGAGGTCCCAAGCCTATAGATTAGAGAGAGAAGACAGGACCCCTGGACCAATGAAAGGATATGGGAGGCCCTCAGAGACCCGAGTCCTGGTGTCCTCTGCCCCTCTTTGGGCATATTCCCTCAGTGTCTTCCCTTCTGTGGAATGGAGGGGCAGACTCACATGCTCTGTTCTCTGGCTCAGCCCTGTCTGACTCTCCTCTTTCCTGTCCTAGGCCTGGGATGAGTGGCAGGCCCGTTCCTGCTTGTTCTCTGCCCGCCCTCACTCTCTCTGGCCCTGCCCAGCCCCTGCCAATTTGTGAACCTCCCAGGAGCCTTGGCACCCCTTGAGTCCCCTGGGAGGCCCTGGGCTAAGCTGAGAGCCCAGAGCCCTGGAAAGAACAGCCAGCAGTAAGGAATCCTGGAAGCCATTCTGAGGGAGACCCCTCTAGAGACCCCCAGGAAGAGAGCAGCACAAACATAGGCGCAGGAGCCCCACATGGAGCCCCCAGGCAAGCAGCCTCTGCCAGAGCTCCCCGCAGAAGAGTCCATGCCTGAGGACTCAGGCCTTGAGGCGGCTCCTAGCACACATGTTCTCTACGTGGGCAACCTGAACCCCCAGTTCTCTGTGCCAGTGCTCACTTGCCTGCTGCGAGACACCCTGGAGCGGCTAGAGCTGCCAGTGGCACGGGAGCACATCGAGGTCGTGAGGCGGCCGCGCAAGGCCTATGCGCTGGTGCACGTGGCCACCCACAAGGACACCCTAACCTCTCTTCCCTGGCGCCTGCAAACTGCCTTGGCGGAGCACCAGATCCTCAAGGAGCTGGTGGCCCGTGGGAAGGAGCTGGTGTTGGGCAAGGGCCGGGGGCCCACAAACCGCAGAGAGGTAAGTGAGGCTTCCCCAAGGCCACTAGGCCTATGAGCCCCAGCTCATCCAGTGGGAGATGCCTGGTGTGGGTGGCCTGTGCTAGGTGGGGGTGGAGGGTTAGCTGAGAAGCTGGGGACAATTCTGCAAATTTGGGGACTGCCACCCAAACGATATTGCACTGAAATTGGCACTGTCAACTTACTCCCAGAGGTACAATGACCCTTACAGTTTCCTGGAAGCATCTGAATAAAGGTCAATGCATGGGATTCTTCCCTGCGTCCTTCTGCATCCAGGCCTCTGAGTCTGGGCCAGCCTTTGGTCACACAGAGGTCCAGATTTTCTCCCTGGCCCACCTCATCCATTCAGCTGACAAACACAAGCACCTGCTCTGTGCCAGGTGGTAAAGCAAAGAGTAAAGGCTCAGTGCCCTCAGGGAGCCTTACACCTGTGAGCAGAGCTGACAGCCAATGGCTGCGAAGTCTCCTGGAGCTGCAGGAGAACATAGGAGGGTCCTCGGTGTTCTCTGGGGACAAACTATCAGGGCAAGTGAAATCCAGGCTAGACATTAGGGAGTGGGACAGGCATTCCAGGCAGAGGGACATGGCTCATACAGAGGAACAGGGTGGTAAGGGAGAATGTTATAGATGCAGAAGGACAGGCCATTTGGTGTCCCTGGAGCTCTGGCTGAAGGCTGCAGGAGCAACTAAGGAAGAAAGTGGGCCAGAGGGCAGGAGCCGGCCATGAAGGGCTGTGAGATCAAGGCAGAGCGTGGCGTGGCTGAAAGATCAGCTTCTATGGGGGATGGGAGGGAATAGTCAGTTCACTGAGGCTGTGCAGGTCACTCCATGAGACAAATGATCTTGGTTTATCGTTTTAGGAGTGGAAACTCCATAATGTTTAAATTGTTGCACAACTAAACAGCTCTGTAATGTATATTTTAAGACCTGCGAGCCTGATTTCATATTTGTATGTGTTTTCTCACATTTCTGACAAACCTGTCTTCTTTGAGAGCTACAGGAAAATGCCCCTCATGGCCATGTCCCAGCCCACACTGAGCTCCCAGCCCTGAGAGCAGCTTCTAGAGCCTGGAAGGCAGCAGAGAACTCAGTAGGAGGGGAGTGATAATCCGAGTAACGCCTAGGGTCAGTGAGGAAGATAGTGGGACAAGGAGAGCCTGGAGGACACCCCAGACCAGGAAAACGGCCATGAGTTCATGACCAGAGCCCCCAAACAGAGCAGAAATCATGGAAGGGGGTGGGGGCTCTGGGAGCCCCTCTAGGTTCAGAGACCTGAAGCTCTGTCACATGGCACCTCAGGGGACTGAGGTATCTCCCGCAATGATGGAGACCTGAAGCTCTGTCACATGGCACCTCAGGGGACTGAGGTATCTCCCGCAATGATGCAGTCCTGGGACTCACAGGCCTATCCACAGCCCAAGTGGGAAGAGATTGGCCCACAGGTGTCCCAGTGCCTGGCCCTAGGAGGTGGAGCTCTTACCTGTCGTGCATCCCACAGTCCACCTGGGAAGAGGGCAGCCCAGCCAAAAAGGAGCAGTGGCTGGTCTGAACTCCTGACCCCAGCAGGGTTTCCTGCACTGGTTGCAGGACCCTGAGTAGAATTAGACCCTTCTGCCTGGGAGAAGACATGGGGTTGCCTGAGTGCACTGGGCCCTGGCAGGGCGGAGGTGAAGGTTCTGGCAGCCTGTCCTTCTCAACGTCCTGGTCGAGATTCCTGACTTTTCCCCCACCCCAGCAGGAGGAGGACAGTGGCCCAAGTTCTGGCCCCAGCCCAGGCCCCAGCCCGGGCCCTAGCCGAGGCCCCAGCCGAGGCCCCAGCCCAGGCCCCAGCCAAGGCCCCAGCCCGGGCCCCCGCTTAGGCTGCGGCCTCCCACTGGCCGGACTTGCCAACACACCACCTGCTTGGGCCCCAGAGCAGCCCAGCTACCAGCAGCGGCCCAGTGGCACACGCTCGGACAGCGCCATCACGCACCAGGAGATCCGGGGCCAGGAGCGGCTCTTCCAGGGCGCCTTCCTGGGCAGTGAGACACGTAACGTGGAGTTCAAGCGGGGAGGCGGCGAGTACCTGAGCCTGGCCTTCAAGCACCACGTGCGGCGCTACGTGTGTGCCTTCCTCAACAGCGAGGGTGGCAGCCTGTTCGTGGGCGTCGAGGACAGCGGCCTGGTGCAGGGCATCCACTGCAGCCACCGAGATGAGGACCGCGTGCGCCTACTGGTGGACTCCATCCTGCAGAGCTTTAGGCCCCAGGTCTTCCCCGATGCCTACACACTCACCTTCATCCCCGTGGTCAGCACGTCCACCCACACGCCCCTCAAGGTGAGCTGCAGGACAGGAAAGCCTCCGGGCCTGTCGTGCTGTCCGTCATGTCGTCACTCTACACGTGATGGCCCACATCTGCTCTGAGCAGTGCTGGGCGGGGGGCGGGGGGCGGGGGGTGTGTGTGAAGAGGTGTCAAGGAAATGGGTGACTGGAGAAGATGCTGGAAACAGCCCCGCCCCAGCCTCACCAGGCCGCCCCCCAGGAGCCAGTGAACTAGGAGCAAGTAAGGCAGGATTGGGGCTGGAAGCTGTCCAGTGCAGCGTCCACCAGAGCTGCTGTCGCCCCTGCCCAGGTGATCCGCCTGAGCGTGCACACCCCCAAAGCCCAGGCCGAGCCACAGCTCTATGAGACAGACCAAGGGGAGGTGTTCCTGCGGCGCGATGGGAGCATCCAGGGCCCACTGGCCGTCCACGCCATCCAGGAGTGGTGCAGACAGGTAAGTGTAGAGGCCGGGCAGGCAGGATAGGGGGCCCGGGTAGCCCTGGGCCACTTTACCACTCACTGAGCAGTCCTGGGCAAGCCCTCAGGTTTCCCCTGGTGCTACATTGCCCCATGAAATAACCCCACTGCCTCCAGTATTCCGCTGTTGCGTGGCTACAGGAGCCAGGAGAGTGGAATATTGAGAACTTTTAAGACAACCACACAGATTATATACTGCATTTTTGGAGAGGCCCTCAAGATGGGGGCCAGTGAGTGCTGGACACTGTCCTAAGGAAAAGCTTTTTCAAGAAGAGGTATCAGGTAGCAGAAAAGCAGAGGAGGGCAATGGGCTGACAGAGAGGGAAGGACGTGGTGGGAAGGCTGCCCCCGAGCCTAATCCTGGTACTCGAGGAAGCTGCTCTGGGATGCAGGCCTGACCTGAGGGTCAGGCAGCTTCCCTCGAGACCCCAGGGCCAACTGGGTCAGGGGTGGCTGCATGGCCAGGGACCTGGCTTCCCACCTAGCGGCGCCAGTACAATGTCCAGTGGCCTCGAGCAGCCCCCGCCCGCATGCGGGCCTCGCCTTCTTCCATTAGTTCAAACCTCAGTGGAGGGTGTGCGGGTCTGAGATGATGTCAGCTTAGACACGTTTCTGTGATGTCCCCTCAGAAGTGGATGGCGGAGCTGAGCAAGATGGAGGAGAGGATAAAGGTGCTGACAATGGAGAAGGAGCAGCTCCAGAAGCAGCTGCGGCAGCAGAGGCCTGTCTCCTGCACCTGCTGCATCCTGTGAGGGCACCTGCTGCATCCTGTGAGGGCCCCGGCGGGCAGTGAGGGCAGCAAGGGGAAGCTGGCGCTCAACCTGGGAGACGCAGGGATTTCCTATTTGAGCCAGAGTCCTCCCAATAAAACCCATCTGGCTGCTCAGAAGTGGACGGGAGCACCACGCTTCCTGACGCCTGCAGCAGCACTGCACACGAGCTGATCTCCACTTGGCTTCAGTCCTGAGCAGCCCCTGGGCTGTGTAGCTAAGAAACTGCTCATAGCACCATCTGCAAGGACTCTCACCTTTAGAAAGAACTTGTAAAAAGTTGGCCGGAGATATCCTAGGGCTGAGCTAAAGGGGGGACTGTCCCTCACCCTAAAATGCTTATTTTGCCCAGGCTGAGGTCGATGACAAGGCACATCCGGTAACTGTGGGTACACAGCAAATGGGCCACCCTGCAGCCCCCACCCCTGGCTTACTGGAACTTGTCACAGCTCTTCAATAAATTACATGGACCTGGGGCAGAATGGTTATTTCTAGGACGTTTGGCCAGCCAGCTGATACAGCTGGGTCGAATCCCTTACCCAGTGCCCCTCTGTCTGGGCCAAGCCAGCCCTGGGCCCCTACCACACAGAGTTGATGGGGAAGGAACCCAGGCAGTCGGGTCTCAGCTCTGCCTTAAAGGCTGGGTACCGTGGGGCAAAGTGCTACACCTCTCTGCTTCCGTCTCTTCATCTATTAAGATAGTGGCAATGTACTTTGTCGTCATCAGGGTGGTACCGTGTCTCTCCAGCACACATCGGCACCTGCACAGAAAGGGTCTGACTTCTATTCCAAGCACCCCCCAGCCATTGGAGAGGAACCCTGCTCAGCAATCTCCCCTACTACCTCCACCAGCCGAGCCAAAGACTCTGTAAAGCCAGTGTGTCTGATCGGGACAGGCCTGGCTCAAAGCCCTTCCAGGGCTTCCCGTTTTATCAAGAGCAAAGCCCCAACTGTGGTCTACACAATTCTCCATGACCCAACGCATCTGCCCTCAACTCCTCTTGCCTCTTGCTCATACATTCCAGCTACACTAACCAACTTGTTTCGTGAGCACACTTGCCTCAGGGCCTTTGCACTGGCAGCTTCTCCCACCTGGAATGTTCCTCCCCCACAAAGCTGCTTAACTCTTGTTTCCTTTCCACCTTCAAGTGGACAGGAAAAGAAATTTTCTACTCACCCAAGAAGCCTCTGGGTACTGGTCAATGGTACCGGGTATGGAAGGCCACCCTCGACTTCAGCCCTCATCCCCCATACAGTCTCATCTGCCACAGCCAGGGTGGCAGGGTGGGTCAGGTTTTGCAAGCCCTGGAAAGGCATTTGGGGTTCCTTTTCTGGAAAAGTTATGCAAGTGGCCAGCACTTAACTCGTCATTTGAGGCACCCCTAAAAGCAGAGGCAGGAACATCTAACCACTGTGAGGCTTTTGCAAACCACCCCACACCCAACCAAGTCCTCAGTTACAGGGAACACTGCTGTCACCATCGGGCACTTCAGAGTCCTCGGTTTGGAGATGGGTTGTATAAATATAACTGAAAACTGTCTCATGGGACCACTGTGTAGGAAAGGAGGTTAGAATCCAGCCAATCAGCCACAAAGTACCAAGGTGGATATGAAGACCTCTGTAAGTAAATTTTATTTTGGTTCATAAGAAACAGAGCCAGACAAAGGCAGCCGGGTTGCTCTTGGTCAGGAGGCAGGAACACCAGCGGCCTTGGACTAAGCAGTGAGTGGAAGGATAAAAGGGTGCCCACTTCTTTTCTAGATCTGATGGAGGCACTGGGCCAAACAGTGAGAAGAAAACATTTGCTCCCCAATTTTTAACTTCTCAAACATCAATGAGTAAAGGTGGTTGATCACTGACAGGCAACCTGGCCTGAGCCCTGAACCTCTGCCTCAGACTTTGCAGAGGAGACAGCTCAGGAGGTGTACTCAGCAGCCAGAGGGTGGGTGGGTGGGTGCCAATGTCACCAACATGCCAAAAGGAGCGTGCTGCAGATTCAATATCGCTAAGTTCACTTTGAAGGAAAAACCACTCCGGACCATGACCTGGACTCAGGAGGCTGGGGGAGCAGAGAACCTACAGAGGACAAAGAGGTCCCTGGCCACATGTGTGAGGGGCCAGGTCTCTGCCCAACACAGGGAAGGCCCTCTTGCATAAATAAAACGTCTACTCACCACTTCCTCAAGATCAAACAATGTAATTGGCACCCGTGTTTCTTTGAATCTCTATCTTTATATGCTAAGAATCCAAATTTGAAACCTTGGGGTTAATTCTGGTTCCTACTAAAAAGGCTCCTCTCAGTTTTTAAACCATCAGATTATCCACTTAAGGCCACTCACCTGGAGGAGAGCCTGGGACTGACAGTTCAGGTGGCTGCACATAGGCTTGACGGGCACCGTGCTTATACGTTTTCCATCCGGCCGTGACAAAAAGAGCTTTACAGACAAAGCGTGCCTCTTGTTCCGTATTATTTATTTCTTAAGTTAGAGTATACATGGAGTCCAAGCAGAATATAATGGGCACACAGCTGTGCCTATCACATCACGTAAAGAAAATAGACTTTCATATTGCATTTCAACTGCAGTAACATCTTGGAAGGAAAAGTCCCCTCGAGCAAAGCTGTCTGCATGTGAGAGGGTTTCAGAGGCAGTCTCCCCAAAAGATTCTCTGTTCTTTTTTAAGTGACCCCTTGATGCAAGGAGTGTTCCCCAGCCCCGGGAGAGAAGCTCGGCCAGAGGACAGGGATTGTAAAATCATACTTCAGAGAGACAAAGACTTCTTGCTGTTTCGTGTCACACCAAATTGACCATCCCTCTGAACAACGAGTCCCAGCCACCGTTTGCACTGAGTCCCCACAGTGTGGGGCAGTGCTGAGGCTTTGTTCCTGGTTCCACTGCTCTTGGCAGCAAGCAGTGCCCTCAGGTTACCAGCACCGAGTGTTGTAAGCATTAGCTAAAATTACCCCTCCATGCTCAGTAAGTACACATGGCACACTCTTTATGCAGTCTGGGCCTCCCTGGGGGAAGCAACAGGCTACATCCTCGAATCCACACTGACTCGAGGTGGATGGAGAAATGAGGTGATTGATGGGCACTCCATTAGACCCGTCTGTCACCTGCTCCTGCCCCGATGTCCTGTTTCTGGTCTGAGGCCAGGGGACTGAAAAAGAGAGTGTCAACACCAGGCAGCACACCACAAAGGAGCCGATACACATGATGGGACATGCAAGTTACACAGTCTTCCAAATACCTTTCCCCCGTAATAAAATAGTCTTAATAAAAACATAATTTAAAGGAAGTGTCAAAAAAGCCGAGTGTAAAATCAAAGCTGTAAACTCTCAAAGTCTGAAGGCTCTCTTGAAGATTCACCCTGCTTTAAAAAAAAAAAAAAAAATCAGCAATTATACGATATATGGATATAAAAGTGGAAAAGGTAGAATTTACAGTCAGCTGCTATGGTAAGCTATACCTGTTTTTCATTGAAGACCAGTGGTAGGAGCCTAATATGAATAACTATAAGCTAAATTTATAATTCCCATAGAATCACACATTTTCAAGCTCTTACATGAACCTCTACCTCTGCCCTAAGACGAGCGTTCTTTTCACAGCACCTGGCCTCTAACAGGGACACTGACAGCAAACTCTCCCCTAACCAACCAAATTCCTACCCCTTTAAAGCTGCCTTTCTACTGGAAGCAGTTTCTTAGACTATGAAACAGCCTCTAGCTCACTATCTTGTGGAGAGGATCAATGAGTCCATCTGAGCTACATGCTCATCTGGCAAGAGTAAGCAGCCAATGCTGTCCTCCCGATACAAACCTACTTCCCCTGCCCGCCCACCCCACTGAGGTTATCACAGGCCGCCAGCTGGCTAATCAAACAAGGCAAAAGCAGAAGAGCCGTGTGCCCACTGGACCAGACCTGCGCAGTGCAGAGGCCCACTGGCAGGGAATGCAAGGCGTCCAGGAGTCAGGGAAGCTACCTGCCTGGCCCCTGGGCAGAAGCTCATCTTACCTGTGCTGGGACCCACACACAGATATGGGACCACACCACATTCCTGGTTCTCCTGTCGGACCCCCCAGATGCCTGACGCCCCTAACCCCCTTCTGACACCCTCACCAGCAGACTGTGTATTTTTGCTGACATAGTTCACTCACTTATCTTAACAGGACTTCATACAATTCATGGCAGTGGCCACAGCTATTACACTTCATACAATTAACAAATCCTGTCACTATAAAGACAAACATTCAAAGTTTGTTCAATAATTATTTGGATTTTAAGGGATTTCCAGAATAAGCTGCAATCAACATAAAAGTGTTCAGTTTTAAAGTGCTTCCTGATACAAGCTTAAAGTTCTGCAAAAATTACATATACCATATTGTCACACCTGTCACTTCCTCCAAGACCTCTAAGTTTATGGACACATGAAATAACAAGGTGCTAAGAATCCGCTTCCCCCAGATGTGGTCACATTAGCACCCAAATCAGTTAGGAAACAACTGCCCGGGGACTGATGTCCCCCACTGGAGTCGAGAAGCAGGGTGGGTAACGGCACCGTACTAGGAGGGGTCTCACCCGTTTGATGCCCATGCTGACCTTACCACTTTTATTCTCTGACAGATAAAAACTGTCAATACTAAACTCATGGTAGTCTTACAATTCTAATGTTATCACCATTTAAAAACTAAACTGAAGCTTAAAAAGATCACATACGTTACCATCAGTCATGATTTATTGATGGAAACTTCAATTCGGTGATTTCAGAGTCAGGGGAACTGCTTCCGCTTCGGTCGCTGTAGGTGTCCCTGGAGAATTCACACAGTCTATTCATCATCTCCCACCAGAAATTCACTTTACTGTCCTGCTTTTGTAGCTACTGTTTCCACAGGGACACTTGTCTGCACACGCAGAAATCAGACTCTTTACTACATTATATATTTAGCACAAAGCTGTGATTTCTTCTTATAGTTACAAAAGATACACATTCAATTTCTGCTTCAGTCATGATACCTAACCACCAACTCAGGGTAGTTAACTGGTTTCAGATAAAGGTGCATCAGGGCCTGAAACCACCCAGGCTGAGGCAGACACCTTGGGAAAAACCACAGTTCCCGTAGGACCATAGGGTCCTACTTATAAATGGGATCCTGGAACCCAGATGCTACAGAGAAGGGGACCTAACGACCATGCCGGGGGAAGGTCATGGGCAGCACAGAAGGAGCCCGAGAAAACCCTGGGGAAGGAGAGGTCACTTGCATGTCAGTGCGAGGGCGCCTAGCCAGGTCCCAGCTCCTAAGGCTCTGGCTCAGCACTAACGGGATGATGGCTTGCTGTAATGAACCAGTGACCACCTGAAGGACGAGAGAAGCGGGACCCCACCTGGGCGAGAGCCTGCAGCCTTTCTGGAGGTAATGCGGGAGCCTCCCCACGGAGGCTAGAAGGAGGCCAAAGTAGGGTGGGGAAGGCTTGATAGGTCTGGACAAGAACTCGGGGTGGTACTGAACTCCAACAAAAAAGGGATGATCTGAAACAGAAATGCAAAGAAACAACTTCATTACTTATGTACACATAAAATATAAAAAAGGAGAAAAAAATCTTGTTAAACGTTTCACATTTCCACAGATCCTAAAATTACTTGAAAACAGCTTCTTAATTGGAACCTGGGTAAAGGTAACCACGGGGCATGGGAGATCTGATGCCCTCTCCCGAGCATGCTGCCACCCTCCGGGCTGAAGGGGCCCTCTCTCCTGCTTCCTATCCCTGGCTCCTTGGACTTCCATGGGATTGAGTCATGCAGGTCACATCAGATCTGAAGCGGGGCTTAAGTACCAAGTCCGAACTCTCATTCTGGAGAACAGAGAACTGAGGCCAGAGGTGAAACAGCTGTCTGCAAAAGGCTGTGGCACAAAGCTCGTCCCTGTGGAGCCCTGGTGTCCCAGGGCTCCAGACACCTCACTTACCAAGACCTCTCCCCTCATAAGTCTGTTAGGAAAAGGGCGACAACTAATATTTTCACATTTTCCCACATGCCAAGAGAACCTTACTAAGTCTTCCATTAAATACAATTGCCCAAGGAATCACCTTCCAACTCCACAATTTCCATTCTCTCTCCTCCAACATCTTGGCCAACGAACTTCAAGCCTTGCTCTTCCAAACACTTTTTCAAGACTGGATTCACCTGTTGAGGCACGAGGAATAATTTTGCTGGCCTCTAGACTTACGGGGTTCCCAAAGTAACAGAGACAATTTTTACATTTCAAAGCTCAATTCCTCACCTCAAATCTGTGGCGGTGCCTCTCTTCCAAGTAATCTGGATCTCCATAGAGCTTCCCTGGCAAAAAAAATAAAAAGCATGCTGGAATTCTGATCTCTCTCTCTCTTTCACACACACACACACACACGCACGCACGCACGCACGCAAAACCTATTTATAACCGTATCCCGCTTCCCAGTTTACTTTCTATCATCAGGCCTTTTGAAGGCTATTTCTAGGATTCTCCTGCCAACGACAGCCCCGTGCTCATCGTAGCACAATTTAGAGTAAGTCTTAGGTTTTGACTGTTCGACCACACAAAGAAAAACCGTAATAGAAACAGATTTCATCGCCACCCTCCAACACGCGATTTTTGAGGCACAAAGCACTTTTCTGCTGGAAACTGCCTTGAAAAACAAATCAGGATGCACCAGAAGTCTGAAGCTCTGTTTGAAGAGCTACAGAGATGACCCTCGGGGCCAGCGCCGTGGCGATGTCACCGTTGTCAGAGCTCCCGAGCAGCTGGTGGCCGCCCTTGAACAAGTGAGCGGGGCTGCTTTACAGACTCACTTGTGGCTGCCAGATGAGGTTCCCAAGGGTACAGAACATTAGAGATGGAAGGGCTGAAAGGTCACCTCGAGTGACTCGAACTACGCTGCTACTAACCCCCCAGACAGACACAAGGGTGCCCGTGCTGAGGCAGACGGAATTTTCCCAGTGGGCAAGAAAATAAAACCTAATAAACTTTCTTAAATATTTTCCTCCTCAAATTTTCCTTAAAACTTTAGCACCTCTTGGTATTTTTTGAATCAAATATATTTAGGACAATTTTAAATATAAATTGATGACATTGGCAATTTCTGTCCCTCCGAAAATGGCAGCTTCATACAGTTCAACCTAATACCATAGGAAAGAAACAAATTACAATAGATTTCACCTAACTGCCTCATTCTGGTGAGTCATCCACACTCAAGACCCCCCGAACCCTGCCTGCACTACCTGTGACCTTTCTAAGACCCACACCGCCACATTACAGTGCATCCTAAAAGAGCATGAATAGGAAAGGGAAAAAAAAGAACTTCAAAAGCAAGAACAGAACCCAAAATGCCAGAGCTCAGCACCACCCCAAGACACGCTTCCTGGAGGTGCCAAGCCAAAGGCTGGGCCAGGGGGAGGCAGCTCTTACTCATGACGGAGTTCTTGGTCTGGAACAGCGTTCTCCTCTTGCCCAGCCTCATGGTCCCGCCCATCTGCCCAGGATTGTGTTCTGGCATGTCTATGACCTGGAGATGTACAAAACACAGCCAGGCATTACCAAACTCTGCTTCCGTTAGAGACAGCCAGCCAGCACTGAATGAAATAAACCTGTGAAGAGGCTCTAATCCCCAGGCTTTCCTTGTAAGAGATGTCTGTCACGGGAAAATACCTCCCGATAATCACGTTTAAACTTTCATTGGGTAGGGGACGAATCCTTTAGCTCATGAGCTACAGGACCAGACACAGCTGTTCCTTCCCTTGGTGGCCATTCCTTCCCCCAGCGCTGTGGATACTAAGTGCTGCTGGGCTGCGGCATGTTCGCACAAGGGCTGACACAGCTGCAGGAAGGACCCCAGACAGGATGTGTTATAACACGTCTCCCGCACTTGCCTGCTGAGCTGCTCAGAGGAGAGGGATGCTCATCTGGGGTCTGACAGTCCCAGCGGGGGCTTAGTGAACATCTCTCTATGGAACGGAGAGGCCGAGGCACCCCGGCCCTGAGTCTAGCTCGTCACTCAGTCCTATGCTGCTCTGAGCGTCGTCTGGCCTCGATGACCTTTTCTATGCCCCGCCCCCTCCCCACTCCACCACAATTCAAAACCTTTGCTCTCTTCCTCCTAAGGTCTGACTATGAGCAAAGTTCAATTTCAAGTCGATAAACATATACTGATGCTACTGAAGTGCCCAAGATCAAGAACTTTGTCCATCCTGTTCGTCATAGCTTCCTCAGTGTCAAGAACAGGCCTGCCATCCCCGGGTTGGGGATTCAAAGACAAATAAAGGCACTGTCCCTCCCCCATGAGCCACATTTCTGTGATAGGAGATATAACGAGATATGCCGGCCTCAAAAAGCTTTCGTTACCATTAAACAAATCAGGACTATATTCCAGTTCTTTAATAATATGCCCCTCTCCCAGAGTTGTTGGGGATTAAATGGATCAATATATATGAAGCAGTGAGAACAGTGCCTGGCATATAATAATAACTGCCTATAAGTGTTTCATATCTGTACTATTATAACGTGCTCCTAAGGGGTGTGGGGATGGAGAATTATTTTAATCAGAATCCTCTACTTGGTACCTGTGCTTAAAACTTTCTTCGGCAAACTAGGAAGAGTGGCGAGAAATTACACAACAAAAAACCAGTTCTTCCTATGAGGTACGTCTGAATGTGCAGGTCCTCAGGGTTCTTTGGGACGGACCCAAATGGTCTCATTTGCTGTCTCTAACCATCATCAACCACTTTCATAAACATCCCTTCCACACCCTTCTATGCCCTGGCGAAATTCAAACACTGGACTCACCACAGGATGACTGGTATTGGGGTCAAACTCTGTAGAATTGGCATCTGAGGAATTAAAATACTTAAGTTAAGAAAATAATTATATTATAAACAAAACTGATTATTTAAAATTTAATTCCTAAGCTCTAAATCGAAATTTCTTTCCTCAGTTTAAAGTCATTCAGTGTTTAGAACAAAAATTAGGGATAACATTAAACACACATACACACACAGAGGTAAATTTTTTGCATCAAATCTTAAACTCTCTGGATAGAGGTCAGGCTGTACAAAATGGGGACATAACCTAATAATCTTTATTTAGATAATGAATCCTTAAGACAGTTCTCATACGGTCTCAATTTTTTACACTTTTCATTTCAGGCTGTCTCACTCCAAGATGGGGGAGTACTATTTCTTTTTACCCTCAGCATCTTATACATTGCCCTACTCGACTTTCCTCACTCAATAGCTAAATCAAAAATTAGTTGACTTCAAAACCCAAATAACCTTTCTATCCTTCACTGAATTTACCATCCAACCATAAGCAAAATCACTAAAAATTAAAAGGAAAAGCACTGAGCTCCTGGTGCTGAGTGTCTGGTCCTATGTGAATATGCTAGGTATTGTTCCCCTGCCGGGCCTTAAACCCAGGCCAGGTCTCGACTGAAGGAAGAAAGCTCATCACCAGGTCACTCATCCACCTGGGAGGCTGAGTGGGTGGCAGGTGATGGCTGTGGAAAGGTCCAGGGGGCCCAGAGGGCTAGCTCTAGGTGGTGGATGGTAAGACAGTACCTGCCAGTTCAGAGACCAGAACTAACGGGCACACTGCCTACAGAACTTAGCCAACCTCCCCTTAGTGTGAAGCAGCCTCTCAGAAAAAATGTGAACTGAGCCCAGCCTGTTAATAGCAAGCTGGCCACAGAAGAACCACTTGTACTTTGTAAAGCCAGACCACTTGTACATTCCTTCAGGTTGCTTTGTTTATTTTTCTTAGAGCTCGCAGGTCTTTCTGAAAACTTGGTATTTGTCGGCTGGACTACAGAGAATAAAGGGGCTGGGGCAGACTCTCCCAAGGGTGGCCCCAGTGAACCGCTGCCAGTATTCACACCTCATGGTTGTTCCCTCCTACATCCCCCGCCATCTCACCTACCTCCCTTCCCCCCACCTCTGACTCTGGACGTGACTGTGGGACATTAGCTAGTTTAATAGGTGCTTCCACTACTTGGAAGCAGTCGGTCTCCATGCTGTGAGGAAGCTCGGGTTTTAACTAGTGACTGATGAGCTGCCATGTGAAAAGACCTTTGCGATGTCCTTGTTGGGCAGAGCTGAATGCAGGGCAGGGTGATCTCAGACGCACCCCATAGAGCAGAATACCAGTCAACCCACAGAATACTGAGAAAGAATAAACCGTCGCTGCCGGAAGCCACCACTGAGTTTTGGGGTGGTCTGGACGCAGTGATACAACTGGCTGGGCACAGAGCCGATGTTATTTCCTATTTGCCAGGCCCTATGCTGTAACTACTTACATGCAATATTCATTTAATACTTATAACCATGCGAAGTGGGTACCATTATTACCCCATCTTACAGAAGAAGCAGAGGCCCAGAATGCCTGAGTAATTTGCCTACAACCACCCACAAAAAATGCTAATGTCAGAATTTGAGCCCAGCTCTTCTGACCAGCTCCACAGCCTGAGTTCATAATAACTGCACAGCCTCAGAGTTTTCTTACTGGACAAAAGCTCAGGGACAGTGACGATGGCAACGGAAGCGTTGAGAATCTCCAGAGCAGGAAATGCAAGGGAAGAGCCGAGGCTGTGTGCTCAGTGGTGTTCCCTCCTTCCTGGGGTTCACTTGGAGGAGCCCTGCTTTCCCTCAATAAACAGCAATTCCCTGCTACCACACCCCACAAGGTACTGGGAGACCAGGCCTGCCCTTTTCCATGGCTCCCAATCTCCCAGCAGGCACCGGGCTTCACACCTTCCAGACACATTTAAGCAAAAATGTAACAAGTTTTTAAGTAGACAATTACCTTGCCATCCCAGCACATTTCTTGAAAATTCAACCACTGCCAACTGCATTCCTAAACACACACCTTGCAGATGGGAGAGAAAATCGAATGAAGTTCCGGCGAAAAGGCAGCATTCCTACATTTCCCACCGGCCTGCCACAGACTGTGTCCTGTTTGTTCGCAGCATTCCAATCCAGACTCTCACAACTTCCTGCTGTACACAAACACCCCGCTACACTTCATCTGTATCAGATTTCAAAAGCTGGATCTAAGTGTATGTGAAGATCCAAGGTTTTGAAAGTTAATCAATTTTAGAAATGAACAACATTCTATTCATAGTACTTAAAAGTTTAAGTTTTCCTACCCTCTCTCATTTAGTTCCCATTTATAATTGGTCAAGTTGAAAATCACTAAAATTTACAGCATGAGAAGTCATCCCAAATCACTTCGCCCAGTTACAGTCAGCTGGCGTTCCAAGTGGGGATGGAAAACAGTCTCCCATGCCATGCCCAGCAGCTGCGTTCAGTAAATGGACAAGATTGCCTAACTGAATTCGTTCTCCGAAAATTCCACGACATCTAGTCTACACGCAGCTCAAAATTTAAACTTTTTCATTTTACAGGAGAGTTTGAATTTCTCCCAAACGGAACCAACAAGGCTTTGGTGTGAGTTGCCATCTGGAAAGACGGCGCCGGTGTCTGGTTTTGGCAATCCCATTTTATTTACAGGCTCCCACGTGACACCTTCTTTGCTCTTTCCTCCTTCTTACCCAAAAAAGGCTTCTTCTGCTTCCGAGCCCAGGCGATTGCTTGGATCTTTCCTTCCGTCCCTCGAACACCAAATCCCCCTGGAACCAGCACTCCACTGTTCAAGAGAGCACACGAGGTGAGCCCCCATTCCATCAGTCCAGCTCACAATAACCACCCAACGGGCCATCTGCAAGACACTGATGCCATGAAGTTACTCCTATACTTTGCTACTGGACTATGACTGATTTGGGGACAACCAATGAGCTGTATGTAAACACTATGAACTTAGAAAATGCACACAAATCCATGGGCTTTTTCTAAGTGACATTACAAAATGCTTATGATGTAAAAAAAAAAAGAAAAGATGGCATACATAATTATAATAGTGCTATTGTACAGTATTTGTCCCAGGCCCGGACTTGTTCCTATTTTTAACATATATTAATATAAATGCAATTTTTTTTACCTCTTGGCTTAGCATGGTCCCCCAAGTAGGAAGGGGCCTTTCCTCATTCGGTCAGAGTGCCATGCTGACCTAAGGTCTTAGTCAGAGTTCTATGGCACCATAACATTCAATTGTTCTAGTAAACCACAAATTCTTGCTAATGTTTTACCATCACAAATAACAGTGCTGAAAACAAACTAGTCATGGGATCCTACAGACGTGTATTCATCAAATATTCTCAATAATCTTTAAATGACCCTCATCAATAGATGCACACAGCAAATAACATCAATAAAATTAGAAAGCGTTCTCTTGAGATTCAACTACTTTGATAAGCTGTATTTTTTAAGACTTAAATCATCCAGTATGCAGTCCTTCCAATAATTAAAAGATACTTAAACAACTAAGTCAAAGCACAGCACTCGGCCCATTAAAACAACCCCAAAGCTGCTGGAAACCAAAGGCAGAGATACTCCTTACTGGGCGCTGCAGAGCTTCTGCCAGGCTTCATGGTAGCGCACGGGCTCCTCCTGTAAGGTGCTTGGCTCCAAGTCCGTAGAATCAATGTACTAGGGAGGGTTCAGACAGGGCGGGGGAGGGGGGCAGGAAAGAAGCAGGCTCGTGACTCCAGAGCCGTGTTCTTTCATAATTTCTAAGTATCAGTATCAATGTTCCAACTGTCTCGATGTTAAAATAGTTTTAAAATGATAGTCTATGGAAAATTACTGTCATCCCACAAATTCCCTCTGCCCTCTGCAAACCACCTTCTCCTCCTCCCAACCTCCGGTCCCTGATAACCTCGGGGCTGCTTCTATCACTGCAGGTTCTGCCTCTTCTAGGACTTCATCTAACTGGAGCCATACAATGTGCAGCCTGTTGTGTCTGCCTTCTTTTGCTCAGTATAACATTTGTGAGATTTGTCCATGTTGCTGTGTGTAACACTAGTTTGTTCCTTTTTATTGTCGATCAGTTTTCCATTGTGGGGCTATACAATGTGTTTCTCTACTGACTCATTCTGGACATTTGAGCTATTTCCAGATTTTGGCTATTATGAATAACTGTCCATTTGTATAAAAAATATTTTTTGTAGACATGTTTCCATTTCTCTTGAGTAAATATCTGGGAGTGGAATTGCTGAGCCATATAGTAAGTGTATATTTACCTTTATATGAAACTGCCAGGCTGTTTTCTAAAGTAGTTGTACCATTTTACACTGCCACCAGCAATGAGAGTTCCACATCCTCACCAACATCCTTAGCCACTCTGGTGGGTGTGTGTTGGTATGTCACTGTGATTTAATTTGTATTTATTTCCCTGACAACTAAAGAAAGGTATTGAGCATCTTTTCATATATACTATGTGCATCTTTTATGGAAGTGTCTGTCTAAATCTTTTACCCACTTTTTTATTAGATTGTTCACCGTTTTCCTACTGTCTCCTGCCTGCTGCTTCCTGCATTGAACCTCTGGATAGGATCCAGGCCCAGCTGAAATTCACGGCCACACCCTCGCCACCTGTCTCCAGACAGCCTCCAATTTCTCTATTTTCATGCCCTAAATTCTCAACTATTCCCTGCCTCCAGACCCTTGTGATGGGAATGCTCTTCCATCTGCCTTATCCATCTTCCCAAACCTGCCCAGGGGTCCTTCCACAAAGAATTCTGCCTTCCTCACACATCTACCATGGCAGGATCACCCATCTTCTGTGTGCTCCTATTATACCAAAGAGACCTTGCTGACTTTCTATTCACCTCTTACCTCTACCACCTAACAAATAGTAGGCACAGACTACCTCCAAGTGGATAAAGCAAATAAATCATCCAAAAAACAAAAAATATGAGAATAGTTTAATGAGATCCCATAATTCTTAAAACATGTATAAATGGGTCATTCTACAGGAATCTGTTCACCAGCACAAAGCAAACTAAATTATCACGCTGAGAAACACCTGAAGAAGTAGGAGACAAACCCCAGTGCCAATGGAGAGAACATCTCCTCCTGAAAAGCTCCAGCTGGGGAGCTACGACGCTGGGGGGAAAAGTATAAAAGGGACAGGTGGAAGGCTTTCCAGAAGAGCCAACACACATAGCACTTCCTTTATGCCAGGCACAGCGCTAAGCACTTTTTATGAGTTCATCTAATTCTTATGATAACCCTATGAGGAAGGTACAGTCACTCTCCCCTTTTAAAGATGAGGAAACTGACACACACAAAAGTTAAGTAACTTGCCCGGGTCGCACACCTTGTAAGCAACAGAGTCAGAATACGCGTCCTGGCTCTGTGGCTCTGGAACCCATGACTCTTGACACTCAACTGCCTCAAGCAGACAGGCAGGGACCATGCCTAGACTTTCCACCGGCTCAGCTTCTCCTTAGCACGTCACAGAGCAAAACACACTAACTACTACCTCCTGGGTGCCGCCCGTGTTCCAGGCATGGCTGGGCAACTGAATGCATATTTTGGAGAAACCTCCCAGCTCTATGTGGTGGATATTAGCATTCCCACTTCACAGATGAGGCAAGTGGTGCCAGCAACTGAGCGATGTGCCTCTGGCCAGCCAACCCCCTCATTCCCACGAGGCAACTTCACTTGGTCACCTGATACTCGATACAAGCTTTCACCCTCTCTCAGCTTCTACTATGAACGTCTCTCCCATTCATCATTTCCTGAAAATGCCCTACTGTTTTCTCAAAGCCAGGAATCCACCATGAACCTTTGTGGTAACTGAGCTCCACAAATATAAAGCACTTATGAGACTAGAGATGGCCCCCCTGCTCACGCCCCAGTTGTATCCACACCACCCCTCTTACCTTGATTTCCAGTTTGTGGTTGATGGCCAGTGCAGAATGCTCCAAAGCTTTAATGACAGAGGCATACGAGTCTGAGAACTTGGTGTACTTGCCCACAAGGGCAATAGAGCAAGTCTCCAGCAAACGATCGTATCTATCAAACGAAGGTCAAAAAACAGCAAATTATGTACATACAGCCATGAGCTCAAAATTCCCTTTTAAAGAAAAGAAAAACAAGTCTGGGAAGAATAAAACGGGAGGGACTATTATCTGACTTCTATGTATAGAACAGAAAAGAGGAAACAATTTTCGGATCAATGTGGCAGGCTTTTTAAGCAAATAGAATTTTAGAAGCTGTTACAAAGAGATGGCTTCGAAATTTCACACATTGTTTAAAAGTAAATTAAAATCACAAAGGGCAAAAAAATTAAGACAATCCATAAGAGTTAATGTGATGAAGGGAATAGTCGAATATATTATAGAACATTCACACAATAGTCCATATTCATTAAAAATTTTCATTGTAAAGTTTACTTAGTAACAGAGCAAAAATGTTTATAATAGTTTATGAAAAGATCCTAAAACTATGTGTCATTTTTGTAGCTACAAAAGATATACATGTGAAGGGACAAAGACTGAAAAAATGAAAATAAGTATCACAGAGCAATGGATTGAATACCCCCCAGATGCTCATTAATATTGTCATATTGACTTTGTAACTACAACTAAGGCACACCCAGGGCTCTGAGGCACTGTGTAACAATGTGAAATGTGAGCATCACAGAGCTTTAAGAGGAGGAAAGCAGAGTGGGGACAATTCTCAAAGTGATGAGTTTTGGCAGCAGTAGTAAGGAAAGACTGGAGATCCTTGCTGATCCTTTTCTGGTGTGGGGTGAGTGACAAGTTCCCAAACTCAGCTCAGCTATTTGAGATGCTACTCAGGCGTATTCCAGCCACTGTCAGCCATTCGTTTGTGTGGGCCTCAGCTATGTGCACTAACCCACTGTCACTAGGACACCTGTTTGTATTGATTTTCTAGTTGATGGGAGACAGGATGACAGACGTGTAATCTGAACTCACTGTGACCTGGGCTAGCTCTACCGGGACTTCTTCATCCACAATGCAACTACTTGAGGACTGAGATCCTTTCTTAACACCCTTTACCATTAACATCTTTCTAACACAAACTGATAGCACGAGTAAGAGCTGAATTCCCTGAGGCCCTATAAAAAAAAAGAGAAATTAGGCTAGAACTGCCAGCTCCTTATTATGAGGCAAACCTGTCAGCCATCTCTTTCCACTTCATCAGCATTCTTCGTGGCTGCCTCTCAATAGGAAGGTCAAGTCTTCGAAGAAAATAATCTACAACCCCCTGCTCCTCTAATAACAAGGGGACTCGATAGATGGACGAGACATCGTGGACACAGATCACCTGTTTAAAAACAAGCAAAAGTTATTTAATAAAAACAAAACCCAGGCTGATAGCCTCCGACTAGCCACATAACCTTGGGAAAATCACTGTTCTAAATTGGAAAACAGAAAAGAGGGCAATTTTCTAGAAAAATATAAATTACCAAAACCAACTCAAAAAGAATGGAATAGGAGCTAACATTTTATGAACGTGGATGCAAAAATCTTAAAAAAAAAAAAAATCATGTCCAAGTAGGGTTTGTCCCCAAAATAGTGGTTCTCAAACTTGGCTGTACACTGGAATCACTTGTGGGTGCTTTTAAATGCACCCTACACTATATCTCTGGAGGCAGAAGGCAGGCATCAGTACTTTTTAAAACTGGGTTTGAGAACCACTGCATCAAGAAATTGAACAGTGGAATTCACTACACAGATTAGAGGACGAGGAAAAAAAACCACTTCAGCGAATGTAAATTCTTTTAAAAAATTCGAAACCAACTCATAATAAAAATTCTTGGTAAATTAGAAATATTAGGAAAAATGTGAAAATATAAAATATTTAATATTAATGCTTAATATTTAAAGTCTGGGACAAGACGAAACTAGCCAGTCTCACTAATTTTATTCAATGATGTACTAGAGATACTAGCCATTACAATTAGATAAGGAAAAAAAGGGTACGTGAACTGGAAAATAATAAACAACTGATACTAATTGCATAAATTATTATTTATCTACAAAAATCAAGAGAATTTATAGTAACAAAAATGAAGATCTCTAGATAAATCTAAAAAACAAATTTACAAAGATAAATCAATCTAACAAGCACCTTTATAAAGAAAATTATAGAACATTATTGAAGGATAGTCTTTTCAACAGATGGGGCTAGAAGAACTGGGCAAAAAGATGTATTTCAACTTTTAATGAAAAGTCACTATGTTAATTCGCCATGGATCTAGACCTAAATGTAAGATCTTAAATCATAAAACTTTTAGAAGAAAACACAGAAGAAAATCTTTATGACCTTGGTTAAACAGAGTACTTAGTATGATACCAAAAGCATCTATAAAGTAAAGAATGGATAGAGTTCATCAAAATGTAAAAGCTTTTGTGCTCCAAAAGATACTATTAAGAAAATGAAAAGATAAGCCAGACTGAGAGAAAAAAATGTGCAAATCATCCCCAATAAAAGGCTTATATTCAGAATATATAAAGAACTCTTATAACTCGATCAACCCAATTAAAAAACAGGCATAAGATTTGAAATTCAAATTTAAATATAGAAATACTTGTCACATTTCTAAAGTGAATAATTTTAATGACAACCTATTCTTTTACAGAATTGAATTACCTTCATTTGCTAGGACAGAAATATCTAAAATAATTGAAGTGCATAATAAAAAGGCTGTTCATAACAATAAAATTATTCCGATGTTCCACATACTTAGTATGAAGCAGCATCCTTTGACAGAGCTCCCAGCTCAGGAATCACACCCGGGAACACTGACCTCAGGCCTCCAGGCTACCCTCACTCCCCGAAGCTTGAGCCATCACGGACATGGAGATGACAGCTGCCTCTGTAATGGTCAAAGACTTTCCTCTTGCTCTACTAACTTCAAGGCCAGGCCAGTGGTTTTAATTTTGTTACATTCACTCCCATATTTCCAGTATCCCTGTAAATCCATTCTCTTATTTTAACTCTGCTGCTTCATTCTCCCCAGCTGGGCCCTCCTGCTCAGTCTCCTGACCCTCAAATAATCTACTAGTAAAACGAAGCATCTATAACTTAATCATAAATTCCTTGACCTCAACTCCCCTTCTACTCTCCTTCAGCCAAACCTAACCAAAGCCACAGTCTCAACTTATCACCACTAGAATTTCTCTACCATGTACCACACTTAGATATATTCCTATTAGATAGGTTCCAAAATTTTGAATTTCTTTTACTAGGCACCAGAAATATATAAAGTTGAATATGATGGTCTTTGCCCTCATGAAGCTCCAAGTCTATAAGGGAAGACAAATACACACACACACACACACACACACACACACACACACACACACACGGCTCACACCAGTATCTGTGAGCCTAGAGAAGGATTAGCCTGAGGCGCAAGGGTGAGGAGGTTTAGCAGGTAAAGCTTCTCAGACAATACTGTGTTCTAGCTGGGCCCTGAAGGATGAAAATGAACAGCAGGATTATCAGGCCAAGAGAAATGAGGTGGGGCGGGGTGAGGATGGAGGGTCAGGAGGGGTGTCAGGGATACCCATCCAGCATGGCTGGAACAAAGAGCACAAGGAGTGGGCAGAGAAGAGGCAGGAGAGGTAAAAGCATGTTTGGGGAACCACAAGACATCAAGTAATGGAAAATCACAGACCCAACGGTATCAGTTCTAGGGAATCATCTACAGTCTCGAATTCTGAAATAATAAGCCTTATGAAACTGGTTAAGAGACTTCAGGATCATTAGAAACAAAAATCAATTCATGTGAAGATGGAATTTCTACTTACCTGTTCAGGTTCGACGTGGCAGAACATTGATATTTTCTCTTTCACTGATGTGTCAAGAGGATTTGAGCACCTGCACACAACCTGGCAGCAAAGAAAACAAGACACTTAGACAGAAGGAAGGGATTACAAAGCTGGGTTTTTCTCCTGATTGAAATCGAAACAGACATTATTACATTGTTAAGCTAACTCCTAGCACAATACAGGCAGATTATGAAAATATCACCTGTTTTCAAAACTGAAATTTCTAAACCTCAAAATGGAGAAACCTAAGAGAGTAGTAGTACAAACGAAGAGACAGATTACTGAACCAGCCGGGGTTCCCTCAGTGTTCTTGGGGGGAAGGGGGGGAAGGAGATTAAACCACTGGCTGAGAGAAAAAATGAGACATGGCCTCACACATGCCAGGTTACGATCATCTTTGCAAACTGTAGCTCGGTTCATAGCACTAGACTTATTTCTCCACCATTAACTAAAAACATGCAAAGAAAACAAAGGGTTTGTTGGCCATAGAGGAGAGATTTTAATTACACACAGAAGATAATGCTGAAACCAGGTGATGAGAAAAATCTTACCAGATCCGGGGAAAGCCCAAGGCCTCTGAGTTCCCGAACACTATTCTGGGTGGGTTTAGTCTTCTGTTCCCCAGTTGAACTTGGCTATTTTACAAAAAGAAAAAAAAAAATTAATTTCTCTCTGATAAGGAATTTTCAAGTATGACTTTTCTATATTATAATTTCTAAAAGTTTTATAACTTTACATTTAGGTCTAGGATCCACTGTGAATTAACTTTTAACTACAGGGAAATAGGTAATTTGATCATTTATCTAATTTAGTTTTTATTTTTGTCAAAGGTTACATGTTACATATATATACACGCACATACATACACACACACATATTTTTTTTTAGGTGAGACAACCCTTAGTTGACCTCACAGATTGCAAGGACCTTGTGTTCTTACAATCCCTAATTTTTTCATTTATTTTTTACGCCTACAGCACCTGGTCTTCCTAGGTGGTCTCCCATCCAAGTACTAACCAGGCCCGACCCTGCTTAGCTTCCAAGAACAGACGGGATCAGGCTTGTTCAGGGAGGCATGGCTGCAGGCATATATATATATATATATGTTAGAGCCCAACAGTTCTACAAAGTTTGTTCTAATGACCAGTGGTGCTAGCCCTCATCTCTCCCCTCCCCTTTTCCAAACCCTAGAGGCAGTTACTCTTCCATTCTTTTAACCAATCCTTCTGGTGTGCTTTATTGCTACCCTTGGCATTTAGTTTGAGGCATTTTCTGTTTATTTCTCTGTTAGATACGGAACCCATTCTCTACTACACGCACCCATCCTGTCCCTGCAACCTGCATCTCATGATCACTCTTTAGTGTTTGCATGCTTTTGAGTATTTAAACTGCCCATGATTAAACCATGCGCCACATTTTTCCCTTCTGGTCCAAATGTTTGTTTTCTTTGTTAGGTTTTCTTGTTTTGTTTGTTGGTAAGCTGAGTTTCTATGTACTAAATTATCTTTATTCTCCTCTCACACTTAAGAGATACATTTTCTAGGTGGGGAATTCTAGGTTGGAAATCATTTTCCCTAAGAAGTTTTAAGGAAACAGCTTCATTATCTTTCAGCTTCCAGTACTGCTGGTGAGAAGTCGAAAGCCATACTGATTCTTGATTTTTCTCTCTAGAGCCTTTTAGAATTTCTGCCCCACTATTCTGAAATTTGACGATATACTTTGGTGTGGGTCATTTTTCATTCACTATGCTAGGCGTTCAGTAGGCCCTTTCAATTTAGAAACTCATGTCTAGAAATTTCCTTGACTACTTTAGATGAGAAATCAGAAAACGTTTTCTTAGGGCCAGATAATAAATTTTAGGTTTTCTTGGCCAAGCAGCATGGACAATACCTAAACATATTGATGTGGCTCTATTTCCAGACAATTTTATTTTCAAAAACAGGGTGGGCTGATTTGGCCTGTGGGGCATAGTTTGAGGTCCCCTAGTTCAGATTACTTCCCTCTCCCTTTCTATTATTGTTTGGAAATCCTATTATTTGGATGTTAGAATTCCTGGACCAGTCCTCTAATTTTCTTGCCTTTTCTCTATTTTCTCTCTCTTGATCTTTGTGCTTTATTTCCTAGAGTATTTCCTCAACTTCCTTTCTCTTAAATTTTTCATTTCTGCTATCCAATTTTTAATTGCCAAGAATTCTTTTCTGTTTAATGGATGCAGTTTATCTTAATTCTCTTAATTTTTTAGTTTCCTGCTACCTGTAAAGCCTCAACTTCCTATAAGTTTTCTTTCTGTTGTTTTGGTCTCTTGCACATTAAGATACTTTCTCCAAAAGTCTGGTGATCACTGGCTGCCAGATCATATTTAAAAGCTAACCAGAAGCTCTGAGAGTGGGTAGCCTTGCCCACCAGGGTCCTCATGTGAGGATCTGGCTGGCCTGTTTCACTGGTGAGCCCCTAAGAGCAGTGCATTTTCCCCTGGGCTGCTCATATACCCCAGGAAAAATCGTATAGTCGCCTATGTGGAAGGTCCTGCCTGGCTGCAGTGACTCTGGGAAACAAGTGGCAGAAGGAGGTAGAGTGTCTCAACAGCACAAAATTACACTGAACCCCCCATGTTTCTAGTTCAGTATTACTGCCGTCGACTGCCCCTAGTGTTTGCTTATCCAGAAACCCTCTCCAGAGGAAAAACCTACAGTCTTTTGACAAGATGGGGGAGGGTTTAATGCCCCACTGTCTACCTTAGGGAAGGGGATGCTGGGGTCTAACTACTCCTGAAACAGTAGTCAGAAGCCCCACCCTTACCTCTACTCCCAGAAGCACTGGATGCTGCCCATTCCTCAGCCTCTGGGGGTTCTACAGGGTGAACAAGGTTGCTTCTATGTTTTTTCTGATGTAGGCCTAGGATCCAACTCTCCCAGGTCTGTTGGGTCAGTTTCTACATGTCTATCTGCTCCCTACTTTCCAAATTTTTGTTACTGGTGACTCCTCTCACAGTATTTATCTTTGTGAATTTTTGTCTTAAAAAAAAAAAAAATCCCTTCACTCTAGTTGTAGTGGGGTTTCACCATGTGGTAAAGACAAATAGATATGTTCAATTCACCTTCTTTAACTACAACTTCTCTGAATAATTGTCTAATGTTTTTCCACTGGATCTTTTCAAACAGTATAATTATAATAAGAAGTTTTTTATTCCCTGCTTTCTGTACCTCAAATATTTAAAACAGATAAGGAGTGACAATCATCATTTTCTCCCTCCTCACCATCCCCATAAGAAAAGTTTTGAATGCCTTACCTGAGGAACTAAACTGACGTGAATATTACAAAAGTTTTCTCTTTTGACTTTGAATTGGAACTGACGGAAGGCCTCAATAAAGGGCATGCTTTCTATATCTCCCACTGTTCCACCGAGCTAGAAGAACAAAATTATTTTAGAGGTTCCTCTTGTGGTTTACCATCTCAATTCCATGATCAATAACAGTATAATGTGGATTCTTTGGCCCATACAATGTCAATTAACAGTAATTAGACATTTCTTTGTGCTAAAAGATTACTTTTTTGTATGGGCTTACCATTCCCTAAGGTTATAATGGATCTTTCCACATCATTTCAAGAAAAAGATCAAGTGACAGATGTACTAATTATTTTATTTGTATAGAAGTCACAAAGCAAAGGAACCTAAATCTGATCTTCTCTCAGCCATGAATAATGCCGGTATTAAAAAGCATCAGTTATACAAACTGCTGGAACTTTTGAGTCTCCTATTTTCACAGGAACACTGAGATCCGACAGGTAGGATCAGCAAAGCAGGAATACAGAAACTGAAACCAAAGGGGGCTCATTCGCTCAGAGAGATTAATATTCCTGCCAGAACAAAAGCCAAAGGCCAGTTGACTTTCTCAAGAGACAGATAAAAAAATGTGTCACAGTCCATACTATGTGAATGTATAAATGCTAAAAAGGAGGACTCCCTTGAAGCTTGGACAAAGTATCTCTTTTGATGGTGCAGCCATTCCACATGACTCTTACTGTGCCCTGACCTGCTATATCAGTTATGAGGGTCAAGGGCTTCACTGGGAATGGTCTTATCAGCTGCTGATAGCTGACTAAGGAGGTAAATATGCCCACTTGGTCACGTACCCAGGAATCATGGAGTTTAGAAAAGACTCATACATACCTCAATAACACACACTTGAGGTTCTAAGCCATCTTCATCCACAGGTATTAATGCCTGTCTCATTACCCACTCCTGAATTGCATCTGTGATGTGAGGGACAACTGAGAAGAAGAAAAGAAGTATGTGACACAGACTTTTCCATCAGCATCTATAAGACAGACACACTTATTGTGACAACAAATGGCTGCACTCTTTGCCTGCACAGAGAGGCGAAGGGGTCACAAAAATATTTTAGAGACCACTCTTAAATGGCCTTAAAAATTCTTGGGTTCACACTTCCTGTGGCTTCCTTTCCAGATTTGCAAGTTGTAGATGGAAGCACTACAAGAGAGTAGGGCTCAGAGCGGCATCTTAAGCCACATAGAGCTTTTGCCCCTGTGCAGAGACTATCCTGGCTGCATAACCACACAACAGACCATGTGGCCACTCCACTGCTTTGTAGCTGAAGGTGAGCACTTCACACCTGGGTGCTTTTCCAGGAACAAGAGAAAGCTAGGACCCAGTTCCATTACGTTTCCCATTTCCCAAAGGGGAAACAATCCATTACAGAGAGAGAATTTGGTGCAGCAGAGCAGTAAGGAGCACATCTGAGCTCAGAATGTCTGGGTTCAGTTCCACCATTCATTAGAGGTGGATCTTTAGGCAAATTACTTATCTATTCTTAAGTTCAATTTCCCTATCCATGAAGTGGCAATAATAGCTTCTACTTCATAAAGCTGTGGAAATTTTATGAGACAGCATTAGTAAAAAGCTAAGTGGAGTGCCTAACATGTCAGTGCTCAATAAATGCAAGCTATCACTAAACACTTTTAAATCATAGCTGTCAGGCTCTAATGGCGAATTCCTGAGGAGCAGAGATTACTGTTTAACTTGCTATGTATATTGCCAGAGTGCCTCAAGCACAAGGATATTCATTATCTATTCCATACACAACAGCCAAAGTGACCTTTTAAAAATGCAAATCAGAGTTCACCACTCCCCAAGTTTATGCTCTTAGTAAAATCCAAACTCCAGAAGGCCACATATGACCTGGGTGTAACCCACCTCACCCACCTCTCTTTCCATCCCCAAGGGTAACTGTGCTCAGGCTCAACAGCTCCTCACCATTCCCTGACCAAGCCCTTTGCAGCTTTGGGCCGCTCCATGTGCCCTGTGGTCCTGCCTCCTTCCATTCTTCCCACGGCTGGCCTCTCTGCTCACACGGCCTTTCCTAGGATGCTTTCCCTGACCACCTGTCCAAACCGGCTCTCCCACCACTTTCTCAATCTCTCTTCACTCTGCTTCCTTCAAGCATCACAGCTCCTATCAGATATCTCGTTCATTCTGTTTGCTTCTGTCTCTCCCATAAGGTAACGTCCACAAGGGCAATGGCCTCTTTGGTCTTGTCCATCAAATATTCCCAGCACCAGGGAGCATTCAAAACATATTTGATGAATGAATAAGTGGATGAACACACTGGAGGCCTAGAACAACAAAATGAATGATCAAGATCATGTTAATTTCTAATTGATCCCTTGTGTGTGTCAGGAACTCAAGAGAAACACTTTAGTGATTTAGCTCCTTTAATCCTCCTAACAGCCCGGAGAGGTAGGTACTGTTATCATCTCCATTTTAATTAAGAAAAGGAAACAATATCTGAAAGAGGTTAAATAATCCACCCATGTTCATAAAAGCTAAGATCTCAACATGACCCAATTAGCCTAGAATCTGGTCTGGCGCTGCCCATTGTCAGTAGGACCTTCAGCTTTCAGTCCAGTAAAGTCTAAAGCCAAAAGCAGATTTATTCTCACAACTTGGACGAAAGCCGTTTCACAGCAGCCCCTAAAATCTGGACTTATGCCACTATATTAGACCAGTGGTTTTCCAAACCCACATTTTCCAAATCAGCACTTTTCTCAAATGAACACTATGAAAAACCCCAAGACAGCAAACAGAGACAAGTGAAGTTGTGCTGGTGATAGCTCAGGAGGACCCAGAGACTCAGTTCTCATACTCCGCCAAGCCCATTTGCACTGATGACCAGCCTGAAAACCAACGTACACGATGGATGTTCTTTTCCCTATCACTGCCTATACATAGTAAACCCCAGATACACAACACACAAAGTCTGGCTTACTGCCCTAATCCAGCTGCCTTTATCACTTCACACTCATCACTGTATAAAAACAACAGCTCTCTGGACTCAAACAATGCCGCTGAACTGACAGCTTCAATGCCATCCACAGAGCAGTGATGGCTTCTTCAAGTTATTAAGTAAGCAGCCATACAAACCTGAAATTTCAGTAACAATACACAAAAGAAATTTAACTGCTTAAGATTTTTAAACCTTGAGGCAAATCCAGTATTACCTTGGACAGTTTTCCCCAAGTAATCGCCTTTGCGTTCCTTATTAATGACATACTGGTATATCTTTCCGGTGGTCAGATTATTGTCCTTGGTAAGGCGGATGTCAAGGAAACGCTCATAGTTACCCAGGTCAAGGTCTACTTCCCCACCATCATCCAGCACAAAAACCTCACCTGTGATAAAAAGTGAAAATGTTTAGGATAAGTGAGAAATACATATAACATGGCACAACTTGCGTGCCAAAATATAAACACTAGAACAAGGTCTTCGTTACCTACACACGAAGCAAAGACTTTTATTTCTAGAAAACTAAACAGGACACAAAAGAAAAAGAGCAACCATTCTCCAAAAGGTAACTTCACACTTCCAGTCTATTAACAGACTCAGTCTGAATCAGGAAGAGTTCTGAAATAGCATGGAATGGAAGGAGATTACAGCCTAAAGGGCTGTGGGTATATGGGACTTTACAGTTAGCATGGCATCAACAAAGTCTCCTACTTGAGCAGAGCAAGGTTTGAAGTGTGATAAAAGCATGATTTGATTCAAAACTTAAACAAGACATATATTAAGGTCATGTTGATTCTAAAAGCCAGCTTCTGGACTATGCTTTAGTCCTAAACAGTTGTGAAACTGCAAAGTTTCTCCCATCCCTTTGTTTAATATTCATTTCTCAAACGTCATTCTAGAAATTTTGCCCAGAATGGTTCATTCCTCCAATCACAATAGGAGACAAGGTCAAGAATAGGAAAGGTAAAAATGTCTTATTTTCCCTCTCAAAGAGACAGATCATCCTCTGCTTAAGAATATTCTATTAAATATTGCTTCAGTATGTCCATCTTTTCCTGTCACTAGTTATTAAAGATTTTTGCTCTGGTGAGACTTATACTTATAGATTTTTACCTCAACATTAGAAAGTAGTACGAAACAATTTAAAAACTTAAGAACTATGTTTTATCAGTACATCTACCCCAAATTTTAAGCAAATAATCTTTTAGGTGATTCAGACAGTCATACATCACACAGTTGAAAAGCATTCAGCAATAACAAAGAAGTAAAGTGATAGTCTTCGACCCTCCCTTAATGGTTTTAACTTTTCACTCATCTCAGAAGATGCTTGTTTATTTTATCCAAACTCTGTTAGCAAAACAGAATCTCCGGCTTATAAATCATCCAATTCCAGCAGCTATCTGTTGCCTGAATCCCTATGAAGTGGTCTTTCATCTTCTGTTTGAATGAACACTCCTACCTCTAGAAGTCGGTTACTTCACAATTGGAGAGCACTTGCTATTATAAAGATCTTTCTTATATCAGGGAAAACCTATTTCCTTATTATAACTTCTTTCCATGCATCCTTTTTCTAAAGCTCGGGGCCGCAAAGAATACACATAATCCCTCTTTCTCAAATATTTGAAGAAAGATTATGTTACTAGATTACCTTTTTGCAATCAAAGTGACAAATTTTCACTCAGCCGCCAAAAAGGTCATTTCTATTATTTCTATTACAAGAACCTCTAGACTCTAATCACTACATTGCACACAGTAAGAGTTCTGCTTCCTCTCCGGCCAAGAGAGAAAAGCATCATTCTGCTACTCTAAGGATCTTTTTAGAAGACAAGAATTGGAAGTTATGTTATGCAAAATACACACAATTTCCAAGAGCTGACATGTTCCTCCACATAATGTACAAGTATTTAAAAAAAAAAAAAAGGAAAAAAAGAAAAATGCATTTTGCTTACCATGTTCATAAGGAGAGAATGTTCCGGCATCAATGTTAATGTATGGATCAATTTTAATTGAAGTTACATGTAAACCACACGACTTCAGTATTGTACCCACACTGCTGGCGATGATTCCTTTTCCAATTCCTGATATAACACCACCAGTAACTAGAATGTACTTCATTTTACTTTTTGACCTGGGAGAAGGAAAAGTTACAGACTAAATATATCTCAAAAAATCAAACTTATCTAGGTTCAAATACCGGCTCTGCCACTTACTACCTAACCCTCTTGGAGCCTCGGTTTCTTGTCACACTTAAGAAAGTTGTTATGTGGGTTCTTGAATCACTGAATGGCTTCAGTTTAAGTATGAGTTGAAAAACAACTGCTAATCGAATAATGTAGCTTGTTTTTTTTAAGCTTTGACAACAACCTTGGAAGTCAACCTAAGTAAAAAAAAAAAAAACTTTAAGCTGTTGATAGAACACTATGCCTCAAATGTTGGTTGACGTCACCACCAGACAATGGGATACGAAGCAGGTGCCTCATTATTTTCCCTACATGGGGAAAACAATTTCACTCTTGGATGAGCACTCTCCCCCAGGAAAGAAATAGTGTCTGGCTAAATTACAATGTAGCACCAAGAAAACACAGATCCTCTAGGTTATACAAGACAGAATAAAGGAAAAGAACTTCAACATTTAAGAGCTGCAGTTAAACCTAAAAATCTTTTAAAGGGTGCTCTGTCTTCTGTAACTTAACAGTGACTTACTCCCTGCCAGCAATCTCTCCCAGGTATGCCCTGAAGAGAGCCTTATGTGTTGGGGGAAAGGGACATCAGATAATAAACCAGTCTGAAGCACATATGGACCGATCGGATTAAATCCAAAAGGCAGGACAGTTGTGGGATTGGAAGAAACAGTACCGTGACGAGAAATAAAAGGGATGGATGGATGCAAGAACAGCAGTGGCAAGGGACAGGTTAAATAAGAGGTGGAAGAGACAGCAAGAGGCTCGCCAGGGAAAACATATCACTGGCCCTGAGCTTCAGCGGCCCAGAAACATCATTTGGTCAGCAAACCTAAATGTAATCAAAATGAGAAATATAATCAAGTATAAGAGAATGCTTGCTTTGGCACAGTCTGATCCACCTCGGAGCACTTCGTGTGAAGCCAAATTATAAAAATAAGCTAAGAAAAGGAACAAGGAAACAGGAGTTTTGCTTGAAGCACTCCCCCACCCGGCTCCTCCCCAAGGCAGGCAGGAATGAACACACTTGGCAAGGAGATAAGAATGCTCAGAATGTCTTTCCCCTCAGACAGCAAGAAGGACACTGTAATCATGTCTTACTCTTTCTTCAGCATTTCCAAAAGCATGCTTCTTGGTTTCCACAAAATGCATATGAGATTCCCAAAAAGCGTTTTGGAGACAGATAAATCAGAGAAATGTTGGAATGCTAGTTAAACAGTCAATTGGTTTCTTTAATGCAAAAACTCTGAGAGCCTTTAATAAGTTAACATTCAATGTGATCTCCAAAAAGGGGTATACAGTGTGCAGTCTCCCTAAACTTCTTTGACTCCAAGTCCCTAATATGTGAACAGTTCCTTAGTGACACAAAAATAAGACTTAGCTATATTTTAGATATGTCCTAGCCAGGTACATCCTAACAATAATGCCTGGTCTCACTGACTAAATTTTGGATGATCCCTGCAATTCCTCAGCCACTTTGAATGTGTTACAGAACGAGTTACTTCTACAGAAGATTCGTCTCAACCATTTACATTTGATTTGCTCCAGTTTCACTCTAAGAGGGTGATTCTTGCAGTCTCCTACAGTGCCTGGCAATAAATATTTAATGTATTCAAAGTCCAGGTCAGGGGCCAACAGGACTCATCCACTCACATTCACAGACTACTTACCATGTAAGTGCTACTGTGACAGATACTTTGGGGACCACAACAATTAATCAGATTGGGGCCTATACCTCAAGTTGCTAGTGGTCCAGAGACAAAACGTTTGCTAAGAAATGAGTTATCCAGCGATGGCAGAAGCAGAGGTACATGTGAAGGGTATAAAAGCGGGAGAAGAGAGAGCAGAAAGCTTTCAGTGGCAACACCAAGATGATGTACCATGGCCCATCTAGAAGGTAAGAGAAATCCAAGGGGAGAAGACCTAGATTGCTCCTGCTTTGTTGACCTGAAATTTGCAATGAGCCTTGAAGGACTGTATGACTTAAAGCGTGGGAAAGGGAACAAAGTGAAAAGTGCAGGCTATCTACAGAAAACAGAGGTAGGGCCAAGACGAGAGATGGGGGGAAGGGGTAAGACAGTAGGAAATGAGTTGGAAATGTAGGCAAAGGGCCCAAATATGCGGAAACATTAATGTCCAATCTGAACTTTATTCTTAAGATGATGGAGATAGCAAAAGGTTTTCAAGCACAAATAACAAATCAAGATGCAAAGATTTAAAAAGCTTCTTATTTTGTTAAATGTTGTGAAATTCAGTTCCAGCTCCTCCACTTACGTACTGAGACCTGTCAAATCACTTAAGTTTCCTGAAGCCCTGGTCCTTACATCTGTAAAAATGGGGTAAGAATCTCCACATTGCCTGTGTCACAGGGCTGCTGAAGATTCAAAATTATAATGAGTGTAGACGTAAGTGCGCCACGCAAACGTAGTGAACTTCTTTCAAATGCAGCATCTTCACTCTGGGCGACCGGGAAGGGAGGCGGCCAGCTGTGGGGCCAACGCGGACTGGCCGGGTGAGCTCCAAGGCCCCTTCCACTACCGGAGGGGGCCGAAGCCAACCTGCCGAACCCATTCCACCGCGACCGGCCTGTCTGGGACCTTGAAGCCCTCTCGGCGGGGCTACCGCCGTGCCTTGAGGACGGAGGGTCGTGGCCCGCGGCAGTCCGACCCAGCGGCACCCTCCCGGGACTGCTCGGGGAGGGCTGAGCAGAGGAGGCTCCCGCACTCTACCGCCCTCTCCATCCCACAAGCCATCCTTGGCTTTTTGGTCAGCCTAGCCAGGCTGCGCTGAAATGGGCGCTGCCGGGCCCCGCAATCCGGGACCTGCGCCCACTGCGGCCCATCTCTCCAACGGCGCCCGGCCACGCGGCCCCGCGCGCGGGAGCCGGCTCCTCGCCGGCCTGGCCGACCGTCCTACTCCCGTTAGGTACACAGCTCATTGGGCTGGCCGGCGAGCCACATCACCCCTGATTGGTGGGAGCGGTGTCTGTCACCCGGTGGTGGGGCTGTCCCGCGCCGGGCGCAGCTCGCGCTGCTGATTCCTGCACGGGAGAACAGCTCCCCCGGGATCTCTGGAGTCAGCCTACCTGAGGCCGACTTCAAACCTTCAGTCAGCCTAGGAGCCAGGAGCGGGCGATGCGCGCGGTGCGGCCCAGGCAGCTAGTGAAGCAACCCGGCCGCATGCGCCCGGCAGTCTTTCACGGAGGCGGGCGCTAGGCGGTGCGCACGCAGAGGCGGGGGGCGGGACGGGCTGCGGGCCCTCCCCGGGGCGGGGCCTGGGTGCGCGCGGCGCAGGACCGTGCGTGCGCAGGAGCGGGGCGGACGCAGTCTCCCACTCCCCTAGCGGCGTGTCGCGCATCGTGCTCCAGCTGTGGACACCAGGGAGGTAGCTGTTCGAGACTGGGTAGGTTGTGGCATTTCTACCAAGCAGCTTTTGACACAGCAGGTTGTGCAAGCTTCCTCTCTTGATGGGGAGGAGGCCGTTTTTGGATTCATATCTGGTAAATCCGTCACCTGGCTGCAGCCCCCTGCCCAAACAGCCTGACGAAGTACGCTAGATCCGTTGCACGGTGGCTCTGAATCGCCTGGCCTTGTGGGCAGATGGTTACTGCTCCTGGTGGTGTGACCCCAACCCATCTCTCCCGCCGCGCCCCCTGGATCTCGGCCTGTAAAAGGGAAGGCCAAAAGGGCGGCTGAGCGCTAACTTTTTCCATACCTGGCTCCCCTTTCCCTTACATCTACCCTGACGGCGGCCGCTTTAGCTGGACAAGGGTTCAGAGACGTACAGTGTCATCTAGGTATCATTCACTGAGCGCTTACTGAGTGCCACATGCTGTGCTAGGCTCCTAGAATCCTGTCCTGGGTCCAACGATGTAGTGAGGCCGCCCGATCACCTAATTATACGTCATGATTTTCGTAAGTGCTTGCTGCTGAAGTGCCCAATGTCAGGGGAGTAAGTGCTGGGCTGGGGGATGCGGGGTGGGGGTGGGAGGACATGGAGGTGTACTGACCAAGTTTGGTGGTTGTTGGGGATTCAAGCAGGGAATTCTTACCTGAAAAAGTATCTTTAAAGCTGAGACCTATAAAGTTTAGTGGCAAAGGAAAGGAAGAGGTCAGAATAAGAATGAGTGAGACAGGAAGAATAGCCTGTGTAAAGGTCCTGAGTCCCAGAAGAGCCTAGCACAGCTAAACTGGAGAGAGCCAAAGGAAGAGAGAGGTTCTAGGAGCTCAGCGGAATCATACCATGCAGAGCATTATAGACCAGGTTAAGGATTTCCTTTCTCCTAAAGGTAGTGGAAAACCATAGAAACTTTTTTGAGGAGAGGGTTTTGATTTTCTTTGGAGTAGTAAATACATGCACATTGGTTAAGTTCCTCTAAACACTACACAAGGGCAACTTGAAAAGTCTCTCATCTCTGTACCCCAGTATTCCTATTTTCTTCCCTAGAAGCAATTTGTCACAAATTCTTGTATATCTTCACTGAAGAATTTTAAAAAGTGTGACATGATCAGATTTGTATTTCAGAAGAATCGTGCAAACAATTGGATTCCAAAAAAAAAAAAAACACACAGGCGGCTTCTGGCTCCTTCCAGATCTGGATCACCACTGATCCTACCCTGCCAAGCTGCCCAAGCTGCACTCAGCTCCAAATCTAAAACATGCTTGGGATGTATTTGAAGTGTATGGCCACATATTCTTTCAAGAAGTATTCAGTGTTTATTAAGGTGTTTGGTACGTGATAGACATTGAGAGCATACTTACTGAAGTGATGAAGATGCTGTAGGAGATACACAAATGAGCCATTCACTCAGCCACTCTTCTGAATGACCACTTCACACTTTCCTCTCCTTCCTCAAACCTCTACCATCTCCTACCCTCCACTCTTAGCTGATGGTCTTACTTCCTATGTCACTGAGAAAATAGAAGCCGCCAAGAGAACTTCCTTGAACTCTTACTACCACCACATCCATCAATCTTTTATCTATGCACACAAGCTCTGCCTTCTCTCCTGTACTGTGGACAAACTGTCCATGTTCGTAGAGGTCAACCTCTCCTCTTTGCTACAAGTGCCACATCCTCTCAACAACTCAAGAATGTCACTAGTATTTCTCACCTCCTGCATCATCAAATTTTCCCCCTCTACTAGATTATTTCCACTAGCATGATGCAGTTTCTCCCATCTTAAGTAAAACTCCTCTCTTGACAGCATCATTCTCCGGCTACTGCGTTTCCCTGTGCCCTTTTTCAGCACAACTCCTGGAAAGTGTTGTTCGTATTTGCTGTCTCCAATTTCTTCCCTGTTTTGTGAACTTATTCTGATCAGGCTATTGTTCATATAAATCCACCAAAACTGGTCGTGTTAAAAATTACCCACCCCTGTGTTCCCAGACCTCTTCTCTTTATACCAGCCTAGACTGACAAGTCCCAGATAAAGATATCAGTGCCCCTATATGTGCATGGCATGGGTGCATCTGTGTATTTGCATATTTGGGCTGCTCCTGTCCCCCACCTTGAGTTCACAGACTCCCTGTGGGCTTCTGGGTACAGCCATACTGCCCCTAGATCCTGCCCCTAAACTGACTATTTCCCTAACATTTGTCATAGCTACTCACTCCCTCCTTAAAATGTGTTCTTCTGAAAAACCACTTTCTCTCAGTTTCTCTTCCTTTTTACATGCCTCTCCTTCTGGGTCTCCTTCCCTACATTCTTTCCTCTTCCTGACCTGTAAACATTGGTATGGCCCAAGACTCAGAAGATCCCTTCTCCACCTATAATCATTCTCTATATAATCTCATTCAGACTTTAAATACTATTTAGATACTGGAAACCATCTGGTAATTAGCAGAGTGGGGAAGGGGAAGGGCAGGCAAAATAGGTGAAGGCAAATAAGAGGTACAAACTTCCAGTTAAAAAATAAGTCGGGGATATAATTTATGGCATAGGGAATATAGTCAATAATATTGTAATAAATTCGTCAGGGGACAGATGACAACTACACTTATTGTGATCATTTCGTAATGTACATAAATATCAAATCACTATGATATGCACCTGATATTAATAAGGTATTGTTTGCCAATTATACTTCAATTAAAAAATATATCTCTGAAGGATACAAGAATCTGGTGACAGTAGTTGTCTCTGGAGAGTAGAAAGGTGGCTGAGGAACAGAGTGAGTGAAAAATTCCTTATACCGTAAAGTCTTGTTCCTTTTGAATATTTTTATCATGTATATGTGATACATATTCCAAAAAAAAAATGAATAAAGTAATGCAAATAAATATTCAAAGAAATAAATAAATACCATTTATATTCTGACAACTCCCAAATTTATATTTCTAGCCTGGACCTCTCTTAAACTCCAGATTCGTGACCCTTCTAAGCACAGTGCCCTGAAGTCAGCCCTGTGCAAAGGTTCAAAAGGCCAGGTGCCTTGTCTTCAGGTGAGATAATTCTGCAGTGCTACTCAGGCTCTAGAGTTCCCCCATGATAGACTGAGGATAGACTCAGCTAAACCAGGGATTGGCAAAGTTTCTATAAAGGGTCAGACATTTAAAACTTTAAGCTTTGTGGGCCATACAGTCTCAGTCACACCTACTCAACTCTTAGTCACAGCTAATCAACCCTGGGTTCATCAAAGTGCCCACAGATAATATGTAAACAAAATAATTGTGGCTATGTTCCAAAACAGATTTGTTCTGAAGGCCAAAGTTTGCCAAGCCTGAGCTAAACATAACTTTTGTCTAGCTTCCTCCCTGCTCTCTCCTGCATCCTTTATTCCCTTGCGGGTTTTACTTGAGACCATTCACCCATCATTCACTTACACAAGAAACCCATCTCAGACTGTGTTCCTAGGGAATCCAGCACCCCTCCTACATGTCCCTCCTGTGGGACACTCCATGCTTACTTTAAGACATATATCCCGGGGTGCTGAAATTGCCTCTGTCCCCTCCATACCAGATTATAATCTCTTTGACATAAGCTTTCTGTGTCTCAGTTCCCTTATCAGATATAGTCTTGTCCACCTTTTAATAATCAGGATCTAGCATATTTAATTCCTACTACCACCCTATAATACAAACACCATCATTATACTATATTACATATGATAAAGCCAAGACTGGGAAGTATAAGCGCCCTCCTGAGAGCACACGGGAAGGTTCACTTTGAATCCTCTTTTTTGTCCCCCTCATTCTACTCACCACCAAATCTTGTTACTTGTTTCCTCACCAAGTCTTCTTTGGGTTTCTTTTTTCACTTTAATATCAGTTAGACGTCACCCCTAGTCTGGCATCCTAATAGATTATCTGGGTGAGCAATGGGGCAGGAGGGGGACTGCAGCTATTGACTTAAATTTATCATTCCCCCCACCCCCAGAACAAGGATATTTATTCTAAAATTAAATTTTCATTTTCAGTAAATTTGTAATGGCACAAAATTCAAAAGGTAAAAAAGGATTACATAGTTAAAGCCTCCCTCCCATACTTGTTTCCTAGCCACCTAATTTTCCTCCCAGAGGCAACCGCTATTACCTGTTTCTTATATATCCTTCAAGGATATTCATGAATGTGTCTATGTTTTTTCTTATTGGCTATATGTTATTTTAGTTTGAATGCGTTGTGTTGGATTTTCCTCACTTGAGCCAGCTTTCTTTAATGACATTATTTAATGAACTAGTTGGTTATACCCTCACTTTGCTCATGAAAGGATTTAAGGCCGTGTGTGTGTGTGTGTGTGTGTGTGTGTGTGTGTGTGTGTGTCTGAAAAATATGAGAGAAAAATGAGGCAAAGGAAAAATAAGGATGGGAACTTTTCAGTGACACTCCACTGCCTTCGAGATAAAGTCAAAACTACACCTTGACTTACAAGGCTAGGCACAAACTGGCCTCAGTTTACCTCTCTAGCCACATGACCCACCCCATGCTGTAGCCACACTGCACTCCTTCGACTCCCTGCACATGCCATTTGTTGCATTTCCCCGATCTGGATCTTTGCATAGACCACTGATGGAATATCCCCACCCTTTGTCTTATTAATGTCACATTTCAGCTTAGCCTTCAGTTCCTCAAAGTAACTTTTCTGGACAGCCTCCCTTCATCAAGCTGGGGTTAGCCTTTTTCCCCTGTTCTTTTTACTGCCTGGACTTCCCCAAGCATAGTACATACAAATCGTATTTTAGTAGTTTGTTTCCTTGTCCAAACCTCCCTCTTGTGAGGTCTGGGACCTTTTTATCTGATTTACTATTGCCTACTCAGTGCCTAGCTGGTCCCAGCACACAATTGGCATGTGATAAATAGTTGTTCCACAAATAAATGAATCCAGAAATTAAATTAGATCCCAAATCCTATACCCTTTCTAGAGATGAGTCACAAAATTTGACCTTTAACTTCTCAGCAACCACAGTAAAGAGGATCAGTGTGACTAAGTAGAAAATCATACAATTGCGCATGAGAAACATCACTTCCTTAAAGAGCCCTTCACTGACCCCTAAGTCCCCTTACTGGCACCTCTAAGTCCCTCCTACTATTTTTTCTTATTAGCATATATCAAAACTATAATGGGGTAATTGGTTATTTTATATCTGTGTTCCCTACCAGATTGTATTTCATTTTTGAGTATATCCACAGCACAACTCACATTGCATATAGTAGAAACTTAGTAAATATATCTACTGCTACTGAGATCAGAAATCAGTTTCTCCTGTGAGTCTTCATGAAGAGGACACAGGACATATAATGTAAAGAATTTTCTCAATAATATCCACACAGGAGACCCACAAGCAGTGGGCACAGGGCTGTTCCTTATGAGTCTCAATAAAGGCTGATAGCAGTGCCACAAGGCACAATTCAGGCAAAGTGATTCTGCAGAGAGCCAATAGGATGCCAATAGTATGAAGTGTGGTGGAGAAGCCTCTGAAGACATGGTTTATTCAAGAGTAAATGATAAAACATCTTCTAGTTTTACTCTCCAAAGGCTATCCTCTAACCTTAGTGCTGGGTAGATTTAAGGGGCAGTGAATTCAACATTATACTCAGAGATACATGACATGAATCAATTCTGAGCTTCAGGTTAAATCCAAGGCTGTCAACAGTCAGTTGAGCTCGGGGGTAAAATTCATATTCACCGCAGAATTAATTAATGTCCTTTACAGAGAATATGATGGCATGTCAGAATAATCTGATAGAGACATCTGTCTCATGTATGGCATATAATAATATTCATTACTGTTATATAGGACCATTTGGTATAATCATATACTATTGCTTCAATAACATGTACGGAAAAATGTAATAAAAGAGAAAGAAAAAAATACTTTATAAAAACATGTCATTCAAGCATAACAATAAATTCTTAGCTGATAAATGTACCATAGCTAACCTCACCACATAGTCCCTATTTGGGGGCACAATCTGATTTCTTGAAATTTTTTAATTTTGAATAAAAGTAATGTGTTACATACAGAACTAAATGTCATTTTGTTATTAAACCCTTATAAGACTTTTAATGCACATAAATGGGTAGATGAGAAAATGAATACTTTTCAGATCAGATGTTTTGATGTTCGGGTTCAGAAAACATGGCAAAGAGGACTCATTTCCAGTATCCCAACCTGCAAGAACCCCTCCCGGCTTCTCATGCTCATTGAGTACCACTCTGACCTACAGAGTCCTCTCTTGATTCATCCATCCCAGCATTTACCACATTATATTGAGGTTATCTGGATTTGATTCTTTCTAGATAGAGAGAAAAACTGCCTCTTTCCAGCTCTAGTAGCTACAAGAAGGGGTGGTGAAGCCTCCCCCAGACTTCCCTAGACCCCCCCAGAACCACCTCAGACATGTAGTCTACATTGAAACTATGTGCTCATTGTGCAAACAGAGTTTCAAGACAAGCTCCCAGCGCTTGTTTCCAACCAAATTGTGGCCCCAGCACCCTTCCAGTATCCAGACTCTAGAGGCAGAGCATTCTGTCCACAGCGCCTAGCACGGTGCTTGGCACATAGCAAGACCAAATAAACAGTGGATGAACCGAAGTGAGGCTATAAAATTACCTTGTGACTTTTAACTTCCTTGTGATCTGGCTTTTTCCCCACCTGTCTGACCAAGGCAAATGAATGTTCTTGTAAGAAAACCAATTGTTGTGTTCCAGTTGGTGGGACGACACTGTGAAAGCAGTCCTTAGATCAGTCCAGCTCAGTCATCCAAGAGTCGCGAGCGTTTCAAGGCCGTGTTCCCCAGGGTGATTTGTGGACGGAGGATCACTAAGGGGTCAGTGTGTCAGTATTCTCCGGGTTCCCTCTGGGCATCTAGCATTCTCCCAGCTGCCACAGAGTTGAGTGACCTAATTGAATCATACAAAGTGGCTGGACAGTCAGGAGATGGAGTGATTTAGAAACATTTGCATCCAGGAAGCACTCAATGGAGCCATAATATATGTATAGAACTCAATAGTTATAATTTCAAAATCTGGAGCCAGGCTCTAGACGTTTGTATCTAAGATCTCTCTAAGGGATCTACTTCTGTCTCCAATAACAGCTCATATTCCTTCCACTAGGGCCATGATCACTCGAAAGGCACCTTTTACACCTGGGGGAAAATGAGAACTCATAGGCTATCCAGCAACTACCAAGTTTATATAATTAGCACTTGATTCCTGTTGTACATGATGAGAGTTTTTAAAAATGATTCAACCTTTTAAAGTACCCATAATCAACATACATTTAATTTGAGTTCAAGGGGATATAGGAAAAATGCCCTTCCGTTTGTGGGTTTAGATAACTGGGAAGGTTGATGGAGATAATGTAGTAGAGGTGATGTTATCCTGAAGAAGAAGTTTAGAGCTGGTTTTTTAAAAGTAATTCACTTATAGTTTGTAAACTTTTTTGAAGTATAACATACATACATAACAGTATAAAAATCATAAGTGTACAACTTGATTAATTTTTACATGTTTGGTCACATCCATGTAACTAGTACCTAGACAAAGAAACGCAACACCAGCAGAAGCCCTTCATTCCCCTCCCAGTTACCACTCCCTCGAGCATAACAACTACCCTGACTTCCAAAACCAGAGATTAGTTTTCTCAGGGCTCTTTTTAAAGCTAAACTAGGAATAATGTGGTCATCTACTAAAGCACTTTGTTTTTTTCAAGTATCCTAAGATTCATTACGTTTTATTTGCTTCCTTTAAATTGTGCCTGTTCCTTGTCTCCCTCCCTTCATGCCAGATCTGCTTCCATTTTAAGAAAACAAATCATTTTTCTCTGATTGTCATTATGCAAACAAAGCAAACAAGCAGGCAAAATGGGCATCATTATTTATGGAGCATTTATTGGCATCTCCAATGTGCCAGGCACTGTCCCAGGTTTACAAAGGCAATTACAATATTGGAGGAAAGCAGTGGGGTGTCTTGGAACCCCCAAGAGGGGTACCTAACCCAGCCAGGTGGGCAAGAAAAGCCTCCCAGAGCAGTTGTTTCTAAGAAGCAAGTGCCAAGACAGGGAAAAAGGGAGGCCAGGCTGGAGATATAGGGGGTGGGGGAAAATGGCAGGAGGCCAAGGGAGGGGGGTCACATGCTGAGTCACAGAGGAACAGGGAGCTCATCCATTTTAGGAAATTACAGATTGTTCCACGGGAAGGAAGCCCACAGTGGCGAGACTTCTGGGTTACAGTGGTAGATTGTACAAGCACATCAATCTTTCCCTCCCCACTGAAAGCTCACCAAAACTACAATAAAGACATGTAAGAAGCAAGAAAATAGATGGATGAGTGAAAACAGCAAATTCAAAAACAGCCAAAACCCAAGCCGGCAGTGGGGAAAATAGAACCGATTTGATTTACACTAACAGCGTGAGGAATTTGAATTAGACAACTAGAGGAGGAGCTAAGGAAGTGGAGGTTTGGAGAGGGGAGATGGGGAATCAGAGGAGTCAGTAGCAGATCCTTCTGAAAAACAATCAAAGGTGGATATCACAGAGCTTGCTGGGAGGTAGAGAAGCAGGCATGCGTGGCCACTGGAAGGGGGAACTTGTGCAGAGGCCTGAGGAGGCAGCAGCCTCCACGTAGGCACCACTTCAGTGGGCGTTCCTGGGGCCACTGTGGCCAGCATTGGGACGAGGAGCTGACTGTGGACAAGGGGACAAGTCGGAACCCGTTGGAACCCACCAAATGCTCCCGCATCCATCTGCCACCGTATCTCCCCTTCAGAGAATGACGGCTGCTACGTCACTTTCACCTCCCAGTCCTCACAGCAGTTCCTCGTTTGGCCCTCACTTGCAGTGGGGGGGACTCTATAGGGAAAGGGGTTCCAGGTAATGCAGCTCCAGTTTAACCAAGTTGAAAGTAAAATTTGGAACAATGAGTGCAGGGGAGCAACAGGGCAGAAGGAGGCCGGACGCCGGCACCAGGAAGCACCATTCCAGACCTGATTGCACATGCCTGGACAGCTGGGTGAGAGGGAAAAGCTGTCTTGCATATGCTCCTGCACCTTTGGGTCACTGTTTCTTCAGCTTAATGCTTATCCCACCTAAAACTCCCTATCCATATCTACTTGTACTTCTCACTTTCAATTTCTAATCGCTCCTAGTTGCATATCTGCTATTTATTTGCTTTTCATTCTCAGTCAGACTCTAGGCATCCCATTCTGGTTGGCGGGCCGGCCGCAGCCACTCACAGCGCGAGCTAAGCCTTGCACTGCTCACTGCTCACCCCTGGGGGGCTGCGGTGAATCTAGGTCTTTCGTTTAGGCAGAAGAGACACCGCTCTCACTTTTGAAGATCCCGTTTCTTCTGTGGTGAGCCCCGCCTGCCTCTCTTGCCTCCTTTTCCCTGAACTGGCCTCAGGTGTGCACTTTGCCCTGCAGCCACTTTCCTCCAGCATAACTTACTTTCTCTGGCATGGACACTTGCGTCTCTTTAGAGGCTTCCTTCGCAGCCAGTTGTGTGAATGATTTTGAAAGTCGGTCAGCGTCTAAGTGCCCAGAGTGTGCTCTCCTGCCTCCGTCGAAGGCTATCTTCCCCCAGGGCTTACAGCAAGCTAAGTCTCTGTGACAGAGACACAGACGTGCAGCAGTTTAAGTAAGATAAATATTTCGCTATCATTTATGTAACAGCCTTAGGATGAGAGGTCCTGGCCAACAGGCCAGCCGTCCAGGGACCCAAGCTCCCTCCATCTTATTACTCTGCCTTCCCACAGGGTGTTGTTTTCATCCGCGTGGTCAAGGCTGGCCTCCTGCCATGTCTGTGTTCACATCCTCGCAGGTATGTGGAAAGAAAGGAAGTGAAGGAAAAACAATTTCCTTTTCAGCAGGTGATGTAGGAGTTATGCATATCCTTTTTGTCACATCCCACTGGTCGGAATTGAGTCAGAGGGCCACATCGTGGCTGCAGGAGAGGCTGAGAAATGTCATCTCTACAGAGTGACCATCAACGCAGGTAAACTTTTATTACGACAGAAGACGTGAGATGATGTGGAGGATAGATTTGGAGGGATAACCAGAAGTCCACCACAACCTGGCTACTACCCGACCCCTAGAGGACAATCACTCTCATCTGCTTGCCACTGCCCACTTCCGATAATATTCTTTTTCCTATCTCAGACAAAATTTAGAACCTACTCAGAGAATTTTCCCTAAAAATGTAAAAATGGTGTCATCTGGTATAGCAGACGCTGTCTTCACACTGCCCATGTTCTTAGCCCTCCAGAGCACATTACGCTGACTTCCAACTGTCAGTTCCTGAAAATCTTCACCTAGGGCTCTCTGTGGCTACCAGAGCCTGCTGCGTGCAAGGGGCAGGCCTCTTGTGTTGGAGAATTAAATCCATTCTCCGGACCCCAATTCAGTTCAGTTCATCTCAACCAATACTGATATAGGCTCCCCGTTCCAGGGTCCATACTGGATACCAGAGACACAAAAAAATCCCGAGCCCCATCAGCCCACGCTATAATCCAGGCACATAGCATACCAAGTGCTTTACCTGCATCCCTCACTCAATTCTCACACAGCCCCTTGAGGTTGGTTCTCTTCCTCTCTCCATTTTACACATGAGGAAACTAAGGCTTTGGAAGAAGACGTACTCTCCAAAATCTTCAGCTTTGTAATCAGCAGAGATGAAGTTTGAACCCATGTCTATCTGGCTCCGTGAGGCTCCCTGCACCAAAAGCCTATAGTCAGTAGGGGAACAGGGCAGGTCAGGGAACAGCTACCATGTTGAATGCAACAATGAAATAGGTAAACTAGATAGATGATGGTTTCTTTTGCCTTCTTGCTGGCGGGAATGCATTTGAGTGATGAGCTAAGGAGCCACCACACCGTCCCCTGGACTGCTTATGTTTGACCTGAGGGGGTAATACAATTCTATATTTTTAAGCCACCATTACTTTGAATTTTTTACAGCAATAAAACTCTTTTAGCTCAGTGCTTCCCTACGTGTTTCACCCCATGAGACATCTAGAAAATGGTAGTATTTATATGACATACTAGAGTAAACTCGAGATTTGGGGATGTCTATGAAGGACTGAGTAACAATACTAATTGCATTTTCTCGATAGTGCATAATTATGAAAAGAAATCAAATATAAAGTATTTAGGAAAATAGTAAATATTGAATTAGAATAAAACTTCCAAATAACATCTTTTCAAATTTTTGATGAGAAAGGAACATGCTTTTTTATAATAGATTCTAAATTTGATAGAGCTACAAAACTAATTGTTTTCTAATTATGCTCTCTTCAGGTTCGCCATAGACAGAAACTAATTTTTCACAGTAGATGGCTGTGAATAATAGTGATAACTATCATTTTTTTCTCCAATTGTCAGAAACTCATTTCTTGTTCTTAATGTAATTAGGATCCTTTGATTTTACTTAATGATACAATTGTTTTCTAAGTCTAACGGTTCTGCTTTTTTTTTTTTTTTTGAGAAAATGTAATGCTGAAATTTCTTGTAATGATATAAAGGGCTTTACAATACCATAGTACTTTGTTCAAGTCAAGCGTTTTAAGATTATGATGAAATTGTCTTCCAACATACATAGACTTAGCTCTATTAGTCTTAATATTTTTTCTTTAGGATTCAAATAATAAGTCCAACTTAGTTCACTGGTAAATAACTTGTAATTTCACTTCTCCAAAGGTAAGTTTTTTCTCCGAATCCATGAATGTGGTTAGCGCATATTACTATTGTGTTGGGGGTTCTCAAGGCAACCCTCAGTCTCCATGATTTGCTAGAAGGACTCAAAGAACTTGGAAAAGCTGGCATACTCATGGTTATGGCTTGTTACAGTGAAAGATTACAGATTAAATTCAGTAAAGGGAAAAGGCTAGGAGAAACTAGGCAAAGCTTCTAGTCATCCTCCTCCAGTAGAGGCACACAGAGAACCTGATATATGAAAATGTGGGCAAAGTGTTGCCAACCAGGGAAGCTCACCTAGCTTTGGTGTCCAGGGTTTTTAATTCGGGATCCATCATGTACTGATGCAGCACCCACATGACTGACTTTGGCTACTAAATCTCCAGGCCCTGAGAGGGTAAGCTGATGCATCATGGTCCAAGGACTCAGGGATGCAAAAACGCTTTCGGTGTGCAGGATTCCGAGGGCTCAAAGGTTATCTGCCAGGAGCTGGTCAAGTACTGATCTTGGAGACCTTTGGAATGTGCAGGGTTTTGGCAACCTAGGCCTTTTGAGTTAACCCATTACTGCACAAAGATACTCTCAGATGATTCTTACAGTTTTTGATCAACTTCATTCAGAGATTCAAAAATGTCAAGTAAGTCAGATTTCGAAGCCAATTACTATCCTTCCAAAAAAATTGCCAAGTGAGTCTGGTTCACAACTTTCAAATTTTATTTTTATTATGTTTTAAATCACAAATTCTTGGTAAAACTCTTCATTGGAGAGTCAATTCATTTCTGTATGAAACAGCAGAGAGTAGTTTTATTGTCCTATTCACATAAAGCTAAAGACATACAGGCCTGAGAGTCTTGGGGTTTAATTCATCATTTTGTTCACCTAATTTATTATGGAATTCAGATCTGCAAGGACAGCTTTACATACAAAATGTTTCTGTGAATGAAAGAATGTGCAACTCACATCTCAGGGTTTTTGGAATGAACCTGTGCAGTAAAGCCTTAGCATCTTGTTATTGTTGCAGGAGACCACAAACTCACAGGGTCATCACATACCTTAATCAGTTGAAGGTGCTTGTTGACCTCTGGCTGCTTCCTCCTCACCAGGTTCTGAGAGTTCTGCTGGTGCTCCTAACTGACCATAGTTCCTGGAGACCGTAGAGTCTTCAGTCTTACTTTGCAGTGAAAGCTTTTTTCAAGCTTCTGGATTCGTTTTGGTTCTGTGTCATCTTTTCAATGTGTCCATAGAATTGTTTGGAAGTAGCAACTTTTCTACTTGCTTCTTTGGCCCCAGACTCAGTTTTGACGATTTTCCTGTGCATTGGTAAAATAAGTGATTCTGAAAGTGGGCGAGATTATTTGGCTATTAAGTGCAGGACCTTGCAACCAGTTTTCTTGAGCTCTTCCTGGAAGTGTTTTAACAGAGCAAAAAAAAAAAAAAAAAGAACTCCATTTATTGTTTCACAATGATAGACATTTCTCAAAGATCAATATTTTCCTGCAGTAGCTGAATGATTTGCAATTAGGTATAGGCAGAGATGGCCTTTTAAAAAGATGTTATATTTTATACTTCCTCCTTGTATAAGTGAGCATTCCTATATGTTATACTTTTATATGCTGTGAGATAGGTTAGAGTGTGATTTTATGATTTTTTAGAGCAGTGGTCATAGCATTTGTATTGGCTTGGAAATTAGGTTCCATGTAATCTTGGAATTAAGAGTCAAGAGAAATACAAAGAGCGTGGCCAGCCACAAATATCAATGACAATTTAGACAAGTTCATATTATATTTAAAGAGGGATGAATTTTATGAAAGAGAAATGTATCACAAAGCAAAGAGTGAATTCATCTGCAGCCTGTGCAAAATAATGCACTGAAGCAGGACAAGGCGCTGTCTTTTGCAGGTTCTTGAAAAATATCGTATGTTTAGTATACAGTGTGTCATTATTTTGATATAGTTGTCTGGCATCATGCCCTGCAAAGGAAAAAAGTAAAATCCTAGGAAGATCGGAGTATTGGTGCATCCCAAGTAACCACATTATGAAGAATATTTGGTTCATGGTGATATCATGTTAATTCTCAGGGAAACTAATAGGGGTCCTGTTTCCATATGGTATACAGCAGGGGAACAGGGCTATTTGGAAAACAATGCAAAGCAGGTGGTAACTTGAGGAATGCATTCCAGAGCAGAATCTGGGAAATGCCACTTGGGTGGGATGGTTTTTACTAGGACTGTCAACTTTGGATGGTCTCACTAGGACAGGTACTCTGGGTCACAGGGGAATGTTAATGGTCTGGATGGCTTGCAGTTAGGTGTAGGCAGAGATGGCTTGGCCACCTTGTTCCACATGATGAGTTGTCCAGGACATAAGATTTCTGGGCCAAAGGACAGAACTGGAGGGCCCCAGCATGAGATCATCCTTGGTATATTTATTGCCTGTTGAGTGACAAACATCTTTTTGTACTACTGTGTTTAGTGATTCTGATGACATCCTAGTTTTAATTAAAAAGTTCTCCCATTGTGGTGGAAAATAATTACCCATAAAAATTAAACCTATTTAAATATAAAGTTCTTAAGGTTACTATAGGCCTTTATACCTATATAGGTCTTCTGCCTAAGACTGTCTTACACACATTGCATTAAAATTTTTTTAAAAATCACAACATGTAACTATTACTCATATTTAAGTATGATAAAAATATTCTGAAAATCAATTTTCTGGAGCTGTTAAGTCTTACAGTCTCTTGAATAACTTACTTAATTTATTTTCAATTATTTGTGGTTTTAGATATAAATTTTTTGTTGTTCTTTTTAATTGTTTTATTGTGATATAAAAAACACAGAGTGAGGTGTGCAAAGTACATGAATCTGTAGTGCACACGGTGCCTTTTTCCAAAAAAAAAGGAGAGACTGTTTCCATCCTCCCAGAAAGCAGTCTCATCCCTTCTCTCTGATCTGATATTTATCACCATAGGTTAAATTTGCCTGTATGTGCTCTTCTTTTTTTTTTTTAACAGTTTTACTTTATTTATTTTATTATTATTATTATCATTATCATTATTATTATAATGCCTGCAGCACTTGGTATTCCTAGGTGGTCTCCCATCCAAGTACTAACCAAACCTGACCCCGCTTAGCTTCCGAGATCAGACAAGATCAGGCTCGTTCAGGGTGGCATGACCATAGACGTATGTGCTCTTTATCTGGCTTTTCCGCTCAGCATCATATTTGAGAAATTCATCCTTGTTTTTACATGGAGCTATAGTTCGTTTCTTTTTAGTGCCAAGTAATATTCTATTGTATGGATATGTCATAATTCATCTGTTGAACATTTGGGTTGTTTCCCGTTTGGGGCCGTTATGAATAAAGCTGCTACAAACATGCTTATGTACATCTTTTTATGGGCATATTATGCACTCACTGCTATTGGCTAAATAAATACCTAGGACTACAAATGCTGTGTGAGAGTAGGCATATGTTTAACTTTAGAAACATTTTCTCATTTTTAAAAACAAACAATAATTCATCCTGAAATTCCATCAAGAATCAAACTGTGAGAAATGGTAGTGTTAAAAATCTATAGTCATTCACTCAATCAAGAAATGACAACTAAGAAAATTAACAAAATAAATTATTTCAATATGGATACACAACATTAAATAGTAATAACATCCATACTTCTGCTAGAAAAATGGAAAATAAGAGAAAATTAAATTAAAGAAACATCAATATTTTATATGTATTTGCAAAATAAAATGTTGCAGATGTGAAATATCTAGGGTCATCATTAGACTATTTGAGGTGATTTGATGGGCACCTGTGGGGAGTATGGCATAATGTGGCCATAACAGACCCTTTCTGGCAGCAGATGCTTTGTATAAAATCTTAGCCACATACATAATTATTACCAAATTCAGGAAGTACAGAGGGAACCATCTAAGTTTTTGAGTGATTGAATAGGTCAACATGTCTATAGCCCCTTCATTGGCACACCAGTTGGAAAGCGCTATCCTAACTAATAGAAATAGTAATTCCAAGACAAAACATATTCTGTGGTCAAATAATTTTAGAAGATTCTATGCTAAAGTTGAACTATAGGTTTAACACTACAGGAATTCTCAGAAAGTTTAAGATGGGCAGTGCCCATTGTGGATTCTTCTGGCTCCCAGATGGAAATGGGCAAAGCGCAGAAATGTGCAGTGTACTTGATTAGAAACAGAGCTCTCAGTTAAGGTAGGAGGCTCTGTAGATCCACGCAGACTGAGGGTGTTAATTAGGGATGATACTCAGCTGCATGTAATAATAGTCAATGACTTCGTCAAATAGGGATTTTTATCCTCCAAATAAAGAACTCTAGGTATAGGTATCCCAAGCTGGTGCAGCCGCTCCACAACATCACTGGGGTCTCAGGCCCCGTCTGTCTTTCTGCTTCACCGTACTTAGCATGAAGCTTTTATGCTCACATCACTGTGACCTCATGATTATGAAATGGCTGCTTTACCTCCAACCTCGGGTTCACGTTCCAGGCAAGAAGGAAGCAGCAGGGAGGGTGCCTACATCAGGAAATCTATATCAGAAATGCTATATCAGAAACCTCCAGCATTCTTCTGCTTACATCTCAGTGTCTAGAACTGGCCACCTCTAGGTGCAAGGAAGGCTGGGAAATGTAGCGCATTAGTTTGCACATTGCCTCCTTGAGCAAATCAGATATTGCTTTGCCTAATTTGGTCTCAGCTGACTCAGATCTCATCTCATAATTCTTCCCCTTGACTTCTGTTCTTCAACCTTATTGATTATTACAGATAATGTTACTGTTCTATCCAGATCCCTCCTTTCCCTCACTGTGCATGTGGTCCCCAGCTTTGTATGCTTTTGCTTCCAACACTCGGTACCCATGGCTTTTTGTGGAGTGGGGTCTGCCCTCAGCCTTTCTGGAACCCACTTTGCCCACATGAAGCATCTGAGAATTTGCATTGCCCTGGAATAACCCTAAACCAGGGACTGATGAAAGTCACAGCAACCTTGCCTTAGGTTGGATCAAACTCTAAGGCATAAGTCACACGCCAGGGCTCCCTATGGGGTCAGGCTGAGCCCACCTCTGCAGTTTCTGTCTGAAGTAACATCTTTGCTTGGCCTCTCCTTTCCTGCCCTGATTCCCCTACGTCCTTGCTGGTTACTCCCCGCCCTGCCTCGTAAGCAAGCACTTGATAAATCACTTGCACACAGACCCTCATCTTGGGGTCTGTTTCTGTGCCCCCTAACTTCAAACATTGGCTTTCTCACTGCTGCTAGAACGTGCTGAGGCTGCTCCAGCCTTCGCATGCTGTCAGAGAGCCTTCTCCCAGATCCATGCATGGTAAGAGCTTCACTCCGTCCTGGTCTTGCCTCACATATTACCTTATCAGTGAGGATTCCCTAACCACATTGCCTAAAATAGATACCCTTCATCAATTGCTATAATGATGTAAATGTTCATTATATCATTTATCACCACTTAACCGTCTATAATATATTTTGTTGTCTTGCTCCACTAGAGTGTAAGCTCAGAGGCCAGGAACTTTGTCTTGTTTTATTCTTTTCTGCATCCCCCACATTTGGAGGGCCTCAAATATATTTGCTGGTTGAACTAATGAATGAATACTATCTAAGGATCAAAATAGCCTTATATACTAGCAAGTGATTTTCAGTGTTAAAAGGGGGCCTAGACAGCACATTGGGGATCTTTTTGTTTTGGGAGGTAGAAAAAAAGTTTTTTAAATTCCATAAGCAACAAAACTGAGTCAGGAGACCCCAAATTGTTCATGGTCTCAAGGAGGACCCAGACTCTTGCAAACCAGTACTTACAGCACTGTGAGGTCGTTGTGGTAGTCTGTGCAGGAGCTCGACGGACAATCACTTCTGCCTGAGAGAGTCCAGGAAGGCTTCATGGAAGAAGCCACATTTGACTTTAAAGAAAGAGTAATTCTCTTGCAGGGAGAAGGTGGCTGTAGTCCTTTAGAAGGAATAGCATGTGGAAAGGCATGAAGTCCATGTCCTGTCTGTGCGAATAAAACAAAAGATTCCTGAGGAGGGCAGCAAACAACTGAGGGACGTGTGTGTGTGTGTGTGTGTGTGTGTGTGTGTGTGTGAGAGAGAGAGAGAGAGAGAGAGAGAGAGAGAGAGAGAGACAGCAAAGGACCTGGAATGTTTAGCCTTGTCCAGAAGGCAGTGGAGAGCCATGGATGGGGTTTAACTCAGGGGATGGACAAAGCGGAGTATGATCAGAACTGGGTTTTAGCATGTCTGGTGGTGATATGGAAGAGGTGGGGAGGGGAAGCCCATCCCTTCTGTCACCCATCGACTCGCAGCTCTAGGTGCAGAGCTGAGCTGTTGACACCAGAGGGCGCTATGACCCAGGACAAGGGCGTCCTTGCCTTCCCTGACCTCGTTGTGGGCACCTCACCTCCAGCCCTCCCACACCCAGCCCAGTCAGCACCAGTGTCTGCCTGTCGGCATACAAGGCCTTGGGAAATCTTTCATGTTGCTTCTGGTTACTTGACTCTCTTTCCAGCGAGACTGAGGTACTGCTGCAGGTGCCGTGGGGAAATAAACAGGCATGATCTTTGGTATCTTAGAACACTGGGGCTAAACCAGAGATTCTCAAAGTGTGATCCTTGAGGCCAGCAGCATCAGCAACTACTGTGAACTTGTGAGCAAAGCAGATTCTCAAGACCTACTCCAGACCTGAGTCAGACACTCTGGAGGTGGGGCCCAGCAACCTGTTTCAATAAGCCTTTAGTTTGAGTCTGATGCATGGTCAAGTTTGAGAATCACTGGTCTAAAAAAAAGCATTGCACTCAAAGGAGTGAGTCCACTGTGCTGCAGAAGGGCCCCAACTCAGACGAGCAAAGGCCATGGGACTCTTCCTGGAGGAGGTGTCATAGGAGTCAGCTGGGCAAAAAAAAAGGCACACCAAACATAGAGAACAATTATGCGAAAGCCCTAAGAGGGGGAGCTTAGACTCTTACTAGACTCTACCTGGAAGAGAACTTACACAATGGGGCTCAATCTTTGTCCACTTATACATACTTATGATTTCTCTCCATGGGGTCTCATATTTTTTTAAAATGTCGTCTCCCAAAAAGTTGCCATAAATAATAATTCATTCATTTCCTATTACGTATTAATCAATACATATACAGAGATTCTGATTAGCACGAAATGTACAGACTTCCTACTTTGAATTAATAATGATAGTAACTGCCATTCGCCAAAAGCTGACTTTGGGCCAGGCTGGGTGCCAAGCGCTTTACGTGCGCTATCTCATTTAATCTCTACCATAAGCCTCTGAATGGAATATTGTTGTCAACCCCATTTCGCCGAAGAGGAAACCAATGCTCAAGAGAGGCCGGTCACTTGGCCAGAGACCCAACTAGATAAGATCTAACCTGGGTCAGCCCTCGTGCAGAGCAGGCTCTATTCAAATGCTTTCCTGTTTCTTGGGCGAGATGGGGTTCCAGCTACAAAGAAAGATACCTGGCCTGTCAGTGCATACGATCTTATCCTGAGCAAATGCACGATTCCCGTCATGCATTTAGAAGTACCAGAATAGCTCATGGTACCCATTTCTATCTTGAGAGTTCCCGAGGGTTCTGAGACTCCAGGTCAGAATCATTGAGCTAGTCCAACATTCTCTCTGTCCTCCTTGCCCCCCACACACACTTGGTATATAAGAATATGGAAGCCCAAGGAGGGGCAATGAAGTGGAGTGAGTCATCAGTGGCAGGGACCTCCTTAAAGCGCCCCCTGATATTGTGAAACTAGCGAAGAGCTCTCTGGTCCTTGGGCCATTATCCTCATCTCTTCCCTTGCTTCCTTCCTGCTCAAGCATCTCCTGAGTCCCTGTTCTGTGCCAGACCCTGCGCATTGGGGAAACAAAGGCAAATAAGTACTACATACCAACCTTTCGATTTCTCATGGGCTATAACACGTTGCCTCGACATGCTTTTCTTAAGCTGTCTCCACCACAAAGGCAGTTTTCTGGCAGATGTCTTCTGTGGCAATACCAATGACATCTTCACCCACTGGCTTTGAATAGAGTATCATCTGTGCCACCTCCTCCTCCATCTCTACCCGCCCCTCTGCCCTCTGTTCCTATAATGGACAAGCTCCATGCCCCATTAGTCCTACTTGAGATGTTCAGGGGATGCTGGCTGCCTCCTGGAAGGTGACTGGTAAACTGACTTGCTCCATCTACTCTCTCCCTCTTGCCTTCCTGCCACTGATGACTCACTGCTCCTCTTTTCTCACTTCCTTACACCAGTTTTAAAGCCAGGCTTCAACATCTGCCTGGCGGACGACTTCTCTTAGTCTATGTTTGTGTTGGTTAATAAATTAGGTCAAGTAACATTTTCTGTGCCGGCTCCTAGGAATACAGACAACTGTTGGACCCGGTGCCCGCCCTGGGGGAGTTCAGTGTCTGCGGTGGGACGGGAGGCTGCCATTACCACACCGGGAAAGGGAGCCTGAACGAGATTGCCAGGGGGTCACCTGGACTGCACTTGGGGCATATTTATTATGCTCCACCGCGTACTGGAGCATAATAAATACAAGTGGCCCCTCTGGCTCTGTCAGGAAAGGGGGCAGTCCTTGCAAACTCTAGCTCCAAAAGGAAGCCAGAATTCTTGGTGGGAAGCTTGTAAAAGCTAGGAGAGGGAAGCCTGATCCAGCAATAAACCTCATTTGTTAACAGGCTGAGAGTCTATCTTCAGAGGCAGACTTAACCAGCTCACACTGATCATAAACCAAAATGTCAGTTAAAATATTTTTAATAAAAGTGATTTTTAACATTGCTACGAAAGTAGTATATGCTTATTGGAAACATTTTAAGTGATAGAGAAGTGTGAATTTCAACCTTCGCCTCGGTCTAAATCACTGTTAACACTTTGCTATATTAAATTTCCAGTATATGTTTAATCACATATATACATATGTATATGTGTTTTATATACAAATAATATGGAGCCTTTTATAAGACTTTATGAAAATATAAATAAAGATATGATAATATAATAATGATATGTAATACATGTTATTTATATAATAATATTGTATATAGAGATAATATATATGCTATTCAACTGGCTTATATTTTTTTTCAAAATAGAACACTAAGTTGTTCGCATCTTTCCACATTGGCATGTATTGCTGGATCTCTCATTCTTTATCAGCTGTATAGTATGGACATACTTTGAATTCCTCATTGCTCTGCTGATACACAAGTATTTTCAGGCTTTTGTTATTACAAACAGTGCTGCAAAGAACTTCTTATATATTATTTATCTTTGCTCACACTTGCCAGTGTCTCTATAAAATAAATTCTCAAAGACAGAATCAGCTGGCTCAAAAGATACATAAGTATGAAGCCTTGATAGAAGTTGATACATTTCTCTCCAAAACTAAGGTACCCATTTGCACTTGCCCAGCAGTGATGAGAAGGCCTATGGACACTCTACCCCTACAATTTTAAATATTTGCCAATCTGATACATGAAAAATAGGAACACATTGTTTTCATTTGGATTGGTGTGTTTTTGTGGAGGCAAGCATCCCTTCATGTATTTATTGGACTTTTAAATGTCATCTTCTGTAAAATCTAGTTTCCTACGTTATCTGCCTATTTTTCTTACTCATTTTTTCTTCCTTTGTACATTTTTAAAAAGTTAATTTGAATGAGATCTTTGCATATCAGCTTCTTAGCCCTCACCTGTTGTATGGAAAGGAAATCAATTTTTTCTTTGGTTTAGTGTTTGACATTTGCTTCTCATGTATGGTTTTCTTCACTATAGAAGTTTAAAAATGCTTATGTAATCAGATCTGTCCATCTTTTCCTTGATAACTTCTGGGATTTGTGTCATGTTTTAGAAAGATTTTCTCCATTCCATGATTATGAAAACATTCTCTGATATTTTCTTCTAGAATTTTTATTATTTTGTTTTTTATCTATACATACATAGTCCATCTGGAATTTATTTTAGTGTACAGTAGGCATTGGGTTAATGATATACTTAGATTTTTCTCCAGATAGCCCATCAATTGTCCTAATATGTATTTTCCTCTCACATATGTAAAATGCCACCCTTATCATATCAAATTTCCTTATGTGTTTAAGTCTATTTCAGGATTTCATTTCACTCCGTTTATCTATCAGTTTCTGAGCCAATTACACACTTTAATTACTGTTACTTTTAATACAGCAAATCTTTCTCTGTAAGACTTTATCAGATCTGGTGGTAAGCTGCACAGCTTTTCTCTGGCTCTGTCAAGCGCCTTTAGAATGAGGTCAAACTGTCTCCTCAAGGTGACTCTGCATATCTCTGACCATGTTCATTTATTTATTCAACAAATACTTACTGAGCACCTGCTCCATGCCAGGGGCCATGGTGGGATCATGAAAGACAGCAGGAATATCACAGACATGGGCCCTGCCTCACAGACTAGTTTTAGTGATTAACCCGCCAAGGTCTCCACAATTTCCACAATTCTTGAGTTCCAGGGCATGTCACCGTCAGCCCAGGGACTCTCTTGGAAGCCATGCCCAGACCTGGTTTCTTTCAGATGCCCCAGAGCTCAGCCAAGGCAAGTGGAAACGGGGCCAAAAAAGAAGTTGGATTTTAAATAAAACTGGCTTCCTCGCCAACATTGTTGAGAGACGCTTATCCAGGTCATCTGTTCCCATCAGATAAGAAAGAGCCAAAGCAGATGGGTTCATCGGGGCCTATGATGAGCCGTGAGCTTTCAGAAATTGATTTTTTTTTTTTTTTGAAGAGAGAGGAAAAAAATAAAAGAAAGAAACCAAGAAGACTAAATTATCTAGAAATTATCTTTGAATCCTGGCAGTGGAGAAGGCAGCATGGGGTCAATCTAGTTGTGTGACCTTGAGCATGTCATTTAACTTCTCTAGTCTCCATCTCAGGAGCTGAGATCTTATCTGATATTCGTTTACATCTGATCCTCAGAACACTTTTGTTCAACAGCATCATTACCTCCAGTTTATACACAGAAACCTAAGATTCAAAAGGGAAATTGACATTTAGAAGGAGTAAAGCTAGGGTTCAATCTGGACTTGATTCTGAATCCCTCACCCTTTGTACTTTACCACAGACGTCTCATTTTTACGTAAGAGATTATCCAACCCCCTTTCAACCCGAGGTCTGTGTGCCCTTCATGCACTTCTGAGAAGAGCAGGGAGGAGGGACTTGCCCCACCAGAAATCAGGGCTTCCTGTAAAGCTACCCTAGAAAGACAGTGCGGCATTTATATAGAGACAAGCAGATTGACCCATGAGAAGGCATAGAGAGACCCAGAATCAAACTCACACAGGTGCGAAACTTTGGTAGACGGCAGAGGTGTCACATCACAGTGAGGAAAGGAAGATGTCCAAAAAATGGAGCTGAAAAAAACTACTTCACAACATACACTAATATCAGCTTTACATGGATTACGGACTTAAATTTCAAAGTGAAATGTTAAAACTCCTTATAGAAAATATAGGTAAATGCCTTTGAAGGTTGGAGTACAGAAAGATTTAAATAAGACCCCAAAGATATTTACTACAAAACGAAAGGTTGATAAAATTCACTGTATTGAAAATAAGAACTTATGTTCAACAACAAAAAAAAGTCTCAAAGTGAAAAGACAAGTAATCAAGTAAGAGGAGAAAATCTCGATACACATAAGCAACACAGGGTTAATATAAAGAATGTATAAATGACTCCTACAAATCAGTAAGAAAGAAAACTTTTAAAAAGAGAAATGGATAAAAGGTATGAACATGATATTTCAGAGAGGAAGAAATATAGTCAATAAGTGTGCAGAAATGTTAAACATTTATTAGCAATCCAAAAAAATGTATATCAAGGCCTCGGTGAAACACCAATTTATACCCATTCAATTTACAATAGTTAACAGTCTGATACCAAGTATTGCAAAGGACACAAACCCCCAGGATCCTTTGCACATTGCCAGCAGGGATGTAAATTGGTGAAACCATTTTTGGAAAAGTTTGGCATTATCTCCTGAAGCTAAACAGTCACATAGTTTATAACCCAGCAGCTTTACTCATAGCTGGACTGTTCACATAGTAAAGCCCAGAATCTACGTGGGATCAATAATTATTTATTTCCTCTTCGCCTTTGCCAGGCCTCCATGTTGGCAAAGACCCTTCCCCAGCAGACCCTCGGCTTCACAGAATGAGAACTAGAAAAAAATGCTAAAACCATTGAAATATCAGGGCTGTTCTTTCCTATAGAACAGGATGAAAAATATCCATCCTAAATGCCCATCATTAATGTGAGAATGCTGAATAAACTGATATGCTCACACATGATATAAAATAGACAGCAGTCAAAATGAATGAGCTATAGGTACATGCCTCAAATATCAATTAATTTTACCAATCTAACACTAAATGAGAAAAGTAAACCTCAAAAGATCATATATAATATGATAGATATCCTTTTGCTAACAATGACTAACAGTAAAAGTATTCTTTTGAGGAATACATGTAGCTGCAATAAATTATGATATGCAAAGGAAATTAAGGAATAATGAGCACAGGATCCAGGGTGATATGTACCTCACAGGCGGTGTAGGGCTGGCTTACCCATTAGACATAGCAGACTCAGTGCCTTGGGCCCACAATAATTGTAGGGCCTATGAAAACATTTTAATATCACTTAATATCAGGAGCAAAAAAATAGACCTTTACATCAAATGAAATGTTTTAATATATAATATTACTATATTTTTATACCAATGCATTCATCAAATATACATATATATTTCTGTGTGTGTGTGTGTATGTGTGTGGCATGGGGGGGGGGGTGGCTCACAAAGGCAAAAGCCTCCAGGATTCATGAAAGTCCAAATGTGATGCTGAGGGGAGGCAGGGGATGAGACAGAAGGATTTATGGTTGCTTGTAGGTTATCAAAGTACTAGCTTTGGTTTGGGGTAACATATTACATTATAATAAATAACTAAACCAAGCATAATATATAGAGACCAATGTTAAGTGTGTGCCATAAACCAAGGCTTATGATAATCTAATTCTGTGCACCTGGGATCCCCTCGAAAGACACTTACCAAAGATACTAAATGTTGAATTTATAAATACTTCCAAAAAAATCTTTTCAAAATTTTGACTTAGAAATTTGAACTTGCTTCTGTGGACATACATTTTTAGATTGGATTTTGCATTTGTAAGAGCTACACAAAATTCCTGATCAAAAATTTTAAATAATCGCCTCTGCAAATTACTATCATCACTTTTTGCAACCACTTAAGCACTTAAGAAAATTGAAATTTTATTTAAAGAATATAATGGTACTTCCTTTCCTGTCATTGAGGAATGAAATTGCTTGTAATGATGTAAGTGGACTTTAAATTCAATAGAATTTTGTTGTATCAAGTACTGCAAGCTCCAACCTAAGCTCTTATTTGCAGAATGTTTATCATTAGAGCAGTCATCCTGCAGCTACTCTGGAAAGGGGTGGAAGTAAGAGCTTGCCGTTGCTGAGGCTGGGTCTTGTCACATTGTACCTTGCCGTCACCACGAGAAAGACATTTCCCTGGTTAGCACACTGGTCCCAGGTGAAAGATAGGAACCCTGGGATAGAGCCGCCAGCTAATCCTGACTCACAGTGTTGAAGCCTAACACGCAGGGCCTCAGCTGATCTGCAGATAGAGACAAATAGCTGTGGCTGTAAACCACAGAGTGTTGGGGTGGTATGATACACAGCAGTGTAACAGCAATAGCTAATGAATGAAGGCATAAAAGTGAAGGTTTACTCATAACAACTGAGGGAATAAATCGCAACAGAATATTAAATGTTAACAGCTGACAAATAGATCAAAAGTCACAGAATCCAGAATGGTCCATAACATTTTTATTAATTGCCTGTTTAACATACATTTATAATTTCTTATGTTTTTGGCTTCATTTTCTTCGGTTGTCTATTCACACATGACAACAATTTTGTGACTTTGTGTTTCTACGGAGAGAAAAGAGAGATGATTCCACCTTCCCTCCAGCACGATTTATTTTCTAGCATGAAAAAAAAAACTTTATTGATAACTTAGAAAAGCTTCTTCTAGCTTACATTTTGCTATTGGTCACGCTGCATAAATTTTTAGGATTGTCGTCAAACTCGGAAAGACCTCTGTCAAGTCTCTTTCAGGACACTGTTTTCTTGTGCATGACTAACCCTAAATCTTCTCCTAATTGGTGAAACTCATTATCTAGTTTGTCATCAATGTCTTTTTGTTGTGGTACATTATACGTTTTATGTTCTCTTAGTTCAGTAATTAGTGTCAAGTCTGCGAAAAATTTAAATATTTTTTTCAATGTGTCCTTTTTATTTATCAGATTGTCAAAGACTCCAGAAGCTTCTTTATAACTCTTTTCAAATTTAGCTATCACTCTCAATAAATTACTACTTTTGGAATGACCTAAAATTTTTTTGTTACAATTTTCTTTTATTGATTTTTCTATTAGTTTCATTGTTCATTTTTATGGCTTTGACTTCATACTCTATTAAGTTGTAAATATGTATGTCAGTTATTTAATAATCTACATTTAAAGATGACAAAAATATAAAGGTAGCCCTATGTATATTTCTGAATCAGAAATCTGTAATTTCTCAATTTTTTTATTGAAACTCAAATGTCTCTCCTTCAGAGAGGCCTTGACCACTGGACATAGAATTTTCCAGTCACTTTCCAATCCTTGATCCTCCTTTCTTTTTCTTTATAGCAGTTGATCTGATCTTAAATTATATACTAATGTGTTTGTTGTCTGTCTCCTTAGTAGAAGCTAAGGATTTTTTAGATCGGTTATATCCCCAAACCCTAGAATATCAATAATCAATAATAAACATTTATTATAATACAAACAAGTAAGTATGTCTGCACTGTGATTCCTGTCAAGATTCTACCTGCAGGGACTGCTGTGAGCCAGCTGTGGTCCAAACCCCTCCAAAGCCCCCACCCACGTCTCTGTACTGAAGTCATCTCCATTTTTAATCTTCTTCTATAAAAAATAAACAGCCCCACCCTTTTTTGATATAACATAACGTTATCTCCCCCTCAACCCAAAGTCTCCGTTCAACTTATAATTACTTCGCCTACTTTTATATGCTTAATATAGTATGATTTTGCTTAATGTATTATTTTTACTCCCCTAAAATTGTTAACTCTATTGCAACTTCACACTCAGCATGCCCCAAACTGAACTTGTCACGGCCCCCTGCATGTGAGCAGGCTCGCCTTCAGTTTCTCAGTTGCTCAGACCATGAATCCAGGTGCATCCTCACCACCTCTCTTCCCATTGCAGCCCACTCAGATTAGCCACACCTCCCTGTCACTTCTTTGATCTCCTAACCAGTCTCTAATGTGTGTGTGTGTGTGTGTGTGTGTGTGTGTGTGTGTGTGTGTGTGTCTCATTCTCCACAGCCAGCATTCCAGTTTAAGTACCAGCTTCCCCTCACCTGGACTGGTCTCCTGCTGGGGTCCTCTACCAGTCTCTGAAATGGTTTGTTAAGGTGCAGATCACTGCTTCCCTAAGCTCCTGGGATGAAGCCCCAAGGCCCCGCATCACCTGCCCCACTCTACAAACAAGGCTTCTATCTCTGTCTCTTTTTCTCCAGGGTCTGTCACTCTGGCCTTCTCTGAGACCCTCCAAAATGCCAGGCTCCTTCCTGATTTTGTCCCTGCACAAGCTGTTCCCTCTGCACGAGATGACTTTCAATCTTCTCTTGGCCTGGCAACTTCTGTTAATCCTTCATCATGGTTTAAATGTCATGTGCTCTGAGAAGCCTCCCTTGACCCTCTGGACAAGTTCGGGCCATCCATTTTATACTCCCATTGTGCACTGTTCTTATCCTTCTTGATACATCTCAAAAACAGCTATGTAGTTATTTGTATAATTAGTTATTTAACGTCTGTCTTTCTTATTAGCAGCTCTGTGAGCCAAAAAACCATTTATTACAATAATAATGGCACATACATGCAGCTCTTAATATGTTCTGAGTACTATTCTAAGCACTTTACATTTATCATGTCATCTAATACTCACAGTAACACTTAAGATAGATACTGTATCTTTCCCTGTTTTAGGAATGAGGAATCCCAGACACAGAGAGGGCAAGTAGCTTTCCCAGGGATGCACAGCTAGTCAATGGTGGAATTTGGATTTGAACCGGAGCTGTGTGCTCTAAAGTCCTTGCTTTTTCCTACTTCCCTCACTGCCTTTCATGCCTGTCTTATTTCCTATCGTGTCCCCAGCACTCAGCATAGGACACATAATAAATAGGTGTTCAATAAATATTGGTAGACTGTATGAATAAACATGAATTCACTGAGTACTTACTAAGTGCAAAGAAAAAATAGGGATCCTACCCTCCCCAAGCTTTGACTCTAACTCTAAAAGCAAAAGAAAAAGGGAGATTTTTCTTGACTGGGGCATATAGAGAAGGTTCTTAGAGGTGGTGCTTTTTGACAGTCCTCTGAGAACAGAAGGCGAATAGGAGTTACACAGGCTGGTGGGCAGGGGAAGGGGAAGCAGGGAGGCGGGCGCTGAAGACGCTGCGGTGGGAGCGGGCAGCCAGGCGGGGCGCGCAGAGTGCTGGGATGAGGAAGACAGGGGCATGCGCACAGAGCGGAGGGAGCCCATGGGTGGGGCTTACTCTGCCCGACCCAGGAGAGGGCTCCAGCCAGGGCTTCTGGAACAGTAAACATGAGCTAGGGAGGAAGCGCTTCGTGGGCAGCAAGGCTGACCTACGCAGGCAGGAAATCGCCAAAGGTGTTCAGGAAACAAAAGCATGTTCTGTGGGATATTAATAGGGCTCCACGGTCAAACTCATTTGGAAAATTCTGGATTGAGCAAGCTGAAGCAGATTTCTTTCCTGCAGGCTTTCTCAAAACCCTTAATATGTTAAAGCGCACTGATCTGCAAAACAAGGATATATGGGCAGCATTTCCAAAAAGGGCTGTAGAGTCGTTTATTAGCTTGACAGCACATTAGTTATAAAGAAATGGCAGAAAAGCAGGCAGGTAAAACAGCGTGGGGTGTCCTAGATGCCAGGCTAAGGAATTCTGACATTACTTGAGAGGCCATTGGAAGGCTGAAAGATTTTTAAACAGGGTGGTGACCAGCTGAAGGTTAGAAGGCTGCTTCCAATGTCAGCGTAAGAAATATGAGGAAGGAGGGGCACTAACATTTATTGTCAACTTACCATGTTCCAGCCACTGTGCTAGCACGTTACATATACACGTGCATTTCATCTTTACAATTCTACAAAGCTAGATGCTATCTTTCCTACTTTAACATTGAGGAAACTAAAGCTCAGAGAGGTGTTAAATCCCCAGCCCATGACTAGAGGGCGCAGAGCCAGTTCTGGAATCCAAGCCAGCGAAGAGCAAAAGGGTGGACCTGAGCCTGGCAGGAAGCACCAGGTGCTTCTGAGACCTTCACAGTGTGGCCCTCTCCCAGAACCTAAACCCTAGAACTATCTGCCATCAACTTGCTGGGTGGCCAGGCCAGCTCACTGCCCCTCTCTGGGCCTGTTACCTACCTCGTGTGTCCACAAGATGATTGCTGTTGTTCCTCCCAGGTCTGAAAGCCCGCCTCAGAATTCCTATCCACACAGGCGCTGCCTGGTAGATCCCAGATCTGGTCCTCTGTGTGGAATTCGGGAACTAACTAGCATCTATCTGACAGACCAGGCTCATCCCATCTAACCCTCAAAACCACTTTGCAATACATTCGGTCTGCGAGGATTTCCCACTGGCTCCCCATTTGCCAGCCACCAGCCATTGTCCGTGAGGCAGAAACTGCTGGGGTTTCTATTTTTCCAATCTGCAGCCTTGCCGCAGGTCTCGCCCAGGCGAAGATTTGAGTGAAGCTTGTCCACACCGCCATCCTCACTCCTGCCCACTCTGTTTTGCTGCCACCCATGTAAGCCCATGGGCTCAGGGCTGGTGCTCATTCCTCCAGAGCCGGGATGGTGAGAGAGGAGGTGGGGGAGGCGTAGCGGTGACTCTAGTCAGACCTGGGTGTGATTCTTGGTCCTGCCACCTAGGTCTGTTACACAGTGCCAATCATTTCACCACCCTGAGTCCCGGTTCCCTCATCTATACAATAGCCCTAATAGTACTTACCCCACAGAGATGTTGTAAGGATGAAGGCTCCCCAAAACACCCTGCCCCTTCTCAGGCTAGCTTCTAACGGCCTGCAATGAAGGATCTAGAAACAAATGAATAAAAGTGATCTCCTAGATTCTTTGAATCTCTAGTGTTAGAGGTGCACTGTTTTGTGTGTCCTTAGATGGCCTACATGTTAATGACAATGACTAGCTTTTATTGAGCATGTACTAGGTTCTAAGAACATTCCTGAGTATTTTTGGACTATAGCTATTATGGACCAGAGCCAGGATTTGAACCCAGGCCGTATGGCTCCATGGTTCATGCTGTTAACCACTCCACCAGTTGGTTTGGGAAGTTCAGTATAAACCTCTGTGTACTAGATGATGAAATCTCAGGGATCACGAACCACGTCATTTGCAGGATCCAGGATCTAACTCAGGCCTAGCCTGAGTTTCAATAAATCCATTCACTCATTTATTCACTCATTAACTCATTCAGTAAGTATCTAGTGGGCACCTATCATATGTCAAGCCCTGTTGTGGGAGCCGGGGACACAGTAATGAAGAAAGTAGAGAAGACCCTTTTTCCCATGGCAACGACATTGTAATGGGGATCCAAGTACTAAATGCACAAGTTAGAAAACTATTGGCCAGTGATTAATGCAGAAAGTTAAAATAGGATTATGTGGTGACCAGTGACTGGGTAGTTGCTTTTGATGAGTGTTCAGAGAACAATTCTATAAGGAGGTAACGTTTTAGCCAAGACTTGAATCATTAGAGAGATCCAGCCACCTGGAATCCAGAGGGAAGAGTGTCCAGACAGAGGGAACAGAAAGTGCAAAGGCCCTGAGGTGGGAGCAAAGTGGGTGTGTTCGGGGACCAGAGGAAAGCCCAGTGAGGCTAGAGTACCAGTCACTGAAGGGAGACAGTGAGGCAGGGGCCGCATCCTGGAGGCCTCATCATCCAGAGGAGTTTTATTATTTATTGTTTTTTCAAGGTGTGATAGGAAGCATTGGAGGATTTTAAGCAGGGAAATGACATGATATGATTTTTTTTTAATTAATAAACTTTATTTTTTAGAGTAGTTTTAGGTTTACGGAAAAATTGAGCATAAAGTACAGAGAATTTCCATATACTCTCTCACCCTCCAACACATACAATCTCGCCTATTATTAACATATTTCATTACTGTGATACATTTGTTAAAATTAATGAGCCAATGTTGATATATTATTATTAAGTGAAGACCATAGTTTACATTAGGGTTCACTCTGTGTGCATGGGTTTTGACAAATGTATGGTGAATGACATGTCTCCACCATTACAGGATCCTACGAAACAGTCTCGCTGCCCCCAAAATCCCATGCTACACCTATTCCCTCTCTCCATGCAAAACGCCTGGCAACCACTGATCTTTTTACTGTCTCCATCGTTTTGCCTTTTCCGGAACGTCATGTAGTTGGAATGATACAGTATGTAGCCCTTTCAGATTGGCCGCTTTCTTTCACTTGATAGAATTCTTGAAAAGCTCATGTTGGCTAGGTTGCAGGGAACAGATTGGAAGGGGACAGAAATAACAGCAGGAAGGCCAGTTAGGAAGTAAAGCAGTTGTCCAGGGGCTCAGACAAGCAGGTGACCGAGCTGGTGGGAAAAGTGCAGGGGCCTAGACACCTGTAGAGGTCAGGCTCTCAGGAGCTGCCGGTAGACAGACTGCACAGGGCGGGTCCAGGGGAGAAACGAATTACGATTATATCACGACGGTTAAACCAGGTCCTGGATAGAGTGTTGGTGTAATGTTCATAGATACTGCTGTGGTTTTTTACTTACCTAAATACCCTTGATTTTGTCTTGGGATTGAAAGAACGGGTTCAAAAGGATCTCCTGGTGTGCCTATCATCACACAGCGAATTAGTAACCAGGTCTGCCTTAGATGACAAACTCCAGCCTCTTTATCCCGAGCTCTACTCCATCATCAGTTGCCACCTCCCTGTGCCTCCAAGAGCCTTTGTTAAGTACTTTTTCTTCTCGGAGGTTGTTCTGTCGCATAATCAATAAACCACTAACGGAAGTAAAAGGCTTCCAGATTTACACTGCTGATTCCCCGCCTGAAAAGCCCTCTCCTTAGCCCTCCTTAAAACCCTCCTGGCTTCTCATTGCACTTGGAGGGGGCGGGAATCCACTTGGAATTGAATCTCAGCAAAACTGCTTGTTAACTTGCCCTGACCCTTAAATTAGGTCAGCTTGTTAAATGAATGAATGAATGAATGAATGAATGAATAAAGTGGCAGGGGATTTGGCGGATTTCTTGGGAGTTTACCAAGGAACCTCACAGATGGAAGGATGGGAGTTGAATAAACAATCAATTGGAAGGACACATCCAGGATCCAGGAGGAGTCTGCTGCCTTCAGGGGACAGGGCTGCAGTTACGCCAGACACTGTGCCACTCCACTCCACTCCACTCATGCTCCCAGAAGGCATCAGATGGCCCCAGCTTGGGTTGAGAGTGCCGCTCGCTCCTTCCCAGATCAATCAGATCTTGGATGTGGGGGAGCATAGTGCCACATGGTACAAACAAGGTGACTCCCAGTGAAGGCAAAATCTTCATGGGAGATGAAGCAGCTAACGCCCCTCCAGGCAGCGTTGGCCTCATCCCCAGTAATCCCAGAACTCAGTCATGGCACAGCTCAGATTGTCTTGTAATCATTTCTTGGCACGCGTTTCTCTCACTGGATGTGGGCTTTTCAAAAATAGTGGCTTCAACCTACTCAGTTTGTCATACTGTAGCAGAGGCGCACCAGTTGCTGCTGTGTACTTGGAATTATACAGTATGTAGCCCTTTCAGACTGACTTCTACATTAGCTAGAATTTGTAGCTAGGCTCGTGGCTTCCCAAAGTAATGACATGCCCCAGTCTACCCTGTGGCTGATCAGGTGGCAAAGTTCTGACTAGTGCCTAAGAATGGAGTTGGTGTGGGTGACTTCCAGTTACACCTTTGCTGGGGAGGACCATGCTCTTCCCTTCTCACTTTCATGCTGTGGACATGGCAGTATACCCCTCAGACCATGTGGGAAAGGATAACTTCCGTAGGAATAACAGAGTCACCAGAGAGATCAGGGTCTCTGACACCCTGCAGCTGCCACATCAGCTTTGCGCTGCTTACCCCCAAAATATTCTGAGAGGCAATCAAACCTCTTTTCTGGTTAAGCCCTTCTGCAGCCTAATATAAACCACACTAATAACCATGCTTAACGCAGTGACTGACACTTAGTAAGTGCTCAGTAAATTATAGTTGAATTATTAAATCAATTACAAAAAAGAGAAACCTTTAATTCCAGCATATAACACATCGAATGTTTGCATATTCCCTCTCAGCTCCTCTCTACAAGCAGTTGATGTTTTTAATAGAGGTATAATTAGAGCAGAAATAGAATTTTATATACAGCCTTTTCTCTTTAATAGTAATTGCATAATAAACATTTCCATAAGTCATATTATCATTGTTTTAAATGGGTGTATAATTTTCCACCAAAGAGATCAGCCATCGTTAACTACTCCCTTACCGTTTGGTACATGTACATTTTTTTCATCTTTTTTAATTACAGGGAATGCTGCAAAAAAAGTTGCTTATGATTCTAGTTTTTGCCCCTTATTTTTGACAGTTCCTGTAAGAATAGGATCGTTGCACTTTCTAATATCTTAGATCACCTTCTACCTTCACCAGCTACTCTTAAGTTTTATAATTTCCACTTTCAATTCTGAACTGTGGTCTTGATGAGAATAAAACTTACAACAGCAGCAGGTGCCCATTACTGACCACCGATTATGTAACCGTGCCATGCCGGGGACTTGTCGTACATCTATATATATTCTTTATTGAGCACTTGCTACATGCCAGGCCAGGAGAATGGCAATAAGTGCCAATCCTAGAGTCAGACTGGATTCAAATCTCAGCCAAACAGCTTCCTAATGGTGAGACCTTGGAAAATCACTTAACCTCCCTGTGCTTCCATTTCTTCATCAATAGTATGGGGATAATAATGCTTTCTTCGTGGGGCTGGTGTAATGTTTAAATGAGGTAGTGATAACTGTTACCAGGTGCCAAGCACTGTGCTGAAGGCTTTGCATTTGCTCCTTGCCAGAGGGTGGGAAGGAAGTGTCTCTGCACCCATTTTGCAGATGAGGCATCTGAAGCTTGGAGCACAAACACACAGCTTGGAGCTGAGCAATTCACATAGGTCAGTTGTTGACCTCATAGTCCCAAAGTTCCTTCCGAAAGGATCCTTCCCTTCGGTGCTCTTCAAGTCAGAGCCTTAGAAGCCCAACTTCTCCAGCGTCATCTCTCCCTCCACCATCCCCCACCCACAGCACACAGCCTATTTCAAGCCTACTGAGCAATTTACTGTCCTTCCCACAGTCGTCATCACAGCGTGGAAAACCCCAGGAGCTCAGTTAGGAACAATAACTATTTACCAAGCACTTCCTCTGGGCAGGCTGTGTGCGGAGTGCTTTATGTCATTATCTCATTTAATTCTCCAACAGTCCTAGAATGTAAGCACCATTACCTTTATTTTACAGGTGGAGAGACCCAGGCTCAGAATGGTAAAGTCAGTGGCCCAGTGTCACAGGACTATTGCACCCAAGAGCTGAGAGTCACAGCTAGGCTTGGAAACGCAAGCGTAGTGTCTTGCTGTCCTCACCGGCAGCTGCCTGCGCTGGTCATGCTGTGATGGTCCCAGGTCGCCACCGCCTACCCCGGTGCAGCCAGGCAGAGGCCACAAGCACGGCACCCACCAGGGCCACCTGGCCTCTCGAGACCCAAGGCACAAAGGTAGGGCTGGGATCCAAGATAGAGCTGTTGGCTGAGCTTTCTGTGCCACCCCTGAAATAGCGCAGCTCCCAGCTCCGGCTCTGCGAGGCAGCAGGCAGATCCCAGAATAGCTCTTTCCTACTGCAAGGTGACCTAGTTAGCAGGTTCCTCTTGTCATGTGAGGATGGCTGAGCAAGACATTCACCTGCCTCTCTCTACCCAGAGAAAGCCTGACCCAGTGCTATTCTCTCCCCCCTCACACTCCCCCAGGGCTGCTCCCAACTTTCCCGCCATTCACTCATCCTAGAAGTTGGGGGTATGGGTAATAATACACTGAGCGTGATGCTTCACAGACTCAAAACATGTTCACAAGCATCGTCATGCTTTCTTCTCACATCGAGGACTTGATAGCATCACATTTCACAGCTGAGGAAATGAAGGCACAGAGAAGGTAAGCAGCATGAGCAAGGACGTGCAGCTGGGAGGACACAGAGCCAGAAGGGCAGGGCCCTGAGCATCCCTGGCTGCAGTGCTCCTCTTTGAGGAGCCCCAGTAACCACACCTTTCTCACCTGTCTACTGCCTGTGATGTGTCTCCCGAGCACCTGGTGGCAGAATTGGGTTGCAGAGGTCAAGATCAAAGGCTTTGAGGTCCGTCATGTTGGGGATGGGGTTCAAGTTTCAGCATTTACCAGCTCTGTGACCTCGGGCAAGTTGCTTTACCTGTCTATCTGTAAAATGGGAATGATAATCACACTTGTGTCCTGGGTCATCATGAAGATTCAAAGAAATGGCATATATCAAGTGCCCAGCAGGTTCCTTTCACTCCGAGTGTCTTTGATAAAGAAGCTATCGTGGTTGTTTACTTTTATCATTGATATCTCAAATTTAACCCAAAAAAGGAAGTTTAACATTGGTTAACGAAAATTGGGCCAGTGAAGAGTTAATATACCAAAGGCCTTTGTGGTTCTTGCCACATGCCTGGGAGAAATAGTAGTTGCATTTATAGAATATGGGACATGGCAACTCTTCCAAAGCCTGGGGCCCTGGTTCTACTGGATGACCGAGAGGCCCTGGGGTGAGGGTGTTGGTTAGAGTGAATTCTTACGCTGGCTCTGGCAGGAACCCATTGCAGGAGCGGGGAGAGGAGTGGGCGCAGTACCCAACCTTTGATGCCCCCATCCCAGTCTGTCACCAGTGGGTGTGTGTGCTCATTACTCTGCAAGTAGCATATCACGCTGACAAGAAAAGCCCAGAAGGGCAGGGTGCCTGGCCCAGTGGTCCCTGGGAGCAGAGGGTCACTGTGGAAGAGAAGATGTGGAAGAAGGTCAGGGGACAGCCCTGAATGGCATAATCTAGTTACCTGGAGAAGCGTCTGTGGGCCTTAAGAATGGAGCTGGTCATAGGGTCAGATGCTGTCCATTCAAACCCTGCCTCTACCACTTTTCAAATGCTAAGCCACAGGTAAGTCGCTGAACCTCTCTGAGTCTCCATGGACCTATCTGTAAAAATTGGGTGGTGAGGACTGGATGAGGCACCTATGTGTAGCACATAGCAGATGTTGAGTAAACATTTGAGAATCTGAGCCTACACTGTCTTCTAAGCAAGTAAGCCCAAAACCAGAGGCACCATCTTAGGAATTTAAAGGGAAAGGTGATTGCAGTCCAAAGGAAAAAGGAAGGCTTCAGAATGATGACGAGATTGGCATTGAGTCCTAAATCCAAGTGTGACTGAGGAAGACGTAGAGGCTTGGGGCAAGACCCAGTGGGACAGAGCCTGGAGGCAGGACTGAGCGGGACACATTGGCAAAGAAGGAGCTTTCAGTCACACTCTGCAGAAGTCGAAAACTTCCTCTGTGACCTCAACTCCCACAGCTTCTGTCCCCGCCCCCTCTCCACCTCAGTGACTGCCTCCCTGTTGGACATACACATTCTCTTCATCACCCCCTTCCCCTTACCTGGCATGATTGTCTTCAGAGCACTCATCACATTCTTCAATACTATATTATTTAGTCATTCGTGTACATGTCTATTATCTGTCTACACCAAAGAGACTGTAAGACCCTTAAGGGAAGAGGACTCTGTCTCATTCACTGGAACACACAGTATATGCCCAGCGCCTAGAGCAATGGAACACATAGTATATGCTCAATAAATAGGGCTGACGTAGGTGGATGAATCAACAATGGGGAGTCCAGAACAGCAGAAGGAGGGGGCAATACAGGAGATATTGGATAAGTTTTTGCCAAATGGGAAGCCTGTGATGACCAGGCTAAGGAGTTTGGGTGACTTTTCAAGAAGAATCAACAGAATTTGTGAACAACCAGGTAACGGTTGGTTAGGTTTCAGGTCTGGGTGACGGAGAGAGGGGTAGTGCCATTGGCAAAATCAGGTCATTTATTCCTTGAAACTCTGATGTGTCTCTTCTAGACCAAGTTGCAAATTGGACCCAAGGGTCCAGATGTGAACAAGTCACATTTCCTCCCCTCGACAAGCCCCCATTTTCATGGGGATTCATGGAGCGACAGTCATTCAAGCAGGACTTTGAAAGGCAGAGAGGATTTTCATACTGAGAGACCTGGGACTGGGCAACGACACAGTGACCAAGGTGATGGGAAAGGCTGGAGAGGGCTTGGGAAGTGACCGAGAGGAGACAGGAGAGGGCAGGACATGGAGGCCTCCTCTGGGAGCGGGGGTGCGGTTCCGTCCCTGCCTCCCTCTGAGGACCCTGGGGAAGGAGTCAGGGCGGGGCTGCCTCCTACCTGAACGCCTCTCCTGTGGGCAAGGACACAGGGAGGAGGAGAGTGACATGCTCAACAAAGGGGCATTCTTCTAGCCACAACCCAGAATCAATAGAGGTTTGTTTGCCCTGCTGCCTGGGGGAAGCAGCCAGGCAAGCTGGTGAGGGGACCTGGGCAGAAGGGTGGGAACACAGAGTCCTGAGCTGGGCCTGCCTGGAGCATTTTTCACCCCAGAGTAACCACACTCAGGGCTCACAGTAACTTTAAAAAAAAAAAAAAAAAAAAAAAAAAAGTGTGTGGGAGGGGGAGCACTCCAGAGAATAACCAGGCCCATCTTCAGGTGGGGCCCCTGGGCTCAGAGACCTTGACTGGGCTTTGTGACAAGAGCATTGATTGAATTAGAAGCAGAAGACCTGAGCCTGAGTCCCAGCTCTGTGATCTCTTCCAGTCTCAGTTTCCTTATCTGAAAGATGGGACTAATAATACCTTCATCACAGGTAAGAATTGTTGGATAGATCCAAGGAGACAGTGTGGGCAAAAGTTCTTTGGAAAAGCACAGTGTCTGCACATGTTAGGATGCTGGGAGATGGCAGTTGCTGAGGGCTCCGCAGAGAGGGTGAGAGCCTTGACCAGGTGGGAGAGTGGGGTCCACCTGGACCTGACTCACGTTGAAAGCCCGCTGCTTTGGGGAAAGGCTCCTCATCCTTCTCTGCTCTGTAAGCAGACAACCACCTCTCCAGCCCTATCTTCTCTCCTTGCTCCACCCACACAAACCCCATCTCTGAGCTACGCTCCTTTCCTACACTGCTTATTTATTTCAGACTGAAATTTCATTGGGTTCAAAAGACACAGCACCAATTAATTACCGCTATTAAGAGCTCCCGGTGCCATGTGCTTGAGGATCATGAGCTCGCAGAATCCCCACAGTGGCCTTATGAGCTAGGTCTGGTCGCTATCCCCAGTTTACAGAAGAAGAAACTGAGGCTCAGAGTTGTAAATGAACTTGGCTGATGTCATCCAGCCACAATGTGTCTGAGCCTGTAGTGAAACTCAAACCTTCAGACTCCAAGGTCAACTAACACAGCTCCTCCCCAATCCAAGATTTGCCCCTCCCCATGCACCCCGCCCCCAGCTGCCACCTCCAGGGAAAGGAGGTGGGCTACCTCCCAAGGCAGCCTGTTTCACTGTTGGGGTGCCAAAAAAACACCCTTGTAGAGCAGACTTGGGGCATGACACAATGGGCGAGGAGGCAGGAGAAGGGTGGAAGGCCTGCGGCACAGGCCAGAGGTGCCGGAAGGTGAGCTGAAGGTGACCAAGGTGACCTTTACCTGGACCTCTACCTGCTACAGATGTGCCTGCTCAGGTGGCTTTCTCTTCTGCATCCCCAGAGGATAGGACCCTTTTGGGGAAGGCAAAGAAGAGACAGGACATGAGGGTGACTTGGCCATGATGACAAGTCTCACTTTAATTCATGTTTGCTCACCCCAAATGGGACCTGGTGTGCCTGGCAATGCCACATTTCATCCCTAGACTAGTCGCTCTCCCAGCTGACTACTTCCTACCTTCTTCTCCATCCTCAAACCTCAGCACTTCTCCCCTCCTTCCCTTGCCTCTTAGTTCCCCCTGAACACGAGAGCCAATGGGGGCGTGGGCCGCACCAGCACATCGCCCCTCTTGCGTCTGTACTCCTGTTCTGTGCCTTCCCCCCTCTTCCTGGGGATGAACTGTCTGAACTCTCACAAAATTCAACCCCTTCCCCTTACGGACGTCGGACCCCACCCCTCAGCTCTACAGGGACATCCCTCCAGCAATCCTCGGAGTCATCTAATTTTCCCCTTTGTCTACGGCCACGCCACCCTGAACAAGCCCGATCCCATCTGATCTCAAAAGCTAAGCAAGGTTGGACCTGGTTAGTACTTGAAAGGAAGATCACCTAGGAAGACCGGGAGCTGTAGGCATAAAAAAATAAAAATAAAAAGTAAGGGATTGTAAGTTGACAGGGTCCTTGCAATCTGTGAGGTCAACCAAGGGTCGCCTCGCCTAAAATAATAATAATAATAATAATGTTCCCCCTTGACTGGGTCATTACCATAAGCATAAAAAGAAGTCATTATTTATCTTATCTTTTAAAAACAAACAAACAAACAAACAAACCACTCTTGGTCCCACTTCTTTATGGAGTCCCGTTGCCCTCCTGTTGTCCTGCCCTTTACTTTCATAGAATGATCTACACTGGCTGTCCCCAGTTCCTCCCCTCCCAACAGGCTTCTGCCTATGTCCCAGACACTGACACTGCCCTTATCAGGTTATCAGTGACCTCTACATTGCCAAGTTTCTCTGATGCCCGCAGGAAACTTGTCCTGAAAAGACTGGGGGGATTGCCTTGGTGCAAGTTCAGTGGGTCCCCTGCCCACCCTGAAACACCTCCCCTATCTCTTCCTAAAGTCCTTAACCCTAGAAATCAGTGTTTTTCCATGTTCCATGAGTACAGCACCTGAATCAGTCACCTGGAGCACTCACATGAAAGGCAGATTTCTAGGTCTTGACCCATTTCTACAGAACCAAAATCCCAGGGCATGGCACAAAAACCTGCCATCATGTGCCCACTCACATCACAGTCAAACCAGAATTAAAGCCTGAGGCGAGCAGAAGGACTGTGGGTTGAAGTCTTCATTCAGGTGTAAATGACTGACAGCTGACTCCACCCAAGCTGGATCCTGATGGAGGGAGGGGGCGGGAAAGGGGGCAGATGGAAAGGAGGCAAAACCTGTGCAAACTAAGGGAAAAGGACCTAGGAAGGGAAGAAAGAAGGGGGGAAATGTGGTAACTTCCAAAGGCTAGTTGACTTTCCGCACGAGTTGGCCAAAGGCTGTATTACGAAGAGCTCAAGGAAGAATTTTATTCCTTTATGCTTCCTTGGTGATTTCCCATCCATTAAATTAGCTAATCTTCACTGCAACCTTGACACACAGACAGAGAAGAAATTATTTCCTCTCATTAAGAAATGAGGAAATAGGCAGAAGATCGGGGTGGCTTGATACCTGATCGGATGCCAGTTCTGGGACACAGCTGAATGAGCCCAAGGCTGAACCCGAGTCACCAGACCAAAGCCAGGAACCTGCCCCACCAGAGCTTCTTGCTGCATGTCAGATGGGGTCCTGTCGGTCCCTGCGAGTCCCACTAAGCTGGTGATTATCAATTAATTCATCAGTCTTGCCTCTTTCTCCATTTCCTCTGCCTATAAATTCTAGAGACTCCAAGTTCATATTTGATGATTTGAAGGAGAAAGCGATATTTGGGCTTACTAATGTCAAAAAAGAGGAGTGGAGAAGAATCTCCATGAGAGGGGAAAATTACTTCTTTACCTCTCCACGGCCAAAACCAAGGGAAGTGGATGATAAGGCTCCTCATCTGCCTTTTGTATGAGCGATCCAAGTGATTCTGATTCAGAATGGAACATGGGAGAACACTGATTTTTGGAGTTAAGGACTTTAGGAAGAGATGGGGGGAGACAGGAAGAAATGGACAAGGAGTTGCATGAAGGCAGGGGCAAGCAGGCAATAAGGGGCAGGGGGACTGGCAGCCGAGTAGGAAATTCTGAGGCAGGAGAGGACAGAAGGGTCTAATTAGCATGTTTATTAGGTTTTGCTCTGCGTTGTGCAATGTAACGCTGTCTTCCATTTTCTGATGAAATCTTCAGTAAAATTGGGCTTTACACGCTAAAGACTTTATAATGTATTTGGATCAGCTTTCGAGGTCTTGGCTTACATACTAGGCCCTCGTTAAGAGTGGGTACAACCTGCCAGCAGAGGCTGTTCCTGGGGGCTCTCAAAACCGGTTTCCATCTCCAAGTAATTTAAAAATGGTTCAGCATAAAGCAGAAACAGAACGATCTTTTGTCTCAAAACACAATGAATAATGAAAGTCCTGTTGTGTCTCATGAGCGATCGTCAAATGTGATACTGCTCTTCCATAAGACAGGCTTTTTGGTGGCAGGTTAGTTTTCCTCCTAGCCCTGTTTTCCCTGGCTCCAGCCTCATCACTCAAAGTCCTTCCCTCTGCTAACTCCAAGGACAGCGCCAGCCCAGGCCCTTTCAACCACCCAAGCTACAACTCACCACACACAAAGGGGCTTTGTCGGTTCCCGGTGAATTAAGCACCAATGGGTGATGGGGATGAGAAAAACTTTGGTGATCAGGAATGCTGAGTCTTGCCAAATCCCCATTCCAGCAGTCACTGTCCCCTGAAGGGAGGGTGTATCAGGAAGCTATGGTTACATTTCTATAACTGGGAAAGAACTCATGAGGTGTTTAAAAATTCTGTTTATCCAAATTGAATTTGAACTGTCTTGAACACCCCCTAGCAGATTTAGCAGAAAGTCCAGAATTGCCTTGTGGGCTGTGCCTCCCCTCCCCCTCCACTCTGACCATGTTGGGTCATTCAAGAACAGCCGGGGCTTCTAAAATCCAAGAGAAGTGGATCTGCTTGACTTTTACTCCATGATGGGGACAAAAGTCCATAGAAAGCCATCTGATGCCACTGTCGCTGACACACAGCACCACTCCCCTATGTGGCACTCACACTGCACTTCTGTGTAGTGGCTCTCCTGTCCCTGCTCCAAGCAGTGAGAGTCTATGGACACCAACCCCCAAACCCCAACATCAAGCAGGGCCTGGACTGTGCCTCTTAGTATCCCAGGTCATCTACTGTTTGAGTGAGTTACTTTCATTCTCAATCCAGACCCCCAAGATTCGGGCAACTCCTTTAAGATTATAGATCTTGCATTGCCCCTCAGCAGGGCTAGAACTCAGAAATTCAACACAGTTCACTTATGAGGGCGGAGTAAGGTAGGTTGTGGAGAAAGCACCTTATATCCCACCTCACGCTTTGGAAGACAGACAGGAGGGAATTTTTGGCACCTTTTATTCTAAAGCGGAAAAAATTTTTTTCAGCAGGCCACTCCCCCCTTCGCCTTTTATTAAAGAGGAGCCCTATTTTTTCTTTGTTCACATGGTTTATTACCTTCAGGGTTTCAGGAAGTTTTGTGAAATCTAGGAAAGTGGAGAACTAGGCAGTAATTCTCAAGTGGGGACCTTGAGATAGTATTTTGGGAGGAAGCAACATCAAATGACAGTTTTTGAGCAGTTGCACTCTGCCAAGCACATTAAGACATTCAGTGTCTGTTTCCGGGTAACCGCACAGATCTCTGTTTCTTTTTATCTGTCTTCCTCTTGCTATAAAGTTATAAAAATAAGCACCAAACCCTGCTGATGTCAGAAATGTCTTGTAAGAAGCCAAAGGTTTGTCTGGTCTATCACAAGAGCTCCCAACCTATGGGCTATAGAATTCTGGAGGGTTTTAAAGTTATTGCAAAGGATAAGTGGGCACCCATGTGTACTGTAGGTTTATCATAGATGCATTGATACGAATGAAGCTGCCTGAATTTGAATATGAGCTCCCCCAATATTCCATCTGTGTGAACTTAAAATGTGTTACTTGAATTCTCTGAGCCCCAATTTCATCAGCTGTAAAATGGGGGTGATAAATAAAGTCACCTAATTCATAGAGTTATTGTGGAGATTAAAATTAATAATACATGTAAAGTGTTGTTGAGCTCTATGCTTGACATAGTAACCGGTCAATAAATGCTCATCATTATTATTAATAGCATTGCCATTTATCAAATACCTATTATTTTCCAGGTGCTGTGCTAAAAACTTCATTATCTCAAATCCTCACAAAACCCCTGCTTTATATAAAGTTCAGCGACTTGCCCAATGCTGGACTGTTCCACGACTTGTATCTGTTACCTGTTTTCAAAACCAGAACTATTTGTCTCCAAAGCCAGCTTTCTCTGCAACGAATCAAATTGTACCTGAACCAACCGTAGACTGATTATTTAATGTCTCATGTATATATACAAGGCTTGGATACTATTCAAAGTATTTAACAATCAGCCCAGCACAGGGCTGACCATTGGAATGAAAGCGGCCCAACCCTAAGCTGAAATGAAGGCCAAGAAGGCTCTAGTCCTATGCCAAGTATTAACTCTTTAGTTACTGGGCAGTGTTAAATAGCGATTGTTCCAAAACCCATATCCAAAGTTTAGGCTCTCACCCGACTGATAACTAGGCAGTATTCTCCCTTTCTTGCTAATCTAACAATAATTATTCTAGACATTCTCTTTTCCCATAAAATGTCCCTTCTGGAGTGAATCTTGAATTGGACTAGAGAAGTTTTCCCTTGCAGCAAGATTATAACAAAATTTTGATCATAACTGAAATGTCTGGAGAGCTTTGTTTTGTTTTTATCTGTGGAGACAGGAGGAGACTTTCCAAAGACTTAGGGAGGGGTGGGCCTTGGCGTAGGGTGGAGGTGATAACTATTCACCACGGAGGGCAGAAGTGTTTCAGTGAAAAATTAGAGCCAGTGTGGCCACAGTGGTGGTCCCAGCTCCGAATCAGCCCTGAATGCAATAAATATTAACTCCAACTGGACCATGTAGATTTTATTGTGGTTTGTATAATACAGAAACTAATTTCATGATAGCTTAATGACATTATGGATTTTCTTAAACGATAAATACCGTGGTATTTTTTATGTTAAAAAGTGTTCTTCTATAGCATATTAATAATTGCTGCAGGCAAGATCCACTGATAAATGCTAAAAGAGTGGGTGAAGTTTTAAGGAGAAATAGACTAGTTGCCAGCCTCAAAGAATGAATTGCCATCGCGCTTTTAACAGATGTCCTCACAAACTCTTTGACGCTCCTTGCTCTGGGAAGTAGAGCTTAATTCTCTTCCACTTGGACTGGACTTAGTGACTTGCTTCTAGAGTATGAAAAGAGGAAAAACGGTGACTTTACCACAGAGTAACCTGGCCAACCAAGCAATGAAGTTTCACATCCCCAGTGACAAGGCGTGCCGATGTCACATGTTCCTCGCTGTGTTGCGAGGAGAAGGCCACCTCACCTGTGTGACGGTCTTCCCCCACATCCATTACCCCAGCCTAATCATTAGAAACACAGAACATAGAACAAAGCCTCAGGGACATTCCACAAAATACCTAACCAGTACTCTTCAAAAGCCTGGGTAAGGAGAAAGCAAGGAAAGACTGAGAAACGGTCACAGAATGAAGGAGACCAAGGAGATGTGACAACTACATGCAATACAGTATCCTGAATGGCATCCTGGGACAGGAGAAGGACATCAGTGGGAAACTGGTGAAATCCAAACAGCTGTACTTAATGGTGTTGTGCCAATGTCATTTCTTAGTTTCTATGAATGTGCCACAGTCATGAAATACATCACACGAAAGGAAGCCAGGTAAACTCTCTGTAGCATTGTTACAACTCTTCTGTAAATCTAAAATAATTTCCAACTAATAGTATAAAAATAACAAGGAGAAAGAAATAATAAGAATGATAAAATCGCAAAACCTATCGATGTCACGATTAAACCAATGAAAGTAACTTCTCAAGGTGATCACTTCATCAGTTATATCAATGTCTAATCAAGATGTCGCACACATGAAACTAACAATATCATATGTCAACTGTAATCGAAAAATACAAAAAAAAACATTTTAAACAAATAAGAGTTCTTGTAAAGATTGGGAACTGAAGTTTACACGACACTCAGAGAGCTGGGTGAGAGAGAAGCGCACAACCCTAACTAAAAGCTATAGGCCGTGGGGACATTTCCAACCGTCCCGCTGGAGGCCCAGTCTAGGGCCATGATGACCTCTCGTGGGTTAGCATCGTTCACACTCAGAGCTGTGACCGAGGGGTGGGGTGCTGCATGAACAACATGAAAACCGTGAGGTTCCCCAGTGGGGCTGGGTGAGAGGAGGGAGCGTGTCCCGCTGTGAATGGAGGGAGGTCGTGGGGATGAAAATAATGAACACACCTGAAGTGCCCAGCCCTGTGCCTGACATCGTCGGTAAATGTTCATTATTAACAGTGGCAGTAATATCGCCATTTATCAAATACCTATTATTTTTCAGGCACTGTGCCCAAAACTTCCCATCCATTATCTTAAATCCTTACCACATCCCTACTTTATCTAAAGTGAGGTTCAGCGACTTGCCCAATGCTAGACTGTTCCAGAACTTGTATTTATTACTGGTTTGCATAGCCCCCTTTTAGGCCTCGGTTTTCCCACAGGCGAAAAGATAGAATTGGCCCCAGAGGGTGGTGTGGCACAGTGGGGAAAAGCTCAGGCTTTGAAGTCACAGAGACCTTTGTTCTTCGCTCACAGGATTGTTGAGATGACAAGTATAATGATGGCCTAAGCACTTAGCATGGAGTCAAGCACATAGCTAGTACCCACTTCGTGTTATTGGAGAAGGATAATATTCGGACTTTTTAAACTGAGGGTTTTTTCACCCAAATACGTCCTGCTATTTAATGGCACATCGCCCATTGTCTGAGGGGTCAGTGGGGCACCGCTTAAAAGAAAGAAGTTATTGTTCAGCTCTGGATGTCCAACTGGACTCTTACGAAGTCCAAAGCAAAATTGTTTTTGAAGACCCAGGTGTTCAATTGCAGAGAGTCAGTGTATATAGGAGAGAAAAATTTTCCAGAATTCTAAAACCTTCTCTTTAAATAAACTTTAATATGAAACTTTAGATAAAACTTGGATGACCTAGAAACTGAAAGTTGTTTCTGAAGTCACAAAGTAGGCAGTTTCTAGTCTCAGACAAGAAACTCTTTCTGGCTGGGGTGAGAAACAGGAAAGAGAGCAAGAGCATGAGATCTGAGTGCCGGGCCTTCCCCTGACCTCCTGCCCAGGTAGAGTACCCAGCAGAAGCGGATAGAAGACCCCAGAGCAAAGGGGCCGTGCGTCACTTAGCCCAGTACTTAGGACATCTCTCACAGCAGGCCTTGGGCCCCCCTGGGAGGCCACAGTGGAGGTGTGATGGTTGTGAGGCGTATTTAGGGAGAGAACCTCACGTTCACTCTGCCCAGCTCCACCCCACTTCTCACCCCTCTCCCAGTGCCAGTTATTAAGCTATTAGTTCTCAGCCCTAACCTCACGCATCTATATTCCATCTTGTGATGCTGGGGCTGGCACTCTACCAGCCCAAAATCTGTTTGTCACCTGTTTCCATGGCCAGCTCTGTCAATAGGGGGCACTAGAGAGTCCAGGATTGGATGAGCAAGCGCCCTGGATGCTCTCAGTTTGCTGTTCCTCTGTCAGCATCACCTCACAACAGTCCATCACCCTGGCAGCAGCAACTGGTTCCAGTAGCAATTGGTTTCAGCTTTCAGGTTTTTTCTATTCTCAGAACCAGACTTCTGGTGGCCTCTTAATATACCAGCACCAGCCACAGGTGTGCCCTCCTAGGGGGCCCGGGTCCCAGTTTCCAGGTTCTAATAACCCCAACGTCTTCTCTTGTTCTCCAGTCCCTAGGGGTGGTATCTATTTCCTGCAGTTAGGACTCTGATATCTCACTCTTTCCTTTTTCACTTGTCCAATACCGTGTAGCCAATTCCCTATATTAAATTTTTTCACTTAAAACAACCAGCGTGATTTCTGTTTTCCTGATGGGACTAACTCATACAAAGGTCTGATTCTCCCAAGGCCATTGTAGGTCATGGTAAGCATCAGAAGCTTCCAGCAGGGCCTATCTAAACCCTGATATGACATAGGGTTAGGACTCTGAGGACTCAGAGGGCAAAGTCTTGACACCAGAGGCCATGAGTGCCATCATGCTCTGGAGTGACACATGCTCAGGCTCAAAGCCAGGCTGGACCAGTTGTACCAGCAGAGAAGTGATGGGAAGAGAAGCTGACACCAGACACCCAAAAGGACAAAGCAGCCGGCAGGGCCGTCATCCCCAGAAGCCTAGGCCCAAGGCCTGGGATGTCATGGAAGGCTCCTCTGCCACCAGATGTCATCTGAGGGGTGGGGGCTGGGCACTACCAAGAGATAGAGCCATCCTAACAGAGAGGTCAGATTCTGATTGGACTATTTTTCCATACAAGAGCACATTTTCTTATTTAAGATTTTTGCTTTTGACATCATTTCAGATTTACGGGAAAGTTACAACGTTACAAAAAATAGTGCAAAGAATTTAAAGACACCCTTCATCCAAATTCTCCAAATGTTAACATTTTACTACATTTGCTTTATTTCTCTGCATGTGTGTTTTTTTCTGAAAGGTATGTGTACTTTTTTTCTGAACTATTTCAAAGCTGCAGACAGAATGCCTCTTTACCCCTAAATACTTCAACATGTATTTCCTAAAAACAAAGACATTCTCCTACATTACCACAGCACAATTATTAAAGTTGGGGAGTTAACATTACATAGTACTATAATCTAAACTATGCACTTTAGGTTTTACCCATTATCCCCAAGTATCCTTTATAACAAAAGAAAACGCAGGATCATGCACTGCATTCAGTTGTTGTGAAGAGAATAAACCTTCACCCAGAAATAAAATCATGGAGAGGGCAACTGTGATCAAGTTGGGTTCAGCTGTAGAAAAAATAAAGTTTTCCTTCTGTGTGTGTGAGCCATACAGTGTGAATGCTGACCTTGCAATTCTAGTGGTTAATAACAGTGTCAATGATGACAGTAATAATAGTTCGTGGCCCTCTCTGTTCTGGGTCTTTTTGTCTTTGAGACAGATTCATGGTCTTTTGTTATCAGCCAGTTACTCCATGAAAAAAGTTATTGAGACAATGAAGCCTAGTAGGAAAGGCAGGAGTTCTGAAATTAGACAGACCTAGGGTGAAAATTAGCTTTGCCACTTGCCTGTGGTATGACCTTGGGCCCAATTTGAACCTTTCTGAGTTTCAGCTTTTCTGCCTTTAACATGGAAGAGAGATTAGAAGAAAGATTAGCACAGTGGGATGCAGAGCCCAACAGATCCATGTTCATATCTTGGCGCTGTGCTTAAAGTGACTTTGCCAACCTGGATTTTGGTCTGCTCATTGGAAGAGTGGGGAAAAAATACCAACAGGGCGGGCACATTGCTGGGCCATTGAAAGGAGGAATGATTCTTGTACAGAAGGGCCTGGCTCATATCAGTTTCTCAAGGAAAGATTAATTCCTTTCCATCAGCCTTTCTGGGTTTGGACATGTGATTCCTCCTCTTGGGGCCTCAATTTCTTCATCTGTAAAACACAGTCAGTGGTATCCATCTATCTGCTTGTCAGGAATGAGAACTGTAGGTGGAAGGGCTTGGTGCTCTGAAAAGCCTGGTACGCTGTGGCCTTGGCTGACAGTGACAAAAACAGAAAGTGCTTTGGAATCCTGGGGCCTGCCAAGAATGCTGACAAACCTGTTCTTCCACCGCTGCCCTGGAGTTCCAGACCTGCCCATCCTCTCACCCCAGCCAGCTCTGCTCCTCCTGCCCCTGGGTGCGTCCTGCCTGCCTTCTTCTAGGAAGCCACTTAGTTCTGCCTCCAAGAAGGGAGGAAGGATGTCGCCTTGTCCTGGGCAAGTTGTTGGACAAGAGAGGGCAGCTCCAGCGCTGACCCACTGCTGGGAAGAGAGGAAGAAACCTGCAGGCCTGGCAGGCTGTCGCCAGAGAAGTTCCACCCCCGCCAATCTCCTCCCTGTCTTGGGCACATACCAAGTTCATGATCAGATCAGGAGAACAGAGAAGCTTGGTGAAAAGGACTCTGGCCTGGGAGAAAGAAAGACCACTATAACATTCAAAGGATCAAGAAAGGCCTGGGCAAGATCTCTTGGGGGCAGGAGGCCCTTAGCAAGTGAGGCAAAAAGTTGGTGTGTTCCCAGACAGGGGAGATGTGAAGCTCCTTCACCTCCTGCCTGAATGGTAGAAACAAGCTATGTGCCAGGCTTTGTATCAAGCTCTTGACATAATACCTATATTATCTTATGGAACCCTCATAAGTCCTGGGGAGCTTGGGAGCAACATTCTCCTTTGATAAAGAAAAAAACCCAAGGCCCAGAGAACGAAGCTACCTTCTCTAATTGGTATCTGCTCAGGGGTTGAAACCTGGATCTGCTTGATTCCAAAACCCATGTTCACCTGCTTTGCTATGGGATGGAGGAAGGATCTGGAGCTGGGCCCAGGGCTGCTCTTACCTTCAAGAGCCAACACCTTCACGGGTGCACCCCTGAGACTTGGCAAATCATTCACATAAACCTTTCCCTGGATTGACACACTCTGAGGATCTTGTATCTGGCAGGGACTGTCCACATCACCCATCACTGACCAGATATAATTATATATCATATGTGCCTTCTTCCCCTCCTACCTCCCCCCCAAATGTGGGTTATTCCAGGCACCAAGTCCAATTCCTCTATTTATCTACCCACATGCCAAGCAAATGCCAAGAATGTAGTAGGAGTTTAGTAGATGTTATTGGATAACATACTAATGAGGTAGAGCAAAACTCTTTTGTTTATCAGACGAAGCATCTGAGACCCAGTACAGGAGGAACGGGACTTGCCCAAGGTTACTTCGGCCTCTTCAACTTCCATCCAGGGTGGTTTCCCCTCTATTACTCAGCCTTTGCTTAAGCTCAGGGTTTTGCCAAGAAGTAGGGCTGTGTTTGAGGATCCCCACAGGAAGCCAAAGACCCTATCCAGTACGACCCTTCCCTCTATGAGATTAGGGATAAGGCCCCAAAGGAAGCTGGGAAACCAGACTCCACTCACCTTAAAAGGTAGGCTCAGTTGCCTCTGAGGCTAGGATTTGCTTACCTGGAAAATGAGAACAGCAGGGTACACTGGTTTTGTTCCACCAAGTGCTGTGGGAGCTGGGCCTGTGTTTTACAGGCCATGATGATTCTCTGACTTGAAATGTAAGGGCTGGGAAGTGATTTTGAGTTTATAAAGAAGTAAAACCCAAAGATTCCACTCTTGCCCATTATTTCTTCATTTCTTGCATTCATCCATTCACATACTCACTCATCCATCAATGTAATGTCCCTTAGGCTTCACTCATTCCCATACTCCTTTCATCATTTGCCTTATCCAATACAACCTGTAAGCCTGTTTCCTTCATGTTTTTCTTTATTTGACTATTTTACTTAAATGAATTTAGCCTCAGCCTAAGCAGTAGTGTGGTTTATTTAAATATGTCTGTGACAACAACATGTTTGACCATGTACCACCTAACATCCTCTCCCAGGCCACCGTCGAGTATCTATGTCCACTCATCTCTGCTCTGTGCATCTCAGTTTCTGCATCTGTGGGATGGAGGGCATTTGGATGCAATGATCTTCCAGTTCTGACATTCTAGGAGTCTATGATTCAAAGAGTCATACACACCCAGGGAAGGAAAACCTAGAGACCAGATGAAATCAGTGGAAAGGTACCTGGTGAAACAACATGTTTATCTGTCATGTTTCTGAGCCTGAACAGTGACTCAGGAGGCAAGACGGGAAATATCTTGGGATTGGTCTGTAAATCACCCCTCGGGGACTAAGAAAAACAAGTAGGCAAGTCCCCAGTAGTCCTAAACAGCCCCAAAAGCATGAGCTACACCCTCTTCATTAGACTCTCCCAGAATCTTCTGGAGTTTCCAGAGGCACTAGGACCCCAGATGGAGGAATTTTGCCTCTGAAGAAGTCTGGCACTGAGAAAATGACTGGACAGAAAGATGAACCGACTGGCCTGCTCCTAGTCCCCGGAGCAGGCTAGTGGGAAGTGGGTTCTTTCTCGAGCACCTGCTCAGCCCACAAGTCCCTATTTGACTTCAAGCCAGAGGGGTCCAAGGCCCATATTTGCCCCATCAGCCCAGGCCCTTCTTGTCCATCTAAATGGCCAGAGTGGGGCACCTGCCTCCAGAGGCCCGGGTAAGCCAGTCAGATTCCTGAACTTTGGAATTAGGACGAAGAAAGCCTGATCCTAATTGGGCACAGGTACAGGGGGGTAAGGTAACAGATTCACTGAGGAGACCTGCCTGGGACACCCATCTGGGAGAGAGAGGAAGGGAAGCACTGAGGGAAGCTGGGCACTCCCAGAGAGCCTTTCCTTCTAACGTCTTGACAGTCCTGGGGGTGAAGTCTTCATGTGACTTGCCTGCCCTTGAGATCTGTGAGATAGCCTTGACTCCTTATATTGAATTACACTTTTTTGCTTAAACTCTCTGGAGTGGGTTTCTGTTTCATGTAACCAAATCAATCACTGATGCAGTGAAGCTGGTCCTTCGGTCTCCCAAATCAGACTCAGCAAGCCAGGATAACAATCAAGAAGAAAATGACAAACCGCCCCCCCCCTTACATTTAATTGACACTTTATAACTTTAAAAGTCCCTAACATAGGAGTTATCATTTCTAGCCTTAGATGACTTGACCCATACCTATTTATGCTCAAGACTCATAACCCAAGAGCATATGGGAATAGCCCAGCTTTGGATCCAGGCAAACCCAAGTCCCAAGTGTCACTATCTGTCACTACCTGTATGACCTTGGACAAGTTATTTAACCTCTCTGAGCCTCCCTTCCTTAATTTTCAAACTGGAGAGCAGGACAATGTGTGCTCTGGAGTCAGCTCCTGGTTCTGCTACCTACTGGCTAATGACCTTGGGAAAAGCCTCCACAATAAAGTGGAACTAATAAGGCCTGTTTTAACTGATTGCTGTAAGCCTTGAAGAAGTATGCAAAATGTTTAGTGGATGAAGCCTGATCAAACTGTTCCTGAAGCCTTACAATCCCTAGACAATTGAATTACATGAGCCAATAAGTTTCTGTAAAAAGAATTATAGCATTAAAGAAATGCTTAGCAAAATTTTTGACACATAGTAAAAGCGTTTGGTATATGGTAGCCATAATAGTAATTTATTATGTAAAGTACCCAGCATGAGCCTTGATATAATTAATAAACAAAAATTATAAAGTACACACTGGTCAGTGTAGAGCGTTTGACTCAACCTGGCTTAGCAGAATCACTTATAAGACAGACAAAGCAGTCCTAGTTGATAGTAAGCTTTAAGTGAATCAATAGTAACCATCACGAAGCTAATGTGATCTCGGGCCATATTGAGAAAAGTATTTTCTCTAGAAGATGGGAGGTGTTAGTCCTGTCTCTCTCAGCCCTGATCAGACAGCACCTGGAGCTGGGAAGGGGCTAGAGCCTGGGAAGCAGACATGGACCTTTCACTTTCTGCGGAAAATGAAAGTTCTTTTTTGGCAAAGGTGCTTATTTGGAAAAAAAAAACCAAAACATATATCTAGACAAAGATTTCTCTCTTTTTTCCTTATCAGCTATGCTTTTGTTTTGGAGTAAACTAAGCTACAGTAATCAAGACAATGTGGTATTGGTTTAGACAGACAAATATGTGCACACATAAGTACAACTGATTTTTGACAAAGGTTCAAAGGCGCATCCATGGACCAAGACAGTCTTTTCAACAAATGGTGCTGGGACAATTGCTCATCCACATGTTAAAATACACACACACAATCTTCAATCCACTCATTGCGTCACAAATAAAAAATACCTCAAAATGGATTCATAGACCTAAATGTAAAACCTAAACCTATAAAACATATGCAAATGATATATTTGATAAAGGACTTGTGTCCAAAATATATGAAGAACTCAAAACGCGATAATTAGAAAGACAAATAACTCAATTAAAAAAAAATGGGAAAAATATTTGAGCAAACACTCCACCAAAGAAGATATACAGATTGCAAATAAGTACATAAAAAGACGCTCAACGTGATTACTCATTAGGAAAATACAAATTAAAGCCACAATGTGATGCCACTAACATGGCTAAAGTTAAAAAGTCCGACCATACCAAGCATTGGTGAGGATGTAGAGAAATTAGAACTCTCATACACTGCTGGTGGAAATTACAATGGTACAACCACTTTGGAAAAACAGTTTGGCAGGTTCTTAAAAACTTATATATACACATACCATATGACCTGGTCATTCCAACCTTAGGGATATACTCAAGAGAAATGATAGCATATATCCGCTCAATGAGCTGTACGTGAACGTTCACAGAAGCTTTATTGGCAATAGCCAAAAGCTGGAAATCCAACCATTCACTGACAAATGAGTGGACACACAAACTGTGATACATCCGCACAAAGCCTACTACTCAGCAATAAGAAAGGTTGAGCTATTGATAGATACAGCCAGATGGATAAATCCCAATACAGTTATGTTGAGTGAAAGAAGGCAGACATAAAGGGTACTACTGCCTGATTCTATTTACATAAAAGTCTCAAAAAATGGAGAGCAGATTGGTGGCTGCCTGGGGACAGGGAAAAAGGGCCAGAGGGAGGGATTACGAAAGGGTGTGAGAAATCTTTGGGGGGCGATAAATATTCATTATCTTGATTATGATGTAGTTTCACAAGTATATACACATATCATAACATAAAATTCTACATTTTCAATACATGCAGTTTATTAAAGATATGTGGATATAACACCTCGATAAAGCAGTTTTTAAAAATAACAATACGATAACCAATGGCCCTGCCTGTGAGTCACCTATCCGGAGCTTGCCACAGGATCCACACAACATCCTGATACACTTATCTCATTGAGCACCATTGTGCCTACTTGGTCAAAGGCCAAATGGACTGAGCTGCCTGCCCTGCACTGTGCCACCTGGAATCTTCTCTCCAAGTGGAAGCTTGTACATAACTTGGTAAAGAGGTAGGAATAACACACCCAAATATGGAACACCATACCTCCATATTCCATAGCCTCCCCCGCTCCCCTGCCAAATCTATGCTTTTTTTTTTTTAGTGCTGGGGGTTACAGTGCAGTAACTTGCCTTTCGTTTTGGAGAAGAGAATGCAACGTGCCCTAGACCTCTAGAGACATCACTGGAGGGGCCAGGGTAGTGGAATCAGGGACAGGGAGAGAGGAGCTGAGGTGGGGGTGTGAGAGAAGGATAGATGATGGAGGAGGAAGAGAGAGGGAGGTTCAAGGGCTAATTTTGAGCCTCTGTATTGGCTCTGATCAAGAAACCTCCAGGCTCCATCTCTCCGGCCTGGAGAGAGGGGAGGGCCACCCCTCAATGAGCCTTTGCCTTAGCTGGCCCTGTTCATCCCTCACTGCTGCCCTGTGAAGAAAAGGCATCGCTCCCCCATTTTACCACTGAGGAGTCAGGCTCAGGAGGGAAGAGGCCCTGGCTAAGTCCCTTAGCCAGGAAGAGTCAGGGTTTCTCAAATTAAAGTCCTGAGCACTTCCAGCTGCTCCCTGATTCTGCACTCCCACCACACTCTCTCTGGAATTCCGAATCGGGGGTCCAGGCTTCAGAAAGACTGCAGCTCCCAGAGGCGAGCTGTAGTGTGAGGCTGTTGCTGGAACACCAGGGCCGGGCACCACTGGAAACCTTCTAAGAGAAGCTGCTGGAGGAACTTCTCCTGGTATATGTCCCCTGTCTTAGATGTGGCAAGTTATTGAGCTTTTGAAAAGCTTTGTAAATTAAATCTGGTGGACTGAATTTAGGTTTCATATCCAGCAGAAGCCATTATCCCCAGAGACCAGGCAGAAGCTGCAAGGCTTCTTCTGACCTCGCCTCTGGGGTCAACACAGCATCACTCTCACAGCACGTTGCTGGGAGCAGGGAATCATGCTAAGGCACAGTTCCTTTTTTCTGAACTGACATTTATTGAGCACTCACCCACTATGCACCAGGCGCTTCACTTGGGGCTCTCCAAGCCTCATCTCCTTGACACTTTCTAATGCTCCTGTGATGCCCAGAAAGCAGTAAGATCTACAGGACTCTGATGTAAAACTCAGAAGCCACTTCATCATGGTGGACAGCCCTTTCTTTCTCTCTCTGACCCCGGGGCCCTCCCTTTCCTGCATGGAGGGGCTTGGGAAGGGAAATCTGAGAGTTCCATGACAATAGTGGGTAACAGAATAATAGCAAGGGAAAGACTCATCTTAAGGAAACTATGCCCCACTTTTCCTCAAAAGGCAGGTCCTATAGACCCAAAGTTCTACAGCCCCAAGAGGCACTTTCTCTGCTCTGAGCTACTTGTATCTTCTTGCCCCTCCCTCAAAAGCATCTTAGTCAAGATTTCACCTTGTTGTATTAAATATTGGGTAAGTATGAAAATTTTTTTTATAATACGCATGTATGTTATAACGAGAGGAGCTGAGGTAAGCCCTGCACCCCTCCCCTAGCCCAGCTGACTTTGTGCCACCCACATGTCCTTCATGCTCCAGGGCCCTCTCTCCTTCAGGACAAAAATCCACTATCCTGAATTGTGTCTATCACTCCTTTATTTTTAAAAATTATTTCCCCCTATGTGTTTACAGCCTTAAAAATATACCATTTAGTTTTGCATATTTGCAAAGCGTATACAAGAATCATACTGAATGTCTTCTGCCGTGACCCACTTTATTTGCTTAGTATTATCATCCTGGGGTTCCTGGGTGTCATGAGCTATAAGTCATCTGTTTTCATGGCTACATACTACTCCACTGTAGAATATATCACCATCATTTGCACAGTCTGCTGGTGATGGATATTGGGGTGTTCCAGTTTTTTGCTATTATAAACAGGTGTCGATGAACATTTCTGTCCGTATCTCCCACTGACAAGAGTTTCTCTCAAGTAAATATCGAGAAGGGGAATTACTGAGTGATGAGGCAGGTGGTCTTCAGCTTTAATAATGTCAAACTGTTTTCCAAAGTGGATACACTAAACAGGGCTAGAATCAGACCCTGTCCTCAAGGAGCACTCAGACTGGTGATTATCAGTTCATCATGATCCAGAATTCTTTGAGTGCAGGATGGAGAAGAAACAGCCCTGATCTGCTTTCCAGCTCTGGACTAAGAATTAATGAGCAAATAAATAGATGCCAGGCTCTTCACATAGTCTGCCTTCTTTAATTCTTAAAGCAAACTCATATTTCAAGTAGATATCTTTAGTCTCATTTTACAGATAAGGAAAACTGAGGCACAGAGAGATTAAGTAACAAGCCCAAGCTCACAGAGTTTGTTAAACCTCGGAGTCTAGATTCCAGCTCATCTATCTGATTCCGAAGTTGATCATGCTCTCCTGCTTCCCATTATAAACTGCTGCACGGTAGAATATTTCTGAACCTTGACTAAAAGAGAAATTTTATAATTTTCACTCTCTCCTTCCCAAGTGTTATTATACTTTTCAAAGCCTTCATTTGATATGTTACCAGCTAAATAAGCACTCCATTCCATCCTCCAGGAAGCTTTCTCTGCTTCCCCTGTTCCCTGGACATACTCCAAAATGGCACCAGCCCACAGTTTATAGTTGCCTGATGACCTGTCTGATTCCCCTTGCAGGGCAAAAATCTATGTCAGGGGTATAGTAGCTGCCAGTAAGTGTTTGAGAAAGAAGGAAAAGAGAAGAAAAAAAAATGAAGGGAAATAATTTTTAAAACCCATAATAACAATAAATACCATTTTTTGAATGTTTGCTCTGTGCCAGGCACTGGCCTTGCATTCTACTGCATACACAATCTCTCTTAAGCCTTTCAATCCTATGAGATGAATATTTTCATCTTCAGTTTACATTAGAGGAAGCTAAGGCTTGGAGAAGGTGTCTCCTGCTCAGGGTTGCATAGGCAGCAAATGATTCCACAGCCTGTGTTCTTAACCACCACGTGACAACCGTAGGCCACTTTCTATGGTTGATCAGATGCAGTTTTGATCAACCAGAGGGAAATTCTAAATTGTGCCACTCCAGATCCACTTGGGTTCTTTGGAGTAAAATGCTCAGTCTTTCAGGATTTTTCACTTTCCTTCTCTTGAATCACATCTAAATGGAGGGATGGAAGAGGAGGGCTTGGCTAACCTCTGGTGTGGGGGAGGAGGGCTGTGGTCCCAATGTTGCCTCCAGCTTTGTCTCCTCCCTTGGGTGTTCACCCTCCACAGCTTCTCTGATACATACATCTCACCTGTGCTGATATACACACCCTCTGGGCAGGTCTCCTAGCATCCACTGCCCATGACTGCTCCTGGTCACAGTTTCCACACCCTCTCCTCCGACCCCATCTCCCTCTGCCCCACAATCTTCCTAAGCATTTCTACACTTCCATCTGCTGGAGTCCCAGAAACCCTATCTTGCCTTCCCCTCTCAATTCCTTCCATGCTGGAGGGGTGGGCTCTACAAGGCTACCCTCTGTGGCTGAGAACATCCCCTACATAGGAGCTATTCAAAGTGTGGTCAACATCAACATCACCTGGGGCTTGTTTAAAATGCAAATTCTCAGGCCTGACGCAGAGCTACTGAATCAGAAACTCTGGGGTTGGGGCCAGCCAGCCATGCAGGTTGGAACGAGCCCTGTAGGTGATTTTGAAGCACATTCAAATTTGAGGATCACTGCCCTACCTCATAGCTTCCCTCCCTCCAAGGCTCATGATGAAAAGTCCATGCTCTAACTTGGCCAGACTCCAGGTCTTGGCATGCAAAAGGGAGTTTGGAGTATTAGAAAAAACTCTTTATTCCTCCCAAGCGTGTAGGTCTTTAAGTTGAAATTCGGAATTCTGAAACTCTTATGTCTGCTCCATTACCCATTTAAAAAGTCAAAGGATTAGCTTCTTGTCAGCTACAGAATCTGCCTCCCCCAGAAGCAATAGATGCCTCAATGTCAAGGGTGAGGAAGGACAGGAAAATTGCTGGAAATTAAAAATTCATGGGATAGCTTTTCAAAAATCTTTTTTCACTACATATACAATGTGTTTTCAATTCCAGACTGATTTAACCTTCATGGCAACCCCAAGAGGTCCCAGAATATTAAGTTCTCCCCCTGGCACAGCAGTCAGCCCGCAGACTCTGGACCCAGAGTCTATAGGCCTATCCGTAGGGCCCTCGTTTTCATCCATCCTTCTTCTCCGCCCTCACTGCTGTCACTGCCCATGTTCTCATCTCATCATCCCAGCCCAACCACTTACTACTGTGCCATCTTGGGCAAGTTCCTTAACCTCGGTTTCCTCATCTGTAAAATGAGGATTTCACATTCAATTTCTAAAACAAGTTATTGGGCACCTACAGTAGTCTAAACACTGGAGACATGGCAGTAAAACAAACAAAAAGTCCCTGTCCTCATGCAGCTGACACTGTAGTGTAGAGGGGACAGAAATCATATGAGTAGGGAAGGAAGGAGGTTGTTGTTTTAAATAGGGTGGCTAAGGAAGGTCCCACTACTAAGGTGGCATTTGAGCAGAAATGTGAAGAAGCAAACTGCATGAATATCTGGGAAGATGGCCTTCCAGGTGGAGGTTGCTGCAAGTGCAAGATGTTGAGCCTCATGGGTACTTGGAGTGATGGAGGATTAGCAAAGAATGTGGCTGGAATAGGGTGATGAAGGAGGAGTGTGGAAGTCTGACAAGGAGCTGGGAAAAGAGGAACTAGATCATGGAGGGATCTATGTGCTATAGTCAGGAACTTGATTTTGACTCTAGTGAGATGGGGGCAGAGTTTAGCAGAAGAAGGATTCAATTTGACTTTCTATTTTAAGGTCACACTGGCTGCTGTGCATGAAGAATAAATGGAAGGAACCAGAGCGAGGACCGAGGCAAGAATAGTCAAAAATGGGGCTACTGCAGTATAACAGGCAAGAAACAGTGGGGTGTAGCCAGCTGGCTGCAGCGGGGACGTGAGGAGTGGTCAGATTGAGAATACTGCTGAAGTCAGCATCAGTAAGATTCACAGATAGATGGGATGTGGGGAGTGAGAGAAAGGGTGTGGGGTGTGGAGGTTGGCGTGGAGGGAGAGAGGGTAGACTAGGATGACTGCTAAATTTTAGCCTGAGCAAGAGCAAGGATGAAATTGCCATTTGCTGAGATAGAGAAGACTGCAAGAGGAGCAAGTTTGGGGAGATCATTTTTAGACAAGCGAAGGTTAAAATTCCTGTTAGACATCTAGTGGAGAAGCCAGTGTGCTGTTGGACATACAGGTCCAGCAGAGGGGAGGCGCAGGCTGGAGATAGAAATGTGGGAGATTTTAGTGTATAGGTGGTATATCTAGGAGATCATGGGAGCATCTACTCTGTGTGTTGTGGGGATTAAATGAGTTAAAATGTGTGAGCATTTAGAAAAGTTCTTGGCACATAGTAGGCACTCATAAAGTTCTTGGCACATAGTAGGCACTCATAAAGGTTAGCTAATCACCGACATCATCACTTTAGACATAAAAGCTTCCCAACCGGCCTCCCTGCTTCCTTACAGGGCCACCTCCACGCCATCTTCTATACTGCTAATCAGAGTCTAAAGCCCAATCTGACCATCACTCGCTGCTCAGACCTGCAATGGCTTCCTATTGCCTACAAGTACAACAGCCAAAGACCCCTCAAGGCCTTTCCTGATCCAGTCACTGCCACCCTCACCAGCCCAATTTTCGCCATCGCTCCCCATCTCCCACTTTGTCCTCCAGCAATAATAGGGAACCCTTTGTTCACGGCTTGGTGTCTGAACATGCAGCTGCCTCTGCCATGGCTTGTCCAGTAGCAAACTCCTACTGATCCTCACATCTGCCATGAGGCCTCCTTCCTCGCCCAGGGGACTGTCCCCCTTTTTTGTGGCCCTGCCTCCTACTTCCACTGGTGTTCCTTGCCCTCAAGAAAGATTGTTCCCTCTACCTCTGTTCCTGCAGCATTGAACTCTGAGGCTGCTGCAGGCGAGGGAGTCGGGGGAAGGAGCCATTTTCCATGATGGGTTTTATTTTTATTATTACTATATTTTAGATCACCAAACACAGTTGCAGAGAGGTGAAGTCACTTGCCCAGATCACTCAGCAAGTAAAAACTGGGGCCGGGAGTGGACTCCAGGCTTGCCTGATTCAAAGTCCTGGACTCAAACGTATATGCACACATGTGCACACACACACAGGATTAACAATCTCGGGGCACCTGGGGTGGAGAGGCCCTTGGTCTTTCAATTGTTTTCTACTTGGGAAGGGATCCAGGGCTGGGGAGAGGGTTAAGGATTTAGGCTCAGAATATGTCTTCAGTTGTTTATTCAATAATTCATTCACTCATTCATTCTCTCACTCATTCATTTGCTCCCTCACTCTCTGACTCATTCATTCACTCATTTATTCACAATCAATTAATTGTTTATTCTTCCAATTTCTACTGCCAGCAGATTTGGACCCTACTTTCTAAGAGCTCAGAATCTGTGGGGAGCCGGCCCAAGGGACAGGGTGGCACAGGGCAACAAGTGGAACCCAAAGCGCTTGCCATGGACCTTGAAAATGAGAGAAGTTGACCAGGTAGCCCCAGAAAAGGATATCTCACCTGAGACCGCAGCATGAGCAAAGGTCCAGAGGCTTAAAACACTTGCTAGAAACCTTAAGCAGACTTTTCCAGAAGGAGGGTACCTGATGGGGGGATGGGAGGAGTTGCAGGAGATCACTGAGGGAAAAGGTTATCTAATAGGCAAAGGGTCAAGGTCAAGTTTAATTTGGGAGTTAGATGTGGAGCAGGCTTAAGGTTGGGGTTGGGTTTAGGATTAGAGATTAGAATTTAAAATCAGACTGTTCCTTTTTCACCTACCTTTTCCAGGAGGATCTCGGGTGACTTATAACAGTGGTAAGGATCTGGGTTATGATTAGAACTGCCAAGAACCTAAGGATTAGGGATGGGCTTTAGGGTTGGCACTCAAAGGGCAGTCAAGTTGAAGACCTCAAGGAAGCAAAACCAACATTTGCTGGACGTGCGGTCTGCCTTTCTCTCCCCACTGAAGCATGCGTGTACTGGCTGTGTCATCTTGGGCACGTTCACTCAACCCCTCTGAGCCTCTGAGTGTCCACCTGCCAAATTGCTGGGGGGATTCGGATGCTGTTCTGTACTGTCGGCCTCTTCCGCGGGTCAGGCCCTGTTGCCCTCCTACTGATACTACCGCGTGCTGAGCATGAACGAACAGCCAGCCTACCAACAACCTGCATGCGGTAGGTGCTCCATCAAAGCCAGTTCTACCCCCTGCCTTCATTTCCCCACAAAGCCGACTCCAGGAGCCCCTTCTCGGCTGGGGCAACTAGGAGTGGTGACTCACTCGTCTGGAGTAGTGGGGGCCAGTTACTGAGGCGCCCCTGGCCCCGCGCCCCTCCCGGGCTAGCGCGGCGCAGCCGGGGTCCTGAGCTGCCGCGGGCGGGGAGCCGCGCAATTACTCTAATTACAGCCTGGCCTCGGCGGCGGTGGCGAGCGCGGCCACGCCGTGTCGAGAACGCCCCCGGCCCGGGCCGAGCGTGGGAACCACCGTGCCCTCCGCCCCGGGCGGCGGCGGCGGCGGCGGCGGCGTTGGGAGCCCGCCCCGGAGGCCGCGATGGCCGATAAGCCCGCCCCGCCGCTCGCCCGGCTAATTACCGGGCGGTGCTCGGCGCGCTCGGGCCCCTTTCATCTACCTTCTCCAAGCGCCCCGCGCCCATGAATTCCAAAGCCCACACTTGGGTGGGAGCAGCGGCGAGCCCGCGGCCCATTTGCCAAGGGAAGCTGAGTGACCAAGCTCGAGGGGACGTTCCCACGCGCCATTCATTCGTGTGCTCCCTTACTCAGGGGAGAGATTAGAGGAGATTCGATGCTGCAGAAAAGGCATGAGGTAAATACGAGCGACCTAAAAGTTTAAAATCTCCGGGCCTCAGTTCCTCAGTGTTCTTTCATTCATTGAATGCATTCGTTCACTTAGAACACCAACTCTGAAGTTGGTGCCAGGGCTGGGGTGATCAACTGTCCTCGTTTGTTCAGGACTGAGGGGTTTCCAGGATGCAGAATTTGGGGTGTTTAAACTGAGACAGTCCTGGGCAAACCAGGACAGTTGATCACGCTGCCTGTGCTGAGTGCTGCGGGTTTGAGCCACATCAGGGCCTGGCCTGGTCCCTCGGAGAACTGGAAAGCCTCCTCCTGCCCATAGGGAGGGATGCCCCGTGTGAACTGTTGGCACCGGAACGGGGTGAGGGCAAGGCGTCCTGGTGATGCGCTTGCCCTGGTGATGTGCTATGCTCAGCTTTTTTCCAGTCCCCTGGCTCCAGGCCCAGGTATATATGTCAAAGCAAGCCTACCCATTGCCTGGCTGGGAAAGCCGAGACTGAGAGCCTGGCAGCGGCTTTCCCACAGCAGCTGCCATGAGTCAGTGCGCAGGGGCAGGTGTGGTCAATACCACCACTACCACCCCCTTGCTCTGTAACCTTGAGCAAGCCACCCTACATCTCAGAGCTGCCTCCAATCCTTACCCGGGGTGGGGGGTGGTGATGATGACTGGGTGATCTCCAAGTCTAGCGAGGTACTGCCTGCCATTACAAGGAGGCCTTTCCAGGAACCCTCCACTTCACCAGAAGCTCCCAATGAATCAGGCCTCCTCAAAAGTGGTGGTGCCTGCCAAGAACTTGGTCACTGTTGAGTTCTTGGCAGTAGCCAGGTGAGGTCATGCCAAGAAGAACCTAGAAAGATCAGCCTTTAGAATCAGACAGAATGGGTCTTAACCCCACAGGTTACTGAACCTATCTGAGCCTCATTTTCCTTACCTGTGGCATGGAGACAATACCGCCTCCCACTATTGCAGTGGTGAATGAGATTCTGAAGACGAGAACAAGCAGGGGCTCAGGACATACCAGCTCCCTTCCTGCCCCTTTACCAGTCCCTGTGTTCCCCAGCCCAGCTGGCCTGGCCTCACCCTCTGCTTCCCTCTTTCCCCTCCATTCATTGGGTACCCACTACATGCTGGTCTACTTAGGACCTCAGGTAGGGCAGACACACACAAAAATGGAATTTCCCTTCTTTTATGGGAAGCCATGGTGACAACTGAGAACCCAGAGTTGGAGAAGGAGAAATAGCAGCAGCTGTCGCCCCTGGGAAAATAGGAGGCCAGCTTCCTTATACCTTCTCTCTCTCAAACTGTCACCCTCCACCTGGACACTCTTTCCCTTCCCTCCGCCATTACCCCACACCACCACCACCAAGTTCCGCTGCCCCTCTGTCCCTGTACAGCAGGGAAGGCTGCTCATGCTGCCCAGGCAGAGTTAACTGCTCCTTCCCCCAGGAAGTCTGGCCTGTCTTTATCTGCAACCAAGCCCTGGGTCTAGCTCATTGTAGGCAGCAATAACTATGGAAATAAAAGAAGAGAATCAGAAAAGAACGGGTGGGCCTAAGTCCGTGTTCAGGCTTAGGGAGTCATCAAAGGGATCCCTGCCCGCTCTGTGCCCAGGCTGTGATGTTCCCTCCGAAAAGGGAGAAGGTGACATAGGAAAGGATGTCTACTGGGGTAGAGTACATTCTACCTCATTCCAGTGTCTTCCTGCTTCACCTCTTGGCCCTCTTTTACACCTTGACAGTGGCCGATGGCCACGAGCAACCCATCTCCAATGGTAGGGGTCACTGGGACAGATACCCAGGCGCAAACATTAGCTTTGCTAGAAGCAGTGCGTCTCCTTGAGGAAAGTCATTTACTTGTGTGTGAGGGGCTTAACCAGATGACCCTGAAGCCCTTCCAAGTCCTTGCAATTTTAGGATGCAGAAATTAGGAGACCTTGCGAGGTCTTCGTATTCAGAACCCACGGTGTAAAGCTGCGCTGTCTGACATGGTAGGCACTAGCCACATGTGGCTACTGAGCACTTGATATGTGGCCACTCCAAATAGAGCTGTAAATGTAAAATACACAGCAGATTTCAAAGATTCAATACAAAAATTAGAAATAACTCATTAATTTTTATATTATGTGTTGCAATGATTCAATTTTAGATATAAAATTTGTTGTTAAAATTAATTTCACTCATTTCTTTTTACTTAAAAAAACATAGCTACTAGAACATCTACGATTTCATATGTAAATCACATTCTATTTTTATTACACAACACTGCGATCACCCAGCTAAGCCAAAACTTCTTTCCTGGGTATCAGTCATCTCTGGGGGTGTTGGGGTCTTATTCTCTTCCCAGGAGGGAAGAACCAGACCCTGATATCTTATGAGAAAGTGCTGCCTCCTCCAACAAAATGCAGGCATCCCAAGTCGTCTCTTCCCTCTTGAGCAGCTGGTTTCTGAAGGAGTGCAAAGCTTAGCCCATCCTCCAATGCTATGCTTCCTACACAAGGAAGACACAGTGAAGACGTGACTGGGAAATTCCTTTCCAGGCTGGCTTCCAGCCGAGCAAGAGGCAGGCCAGCCCACTGAGAGGAAACCCCTGGCTGCCCCTTTCTGCCTGACCCAACCCTGCCCAGTAAGTCTGAGCAAGGTTCAGGGGCACCCGCATTCCCTAGTCCCCAACCGGAACAGCACCAAACTGGACATTCAAGGGGGCGCATGACTCTCCTCCAAGGGAATTTACATACCAGCCAAAGAAGCAGGTCACACCCACAGGGTAACTGGAGATGATCACACAGCAGCCTCCATCTGCTGGGAAACAGCAGATCTTTAGTGAGATATGAGCAGATATAGGCCTTGTTTCTCCATGCCCCACTCCCACCAATATTCTCCACATTTTGAGAAGGAAATAAAGAGTAGGGCACAGTGGTTAATAGCATTCCTTCATAAGTTTAAACCCCAATTTGCCCTGCTGCTTTCTGTGTGACTTCGAGTATTAACCTGCCTGGGCCTCAGTCTCCTGGTTATTAAAATGGGAACAGAGTATATACCTTGCACAGTTATTGTAAGAATTCAATAAGTGAATGCATGCACATTGCCTGACAGAGGAAGTGCTCACCAAACGTCAGCTACTGTTACTATTATTAATAACAGAATCATTCCTTATGCACATACTTCTATTTTGTGACTAAAATCAGCCAAGACTGCCACAGGGGGCTACTCCAGGACTTTAAGCACCAGTCATTGGAATGCAATTTGACTGGGGTTTTGCACGATTGTCTGGTCTAGTGATTCATAAAGACCAGCCAGCCACATCACTCTGTGATAGTTTGAATGGGTCCCCCCTGATGGGTATTGGCTGGTCAGATCTTTGGCAGCATTGACTGGAATGGGCAGCAGGAAACAAAATAAAACCCTGCCCCTTAGGCAGCCCCTTCCTGTGCTTCCCCTCCCCCCAACAATTAGGCTAGGAAGGGTGGGGTGAATTTGAAGGGAAAAGTGTCTGGAGAGCCCTAGCAGCTTTTTTTTTCTTAATATCCCTAAATTCACCTGCAAAATGAAATAGCAAGCAGGGTATTGCTTCCATTTCCCTAAATATTCCCACTTAAAAAATGGATTTTCAACAACGAATGAAATTTTTTTTAAGTCCCAGAATTTATCTGTGGTCCCAGCAATTCCACATCCTCAAATGGACAAACTCATATCACGAAAATAGTCATATTACCATGTAATCATGAAAGACAAATGTCATGCCCTAAATTTTCTGCCTTTGAATTGGTTTTTAATATATCCTTTTTTGTCATGTTAATGTACCTTTGTCAATTGCTCTCCCTTGAGAGAAAATAATAGTTTATTCTTCTCATATACAGTCTGTTTGGATTTTTTTATGTTAAAATGTCCTCCTTTTATGAAGTGGTGAAGTGGCTGATAGCTGCTTTAGGCTGGTTTGGCTGGCTAGTTAGGCTGTTTTATATGTCCTGACTTGGCAAAATAAAAACTGGCCACCTTACATCAGTTTGGAAGGGGATGGTTTACTGACCCAAAGATCTGGGGAGCACTGCCCCAGTCTGGCCTCCTTCCCACTGAGTTCCTCCCACTTGTCCTGCCCGGGCTATACCCTCAGAGGCAGAGATAGCAGGAATCTTCCAGACCACACGTCTGGGCCCTGTGAGGGGGCTCCTCCAACTCCTAGCAACAAGGCACTCACATTTCCAGAGGCTCCCATACCATCCTCACACACCTCTGAGTCTGGAGAAATTCCTTCCATTGAACTGAAGCCCACTTTCAGCTGTCAACCCACTCCTCTCTGGTCCTACATTCCTTTTCAGAGGATACCCAGAACCACCTTCTCTCACCGCCAGGACTGCTGTTTAGAGATCTGAAGGCAGCCTGATTTAAGAGCCTCTGGAGTCTTCCCATCTCTGGGCTAAGCATTCCACTTCCTTCCTTAGAGGACCTCCACCACTACAGGGAGCTCATTAGGAGGGGTGCACCTGTGTGGGAGCTATGGAGTTAGTCTTGGTATGAATCCCGGCCACACTTTTCTGGCTGTGTGACCTTAGACAAGTTGCTTCAGCAATCTGTGCCTCAGTGTTCAGTGTCCTCACTTCAAAGTGGAGATAATAACAACACTGATAGGATTGTTGTATTGTGAGGGTGACATCAGTTAACACACATTAAGCCTTAGAACTGCGCTTGGCACAGCGTTGTGCTCAGCATGTGTCATCCATCTAGACTGTGTTTTGTGATCCTGCCCTCCCCACCCCATAACCAGTTGACTGGGGGAGGAGTGCAAGGTATGCCTGACCCAGGTCAAATCTTTTTCCAGAGGTTTTTAGATCTGGGATCCAGAGAAAGGAGTCCATTTTTCTCCATTAGCTGAAGGTGCAAGGTATAAAACTCAACCATGTTTTCTACACCATGAAGAAATTCAGTGTGCCGTGGAAGAGAAAAAAAACATTGCTCAGAAAACAAAACAAAACAAAACAAAACAAAGACGAGAGAGACAGAGAGAGAGAGAGATCTTGTTCCAGTTGCTTCTAAAGGCCAGCTCCATTCCACCCCTTCCTTCACTGTTTGTCTCAGTAAGCTTTTTCTGTAGGACAACTACCTCAAAACTTAGAGCTTAAAGCAGCACTCATTGATTAGCTCCTGATTCTGTATACTACAATATGGCTAGGATCTGCTGGTATTCTCTGGGCCCATTCATCCAGTTGTAGTCAGCTGGTATCTTGACCAAGGCTGCTTGGTTCAGGGTGGCCTGAAAGTGACCTTGCATTTACTGAATGTCTGCCATGTGCCAGGCACTGTGGGAAATACCCGAGCGGAGAAAATTAATATTTCCTACATTGTGTTAGGCCAGCGATAGAAATTTTAGGTGTATTATCTCACTTAATCCTCCTGATTATGTGGTCAGATAGTTGTGATTTTTATCACCCCCATTATACAGATGAGGAAACTGAGGCTCGGAGAGGAGGAGTAACTTGCTTAAGATTTCAAGACCCGGAGGGGCAGATCTGGAATTCAAGCCAAGGACTCCTGAGTGTCTGTCTGTAGAGCCTAAACTCTTCACTGCACCATCCTGACCCTTCCCACATCACAGAGTAAAACCTGGCTTTACCCTCATGCTGCCTTAAGTGTTGTCAAGAGGACTGAACGGACACAACACTCAACAGTGTGAGGTGCAACAGCATTCATTCAGCAAATGTGCCCCCATACCTATTTTGTCCTAGGTACTGTGTTAGGTACTAGGGATATGGAAATGACTCAGACACAGGATGCAGCAGCAGTAGTGGCATGGAGGAGGAAGTGATTAATCATGCTTGGTTTGGGCTCAGCGTTGACTTGTTTATAAGCCTGATTCTTAAGGGATGGGTTATGCTGGGGAGGAAATGGAGTTCAGGCCAAACTCCCCTTCCCACAGAAGCACAGGGTCTCAGAGTTTCAGTTAACACAGTAATCAGAGGTCATGGTCACCCACAGGGGAAGATCAACAGCTCTGGGGGCCACCTTTGAGCATGGCTATAAAGCTAGGTACAGGCCACTTTTTCACAGAATATCTGTAAATGCCATGTCAGAAGTAGCAGCTTTCAGGATAAGGTGACACCCTTGCCATCTTCTGAGGCAGCTCAGGAATTCCTGAACCCAAGAAAGCAATTTCTGCTAGCCCAGAGTGGCGATGTCCAGAGACGCAGTATCCACATGCCCAGAGCGCTGTCCCCGGTGGGCAGGCACGAGCACTAGGAAGTCAGGGTAAGCAGTGCAAGGACCCTGACCTTGGAATGAGCGAGAACCCACTGTGAATTCTAGCTGCATCGGTGTCTGGCTATGTTTCCAAAAGCTGGTGATTTATCATTCCTGAGCATCATTCTCATCATCCATAAAATGGGGACAAACCTTCCCATCTCAGCCAATGCTTTTTGTGTCTCTCGAGCGAGCTTAAGCAAAATCAGGACTATGAAGAGGAGACCAGGGCACCTCCTGAAACTCCAGGGCAGAGGGCCACATGAGCCTGCCACTATGCCTAGAAGACCATCAGAAATTCAGGCAGGACACTCTCTTCATCCCCCATCTCATTTCTTTTCCCTCCATGCTTGCTTCATTTTTCAGTCTCTGCAGACAGGCTTCTTCCATTTATCTGGTGCCTATGGCAAAAGCTGGCTGCCCCATAGCTCACATATAGGTTTGCATGTGACAGTCCCAGAATCATTCAGTCTGGCTATCTTTCAGTCTCAATTCCAAACTCTGAGGAGAAAGAATCTGGTTCAGCTTGGGCCTAAGGTCCACCATTTTGGTCTATGGCACAGAGGGTCACACAGCACAACTGTTGACCCCCATGGGTAAAGTGAAGAAGGGGGCACTCCTCAGAGGAGTGTCACCATGAGCTAGGCAGAGCCCCTAAAAGTTATTGTGAGAATTAAATAAGACAATGAACATAGACCTCCCAGCACCTAACAGGCATGCCCTCCAAGGGAGGGCCTTAGGTCAGATTCCCTAGAAGCAGAGTTTTCAGGAGAAGAGTAGTGAGGAAAAGAAGTGAGAGGGGTAGAAGGGTGCAGCCCTAGCCTGGCCCACGGGGAGCTCTGGAGCATCAGTTGCCCCACAGAGTTAGTCTCACATTGAGGCAAGGGGACTAGTCTATTGTACCCTCACCAGTCTGTCCCCAGGACGGGCAGGGGCTGGGATGGGGGGAAAGGAGGCTTCCCTCTGGCTGAAGGCAAGTCTCAAGAAAAGGGGGCAGCTATGATTGCTAGTAGCCAACACTCTGGCCACTGAGAGGCCAGTGTGCCACCCAGGAAAGGGGATTCAGACAGGGCATCAACAGCATCCATTGTAGGAAGACTCATGCAAGCATACATGGGGGCTAGCTGACTCTCGTCTTTACTTCTTCCTTTTATGTGTTTAGAATAAGATTTAATTATGTACTGAATATGTGTATTTTATATAATACATGATTTTTCACATACCATTTATTACTATGCATAGTACATACAAACATATCTAATATTATAAAGATATAAATGTAGTAAGTTCTATAGGGGATTCTTAAGGACTGCATGTAATTTTTGCTTTACATGCTGATTTTAAAATGCAATGCTCCCATCCCTATTAAATATGACTATAAGCAGCCGAGCCCCTTCATCCCTCCCTAATCTCTCTCTTCCACAGGGTCAGAGGGTTCTTGTGACGGGGACACCAGCTAGGGCCTCCTGGCTCCAGTGGCTTCCCATCCCACTTGAAATACATCCAACCCCTTGACTTAGCCCCTCAGTGCCCACATGATCTCACCCTTGCCTACCCGTCTGACCACTGACCTTCAGCCCGCCACCCTCTAGTCTCAGTGCCTTCATTCGGTTCCTCAAACCTACCAGCTCTTTCCCACCTGAGCCTTTGCATGTGCTGCTTCTCACCCAGAACACCTTCCCTCTGTACTTTACAGAATCGGCTCCTCATCCCCATCAGGTTCAACCTAACGTCACCTGTCCGGGAGGCCGGCCCTGACCCCTCTTATTGAAATAACTTCCAATCATCCTGCTTGTTTCCTTCCTAGCCCTGACAATTTCTAATTGTTTTGTTTATTTACTTAGTTCCTGCCACTGCTGTCACTAAATGGTAAGTTCCAGAATGTCAGGAAATGCCCAGCGCACAGTAGGAACTCAGTAAATATTTGTCAAATGAATGAATGAATGAATGAGTCCGTTGCCATGCCCCAGAAGTTTATCCCAAATTCAACCTGTCCTTTCCACTGGCAGGAGAGAAAGTTCCAATAGGCAATTATCACTTTCCTGCTCAGAGACCTTCCATGGCCCTTCCCTGCCCACAGGATCACTGACAAGCCCTTGCTGGAGCAGGCAAGTGCAGGATGTGAAGTTAAATGACCCAGGTCAAATCTCACACTTGCCACTTGCTAACTATGCAACGTTAGCCAAATGATCCACTTCTCTCTACCTCAATTCCTTTCTATAAAATGGATGAAACACCTCCTGCCTTTTTCCTTCTTGGATTGTTGTAAGAAGATGTAGAAACTCTGTGTAGATGGTTTTCAATGTTATGAGTGCTGAAAGTCAAGGGCCTTCACCCCTTGGGCCTGATCTCTCCCTCTCCACACACAAATGACCATTATTCCACATAGCCCCACCCAGCTACCTGGTACTTCCTGAACTTCACCCTATGTATTCATGCCTTGGTGCTCTCATTTCAGAGTTGTGCTCTTTATCGAGAAAGCCCATTTCCCTGCCTTCCTCTGTCTGGATCATGCCCATCTGAGAAGTCTCATTTCTCTGTGACATCTTCCCCTACCTCAGGCTCACTGTGTCTTTGATGTCTGTGTTACTCCCGGGAACATCTCCCTCCCCGCACTCAGAGCTTCCTTCTCTGGTCTAGACTGCTAATCCAACATCACACTGCACTGTGTAGTACAAACCAGGTCCTGTGTGGGCAATGGGGCTTCAGAATGGAAGGAGACCCTCTCTCTACCCTCAAGAGGACCACCATCAAGTGGCATTAGAGGGACCAAAACACATTGATAACTGATTTGCAGGCAGACTCGGAGAGAATAATGGTTACGTGCACTTGCACAAAAGTCACACACACCTGACTTTGAATCTCAGGATGCATAGAACAGAAACCTAAAACTACAGTGGCTTAACTAAACAGGGCATGTATTTTTCAAGTAATAAGAAGACCAAAGGAGGTCTTTCAGGACTGCTACAGAGGCTTCATGGTGCATGGAAGGTCCAGGCTCTTCCTAGATCCCACTCCGCCAACCTTAGCATGTGCCATCAGTTTTCTTCTCTGTACCAGCTTCCTCATCTGTAAAATGGGGATGACTTTCTATAAAATAAATAGTAAACAAGTGGATATACGTAAAGGACTTAAAACAGTACCGGCACATATTAAGTGCTCTATAAATGTTGGCTATCATCATCATCATCATCATCATCGTCATTTTATCATACTGGAAAAAAATGACTGCTACCCCTCTAGACATCATATCCTCATCCCTGGCAGGAAAGGAGAAAAAGCAAAGCACAAAAAGTGAGTGCTAGCTGAATTCATCTGTTTTATTATTATTATTATTATTATTATATTAGTATTATTATTTTAATTGAGGTGAAATGCATATAACATAAAATTAACCATTTTAAAATTAACAGTTCAGTGGCATTTAATACATTCAATGTTGTGCCACCATCGACTATCCAGTCGCAAATCATTTGTATCACCCCAAAAGGAACCCCATGCCCATCAAGCAGTTGCTCCCATTACATCCTCTACCACACCATCACCACCCCAGCCCCTGGAAACCACCAATCTTTGATTCGTCTCTGTGGATGTACCTAATCTCCATAATTCCATCTATTTTTAAAGAGCTTTCTAGGAAGCCCCACCCAAACTTTTCTGCTCACATCTCATTGGCCAGGAAAGTGTCTGATTTTTGTCTAGGCACCATTGCTGCCCTTGACAAAATTAGCATTCTGTCATTCTATATTCTAATACTTGTTGAGCTCCCACGATCATATTTCATTGATTTTCAGACCCATGAATTCTTTTTCACAGTTTAACTTTTCCAGAATAAGAATCACCTTATATTGATAATCTCATTTTTAATGAAATATGCTGTCTCAGGCACTGTTCTAGGTGATGGACATAAATCAAGTTCCCTCCCCTTGTGGAGCTGACATTCTAGTGGTGGGGAGATAAACAATTAAACATAATAAATGACTTATTTAATGTATTAGAAGATGATAAATGCTTAGAAAAAATAAAAAGTAGAGCCAAATCAGGCCCATTTAGGAAATGGAACAGGGACCAGCTGCTATATTAATGTATTAGTTATCACCCAAAACCTTAGCAGCTTAAAACCACCAACATTTATTATCTCAGTTCTGTGGGTCAGGAATCTGGCTCAAATTTTCTCACAAGGCTGCAAACAAGATGCCAGCTGGTGCTGCCTGCCGTTATCTGAAATGGAGAATCCACTTCTGAGATGGCTCATGTATACGGCTGTTGGCAAAAGGTCTTAGTTCCTCACTGGTTGTTAGCAGGAAGCCTTGATTCCTTGCCATATGGACATCTTTAGGGCTCCTTGAGTGTCTTCACATCATGTCAACTAACTTCACCAGAGCCAGAGATTCAGGAGAGAGAAGGGAGAAACCCACACCATGTTTCATAACCTAGTCTTGGAAACAACACTGTCATTTCCACCATACTGTGTTTGTTAGAAGTGAGTCACTATGTCTGGCCCACATTTAAGGACAGGAGAGTTTAAGGAGGTGTATCAAAGAACGTGTGGAAATTTTTGGAAACCATTCCAATGAAATAGGAGTCAGGATAAAAGAAAGGTCGTATTTGGGCAAAGACTTGAGGGAGGTGAGGGAATCGGACCAGCAGATATGGTGATGAGGGAGGAGAGTGTTCTGGGCAGGAGAAATGGTTGCATCTGTTGGGATAAAGCTTTCCTGGCGTGCTGGTGAAGAAGGCAGAGCGAACGCTGGGAGATGGCTAGTGGGGCCGCCACGCTCCTTCCCTTTATTATTAGCTGTGTGACCCTGGGTGAGTCGCTTCTCTCTTTGAATCCCAGTTTTCTTCTCTGTGAAATAGGAACGATAGAAGTAACTACGCACAGGTTTCTTACGAGGATTAAGTACAATAACACATGTAAATCATCCAGCCCTTGTCTGCTACATAGTAAATACTCAATAAACACGAGTTAATGTTATTCTTGTTACAACCAGGCACAGTAGCCTCATTCTTGTCATTTGAGCGGTAGGGACACTGGTGCAAATCATCTGCTGGGGGCCCTTGGAGGACATGGCTCTTAGAGGATCTGGTAAAAAAAAAAAAAAACAAAAAAAAAAACTTCTCACCTCCTCTGTAGCCTAAAGAAAAAGCTGCAGAAATGGCAAACTTTGCCTGCTAGCCAGAGCCTGGACTTCGGGTCTCAGAGTAGTCTCCAGGTTTAAGTGGCAAGTCTGCCAAGCTGCCAGCACAGAGGTAGGGGTGCTCAGCCTGGGACTGGGGGAGCCAGCCGAGAGGTCCTAGGGCCAGGTCTTATTAGGTACCTCTCCTGAGCCTTCCAGTCTCAGTTAATCTATGGACAAATCCATGGACATGCATTTGCTGAGCCCTGCTTGAGCCTTGCTTTGCCTTGGGTACTGGAATTCGGGCTGTCAGCAAGAGTAAAACCCAAGAGGTTCTGCCAACCAGGACCTGCAGTCTTTGGGAGAGGTAGAAGCCACTTGGAGTGGATCCTTCTGCATGTCCTCAAGAAGGAGACTGGAAGCAAGGAGCAGAAAGAACTGAATTCTCACTTGGTGGTACAAGACTGACCCTGGGACCTACCAGTTCTTTCCATTGGTTAGTGCCCACCTGGGCTAAGGACTACTGTGGCCCTGCCAACTCATGCCAGGTGGACTCAAGGGATTCTCCTTCCCCCACCCAATGAGCTCATAAAGACATGGCTCAGGATGAAAGCGACTTGGATCAGTGGAAAGTGCTGTACTCCAAACACTACAAATGTTGCCTCTGACCCTGACTCCGCCACACACACCTTGTGACCTCTACCAACTTCCTGAGTTATTTTCTGGGCTTCAGTTTCCTTCTTTGTCAAAAAAAGATAATAACTTCTGCTCTGCCTAATTATTACATTTAAGATACACTCAAGTCCCTACTATATGCACAGCACTGTTCCGACGCCCGAGAAATACCATGCAGAACATTCTGTGCAAGACTTTCAAGGCCTTTGCTCTGAGGAAGCCGAGCTGCTAGTGAGGAGACATTATCTGAAATAATGCCAAGCGGGGGTAGGTGCTAAGAAGAAGAGCAGAGTGGGATGAGGGGTTAGGGAGGGCCGGTCAGAGAAGGTCTCTCTGAGGGGGTGACTTTTAGATAGAGATCAAAACAAAGTGAAGGAGTGAATCACGTGGGTGTCTGAGGGAAGAGCATTCCAGGCAGAGGGGAGAGCAGGAGCCCCAACATATGACATGTGCTTGGGCGGTCCAAGGCAGAGCAAGGAAGCAGTTTACAGAAATGCCAGGAACAAACGGGGTCCAACCAGAGCAATACTGTCACAGCGTAAGTTAGATAAAGTCACTCCTCGGCCAAAGTCCTTTCGGGGTCTTATAAGGCCCCACATACCTTCCTCCCGCCCCTATTTTTTCACACACCCCACCCAAAGCTCCCTCTGCTCCAGTCACGATCCCCCTGGCTGTTGTTCACCCTGCCTTGAGATGTTATCTTAACTCAAGGGCTCGGAATCACCTGTGGGGCTCATTAAAGCTGAGCCCCAGCCCAGCTACTGATTCAGAAACTGATTCAGTCTGTGGTAGGGCCCAGAATGTACATTTCTAACAGGATTCCTGGTACTACAATTTTACAAGCACACTCCAGTTGTTCCTTCTGCTGGGACCGCTCTGCCCCCAGGCACCAAGTGACTAATGCCCTTCCCTCCTTTAAGTCTACTCAAACCAGAGGGTTTTAGTGAGGCCTACTCTGATCGTCCTATGCAATAGTGCAACCTGCCCTGTGTACCTCCAGTCTCCCCCTTACTCTTTTTTTTTCCATAGTATCTACCACTTTCTAACATGTGGATAACTATTTTACTTCATTTTTTTTTTATCTATATGTCCTCAAGTACCTAAGAAGGGTTCTTAACCCAGACTCCATGAACCCCGAAGTACCCCATGGATCCCCCAGAGAGCTGCTAACCTGCCAAATTTATATGCAATAGTTTGGAACCATGCTGTCTGTAGCTTTCATTAGATTCTCAATGAATTACTTGATCTGGAAAGCTTAAAAACCACTAGCAGATCAACCCCTGGCATAGAGTAGGTGCTCAAAAAATATTTGTTGACTAAATTAAAGAACTTTTTAGACATTATTCACACACATACACACTTAAAAAAAAAAAAAAAAAGGAAAACTGTATAGCAACACAATGGCTCCCAAATGTTGGTGCCCTTAGAGCAACTATGTTAGAATAACAGGGTTGCTTTTTACAAGTGCAAATTCTTATGTTTTAAAATACCCTCAAAAAACCCAAGTCAGGAAGTTTGGGTGGGCCAGAGATTGGGAAGTTTTCAAAGGCCCCTCCCTTTCCACCCCACACACACGTCAGGTGAGCCCACACACACGTCAGGTGAGTCGGAGGTGCAGCCAGGTTTAAGAATTTCTGTGTGAAGCCTTAATTGCAGAGAGAAGAATCGATTCCAGTGTGCAGCTTTTACACTTTGCAAAAAATGCGATCACACTCATGGTCACTTATGACCCTCCCACAAGCTCTCAGGGTGGCAGGGCAGGGATTACAATCTCCCTTTCACAGAGCAGAAAGCTGAAGCCCTGGAAACCAAGAGACGCCTTCCTCCCAACACCCAATGGTCATACTCTTCAGGTGGTAGAGATACGATTAGAACTGGGGCCTCTGGACTCTCACTCTAGTGTTCTTCCCTCTGCACCAACTGGATAAACTTAAGTTCCAGGAAGTCCCAAGGCCACTACCAGGGGAGGGGAGCCACAGAGGGAGGAGCAGAGTGGCAACCTCTAGAGAACAAGGTCCAGGGAGGCTGTCCCATGGTCACAGGGAGAGACTCCAGCTGCTTTAAGAACACAGGCATTCACATTGCTAATTTTGGCTATGCTTGACCAGCCACTTTCCTTTGTGTGCCTCAGTCTCCTTATCTGCAAAATGGGGCTGATAATCCATGCCCTGCCCCGAATAAGATGCTTGTAGAACGTAAAGCACTCCAAACATTCAAGTTATTGTTGTTATCTAGGAAGGTACACTCAGGTCTCCAGAAACAGAACTACCTCCAGCTTTTCATTCATCTGAGGTAGATTTTTGAGCACTTACTATTTGTCAGACACTGTGCTGGACACTGCACACACATCGCCTCATTTAACCCTCACGACAACCCAGTGGGGTTGGTGCTCTGTTATCCCCATTTTACAGATGAAGAAACTGAAACTCAGGAGAATGAGTTGCAGGTGGTTCCATCGTTTGTTCAATCACCTAACTTTTACTAAAAGCCTGCTCTGGGCCAGGCTCTGGGCCAAGTGCTGAGGTCACAATGATGAATAAGTCCTTCGGGAGACATGCCCATAAATTACTTTATAAATTACTTTAATAACAACTCACTATATACTTCTATAGACAAGTGAGAGCTGGAAAAGGGGCAACTGGTTCCCCTCGGATTACGTGGTAGGGCAGCTGACCTGACAGACCCTGCATTGCTAAGATGCCTGTGCCTTTGTAAAGATGGTAATCACAAGACCTGAGTTCGAGTCTCGCTTCTGTCAAGGCTCTTCTGTGTATTCCCAAGAAAATCCCATCTGCCCCTGAGCCTCAGCTTCCATCTGAAAAATTAAGAGACTGGGTTTGTGATCCTGCAGCTCTGAGGACCTAAACGTCTGGCCGTTCCACCCCACCCACCTTCTTGTCAGTTCAACTTGGCCCCAGCCAGCACCGAGGCTGAGCCTGGGACAGTCAGACCAAGATCCTTGAAAAGTATCAAACACCGGACCCCAGAGTAGCACTCCCAGCCTGCTGCCCCGCCCGGGGGTCCCAAGGCAGAAGCTCCAACGGGGGCGGGATCGAGACCTCCTGGAGGTGAGGCACGGCCCGCCCAGGCTCGTTTCATCCAGCCAATGAGCACCCAGGGGCGGGACAGCCACGCCTCTGGGTATAAGGAGTCGCGGAGTCCCAGGGCGCTGCGCGGAGGTCTCAGAGCCGGATCTGGAGGTTGTCTGTCGTCCTCGCCGCCGCGCTCTCCCGCCACGAAGCGTACAGGAGCTCTGAGTGCGGTGGGTCCTGGGCTGGGCACGAGCACGGGTCCGGTTCGGTTCTCCTTTGCCCGGCTGGGCTGCGGGGAGGGCACGGGACCCGGATCCCTCGTCGCAGAGGAAAAGCTGGCCGGGACCGGGGGACGCCTGCGCTGACTGTCCGTCTGCCGCCTCCGCAGACAGCCGGCTCGCGACCATGGCCGACCACCTGATGCTCGCCGAGGGCTACCGCCTGGGACCGAAGCCGCAGCCCGCCGCGTCCGCCCACGGTCCGCACGCGCTCCGGACGCTGCAGCCGTTCGCGGGCCCGGGCGCTGGCCTGGACAGCGGGTTGCGGCCGCGGGGGGCTCCGCTGGGCCCGCCGCCGCCCCCACCCCCACCCGGGGCCCTGGCGTACGGGGCCTTCGGGCCGCCGCCCGCCTTCCAGCCCTTTGCGGCGGTGCCGCCGCCGGCCGCCGGCAGCGCGCACCTACAGCCGGTGGCGACGCTTTACCCGGGCCTCGCGACCGCGCCCCCCGGCGCCGCAGGAGGCCCCCCAGGCTTGCAGCCGGCGCCCGCCGCCCCAGCCCCGCCACCGCCTGCGCACGCCCTGGGCGGCATGGACGCCGAACTCATCGACGAGGAGGCGCTGACGTTGCTGGAGCTCGAGCTCGGGCTGCACCGCGTGCGCGAGCTCCCGGAGCTCTTCCTGGGCCAGAGCGAGTTCGACTGCTTCTCGGACTTGGGGTCGGCGCCCCCCGCCGGTTCGGTGAGCTGCTGAGCGCGGCCGGGCCTCTGCCTGGGATACCCAAGAGGAGAAGGGGGGGTCTCACTGCCCACCGGACTGAGCAGCCGGGGTCTGGGCGCCGCACACGCACCCTCCGTGAGGGTGGAGGCAGCGGACACTAATGCACAGAGTTAACCCCCGGCTGGGACACCTAGCGTCACTCCAGGCCCTGCCTCCTGCAGGATGACAGTTTGGCATCACCTCTCAGACCCGGTAAAGTGAAGGGTGCTGGACCCCCTTTTGGACTCCAAGTTTTTAAATTCTGTGTCCTCTCCTCTCAGACTTTCCCCTACCCCAGACCCCCAATCTGAGCCAGTCCAGGCCTCTGCCTGATTTCCCCTCTCTCCTTGTGCAACCCGCTGGGGCCACTGGGTCCCTGGAGCTGCCCATCCACCTGGGCCTCCACCCAGGCTGTCTGGGCCCTGAGGTCTTTGGGTCTCCCACCTTGGGGAGGGGAAGACTTTACAGCCCTAACCTTTGCAGAGTGGAGCAATGCTCCATCTGCCCTCTAAAAACCAAAATAAAACTGGGTCACTTTACATTCTTGCATTTTCATTTCCTTATCACTCCAACCCTTGACCATATTTGGCTTCTAGCGTCCTGAGGCTGTTGGTGACCCTGGGTGCGATGGAGGCCACAACCCCTGGCAGTTCCCAGGAGGAAATTGACCGTTTCTTTCAAAAATATCTGAGTTGTGCAACTGTTACGTCATGATCTAGAAGGCCAAGGCTGCCACCGCTAGGTGGCAGGGTAACACAAGGGCACCAATGTAGGACTTCCCAGCTCTGGGAAGGAGCGTGGGGATTTTGATTGGTGCCGCCCCCACCTGTTGTCAGAGAAGACAGAAGAGAAGGCCAGCGGGGAGGGGGGGGGGGGGCTGGATGGTACCAGGATTCAGAAAGCACTGGCTTTGAAGGTTTGGAACCGTGGCTCTCTCCTTTGTCCAAAACACCATCTATTCAGATTTCTGAAGCTATTTCTTCAGAAAGAGATAGTCCCAGTCTCAGGTGGTGGTGAGGATCAAATGCAATGCGAGGCCTTTAGCACAGTGCTGGATGCCTAGGCAGCCCTCCATCAATGATAGTGATGATCATCAATGCTAGCTTTACTCCAGCCCTGTGCCAACTGGTGCATGCCCTCGTGGAATCACAGTCCCACCTACTCTACGTGGGAGTAGGGGGGTGACAGGCTTGGTAATCAACTCATCTTGGTACAGGGAAAAGTGCAATAAGGACTAGGAAACAGGACAGCCCGGCTGGCAAACCCAGAGGAGGGAGCAGTTTCGTCTGAGGGTAGAATCAGTTTAGGCTTCAGGGAGGTGGTGACATTCGATGTGGTGAACAGAGCTTCAAATGATGAGTGTGGCTTTAGGAGTTGGAGAAGGTGACGTGTGAGTGATGAGCCCATTCGACTGCAGGGAGGCATACAAGTATAGGGCATGTATGGGACAGGCATGGGATCTCTAAAAGGGACAAAGGTCTAATGTCTTTACAGCAATGTTGTGAAGTAGGCACAGTCCCCATTCTGTAGATGAGGAACATGGAGCTTGTCCAAGCCTGGCAGGATTTGGCCTCGGTCTTATCACCAGTGTGAGCCCCCGGACACCTGCTCTTGAATTCCTAGAAAGATCTCTGCATGCCTCAGGGTTGTGGGAGAAAGGCTGGAAGAGAGACTGAGGTAGGGAGGAGGCCGGGTCAGAGACTCCAAGGTTCAGGCTAGGATGGGGCAGTAGGACTGGCGAGGAGCACAGAGCTGAGACCTTCTGTCCCCAGTGCTTGAGCTTCACTCTCCTACCAAGCTTATCTGTTGACAAGACTCTCCCTCCATCCTGTGAGTTCATCTAGGGCACGCTGTGTTAGCACCAGCTCTGGAGCCACTAGGACAGCATGGAGTGGGTGACAGGTGTTTAGCAAATGAATAAAGGTCTCCCCTAAGATAATGGGGCTTTCTGGGACAGGATGGGGAGGAAGGGCAAAGAGCCTTCTGGAAAGAGACCGACCAGGGCTCTGGGCTCAGAAAGGCCAGTGTTTGCCCTGGCTTTATCCAGGACCCCAGACCAGAGATAGAAACCGGAGACTGGATTAGAGTGGGAGGGTCTGTCCCTGATCTGGACTCTGTTATGATTCTCTTCTCTCTGGGCCTCAGTTTCTCCACCTGTAAAATGGGGCTAATACCCCTGCCTTGCTATTTCACAAAGCAATAAGCCTCACAATAACCGAGGAGCAAAGCCAGGAGTCAGTTGATAAGTAGTTGGTAAACTCTGAAGTGCTCTCCATGTGGAAGCGATTGCAATGAAAACCCGACACTGGCCTCTTTCTAGAGTTCAGCGGGGAGGTAGACAAGGGAGTCCAGCTGCTGAGCAATTCCTCACTTCCTGTCCCTCCCAGAGAGCCTACTGACAAGTCAGACAGCAAAGAAGTGGACAGAGGAGAAGGTAAAGCTGGGGCAGTCCACCACTTGGACTCCAAATCCCTGACACTGTAGAGGAAGGGAGGATGGGAAATTTGTATTCTGACAACCTCGGGGTCCAGTCCCAGAACTGGTTCTTTTTAGTTGCTGGACCTCTCTAGCAAGTCACTTTACCTTCTGAGTCTTGGTTCTCCTGGGCTACAGGCATACCTGGGAGATGTGGGTTCAGTTCCTGATGACCACAATAAAGGGAGTCGTAATCTTTTTGCTTGCCTTCAATTTGCAAAAAAAAAAACAACATCTGTGAAACACAAGAAAGCAAAGCACAGTAAAACAAAGCATGCCTTTAATTCCACCAGTTTCCGGTGAATTCACCAGGCATCTCTCACCTCTTTCCTGGGACTACATCCTAAAGCAGGATGTTGACCTTGGTCCTTTCGATTCCACTCTCATTCCTGGCCTGGATCTTTGTGTCTGGGAGGCACATCACAGTGTCCAGCACAAGCGCGAGGTGGGGACTAGGGTAAGATGAGTGTCATAAGAGCCTCCTTAGACTTGTGCTCTGAGTGCTTCATTTGCCTCTCCCTGGTCCCAGACCTGACTAGCACCTCCTCCATTAAAGGAAAACAATTTTTCTAGGGAATACCAGCCTTATAGGGTTGATATGCTGAGACTATAAAGTACCTAATACATGGTAGGTACTTATCATAATTGAGAGCTGCCACCATCATCATTGTCATCTCGTCATTCCAGCTAAGTGTTCAACAGTCATTTGTTGAAAATAAATGAACAGTCTGATCCTAGTCTTTTCCCAGGCAGCTTAGGTTTAGCTGATTACTAAGTAATCCTCTTTAATTCCTTAATCCATTCTTGTCTAATCTTACACACTCCACTATTAGAAATGTTAGGTCAGGATTACTACTGATCGTAAGACTAAATCAGAATTTGTTGAGGGCCTACTATGAGCAAGACCGATGGGACCCAACGGCACCCAGTAGGTGCTTTTCTCTTCCAGCATTTCCTTTAACTGCCATCCAACCCTGTAAATTAGCACTGCTAGGTAATTTCATCCCTATTGCAGAGGTCAGAAAATTCAGGCTGAAAGAGAATTACTCCCCCAAGTCACACTCCAGTAAGTGGTGAGGTGAGCATGCCCACTCTGGTATATATATCCAGTGCCCTTCCCTTCCCCAGGCTAGGGCTGGCCAAGGACCTGAGCTTGTGTGGAATGAGAGCATAGTCCCAGACCTGGTTCTGCACTTTGTGGCCAGAGGAAGTCACTGAGCCCCTTTGGGCCTCAGTTTTTTCTGTACAATGAAGAGAATAATCCCTACCTCACGGAGGTGTGTGCAAGGACTCAAATGAGACCTGGTTTCCAAGAGCACATTGTAATGTAATGGTTGGGATGAGTTGGATGTGAACAGCCATACCCTCTACCCCTAGGAAGCTGATCTGGATAGAAGAAACCTATGCACACTTTGGGACTTGTGATCTGGGCCAGCCTGGAACGTGTGATGTAGAGATATGTAAGTTGGAGGTTCCAGACCGGTGCTGCCAAGCAGCTCAGGGCCTGGGAAGCTCTGAGAGTTGGTGGTGATGAAAGGGTGTGACTTGGGAAGGACATCCAGGTCAAGGCCCAAGGCCCAAAGTGTGCCCGGCAGATAGAGGAAATAAACAAAGCTTCTCTGAGCTCATTCTCCTCATATGTCAAATAGATACACCACAGGCTCCTTGTGAGAATGAACTCGGGTGATGTTAAATGCCTGCCCCTATGAGTTGCTCAGATGGGAGCTGCCGTTGGAAAATATGATCATAGAGATAAGAGAGCCTGTCCCAGCCAGATCTCCAGGTGCCTTCCCATCCTGCACTTCAGCCCCTCCAGACTCCTGATACTTGATGCTCCTTATTCCTTTGTACCTGGGCTCTACTGTTTCTTTGGCCTGAAATGTCCTCCTCATGACCTTTTCCACCAATGAAAGGCCAGTTTCATTATATACCGGGTTTGATGAGGAGTTTTCACCCTGGAGTGTAAGGTTCTGAGGACAGAAACTGATTCCTCATCGTCCCCACCTCCACCCCATGTGGGCTCAGGGTGGGTGTTAGGAAGTGTAGGAGTGAGTGGCTGCCTCCCCACCCTGAGCTGGAAGCTGAGGCTGAGTTGAAGTTGGGAGCTCTGAGCTCTAGTTCCAGCACAACCATGAACTTGTGACCCTAGGTACAGTATTTGAGTTCTCCAAACCCTGTAGTGAAGGACCACATTTCCCACCCCTCCTACCTCACAGGCACTGGGAGGCAATGAAGCTGGACTGAGGGAAGAAGGCAGGGGCATGCCATGCCGCCCTAGCATCGTGGTGGCCAGCACTTCAGGGACAGCAGACTTGATGTGCACTTTCTCCTTCAGTCCCCACAACTCTGGGAGGTGAGTGTCATTTTTGGCCTCATTCTATTCTGTTGGCCTCATTCTAGGCAGCTGAGGCTCACAGAGGTTAAGCACATAGGGCTCTTGGGAAGAGATTATTCATCACCTCTAGGGTGAGGGGAACTTGGACATCAATAAACATGAAGTCCAGCTATCCCTCCAGGAGCTGGGGTATGGCCAAGACAGGGCAGGGAGTCCTACACAGGTCATTAGAGAGTAGTCTCCAGAGAGACTTACTCCTTTGCCTCTTGCTAGTGAGCAGCTCTGGCTGGGGGCTCTGCCATAAAACTGGCCCATCCAGGCAGGAGGACCCTCCCTCTTGGCACCCCAGCCTATGCTGGCCGGACAGAGAAGATGAGCCAGTCTCTGTTTTTAAAACAAACACATTGTTTTTAGTCAAAAGTAATATATGTTTGAGAACAAAGAATTTCAATTTAGAAAGTATAAAGTGAAAAGTCAAAGACCCTCCCCCAAGTTTTTCCACACATATACACATAATATGTGTATACATTATGTTATACATATATATTACATACATCTCTTTTACGTAAATGGAATTATACTATTTTATACCATCGGATTTATTTCAATCTATCGTGGAGATCGTCACACATCAGTAAATATGGCTCTATCTTAAATTTTTTAATGACTCCATTGTGCATAATCTACTTAACCAATCTCCTATTGATGGAAATTTAGCTTGTTTCCTAAATTCAATTGTTACAGATAAGACTATAGGAGCTTTCTTGTCTACTTACCCTTGAATACCGGTGGGAGCCTCTCTGTAGAATGGATTCCTAGAAGGGGAATCACTGGCTCTGAAAATCTGGGCAAATAAAACCATGATTGTTGCTGCCAAATAGTTCTCTGAGTGGCTGATCCATTTGCCTTCCTGCCAGCACTGTGCAAGTGCCCACTGGCCCACACCCTCGACTGCACTGGATACTAGCAATGTCTTTAAAATTTACCTCCTGAAATGAAAAATAAAGTTATTTCATTTCTATTTCTTTGATTATCAATAAAAACATTGTCTATTGGTATTTCTAAGAATTACTTGTTCATATTGATAAGAGTTCATTATATATTGTGAATAATAAACCTTTGTCTTTTGTAAATGTTACAAATATTCTCTCCCATTCTGTTGCGGGTTATTTGACTTTGTTTATGCTATCTTTTGCCTTTTGGGAGTTAATAATTTTAACGTCATCAAATCTAGCCATTTTTTCCTTCCATCACTTCTGGGTTTAAATTAAGGACAGCAATGGTCTGGCTCTCAGAGCTAGTCAGAGACAGCTTTGAGGTTGTGTTTCTACCTGGGCCATGACCTCAGAGCAAGATTGACAGACTAGCCACAGGGTGCGGCCGAGGGACAAGCCCAGGTCTTGGGGTCATACAGATCTGGGTTTAAATTCTGGCTTCAAACTACATATATGACATCTGTCAAGGCTTTACCCCTCTGAGCCTCTGTTTTTGTTTTTCATTCTCAAGAACATGTACCAATGCATACACACTCAACTAGTCAGGTTAAATGAGCTAAGGGCTGACATGTGCCTGGCACACAGCAAATTCCTAATACATTGTAGTCATTTCCAACATTAGTTCAATAGGTGCTGAGTAAGCAGTGTCTGCTAAGTGTCCAAAAAAAGAGTCCAGAGTGAGGAAGGTGACTTCAAAGCATGTCCCCTAAAAATGGAAGAAGGACGGGGCTCTTTAGCCTACAGAAGGAGACCCAGAGAAGTGGACATTGGTCATTTATGCCCTCCTAGATTCCATCACCCTTCTCCTAGTGAAAGGCCTTTTGGGAAACCACCTCTCCATAATTTAGTTTAGGTTAGTTTGCCTGTTCACCTATACATGATTAGAAATAAAATAGCACTAAATTGTAAAATTAGTGTAAGGAATCCCAAAAAGTTCTTCTTAATCCCAAAAAGTTCAATTTTCCATGACTATTTCAAAATACCAATGCTTAACTTCCTCCTTCTCCTACTCTTTTTCACCTCAAAGTCTTTCATATTTGCATCCAGTGCCCTAACCACAGAGCTGTCTACTTGGTAGGTCATTCAATACTGACTCATGATATCTCACCTAACTCTCTCAATGACCTGACTTAATATTATTCCAGGTTATGTAGAGGTGAAGAAACCGAGGCTCATAGAGGTGAAGTTACTTGCCTGCTACCACACAGTTAGTAAGATATTGAGCTAAAATATTTAATGTACTTAGGATAGTACACATAGCAACAGATTATTTAAGTATTAGTTCGCTGCTGTAACAAAGGAAACCAGAAAAATGTTTAAGTGGCTTAAAGAGAAAAAAGATTTCTTTCTAGTTCTGCTCATTCAGACCCAGATTACTTCCTTCTTGCTGCTCTGCCATTCGTGACCCCAGTGTCATGAGCCAAGATGGCTGCTCAAAGTCCAAGTTGGCTCTTTTTTTGTTTGTTTGTTCTTTGTGGAGTGGAGCCTGGATCATAGACACCTACACATGTAGCTCTCGAGGACAAAAGAGTGAGGAGGTGAGCACACCCAATGTTTTTAGGCACCAATAAATATATCCCTTCTGCTCAGATTCTTTTGACAAGAATTTAATCACATGACCATGAGCTACAAGGAAGCCTGGGAAATATGGTTTCTAGCTGGCAACCATGCGTTCATCAACAACTCAGTTACTATTAAAGATGGGAAGGCTGGATTTTTGTGGACAACCAGTACTCTCTAACGCAGTGAGTCTTAGTAATAAGTGGCTCAGTTAAGATTAAAACCCAAGTGTTCTATGCCCCAGGGTACTTGGTGGGAGTGGAGGAGATGTCAGAGGCCTGAGTCCTATATAAAGAAAACGTAGAAGAGTTGGTACCAATCAGTCAGTACTGTGAATGAGCACCTCAGGTAATTCACTTCCCTTCTTTGAGTCTAAGTGTCCTTGTCTGTAAAATGGGGACAATAATGGGACTTACCCATGGGTGGTTGCTGTGAAAGCACTTACCAAAGTTCATGACACATACTGGGTACTCACATGGTGTAATGGAGGGCGGAATTTAGACATGAGCACAGGGAAGAAGGAAATTCCAGGGGACATGACAATGTGTGCAGTGGCCAAATGGCATAAATGAATAGGGAATGGCAACAAATCCAGTACGGTTATCATGTAAGGTGGATGATCAGACAGGCAGGGGATATGTTTGAAGTAGGCAAGAGGGATGACCCTTGAGTGGCAGACTGAGGAGCTTGAATTTGATCCTATTGGTAATGGGCAGCCATAAAATATATGAGCGAGATGGGAAAAGATAGATTTGTGTTTTGTAAAGATCACTCTCACTGCTATGAGTAGAATAGATTGGAGAGGGGCACAAGGGAGAAAAAGAGAGTACTGAGAAGGCTGTCACACCGATTCAGGTAGAGATGAGGGCCAAAGGACAAGTGGTGGCAAGGTGAGCTAGGTGGGAGAGATGGTAAAGACAGAAGAAATATTTTGGGTCATTTGGAGTTGACATCCAAGTAGAAGCAGGCCAGGTAAATGAGTAAGCACTCAGTAGTGAGGTCTGGACTGAGAATAAACATTTTGGAATTATTAGCATGTTTGTAGTTGCCATAAGAATAATGATGCCCAGTAATGAAAGAAAGTGAAAAAAGGCAAACCTTGGGGAGCGCAGACATTTAAGAGAAGGGAGGAACAGAGACTGAGAAGGAGCAGTTGGGAAGGCAGAAGGAGAGACAGCAAAGAAGATGCCTTGCAAGCCAAGGGAGGTGGTCAGTAGTGTCTAATGCTGCTGAAAAGTCAAATAAAATTAGGGCTGGAAAGGGGCTACTCAATTTGACCACAAGGAAGTGAAAACCAGCACTGGCCTCTAGAGCAGTTTCAGGGGAGTAGACGGCGGGAGTCTGGCTTCAGTGCGTCAGCAGGAGTTGAGAAAAGAGGAAGAAGAGTCTGCAAAGGTCAGTGACTTCTTTAAGCCATCTTTGAGACCTCTTTTCGTTGGCGGAATGATCCACATCCGGGCTTCTTCTGGGTATTACTCTTGGGTTTGGCCCAGATAGCGCCTGCAAGAGGTGGAGTGCAATACTCACCTTTGCTCAGGAGGTGGCAGCACCACACCAAGCAACCCCACCTGGACCAAATCCTGGCTGTGACCTTGAGCAAGTCCTGCTTTCTGGTTGGCAAACTAGGGATGATGACGAACCCAACCCTATCTCGGGTCACTGGGAATCTTTAAACGAGTGTGATTGTGTCTTACGGCCTTATGGGCAGATTTAGTTTAGGGGTAGGCAGTGGGGTCAGGTTCAGAAGTAGAGGGAGGGGATCCAGACTGGATGAGCCTAGGGGATTGCTTGTGGTCTCACAAAGACTGGACAGAGTTAGGAAAGCTGAGGGAACCGAAGCTCACAGAGAGGGGAAATGACTTTCCTAGAGTTACACCCTTCAAACAGGCAAAGGCATCAAACCCAAAATTTGGAAAAGAATTATCTATTTAATATATTTTGTGAAGCATTGAAGTTGCATCATGGGAAATAATCAGAACTTTGTGGGACTTCTTTGGCACTATGGTGTGGTTTGTGTTTTCTGCACTTAGGACTTCGGAAAATGTCCCTCTCGGGTCCCTGTTTAACCTTCACATTTGTAGAGTCCTCTCACATCTACCGCTCCCTCCTAGAGATGACCCGGGGCAGGTTAAGGACCTGAGAGGAGGAAGGCTACCCAAGGACAAGCCTGGGGGTCAAGAGACATGGGCTCAGCTCTGAGATCCACCCTGCCGTACTTGGACTCAGTTTCTCCATCTGCAAGATGTGGCTGTTGGACCAGCCAGTCCCTGGGAGCCTTGGCAGCTCTGACTTTTTATGAAAACTTCTGTTTGTCCTTGAGCTTCCCTGACCACCCCCTAATGTTTCCTCTCCCCTGCTCTCACTATCCCATTTCTGTTTTGTTCTTCACAGCACTTATCACTCTCTGAAATTATCTTGTTTTTTGTTTATTTTCTGTCTAGACAGTAATCCACTGTCTACTCCATGTGAACAGGGACTTTGTGAGTTTGAGAGAGCCACTGTGACCTTGGCACCTAAAATAGTGCTTGGCACATAGAAGAGATGAACAAACAATTGTAAAATAAATGAATGAAGGGCAGAGGACACAGCCTTTTACTCGGTGAGGTGAGCCCTGGAGTCCCTATTGCTCAACCTATGAACTCAGTAGCTCAGTTCTGCTACTTTCTGTGTCTTTCTGTTTCTCTCTCTCTCTCTCTCTCTCTCTCTCTCTCTCTCTCTCTCTCTCTCTCTCTCTCTCTCTCTCTTTCCCTCTCTCTCTCTCTCCACCCCCCACCCCCGCCTCCTCCTCTTCTTCCCTGCTCCGCCCCTAGACACACTGGTTATAATTTTAATTAATGGGTTTTCATGGCGGGGTGTCCTGGCCCTAAAAGACCAGCCTCCTTCCTGGCTCCAAGCTAGCACTGCAACTCCAAGCCAAGGTCTTTACTGACGCCTTGTGGCTGTGGGCACACATAACAGGGACCAAGAGGATTCCCAGGTGGGAGATAATTGATCCCAGGTGGCTCTGCTTCCCTCTTATCCTGCCAAACAGCATTTATTAATCACCCTTGTGACCAGCCTTGTACAGGGGATGGTGATGACTGCGGACAAGAAACATGTGTTCTTAATGGGCTCCAGGAGCCGAAGTGACACCTGGAAAAGGACTGGGGCAGGGTGGGGGGAGGCCAGATGGGGGGGTGTCGTGGGGTCCAGGAGGGAGGCTGAGGGGAGTCTGGTGGGAGAATGGGTCTGAAGTAAGTGCAGAGCCCACCCAGGTTCTAAGCAGTCTGGGCAGCCTGGGTCTCAGGCCTCAGGATCCTCCCCCCGGGGTGTCTACTTCCGGGCTATCTCCCCCCACCCCGCTCCAGGAAATCATGGGTGTCTCCCACCACTTTAGAGGCTGTGTAGGAAAAAAAAAAAAAAAAAAAAAAGGAAGAAAAAAGGAGGTGTCTGGTATTCAGAGAAGCCATTTCGGATGAAAACGAAGATGTTTCAGGATTATTTAAAGAATGTTCTGCTTTGCAGTATGCAATGTAAACCTTTGGCTTCACTGCTTCGGGCAAAATCCACCTTACTAGCTGTATTAGTCAGGTCTTGCTGTGATAATGCTGGGAAACAAACTAGCACCAAACCTCAGTGGCCTACAAAACCAAATATTATGTCACACTCCTCAGTCTCTAGGTCAACTGCAGTTCAGTTGATGTTAACTGGGCCAGGCTGGCCTCCTGACTTCGAGTCTGGTACAGGTCTACGCCACGTGACTGAATTCTGGACCTAGGATGAAGAAACAACAGCTATCTGACCCTTCTCACGGTGGAAGAAGGAAGTACCAAGAAGCCTGGCAGAACTTGCCATGCCCTTTATGGCCTTACCCTTAGGATAATAAGCACACTGTGCTTTACCCCACATTCTACTGGCCAGAGTAAATTCCATGGCCAAGCCCAAAGTCAGTGGGTGGTGGAGTGGATGCTGTGGTGTACGGATGCCCCCTTCAGGGCCAAAGCATCCATTCCCCAGCTGCCTACTGGGAAGCTCAGCTGCTGACTCACAACTGTCACTCAGTGGAAATTGCCCTTGGCCGTAGGGAACTACCTCACCCAACATCAGGCCCTTCCCAGGGCCAGCAATTGGCTGATTCATGGAACCAAAGGCTGCCTCCTTTCCTCAATTTAGCACAACTCCGACTATCTAAGCTTCAGAACTCCTTAAGATGAGCAGATGCCTCAGTGGAATCCACATTGCAGATCAACTTCTCCCTCTGCCCAGTCCTTCCTTCCTAACATCCTTACAGACAAATCACCTGAGAGCACTCCCCAATAAACCTGCGCAGCACTCTGTCTCAGAATCTGTCTATGGGAAACCCATTGTAAGACAGGTAGGGAATGATACTCTGCCCAAAGGTAGCTATGCTAACGATGAGGAAGACTTCCAGACAAATAATATGATCTAATGCCATCATTAAAAAATGTATCGTGAAGACAGATCTGACTTATTTTTGGCTGCAACAAAATCCTGAGTACATGCTCAACAAGTGTGCAGGGTGAGAACTGACGCCACATTCTGAGAGGTTTCTATTTTATGGTTGCAATGATTTTATCTTTTACACTGGAGTTGCAAATAAGTTATGTTGTAGCAAAGGTTCTGGGGCTAAAAAAAAAAAGGTTTCCAAACCACGTGGTTCCGTGATGGCTAGACATGTGTCTGAATCTGTCTAGCTGAGATGGGGCAAGCCCCAGAAAAAAATTCTCAGCCCTGTGCATTTATAGCAGAAAGGGACTAGATTGGTGGGTCAAACCAATTCAAGTGTTATGTGCTGAGTTATGACTGCCCATAACTCATGTACTTGGGGGTTAGGACCTCCAAGACCTCAAAATGTGACTGTATTTGGAGATAGGGCCTTTAAAGAAGTGATTGAGTTAAAATGGGATTGTTAGAGTGGGCTCTAATCCAATATGACTGGTATCCTTACAAGAAGAGGTGATTAAGGGAGGGAGGGAGGGAGAGTGGGAGGGAGAAGGAAAGAGAGAGGGAGGGAGAGAGAGAGAGAGAGAGAGAGTGCAGATGTGTATGCTCACCGAGAAACATCATGTAGAGATGGAAGAAGACCATTTACAAGCCAAGGAAAGAAACCTCAGAATGAAACCAACCCTGCTGACACCTTGATCTTGGACTTCTGGCCTTCAGAACTGTGAGGAAGTAAATTTCTGTGGCTTAAGGTACCCAGTAGGTACCATTTGTTATGATGGCAGCAGCAAACTAAAACACCAGGGTAGTAGCTTTCACAATCCTTTCGCACACAGAGGTAGGTGGAAAAGGAAAATGTATCACTCAGCTTCTCAGAGGGAAAACCAAGAAGTTGTCTGAACAACCGGAACTGTCCAAAGTGCATGAAATACGTTATCTAAATTGGGAAACACACAGCATGGTTTTCTTTGATCTGCAAGAGTATAAAAATTACGAGATTCAGAGCCCCCCACATCTACGTGAGCTGACCTCTGCATCATTGCAGTCCCAGGCTGCTTGCTACAGCTTCTGAGTCTGGGCCTCAGGAGGCCATCTAGCTTCTGCTTTTGCTCATTTGTCACATGAAGAAGCCCAGTCTAATCTACTGGAGCATGAGAAGCCACATGGAACAAAGACAAGCCATCCCACGTGTGGACCAACCAGGTTGCTGATAGCCAATGCCAAATACAGGATATGTGAGTAAGGCCGTCATAGACCATCCAGCCCCAGTCAGGAAGCCAGATGATTGCAACCGCGTTGGTGATCGCAGGTGAGACTAGCAGCACTGCCCACCCACAGCATCAAAAGTAAATAAGAGGGTTGTTATTTTAAGTTTTAGGGTGAGTTGTCACATGGCAATAAATGGTACACTAAGCTAAAAGTATATCTGCTCTCAAGGACATATTTGATGACAGTCTGGGGACTCCCGTGGCCACCTGCAAGCCCTCCTTGCTGAGCCAAACAAACTTAGAAGATAAAGAGAGGTAAGTGCATTGGTTAATTGTGCACCTGTTTTCCTCAGGGGCTGGATGACCTCAGGGCCATAACTGAGTCTCCTGCATTAGTTCATCCTGTGTATTGTGCTGAGCCAGGAGCAGACATAAAGCAGGTGCTTCAAAGACATATACTCAATTAGTGAAATGCTATGGGGCTTGTCTACGTTACCAACATCTCCTGCTCTCCTAACTGGTCTCCCTGCACCCAGACTTGCTCCCTCATATCCATCTTCCGTCCTAGTAAGAAAACTTTGTAAAATGCAAATCTATCCTGGGTTGATTCCTGATCAAAATTTTAATTGGCTCCCCCACTGCCCTCGTGGTTAAGCCCTGTCTCTTGGGAATGAGTGATGAAATCCTGCAAACCTAGACCTCTGTCTAATTCTAAAGTCCCATCTTGCACCACTCTCTTCCTTGCCGTCTGGGCCCCGGTCACAGGGGTTTCTTTCTGTTCCTTTCATGTGCCACAATCCCTAGTGCCTCTAGACCTTTCCATGTGCTATGCCCCCTAGCTGGAACATTCACCATTGTCCAGTACCCTGTCTGGCTAAATCCTGTTCATGCTTCAGTACAGTTAGCTGGCCATTTTGCCTGACTTGGGACATGTCAAGAAATGTGAATCTACATAAGTTTCTGGGCAGTGGTTAATGATTTGGCCGGTTGGTCAGGGACGCGGGAAGCACAGAATTGAAGGATTAGTGATAAGAAAGACTTGGGAAGAGTACGTAGATGGATTTTCAGAAATGGGCAGAGTGTGCAGATATTTCTATCCCAAGTGAAATATCACCAAAGAGCATCCATGGCAGAAGAGGCTCTTGATAATCAGAAGGCTAAGATGGCACGTCCCATGGCCAGTAGCCATCCTCTTTCTGCAGTCCTATTAGTGTGCGCTCAACATGCTCTTGTACAACGTGATGATTGTTGCAAGAATGGAGACTACTCGTAGGTTCAACAATATGGACTTACCTCCCCAAGGTTGATCTGGCTAATGCCATTATTGTATATCCAACCTACCACCAGCAGAGACAAATGTTGAATACCCAATATATCACCATTGAGAAGGGATTCATCGAGTTACCTGGTGCCAGGTTGATTCCACTGGATCCTTTCCATCATGGAGATGGCAGAGATGTACCCTCATTAACAGCCAGAATCTAAGGCTTTGGGAACCAGTGGTAGCGAGAGTGGCTCTCTCACTAGTACGCCAAATAACCCACCACATTAATTTTCTGTGGGTGCCATAACAAAGTACCATAAACTTAGTGACTTAAAAGAACAAAATTTATTCTCTCACAGTTGTGGAGGCCAGAAGTTCATCAGCTTCACTGGGCCTAAATCAAGGTGTCAGCAGGGCTACACTCCCTTCAGAGCTCTAGGAGAGAATTCATTCTCTGACTCCTCCAGTTTCTGGTGGCTGCTGGTATTCTTTTGCTGTGGCCACATGACTCCAGTTTCTGCTTCCATATTGCCTCCTCCTCTTCAGTGTGTGTGAGACCTCCCTCTGTCTCTCTCTTAAAAGAACACTTGCGAGTGGATTTAGGGCTCACTGGTTAATCCAGGATAATCTCCCTCATGTTAAGGTCATTAATTTAATCACATTTGCAAAGACCTTTTTTTCCTTATACGGTAACGTTTTACAAATTTCAGAGAGTAGGACCTGATAACTTTGGGTGGACATTATCCAGGCTACTACACCCACTCCCAAAACTTTTGCTTCTTGTCCCCTCAATGCTGGGCTCTGCTAGTTTGGAGGTCTTAGTTCTTAAGGGAAGGGAAGCAATGCAGTTTTCACTGAATTGACCTTAAAACTTCTAACTGGCTATTTTGGGCTCCTCAAGCCACTAAACAAACAGGCAAAGAAAGAGTTAACATACTGGCTGCCTGACTGGTCCTCATCACCAAAAGGAAATCGGGGTGCTGTTACATAATAAGGGTAAGGGGGACTATATCTAGAGCCCAGGGCATTTTCTAGGATTCCTTTTATTATTTCGTTGTACAGGAGTAAAAGTTAACAAAAAGCTATTGCACCCAAAATCAGACAGGACCACTGAGGATTTGGAGCCTTCAGGAATGATTCCTTAGGTCACTCTACCACATGAAGAACTCTAACCAGCTGCGGCCCTGGCTAAGGGCAAAGAGAATATAGAAGTAGAAAAAAGAAGACATAGATGATAGCTAGATATTTAGGGACTTGATAGCTAGATGATAGATGATTAGATGATAGATGGATAGATGGATGGACAGATAGATGATAGACAGACCAACCAGCAGATACACAGTATAGATCAACTACGGTACTGTGACCAGTTACTGGCAGAAGGTCTATTGCAGCTATAAATATTTTCTTCCTTGTTTGGCGTTTGTGTGTGTAAGTGTGTGTTTCTATTAAGTAATTTACTTTTTCCTCCCTCTTCCTTTTCCCCTATTATTTTATATAAAGATTGTACTTGCTACCTTTACAGTTTAGGGTTTAGTTGCAGGTGGGATTGTTCCTGAATTAGAGGAGTAATTAACATCACCCAAATGTGGATTCAGCAACTAACTCCAGGAGACAGATACACCTATTGGATGGTGGAACTTTGTGTTTTTCCTATTTGGGGTGAGAGAGTTAGAGTGTCTTCATTTGTATGCAAGATAGCTTCATCTTATTAGGTGGAAGATACTGTTGCTATATGTGTGAGCTGATGTGTTTGGATACAGTGTCCAAATGGGTGGAGTTATTTAGCTATTGTACTTGCTACCTTTACAGTTTATTGTACTTGCTACCTTTTAGTTCCAAATGCAGCCTTCTGTGCTCTGCTCTGGGATACTGGGGCTGGGACTCTACAAACCACACTATTCCTTCGTTAGCTGGCTTTGACAATAAGGGGCACTAGGGAAAGACTGAAAGGCAGGAATGGAGACTTCCTTTTCCCTCTGCTTACTAGCTTTGTCAGCAATAGCCTGGTAGCAAGAGTTGATCAGTTGATCACAGCCTTCAGTTTTTCTGCACTCCCAGACAAGCCTCGCTGTGTCCCCTAAGAGGTACTAGCACCAGCCAGACAGCATCCCCTCTTCAGACCTCTGAGCCCAGCACTGTAGGGATCCCCCAATCAAGCTTGTGGGTTCTGCTAACCCCAACCTCTTCCCTATATTCCTGGGGCTTCCTGCAGTGATTTTTCTCCAGATTATCTCAGTGTTCTTTTTTGTTCTTTCAATCTACCTACATCAGTGTAACCCATTTCAGTATAGTAACTTCTCTGTTGAAAAGTCTAGTGTAATTTCTGTTTTCCTGACTGATACAAAGTATTAGGAAAGTGGCACTCGCTTTTCACAGGGATGTTAAGCCAAAAGAAAGTAAAATTGGAAGTGTCAGGGGGGTCACCATGAGAGGTCAGCCTGCCTGAGAGGAAGGCTGAGACAGAAGAGAGATGGCTGACACATTTTAGCACTTAGATCTAGCTACACATGAAGCTCAACCTCGCTCCTGGATTGTTTAGTCATCTGGGCCAATTAGTGTTATTTTTTACTTAAGCCATAACGGGTTGAGTGTTTGTGGTTACAACCAGAAGAGTCCTGACTAATCCAATCTCATTTCGCCCCACACCCAGCACCCCACCCCACAGCCACCAAATAGCCAAGGCCAACCACCTCCTACTGAAAACTTTAATGAAACCAATAAGTTAATAAGTTAACAAAGTGAGGTACTTGCATATCTGAGAACTGGATTGGTGGGGAACCTTGATCATGGAAGGGGGGGGCTTCTTCCCAAGTCTCCTTTGGTCATAGGGCAATCCCATTTTCCTACCCCTCTCCACAGCTCTGTCTCTGAGGGGCCGAGGGTTGGCTCTCTGGAGACAGTGCAGTGCGGGTGAGGTGAGCCAGGACAGGCTCCATCCAGGGCATGACGGTAACATGCAGAGGGGATGTTGTGGCAGAGGCTGGGCACTATGCAGCTGAGCAAGATCCAACCCCATCCCTGGCGCTGGTGCATGCAGGTCCCCAGTCATGAGATGCAGGTGGCTGAGCCTGAGCCCCTTGTTCACGGGCAGCCCACAGAGAGTCACCCTAATGACCCACTATCCACCACTCTCCTGCTACCTGCATTGACTTTGCAGAAGAGGGACAAGACAAAGGGGTAAGATACCAAAGAGGTGCTGAGGGCCTGGAGTAGATAGATGCTTATGCCAGTATGGTGGCTGCCAACTAAAGTGAAGAGCGAGGTGTAGGAGAGGAAACAGCAAATGTGAGTGCCAAATGCACAGTTGGTGCCTGCAAATCGGTAGTTGCTAGATGCACTATTATTCTCTCTGGGAGTTACAGTGACTAGGAAGGTGGCAAGCCTAGATAGAAGCAGGCCTGATAACCACCCTGGGGAAGGACCTGGGGTCTTTCCAATGCCATCCAGACCCCAGAGGCCTAGGCCTGAGTCATGCTGTGGGGACACTGAGGAGGGACCTTTCAGGCAAGGCAGAGGCTCCTGGACCAGTGAGGAGTAGATCTCCTTGAGAAATGGGAGCTGGTAAAGTTCTGGGGTGGGGCCTGGAGAGACCTGAAGTCGCTTCAGAGCTCCCTCTCCTACCTGGATGGAGTGGGGGGCTCCTCCTAGTGGACATCACCCTGCAAGACCAGTCCACTGGCATCAGCTGCAGAGGCCCAGGAAAGGCTGAATGCTCTGTCCTCCTGTCTCCACAGGTGTGATTGTGTCAGTGTGAGTGTGAGAGACGTTCTGCATGGCTGGGGAAACTAAAGAGGCATGTTTGTGTGACCATGAGAGCATTGTCTGCGGGAGGTTTTTTGGGGGGGGAACGACAGATGCTGTCGAAGGCATCTGGAGGGCCAAAGGGGGGAATGGACATCCAACAGGAAGAGGGAGACGTTGGGAGGGGACACCGCAAAAGAGAAGGCCCAGGCACTGCCTTTGGAGGAGGCGAGAGGAACAGGCCCCATGCTGGGTGGCCAGGGGTTGATAAGCCAAAGAATGGAAATGGGGGTCATGGCTAAGCAGCCTGAGACCAGCTACTGCTGGGGGCCCATCTCCCAATGGAAGATGGGCAGAGGGACCCCATAGGGGTCCCCAAAGTTGCATATTTAACATAATTTGCATATATGCTGCTCACCTGCCTTATGGCAGGGTCCTGTGCTTGTGGGTACCTGTGGGGGCACCTTGGGCCCACCCCGAGGGGGCGGGAACTTGGCGGGAGGACTTCCCTGCTCTGTCTGAAGGGCGGGCCAGAGACCTCGCCTTGCATAGCTGGAAGCTGGGTCAGGGCCCAGAACCCCAGGGCCCCGCTCCCACTCCCGAGGCAGTGCCCCTGCCAGGCAGGCCGTGTCGGGCCTTGATGGAACGCGCAGGGCACTGGGGGGCCCAGAAACCAAAGGGCAGCCGCTGCTGCTGCCCTTCGTGCTGCCTGGCATCTCATGCTCCGGAGGTGGGTCGGGTCGCTGGCACCTACAGTGGGCATCTCGCCCACCCAGGCAGCTCAATACTGTGCGTGGCCTCTCCTCCGGCGAGGGAGTGAGTTCAAGTAAGAGAGGAATCCCGAGACCTCCGGAGGCGGGTCCCAGCGCCAAGCCAAGGGGCTGGGCTAGTGCGGCCCCGCCCCTGAGAAGCCCCTCAGTCCATGTTGGTGCTGACCGAGCGGGAGATGCTGAGCGTCTGTGCGGAGACGGAGATGTCCTCGTGGTCCACAGGACTGTGGTAGTCCGAGGTGATGTCCGGGTCGAAGAGCGGCACTTGCACGGTGCCCAGGCTAGCCGAGGTGCCAGAGCGCAGGCAGCGCGAGTAGAAACCCAACAGCACGTCCAGTTTGTGCTCGATGGACTGCACCTGGGGGCGGAGCGCGGCTGGAGGCGGGGCTTGGGGCCGGGGCGGGGCGAGGCTGGAGGTGGGGCTTGGGAGGCGCGCGGCTAGGAGGCGGGGTCTAGGCGGGACCGGAGACGGGATTCGTCTGGGAGGCGGGCCTTGTCCCGGGACCAGCGCATCTGGGAAACGCGGCTGCTCCCGGAGGAGGTGCGACAAGAAAGGCGAAGCTTGGCTGGAGGGCGGGACGAAGCTGGGAACCTGAGGCTTATTCCCGAACAAAATTTATTTGTGACTGGTTGGGATATTGCCAAAGATCAAGAGACAACGGAGGCGGGGTTAAATGAAGTAGGTAGGACTTAGAGGAGTTTATGAGACCTGGAGCAGGGTTTGGCAGGAAAGGGTGGGTTTATCGCGGCCGTTTAGCAGGAGTGGGCGGGCTTCCTGAAGGGCGGGGCAAATCCTGAAAGGCTGGGGTTGGGGTGTGCGAGGCAGTGGATGCCTGAACCCTGCTTGGGCCTCCTCCGCCAATGGGTGCTCTGGGCTGCGGCTCCAAGAAGCGCACCCTCCCCTCGGGCTTGTCCCGGTGGCCTTCCAGAGCCTCTCGGTCGACGGTCGACGACTAGCTCTGCTACACCTATGAAACGCCCTCGCATACTCACCTGCTTCTCCACCTTGACCACGCGTCCCATCATACTGATTTCATCCACCGCCTCCGTGTCCGAGGGCCCCTTGTCGCCTTTCTCCCGCGCCTTCCGGTCCCCGGGACCCCTGCCCACAATCTGGTCCACCCTGTGGAGAAAGAGAACTGTCAAAGGGCCCGGACACATTCCACCCCTCCCTCCCACAAGAACTGGAGGTAGCCTGACGAAAGGGGAGATACAGCCTGCACCAGTGAGAGAGGCAATCTGAGAAAAGGGACAATTTTGCCCTGCCAAATGGAGACCGAATGGGTGGAGGGACCCGGCCACTGCTTTCAGGGTTTTCCAACTAGCCAAGCAAAGGCACCACACTCGAGCATGACAAGTAAAACTGCTTAATGGGAGGAAAGGTGGGAAATGGTGGACTGGGAAAAGAGGGAAAGACAGTGGAAATGTGAATTATAATGTGGACAAAGCTGAAGCTGGACCCGCCTTATTTTTCTGCTATCCTTTAAAGCAAAATTCTTGAAAGTGTTATTTCTACCTTCTAGCTCCAATTTCTCTTCTATTCTCCTATTCTCTCCAAAGCCTACCCTAATCAGGCTTTCATTCCACCACTTCACCAAAACTACTGTGTCGAGATCCCAAATGATCTCTATGTTGCTAAATTTGATGATCACCTCCCAATTCTCATTATATTTGACCTATTAGCGGCGCTGGTCACATCCGAGCACCCCTTCTTCCTGCACTTTCCTTCGGATTCCCAAACACCACCCTCTCCTTGTTCTACACCTCACTGATTCTCAGCCTTCTTTGTTGGTTCCTCCTCTATCTCCACAACCTATAAACATTGCAGGACTCATGGCTCATTCCTGGGACCTCTGTTCTCCATTTACTCTAAGTGATGTCTTCGGTTCCAGATGTTTAACTCCTCTATACACTGTTAACAAGAAATCTTTATCTCCAGCCCATACCTCCCTGCAAACTCCACACTCCTCTAACTGCCAGATTAACACTCCATTTAGATGTCTGATAGGCATCACAAACCCAACACATCTCAACTTTCCTGATTTAAACTGGCTCCACTCATTGCCTTCCCTTGTCAATAGACAGCAACTTTTTCTTCTTGCTCAAGCCCAAAGCTTTGACTTCACTATTGACTTTTTTTTTTCTCTTATGCCCCATCAGAAAACCCTATCAACTCTATCTTCAAAATATATCTAGAACCTGACCATTTCTTCCCACCTCCACTGCCACCACCCTGGTCCAAGTCCCCATCATCCATCATCTCTTGCCTGGATGTCTGAAGTAGCATTCTTGTTTGTCTCCCTGCTTCCACCCTAGCTCCCTCATAGGCCATTCTCAACTCAGCACTGGGGTGATCCTTTTAAAAATATCACTCAGATCTTGTGAGTCCTTTGCTCAAAGCCCTCCAATGCTTGTATTGCACCCTGGATGAATGCCAACATCTTTGCAGGGCTTTATACAGTCTAAGTGTCATTAACCTCCTAACCTCATCTGCTGCTTCTCTCACACCAGGACAGGAACACTGGGCTCCTTGCTGACTCTTAAACGACACCCAAGCCCCTGCCCATCTCAATAATTTGGCACTTGCTCTTCCCTCTGGAAACTATTTAAACAGCCTCACCTTCAGTTTTTCTCAAATATCACCTCTCCTATTTAAAATCGCAAACCCCAACGCCCTAGTCCTTATTTTTTTCTTTAGCATTTATCATCATCTGACATATCCTAGTTTCACTTATTTATCAGCTGTTCTCCTTCCACTAGAACAAAGGCTCCATGAGGGCAGGGAATCTGTTTTGCTTTCCAGCATATTCCCAGTCTGTCAAGTAACAAATACCCAATGATTATTTCTGGAGAGAACAAATGAATGAAAGGCAGTGAGAATTCAGGCCACAGGAGAAGGGAAAGGTGTAGGTGATTAGGGTCTTGATGTGAGAATTCTTCGTATATGCTGGGCAGAGAGAAGTGCCAGATTCCAGGAGCAAGAGGTAGGCAGCATTGAGGATAATTTTCTTATCCTCTTGGGAAATGAGGAGTCACTGATTATTTTAGGCCTGTTATTTTTGGACCAAGAAACATTCCAAAGACGTCCCCTAAGGCGTACATGTCAATATGGTTCTCACAGAGGACCTGCCAACTGGTTCGTTCTTCAGGTTCAAAGTAGGTGCGGGATCTGGGCTCAGCCACGAGAAACTCCAGCTCCCGCAGCGGCCCCTAGGGGGCGCTCGGAGCTTCGTTCGAGCACCGGCGGACAGGCTCGGGCCTGCGGCCCTTGCGCGCAGTCTGGGGTGGCGGCCTCCCTGCCCCGCTCCCCCGTCCGGGGCGGGCGCACGCACCGAGCCTGCAGGCTCTTGATCCGGCCCAGCATGTCCAGATGCCCAGCTGAGTACTGCTCGATGACGTCCTTCACGTCGTACGGTCGCAGGGTCTCCTTGAATTTCCTTTTGGCCACCAGGAACTTCAGGATCCTGTCGGGGGAGGGGTTCTCAGAGGGAAGGTATTCTTTTCCAGCCCCTCTCTATCTCTTTGCTAGCTCCTGTTCAGCACCGGGGCACCTCCTGCTTGGGCCACTACAAACAGTCTCCGCTGGGTCTCCTGGTCTGCCCACCATGCTCCTGTCCCAGGACCCTCTAGGCTTGCTTGGCATTTTTCTTTCATGTGCCTATATCTGCAGTCGCATTAGCCTGGGAGGGAAGGGGTCTGGGCTTGGTTGCTCTCTGCTAGATGGGACACAGGGCAGGCATCTGTGAACCCTGTTGCTGATGACAGCTTAAAGAAAGATATTTTTGCATTAACTCCACAAATACTGGCTGTGCTGGACCCTTGATACCCAAAAGAGCATCAGATCCAATCCCTGGCCTCTGGAAGCCTTGTCTGAGGTGGGAGACAGAGGGCACAGACAATTATGGGGGGATAGCCATGTCAAAGAATGGAAAAAGAGGGCTGGGGAGCATGAGAAGGGAGACCTCGGCTGGGAAAGTCAGGGGACAAGTCTTGAGAATAGTACTTTCCGGTCCCAGTGCAAAAAGACGGAGATAAAAGGGGAATTTCTGGACACGGGAGGCATGGAGGTGTGTGAGTGAGGGTCAGTTCAAAGTAGCCAGAGCAGGAAGGGAAGGAAAAGTGTTAATTCACAGGAGGGGGCGGGGCATATGAGAAAACAGGGAAAGAGACTTCCTTGAGAAGGGAGGCTGGGGGAGCATACTCTGGCAAGCCCTGAATCCCTGGCAGAGATTGTGCAAAGGTAGGTTGGGGCATTGGGGAAGGGGGCAGGTGGTGTACTCTGCTTTAGCATGACCATTCTGCTAGCCATGGAGGGAGGGATGAAGCTGAGAACCTGAGGCTTACTCCCTGAAAGAAACTGGCAGGAAGACCAGCTCGAGGGGATGGCCCTGAGCTGGAAGGGGACAGTGGGGTTGAGCTACAGGACAACTTTGAGCAATTCAGGACTGAAAGGGACTGAAAGGCTCCAAAGTCTGAGTCCAGGATGACTCCCATGGATGGTGGGAGGAGGGATAGTTTGGGGGCATGCTGAGTGTGAAGGGTCTGTGGGATGGCCACGGAGTGTTGACCTGGACCAGGTGGCAGCTCAGGCACTGTGTTCCAGAAACTAGTCACTTGGAGGGGAGAGACAGGATATACAAAAAGACAGTGGGGAGAGGCCTCAGATTCTCAGGGTGGGGGTGTACAGTTGACTGATTTAAAAATGAACACAAAGGGAAGAGGCTTGTGGGCAGGTGCGTCAGCCAGGGAAGAGAGGAGGTGAGTCTGGAAGACCTGGAGGTAAAGGGGCCTTTGGAGCTAGAGCTGCAGGCTGAAGATGGAGACCAGGCCAGGACTCCATGCCAAGGAGCTTGGGGGTTAGATCCATGGCTGAGCCATGGTTAAAGGGTTTAGGAGACTCTGGTCCCCCCTTAACTGTCAAAGCAAGGAGACAGCCAGTAGAGCCAGTAGGGCAAGGACTTTCAAGCTTTTTGACCAAGTCCACCATAAGAAATATATTTTACATCAGAAACCACTATACACAAACATGCACACAAACACATAACTGAAACATTGTTTCATAAATATTATTTACCCTTACTACCAGGATGCACGCTGATATTTTCTATTCTATTCTTTTTTTAATGCTGACCATGGCCCACTAAATTGCTTTCACTAAGTTGATTTCAAATTGTTGGTACCTGTGGTTTGAAAACCACTGTTCTAGAGGAAGTCCTGGAAAGACAGAGAGGCTGAGGTCAAGATACCCAAGAAGAGAAAGTTCGAGGCATATAGATAGAGGGAACAGGCACTTAAGACAAAGACGCAGGGAGAAGCAGGCAGATGCTGATACGTAGCTAGAGAGAGAGAAATAAAAGCCTGACATAAATTGAGCAAGAGGAGAGAGAAGCAGAGAGGACACTGTGGGTGCGAGGAAAGGGATCGTGATGGGCAGCCGTGCCCCCTGCCCACCCAGCCAGTCCTCTGGGTGTAAGAGTATAAGCAAACCCTGCTAGGAGCCATATGCCACCTCCCTACCCCACGTACACTCCAGGGTCCCCGCCAGCCAGGCACCGACAAGGGTGCCAGGCGGGCAGCAGCTGGTGTGCCCGGGAGTTAGGCCAGGTCTGCCATGAGGGCAAGCCCCAGATGGGGAGCAGCAGTGGGCAGCAGATGGATGTGAGGAGCACCTCAGGTCTCAGTCTCACCTGACGGAGCGGATGACCGTCTTCACAGCGGGCATGACTTCGTCCACTGTGAGCTCACACTGGTAGCTCTTCTCCTCTGCCACATCCTCCGAGGGGCCCTCTGGAAAGTCAGGGGGCCCAGGTGGTAGCAGCAGAAAGGACTACTCCCTCCCCCACCACCATGTGCCTAACGACCCTTAGAGGTCCCGACAGGGAGACAGAGGCCCAGAAACGTCCCAGAACCTTTCTAGGGGCACAAGGCAGACCAAGTTCCAGCCTTGCTTGCTGCCCTACCCAGGGCAGAAATCTCATTTGTCGCATGCCCATCTCCCTATGCTGAGTTGGAATAAACACCCGCCTGCTGGCTGGATGTGGGAGCTGCTTTAGGGCACATCTGGTTTGGCCCCGGGGCAAACGGCACAGAGCCCTGGAGAAAGCCCCACTAGTCCCACCACGCAGAACAGTGAGTCCCAGAGAAAAGGAGCTTGCAGCCTCTGCACGTAATCATACACAGTCTTATCCTTCAGCCAAGAGGGAAGAAAGCTCAAGGGGCCAGTTTCCATTGCCTAGCTCTGCTACCGGGGAAATCCTTAAATCAAGTCGTTCTCCCTCCGGATAAGAGAAACTGCTTTTCCAAGACTGGTGCACTGCACAGAGAGGTGGTGCTGTTCAGCCCCATAGGGGCAGGAGGTGGGGGAGGCCAGGCAGCTTCTTCGGCAGAAGAGGCTCCAGGCACCAGCCATGCCCAGGCTCCCAAGGGTCATCACCTCCCAAAGACAGGTTTATTGGCTTCTATAACTTTCTAGGAAAGGGCTCACTGAGTTGTCAGCCAGCAGCACCTTGGAGGCTGACATGACCCAGACAGAGGCAGCTTAGCTGGGTTGCCTCCCTCCAGGGCCGAAGGGGCTTCCCGTCCCCATCCTCCATCCTTGTCTACCCACCCCTCCTTTTCCCATTCAGGGGTCTGAAGCATGTCAAAGCTGAGAGAACCCTTCCAGGGGACTTGGTCCAAACCTCTCACTTTCTAAGAGAGACACCAAGGCACAGAAAGGGGCAATATCTTGCCTAAATCATAGCACAAGTTAGGAGCAGAGCTAGAACTCAAAAAGTGACCTCTATGACTGGTTAAAAAGTGACACCCACCTCCCGCCCCGGGTTCACAGCGTCATATCCACAGGCTAGGCTGGCTGAAGATGGGTGGGGCGGGGAATGTGGACTACGGATCGGACAGACCTGGTTGAGAGCAGCAACTCTGCCACTGACTAGCTGAGAGAACTCAGTCTCCACATCTGTGAAATGGGGATAAAAACAGAATCTACTTTCCAGTGTAGGAGAAGTAAACTAGATAATCCAGTGCGAGGCAATACGCAGTCGGGGCTCAGCAAGTATAGACTCCTGCTCCATCCAAAGCACATTTGTAATGCAGCTAGCTGTTGCTGAGTGCTTACTATATGTTGCAAAAACTCTTCTGTTCACCTTCTATGGATAATCTCTTATAATCCTCACAGCAATCTTATGAAGCAAGTACTACTACTGTCCCCATTTTACAGATGGAGAAAAATGAGGTCCAGGGAGATGTGCCAAGACAAATGGCAAAGCCAGGATTCAAACCGACACAGCCTGGCTCCAAAGCCTGTGCCCTTAACCACTACCAAGTGCCACCCTCTGCATGCTCATTTGATTCTCAAACAGCCTAGAGCCCAGAAAAGCAGGTATCATGATACATGATACCCATTTTACAGACCAAAAGATCGGTACCCAAAGATGGTCAATCAGTTGCATAGTCGGGACTAGAACCAAGTCTCTCCACCCCCCAGCCTGGACTCCGTGCCCACCCTGCCACCCTCAGCAGGCCCTGGGCCCCAGACCCCAGGGGCTCACCCTCAGCAGAAGCTCGGGGTTTGAGTCTCAGTGAGGCCCGGAAGCGGGTGCGGTCATTGAAGCTCCAGCTCTTCTGCACTTTGGTGGGGCTGGTGGCCTCACCCACCTGCTCGCTGCTCGGGGAGGTGGCCATTGGTGGCGGTGCCAGGTGCTGCTTGGAGGGGCCCGTCCGCCGCTGGGAACTGCCCATGCGAATGCGGTCTTTGATGCCCATCCGGCTGCTGGCAGGGCAGGGCGGGTGGGGGAGAGAGCCAAGTTAGCCAGAGCCAGGGTGGGCGTGAGGGGGGACACAGATGGCTTAGGAATTGAGGGTGGCTATTGGGTCTTGGTTCTCCACCATGTGTAACTTCCTGGGATGGGATAAGGGTGTGGTAGGGAGGGCCTGATTCCTACAAGAAGCTGATCCAGGGTCAGTCTGGGCAATTCCTCTCCCACCTCACCTCCCACCCCTCATTGCCCAGACAGATAAGGAGTGCACAGGAGACAGATGTCAGAGTGGAAGGAGTGAGTGAAACCCCAGAAAGGAGTCAAAGACAGACAGGAGGACAGGGGAGCTGGCTTGGCCCAGGCAGGTGGGTGGATGGAGGTGGTACCCAGTCTGGGCACAGGCAGGCTGCTGAGGGATAGAGCAGCTCACCTGGCCAGCTATACACAGGGGCAGGCCATGTGGAGTTGAGGGAGGGTGTGTATGTGTGTTTGTATGCACACATGTAACTGTGGGTACACAGGTACTGGTGCATGTACATATGTTGACGTGTGTATGTGTGTCAATTTATATCTTCCTCCTTTCCCCACTGGTGGAGCTATCTGATCCCATGTTGGTCAGATCAGGGCTTTAGGACCCGATTGATACGGCAGCACAGGTAGTGCACTGCAAAATTCCAAAGGTCTCCATCACACAGACATCAGTATACATAGTGCCCCTGGAGGTATACTGGCCTGCTGAGGGGTCTTGGCCCTGTGGGTTTAGCCCCTGGACCCACATGTATGCTCAGGACATGCCTGGTTCCCCTACTCCCAGTGAGGGTCTCTAACCTGTTCTGTGGTCTCCCCTGCCTGAACTCAGCTCACCTGGACTGACATCCTGCCCATGTAACCATAGCATCTCCCTGCACAGCCCCACACCCCACACACTGCCTTCTGAGCCCCAGTGAACAGCACTTACACACCTGTGCTCATGTGAGCACACAAGTGTATGTCTATGTGTGCTCAGACTTCCCTTTCCACACCCCACTCCCCACCACATCCCCCAAACCTTGGAGGAAGACAGGTGCGGGGGGAGGCCTCAAGTTCCCCAGGACAAACTCTTGTTAACAGATACCTGGTAAGAGTAACCCTGTGTCCAAGAGGGTCAGAGACCATGTTATCACTGGAGTAGGACCTATGCAAACGTCCCCCATCCCATGCCCTGTGGGTGTCACCGCTGCCTCCCTGCTGTGGCTCGCCACTTGAAGGGCCCCTTGCAGGCAGGTTCAGGGCCCTTCCACCCCAAATGTCTGGGGCCCTGGCTCAGAAGAGCACCAGCCAGTCCCAGAGGAGGCCTGGGGTGGAGCAGGAACTGGGGGAGAAGACTATGTCACCTACTCTCAGAGACTTTCAGATCAAGGGTGGAGCAGAGGACAGATTCTGGTTTCAGGGCTGGGTGGGAGGCAGGTTCCCCCATGCCCTGGGCATGGGGTATAGGGTATAGAGCCAAGGTACTGAGGTATGGAAGATCTTGAAACCAGGGGCACCTTCGGGAAGGCAGCCAGGATGTGGGGCCATCCTTATAGGTAGGGACCTCTGCCCAGAGGGGAGAGGTTATAGGTCAAGGATTGGAGCCCTGAAATCAGAAGGGCAGGACAGGGGTGGCTACTGCAATCTAGCATGCTGTTTGCTGGCCCAGTATCCCCTCAACACATCCCAAAGATTCCAACCAGTTTGAGGTTGGCTCTCGCAAACTTCCCTCTGCAGAGCCATTCCTTTGAGCTCTCCTCATGCTGGCAAGCACCCCCACACCCGCCCGGTGCGTGCAACCCCCTCTGTCCTTCACTCCTCCAAAGGGGAGAGAAAGGGAGGCGGACAAGGCCCTGACATTCAGCCAAGGGCCTGGAACTCCGGATCTCGCGCCCAGCACATCACTCCAATGGTATTCTTGGATAAGAGGGTGACCTCCCTGTCACCAGAAGTATGCAAGCAAGACTGAGCCTGCACTCAGCAGGATTTATGGAGGAACGGGTCTAGGGGCTTATACTAGAGGCCTCAAAAGGTCCCTTTCCAGCTCTGATTCTGTGATGGTTGAAGGAGTTTCTGGCCAGGGTTGTGGGTTCTGTAACTTTCCAGCCAGCCAGAGGTCTGTGTTCCTCTTCAATGTAAGAAGGCACTGTTTTCCCAGGGGTGGCCCTGGTTTCAGCTCCTTGGGCAGGGCCTAGAAAATGGCTCACGTCAGCCTTTCTGATGCTGAAAAGCTCAAAGAAAATGGAAAGAAACCTGGCACACGGTAGACATTGAAAGAGCACCTTCCCTTCCCAGGTGCCTTCAAACATGCGAGGTCCTGTCCAACTGCCTCAGCTCGCTCAGCCACTTCGCATGGTGGCTTCCATATTTTCCATCCCGATTCTATAGATGTGGAGGGAGGTGAAATGATTTGCCCAAGGTCACAGAGCTCCTGTGGATTGAGCGAGGACTGGAACAAGCAATCAGGAGAGGGTCTATGGGAGTAGTTCTTAACAGAGGGTGGAGTGATTTTGCTCACTAGCAGACATTTGGCAAAGTATCTGGAGACACTTTTGGTTACCCTGGGGAATGCTCCTGGCATCCTATATTGCATGTGACAGCTCCCAACATCAAAGAATTATCCAACCCAAAATGTCAACAGTGCCGAAGAGACTCTGATCTAAGGGTTCCATTGGTGCCTGGGAGATGGATGGTGTGTGCTTGACGGTGGCTGTCCTATGGGCAAGGGCAAGCTCTGGGCACAGGCTGCCCTCTGACTGCCTTGCTGGACCCAACCCCATACTCACTTCCACCAGGAATTTCTTTAAGGACCCACCATCTGCCTACCAAAGGCCAAGGTCATGGGGAGAAGAGAGGCCACCTACCCCTTCTGGTGCTGCATACAGCCCCCTCTTCAGGACTGTGGAAACAGCCCCATCATTGGCCCCTCTGCCCTGGCTTTGCCATTCCTACCCACCACGCCCACACAGCCAAAGTCATCTTGCAAAGGGGCAAATCTGACCAGGAGACTCCTCGGTTTAACCCTTCAGTGTGTTCCCATTTCCTAGACGTGGTTTCGAAGCTCTTTTTTAAAGAGAGATCTTAACTCCTGGACATGCCAAACCAAATGAGGCCAACATTATATAGCATTTCTTATGAGCAGGCCCAGTTTGAATGGAAGCAGCTCCTATTATCATCCACATTTTACATGTAAGGAAACAGGCACAAAAGGCTTATGCCCAAGGTTCCCTAGCTAGGGAACCTGCTGGCCAGGTTCAGATCCAGAGCCAACATTTCTAAGAAACACTGCCTCTGGGTATTGCAGCCAAGACTTCTGTCACTCATTTCCTACTCATGGGTCCCCCAATCCACAAGACTCCAGAGGCACTTTGGGGAATCCCAGGATTCCATGAGCCCAAGCTGCTGGGCAGCACCAACAGAATGAGGCTCACACTGGGCTTTTGGGTTCTTCATGACCCAGCTCTGCCCCCAACCTCAGCTCCTGACCTCCCGCTCAGATCCGGCCATGCGGGCTGCCTGGTCCTTTGTCATTGCTGTGCTCTCTCTCAGCTCCTCACCTTGCCACTTCTTTGGCCTAGAATGCCCTCTCTCACGTCTCTTCCTTTTTTAGGCCTCCTGGGGTGGGAAGTGCCTGACCCGGCTCCACAGCTCCTCTCCGTCCTCCTGTTGTTGCATTCATCACACCAAATAGCAATTAGTCTTTGCAATTCTCCGGGCACCATGTTTTATTAATCACTGTGTTCCCAGTGCTGGGCCTGGCATGGGGCAGGTACCAAGGAAGGTAGTGGTGATGCAGCTAAAAATGCCAGGCTCTGCAGTTAGTGAGGGAGGTGCCAATCTCAGCTCCTTCAGACATCTGCCAGGTCCTGAGGTGGGCAGAGGGGAAGCTAAACTCAAGGCCCAGATAAAGTCAGAGTGGGAGGGACCCTCAGAGAGCCTCTAGTTCAATCTTCCCTTTCTACAGATGGGAAACTGAGGTCCAGAGAAGGGAAGCAATTTGGCCAAGATCACAAAACAGATCAGTGGCAGAGCCAGAATTCATCCCGAGGCTCCTGTAAGTGTTCCTTCTGGCAGACTAGGCACCAGGCCCATGCCCCTAGACTTAGCAGAGGCATCCACAGGAAGGCAAGGGCTCAAAGGGGCCCCAAGGCAGATGGCAGGCGGCAGGCACATGCACCTTGTCCTAGGCCCATCCTGTCCCCCTCTCCAGCCCCTGAACTAGGTGGGGCAAGGAGGAGTGGGGACAGGAGGAGCAGGTAAGGGGGTACCTCGGTCTCCAGCTGGCGTGGATCCGAAAGAAACTCCGTTTATTACTAAACATCTGGCTGGAAAGTTGAGAACAAGACACAAACAGGTTAGTGGGAAGGAGACGGGTGGGCAGAGAATGGGGAGCTGCCAAGATGGGGCCACCTTCCTGTTGCTGGTGGGAGAGAAGCCCCCATCACCACCCAAATCATCCTCCAGCCACGTTCTCAGATTGCAGAGGTTCTCTAGCTTTGCATGAGGATCTCCTGGGAGGTAGGTTAAATTTGCAGAATTCTGTGCCTCTTCTCTAGAGATTCTCCTTCTGGAGGATTGTGGAGAGGTCCAGCTACCTGCATTTTCAACAAATACCCCACAGGAGGCTAATGCAAGAGATTAGTAGACCATGCTTTAAGAAACACTGCTTTAGCACTTCATCGCGAAATGCCAGAGAGAGGAGGCTCTGGCTCTGACAATGCCATCCTCCAGGAAGACCTGCTCCTTATAGTCCTGGGAATGTGCTCAGCTTGGATCTATCCACAAGCACCACTAAAGCTGTGAGAATGAAGTGTGTGTGTGTGTGTGTGTGTGTGTGGTCCCTTCCATAGGGCCCAGACAGCCAAGATTAAGGGTACAGACATTTGTTCTAAGCCCAGTTCCTGATCTCCTAGAAGTCACATCTCAGCCACCTGGGGCCCTCAGTAGAAGAGACACTCCACCACCATCACCATGAGCCCTAGCCATGCAGATACTCTAGGGCAGACAAGACATAAGGTTGAGAGTTAACAATGGCCAAGCACTCAGCAATAATTTGTTCCTAGGCCTTGGGGAGCCCAGAGACCCAAAGCAGTTGTGAGGGGTGGTACAGGTGCTGGGCTCCAAGCTAATGTTCACTCCCAGAGCCTTCCTAGTCAGGCAAGGTGAGACCAGAGCAAACTGGAAGCTACAGAGCACCCTGGCTCAGCTGGGCAGGGTTGCAAAAATGCCAAAACTGTGAGTTTCTGCCTGGAGGACAGGGTTGGACGGGGATGGAGATAATAATGACAGCCTTCAGGCAGTAACAGAGAGTCTGAATGGGGGCCACACCATGAATGCTCTCTCCCAGGGATCTGCCAGCCTGGCCTGGCCAGTGCTACTTCCTCTCCCTCCAGCCCTGACCTGGAGGGCTCTGCCTCTCCACGCACTTCCTGTGCAGTCCTTGGCCATAAGTGTTCTCACTGCGAACCAGGAAAGAATGCTGCTCCAAGCATCCTTTGCACCAAAACCACCTCCTCCCTGTTTCCCAGGATTTTCAGCCCAGAAACCCAGAAAACCAAGAGCTCCTGATCAGCTTAAACATTGCTGATGTTTTCCCCAGAGGCTAGAAGTGACTTGATGACTTTCTCAAGGACAAAAAGCCTCAGGTGGCAGAGGCAAGCTTTCAATGCACCTCTATCTCCCGACCACTGAGTGGCTCACCTCTTCTCCTCACCCTTGTTCTGGACCAGGGGCTTAGCATCACATCTGAGGCTCAAGGCCCACATGTCCAGCTGGCTGATGCAGGGATGATGTGTGAAGATGAGACGAAACAAAGAGATGGGTACGGGACGGGAGAAATGGGTGATGGGGGGTTGAATCTCTGACCCCAAAGCTACACCTCCACAGGGGCAGCCACTTTCCCTTACTGTTAGGGGCCCTCCCTTATCCAAATAAGCCTGAAATTTCCATTATTATGAACATTTATGTGGGGTAAGCATTGTTCTTTCTTTGTTCTTTCAAGATGTGAAAGCTCCAAAAGAGTTAGGTCAAGGGGAAAGAGACTGTTGGGAGTAGCAAAATGTCCTTCAGCAAGGAAGAAAGGCATTGTGGGAGAATCCCAGGAGGATCCTCTGGGATCAGCAAAGCTGTGGACAAGGGTTACACAAGACAAGAGCATTAGTCATTGGTTGAGTTTACGTAGGTCCTACAACAGTTCTTAGTCACAGAGCTCTCTTTCCAGCTGGCATCTCGTTCCCAAGAGGTGAATTCAGTGTGAAGCCCCTTCTAGAGGAACATGGTGGGGGAGGGGGTCCCTGCCCTCATACCCCAGGATGGTGCCCACAATTACCTGAGCCGTAAGCACCTGTGCCCAGCGGCCTCCTCCTCTCTCCAGCTTCCCAGGAGGGATGGGGGTACAGAGATGAAAGAGAGAGGGGGATGTGGAAACAGAAAGAAAGAGGACAATGGAATGAACGGAGGAGGTGACAGGAAAGGATGATGTGGACAAATCCCCCACTCTCCCAGGTGACAAAAAGGTGAGTCCAGCCTGGTTTCTCCAGAGAGGCTCTCAGTCTGTACCTGTCAGACTGTCCGACGACAACTGACTGGGCCTCATGACAAGGCCTGGGAGTCCCCAGAACAGGCCCAGACACCCATATAGTGGCCGGAGGCAGGTCTGAGAGAGGATGAGACAGAGAATGGAAGAAGAGGAGGAGAAGCAAGAGGAGGCGGCAGCCCCAGAGGGCCCCTACCTTTCCCCAGGGCAGAAGGAGGCGCTGCCCGGCCGGTGGCAGGTGGCAACGGGCGGGTAACGGGAGGGTGCTCCATCAGGTACCGGCGCCCGCCGCACCTCCAGGGGCCGTAGGCCCCCATTGCGGGCCCGTTGCACGTGCTCAAACAAGAGGGCCAGCTCTCTGCAGGAGAGGGCGCCATCAGCAGCAGGCAGGGCCCTGGCACCACCCCATCACCTGCTGGGAACTGAGCTCCTGAGCTCAGATCTTGCCAGGCCCTGCCCCTCTAAAGGTGCTCAGCAAACACCCCAGCCCAGGAGGCAGAGGTGCAGGGTGGGAGAGACTAGCCTTTCTCCCTCCCTTTCTACAATCAGTTCCTGGGAAATCCTCGGGGATACCAAGGTCGTATAGGCTGGGCACGACTCCAGGGCACTGTCACAGGGGAGTAAGTGGGAGCTCAAATCCAGCTTACTCTGCCCATCAAGCCTGGAGGCCAGCGGCAGCCCTGAAATCCTCGCCCTCCAGATCTGACTCTAGATTTAGGGGGAAACTGAGGCCGAGGAGGGAGACTTGATAGGGTAGCTAGCCCAGCTTCTTTCCCCTGCAGCTCTGGCTTCTTGGAGACTAGATTTAAGACAGCTTCTTCCTAACTCTCCCGCCTGTTTCCTGTTTCCATAACCCATGGAGGATGTCTCCCCTTTCTGCCTTCCCATCATATAGATGAGGAAACTGAGGTCCAAAGAGCAGGAGGCCCAGTGGACCCAGAATCTCCAAACCAAGCTGTGTATCTCTTACCAGAGGACCCAAAACCACTCTACCCCAAAATCTTTCCTCTCTCTCACACCCACCAAATTCCTAACAAACCAACCTCTGCCTCACACCCCAAGGTCTGGCCTTAAGTCTTAGGGCTACTGATGGAAAGGGAGGCTTCTTCTAATCTAATCACCCTCCCTGTCTCTGACATGGGAACGTGCCTTTGCCAGGTGGAGAGATGGAGAGGAACCAGTGTGATTCTGGGAGCCCCCCCCCACCCTTCTCAGCTCCCCAGGGAAGCCCCTGGGCTGAGAGGGGCAGGGAGGGGGATAGCCAGGTGTAAGAATGAGTGGGATCACGCAACAGCTGCTCTTGGAGAACTAATGAGGCAAAAAAAAAAAAAAAAGCACCTGAAGAAGCGCTGAGCACAGCAGCCTGGCCCGCCTTGATGACAGCCTGCCCACGGGACAGAGCCGTGCCGCACGGTCTTCATTCCCACCCGAGGGCCCGGCCAGGCACCTGGCCACATGAGCCTCGATGACACTATTAACAATCCTCTGTGTGGAGCCACACCCTTTGCAGTCTTACCCAGGCCTGGGCCAGATGGGTGAACCCACTTCTGGGCCAAAGGCTGCTTCCTGGCACAGCCAAAGTAGGTATATATTTATGCAGAGAGGTGCTGTGTGGGCCCTTGTACCCAACTCTGGCACACTTGTTCTTGCCCATCACACACTTTCTCCACCCAGATCCAATATACCGACTGGCAAGGGCTAACACTGCCTCCAACTCAGACTGAGGGGAGATGAACTGGCTGCGTTACTGCCCTGAGTGGCATCAACTCTCGGTGAGCATGCACACTCTAAGACACAGGGCTGAGTCGGAGGGGCAAGGCTCCACCCCATGCCCTGTGTCCAATGTCCACTGCCTTCCCCGGGCACAGAGAGTAGGAGAGAGGACACTCTAGGCTCTGAGTTAGGTAGAATCTGCAGAGCCAGCCCCCAGATGCTCCCTTGGGAACCATCATCCCTTTCCCACCCCCCAGGGCTGAGTCCCAGCCACCTGTCCTCAAGGGGCATTACTGTCAGCCCTCCCTTCCTCGCCTCCCCCCCCCCCCGCCCCCCATGCAGCAGGGCCTACCTGAAGGATGGGAGGATACTGTCGTAGTAGTACCAGGTGGCTGTCAGGTAGGCCCGACTTGTGTCGGTAGAGTACAGGCGCCATGCAGCCTGGTGGTATGTGGGAAGGGAAAGGGAAAGAGGAGGCATTAGCGAGGCTTCTCAGCCCCCACCAGCCCTCTGCCCCTGAGACAACCCAGGCCTTGGGCCAGCTGAAGGGTATACACAGCCAGAAGCCAGTTCCAATTCCATAGCCACCAACCAGGAGGTCCAGCCAAAGAAATGGTGGCCTAGAGAGATATTCATTCCCAAAGTCATGAGCAGATCAGCCTCAGAGCCAGGGGTCTTAGAGTGCAGGAGTTAAGAGCTGGGGTTCTGTTGTCAGGCAGACATAGGTTTCCAATTCTAGCTGTGCCCCTTATAAGTACCTCATCTGCAAAGTGGATGTAATACTACTTAACCTGACTGGTTAGTGTGAGGATTGTATACGAAACGCCAAACGTAGTGGCTGGCACATAGTTGGCACTTAGTGCCGAGGTCCCTTGCTAAACTCTCCTGTCATTTTCCTTACCACAGCTGATAGATATCTAGTCATTGTGTATTTGATCAACACCTCTCCTCCTAGGCTGTAAGCTGTGTCTTGTTCACCAATGTATCCTCTGGCACATGGTAGGTGTTCTGCAAATGTTCAGGGAACGAATGCTGACTGAGTGAATCATTATTATTAATAAAAACCCCACCCTGTCTTGCCCAGCTGCCTGTCAATGCCCGTGCAGTTGAGGAGGGGAGGACAGAGCGTCACCTACCAATCCCTCAGCATCCCTAAACTCACAGGGTTTCCTCAGCAGGAGGGTTGAGGAAGGACTGTCTCCCTCCCTCCAGGTAAGGAGAAGAACCAGGGAGGGACTGTGAGTGGGGCGATCAGCAAGAGCAGAGAGGCATGGAAGCTGCCGGGCAAGACAAAGCAGAAGCGACCCTTGGTGCCCCCCCTTCTGTGGGTGCCTCCTGTCCTTAAGGAACTGCCCAATGCTGACTTCACCAGCCAGGCACCCTCCCTGGACAGGAATATTTTTACTTCCTGCTTGCCTAGGCCCCTGGCTTGGGCTGGGGAGCAGCTGCCAGACTGTCTCATTAATTATGGGCACCACAATACCAGCTGTCTCTCGGAATGGACAGTGCCAGCCGCCTGCCCCTGCAATGCCCCTTGGAAGGCCAGCTCCCAGGGGACAGTGGCCATTGTGCCCCAGAGGACACTGAGAACGAAAGGCTGGGCTGGTGGCTGGAGATAGTAGGGATGGGGAGCAGGGTTCCACCCTGGGGAGGAAAGATAAGGAGGGGTTGAGTCAGACTTGGGGTGAGGGGGTGGTCAGAGGGTGGCATGCTGGGGAGCAGGCCAATGTCGGCTGTGCCAGCATTCCTTGAACTGTTTCCCGAAGGGGTGTCTCTTGCACCCACCCCTGACCAGGGAGAAACCAAGGCTGAGTCACAGAGCCACATAAATCAGAGCCCTTGCCAGCCTATGTCCTGTCAGAATGCCTCAACACAGTGGGGGAAACTGAGGCCACACACTCCTGGTTTTTACCCACCCCTCTGACTACTGCTTCTCTTTCTCCTTGGCCGGCTCAACTTTGGCTGCCCAGCCACAAAAATTTGAGGTTCCCAAAAGCCCAGGTCTGGGCCATCTTCTCTTTTCTCTCTTTCCTCTCCCCGTTGGGTGAGCTCATCCGTACGTAGGGCTTCATTACTGTCTACATGCAATGGCTCCACACCTTCTCTGCCCTGTCTGTCCTTCTCCTCTCAGCAGCACACCTGTACATCCAGTTGCCACCTCAACATTGTCACACAGGGGCTCGGAAACCCCTCAGACTCCACATGCTCCAGCCAAACTCACATTCTTCATCTCCCTAATCTGGTACCATAATTCCACGGAGCAGGGCCATGGACCATCTAGGTGGGCAAGCCAGAAACCTGGAAGTCACCTGCCACCCCCTTCTCCTCTCCCTCATGCCTGGTGTCACAAATTATACCTCCTAAATATGCAGAATATGCCCATTTCTTTCCATCTCCTGTTGTAACCCTAGTCCATGTCACCCAGCACCCTGCCTCACCCAGACTGTTGCCACAGTCTCTTACGTGGTCTTCCCCACATGCCTGGGTCACCCTCCAATCCATTCGCCACTTTTCAAAACACGAATCTAATTACAATCCCCACTCCCCTACTTCAGACCTGTCAGTGGTTCCACATTGTTCTTAGGGGAAAGTTAAACTCCTCCCCGTGGCCCCAGGTCTGGGCCTGGCACACCTGTCCACCTGGCACACAAGGGTCAGCATACTGTGTTGACACACCAGTTCAGTTCAGGGCCTTCCTGGGCATCTCGTACCTGGATGAGGTTGGCCGCTGGCATCCTCCGCTTCTCAAAGTGCTTCTGCCGGTGCTGCTCCTGCACCTTCAGGGCAAAGCCAGATCCCAGGATGCCCTAAGGGGATAGGCATGATTGTGGGAATGTGATGGTGGTGGCAGGGAACAAAAAAAGGCAATCTCTGCCCATCTGAGGTGCCCACCGCCACTAATGCAGGATAGGGGCTTCGCAGGCTCTGCCCCCAGGCCCCCTCTGCCCCAGGCTGGGTGATCCTAGGTGGAGGGGAACTCACAGCAGGCAAGGCAAAGAAAGAGATGCCTAGTAAGGCGAAGCCAGCAGCCAGGACCCTGCCCAGCCACGTGTGAGGCGTCTTGTCACCATAGCCGATGGTCGTCAGTGTAATCTGGGGACATAAATGGGTTACTCACAGGGCTGGTCACAGGGGCCACCCACAGGAGCCTGTTGGGGGGCACAGGCTGATGAAAGCCTGATCATGAAGGAAGAGGCCCCCATGGTTGCCCACGAGGGGCTGGTCTCAAGAACTTGTCACAGGGACTGGTTAGAGGCATAAACATATCCCCTCTCCCACGCCCTGCTGGTCACAAGGGCCTGAGATGGGGGTCTAGATAGCGTAAGTCGGTCCACTAGGGCAAACTGGGGGTCTAGCATACAGGCTGGTCATAGGGGTCCCAGCCCTAGCCGAGAGGTCAGGGACAAGCCCACTCAACCCTGAATAGGTCACAATGGTCCCGGGGCAGTCCTAGGAGAAGGGAGGCTCTGCGTAGACCCTTACGCACCGTTCCCCACCAGAGCGAGTCGGCGTAGGAGGAGAAGTCAGAGTTGGCGTCTTTCTCGGCCAGATAGACCAGGAAGGAGGCAAAGATGAGCACCAGGAACCCAATGTACCAGGCGGTGATCAGCTCCTGCGGGGGCAGCAACGGGTGAGACCACAGGGAGGACCGAGGCGGAAGGGCGTGAGGAAGTAAGGAACGCTGTGCCCAGCTGGGGGAGGTGGGGAGGTGAAAGGTTCCCAGAATTGCCTAGGGGAGGTGTTCTGGAAGGGGATAAAAATACCCCGTATCTCCGAGTTCTCAGTCAGCCTTTCTTTCTCAGCTCCTCCCTTCAAGGAGACCCTGCCCCGTCTTCCCTAAATGGTCAGGCCTTCTCAAGACCGCAGGGCACGCCCCCGGCCCTGCCCTCCACGGTCCAGACACCACGCTCAGGCCTCCGTCCTCCCGCACCCTACCCACCACCACTCCCTCGGCGCAAGCCCATTTTGTCCCGCCCCCCAAACCCCACTTTCGGGCTTTGATCTGGCCGCATATCTAGCCCCGCCCACATTCCACCCTCAGACACGCCTCTGCCCCACAACTTTGCTGCGCATGTTGACCCCCGAACCCAGAAGCTTCGAAGTGATACCCTCTCGCTCTAGCCCTCAGGCCCCGCCTCCTGGCCCGGTCCTGACTCGTAGGCCGCTCCCCGGCCCAGCTTCTGCCCGCACCTTTTGCTGCTCCTTGGAGACCTAGTCCAACCACCCCAGGCCCTGCCTCCGCCCGGCCTCCCTCCCCCTGGCTCCACTGTAGCCTTGCCCTCCCTGCTCGGGCCGAACCTGGCCTCGTCCACATACGCCCCCCAGCCGGCCTCACCTTGCTGTGCGCGTAAACCACGGAGCCCAGCAGCTTCCAGGTGCCGCCGCGGCGGTCCATGCGCACCATGCGCAGGATCTGCAGGAAGCGCATGCTGCGCAACGCAGACGTGGCGAAGATGTTGCCCTGCGTGCCCGCGGCGATGACAGCCACTGAGGCCACGAACACGATGAAGTCTGAAGGGGTGGGGATGGCGAGGTCACAGCCAGCGCCAGGGAGCCAACCCACCCCATGTCAGGAACCCGAGGTCGGGGATTCCTGGGATCGTGGGGCTGTGGAGGGAATCGGTCCGTTGAGTCTGTGTCGGAAGCCAGGGTCTGGGTCAGGGTTGGGGTCAAGGGTCAGGCACAGGAACCAGGCCTTATTACCGATGACACAGAAGGGTTTTCTGGCAAAGCGGAAGCGGCCCTGCCATCCTCGGTAGCGGCAGCAGCATCCAGCGGACCAGACGCGGATGATGTACTCCAGGCCAAACACCACGATCATCACAAACTCCTGTGGGGCCAGAGGCCTGAGTTCTCCCCATTCTCTAGGACCGAGGCCCAGGTCACACAGCCCAGAAACAGCCCGGAGTCCCTGAGTTAGGGGTCCTAGGATTTCCTCAGACCACCTCTCCTGGATGAACCTGGATGAACCTGAAGATTCTGGAAGGCAGGTGACCCCTTCCAAAGAGACTGAAAGCCCAAGTCTGCCCTCCCTTCCTATACCCACGAGCTGTTTGGGTTTTTCTCCTCACCCCACCTACCCCCTCCCAGTCATCCCAGACTCTCAAACCCTGACCAGGTGACATAAAGTGTGACTGTCAACTGCCCCCCTCCAAGATGCTTCTTTTTAGGAGGGGGTGGGGGGAACGGCAAACATCTCTCTAAGGGCAGAATTAGCAGTCTGGATCCTGAGGAGTGGGACCTACTCACTTTCTCTCTGGGCCCATCATAAGCCCTGGCATAGAGGCAGGCGGTCTCCTGACACCTGCTATAAAGCAAGGGATGAAGCCCAGAGAGGGGCAGCCACCAGCTCGAAGAACATAGCACAGAAACCCACTTTCCGAGCCATGGTATGAGAAGCCTCTCTCCAGTTTCACCCTAATCTCTGAGATGCTACTTCACACAGCCTCCCTGAGCCAGGGACTCCAGCACTCACCAAGATGAGGAGACACTCATTGGCAAGTTCCTGGTGCTCCTGGATAGTGGAAAGCACGGACAGCACCAGGCAGCTGAACACCAGCAAAAATCTGCAATTGAAGCGTGGAAGGAAGGGTTAGACTGGATGGACGGGACAGCTGAGGAGACCGAACAGGTGGCTGTTGAGTCAGAGGAGTAGGGAGACGTTATTTGGGAAGAATTATCTGGAAAGCAGATAAATGAATCAGAGTTTCCTGGAGTTGTGCCTCTCTGCTGGGTGCCAAAGGGAGAAGTCCCCAAGCTCTGGGCAACTGAGCTCAGAGACACCTTTCAGCCCTCTCAACTGCCCTTGATGGAGGCTGTAGCTCAAAGAAGTGGTCACTCAACTGTGAGTGGTAGGTCAGTCTGGGCTAGCTGTGTGAACACACTGGCCCACGGTCCCACAATCAGGCAAAACCTCTAGGCTCAGCCATTCATGAGTGGTGGCCTCGGTCCCTGCCTTAGTTTTAAGATAGTCTTGAGAGAAGTGCCCCAGAGGTCAGCCAGGGGATCAGGGAAGGTGAGCAGCTGAGGGAGGTGCCCCCTTCCCCATGATGGCCCAGGTGGCAGAAGTATAGCCTCATCTGCAGAACGGGGACAATTACCCCTACCTTTCTGAGCTCTCAAGGAATTAAATAATGAGATGGCTATGGAAGGAAAGAGGATCAAGGAGGACAAGTAGGGAGAGTAGGATGCAGACAGGAAGAGGGTATAGGGAGCGGAATCAGGCAGCAGGGAGCCATGCTATGGAGGCCTGGAACTCTACCCGCCCTTGCCTCCGAGGGCACTGGGAAGCTAATGAGTGGCCAGATGTTCAGATATGGAAGGAACCTTAGAACCCAACTCCTCCACCACGTTTCTCAACCCAACTGCACACATGTGAAAACTGAGGCCCAGAGAGGAAAAGGCATTGTCCAAGGTCATCCAGTATGTCCAGGACAGGGGAGATTAGAGCTAGGGTTCCTAACTTCCCGGTGGATGGGCAGAGGGGAAAGGGCATGAGGAGAGAAGCCTCAGGAATACGAAGCAAGGGAGGCAGGATGAGAGGTACAGTTGCAAATGCAGCAAAAGGGAACATGGCTGGATTCCCGGAAGGGCTCCTCTTTGGGACGGGGATGTGCTAGACATGCACATGGCCTGAAAGAGATGCCTGAGGGGATCGACTTCTCTGGAAACACGTCCCTTAGGACTGACCTATAGCCTTCCCCAAATGTCCCCAGAGTCTTCCCACCTGGGACTGCTGACTCTGCATTCTGCCTAAAACACCTCATCACTGTAGCCTGCTGAGACTGTTCACACACGCTCCCTGCTCTGAGGAGCCCTTTAGGATGCCCCCTACCCTACTGTTCCCTCTCAATGCTGGGCTCCCTGTATGTGTCCCAAGTTGCTTTCTGTACAGCTTTATTTGTGTTCATGTTTTGTGGTGGCAGGGGCTTGGATTTGGAATCAGAGAGACCTAGGTTCAGATACCAGTCCTGTTGTGTGTGTGGCCCTGGGAAAGTTACCTACCTCGTCTGTAAAACAGGGGCTGACAAGAGGAAAGACATGGAAAGGGCATGGCTCCACCCTGGCCCACTTATACCTCCTTGGAGAGGGGCACCTGGCCTGCTTGGAGAGCAAGTATAGAGCTGCATGCCAACACATGCCCCTGGGCAGAGGAAGTAAGTGACAGATGTCAGTAAAGGGTTTTGAATGAATGAAGGAGGAGGAGGCCTCCCTGGCCAGTTCCAGGCAAGAGCTAAGTCAGCGAAGACCTATGGCGTGGGGGAGAGCACCAGCTCCTCCTGTTCAATAATTAACTACAGAAAACGCAGTGGCCACATCCACTGGGAATGGGGACTGCCACTGACACAGGGCTCCGGGGCATAAGGGTCCTCCCTGAAGTCACCTCACCTAGCCCCATCCTCTGGGAAGGGCTGCAGCCAAATCTGAATGGGCCTTCACTCCAATCCTAGACAGAAATCCTTCAGTCTCATTGCTCAGCTGACCTCCGATCCTTGGGTAAGTGAGCCGCCCACTGGGTGTTTCAAAGAATTTTTTTCTAAACACTTTTTGTTCCATGCCAATAGTTACACATGGATAAATGTCTGCTTCACAATAGGTTAAGTGAAAAGAGCAGATTATAAAATCTTAAGGGCAGTGTGATTACAATTTTTTAAAATGTAGACGTTTTTATATACTGCATACCGAGAGCCAGCAAGACTTATTGCTGGGTGGCAAAGTTAAGTCTGCTCTGGCTTTTGTTTTGCTTTTGCATTTCCTAATATTTTTCAGAATAAACATGGGTAATAACAAACTAATTCTAAACTAAATTTAAAAATGCATTTCCTTAAAAATACAAATGGGGGGTTGGGGGGAGAAAATACTTTTAATCCTGTCCCCACCCCTTTATCACAATAGCTTTTGCCATTTAGCAGATGTGACGATGTGGCAGCCTCTTCCCAGAGTCTAGCTCACATGTCCCACTGCCCACTCAACATCTCTCCTTGGGGGTCTACTGGCCTCTCAAACCAAATATGTCCAAAAACAAACTCAATTTGCCCTCAAATCTTGCTCCTTTCCAATCTCTCCATCTCAGTAATGGCACCAGCTTCCACCCAGGGACTTGGGCCAAATATCTAAGGGTTACCCTTGACTCTCCTTTCCCTCGACCTCCACATCCCATCCTTTAGAAATTTCTATTGGAACTACCTTCAGAATATATCCCTGAACAAACCACAGCTCATCATCCTGACTAAGCCACCACCTTCTCACCCCCGACTGGTCTCCCTGCCTCCACTCTGGCCCCACTGTAACCCACTCTCTTCATAGGAGCCAGAGTGATCCTCCTACAATGCATAGCCAGAAACCATCACTCTCCTCAAAACTCTCTACTGACTTCCCATTACACTTAGAGGGCAAAAGTCCAAACCCTCAGCAAGTCCACCATGGAAGGCGCTGTGAGATCGGGCCCCCTGCCCCACCTCTTGAATTTGATCTCCCCTATGGCCCCCCATCACTGGGCTCCAGCATTCTGATGTTCTTGCCATTCCTGAAACATACCAAATGTATTTCCACCGCCAAGCTTTGTACTTACTTTGCTGTTTTCTCTGCCTATTTATTGCTTCCTTGCTCATCCAGCTCTCTGTTGAAATATCACTTTCTTGGAGAAGCTTTCCCCAACCACCCCTTCTCCAAAATGATAGCCCCATCCCCACGCTTTCTCCCCTTACCCTGCTTTATTTATTTATTTTTTTCGTAGCACTGTCTAAAGACAGTAAACGAATAGTAGAAATTCATAGTAAACAAACATTGAGATACCATGTCACCAAAGTCCCCAGACTGTACCCAGTAAGACTCCCAAAGCCCTAGCACATCCATCCCTGACCTGTTGGTCTCCCCAGCATCTTTCCTGAAAAGAGAAGAGAAGGCAGATCTCCAGCTTTGACCAGTTCCATTTGGTAGATGCTGTTTAAAAAGCCCCTGAACTTCACCTCCTCTTGCCGTTATGCTCTGGCTGGGAGTTTCCTCACCCTAGATACTCAATACAGCTGAACAGACATACTTAGTCTGACAGAGAACATCTTGTGTTCCAGGTACCTGAAGAACTGTCCCCATATTCCAGTTGAGGAGATGTGGCCTAGAGAGGGAAACACTTGCTCAGGATCACACAGTGAATAAGTGACAGAGCTGGGGCTGGAAGCCCAGCACAGCTTGACCCCCAAGCTGCCTTGGCCTTCCCCAGGGGTCCTCACACAGATACCTGCTCTTGAGAAAGCAGAGCTGAGGGAGGGAGGAGACAGTGGGAAGGAGCCTGGAGCTGGGGTCTGATTGTGTCTTCCAGAACCAGAACGTGACTTCATTCGTGCAACGAATAAAGACTATAGATTGCCTCTGGCCCCCTCTGGGGCCTCAGTTTCTCCATATATATAAATATAGATGGTACACAGGAGCTGGCTGGCTTGGGCCTCTATAAACACCCTAGCAGAGAGGCCAGACTGGCAGCCACTTTCTGGAGCACCTTGGCCCATCATGTCTGGCTGAAATTTGGGGCCCATGCCCAGCCCAGGGGACAGAGCTGGGACAGGTTGGCATCCTCTGGCTGGCTCTTCCTGGCTGGGGGTTATTGTGAAACCTATCACAACCCTTCCTCCCCACTCCCCTGCCATTCTGTGACCATTTTACTCATTCAGGAGGGCAGCAAGGAACAGGCGAATGGTTTGCTTAGAACCGTGGTTCTCAAACTATAGTGGGCATCAGAATCACTTGGAGAGTTTATACTGGTTTCTGGGCCCCACTCCTAGAGTGTCTGGTTCAGTCAGTGTGAAGTGGGGCATGAGAATTTGCATTTCTACAAAGTTCCCCAGTGACACTAATGCTGCTCCTCTGGAGACCACTGAGAATCACTGGCTTAGCTAATGCGAGCGGCTATTAGCTGCCTCAAGGCTTTTTAAACAACTGTAATCATTGCCTCCTCTGCCCTGCCCCGCCCCCCATCTCCCTCGGCCTAGCTCTAATCACTGCCCAGAAGCAGCCACAGAGCAGGAGATGGAGGGAAGTCTTTCTGAGGAAGCAGGTCTTGTGCCAATGTTGGCTTTATCTCTGATTTGCTCTGTGACCCCATAACTGCCCCTGCTGGCCAAGGGTTTCTGTTGGCGGGGCACTGTGCCAAGCCCTCTATAGGCATATCGCTCCTCACAACAACCCCATGAGAGCTAAACCGTAATCACCAAAGGCTGACCAATGAGGAGACAGAGGCTCAGAAAGGTGTATGATGATGGCCGCGCAAGTCTGTGAGTATACTGAAAACCACTGAATTGTACACTTTAAAAGTGGGGCGGTTTATGGTGTGTGAATTATGTCTACTTAAAGCTATTATTTAAAAGGAAAGAAAGGATAGGAAGAAAGCAATTTTAAAAGGATAGGAAGAAAGGCATACAAGGTTGTCCAAAGTCATGAGGTTGGGACCTGAACCCAAGTCCACCTAGACCAACATGCCATACCACCTCTCTGAGCCTCAGTTTCCCTATCTGCAACATGAGGTGGGGGGTGTCAGCCTTATGACTCTCCAGCAGTGGGGTAGAAGGGAGAGGGTCAGCCATGAACTCACTTCCAGATTCTCTGGGATGTTCCTAGAGAGACAGATGCTTGGAGGCTGGAGAGACGGGGTTACAGGGAGGGAGAGTTGTCACACAGCAGAAAAGGGGTTATTGCCCAACCACTCTGAGCCACATTCACTTAAGAAACATTAACTGCTATCTACACTCAGCCAAGTTTATTGTAAAGCCAGAAATGAATAATCTGCCCCCCCCCAAGAAATTAACAAGTATAATAGCAAGGATATGATGGATGAGGTAATAACAGTGTGCCCAGGGAGTTGAGGGGAGCCCCAAGACAGCTTTAGCAGAGACAAAATGGGGGGAATCGATGAATACTTGTTGGAGGAGGCAACACAGACAGGGGTGGGGGTGCCCCGAGCAGAGAAAGCAAGATGTGCAAGCGACAGAGACATGGGAACCTGTAGACGGCACAGGTGGGCAGCAGCTCTGGATCATGGGGGCCCAACGTATAGTGAAGAAACCAGACAGAGTCGGATCCAGGGGCTTCGAATGGCACCCTCGGGCATTGCTTTTTATCCTAAAAGCAATGGGGAGCCACTGCAGAGTTTTAAGAGAGGGAACGACATGGTCTGATTTGTGTTTTAGGACCACCATTTAGGCAGTGCGAAGGGTAAATTAGAGGAGGCGAGACTGATGAGGAAAAGCAAGTAAAAGGCTTCACGATAATTCGTTTTATAGAGATGCTAGTGGCAGCACTAAAGAGAGGTGGAAGGTCTGGATAAAGTTTTGGGAAGTAGGACTTGGTAATTAATTGGAAATGGGAACAAGGAGGGAGAATGACTCATGTTTCTGGTGTGGGCATTGAACGCACGAAGGTGCCATGAGTGAACTGTGATGGGAGACCCCAGGGAAGAAGCAAGTGTGGAGAGTGATGAGTTCCATTCTGGACATGCCGAGATGGAGAGGGCCATGGGACACCGGGCGAACACTCAGTAGGTATGAAGAGAGAGACCTGAGCCAGACATGCAGATCTGGAGGACATCAGGGTAGAGGTGGTGACTGAGGCCATGGGAGCCGCTGAGACAATTCGGAGAGCATGTGGGAAATTTTAGAGGACCCAACTGAATCCCAAGGGGGAGAGACGCTCCATCCAGATTGGGAAGGAGCAGCCAGAGGGATGGGAGGGAAACCAGAAGGAAGAGGTGCCAGGCCACACGAAGGAAGTGTTTCGAGAAGGAGAGAGTGGACAGCAGTGTCAAATACTGCCAAGAGGTCGAGGGAGATGAGTCTGAAAAATATTCACTGGATTTGATGACACGTTGGTCACTGGGTGCCCTGGCCAGCGCAGCTTCAGATGGAGAGAAGAACTAGAGCTGGCCCTGATGGGGTGAGAAAGGGAGAGAGGTAGTAAGGAGGTAGAGACAGTGAGTGTAGGTATAACTATTTTCGGAAGTTTGACGCAAAGAGGCTGAGATCAGTAGCTAGAGAAGGATACAGGGAAAAGGGAATTTTTTTTTCCTAAGGTAAGAGGAGAGTGGAAAGAGGAGAGAAGAAGTTGAAGATGTGGGAGAGAGAGGGAATGTTCGATGGATGAAGTCCACAGGGCAGCAGGGAGGCTGGGATCCAGAGCAGGGGAAGAGCTGGTGCTGAGCAGAAAGGAAGCTGGCCAGCTTCCATGGTGACAGGAGGGACGAGGGAGAGACTAGGTGGGGGAGAGGGACGACAGGGAAGCCCAGAGGGCCCCACAGGGGTTTGACTTCCTCTGTGATGAGGAGGCCAGGTCTACTCAGAGGTGGAGAACGGGGTGGGCTGAAGAGATCAAGGAAGTTTGAAGCAGCTGCAGTGAGGGACTGGAGAGGGAACCGACCAGGCCATGGAGAGGGCTCCCCTGGGAACACAGGACCATTATCCCCAATAATGAGAATGGGACAAAAGCACATCACAGGTGCTCCACATACACACTTGTGGTTTTGTTTGCTTTGTGGTTTTGTTTGCTTTGAGGTTTTTTGTTTTTGTTTTTCGGCATCGATGATCCTAAGGGAGGAGGCAGCCTGTGTGGGTAAGGAGACACACCTCTCCCGAACAGGCCAAAGTAAATGCGGATCCAGGCTTTGCCCCTTCTTCTTGGGCCTCCCTCCTTCCTTCCCGCTCTCCAGTGTCCCTCCTCCCAGACAGTCCTGCCAGTGTCTGCCACCTGCCTGGCCACCAGCTGGCTCCCTCATTTCTATATCTGGCCTTGGGAGTATGTGACTCCTTCTTCATCCCCAGACTAGGACCCCAAAGGCAAGATTTTGTCTTGGGGACAGATGAGGCCAGTCTGTCCCCATTCAGCCAAGGTTCCTGGAGGGCAGAGGCCATGACCCTCACCACCTTCCAGTGGAAAAGGGTTTCTTAAGCCCCAAACCAGACCTGATACTGCCAAAGAGACTTCAGCTAGACCTGAGAGGCACTTCCTGATGGGGGCGGGGGTGCTGCAGTGTGGCCTGGAGGGCCCCGGGATCCTCTGGGAAGACCAGGCTCCAGCTTCCTTTTGCAAGGGAATAAAGGGGAGGGGCAGTCAGCCAGGCCTCAAAGCGAGGCTCTTTCCAAGAATCCTCAGGGGCTGGGACAGAAGTTTCCCCTGATCCAGCGATTCTAAATATGGCAAAGGGAGCAAAAGCACGTGACCCAGGGCCCCACACAGGGCTGCTGCATGACTGCTGCTTCTCTGGGCCAGAGGCTGGTGCTGGGGCTTGGGGCAAGGGATAAGATCTCAATGGAGTCTCAGTTTCCCTGCCCAAAACATGCAGATGGAGGACAACTCAGTGAGTGCTAAAGTCCTTCAGACCTACGACTCTCCTGCAATGGGATGAAAGGGAGAGGGCTGGCCCTCAGCTCAGTTTCAGATTCTCTGAGGATGTCCCTGGAGGGACAGTGGCTGCCAGTACACAGAACAAACTATGGGGGAAAAATGCCCCTTCTTGGAGGACCAATTAGAAAAAGGCATTCTCTTTAGCCTGAAAAATTATAAAGAGTTGACCCTTCTAGATGGCCCTGCTAGAAACGAGCATCCCTTACTCCGTGCTGATGCTCTCCTGAGCACAGTCTGGACTTCAGTGCCACTGGCATTATCTCAGCCAGGTCCCTTTGCAGTGAACAGGATGCAGAAGAATGTGAGGAGCCCTGGGGATCACCCTGATAGCCACTCCAGCCCTGGAAGGGACAACTCTATGTGGAACCTCGTGGCTCCATGGCCCTTTTCAGGCTGCCACTGATTCATCTAGGGCTAGAGACTGACGCGAGAAAGGTCCCCACTCAGTTGCGCTGAGCCAATCAGATTGTCTTCCTCGGGAGTGGAACTAAGAACCATAGAGGAAAGTTGGCAGAGGTGCGGGGAAGTAGAGATGAGACTGCTGCTCTGGTGTCTCATCTTCCTGCTCTGCGCCATGAGGCCCAGATGCGCTTCCTGCCATGATGCTATGAGTCTTCCCTTTCCTTGCAGTAGGTGTCCTCCACCTCCACAAGCCAGTTTTTCTTGAGCTAGTATGAATGGTCTTGGTCCCAGTAGAATATGGAAGGTGGTATCTTCTGGACAAAGTATTTAATGAGTCATAGTCTGGTCCTCGCCCACCGGGATCCGCTCCAAACCTTCTACTTGTTCGTGCCGCTTCCCTCCATGCCAGCCAGGGTACCTGGTGCACCAGGAAAGTGGGCTGAGCAACACATCAACAGGAGCCAAGGGTGGGAACAAGGAGGAACAGGGGCCATCCATCTGCTCATGGTTGGCCAGGCCACACTGACTCCTCAAACAGAGCGTGGGAGGCCAGCAAAGTAAGAGTGAACTTAAAACAAGATGGCTAATGGAAACCGTTCCCTGGTTCTACCCGAGCAGCTCCATGTAAATCTGGATGACTCAGTTCTACATACTGAGCTTGGCATGAGATTTCATTTGAACAAGGAGTTCGTTGCTTTTTTAAAAAAGAGTGAAATCCACCAACTTGCAGGTTGACGTCCAAACCAAGCTCCTTAGTATGGTTGCAGGGAAGGCCCTTCCTTACCCACCCTCCACCTCACTCTCCACCACTCCGTGTCCAATCTGGCATTGGTGCTGCATTGTCATAGCTCTGTTCCCCAACAGCAGAAAGCAGGGACTTATTTTCCTTCCCTACCTTTGCTCATGCTGCTTCTCTTCCAACTTAGCTGAGTTAGGTGGCAGCCCCCACCTTGAGGTCTTTAGTCTCCCGTCCCCATCTCTATGCTCGCCTCCATTATGGCATTTACCTCGGCACATGAAAGCTCCGTTTGAGTACCTGCCTCCTCCTCCAGACAGAACGCTGGTTGAGGTCTCGTCCTTTCCACCCTGAATGCTCTGTGGCCAACTCCGAATGGGCGCTGAATATGTTTCCTGAGAGAGGGGACGACCCCAGCACTGGCTCTCTGAGTGGCACCACCCACCTCCCCAGTGTGTGTCACCCTGCTGGCCACATCTGACTCCACACCTCAACCCTCCCGTGGCAGGCGGGATTAGGAGGGCACCTGGGAGGGCAGTAACTCCAGGAACCACCCGGTCCAGAACCACAGAGCATTCACTCAGTCACTCACTCATTCATTCATTCATTCCCAGAGTATTTGCTGAGTGCTCACGATGGGCCAGGCACAAAGAAAGACAACGTCCCTGCCTTCATGGAGCTTACATCTCGTGAAGGGAGATGGGTAATAAGCAAAGAAAGGTTCAAAATGTGAACAAAAAAGGACTATACAATAGCCCTCACAAGTTCCACTGAGCCACATGGCAGGCCTGACAAGCTCAGTGACCAAAAGTAACCACACAGGATGTTCCATTCACAAATTTATAACCAGGTAGGTCATAATGGGTAGTCACGCCCCAGGCCTATAGCTTCCTTAGCAAAGGTCGGTCTTTACCTTAAGTGAGCTCTGTCTATTCTTAGCATCTAGGATAACAAACCTTTGCAATGCAGGGTAATTTTCTTTTCCTCAAAGGCAAAACCACCAACACCAGAGCACAAGACCTCATTGTTATCTTGTTGCCCGCATACCATATCTATTTACTGTAAACGTTAATTATTAACTATCCTGTCCCCCTACCTCAACATAAAAGAAGTTTGTGTTTCCCCAATTTGCCTTTTATCCAATCCTAGAGATTTCCAAGGGTTTGGTTTCTCCTGCTTCCTTAATCTACCACCAATGGATCTTTCTTAGGTCTTCTCCTTTGATCCTAATGTATAAAATAAGATACAAAATTGCCATTCTCCGGAACATTCGAGATCTTGCTCCCCCTCATATGAAGTCAGTTTAGTTCAAATCAACTCACAAAATTCTCTACAGGTTTGGACATTTCGTATGTCGACAAAACTGTCAGATGATGATAGAGAAAAATTAAGTGGGAAGAGGGGCTAAGGAACATTGGTATGGGAGTTGGGGGTTGGTTATTTTAGAGAGAGAGGTCAGGAAAAGCAGCTTTGAGAAGCCTTGCTGTGAGCAGAGATCTGAAGTAAATGAGGAAATGAGCCATGCGGATATCTGGGAGGAGAGAGGAAAGCAAGTGCAAGAGACCTGAGCCAGAGGGTGCAGGTGTGTTCCAGAAGCAGGTGTGGAGCGCGTGAGCAAGGGGAAGGTGGGAGGCTGTGAGGGCAGAGAGGCAGTGGAGGTGGGAAGCAGATCATGTCCTGGCTATTGTGAGGATTTGGGTTTTTACTCCAAGTGACATGAGGAGTTTTGAGCAGGGAGTAACATGAGCTGACTAGTGTTTGCAAAAGATCACACAAGCTGTTGAGTGGAGAACAGACTATGTTTCAGGGAGAAGGTGGGGGAAGGGGCAATGGCCTTTGCCTTGATATGAGTTGGGAAAGTAATGAAGTAATGGTGTAATACAAGCAAGAGATGACGGTGACTTGTACAAGGTGGAAGTGGAGGTAGCAAGAGGTGATCGGATACTGACTATATTTTGGTACCGAAAGATCCCTTAGAGTCAATCGGTCCTCTATTTATAGAGGAGAAACTGAGTCTCAGAAGGGGCATGACCTACCTGTAATCATATCATAGATCAGAGGCAGAGATGGGCCTGACTTCGAGATTTCCCAGTTCCTATATTCCCATGTTCTTCTCTTTCTATAGAAGGACCCAGGCACCTGCCCCTCACCCTCACCTCAAAAATTCCTTCATTCCGGCATCAGGCTGGGCCTGACCTTGCTCTTTCTGCTATCTGTGACAGGGTGGCACTGGGTTCGAGGATTGCCCAGGCCTCCAGATACTTAAGTCAGCAGGGGTCAGGGTCACCCCTAAGGAGCCTTCTGTCCTCTGAATCGGCAGAACCTGTGCAAAGGGGAGAGGAAGGAGGGCGGGAAGAGTCCAAAGCAGAGAGAGAGCTCAGTCTCCATCACTTGGTTCTCAGCACTCCCAGTCCCGAGAGGGCACTGAGATCTGACAAGGTGAAACAGGAGCTTCTGGGAGTGCCAGGCCCCCTAGGAAGTGCAGGCCCCAAGACTGAGCTCAACCTGGGAGTCCTGCAGACTCAGCCATTGAGGATCCCACCCAGTGGAAAGCTTAGGGGGTATGATAGGGGGGGTGCATTTCAATGATGTTGCTACTAATAAGCCAAGCAGCATGCAAACTCACAACCACACCTGGGACAGTTGGTTACAGCTGCCCTGAGAGCCTTGCTTCCCACTGGGACCCCAAGTCCAGGACCAGCCAGACTGAATCCAGCAAGATTGACTCCAATGGGTCCTTTCAGCTGGGAAAGCCTTGCTGTGTGACTTTGGGCCACGGAATACAACTTATCTTGGCCTGTTCCACAGCCAAGGTGGAAAGGTGGTTAGGAGGGGCTTAGGCTGGAAAGCTGGATGCATCTCTACAGACTCTTTTAGTTTCTTCGTCTTTAAGGGAAGAAAGAGGCTGCCCAGCTTAAGGTTCCAACTAATTTACAGTCCTCTTACAGGGTTGGGAGCAGCAGAAGGGGAGTCCTAGGGGTGTGGACAGAGCTAGGAACCTGTTCAATCAGCGCTCTATCCTGGCTCTGCCACGACTCAGCTGAGGAGTTGAAGAACTATCTGAGTCTATTCACTCCTCAGTGAGAGGAAGGGGTTGAGTAAAGAGGGCCCTATTTTTCCACTGATCTCTCTGGAACTGGTCATTGCAGCTTCCAAATGGGAAGTAAGGCCTTAGGCAGCAACTGAAGCTTCCAGTCCTGAGGGACCTCTAGAGTTTCCAGAGGAGGGTCTTTTACATTTCATTTGCATAGTGCTTCTTGTGTGCATGCAAAGTCTAGAGGAACCTCATTCTACCTTCAAAACTCCTCTACAATGGCATATCATATATAAATGATAGCAAGGAGGAATCAGGGTAAACCGAAGCAGACCCTCCAATAGCTCATCATTAACCCCAGAAAGGGCGCTGGAGGTCAGGGGAAGGGGACAAATTGCATCTCTGGTCCTGATGCCCCCTCCTCTTCTGAGAAAGACAGAACCCTCCCTACATGCTTCCCCGAGCTAAAAGAACTGGCTTGAATTTAGCTCTAACTCCAACCTCTGTCAGGCTCAAGAATTCGGCCTCGGCTGAGTGACCTTGAGCAAGTGAACTGTCCCTCTCTGGGACTCAGTTTCTCTGTCTGTCGAATGGTGCCAATGATCCCTGGTGCAGCCGTCTGAAGGCAAAGGTCTGGCCGCGAAGAAGAACTCGGGCGCTGAGGGGTCGGAAAAAGGCTTAGGTTCACTTGGGGACACAGAGGAGGTTGACACCAGGCGGGGCTCCTCGGTGAGGGAGGGAGTCCGGGGGAAGAGGGCTCCTGGGGGGCTCCTCCCACAGCAGGGCCGTCGGTCCCGTTCCTCCTCGCAGGTGCCCCTTCCTCAGCCGCCTCGGCGCGGCAGCTCCGTGCCGCGGGGTGTGCGGGGCTGGCCTCGCCGCCTCGGCGCGGGGAGGAGCACACTGGGAGGGGAGGGGCACCGTGGTGGGCGGGGCCCCGGGCCGGGGAAGGGCAGAGCTTCAGCGACACCCGGCACCGCACGCGGGAGGGGCCGGGGCGGTGCTGCAGCTCCGGTTACCACCCTGCGCCCTCCCCCGCCCCGCCGGCTTCTTTTTCCGTTTCCAAATTAACAATTGAAAACGCGGCGGCCTGAAAGGCGAGCAGCGGGCCAAGCGGAAAGTGTGAAGGTGCCGCCGCGTCCCCGAGGAAGGGGGCAGGGAAGGGGGCGCGACACACTAACAGCCCGGGGCTCGCCCACCCACCAACGCCGAGTGCAAGGACTGAGCGCCCCAGGACCCAGGACCCAGGACCCTAAGTCGGGTCCTGGCTTGATCCAGCCTCTGGTACTGCCCTGGCCAGTGTCTCAGGACTCAGTGCCGAGGCTGCGAGTGGTGCCAGCCCCCAAGCAGGTTGGGGGGGGTGGGCGCTAAGGCTGGGTTACAACTACTCTCGAGGCTGAGTGCCCAGGAGGGGCAGGTGCCAGGCGGCACCCTCATGGCACCATCCTTAAGGGCTCCCAGAGTCGGATAGGTTCGCATGTGACCTCAAGCCAGTCACTTTACCTTACTTACTGAGACTCAATTTCCTCATCTGGAAAATGGGGTGGGAAGATAAACAAACACACAGAGCTGCTTGCGAGGAATAAATTAAATGAGAAGATGCATGAGGCTGACCCACAGTGAACATAATAATAGATAGCAGCTATCATTATCTTATGTTGATAATGATGATGCTACTGTGTCCCTGGCACCCCTCCACCTCCACACACAGTCAAAGGAGCTGTCCATCAGTGGGCAAAACTGGATCTGACTGGTTTTCCCTCTCCTCATTCCTCAGGACCTCCCCAAAACCCCACTTGACAAAGAAACTGAGGCCAGGAAAGTCCTTGTAAGGGCCCCAAATCACATGAGAGTGAAAAGAACTAGGGCCTGAGCCCAGGTTCTGACTCTCAGGCTTTTTCTTATGGAGACAGATGGTCCGTGGAATTGGGGACCCTGGGCATTGGAACCCCCTCCTCAGTGTCCTAAGAGATGGGTGCTAATACCAGGGCAGCTGAAACAAATGAGTGGGTAATGGAGAGAGTCCTTACTCCCAGGCACCCAGGGGCAAGGACCAGAGAGCCAGAGGGTGGATACCACCTGGCCCCGGCCCCCCATAATGTAAGTTCCATGAATACAGCGACTTTATCTTATTCACCACTATCTCCTCTACCACATCTGGAACAGGGCTTGGTGCAGTGTAGGTTCTCAATAACAATTTGCTGAGCAAATGACTGAGTGAGCAGGTCCCCTTTTATACAGCTAGGGCCTCCCACTCCACTACCTATGTGAAGTGGACTGCTTTGGGAAGTGGGGTTTGGAGTGGTATGCCCCTCTCCCCAGCCTGGAGACCCAGGGCAATGAATGGTGGAAGGAGATACGAACCAAGAAAGGGTGAAGGAAATAGAAGAGGTTCCTGTCCAGCCGAAGACTCACTCCATTCCCCCTCCCTCCAGCCACTTGTACACTGACCACCAGATTCCAATTCAAGCCCCATCCCCACCCTGAGTTCACTTACCTTGCAGTCTGAGTGCTCCTCCCCCCTTTACGATCCTTATTGTTTATAGTGTAAACCCCAAACTCCTCAACTAAGCAGGAGGCAATACTCATACTAAGCATCTGCCACACTGCACTCCTCCATACCCTGTAAATTTCTACATTGGTGACTTTTATGCTCTCTCATGTCCTTGGACTGTCCCCCTTCCCTCCCAGAATTCCCGATCTGCTATGGGGAGAAGTGCTCCCCTGGTTGGGATCCCCGGCTCCTCTGGGCACCGCAGGCCCCTTTGTGCTAAGGTTGTTCCTACCTCTGTCTATGCGCCACCACCACCACCTCATTAGGATCCACCCACCAGGGGCAAGGCCAGTTCTGACTCCCCCGCATCCCCTAGGCTGGCCCAGTAGATACTCAGACAGTATCTGGGAAGGAACAAGGTCGCCAGGGCCTTGAGCATCAGTGAATCAGGATTTTTCCACTGTCCTATGAACCCCAAGAGTTCTGGGAAAGGGAGTCTTGGGTGGGCGGAGGGTGGGCCGATGCAACCCCATCTAAACACTGGCAGGCCTGGGAAAAAATACAAATGGAGACCCATATACTATAAGTCAAAATATTAAAAGTTTAAATCAGGCTAGCAAGCTGTTAAATAAAATAGGTTTTATCTTTCTTGACACATATACCTTTGTAAGGATCTAGAAGACCAGGTTTGAATTTAAAACCGTGGGTTCCTTGGACTCCCATGCTGGAATTTGGTAGGAAAGGAATAAGCCAGTCCCTGCTACTCTCCCGTCCCCAGCCCATGGTGCGTCCTTTTCTCGTCCCACGCTGGGCTAAGAAGTGCCTTCGGTGCAATTCTGTGGCTCCCCCTGTTTGCTCACCCAGGCTCCATCTACACTGGCTGCAAACAGCTGCCCTGGGCCCTACAAGGGCTCACAGGACAGTGACTCTTGGGAAGATGAATCTGGAAAGAGGCCTGCGCAAGCCCCGGAAGCAGGCACAGGAATTTGTCCAGAGAACTCCAGGGTTACCGGGAATGTGTTCTAGAATAAGGAGGGTCATGTGTAGGCTCTGGGTTGATGGTATCGGGGGACATACAGGCTAAGTGGGCAGAATTCTAGGCCTCCACCCGGGATTCCACCCAGAGCAGCCCTGCTTTGATCTGTTTTATATACTGTCCTCCTGCGTCATGTTTCATTTAAAGAACCAGATCTCCTTAAAACAATTTGCAAAGCATGAATCTAGACCCTCCCCTTCCTACTGAACACAGAGGAAGCTGAGGTTAAGGGGTGCTAGAGACCACTGTCATGCAGTAGATGAGCAAATCCAGAGCTCAAGCCAGGGGCTCCCACCTCCTTGCCCAGGCCTTGGCCTCCATGAGCACATTTCTAATCAGTAGGACCCAGTGGCTCCAATGGACAGGCCATTGGGAGGTAGTGAGCATTCGGTCCAGAGCAGGCCTGCTGCTGGAGCCTCCTACCTTGAAAGGGGGATGGACCCTTAACTCAAGCCACCTAGCTTAGGAGTAGACTGAGAGGCCAGCCCAGGCCCAGGCCCAAGAAGGAAAGGGAGGCCTGGTATAAATAACCGTGGGGGGCCGGGATGTTTGGGCTGTCTCCTGGGCTACGGTTGTGTTTACTGCCCAGAAAGGGAGGGGCAGGGCCCACACATTTGCCTCTCTGACTTGTAGCCAAATTTTTCCAGGAAGGGGTGGCCCTAGATTAGCCCCAAACACTCCAGCTCTGCACCCCGATCAGGTCTTCCTCGATCTCCGCACTAACGTGGGCCCTAAACCTCCCTGATATTGCCCTCATCCTTTGGCCCCAAATGCTGCAGAGCATTGCCTCTCCATCAGCTCCTATGGCCCAATATTTACCCCTATTAAGTCCCAACTCTGCTCAAACTGTGGAAGGGTAGGGAGTATGTGCAGGGCAGGGGAAGGTCCCAAGCAGAGGAGCTGGGTTTATGCCAGGGATCTGAGCTGGGGCCACTGGGCACGGGAGCAGGGACAAACCTCTCCCACGGCCCTGGCCAAGAGAGAGGAGGGCTGTAGCCCCCAGATTAGGATAGTGTAAATCCCTCTCCCAGCCTGGTACTCACCCCATGCCTATCATGTGCAGGGCATTAGATGGCCAGACCCCACCTATGGTCATACCACAGCCAGTTCCTCTCCCCAGCCAGCCAAGCCAAGAGAAAAAAAAAAAAAAAAAAAAAAAACCCTTGATACAGGAGGGCAAGTGGAAAGGTTCCCTTCCCCGTGAGGCAGCAGCTGCAGCCTGGCACGAGCCCTGAGACACAGTGGTGATGTGAGCTGAGTTCCAGCCTGCCGGCCAAGTTGCGCACACACACACGTGAACTTGCTGCCCAGTCGACGAATGAATCTTGCTTGGGATATCAGCACAAGCTCAAAATTGAGACTGTACCCATCAAGGGTCCTAGACAGGTACCTGGATACCTGTCACATCTCAGCTGAATGATCTTGGGCAAGTCATTTCTCTTTTCTGAATATCAGTATAAAATAGTGTCATAGTATCTTCCTCCAGTGTTCTGAGAATTCAGTGGGATTCATTAAACAAACATTAATTAATTAAGCCTTACCTTAGGGCAGGTATGCCTGAAAGTGCTTTGTGGACCATCAAGTTGGAAAAGCAAATCCTTCCCAGTAGGAGGTAGTATTTTGGACCCAAAGGCTAAGGCTCAGAGGTGTGAAGAGACCTGCTCCAAACCACCCAGAGGAGACCAGACCCCCCCGCCCCAGCTCTGCTAAAAGGTTTTCATTGTTGTTTATTGTTGTTGGGGACGACTGAGAGCTTGGGCTGAGCTTGGGCTCCAGTCTGGGCTCTGATATTGAGCTTAAGTTTAGTCCGTGCCCAGTTCTGGGCCTCAGTTTCCCTATCAGTAGAGTGAGGGTGAGACCAGTGATTTCTCTACCCTGTTGAACACCGAGAAAGGGAAGGAGGAAGAGCTGGAGAAGGCCAAGTCAGTGGGCTCTGCCCCTTTCTCCAGGGCACCTCACCATTAGCTACACCAAACCCTTGGGTGCTCTCATGGGGTGGTTCTAAGGCCACTATCCTGGGGCCCCCGTACACCCTGAGTGCATATCTCTAGGGCCCCTTTGCAGGCAGCCTTGGGGCCTGTGCCAAACCCCTCTGCTTCTAAGGCCTCCCTAAGCTCAGCCACACATACACCTTCCCTCGGGCCAGGCTTTGCATAAGCAGCTGTACTTTCCCTACAGGCAAAGTCCTAGGGCTCCAGGCCAGGGCCAGCCAGGTCCTGGCAGGGTTAGCGGGCAGCTCCAAAAAAGCCACTCACAGGGCTGGGCTGTGAGGGGAAGGCAGAGGGAAGAAAAGGTGAAGTGGATGGTACCCCCAGGGCTCTGTGCCAGAGTCCCCCGCTACAATCCTCCTTGCCAGATCCAGAAAGTGTTTCTTAAACATCAAGCTGTCCATGGGTCTTCCATCTTCAGCTCCTTCTCCTGAACTCTGTCTCCTCCAGGAAGTTGCTACTCCTCAGCCTGACGTCCTCATCCTGGCCTTGGTCATGTTCCGGGCTCTTCTCTGTACACCTCCTGCCCCCTCTAGGCTCCCACTCTCCTGACTTCTTGCAGTTCTTTGCAAATGCCATGTTCAGTCCCACCTCTGGGCTTGCCCATACTGGTCCCTCTGCCTGGAATGCTGTTTCCTGCTTCTTTTGGCCTGGTTGACACCTATTCCTACTTATCTTTCAGGTCTCAATTTCAAACCTTTCTCCAAAAGCCTTCCCAGCCATGCCCAGTATGGGTCTGGGTTTGGTCCTTTTGTGCTGGACTCCATGATGCCCAGACAACTGCCAACATCCTGGCCCATCTCCACCAGAGACCAAGGTGGGGTCTGATTCGCTGCTCTGTCCGCAGCATCTGGGATAGGGCCCAGCCCCGAGGGATTGCCAGTGAAGGCTTCCCAAATGAGAGAGAGTGAGAAGGAAGGAATGATTCCCCAGTATAAAGTTGGAGAGGGAGAGGGAAAGAACAGGACTTGAACTTCAAGCCTCAACGGGTCCTCGTATCAGCCTCCAATCAGGCAGACTAATCAGGGCGAGTTAGGCATAGTATGGCAGGTAAGATCAGAGCCCCTAAAGCTGGAGTTCTGGGGTCTGAATCTTGGCCCCCCTACTTAAGGTTACTCAACCTCTCTGTGCCTCAGCCTCCTCATCTGAAAAATGGGCAAATAACAGTCCTTACCTCACTGGGGTGATGAGAGGAAAAAGTGAGAGAAGGTGGGGCAAGCTCCCCGAGTGGTGCCTAACACTCTGTAAGGGCTTGGTAAGCATTTGCTATTATTATCTTTATTATTAATTGAGTCACAGCAGGAGGGAAAAGCTGCAGACAGAGAGGGAGGTAACTACCGAGAGCCACCCAGCAGGAATGTGTCTCTTAACTCCTGCCCTACCCACACCACCCACATACCCTATGAGCACCCCCACCCACTCTACCCACTGCAGCCCTGCAAACCTGCTCCCACCCTCTCACGCCACAGATTCCTTGCACACTCAGGCTGACATTCCCTTCCTCCTGGATAGTCACCACTTACTGGCTTACGCTTCAGTGCCCTCTTCTATACGATGGGATAATAAGGCCCTTGGAAGTATTAAATGAGGTAGTATGTGGAGAACATTTGGCACAGAACCTGGTATAGATTGGACTATGAATCTTATTACTCTAGGAAAACTGTTAGAACACAGAATGCAGCTCCCAGAATGCACTGTTGTCGTAGAGTTCCCCAGGCCTCCAGCCTGTCTAGTGCTCCTGAGGAAAGGAACTGCCAGTCTGGTTGATTCGCTCTTACAGGACCTCTATAGCACCCCCCACTCCCACCCCTGCAATATCCCTTCCTCAGGGTTCAAACCAGTGCAAGCGAGGGTAAGATGAGGAGCCTATAGCGCCCAAGAAAAGAGGGGGATAAGAATAGTAAAAGCACAACAGGCCCTCTCTTCTTCACAGCACTTTGTAGCTTAGGAAGCACTTGATGCAGGAGGCAGCCCTGGGAAGTGGGCAGGTAGAGATTAGAACCCTCACTCTACATAGACAGAAGCTAGGCCCTCAGAGAGGTTGAGTCACCTGCCTGCCGTCACATAGCCTTTAGGAAGCAGAGGCAGGAAGCAAACCCCAGCTTTCTGACTCCTGGCCCAGTGCTCCTTTAACTGAAGGGTGAGCACCGATTCTAGATGACCCTGTCCCCAGTCTTAGCAAGAGCCCTGGGCTGGTCCTCACTGCATTCCTTAGGGCGGGCAGGCCCTAAGGCACAGGAAGAGTAGACAGTGGAAACTGAGGGCTTCTCCATCCCGCTAATCCTTCCATTCCCACCCAGACTCCTCCCACTCTGGCCCCAGAACTCAGGAGGGAGGAGGCAGGATGGCGCCCAGACTCAGGGATTTCACGCACCGGTAAAATTTTCAAAAACACTTTGGGGAGGGCATAAGTTGTCAAGTTTTTATTTTGCCAAGTAAGGATATTTTTAAAAAATTCCCAGCCCCATCATTTCGTAAAAGAAAGGACATAATCTCAGACTAAAAGACAGTCCTTTAAATGGAATAAATTTAGCTTTATGAAAAAGTCATCACGTTGTCCTTATTTCCTTCGGTTTTGCCTTAGGCCATCGAAAGCCGCCACGGGTCTGCTGACGTCTGAGAACCATTTGGAGCCTGGGTTTGGGAGTCAGACAGACATGGATTCGAATCCCGGCCCCACCATGGTCGTTGGTCGTCGAGTTGTGTCATTTAAGGCACATTATTTCCCCTCTCTGCACCTCAGTTTCCTATCTGTGAAATGGGAACAATAACAGTGCCTGCCACATAGTGGTACTGTGAGAACTAAATGTTTGCAGAGCTCAAGTTCATGGGAAGAGATGGTCAAACTCTGCTTCCCAGGCAGTGGTGTCTCCCTGTCCTGCCACTGTCTATGGCTCCCCAGTGTCCACAGGGGAGACTGAGGATCAAAGCTCTGCTCTTGGGGCCCTGGACACGCCAGACTCTGCAGATCCTGGGGTGAAGAGGGTAGGGGAAGAGAGTCCCACCTCACATTCTTTGCTCTAGCCGCTGTCTCCAACTAGAGTGTACTCGAGACTAAAACCAGGAGAGCTGCTAGCTCAGTGCTTACACACGGAGGACCCAGGGGTCTTTTCTCCGGTTTCCCTCTAGTTGGTAAAACCCTTCTCATCCTTACAACCTGACCTCAACACCACCTTAATTTCCTGGCTAAGCAAAAAAAACATTCACTAATTTACCAGCCAAGTGCTAAGCTCCCTGCTCAACCCCCACCACCCAGACCTGTCTGATGCTGAAGAGCACACAGGGGCGGGTGAGCAGAGCTCAGGGGACTTTGAAGGGCCCCCAGTTGAGCCTAGGTCGGGGTGGGCAGGGAGCAACTCCAAAAAGAGGTAATGCTGAAACTAGGATTTGAAGGATGAATAGGAGTTCAATAGATGATGGGGTGGGTAGGAGGGGCAAGAGTTAGAAGCAGAAGGAAAAGCACCCAGAGCATTAAACAGCACATCTGGGGACAGTTCGAGCTGTTAATTAGGTGAAGAACAAAGGGTGCTTGAGGAACTTGGGCACTGGGCGTGGCGCAGTCACTGTGGATCGGGTAGGTTTAGAGGGAGATGCTGAGTTTGAGGAAGGAGGTGCAGAAGCGAGGCATCCACAGGCAGCTACACAGAACTGGCCCCCAGTGTCCCAGGAGTGTATGAGACTCCCCCTCCATGAAAAGTGTGCACAGAGAGGAAGACCTAGGACAGAGCCCTGAGGAGCCCAAATATTCAAGGGGCAGAAAGAGGAGACAGAGCTGCTGACAGAACCGAGACTGAAGAGCCGAAGAGGCAGGCTGGTGAGAGTCAAGGGGAGGAAATGTTCAAGAAGGAGGAGCCCAATAGGCTCAGACCTAGGGAGTCACCTTGGCAGCATCCCAGGGAGCCACATTCTGGGTTTGAATCCCACCCATACAACTTATTAGCTATGTCGACCTCAATCTTAATTCCTCTATCTCTAAAATAGGGCTAATTTATTTTTTCCCCAAAAAAGGAGGATAAAGGGCATAAGGGGAGGGGCTGACATGCTCCCTAGGCCTCCATGGCATCCCCAGACTGAGCCTCCCTCCCCGCCGCTGGGCCATGGGCCACACTCTCCTCCCCTATCCTGTCTCTCCCAGTAGACTTCCATCAGCCCCCAGAGGTCAGAGAACTGGATGAGTGAATGCAATCAGGGGCTGATCCTTCCCTCTGAGATCAAGGATGGAAGTGGAAGGCAGCTTTCCCGGGTCCTTGGCTACTCCACACAACTCGCATCCACTGAGGACAGGAGGTGGAGAAGCCCCCTGTGTACTGTGTCCTTGGGCAGCCAGGTCCTTTCTCCTGGCCTCGGTTTCCCTATCTGTGAAATGAAACCATGGATCTGCGTCAGCTCTGAGGCCCTTCTGGCTCAGATGCTCTGCGGCAGGACAAATGGAGAAAGAGTGAGGGTAGAGAAGCCTATACTGACCTGCTGGTCCTGTGCCAGGGGAGGAGGTCCCACCGGGGCCTGGGTCCCCATTGTGCCCAGGAACTGGTCCCTCCAGGAAAGGGTGGCAGCCGGGACCATGAGGGCAGGAGCAAAGGCACCTGGGATTGTGCTGACAGAGCTGTTCCTTCTCCCCTCCTTTTCTCCCTACCCCCGCCCCTCCCGGGGGACAGCCGAGCCCAGCAAAAAATAAACCCAAAGACGGTGACCTGGACAGGCCTAAGGCTCCCAGAGAGGAGAGGCAGGGAGGAAGGGTGGAAGAAAGGCAGCCTGTGCCCACCCCCACCCGCCAAAAGCCGAGCGTGCCAGATTTGATCCCTCCCCCTCCCAGGCTCTAGGTACTCTCCATCCTTCATACTGTGAGGGAAGGGTGCCACTTGCTCCATAGGATAATTCTCAGAGTAAACCTTATCCCGTCTGGGTACACACAGGTCCCCAAGGTTTGGAAAGAGAACCCTAGGGAATCTCACTCTAACTCCTGGCTATAAGGAAGTCCTTCCTACTGTCTGACCTCCATCCCTTTTGCTTCAGTGGAAACCGTGGTCCATTTTTTTCCAGCGTGCTTTCTGCCTAGCCCACCAGCCTGGCCTAGATGTCTGAAAAGGCTCAGAAGAAGCTGCCCCCAGATTTCCCTGCAGGGATTAGGCTTGGCCCAGAGACCCCACTCCACCCACTGTTGCCCAAATCTCCAGGAGGGAGGGAAGAGGGAAGGAATCGCTGAGCTCCCTGCTCCCTTCGCTTGCCTCCCTCAGGCACTGCCCACAGATTCCCAGCCCAATTAGTCTGCTGCCTGGGGCTGCCCCTCCTCCCTCACCCCCCAGGTGCCAACCCCTAGGGCACACAGATCCTGCCCTAGGGACAGAGTTGCCCAAAAAGCCTGGAGTCCTGGGAGGCGGGGCGCCTTATGGGAGCCCCAGAGATCTGACCAGCACCTTCTCCCAGCACCTCAGAGCAGGGAGGTGGGGGCAAGCAACCCCCTGGGCTCACCATCTAAGTATTCCCCAGTCTTCTGAGCAACCCAGGGAGAAGGTACTGGAAGAACTCCCCACCTCTCAATCCTACAAAAGTCAAGGCTGAGACAGCATCTCTTCCCATTCACGCAGAGTCCCTCTGTGCCAGGCAGCCCTGAGTGGCCCACTTTCCTGTTTAGCCCTCACTTTCCAGAGAGGGTTAGTAAGGATGCGGATTGGATGGAGTGGGAGTGGGCACCTTTCCAGTAAGTGTTGAGACTGAGATCTCTAAATCTCCTGTGGGATTCCCTGCCCCCACTCCCCAGGACGATATGCTCAGGAGTGTGGGATCACCCTCTCCTCTCAAGGGTTCCTGGCTGTTCCCTGAGCACCGTGGTTCCATATCTATCTCCCTGGGGCTAGCCATAGTTTGACAACGAGGCCCACACCTTGGCCATACAGTAACACCCTCACATACACCCTCCTCCCTGCACACATGAAGACATGCTCACACCTACACCCAGACCTCTCTTCAAATCCCTGGGAGAGGAGGCAGGAGAGGCCAGTGGTCTGGGCAGGCAAAGCAGCCTCCTCACTGCCCTCCCACCCCTCCTGGGCAGGGTGCGGGCAGACATGGCCTACCTCCCTCTGCCTCCTCAGGCTTTGTAGAAAGCTGACACTCTTTAATTATACTTGTCACGTGAAAGAAGGAACAAATCAATGAGGCCCTAAAGACCCAAGTTGGAGTCCTGGTGCCACCATTTACTAGCTGTGTGACCTTGGGCAAGTGGGTGACAAGCCCTCACTGGCCTCACTTTCCTCAAGTGTGAAATGAGGGCAATAATTGTGCCTGCCTGATATAATTAATGGCTGTGAGGGTTAAGAGACCAAAAGTAAGAGGCTCAGCATGGATGTGGCACATCCTAGATGCTCCTCAAAAGTTCAGAAAGACACATCCCTGGGCTCCCCGACAGAAGCTCACCCCATAACACAGGCAAACACAGCTCCTGCCCCCTCTGGGCATACCCGTACCCACTCATTGTGCTGGGCCAAGGACTCTGGTCAAGCCTCTCCCCCAGGAGAATGACCATAATGACAATGATGGTAACAGTATAACAGTGGTGGTGATGATAATGATGAACATTTGTGCCCAGCACGGTGTCAGGTGCTTTAACTCATTCAGCCCTGACAATCCTAGAGGCAGCTATTATTATTCCTATTTTTCGGATGAGAAAACTGAAGCTCAGAGAGGTTAAGTAACTTGCCCAAGGACACATAAGCGGTAAGGGAAAAATCAGAAATTAACCCAAATCTGTCAGACTGGGGATCCCATTCTCTTAACCCCCTGTGGGACAGCCTCCCTCCACCCAGCCCCACAACTCCCACAGTTAACAAGGGGCTGCCCCCAGGTCAGACATGCAGAATTCCTTGCTGGGCCAAAGCCCCACATTGGTTGAGGCGAGGCAGGGGTGTGAGAAAACCTCCAGCCAGGGACATTCTCTGCAGCGCCTACATCTGAGGGCCAGGACAGGGGCAGAGGCTGGGGCTTGGGGCCCTGCAGAGCCTTCTTCTCTCCCTGCTCCCCAGGCAGTTTCAGCTTCTTAACCAGCTCAGAGAACCTTAATCACCCCCTCAAGTGCTGCCATCAGCCCAAGAATAGTCACCTCTTGAAACACTCCTGGCTCCAATATTCTGAGAATAAAGCCTTCTGCAGCAATAGGGATTGAAGTCAGACATTCATCAGGGCTTCCTTAATAGACAGACTATGGAGTCAGGGTGGGGCAATCAACTATGAGAGATCTAACCTCTCCAGTGACTCCAAAGGAAATCTCAGGAAGGAGGGCACAAAGGGGCGGGAGGGAGAGGGAGAGGGCTAGAAGGCGGGCAGAATGGTCTCTGTACTTGTTCCCTTCTTACAAAGACCAAAGACCAAACAAAAGGACAGAGTTTGGGTCACACTCCAAGACCTTCCCCATCACAAGGCCAAGTTCTTGGAGCATCGGTCTTCCCTATTGGCTAGGGTGAGGAGATATATCATCTAAATATTTAGATATGGTCTGGGAGGCAGAAGGCCTGGGTTCTTGGCACAGTTCTACCACTGACTCGCCAGGTGTGACTTTAGCCAAGTGACTGCCCCTTTCTGTGCCGTGGTGTACCTACCAGTCCACCACAGGGCTAGACAGAAAGATCTCAGGGGGCCCTATAGGAGGGGCAAAGGCCAGCGAAGTTCTAGGAGGCCAGTCACCTGGCTCCCACACAGTCTGAGGCTGCCCATCAAGGTGGATGCACAAACACACAGATCCGTAAGAACAGCCCTGCAGTGCAGACAGGTGAAGGCAAAAGGCTCAAGGAGCGGGGCCAACACCGTTCTGTCCCAGGGGTCGAGGTGGGGGCCACAGGCCCTGGCGTGTGTCTGTGAAGTCAGTGACAAGGTGGGAGCAGCTGTGCGTGAGATTTCTTTTTGTTGGGTGTGTGCTGCCTGTGCCTTTGTGACGTGTGTCCAAGTTGCAGTGAGCGTGTGCATGAGACAGACAGATGGGCATGTAGCAGGGATATGTGTATGCGCAAAGCCGTGCACAGCAGAAATGTAACTGCGTTGGGTGAGGCTGGGCAGTTTCCACTCAATGCCACAGAATCCTGCCACTGCCCACCTCCCGCTGCCTGTATGCTGCGTGCTGGGGAAAGAGCCGAATGACACAGGAGCGCTGCTTCTGTGGAGCCTGGAGATGGAGTGCTGCTGCTGACGCTGAGGAGCAGGAGTCGGACCCAGCTCTGGGCTGCAGCTCCTCCATACTCACTGAGTGGCCTCCCCAGCCTTGGTTTCCTCACCTGCAAATGAGGATAACAGCACCCGCCTCATCCACTACATGAGAGTGGTTTATAGAGAGCTTGACACAGTGCCTGGCCCAGAGCTGAACTCCAAAAGCCAACCCGAGGCCGCACGGAGCAGGGAGAGGTCCTGGACAGGGAGTCAGGCATCTTTGGTTTTGGTCCTGTATCTGCCACTGATTTATCATGTGACTTTGGTCTCTAGAGCCTCAGCGTTCTCATAAGGAAAATGGGGTTGTCAAACGTGAGGACCCACCTGGCAAGCATGCCTGAGGGCCGAGGGTACCCTTTGCTAACATTATTTCCAGCCCAAGAGACTTTCCTTCTCCAGATGGTCAGGGAGAAAATTAGGGGGGCTCCGGGGTTAGAAGTCTGAGGGCCCCAGGAGTGGCCGCCACCTCCTCTCCTCTCCATTCCCATAGCTTCTGACCCCAGGGACAAGGCTGAGGGAGGATGTTTACAGAGCGTAAACCTTCACATAGAGAAAGTCTGCTGGGTCGCTGGGGGCTGGGAGCAGCAGAGTCTCACAGGGGCTCAGGGAAGATGGGGCTTTGCTCTGTCCCAGTCCCTTCCAGCCCTCTGACTTCCACAGAGAGGCTGGGGTGGCCTTTAACAGGGTGCAGCAAGGTGAGCATTCCTCCGCTGGCTCAAAAAGCATGATGGGCAGTGACGTGCTGTTTCTCAAACTTCAGAGAGCAGAGCCTGAGAAGAGTTGAGGGCTTAAATTAGGGACCAGGGTGAAGGGAGGGGGTTGGGGTTTGGTGACAGGACCAAGGGCCTAAAGAGAGGAGGGAGAGCTCAGAGAGGGGCCAGCAATCCCTCATTCTAGATTTCAATAAGGAGAAGACAGGAGTCAGTGGTTCCCACCGCCCAGAGGCTGCAGCTTCTGGCAGGAGAGGTGGAACTGGGGTTTGTCCTCCAGGCAATCTCCCACACCTTGGTGCCAGAAAAGGGGCAGGTTCTGTGCGGGGCCCAGCGAAACCTGGCTGGCAGGTATGAGAGAGGTGTCCCCTGGGGTGAATGGACCCATCTCACCCCAAGTCCCTCCTTCCTAAGCCCTTCCTAAGCTCTTTGCTTATAGGCTTTTATGCCGAAGCCCGTCCTACCAGGGCCTGAGGCTCTGGGAAAGGGGTTAGCTAACTATGCACACTGGACTCCCCTCACTAAGGCTGCCTCTGAGGTCACTGGGGAAGGGGAAAGGATTTGACCAAAAATGCCACAGTGGGGCTAGACGTCCAAAAGCCCGAAGCACTTCCTGGCTCACCCAAGACCCTGTCGTGAGTGACTGAGAAATCCCACATCTGGAGTTCTTTAAGAACAGGAAAGGCCTCCCGTGTGGCCCCCTCCCCCAGCCCCAATAATAACATACATCCCTCACACTCCGACAGGCCCTTGCAGCTCATCAAACTCTTTCCCACCCGTTACCTCATCTAAGAGGAAGGCCACGAGGTTAGGGTTTCTACCAGCGTTGATGGCCTAGAGATCTAAAGTTAGAGAGGCCCAGTAATCAACCCAAGAACACACAGCATGCAAAAGGTAGGGCTCCTGACCCCTCTGCTTCCTTTGATCTGTAAGGTGGATGACCAGTCCTCTGAGATCACAGCACATTTCCTCCCCGGAACTCCTGAGAGATGCCCCAACTCTGGGCTCCTGGGGACAAGTGGTCAGAGCAAGCATGCCCCTGGCCAGGGCATTCCTGGCATCCAGAAAGGCAGGATGTGGGGCAAAGGTACCAGCGGATTTAGCTCCTACAGAGGAAGGAGAGGCCCTTCCAGAGAAGGTGAAGACAGCGGCTGGCCAGGGGACACAGGAAAGCTCCTTCACCTTCTGTGACCCTCATAAGGGTTGAGTGGCCAAGCCTGGGGACCAAGGACCCCCATCGCAGAGTCCTGTTGGCTTCCCTAGGCCCAGCCATGGCTTGGAAAAGTCATCTCCCAAGGGGAGCCCAGGCAGGGCACAGCTGCTCCCGGAGGAGTGTTTCACCCTCCTTGGACAAGGGCACCACAATGCAGCCACTCTTATCAGTCCTCTGCCCCTCACCCTCAACTCCACCATCCCTTGTACCCCTTGCACAAAACCTCCATCACTCCATCAGCTCTCTCTGCAGCAAAAAATAATCATCCCAGTCCTCCCAATGGGCACTGGGTGTCAGGCCACTCCTAACCACTGACTCTGACCCTACTAAGTCTGACCTCATGTCCTCAGGAATCTTAACTCTCTGCCCCAGGCTTAGCCTAGCTGGGGTCTCTGCACAAAGTCAAGGCTGCCACCCCAGGAGCTTCCTGAGAAAGTGTAAGTTTCCTCCACCCTCCCTGCAGCCAGGGGGCTCCTTTACCAGCGTTTTTTTCCCCTTCACCTTTAAATTTCTGTGATCCCAGTTAGGATAGGGCAGAGGCAGGCAAGCAGAGACTAGCGGGACAGGCAGGAAGACAGACCAAAAGACAATGGAGACAGACAGGTAGAAGAATAAGACAGTCAGGCAGACAGGCGGATAGACAGATGAACAGACAGGCACACAGATAACTGGACAGGACAACAGAGGAATGGAAATAGGCAAGCAGGACTGATTGTTCGACAGTTAGGTGGAGAGATGAATGGACCGGCCAACTCACGCACAGGTAGAAACTCGGTCTGGCAGAGGGACAGCCACACAGGCCGAAGGACTGTCAGACAGTCAGATGGACAGGCCAGAGGGCCATTCAGGAAACCCTAAAACCAAGGGGTCTTCTCTGGAGGCAGCAAGAAGGGATTAACAGCGGCACATTTTCCAGGAACCGGAGGTCTTTCTCTCTCAGGCACCACTGAGCGACTGAGAGCCAGGCCTGGCCCTTCAACTGATATCTGCGGGGCCTCTCATGTTCCAGGCTGGGCCAGGCCGTCCCCTAAGGCCGAGCTCTGAGCTGCCAAAATTCACTCTTTACATCCAAGAGGGGTCAGTGTTTTTGAAAGTTCTAAGAGCTTGCGGGGGAGGGGGAAGGGGAGCGGACCACAGAGCCAGTGTTTGCAAAGCTACCCCTCTCCTCTTTCTTTTTCCCCTGGGGTGTTGAGAGCCAGGCCTGGTGCAGCAGCCAGCGAGCTGGGCAGGCAGGACAGGCAGGGCTGCCTGCTGCTGCTGCCGGGAAGTTGAAGGTGGAAGGGAGACTGAGTGAAGACTCAGATAAGTCAGACAGCACACATAGCTTCAGGGCTTGGGTCGCTCACCGGGACCCACTCACACCTACAATCGGAGGCCTTCCCTGGGCTGGAGTGGAGACTGTCCTTGAAGAGGGGCGTCTCCAAAGGAAGCCCAGCCGCGAGCCGACTATAGTGACATAATGGGGGAGACGGCGACAGAAAACTTGGGAGGCAAAGGGCCCCCTTTGTGTATGAGACACAAGAGACAGAGGCGAGGAAGACGAAAAGGGAGCCCCACTGTAATGTCTCCAGATTGCAGAGAGGATGGGGGACAAGAAGCTGGATTTGGGGAGTACCTGGGACAGAGGAGCAGGGGTTGGAAGTCAAGATGGAAATAAGGAGTTGAGGTTGGAGAGGTCAGGGGTCAAGAGTTGGAGATTAAGGATTAGGGTCAGGCTAGGGAGAATCAAGTCACCGGTCTCAAGCCAGGGGGGATTGAGATGAGGGTCGGCCAAGGGGATGGGGGGCAGGAGGCGGAGCCAGGGCGGGACGGCCAACCCCGTGGAGCTCCCGCGCCGCACAGGGCGGGAGTGCGGGGGCACCGCCAGGGGCGCGGGGTCGCGAACTCACATGAAGACGTGGTAGACGAAGGCCCAGCCGCGAGGTCGTTCCAGCACGTTGTAGACCCAGTTCTGCAGGCGGCGGTAGCGCTTGTGCGCAGCCGAGGAGCGCTGGCCGCAGGCGGAGCCCGAGCCTGAGCCCGGCCCCGGGAGGGGCGCGCCCGGCGGCAGGGGGCTGCCCAGGAGGCCGAGGCGGCGCGGGGAGCCGCCCCCGCCCGCCTCGCCCTGCTCGCTCTGCACAGCCGTGAGCGCCACCAGCTCAGCGCGGGGGGCGTCCCCGGGCGGGGGGGCCAGGCCGAGGCGGCGCGGGGGGGCCTCGGCCATGGGCGGCGCCGGGCGGGGGGCCGGGGCCCGGGGACGGTCCGTGGCGGGGGCGCGCGCGGGGCGCTCAGTGGTGCATGGCTCGGACCCGGAGTCGGCGGGGCGGCCCGGGGTGGGCGCGGGCGGCGGGGGCTAGGGGCCGGACTGGGGCCGCGCCGGGGTCGGAGGCGGGCGCTCGGAGCCTGGGGGCCGCCGGAGCCCGCACTGACCGCCCGCTTCCCCGGCGACTGGGGCGGCTCTTTCCGACTCCAACTCTCTTATTACGCGCTCCATGCCGCTCGCCTTTCCACCTGCGGCGGACGCGCCGCTCACATGTCACCCTCCCCGCTCCGCCCCTCCTCCGCCCGCCCCCGCCCGCCCCACGGCCGCCTTCCCAAATCGGGAGGGAGCGAGCGAGCCAGCGAGCGAGCGAGCGGGGCGGAGGGAGGGGACGCGCCGCGAAGGCGGCGGGCCAGGGCGCACCAGCCGTCCGGTCGGTGCCCGGGCCTGACCACGTGGCGGCGGGCTCTGGGGCAGCGCGCGGGGCTGGGAAGCTGGCGGTGGGCAAGGGGCGTGCTCCGCTGCAAAGGACCGTGCGGATCCGAATGCCGGGCTGGGACTGGGACGCCTCTTGTGTGGTGCTGGAAAGTGAGGCGTGAAGTGTGGAGTTGTAGCCGCGGTCGCGGTCGGGACACGCGTGCTGTGGAGTTCGGTGTGAGTGCATGCAGAGTTGCATGCTGTGTGTGCAGAGTGAATCTATGGGTCTGCTAGGTGGTGGGGCTGAGCCAGTGGAGATGTGGGTCCTGGGTCCGGTGTGGATGGGTATGAAGATGAGTATGCAGAGTCTGGCCCGCTGGCTATTGTCAATGTAAGCAGTGAGGTGTGCCCTGTCGGGTCGTGCCCTTTGCGCGGTGTGCGCGGGTGTGGAAAGTGCGCCCGTGCAGCTCGTGGCTGGATGAGCAGCCCTACCTGCAAAGCCTGGTGCCCAAGCACTGCCAAGTTGTGTCAGAGTGTGTGTAGCACAGTGGGCCTCTGGTGTACCTGTTTTTCCTTCCACGCACCCCCACCTCAGAGCTTCCCTTCTTCATGATGGGGGAAGAGCTCCCAGGTAGGCCCCAAAGAAGAGTCTCCTCTGATCAAGGTTCAGTCTAAAATGCTCCCTTGCCTTAACCCCAGGTCAGGGAACTAAGTGCCGGGCACGTAGGTGCTGGGAGGTGAGCTCCGACCAGCATGCGGGCTGGACAGACTCCCCCCGCCCCAGAGACCCACAGAATCCCACCTAGAAAGAAGGAAACCCCCGCCCCTCACCTCACTTCGTCTTTAGCTGGAAAGTTCTTGGTGCCTGGCCTACTCTCTCTAGCTGTAAGAGGCAGCCCTTCTATATCCCTTTAGCCCTCTAGGCTCTCCACAGAGCCATAATTTGGGTTTCCCCATCCTTCTTCCCTCTTCCCCGGCAGAAAGCTTGGGCCGCTCCCTGCTCCCTCCACAGGCCCTGCCCCAGGGTGAACAGCTTCCGCAGCAAACTCTTCCCGTTCCTCCCGGAGGATCTCGGGGGACAGGAGCGGAGCGGAGCGGGAGGGGTGGTGGAGGGGGCGGGAAGGCGAACTCGATTCTCAGCTGTCAGCAAAGGCAGCATTGATCTGCTGAGAGCCAGTGGGGGAGGGAGGCAGGCTAAGCTGCCGGAGGGCAGGGAGGGGCTGCAGGGACTTGGGGGGTCCCCAAGCTGGGCTTAGCAGCCAGCACACGTCCCTACCCCTCAGTGACCCTTTTCCCTCTGCATAGCAAGGGGTGCCTTCTCGGTCTGACCTGAATCTCTCCAGCTGCTCCAGGCTCCAGGTGTACCCAGGGCCAGAGCCTGGAGCCCCTGGGCAGGTTATGCCCCATCCTCACTGGTAACGGAAGGGCTTCTGGACTCCAGGTGCCAACTATGGATGCGGTGCCTGGACTAGATTAACCCATCCCCTCCCTATGAGCTGAATATGTGGCATTGCCCTCCCAGACTCTATGGTACTGTTTCTCTGAGCCTTGTCAATCAGGTGTCCCGGGGATGGGACTAAGGTCTGGGGATCTGAAGGGTGGAAGGAAAGCAGTTGCAAGGGGTCTAGGGATGTTTCTTGAGGTCCTTTTGAGGCTCTTCTTCTATGACAGAAAGGACACTTGAACCCAGGTTGCCCTTGTTGTCAACACCCAGAATATCTGAAATTGGGCCTATTCTGGGAAATCTCATCCTCCAACTCAGCATCACCTCTGGACCTCCATTCCTCCCTTCCCATTTGGGGGACTGAAAAAGTTGCTCTTTCTCCTGGTGAGAAGTCCTTGGGGAGAGGGTCTCTCATTATCTTTCCCACATCCAGCTCCAGGTTACCCCCTCGCAGGCAGCAGGAAGTAGAAGGAGCTAGATCCAGCTAGAGGGATGGATGTTAGATCTCAGGAAGGACTTTCATAGGGCACAGAGGCCTGTTTCTCCTGCAGGTATATGTGTAATGGAGGGTCAGGCCCACTGCTTTTTAAAGTGAGGAGACACAGAACTCTTCCTAAGGGGAGAGGGGGAAATGGTTCTAGGAGGACATAAGCAAAGTTTAGTTGGTGTGTGTGTGTGTGTGTGTGAGAGAGAGAGAGAGAGAGAGAGAGAGAGAGAGAGAGAGACAGAGACAGAGACAGAGACAGAGAGAGACAGAGAGAGGGGGGGGAGGAGGAGCAAAGGAGAACGTCTGGTTCAGAGAGGACAGGTGGCCACTCTGAGGGTCACCCGGCTGCCTTCCTGTCCCCATCCGGATTCCCAGGACATGACTTGGGAGGATGGACTTTCTCCACCACAGTCTTTAGTGACTAAGACACTTTTCTGAGCAAACAGCTGTCTCAGGATCTCTCAAGTAGGCCACTCTGCTGGAGGGCGTGGGATGCTGTGGTTTCCCACCCTCCTCCCTCCCTCTCTCCCACCTGTTCCCTTCACCCCACCCTCAGCAGCTTCCTTCCCTCTTCCAGCCTCACTTCACCCCGTGGTAACAGTGTCAGAACATCCCTGCCCTGCCCAGAATCACTGTTCCACCAGGGCAAGTCCTTTCCCAGCTCTGGACTTCAGTTTCCCCATCTGTACCATGAGAAGGGGTGGGACTCTAGGATCTCCTGTAATTCATCACTGTCACCATTATCCATCAATGGAGCAAGTATTGATTGAGAAGTGTGGGGGGGCGGCGAAGAGCTCCCATTTGTGGAGCACCAACTGTGCACCAGGCCCTGCCCCTTCTGAGACCAAGAGCAGCCCTTTGCACGCAAGAAAGCTGAGGTTGAGAGGTACAGGAACTCACCTAAGGATACACAACCAACAGGTGACTCTAGAACTGTCTACAACCTGTCCTCCCCTGGCTGGCACCTACCTATCTACTATACATGGGGTCTGCGGATCAGTGCTGTGGGCTGAGGGGGATCCATAGATAGCGTGATCCTTGTTCTCTAGGATTCACTCCTGCTAGGGGCTGACTCCCAGGTCTGAGAGGGTTGAGCTCTGCAAGTGGCTGGGACCAGGGGCCAGGTTTAAGCTTCTCATTGACTCCCAGTATGACTTCAGGTCAACCAAGGGCTCAGATTGCTTTCTTGGAATGGGAAAGGGGTGGTTTAAGTCAATGTTTTTCAAACTTTATTAACAAAAAATCCTTCTTACCAAGGTGTAAAGTAGTACCCCAGTATGTCAAAAGCATTCAGAGGTGCTCTAGTTGACTTGGGATGAGTGGGTCAGGGTTCTACCCACCAGACCTCCTCCTTCTCTTTCTCCACACTCCAGAAACTCCCTGGGTTTTCTTACAGCTCTTAGGGTTGCCAGTGGTCAGATGAGGGAGACATCACAGGCAATGGCAGAGGGAGCCTTCCTGGGGACAGAGAGAGGGTGGGCTTGGCGAGGTACAGAGAAGTACAACCAATATTGCCTGCAGCTACCATTAATGAGGCCCGTGCTAAGCCCATACATTGTCTATTTCAGCATCCCAACAACCTTGTGAGCCAATATTGTTCACATCCCCATTTTATAGACAAGTAGACTGAGGCTCATTGAGGAGACTTATCTAGTACAGCTCTTTACCCCTGTGCCGTAGCGTGTGTATATGAGTGGCAGGTAGGGTGTGGAGATGGAGAGAATGTTACAGAGTACGGGGAAGGAAGAGCAAGCCTGGCAAGGGGGACACAGGGTGCTTTGCATGTTAAGCTGAAGGGTCCAATTTGGCCTGAGAGGAACCAGGCAGCTCAAGAGGGCCTGAGTCCAGGCAGGCACCAGAGGCTGGGGCTCTATAGGAGAGAGCTCAGCAGGGTGGAATGGGAAGCATCAGCCTCCAGGGAGGTTGGCAGTGCCAGGAGCAGAAGGAACACTGAAATACAAGTCATGGCTGGGCTAACTGGTGACCTTGGGCAAGTCACTCCACCTCTGCCCCACCTTCCCCGGTTGCCAGGAGGGCCGAATGCAATGATGCATGAAAAAGTTATAATCGTGCAAGGAGCTGTACAAATGTGAACCATTGATCTTACTGGTCTTCAGGTGTTCAGGTGGTGAAGGGAGATGCTGTGAGAATTCTCTAGTTCTCCAGCTCTTCTCATTCTGGGAAGGCTTCCTAGGAAGGGGGGAGTAGAGCAGAGGGTATTCAGGGAGTGACAGAGTGGAGTGATGGCGTTACATACATTATTCACCTCTAAGGATCCAACTCCACTGACAGCAGGAGGAGGAAGTATGAGAGAAAGTACAGGCCTGCTTCCTTTTCCCAGTGAGGCCAGAGGACAAGAGAATTAGGCCACCCAGGAGGTGAGAGATATACTGTAGGGGGACCTGGGGAATTTCTTTCCTCCTAGATCTGGACATGCCACTGAGATCTCCCCAGTCCAGACCATGCAGGCCTGCTGGGCCAGTCAGCTCTGAGCCATGGGGAAATGGGGGAGGGAGCGGTGTCGCTGAGCTCAGTGAAAGTGAACCCCCATTGATCCTCAGGGCTGGAGGGGGGCCCACCAGGAAGAGGCACTGAGAGAGAAGGGGGTATGGAAATGAAGATCAAAGCCACCCCTTCTTGTGCTGCTCCTCCTCCATCTTCAGGATTCTTCTTTGAATCCAAGTCCTAGAAGATCATGCGGAAGACAACACTACTGCAAATTTGCTAGTAGGCTCCATTTTCTCAGTGAAAGGTGCTGGGACAGTGGAGCTGGTTGGAAAATGAGGAGGAAGGACTTTTCTGAGTTGCTGAGAGTGCAATGGAAAAAAGCTTTCCTGCTCCCCACTCTCCTAGTGGGAGAAACTTGGATAAGGGCTTAGGGAAGGAGATGATGTGAGGAGGAAGGGTGCCAGGAAAAGAGGTTCGGGAAAGGGGTGAGACTTGGCAAAATAAAAGATTGGATTCAGGGAGGAGAATTGGGGCTCAGAAGGGAGGCTGGGGGCTCAGTGACAGGGCCAAGAGGTCCAGAGAGTGGGACTTCCAGGCCAAATTTGATCAAACTCTATTGAAGTCCCTCCTCCTTAAAACAGTAGGTATACAAGGTAAATGCTGGATAATTAAACAGCAACAACAACATATCCAAGCTCAAACACAAGAATGAAAAATCTCTGAGGACGAAAACTGAGAGGGAATTCCAGTGGTGAGCAGGAGTTGAAGCTGAACCTCTGGGAAGGGGTTCAACAGTCCAGCAGGATGGCAAGTTTATTTACAGACCCCACTGGTGGCAGGAGCTATAGTAGGCTCCCTGTTTAGAGCCACTGGGTCTGGGAAAGTGCCGTCTTCCATAAACAAGACTAAAATATCTCTGCCTGCTAGCTACCTGGCCTTGGCTTTGGGTAGAAAGAGTACCCATATGAATATGATACCTCAAGCCTGTCTACATGGAATGTGGGCTAAGGACTTGCTATTCATGACATGTAAAAATCCCAAGCCAAGACGGTAATATAAGCGTGAGTTTGGGGTTAGTGCACTTGGGCAAATACAACTAAGAAATCACCCCTTAGGGCAGCCACCATATCCCAGGCACTGTCAGAAAAATGTGCTGAAAATAACTATCTCAAGAATAAACTTCACAACATATAAGAAGAAAATATCTTTAGAGATATCTCTCATGGGAGAATCCATACGTGAAGACCTAGAGATAATAGAGCAACCTGAGAGGAAGTTTAATATAGTTAAATTCTTCAAGAAGATAAAAGAAGGAATAGCATCTATAAAACCAGAGCAGGAAGATATCAAATAGGAACATGTAGCAGACATGACAAGAATTATCTAGAAATTTTAGAAATAAAAACGAAAGTCGCTGACATTTAAAAAAAAAATTCAGGTGGGTTTATAGAGTAAATACAGCTGGAGAGAGAATTGGTGGATTAAAAGCTAAACCTGAAGAAATCCTCCGGAGTGAAGCACAGAACAATAAAGAGATTAAACATATGAAAGAAAAGAGACATAAAAGATTTAATGAGAAATTCCAGCATGTATATTATTAGTTCTAAGAAAAGATACTGGAAAGGGTAACTAAGCTCTTTCAAGAAATAAGACATGAATTTCTAGGTTTGAATGGCCCGTAGACTGCCTAGTAAGATATCTTTAAAAACAAAACAAAAATATATCTAGACACCTTGTAGCCAAAGTGTAGAATATCAAGGATAAAAGGAAATTCTAAGAGCTATCAGAGAGAAAAGATAGCTTATCTACAAAGGTCCAATAATTGAACTGACAGTAAGCTTCTCATCAGCAACAACAGATGCCAAAAGGCAATGGAATAGTATCTTTGGAATGCTCAGGGCAAATAAATGTGAACATAGAATTCCATACATTGCTAAACCATTTAAATAAAAGGCAAAATAAAGACATTTTAACACATGCAAGATCTTAACTTCTGTCTCACAGACCTTCACTGAACGAGAAAGGCACAGGGGCTTGGGGAGAGACTGGGAGCTGGAGAAGTGATGGGGCTAAGTGGAGGGCCAGGGCTGTGGGGGGTGGGGGTGGGGACTGGATTGTTTCAGATCTCTCCTCAGCACCAGCCAGCCAGAGGAGCCCGGCCCAGCTGGGGCCCAGCTCAAGTTCTCCCCTCCTGAGTGCCAGCCATGCTGTCTTATCCGCTCTCCCTGGGCTGTGGTAGTAGCCCAGTATATAAGCTAGAGGGTAATGCTGCCAGCCCAGCTCACAGGACCTTGAGGAAGCCACACCCAAGTTGCTCATGTAACCAGGGACTTGACCTTCACCCTAGAGTCCTCTCCTCCTGTGAGGTCAGATGCTTACAGTTGCCTTACAGTTGCCTATGGATGGCTGGAGAAATGAGACAAAGTCTAGATCCCTACCTAGAAGTAGGGGGTTGAGAGTTTTCATTTCATTCTGTAGAAAAAAGAATCACGACCAGAGGGGATGAGACTAATCTCAGCCAGTGGGGACAGAAGGCTTCTTGGAGCATTGTCTCTACTCAATGAGCTGGTGCCCTTGGGTAATTTCTTAACCTCTTCGAGCCTCAGTTTCTCACTTATAAAATGGGGAGAATACCTACCTAAATGAGGATGTGAAGATGAAATGAGAAAATCCATTTAGGTACCAAGTTTTAGATAACATTTTCCTACAACAAAATTTCTTAAAAGAATAATCTCCATCTACTACCCCTCTCCAGCTTATTATCAGTGTTCAATAAAAAGTCGTTAAGAAAAAAGCAACAGTAAAAAGCAGAGGTGGAAATGTGCGCAGTGCTGGAGGCCCTATCCGTGGGGGACGGGTTCATGTTCATTCACTTACTCATCAGTTACTGTTATTCTCTTGGTGTCAGGCCCTGTGCTGCACTCATGAGGCACAGAGATGACCCTGAACTGGAGCAGAACCATCTGTAAAGAAGACAGCCAACTAGAAAATTTAAGAGTGACAGGGGTCTCTTCAGGGCCTAACTCGTCTTGTGTTGTCTTCTCTTTCCCATTCCCTCTCCCCTTCTTCCCCCAACCCAATATAAGTTTCATGATAACACAAGCTTCGCCTGACTTGTTTTCAACTGTCTTCACAATGTCCAAAACAATGTCTGACACACGAAAAATGCCAAAGACATATTTGCTGAATGACTGTGTATTTGAGTACTAATAATAGAGGCTGTAGAAGTTGCTATGGAAGTATCAAAGTGATCTTCACTAACTGCTCCTAGAATTAGAGATTTCTCAGCAAGGGCCATTAAACTGGGTCTTGATGGATGTATAGGAGATCATAAAGTGGAAAACAAAGTTAAAGGACATTCTAGGCATCAGGGCCAGTACATTCTGAAAACATGGGAGTTCAGGGACTAATGAGTAATTGAATATGGCAGGATCACAGAATGCAGGAGAGGAGAGTGGAAAGACACAAAGCTGAGAAGATAGGGTCTTAAATGAACTTGTCAGAAAGTCCTTATTAAAATCTAACCACCTACCCTGATCTAATACTCTGGAGAGGGTAGTGTTTCCAGCCTTTGCTGTTGCTCTAGGGAAGCCCCTCCCTTCAAAAATTAAGGATCTTAATAGGAAGGGTCCATGAATCTAGTACCCACCAAGAAAGGGGACAGTCATAACCCCACAGTTCCTTGAATTGTCTCAGGTTGGATGAGGGTGGGACAGAGACTTGGTGGAGTGCTACATGCTGCCCCCTTGTGGCCTCATCAGAATTGAGCAGCGAACAGGCCAGGCAGGTGGTCTGTTGGTAATCCCAGGGGCTTCCAGTTTCCTGCAGTAGCCTCCAGGAAATTACCCCAACTACCAGCTGTTCACAGACAAGATCCAATTGCTTTATTTATTCCACATATATTCAAGGCTGGGCCAAAGAGTTTGGGGAGGAAAAGCAAAAGGAGTTAATTTGCATTTAGTAAAGGCTTATTCTTACACACTTACACACACACGCACACCCCCTATGCGAAGGAAGTCAGAAGACCAATATTTGGGTTTCAGCTCCACCCCTATTCATAGAGTGACCTTGGGAAAGTCACTGCACTTCGCTGGGCCTCCCATGTCTCCTTCTGCAACACAGGGATCACGATCCCTCTTCCTGTCTCCCCTGCAGGGTCACTGTAAAGATCATTAAGAGGTCGAATGCTGCAAGTACTAGGAAAAATGTTTAGAGTGCTCCGGATGTAAGGGGATCGTGCTGGGTATTAGCTGGGGCTCTCTTGAGCTGCACCGAAGTGTTTGTTTACACCCGGATGGGACCTGCTGGCCGGGAAATTTAAAGGGAACGTGCTCAGCAAGGAAGCTACTTGCCAATAAGAATGGAAGTCTATGGGGAAATGGGGACCCATTGACTGGCCTGCATTTCCAATTACACTTAAGTTTTCAGGAATGAGTCAGAGCAACAAGGTGGGAAAGTACAGTGGCCTCGACATGGGTTAGCCAAGAAATGAAATAGCTGAGCTTCTGCTGTTTCCCTGAGGCCAGTGCTCCTTCTGTGAACTGGAGTTTACGCTCCCTCTTGCAGTCTCTTCACAAAGCTATCAGGGAATGCTTGCATGTCTGAGACGTTTGGGTACAGGACAGTGGGTAAAGCCAGATACCCCCCTTCTAAGTCCAGAGCTAGAATGAATACAGGAGGAAGGGTGCTGAACTTGGGAGTCAGATACCTGTGGTGCTGCACCAGACTCACTATGGGGACGGACCTACTGACTTCTCACAGTGATAGTGTCTGCTCCACCTAGCCTGATGACATTGGAGGAGTACCATGTATCCCAAACCTTAAAACTAGTAAATCTCTTAACTGGCCCCAGCTCTTTTTGTTTGGTGGCTAAGAAGCTAAAGATGAAATATGAAACCTAATTCTAACAACTAGGTAGATCTTTACAGCCCAAATACTACTTTTTTATGACCAATGAAAAAGGAGAATGCTCTATTCTTCCTGCTTCAATCAATACAACACAGGACCTGGCTGTAGACCCCTTCTAATCCACTGGTTGACAAGGGACTTGGGCTGCCCTCCATGGCAGATGTCACTGGACATGGCCATAGCCGTCAACTCCAAGTATCAGCCTGCATGTGCCTAGGCAGAAGTGGAGGGATTTACCTGGGCCCTTATTTGAAAGGTAAGGACAGCTTTCTCTATGACAGATGCTCTCTTGACCCTTAACCCAAGAGGATACAACTGAATCTGGCCCATGTGTGGTTGTCCATGAAGTAAGGCAGGCAGGCATCTCTGAGCAGCAAATAGATTCTGATGAAGTTCATTTTTAAAATCAGCTGAAGACCTCAGTTTGAATCACATATGTAGCATAAGTTCCCTTAGCTTTTGTTCACAAGGATCCCCCTCCTTCAAGACACCCAACCTGAAGGCAAATCTTTCCAAACTCTTCCCAAGCAAAGTGGCCCATGAATGCCACAGACACAGACGCTCAGACTCTATATTATCTAAAATGAGATTTATTGCATATCATGCAGTTTGAAGTCCATGCAGCACAGGAGACTAGCACAAGTTGGAATGCATTTAAAAAATAAAATAAAAAATGGGGTGAGAAGTAAATGCACAAAGTTCTAGTCTCCTTGGGTCCCTGGGAGAGTAGGATTTGAGAATGAAACCATCCACTCCCCATGGTGAATGAGTTCTCTTAAGTCAAGGAATGTCTCCATGGTCTCTGGATGCAAATACACAAAGTCCTGGGGCAGGAGCAGGGACAAGGGGAGAGGACCAATAATGAAAAAAAAAAAAAAAATGAGCATTCACCTAATGTAATCTGAGGGCGGTACAGGTTGGCAAATCCTGGGGGCATCAGCTGTTCTAAGAGTCAGGAGATAATATACACCTGTGAGAAGATTTGCTCCTAAAAAGAAGTGGTGGTAAGAACCTGAACCTCCCCCACCCCCCAAAAAATCTTCAACCACACTCTTCAAGAAAATGCCATAAATATGTTATTTAATATTTTCATTTCATAGCATTGGACACACAGCTCAGCGTACTGAAATACTGATTCCTTGGAGAAGAAAAAGTGGAAAAGGAAATAAAAAATATTGCATCCTTCTTTTGGAGAATCTTGGCCCCCAGGCATGAGGCGTAGTAGTGCACCAGTGTCCTAGCCTGCGGGAGGCATTCAGGTCGGCCGGGTCCTCTGGGGAGGGACGCTTTGCCCACTGCCTGGAGCTTTATGGCAAAAATTGTGTTGGGTGTCCTTGGCCTTGCCAGCTCAAGCCCTCAGTCTCCGGTCACCTGGGGGGCCTGCCCGTCGGAGGGCTGGTTGGCTGACTGGATGAACATGGGTTGGGCGAGGTCTTGGCCGGCAGGCATGGTGACTTGCTGGATCTGGTAGAGCTGCTGCGAGGGGTGGAGAGGAGAGAGTGAGGTCACCCCTGGGAGAGGGGCATGCAGCTCCCTATGGGCCTCAAGTTGGTTGGGGGCCCCAGATACCTCAACCACCACCCACTGCAAGGTGTCGGAGGGAGGAGGGGATGTAGAGCTCTGCTGGGGGTGGGAACAGCAGACACAGGAGGCACCAGCACGGTGTGAGGGTGTGTGTGCAATGGGCGGGGAAGAGGAGCAGGGAGTTGCATTTCCTGTGGCTTTCACTTCTCTGGGCTCTGCCTCTCCCGTTAGCTCAGAGCCTCGAGCTTGCTGCACGCTGTTCCTCTGTGACAAACACAAGCAATTCGAACCACTGTACCAGCAGCTTGGAAGTCAGCATTTCCCCAACTCTCAGTAATCCTCACTGGCAGGGGCAGTAGGATTGCCCTCTCCTTCTTTCCTCAGAATATCTGACTCAGGTGGAGGTTACCCCGAACCTGTAGTTCTACGTGGGCCCTGCTGTGGAGGTTGCCTGGGATTACACACTTCCTGCAGCAAAGACCCGTGACGGGGTGAAGAAGATGCTCACATAGCTACTATGGAAGGTTTGGTTTCTCAAGCGTTCTTCAAAAGAAACCAAAAGCCACGACCCTCTGCCACAGGAGCCCTGGCATGTGAGCCTAGCCCCTGGTGCCAGCAGAAGCCAGAGGTGGGTGACGCAGCTCCTCTCCCTTCTGGACAGCAGAGAACATGAGCTTGGGCGTGTCATTCTATCACATCCTCAGGGGTGACTGGGACCACAGTACAAGGGGAAAGGGAAGATTCTTTCCTCGCATGGGTTTAGAATTACTGAATTCCAAGCACTGAGAGATACTGAGAGGTCACATGTTCTCTGCATTTTAACTAATCCATACTATTAAAAAGCAACAGAGCTTTGAGTAAAACTAGCCCTAGAGAGGAAATAGGAGGCCTGCATTCTAGTCCTGGTTCTGCAATTAACAGCTGAGTGACAAGGAACTTCCCTGCTCTAGGGCTCCATTTACTCATCTGTAAAATGGGGGCTTGGGCTATATAATGTCTAAGATTATGTTCAGCTCCCACAAGTCTAAATGTAAAGGACAGGCACCCTGATTTAAAGATTGTACTTGTTTTAACAATTTCTGGACACCTGTTTTTAACAGAAGATGAGACAGTGGCCCTAACCATCCAAACCCATGGATGTCATTCACTAACCCTCCCAACTCCTCACTCTCTGCCCCCGTCCAGGCTGGCTGTCCTACCTGTCCATCTGTGAACTGGCTGAACTGCTGCTGTCCTTGCTGGACCTCTGTCTGTGTGATCTGTAGGAATCGAGATGGCAGAACAGGCAGGTCAGCTGTAGGGTCTGGTCCACCAGCCCACCTCCCAGGAGAGGGTCATGAAGAGCAAATGAGACAATGCATATAAAGAGCCCAGAATGAGGCCTGGCACAGAACAGGGGCTTGACATGTAGCAGGAAAGCAAGGGTCCCTCCCCATTCCCTAGCACTGAAGGCTACTCGGACTTAGCACCACACAGAGGACCCTGGAGCACGTAACACACTTCTACAACCACCTCTCTTAATGGCTGCCCACTTCCCGCCTCCCAAAGTCTTTCCAGGGCCTGAGGCTCAAATCAAACAAAACACTGAGCTCCTAGGTGCTGATATGAGTGAGGCACGACATTTATGGTTTAGGCAGAAACCCTAAGGGTCTTTCAGCCAGTGAAGGCAGACTGTAAAACACTGGGCAAAGTGGTGAGTGGTCCCTTCATTCTTGAAAGGTGGGTTCCAAACCAAACCCATATCACCCAGATTATCTGACGGACATATGAAACACCCTGGCAAGCAGGTGGCCTTGGCCCTCGAAGCCCTTGTGGCAAACCTATGAAGTACTTTTTCCGATAGTAGTCACGTGTAGCCCTCTGGGTGAGGAGGAGGAGGGTAAGCAAGGAAAACATTTATCACATGCGCCTGAAATATTATGTGTGGATTTTAAAATAAATTAACTGATATGCAGAATTGCATTGTATGATGCAAGCTGTTGGAAACAGCTCAGCAGACTAGAAAGAAGACTGAAGCAGCTTGTGTAAATGTGCATCTATGGAACATTTGACTAGTAATGTCTTCTGTGTGCCATCTCCTGGAATCATTACAGCCAACCTCTCGAGTGTCTTCGCAACGGCCAAAAACCACCCGTCAGGCCTACCAAGGAGGAGCAAGAAGGGGACAGGTGTAAAAGGGTTTCACATAAGTTTCTTACTATTGTTCCTTGTTTTGGGTCTTTCTCCTACTACCAGTCTAAAGGCTGCTTGAGGGCAGAGGCTAAGTTTTGTCTTTATACCGCCCAGTGCAAAGTAAGCGCTCAATAAATGTCTGCAGAATAAAGGAATGACCCTGACATAAATGAAAAATATTCCTCGCAGATGAAGTTAACTGTGCCCTGTGGCCAGCAGAACTGCTCAACATATCCACTGAGAAGAAAGTTTCATTTACATATTATTTATTCAGCATTCATTCAACAAACATTTACTGAGCACCTAAGTACCAGCTGTCACAATCATAATCTGTTGTTATATAGACTCTGACTGCCCTCACGTGCCTTCTTCTTGGTTCTCCTCCTCCTCTTCTGTATACCCAACTCTCTCCACTTTCTGGCTTTAGTTTCTGGTGCTAAAACTGACCTCTGGGAAACCAAAACCTCTATCTTCTCATTTCCTCCCACTCCATGCCATAGAAATTTTGGATCTCAGGTTAGAATCTTTTTTTAAAAAAGAGAGGGGTGCCCAAGGGTGTGACCAGTCTTGAGATCTTATTCCATGTCCAGTGAGCCCCAAGGAAATTAGGGTAAAGCCCAAGTCCTTACATGAGCCTTTAATGATCCCAAAGACTCTAGGGAACTTGGAAGCCTTGCTTTTGGCGCATTCCTCATATTTTCCCAAATGAGATCTTTGGAGACCTGCTCTATAAACTCAGCCCTGTCACCACTGTCAATAGATACATCACCAGAAATGCAACTGGGCCAGACAGGTCCAGCTCTTAAACGATCGCTGCCTTTTTTGGGTCTGAGGCAAAAGAATCCATTAACAATGCCTCCCCTTGATCAGCATCCCCCATCCCCTGCAAATCATGCATAACTTCCCCAATCCCCAAGCCCAGGGAGGCAGCCCCCTCAGTACCTGTGGCTCACAGCCGTCAATATACTAGGGTATGAGAGGAGATGGCGGGGAGGCAATCTCTGGTTAGAAATGCATGGTGGGAATAAAATCTAAGTACGCTTTCCAAAGGGCACTAGAGGTGCCAGAAAAGCTCTTCAGGTTTAAAGATGGAAACTTAGCCTGACAATGAGGCAGTTTGTCAAAATGTTCCCTCTGGTCAGGCATGCGTACATGTACATCAGGCTTTCTTCAAGTATCCTTGAGACCTCTCTGCCGTGCATCTCTGTCGCTTAAAAACTTGATGGTAAGAGATGCACTTTGTATACAATACATCAAAAACCCCCACCTTGTCCCTTGGGATGCAGAATAGATGTGCAGGGTATAGAGGTGGCTCTTGCTGAAGGATAAAGGGGCAAAAGAGCTGTGTGCTGAGCATTCCTTTGCAGCCAGAAGCCAGCTCCTGCTGGTCCCCAACTCGAACCCAAGCTCCGCATCTCTGGGGCACATACCTGTTGAGCATTGGTGGCAAGTGTCTGGATCTGTCCCTGGACAACTTGGGTGCCTGATACAGGCTGGGCTAAGCGAATATACTGCAGCTGGCCGGCATTCAGCTGCACCTAGGGCAGGGGCAGAGACAAACAGACCACAGGAGATTGAGTATGACCTTAGATGGGCAAACTGTTCATGACCTGAGACGGCGACTGTCTCCGACCCCAACAAGCCCTCCAAAGAAGCCTACCATAAAAAGTTTCTTTTTAACAGAGATCAACACAAGCAAAACCATAATATCCTCACCCTGAAAGTCACACAGCACAAAAGAGGATATGTTCCCTGAATGGACTTTGGAAAAAATTCCCAGAGGATCTTGTCACATATGTGAGAACAGCATGGCTGCAACCTCGAAATCTGCTGGCTCTTAGCTCTTTGCTCAGTTTAGGCAGTCAGGCTGTCTGACATTTATTAGATGCTGTACCTTCAGTGTAGGCCCTTCTCCCCTCCATTTCCACACATGCTTCACCCCAGTTCCTGGAAATGCTGATCTAACACAGAAGAGTTCCAGCATTTGCCAAGAGCCCAAAGCAGATGGCCATCACCCTGCACCATAGCCCCGGTACTGCCCAACTCCAAGCTGCACGTCTTGGAAGAAAAAGCTGGCCTGCTTTACTATCGCTGTCCCCAAGAGCCAGGACCAATGGGGAGGTCTGTGGAACTTTTAGGATCCTTGGTGTTCAGCACTAGCTTCTGGCCAAACACCTCCCAAGAGGAAGCTGAATCAATAAAATCTTCACAGAAAACCCCATCATGGGAAACCAAAGCTACAAAAATGCCCTGAGAGTCCCTCATGCTTAAGATTAAGTCTCAGATAACACAATAATACCACATGCTGCATTTAATTGTGTGCTAAAAGCCTTAACTGAAGCTCTTAATGCTCCGGTATACCGTGAAAGTTTTAGTGCATGGGGATGAAGAAAGGACCAAGGCAGTTACAATGCAAGAGGAACTGTAGCTCAGCAGAGAAAACAGTTAGCAAAGGAGGATTGTAGGCATTCACACCCGGGATCTGGGGGATGAAAGAGGTTCTAGGAGGTCAGCAGATGGGCCCATAGGCCACCCTCCCTGGCCACCCAGACTGCCTTTATTGCAAGGGTGAGCTTCTTGAGGCGAACAGGCAAGTCATACCTCTTTGTTCTGGCGCAAACGTTCCCCATGCCTTCAAGAGCTAATGTCATTGTAGGGGTTTTTACTTCCATGAGGAAGAGGTTGATAGGAGGAAGCTTCATGCCTGTGTGCAGTGTTAAACCGAACTGCTTCTCTAAAACTGCCAGCCTCTAACAGGATTGGAACCAAGAAAGACTAATCCTGAAGTCCTTGGTAGACCATTCCAGAATTGTCCACTTAAGGCAAGTTGGAGAGATACAAAATCTAAACCTGTTAAGAATCTGGTTCAAAGCAGATAGGGCTCGATATTGTGACCTGCATTCATTTAATTCCTGAGAATATGCCAAGAGGAGCTGTTGGAAAGCTGCTGCCAAGCCTCAACTCCCCACTCGATCCCATGAACCAGCTTCTAGGCAACAACATAAGATGCTTGTGGGGATGAAGGTAGCTGGATGGAGGCTTGGGAGACCTCATTTGCTGAGACTGATGATATGTGGTTCCAGGAGTCACCAGAACTCTAGCCAAGGCACATGGGATACAAGACTAATGCCTTGTCCCAGGAATGGGGAGAGGTGTACTGATGGCCATAGCAATCGTCCATTTCCCAGCTGGAAAAAGCTCTCTGCAGAAACTCAAATGTGACTGAAAAGCTGTGAGCCAAACAGTTCTAAGCAGTTCTTAGAAGCAAGAAGCTCTTCTTTTAGGCTTCGGTTTAGACATTTGGTGATACTCTTCCCTCAGTCCTCTACCACAAGGATAGGTGTGGGGAGCCACGAAGCTTTTTTAATGTCAGTGCAGAACAAATAAGACTACTCCTTGGGCTTTCAAAAAAGAAGCAAAGTTTCCTTTCTGAAGGTCATCTCTATCACAAGCTTTCTGATGAGTTCAGAAATGCAGACTCCTGCAGAAGGTATCTGAGAACAGTGAAGTCAAGGTCCTGAATTCTACAACAAATCTTCTGTGCTAAAGCTCTGCCTTAGAGGATTGAAAACACTAGAGTTAAAGCTACTGCAAAGTGCAAACTCTTCTCTGGCTTAAATGAACTTGTTTTGGTGCCTTCACATAAATGAAAACCATTTAAGAAAGAGGCCTTTGGGTTGGTGGCTCAAAGGTACATGGAATTGATATAGTGTGTGTGTGTGAGAGAGAGAGAGAGACAGACATACAGAGACACACACATAAAGATGCACGCACACACTCTACTTTCCTAAGCTTTCTCTTAGCCTATTACTCTGTTAACTTAATAAAAAACTGTTTCAAAAACAGAGTTGAGGATAATTTTTTAGCTTTTTTCAAAGAGAAAGTGATTAATAAAGTCCAAGTAAATTTCTCTATCTGCCTACATTTCATTTACAATAGGATAGCCAAGAGGCAGAAAATAGGGCTGCTCCTTGTCACTTACTTTCCACATTTTTGGTGGCAAGATGACCCATGTATAGATGGCAAGTGTTACAACAGAGCATTTTTTACAAAAGAATAAGCACACGTAAAAAAGCCAACAAATCTGAGAAATGAAATCCCTCAAGCACACAGGAAACAGCAGTCCACAGTGAAGGAATGGATAAGTTAAATGAAAGCCAAAAATACACTTTGCTGCAGGCTCCACTGGGAACTGACTCATGAATATGCAACAAGTGTATTTATGGCCTTCCCTATATACCTCCATCTTATTCTCTGCTAATCAAAAGACAGGACTGCCTCACAGGGCCTTTGGGCCTTGGCATGGAATAGTGGTTACAATGATTTCTTTGTGTAGGCAAAGTGAGGAGAAATCAAGAGGAGCTGCCCCATGGTGGTGAACCTGAACCTGGGTTAAGGGAAAGCAGTGATAGGCAGTGAAGCAAGTTGTGGTCTGGAGTAGAAGGAATAAAGGTTAAAAAAAAGAATGAATACACGTATGTGTGTGTTACATATATCCACACCCAAAATTTATACACACACACATATACACATTTTGTATGTGCGTGTGTATTAAGGTATAAAAATCTTTAAGCATTTCCTGTTATAATGTTGAGCACAGTGCCATGCAGACCTTGAGGCAGGACAGGGCTTACCGGGATCTGCTGGATCTCTCCTGTGTTTGTGATGATCTGCTGCATCACCTGCATGGTCTGTCCAGTGCTGCTCTGGGCCTGCTGGCCTTGACCCTGTGGCTGGGCCTGGACAATCTGTACCTGCTGACCTTCTCCAACCTGCATGGTAACTGGTGTGCTCTAGAAAGAAAAGTCATGAGAAAGCTGACTGAGGTATGGCTCAGAGTCAGTCAGCTTACCAAGCGGTTAATAATGAGTGATGACTAGGAGCAAACCCTCTCCATGAATGCCTGAACTCATCTCAACACTAAAAATAATATTCTACCTACGGAGTCCTTTAAAGTTAGAATACTGCCAAAGTTACTCTCCAAAATAAAAGATGGGAAAGCCAGATTTTTAGGCTCATAGTACAGAATATTTGCCTAGGCCCTAAACATCTCTATGCTTCAAATGTTGCGTTTGCACAGCCACTTCAAAGACAGTGAAGCACATGTAGTCCAAAAGAATAGAAAGCAATCACGGACAGTTCACTTGAAAAATGGCCAAAATCAAGTCTGGAGCAGGTGAATTTGGAGGGCAAACTAAACGGAAAATGGGGTCAGAATGAATTTACTAAATTCAGGATTCTGGGCTCCCCCTTAGGCTTGCAGGACATTGGAAAGAAATAGTGTACACACTGGTTTTCGCCCCATTCGGGCAACAGAGCGACTCCAGCCCACACTGGCAAGCTGGCTGCTCTGGATCACAGCACAGCTTCCCATGGGAGAGGTGAACGGGTTAACACACTGTGGATGACGGACACTGTTAAGATCTGGATCTTAATTGAGGCTACCCCTAAGTAACAGAACTTAATAAAGCAAGAATTTTAACTTTCTAGAAACAGGAATCTCAGATGTAAGAAATTTCTGTCCAAACGTATACGACTTGGCAGATTCTGTGTCTCTTACACACACTTAGTGGACTGTAGCCCTACGAAACTTAATGTTTTTGAGTGACTTGACCTGTCACCCCAAACCACCCCCCCCAAATTTTTTTTTAATTAAAAAAAGATGACCTGTCAGAAAGGTGAGTCATTTTCTCAAATCTCAAAACTTCAGCCCTAGATGTAACCTTTATAGCATATCTTGCTCATCTGGCGGGGTGGGGGAGGAAGGGAGGTGCGTGGAGAGCTGTGAGTGGTGGTGATGGTGAGTGGTAGGGAGTGGTACTGGGGAGTGGTAAGAGGAAGGTAGAGCCATTTAAACTATACTCATACCCCCAAACCCCCTATTTGGCTATCTTTCCATTCTTCAGTAAGAGGACTCTGGGATTCTCAATGAATCATGGGCTTCAATCAATACTGCTATTTTAATGCTCTTACATTCTGATTGTATAGGTAGGTCTATTAAGCATCTGAAGTTACAAGGGAAGGATGTGTGTTCTGGGAACTACATATGAGATTCAAGGGACTACAAGGTAAAGAGAAATTACTACAAACTGTAAGAGAGTAGGGGAAAGATGACAGGGACCTATGTAAAAATACATATATGTAGTGAGTTAGGACAACAGGAAACATCTGTTCTTACACCATGATTTTCAACTCAGCATATTCCCCAAACCTCCAAGAATAAAAGTTTCTAATTTCATGACAGAAAACACAGGATTCACTTTACCAAAATATGCCTTCCTTCCAACTTTAATCTGTATTCTGTCCTGTAAAGGATATCTGAACTCAATTTGAAATAGCCATTACTACAGAGGTCCAGGGAGGTGTCACATAGCACAAGGCTACCCTGAACCAGCAAGACACTGAAACAACAGCTGTAAGATGTTGGGAGAGACCAATTCACCATCCTCACAAGCCTTATCAGCTCCAATCTGAGCAAGTCTGAGATGCAAAGAAGTAGACAGATGAAATTCTCACTGCCAAAAAAAAAAAAAAAAAAAATGGATACTGCCAACTCATCACTGTATTCTATCCACTAAATTTTCCTGAGAGAATTTCCAAAGTATTTCTAAATCATTTCAAGAAAATGAGGGCTTATGTTAGCACGGCAGTTGTCAAATCATGTATGGTGTGTGCCCTGTGGTTGGGGCACAACAGCCATGAGCTTCTTAGGATGATCAACAAATCAGACCCAGCTCTTGGCAGACTCCCTTGAAGTTCACTCTGGAAAAGGTTAAAGCCTTTGGCAAGTAAAGCTCTCACCATTGCAGAAGCATAAGCAAGAACCAAAGAAGGTCCCTTAGGCATCACAGTGCAATGAACTCCTTGAGGCAGCCTGGGCTACAATTATCTTTGAACCCCTCTTGCCTAGCATGGTGTCTGGCAAAGACCAAGCATTCAATAAATTTCTGTAATCTGTATAAAAAAAATGAGCAGGGAATAGATCCTAAAGTTATAATTAATATTTAAATCTATCTCCACCCCAATTTTTCTTTCTTCTAGGCAAACCCAGTTCCATACTAGAATACATAAGGCTATCTAAGACATGTCCTCTGCCTATCTTTTCAGACTTGCCTGGATGCTTCCCTATGCTGACTGTACTATCTCACTACTCCTTGCACTGTTTCGCACTTCCAAGACTTTGCTTATGCTGAGCCCTCTACTGGGAAAGCCTCCTTCTCCTCTCTGATTTATTTCCATTATTCCTTCTAAGACTCATATTAGTCCCTTCAGGAAACCTTCTCAGACATCCTCTTGTACCACCTCCCTCACATCTATGTTAAGTACCTCTTTTGATGTGCTCCCATAACACTCTCCACACAATCCTAAGAATATCTTACATGTCCTACGAGGTGGTATAATCTTATAGCCCCAACTAGACTGTGAATTCTTAAAAACAGGGACTATTTTAGTCATGCTTGTCTCCCCAACACATAGCAGAGGATTTTATCTACAGAGAAGATCAATGTTTGATGAATAAATAAATAAATTTAGGGCTCAGAGAACAGAGTTCTCTGCTACCTCTCATGATCTCCAGCAAACATGGATGTTACTGGTCTTACGACAATTGTAGTTCCCTTAAAATACCTTCTACAGAGATGCCACTACTCTTTGTGGGGGCATTATACAGACTTTTTTCCTTTCTAAAATTTTTTAGCTCACAGGGATCCTGGAGAACATCCTGTCCACTGTACTTTCCTCATTTGCCCCATGAGGAAACCAGGGCCCAGAGAAATTAGGATGACACGTGACCTTGGTGGCTGAATCTGGGGGAAAGCACAGGTTTCCAGACTTTCAAATCCAGTACTCTATAGTAATGACCTGAGTGTCTCTCTGCCTTAGTCAAGCTTTCACTATTCCAAACCTAAGAGGTATTATCTTGCTGGGGTGATACTGCTACAGTTCACAGACCTGGCCTTGCTGAGGCTGTGCAATGATGATCTGCCCAGGCTGGATGGTGGTTGTGGAGCTGGTGGTCTGCTGGCCTTGCTGCTGCCCCTGGACTTGGACGGCGGTGGGCTGCTGAGCCAGCGTGAAGTAGTACTGGACGGGCTCGGCAGGAGTCACAGACTGGCGTACCTCCTCCTGTGGGGTAGAAGGAAAGGCAGGTAAGAGGAAAAGAACTGACTCAGCAGCCGCCAGAGTGAATTTCCATTCTTCCCCCAAATGGGCTCTATGCAGTTGCCTGCTGAATGCTGAGCTCTCCACATTTGAAGCCAAGGGAAAGTGGAATTCGAAGAGACCAGTTGTCCTAAATCAAACTAAAAATAACAGATTCTATAGGCTTCACAAAACATACAGCCAATTTTCTGAAGTACAGAGTAATCACCCATTGTGTGATGAGTTGCAAATGGGCAAATAATTACCGTAACTAAAAACCATGCACCAGCAGTGCTTGTCAGTAAATGCTGTCAAGGCCTATGATCTGAGAACAGTGCTAATTGTGAGCACTGGAAGATACTACCCAAACGTTATGCTCACAGGCCAGCTCCCAATCTCCCAAATAAGGAGCACTCTCCTTATTTTGTTCCCACCACCTCAGAAGGGACAGAGCAGGGAAAAGGGACATAGGGCTTTTCCTGGGTTGAAATTTCAGAATTAAATGTTAAAACTGAGAGCACCAGTAGGCAAATGCCCAGTTTTTCACAGCGTATTGAGAGCTCTGTGGTCACTGAGAGCCACATCTGTCCAGTGTCACAACTGGTTCTGGTTGTACTTAGCCACAGAAGCGCAACCCAGGGGGCCTGAAGAACAGCTCTCCGCTGGGGTGCTGCCTTGGCTGACTAGGGAGGTCGTATTCTGTCCGATCTGCAGGGTGAAGAGGCTTCCTTCTTCAGCTGACGTTTTCCATGGCAGAAGGAGTAAACAACCCTCTCCCAGCCACCTTGAGCTCACAGCTGAGAGTGTAGGATGTTTACACACACTACAGCATGGTTACAGCCTGAGGGTCCAGGGTTGGTCAGCCCCTGACCACCAACAGAGATCGGCATCTGTTCCGGAGGGCCCTGTGACACACGGTGCCCCTGCCTGAGACAACAAAAACAACAGAAACATACAACAACTTGGGCCAGCTGAGCAAAAATATTAAATTTACTCACTTCCTTATTTTGTCCTAAATTTGCCAGGTTCAAGAAAAGATGAAAAGACACTTCAAGATATACAGAACTTGTAGACTCCTTCAAAGCTCCCCAAAGTAAATCGGACATTTACAAAGTCAGTACTGACCATATCCCATCATTAAGTTAGGTGCCCTAACCTGTGCTTCCACAGTCCTTTCGTCATTACACTTTTTTGTCCTTGTCTGTCAAATTCACTGTTTTCCCTGCTAGAATGAAAATGCTATGAGGGCAAAACCTTGCTCATTATTCCTACCATACATTACTTTGTAGGCACTCAATAACTGCTTGCTGAATGACGGATTTTAGAGCCAGACAGTTACAGGTGGGAAAGTACAGGCTTACCTCATTTATTACACTTTATTGTACTTCACAGGTGTTACATTTTTTTTATAAACTCAACGCAAGACCCTCCACCAGCAAAAAGGTTACAACTCGCTTTACCGAGATACTTTATTATGGTGGCCTAGAACCGAACCTGTAATATCTCCCAAGAATGCCTGTATTCACTGTGGTGGCCTGGAACCGAACCTGCGATTATCTCCGAGATAAGCCTATACTCTTTTTTAAACTCAAGTTGCTAGTAGGACAATGTCTCTTGAACGCAACCAGCTATTATCAATAGAATCCCTAAACTCTCTTTGCTACCTTTAGGATTTTGTGGTCACAGTGCAGGGAGCAGCTCATGTCGCCTGCAGAACAAGGCTGGGTATTTGTTTCCTTGCCCGGTGACTGGGGGCCCAGGATACTAAAACTAGGACTACTGATATCTAGCTTTTGAGGAACTTGGGTCTCTGCATGACAAGACTCCTGGATGGCCATCCACACAGCCTAGGTGGACACTTGTAACACGCAGGGTTTCCAAGCTAGTCCTCAAACATGAACTGCCTTCTAGGTTACTGTATTCTGCGCTTCATACCCAAACAGTCTGCACCCTAAATGTGATCGTGCTGAGGCAGAAGAGGAGCTCCCCTTCCATTTTCATCTAGGTCTCAGTTTCCAGAACTTAACTGTGATGACGTCACCTCCATTTCAACTCCAACTTCTTACCATTATAAATCAAAGTCAGCCCTGTCAACTAGATCTTCGCAATGACAGGGATAAAATACTGATACCCTCCTTAGCCAAGAAATAGAGGCCGACTTCTCTCTTCAAAGCTCTTGAAATGCGTTCAAAATATTTTCCACTGATATCTCCCATCCCACTTTATAAAAAATCATCAATCACTAGAGTCCAGACATAACTTGACAAGGTTCCTGGGTGATGAGAAGGTACAGAGGACTGAGACCACCCCCAGAGGACTGAGAGGTCAGTGAGCAGGGAGACAGTGGCATTTCTTAGCCCTCGCCTGTGATTGTTCTGCCTCCAGTTATCCTTGACTGTAGCTGACCTGCAAGTGAATATGGTCTTTATGCCAGACAAAAAGGAAACCCTTTAAATACCCCATTCAGAAGCCAAAATACCTCTTGCCAGAAGCTGTGAGAGCAGGTAAAGAACTTTTCCTATGCTGCCAACTATAGTCTCTTGTTTATGAACCAGGCAGTTTCTAGAAAACTCCATTAAGTGGAGGCCCCTAGGTCTGTGTTGTGAGGACAGGGCATGACTATTCTCAAATCACTAGAATGGAAGGAGGCATAGCTAAGTTCTTCAGCATTCTGAAGACTCATTCGGCCAATGGAGGTCAGGATAGCAAGGGAATGATTATGCTTGGTTTAAAGAGATGGGTGAAAAGAAAATGATATTTTAATGGGCAGGAACTTTCAACTCATAGCTTTAGTGGGGTAGAAGTCAGATCTCAACTACCTTCTGCTTTCAAATTGTCTTTACTTGCTTCCCTGAAGAACTAGAAAAATTTCCAAGCATCTCTCAGAAGTCAAGGGCCTTAGATCCACAACTCAATATTTCTGGCTCGTTCTTTTCCCTAGCAGTGGAACATCACCCCAAGTGCTGGAACAATCTCTGAATGACTAGATCAATCCAGAATAGGGGACTTGCCCAGCTTTACCAGTGGCCTCTCCAACCAGAGGGCTTGCTCTTGGAGTGTGTTCCAAAGTGGAAATTGACAAACACTACCTGAAAACGAGCAGCATCACCTCCTAGGGCCATCACTACAGCTCTGTACAGCCAGCCCCAAACTGGAAAAAAGTATATTCACTTCAGTAGCAAGACTGAACTGCTGCCTCCTTCAGAAATGGTGAATTTTGGAGAGTAGGCGCTTTTAAAGGACTTAAGGAGGTGCCAGCCAATTTGGAGCCTGGGAAAAATTCATGTCTACAGAGAATTAAAAGTGCTATCTTAGAATTTCAGGCCAGCTTTCAGCAATCTCAACCTTTCAAAGGCCAGGCAGCAGCTGTCCTGAATAGGATGCCAATCAATGGCTTAAACACCTACAAAGAGCTGAATCTGGGCGGCAAGGAGCTGTTTCAGCTCGACACACTTTAAAAAGAGATGGATCCTAGCATTTTGAGTCAGGCTAGGATGGAACAAGGAGCTGTCTGACACCCTGAGAGAGCCAAACACTGAGGACTCTGGAGGGTGGGACAGGACATGATCCTTCTCTCCAGCCAGTTGGTTCAGCAGGCAGCCCACAGAGAGCAAGTAAGAGTTAGTGCAAGGAGCATGAGCAAGGCCTGATTTTGTTAGATTTTACTACCTTGTTTTTAAAGGGGTCTCATGAAACAAATTCCAACAAGGAGAGCACGTGTGTTGTACCATTTGTTTTGAAGAAAGAGAAGTGGTCTGAATTCTTGTTGTAGTGACTTCTCAGAAAGGAGGGAAGCACAACACTAAGAGGAGGAACTGAGCCCAGGGGCACAAACCTGCAATGTTTCAAAGGTGATGCGCAGCCGGGGACGACCGTGGCAGCCTGCCGCTGTAAACATCCGACTGAAAGCTCCTCTGAACACCTTACAGCTTCCAGTCAAGGATGTTTACAGTAGCAAAGACTGCCCAGAAAGAACGGAGACGCAGTGAGGCTCCCTACTCTAGTAAGGAGTTGACAGAGGGGCTTGCTAACCCAAAGGCCCCAGGCAGGGTCAGAATTACAAATGTCCTTTGAGATGTCCGTATCTCCTATACTTTCTGACTGGTTATTAATATGAGACAACATGAGAGTCACTGAATGACTCTGTTTCTAAGGATAATATACTATGAAATAATTCATTAAAAACACTTAAAATTTTATTAACAAAGCAAGCAGCTTTGCTCCTGCGAGACTGCCACTATTCCTCAAGTGTCTCTACTACTACACCTAGTTAGCCACGCAATCTGTGTGCCTGAAACAATGAGCTATACAGGATAGGGGTCTATTACAATTGCAATTAAGAGCTTTATGCACCCATGATGCTGACAAAATAATCAGTGTGACTTTTGGAGAGGGGCCCACAGAAGGGAGGAAAGGGGAGACAGACATTCAGGTTCCTTCTTGTGATTGTGCAGAAAACAGTTCAAGCGGTGGTTCTCAAATTTGGTTGCACACTGAAAGCATCTGGGGAGCTTTAAAGTGCTGATGTTTGGGCCTCTCCCTCACAGGTTCTGATTCATCTGGTGTGGAGGTCGAGCCTGGGCACTATATAGAGAACCACAACTGAGTAACAGAAAACCAAAGTCCACTAACACCAATAACACTGTGCATATAGGCTGTTTCTTACAAATCTAAAATCTGTCACTTGCTGGGAATGTTCTCCATCCCAGATTAAGAACTCTGATAGACTCCCTAGGAGACCTTGAAATGAGCTTTCCCTTCACTGTTTATAACTGAAGTCTTTAATTTTCATTTTGTCTATTTTCACTGAAATACTACCTCAGCGGCACTGAGTTAAAAGTATCCATAAATGAGTAACAGAAGATGTTAAGGATGGATCTGGTCTACAGAAGAAGAAGCAAAAGGAACAGCAAATGATTTGTGTTGAGAGACAAAGAGGAGCATTATCTGACACCTATATGCAAGGTGTTCTTCAGTTAGCAGAAGCAACAATGCCTTCCCAACTCACCTGACGTTTTGGAGGTTTCAGTTCATCTCTTGGAACAATATCGATGAGAAAGTCAAACTGATCAAATTTTGTAATTGCCATGGCGATATCATTCCTCTGTAACAAAGAAAAGTTAGGTGAAAAATTAGCCTGGGGAGAAACTAGTTCACCCAGCTTTATACCCTCTAAGTTACAAGATGATGATTTCTCAGCTAAACCTAATAGCCATGGACAAGTCTATAGCTGAAATAAGCACAGCCGAACTCTAATAAACTTCAAACGATCACACTTGCTGTAAAGACATTGACAAAATTGACAAAAAAAGAGCTACCTATAGCTCATGCTCCACAAATCATATGTTTGAGCCTCCAACTACTACTGCTATTGCTGGATCCTGCCCCAAGGTCCTCCCCATAATTGTTAAATTATCATCCAGCTAAATTTGTACTAACCTAGAAATCTCAATTAGCAGGTTTCTGGTCATTCTGTGGTTACCTAGGTTAGGCTACCATTTGCTATTATAACCTTTTTAAGGCCTGAAATAATATTTTCCCTCTTTGGTTAAGCAGTTATAATCTATTTTGAATCTTCTAGCTAAAATCTTTCAATAACTTTTTGCAATATATCCTAGTCATTGATCTATATCTTAGCTTCCACAAGGCTATAATTTTTATTTTGGAATTTAAAATTGCAATGTTAAATCCATGGTTTAACTCTTGTTTAATGTGATATGAACACAAAAAGTCTGAAGTTACTAGGATAGAAGCAGGGTGAGCAGCTGACTAATGATACTGAAACCAAGGTCTGCTGTGGAAGGTTCAAGAGTGACAGTCCCTTTCTTTAAAAATTTAAAGGACTTTTTAAAAACTAATCACCAACATACTATGTATACTTAAGATATAGGTACTTCACTATATAAAAATTTCAAAGAAAAAGAAAATAACAGGAAAAAAAGAGTGAATTCTAGTGAATGATATGCATGTTCAAGTATTTAGGAAATAGTAAACTTTGAAATTGATTTAAAAATAGATAACGTGATGAACAGAGAAACAGATAAATATAGGGATAAAACAAGTAAAATGTTAATGGCAGGATCCAGGTGGTGGGTATATAGGTGTTCACTATAAACTTTGTTTATATTTAAATTTTTTCTGAAAAAAATGTTGGGAAGGTCAACCCACTAACAGAAGTCCTTAGCAACCTCTATATATCTTATCTTGAAAGAAGGTGACTCATCAGAAAAAATAGGAGGGGACAGAACTTTTGTTTTTTCCTTCCCTTGTCTGTGATGGCCCCAAGCCACTGAAATGCAAAACTACGTCTACCCTTCTTGCCAACCACGAGCTTGATAATAAACCCATCCTATTAAAGCAGGGAACATTTTAAGGCTGCCAGGACTCATTTAAGATTAGTATGATATAGTATCACATTCTTGATGATGTCACCTACTCAAGCTATCTAAATGATTCATCTAAGGATGGAATGAGTAGGAAAAAAGAAATAATAATCACCTCTAAATGTATACCAAAGTGTTCTACAGTATTTTAGAAACATACACTTAAATTGGTCTTTTTAATGCAAATATTTTCCTCAATTATTACTCATATTCAGTAAAATACAGAAATTTTAAGTACACAGCTTGAAGAATTTTAATAAATATATACCCAGGAAGCTATCACCCAGAAAAGAATACGAAAAGCTTCCTTCCATCCCTTTCCAGTCAATTACCACCATTCCCCACCTCCCCCAGGGAACCACAATTCTTATTTTATCACCATAGATGGTGACGGTATATGGTATCATGTGTTATGTAATTTTTTTCTCTGGTTTCTTTTGCTTAACATAATATTTTTGAGATTCATCCATGTTATTGTGTGAATCAATAGGTTTTTTTTCTTTTTACTGTTTAGCAATCCATTTTATAAATATATCAATTTTTTTGTATATTCCTATCTTAATGGATACTTGAGTTGTTTCCAGGTTTTGGCTATTATAAATAAGGTTGATATGAACATTCTTATACGAGAATGTCCACAGTCTATGGCCATGCCACCCTTAAGGTGCTCGATCTTGTCTTACCTCAGAAGCTAAGCAGGGTTGGGCCTGGTTAGTAGTTAGATGGGAGACCACCTAGGAATACCAGGTGTTGTAAGTGCTTAAAAAAAAAAAGAATGTCCACACTTCTGGTTGTATGACTAGAATTGGAATGGCTGGGTCAGAGTGAGGATATGTTTAACTTTACCAGAAAGTGCCATATAGTCTTCCAAGTGAGTGCACCACTTTACATTCTGACCAGCAGTATATGAGTTTCGGTTGCTCCATTTCCTTGCCAACAATTGGTACTGTCAGTTTTTTTTCCCCTTCAATTTTAGCCATTCTACTGGGTATAAACCACTATCTCATCGTCGTTTTATTTATTTATTTTTTAATGGAATGCTTCACAAATTTGCGTGTCATCCACGTGCAGGGGCCATGCTAATCTTCTCTGTATCGTTCCAATTTTAGTATATATGCTAATGAAGCGAGCACTCGTTTTAATTTCCTAGATGACAAATAATGTTATGTACCTTTTCATATGCTCATTGGTCATTTGGACATATTCTTTTTTAAATATTCACATATTTTGTCCATTTTATTTTTTAATCTGAATTGATCTTGAAGGTAGCTTTAATTGGATCTCTCTAGATCTTCGAAGCAGCATAAAGTAAGTTCTCCTTCACTGAAAGTCTAGCTGTACTAGAATGTAGGCTTCCCAGGGCAGGGGCCAGTGGAGAGGAAGGAAGATTTTTGTCTGTTTTGCATATTAATCCCCAGGGCCTAAAATAGTACTTGGCATACTGTGAGTGTTCAATAAATATTTGTAGAATACGTAAATAAATCCATGTTCTTTCAATTTTGGAGGTAAAGGGAAATAAGAGAAGAAAACATAATTAACTTTCTTGGCTTTGTTGTTAAAGTACTACCCCTTTCTTAAATCTGTCATACCCTTCCTCTTCTGGGAAACCTTTCCTCCAAGAGCTGGGGCCTGGTTATTCAGGGGAGGGCCTCTTCAGCCAGTGACCAAGGGGTCTTCATATAATATAAATATTGATTTGCTGGATTAAAATAAAAACAAACAAAAAAAAAATGGGGAAAGTAGTCCAAGGAAAGCAGACAAGGAACAAAAAAGCTAATGAGGTTAGTGAGACTGAGTGAGTCCTCCCGGGACTGTCCTTTCCTGGAGTCTCTCAAGACTTCTAACCAGAAATTGTTTATCTATCTGAAAAGAGATAAATATCACCATAGCTTCTGTTTATAGTGAGGGATCACCAACTGAAGAGTTCAGTCACTGTGCTGTGAAAACCATGGAAGAGTTGGAAAATAAGATTCTTGGTGGGGAAAATACTAACATGGCTATTAGGTATGGCTGCCTCCCAACAGTAGAGGAAGAAGCCAATTACACACATCGGCTTTACAGAGGCCTAAGGAAGAATAATCTCTGGTCCAAAGACATGCAAGAGAAGCACACAAAGGCAACTGCTTGTCCAATTTTCCCAACGTAAATATACAAGATTACCTGTAGAGTCCGGCGCTTGTTATCCTCTGTGTGAATCCAGGCTCGAAGAGTCAACTCTGTGATAAAAATTTGGGCTGCCTTGGCAAAGAGCACAGGGGCTTCTGCACTGATCATCTGCAACAGACATAGGCCCTCCCTGTCAATCACCAGCAAATCATTCAAACCAGTCAGTTTGTTTCTGTTCTGCCATTGGATTATGGGGCAGGGATTGGAAAATGAGAATGTGGTAGCCTCAGGAAATTCCAAGGTAAAATAAATCCATGAGTAGGGACAAAGCAGGTAGCAGATAGAAGGAAAGAGAAAGAAAGAATACTTAACTGTATAGCACCTATCATGCACTTTCTTACTCTCATAATAGCCTTTTAGAGAAACTATGATTTAGGAAAGGTAAAGTGCCTTGCCCATGGCCATAAAGCCAGTAAGTAGTACAAGGTTTAGGTCCTAATCCATGAAGAGACAAAGTGGGGAATGAGTTCAAGAACCAATGGATTTAGGTAAAATCTCAGGCTGCCCATCCTTTTGGGCATTATTTTTTATATACTGCAAAAGAGGATAACCTTCCAGTGTTCTTGTGGGAATCCAATGAGATGATATATGTAAGAGCACCTCACACAGGGCTCCAGTAATGTAAGCTGTTGGTCAAACGAGGCTCTGAACCCTTAGTTAGGTGGTGTTTACAGAATAGAGCCATGGGAAGGGCTCTGCAGTTGAGGAAGCAGGAGATGAAAACTGGGAGTTTGGTTTTCCTACGCTAGGTGAGTGAGTCACTTTTAACCTCTTTTCTCTATTTCCATACTTATATAAAATGAAACTAATAATTTTTATCCTACCAAATCTCACAAGGTTACTATGAGGAAGAAGGAAGCTAACGGAAGGGAAAACTGCTGTGAACTGTTAGTTTTCTATACAAATACAAAAGACTATTAATTTTGAGTGGTTAAGGAGAGAGAGTTGCTCATTTCCTGTTACAGTGGAGGTGAACCCCAATACAGAAATACAGAAATAGCCACCGTCGAGTAAATTCTCTCCCAAGTATAATTCATGTAAAACAACTCACAGATGCAATATCATTATCAAATACTTCTTAGAGTTCCTATCAACAAACTAGGGATTGTAATAAGATGTTAAAAAGATGACACTGTCCTATTGATTTGATGATACATGTTTACATTACATGGTGAAAAGAACTGGGTGACTGAAAAGCACTTGGCATCTTTTCAAAATCTAGAAAGAAGATATCCCTAATTTTCAGAGAAGCATCATATAATATGACAATTAAAACTGTTCAATTTCAGCTCGCTTAACAATTTTACCAGGAACTACATAAAGCAACAATATTTTCATTTTTGTTTAAACGTTGAGCCCTAGAGAAATGAGCAATAATCTACCAATCACTTTATTTTCAATATAAATAATAAAAATGAATGTGAATTCACCTTCACATCTTCGTCCAGTTTCATAATCTTCTTAATACGAGCCAGTGGGAGTTCCTGTACTCGGAAATCTTTCTGAAACGAGTAATAAAAGGTGGGAAGAATCAATAGGCAGCACAAAACACAGATTGGCTTAGTCCCTCCTTTCAGAAAATATGGCGAGAAAGAAGGTGCAGCAAAATTCTTCTTAACTCATGCAGAGCTTCAAACATTTAAACGGTTTCAAGATAAACTTATGATGGCTTCTCACAATACCCTCCAGAAAAATAGCTCCAAACAATACCAGATTCTTTGCCAACACAAGACAGAGATGCATTATGAGTGTCTTTTTCTTTTCCAGAAAGTTTACCAGTATGCAATGTGCACATTAAAACAAGATTTCTGCCTCAGGGGAATGCCTCTTAGTTGTCAGTTCTTTCTTCTATTCAGGGACTGCAAGAGCAAGTGTCAGCAGCACCTGAACGCAGTGACCCACAGTTCTCTTCAGCCAGTGTGATACTGGCTATTTCTGACCTTTGCACTAACCTGCCACCAGAAATTGGGGAGAAACTCCTTTCGCATCACAATAACAAAGGGCTTGTCTCCAAAATTTTCTTGGGGGTGGGGTAGGAAGAATATGAAAGAAGGGCAAGTGTGAATTTATCAGCTGGCTTTTTGGAATAATCCTGGCACATTTTTTCTTAACTAACAAGACCAGGCGGAGGGAAAACCACATTATTTTACTGTGGATAGGATTTAGGAAAGTGCTTTCAACCAGCACTACTCAACTATTTGTGATTAAGCCCTTTTTTTGTTTTATTTTGATACCACTGGTATTTAAACACATTGCCAATGATGGATGCAATTCTAGAAATAAAAATCAATTCTGGGTTTCAGAGCTGCAATGAAGAGAAAGGTACAAAGGCAGAGATTAGCTAAAATCAGCAAAATCCCTGCTGGGACTAAGTGTCAAATGATTGATTCTATAAGTGGTCTGAAATGTGACACACCAAACCCAATATGCTCACCTGGGAATTTGCATCATCACGTTATGGAAAAAACAGCTGTTATTTGAAATTTCACATAATTAACATATAAGTGAACTTTCTTTTCTAAGACCAACAGAAAACCTTGACTCTATGTCAAAGAAGGCAGTGGGGGCATTTTGGAAAAACATAAACAGCCTATCCAAAAACTATTTTATGATGACAAAAGAAAGACTATTAGGATAAAATGTACACCAAGATATCTAATTTCCCCATGCAAACCCAACAAGCTGCTTGGCTACCACTTACCTCTACAAACTTCCAACCCTAATTTTTCATCTTTTCCTTTTCCAAATTAGGTATCAACATTTTCTATGAAGCCTCTACTAAAACTAACCCCGGAGTGGCAGAGGTTTAGAAGTCCAGTTCGTTAAAGTTCCACCAAAAGGAAACAGCAGGACACATTCTTTCTATTCTTATTATTCTCCTCTTTCATTTACTCAACACACAACTCAACTAATATGATACCTACTACTATGTAAAAGACGCAGATAAATTCGTACCTTTGAACAACGTAGTTTGTTAGAGACTGTCATATAAAAACATAATATCCTATCCTGTACTAGAATGGGGGTGTAGAATCCCACAGAGACATCTGAATTGTGTTTAAGGGATGGAAGAAATTTCCTTGTTGAAAAAGTATGAGAATGTTATTCAGAGGGAACAGCATGTGCAGAAGCACAGACACAGAAAACATGGCCTATTCAAATTTTAGATATATGACCTTAGTACAGAAGGGAACAACAGGAAAGAGAATGCTGGACTGGGGCCAGACCTTAAAGGGATTTTTTAAAAAGTTTCACCACAGAAATCGATCACTGATCTTCCTTCTTGTGTGGTGTATCACAGAAAATGATGATGCTAAACAGAAATGCCAAAGAGAATGCTGGGGATGATGATTCCTTTGGAAGGCCTCCCAGGATGATACACACAGCACAAGATTATGACCACAAGATTTAGCTCTCTTGCAAGTAAGCTCTCGTTTAAGTTGGCTATTGAATATAATTTCCATAAGATTGTTCCAAGGTTACTTAATCAAAGCCCAAAAGCTAATAAAAAGATCTCCTTCCCCAACTTGAAAGGGTAAAATACCACTTTTAGACTTTCTATGAAAACTTCTCTGATAACTGTGATCCACAGTGTGAGTTAAGGACCACTGCTTTAAAGCCTTAATACTCAAAGTGCGGTCCTTATACCAACAATGGCACTGCCTAGGAACTCAAAAGAAATGTAGAATTTCAGGCTCTGCTCCAAACCTACTAAATCAAAATCTGTATTTTAACAAGATCCTCAATGTGGTTCATTAGACAACAAAGTTTGAGAAGCACTGCTCTGTAGGAAGGGCTCAAACAACACAAGACTTGCTTTATAACAGTCCACCAACCTTCACCTTCAAGTTCTTGTTTAAATGGTTATCTGATTTGACTGTAATATTAGAAATGCCATCACCTAATCTGGAGACATTGAAGAATGAAAAGATGTAACTGGCAATTAAAAGAAAGTGATTTAGGAATTAAATTACAGCTAACCGAAGGCCAAATGGGATGGAGGGAGTAAATTAGGTGAGGATTAGATTTTTCTTTTCAAGATGCAGCATGGTTGCCTCCACCTGGCCCCCAAAAGACAAAGTTGCTTTTTCTTGCCCACTTTCAAAGAAGCCTAGAGGGGTAAAATTCAACATCAAAAAGTCTGTTCATTATTATTCTCAGAGCTCTACTGAGCAGGAAAATTTACACAATCATCCTGGTGTACAATCATCTTGGTATCGTTTTTAACCAACTTCGATTCCAACTGAATAATACCTAGATTTATGGACAATTACAGAGCTCTTAAGAGTGAGGAGAGCATGATGGCCAAGCTGAGATGAAAGATAAATGCTTTTCCGGAACTCAGACCAAAATGACCAGGGTCATTATTTCCAATACATAATGAAATACATCACATCTAGAAAACTTCAATTACTTGTTTTTGGAACAATCTGTGCCCCAGTCTTAGAGACCACAACACTTTGTGAATATTCTCATAAGTTTTATTTATGTTTGGATAGTCTGAACATATGGAGTTTTAAAAAACCTGTTAGAAATGTTGAGATGTCAAACTAAGAGGTTCAGACTTATCTGAAGAAGTCTGGTTACCAGTACTATTGAGTTCTAGAAAGGCACAGACTAACTACTAAAATATTTGGCCAAGTTACACAGGCAGAGGTGCAGTCAGAGAAGCAGATGCCTTCATGTGCCATAGGGAGAAGTGAAAATAAGAGTCTTATAAAGGGAAAGATCACTCTGATTTTACTAGATTGCATTCTCATTCAAACGTGGCACTGATATTGCTTCACGCTAAATCTAGAGTAGAGCAGTCTGATTCATTCACACATTTATTGTGTACCTATTATATGCCAAATGTTCTTCCAAGCATCTGCTATAAGATACCATGGTAGCATTCTAGGAGTCTTTTTCAAAGGTATATGGGAAGAGAACTGTAGTTAGCCATCGATAGAAAAATGATTAAAGACAACTTTCCTCCTTGTTCTTCTTTCTCTTATTCATAACACTTGAACTAGATCTGAATCCCTCGAAGTAACCTCTGATGGACTAGCTGCCCAGGTACAAAAAGTTGGTCAACAACATAATGTACTTTCAAACTTAAAAATTAAATCAGGAAGAGAAAAAAATCAAAGCCTACACTCATGTTCATTGCAGCATGATTCACCATAATCAAGAAATAAAGCAACTCAAATGCCCACTAGCAGATGAATGGATAAATAAAATGGAGTATGTATACATATATGGAGAATATTATTCAGAGTTAAGAAGGAAAGAAATCCAGTCACATGCTACAACATGAATGAAACTTGAAGACATGCTAAATGAAGCCAGTTACAGAAAGACGAATAGTGTATGGATGTACTTATATGAAGTACTTAAGAGTGGTAAAATTCATAGAAACAGAAAGGAGAATGGTGGCTGCCAGGGGATGGAGAAGGGGAAAGGGCAATTGTTGTTTAATGGGTATAGAGTTTCAGTTCTGAAATATGAAAAAGTCCTGGAAATCTGTTCCACAGCAATGTGCATATATTTAACACTGCTGAACTGCATATTTTAAAATGGTTAAGATGGTAATGCTTTTTACATTTTTTTACCACAAGTTTTTAAAAAATCAAAGCCCATCAAAGTATAGAAAAGTGGTGAGTCTGAACCTGCAGAGTTTCTCTTGCCACTTGCCTGATTCTGGATTTGTTTCTGTGCTTAAGCTTGAGCGCAGACTTGGTGTACTGGCTTAGCCCCACCACACTCCAGGAGGGCACTAGTTCTACATCAGGCTGACCCCAGCACTAAAACCTGATTATATTAACTGCAAGATTATCCCCTCAAAATGAAGAAAAGACACCACTTTTGACTTTACAATTTCATTTTTTCCTAATTTTGCTTTTATATCTGAGACAGTATAAATAACTACCTTCTTTTGATTGCAGAAGAGAACCGATGACTTTTCAGTGGAAATCCACATGCGAACATAGGTCACTCTGAGAAAGGCCAAGTCAAGTTCAACTGCTGAAAATCCCCCATATAAATAAACACAACCCACAGGTACATCCTGAATATGAATTAGTTTTTTACCCCTGAAGTCAGTAGACATCAATCACAATGAGAAGTTATTTTATTTCTTCACTACTTGTTTATAGTCTGTCTCCCCCACCAGAATATACATTCTGAGTACAATGATCTTGTCTGTCAGGTTCATTGCTGGATCCACAGTATCTTGTATAGCCAACTGGAGGCGCATAATAAGTATTTGTTGATTGAATAAATAAACTATATGTCAGAGCTTAAAAGCCACTAACTAAAAAACTGCAACATTATTTCTACATTAGGAAGGAATCCAGTGTCTGCTTTGCCAAGATGCTAATACCTTCAGGGCAGGAATGACACATCTAACCTAGAGAGCTCTTTCAGTATTTGCTAAAATGACACCAAATGGAATATTCATTTACACTCTGAAAATATTCCAATTCTAACATGTTTTACCTTCTGTTACCATTGTTATACCCATTAATTTTACCGTCAACCCTACTACCCACATAGTAACCTCCAGCCATCTGAACTTCTTGCTGTTCCTCTACATATAAGGAACCTCCATGTCCTTATAAACCTCCATGCCCTTCTCTCTGCCTAAGATATATTCTCCCCTCCTTTTCCCACCTGGTAAATGCTTACTCATATTTCAATACCCCCTAAAATGTCCCCTTTTCGTATAGCCTCCCTAACTCAAACACGGAGGAACAAGCACTGTCTTCTGTGCTCCCATAGCACTTTTACTGCTTCAAATTCTTCACTGTGCCTGACTCAGTAAGTATTTAATACATACTTATTAAATAAATGACTCGTTATAATTATTAGATTATAAACTCAACAGCCAAGGTTATATCTGATTCTTTTAAGTCAGTGGCTCTCAACTGTAGCCCCCAGGAGACATGTGCCAATGTCTGGAGACATTTTTGGTTTTCACGACTGGCAAGAGGTAGGGAGTGCTATTGGCATCTAGTGAGTAGAAGCCAAGGATGCTGGTAAACATCCAACAAAGCACAGAACAACCCTCACAACAAAGAATTACCTGGCCCAAAATGTCAATAATGTTGCTGTTGAGAAATCCTAATCTAAAAATATCATTTAAAACCTGGAAAGAGTGACTGCTTCTAATAGATTTGTTGTTGAATAAATTGCTCAGTAGTTTTCTCCGGGTTCTAGAAATTTGGCAGGGCCACTAAATCGGGCCTAAGAAATGAGCTCAAGCTACTGAAGAAAAGTGAGAGCTCCGCTCATCTGCATTCTCTAAAGATATGCCTTCCATTAAACTAACTTCAAGTCAAAACATCCACTACACACTCATATGCCTAAGAAAAAGTCACTAAAATATTAAAAAAATCCTTGTAGTTACTTCACTTAAGGTAAATTATATTTTCATTTCCCCACCCTAAGGTTGGGCATGGATTAAGCCTTTGTAAATGTGCTTGAGATTAAACATGTTTTAGTCTTTTGGTTATTCATCTCATGGCTCTTTATACTGCTTAAAAACTTCTCATTCTTTCTTACCACTGTTAAATTCCGGATTTCTTCCATGACACGAGGCCAGAAGGACTGTAGGCTTTGCTGAGCATCACTGCTGCTAGTACCACCAAATCCTCCTTCTGTGGACATTTTGACAACTGAAAACAAACATATGCATGAGACATATAAAAATAATAATAAAGTCAGACTTTCTGTCCAGGTTATTTATATCTTTCTTTGTAGATATTTTCACTAATTCATCAACTTTTCAGTCTGAGAAGGCATATAATTATGCTAAAGAGGTTTTTAACGCAGACTTAAATCTTAGCAAAAACATATAGGGGAAAGTTTTTGCTTCTATCCAGTTTATACATCAGAGAACATCAAGGAGCTCCAACTAGAAAATCTAAACTTGCTAGAAATCCAATCCGAAATCCTAATGTAAATCAAGGGCTTTTAATATCTCATCTTGGGGGTGAAGGCACTTGGTTGCCCTAACTCAGTTCATAAATTTTTAATACCATTCCTCCAATGTTTTTTTCAAGTTCTTTGTGGCTTCTCACACTCCATGCTATAGGCTGCAACAGATATAGTAAGGGTCCCAGTGATTAATACTTTTACAGAAATGTAAACCCAAAGTCATAAAATGAATCGAGTTTGTTCCTTTGTTCTAGATACCGTGGCCCATTTCTTTGGGACTATTCCTTCTAATCTCGAAATAATCTGCCTCAAAGGAAACAAAAGCACAAGCCTAGGCCAGTAATTGAGTGGGTAGCACAAAATTTCTGAACTGAACCAACTACCCAGTTTGTTCCTTACCTAAATCTTATTGTCAGTGTGTAGGCAGACAAAGCACACCATCAATTGGAAGCTTTAAAGATAGTTGAAAAACAATGGGGAATTAAATTTAGGATAGAGAGGAGAGGATCAGAACATGCATTTGGTCAACTACTTTGTGATGTGGGAGGGAAGATAAATCAGAACCCCCACATCAGCTATAACTGTAAATATCGTAATGTCTTAATTAAAAGATTTACAGGGGGGAAAGTACAAATCTCCAGATGGCTTAAATGCATATCTGGCAAATACTTAATTGCAAGAAACAGTTTAATTAAACACACACAAAAATTAGAAACTTAGTGATATCCTAAGAATTTCTATTCTGGGAAATTATTTGAAAAGGTTTAACATGCCAGTGACAGGATGCTGGCAGGAGCTATGTAAGTCATTAAGAACTATTTCTGAAGAGCTGAAAGAAAAGCACCAAAGCCAGGTGTCACATGACCAAGTGTGTTACTTCCAAGGCTCCATGTGGGCTGGGCTGATCGCTCTCCATCAGCAGAGTGGAATGAAGGTTGATAAATCTAGGTTTAGACTGTGAGGATGTTTGATTCACTCAAATGTCTGCCTGGGATTGTCCTAGAGGTCTCTGATTTTGTTTTGTTTTGTGTTTTCCTGCTTCCTTCTAAAGGAAATGATGAAAGGAAAGAAATGGAAAGAAAACAAGAGTATAATCTTCAAAGCAAATTTCACTCTGGTGTAATGACATTAGTGGGTGGTGATGTAATGGGAAAAGGTTTGGAGCCAACTTCTGGTGCTGGAGGCCTACAAGAAGCTCTATACATCAACAGGAACTCTAAGTACTAGGAAGCAATATGATCTTGGCATTTCTGGAGGTGATTAAAGTGAAGAGTGTTGAATCATAGTTGGAAATGACTAGATAAAATCCTGCGTTCTAAATAACCAAGAACAGTCCTCAACTCAGCTCCTATTATATTTTTACTTATTACCCATATGTACATGGCCTATACACTATTCTCTTAGATGTATTGAGAAATCAAGGTAACTAGAGAAGTTTATTTTTATTAATAGATTCTTATGAGGTACTCATGACAATGAAGGTGCAACTTTAACTTTTTAAGATGAGGCAAATAAAAGTATCTTTCTAGAAATTAAAATAATTATCAAAACAAATTAAAATAAGAATCTAATCTTTTATTGTATGGATTCATGGACAGGCCTCATCTTAGCAAAATCTGCCCTGCAAACTGCTACAGTCAAAGGAGGAAGATGCACAATTGCCAACGTGATATCTTTGTATACTTGCTACTGATGAGTAGGTGTAGTTTGGGTGTAAAGGTCTGTGAGATTTAGAAAGGTGGTAACAATTTTTTATTGTCCTCTGATCTCTTCCCATAAACATTACAAAGGCAAACAATTCAAGAAGCACTTTTTACACTGTCTGTGTACAGTCTGCTTTGAAATTTTGCACTGCCCCAACTAAGGATGTGTTGGCGCAGTCAGTTCCCAAACATGCGTGCAGTCAATAGATCATGAATGCATCTTTGGGTGGCTCAGAGCCACACACTGTTGGAGTAGGGGTTGGGTGCAAAACGGAAGGTAACAAATATTTCTGGAACTTGAAAATGAACTAAAAGCTAAGTTTTTAACTTGAGAGGCCCATCTGAATTAGATAATCACAAATGGATAATGGCAAAAAATACATTAATAATGTCGTTTATATTTTATTGCATCACAGAAGTTTAGAACTGAAAAAAAGACATTAAGAGCCAATCAAGCCCACTCCCTCTAAAAGATACTTACAGCTCTACTTCAACCTCTGCCCAGCCTCCTTAATCCCACCCGAAGTGGTCATTTAGCTTAAATATGAGCTCCTTCCTCTCCAGTTCTGGGAAATTGACTTACTGGTAAGGCATTCTTTTCCATCTTTGGACAGCTCTGACTGTTCTTTACATTCAGTTGAATTTACGAAGTTCCATGTGAGCTTTGGATTTAGAGTTAATAGCTTTTATAATTTTTCCATCCAGAAACCTCTTTTTCTAAATTCCTGACCAAAAAAACAAAGATATTCTCCTCACCAGGGACAGACCATCCTCTCAGGAAAAAGAGAGAAAAAGATTTGGAGCCCGTTTTCTAGCATCTTTGCACAGAATTATTAGCAGCTATTCCTTTAATACTTCTTGAAAGAACACAAACTATTACTGTAAATTCCTAGAAAAAGTGAGTACTTTGATTCAAAATGCTTTTCTTAAAGTAGATCATCTTTACATGGGGCTTTAAAAATCAGACCAAATCCCAAGCAACAGATTTTTCGAAAACAAACCGGTGTTCTCAATATTTTATAAGGCACAACTCAACATTAAAAAAAAAAAAAAACCTAATCATAAACACAAATTTTGCTCACCAAACACTTCAACAAATTAAAAAATATAAAGCAAACCTAGTTAATCTTGTCACTTCTTATTTTAGTAATTAATACATAAATTGCAACTAAATTAATTTTGCTACAGAAGTAACCTGTTTATAATATCTACAACTCATGGAAAATATGCTAGGTTCATCTTCTAGAATGAAAGAAGGCATTTAAAAGAAAGAAAGAGATTTATATTTTAGAATCCTTTTTATTCCATGTTAAATTGCTATCTCTATCAAAGGATAAAGCTATATAAAGTTGACAAGGACAAAACTGCCTTAAGACCAAGCTACTCAGATCACTATGAAAAATACAGTATAGCATTCTCCAGACTTAATTCATTATTATTAGAATTATAATCCATGTTCATTAATTACTTTATAAATACTTAAATAAGACTGCCTGATTAATAAAAACTTAAGGATTAGATGAAGTATTGAATGGTTGTTCTTAGAAGCAATCTCAACTCCCAACATCTATTAATTTATTTTAAAAAATTTGCTTTTCCAGACAGAAAAAGTTGAAAATCACATGATATCACTTACACGTGGTATATACACCTAAAAGCAACAAATGAACAGGACAAACAGACAGAGACTCATGGACATGGACTACAGACTAGTGGTTACCAGAAGGTAGGGGGTGGGGGAGGAGGGGGGAGGTAGATGGGGTTAAAGGGGGTCAAACTTAGGGGGGTAGGGGGAGGGTAAAGTGGATAAAGGGGATCAAATACATGGCAACTGAAGGAAACTAGACTTTGGGTGGTAAACACACAATAGAATATACGGATGTCAAATTACAATGTACACCTGAAAATAATATAATTGCATTAACCAATGTTACCCCAATAAACTTTCCACAAGTCTTCTCTAAACATCCCCATCTGGAAATGATCACTCCTTCCTGTGAACCTTCAGAGCCCTTCATCTGTACCTCTTTCTGCTCTCACCACATTACCTTGTATGACTACTATTTATATGTATGCCTTTTCATATTTCCCCTCTGGTTTACAAACTCCTTAACTAGGACCCAAGTATGATTCATCTCTGGATCCCCTGCAGCATCTAGCACGCAGTCTAATAACTCTACTCCTGAACAACAAGAAAGTTGCTGAGTATAGCCTTTTTGAGAGAAAGAGGCCTCTTGGAAAGCTTGGCCCTAAAACAGACTTATCGAGATTGCCTGAACAACCAAAGAAACTGGTTATACAAACTATTCTGGGAAGGTCAAAATAAACAAGATTCTCTCTGAGCCTTTAAAGTAAGAAGGACTACAAATCGGAAATCCCGGACTTACTGAGGTGAACTAAGGATTAAAAAGCATGATAGGAAGGAAAGGTGTGCACGCATGCACACACAGTCCTGAAAGTTGTAAGGCGGGCTGGAAGGCTGGAAACATGGGTGCATACCGTTCCCAAGTGTAAATCTTTTCAAAGTCAGAAGCTTCTCAGAAAGGAGACCAGGACAGATTAGCAAAGTTTGAAAAATTAATGACAATAGGTAAGTAGAAAGAGAAGGAGAGCAAATACCTTTGGTTTGGCTATCCATTAGCAAGACGATAAGGAGAAAATCATGGAGAAAATGAGATGATTCAATAGGATCATTCAAGGGTGGCCAATCTAGCTGTCACTCTAATATCCAGTTACTTTTTATCATACTTAAAGAAAGAAAGAGAGACGGAAGCAGTTTTCAAAATGTCCCAAAAGCAGTGTTCCTCTTTTGACATTCTGTTGGAAATCTTTCAAGCTCTTCGTTTGACCAGGTACCATGCTTGCCAAATTCTCCCTTAAGTGATATGCCTAGACATGGAATAGGATGTATCAAAATAACCTCTCATAAAACACAAAGAAATATAAGGTTTTGTTATAATAATCTTTAATTTCTAAAACTATGTAGCTTTAGATTTTAGCTCTTTCTTGGCATATACCTCATTCTTTCTATAAAAGTCATTTATGCACAATACAGCTCTTTGAACTAACTAAAATCAAACAGACATTTTTGGGAGAGAATACCCTAAAACCATAATATCACAACAACTATTCAAGAAAAAAAAAAAAAAATAGGAAGCTCCCCTAAAATGGAGCCCAAACCCTCATCAATGCTGCCTCTATTAAAGTACTAGAGCTGATCCATCCCAGGCAGTCAAGTTTTACCTAAAAATAATGCTCTCATTGTCAAATACAATCAAATATCTCTTAGTCCAATTATGCATAAAAAAACAAATCTAAACACTGATACCATCTTTCCCCTAAACATCCACCAATCCAACCTGCAGCCTTTCAGCTGCTGTCAGTGACCCTAATCATTCCTGTCTCCAACTTAACATACATCAGCAGGTATCTCTCTATGTTCAAAGCACGTATCTTCTGCACTCCCTTTCTCACTTTCTGAAGTTTTCCCATCATTAAATGAAAATTTTATTTTAAAATCCAATCAGCATCATTATCACATGTATTTTATGTTCCAGTACTGCTTCAGGTATTTATTGACGTTAGTTCCAGTTAAAGCTGTTCAGATGTTATACTTTAAATTGTGAATGAGAGATAAAGAGAAAGAAAGAATATCAATATGAGTAAATAGATAAGAAAGGGGGTAGCACTTAGCTAACTTGTGCTTACTATTTCAGATATTCTTCCAAAGTACAAAAAAACAAAACAAAACTAAACAAAAAACAACTGAATTTGAGGACTGAGATTTTCAAAACAAAACAAATCTACCAATAGACAATTTAGTTCTCATATTTGTACAGATGGATCTAAGGACATATACCATTAACAATCACGATGGCTAAAAAGGATTTCAAGCCTTAAGGAGGCATATGCTCTCCACAGTAAAACCAACCTCAAATTGACAATTTCAGAATAAGAAAAATACAATGCTCTGGAAAATAAAAATCCTAAGTTTGTAAACTGGCCTGCTGCCCGCCTAGCTGGTGGCCTCGGGCCAGTTACTCCCGTAAGCCACTCCATGAACAAAGTATATTGAACACATATGCCAAGAGGTGGTCTATTATGAAAGGCCTACACTTCACTACTTGAGGATATAATAAATAAATGAACACAAGGGAAGACAGGGTGACTAGAGAGAAAAGAGGGTTCAATAGTCTTTAAGCTCATTTAAGGTTTCTACTTAAGCAAAGAACACTAAGTTTAGTCTCAGAAATCTTACTAAAGTTCTAAACCCTGACATAACTAAATACCTGATGGCATCTATTACTATAAGAAGTAATAAGGTAGTCTTACTGGAGATCCCTTTGTTGCTTAATTCCAAGTTCAGTGTTTGAGGGTGTGTCTGTCTCCAGCTCCAACAGGCTAAGCACGAAGCTGCTTTTCAAACTGCCTACTAGAAAAACCATGCTCCCCAAAAGACTAAGGGTTGGAACTGGCTCTCCCTAAAGATCTGCTCACAACGCATTTTCAAATTGGCAGTACTGACACTTTCCCTTCAAAAACAAAAACTTGTTTGTTTTCTATCTACTATAACAATCTTTTAAATAGGGGCTAGATCATAGGATAGTTATAACTGGAAAAAAAAATGAAGGCATAGAAAGAAACTGATAGGAAGGCATAAACAAAACATTTTAAAATCTGTTTCTGTGGAATAGATATGGTATGTAAACATTTTAACTTCATACACTTTCTTCCTCATTCCTTCCCTAATGCTCAACTTAAACCTTCCCTGCATATATGAAACACCTATCAGTATTTTGGTAGAAAAAAGAGACTAAATAGTTTAATAAAATAAAGCAAAGGTCCACATACAATAGCCCACAGGCCCAATATGTCCCGCATCCTCTTTTTGTAAATTAAGTTTTCCTGAAGACTGCAACTCTCATTCATTTATATTGTCTATGGCTGCTTTCACGCTACGACAATAAAGCAGAAGTCTTACAACAGAAACCAAATGACCTGGAGCCGAAAATGTTATCTGGCCCTTTAAAAAAAAAGGAGTCGGATAATATTTAGAACCCAGTTCTAAAGCATGTTAAGTGTTTTAGTTCACTGAATCCTTTCCCAACAAAGGTAGTGTTATCCTTCATTTACTGATGGAGAAACTAAGTGCCAGAGGCTGAGAAGCTTCCTGGAAATCACATAGCTGTTACATGGCTCCCTCACCTGTTCAGCCTCCATTAGGAGTGAACTGGGCTAGCCCCCTCTGCCCCACAGAAGTATTTGTTAATCTCTTTGACTCTCCAACCTAACAGGAGTAAATAAATCCTTACAGAAAGAATGACTAACTGGTTTTTCAGGCCCTGAGCCTGAAAGAGAATTCTGACAGGAACTGGATACAGAAATAATGCCTGTAGCCTGACGTCAACTTATATCCTAAAACAAAGAGCCATTGTGCTCATTGGATCCCTTCTGAGATTCAGAAACCCTGAGAACCTCCTCCTGTCCAGCTTCTGACAGGACCCTGTGTTTGTGTACTCTCAGGACAGGTGAGAAGTGTGATTTTAAAGAATGTTTCAAAGATGCCAACTTAAGAGCTTTAGCATTTATAAACTACTAACATACATTACCCTCAATTGATCTTCACTCAGCTCAGTAATAAAGATTTCAATATTCTTCCAATTTTACAGATAAGAAAGCTGAGGACTAAGTATCTTAAGTTACTTGCTCAAGGTCACAATACAGTAAAAGGTGGTATCAGAAATGCAGAAATTCTAAAACTGTGTTCTTGATTTAGTATAGCCTGTTTATTCTCCCTTTTTGTATGCATTGTTTTAAGGTATCTATTCGAACTGTTCAGAAAGATTAGTAGTCTCAGCTTTGACCACTAACTTAAATCCTGAAACCCCGAAAATCATTTCTATTCACTTGCTGCTCCCCACTCCCAACATCTCATCTCTGTGGCAATCAAAGAAGAGATGTGAAGGGCATTGCTGTCTCCTATCATATAAGCATCTCTCTTCTCTGTTGTCTCTCTTTCCATGCTCTGTCATTCTTCTATTTTATTCTTCCCCTTTGCATATCTCTAGGTCAGTAGCACCTATGAATACTCAGCTGTGAACAGTTGGGGGCAGTAAAGCACAGGGTAAAAACATGAAGAAAAAATGTACTGAACTGGAGTTTCTTGTTCTCTGGCTACTAACCTGCTATATGTTTATGATCTTGGGCAAATCACTTCTTGGAGCCTCTGCTCACCTACAGCAGAACCTCACAGAGCAGCTGCAGCACACAAACGGGAAAATACATGTTAGAAGGCCTCGAAAATTACCAGATAGCATATCATCATCACTGCTCAGGAAATTCTCAATTAAAAACCTGGAGGGTATTAAAAGAATGTCAAGATGAGCTTGGCTGTATTGATTTAGCTGTATGGATTCTGCTGATTCAGATACACTGAATTCTGCACTTTGCTTAGTGTCTTTTACCACTGATTTAAATGTCGAAAGAAAAAAAAAAGAGGAGAGGGAGGGCAGGCAGGCTGCAGCTTGAGAAGAAACAAATCTCCTACCTCCAATTATACAGCTATCAGGAATTGAGAATGTAAAGACCACTCCAAAGAGTGCAAAGCAAATGAGATGGTTATGCTAATCTCTCACATCTGTACTTGCTTTACACTTTGTAAAGTAGCTTCCTTTACATTATCTCATTTGTTTTTCACTACAAACACAACACAGGTACTGATATTCCCATCTGACAGATAAAAATACTTTATCCAGACAGACTGAGGGACTTGCCGTATGTCACAGGGCAAGTACATGCAGAGCTGGACCTAAAATCCATATGCCCTGATTCTCAGTTCTGTGCCCTTTCATATATGTCCTCCTCCCTTTTTAGAATTGATAACTTAGTGGAGGACCAAAAACTTAAGAACCTATGGATCTTCTCAGTCTGGAACATAAATCCACCAAGCCTTTACCTTTAGTTTTTTTTGATCAATTGCCTGGGAAAAGTACTCCAACATGCCAAGATGCCAGATTCTTACATGTTTCAAAGCAGAAAGCTTAAGGTTTTTCATGCTTGTTAAAGTTGCAGTTGCCCACAAGGACTGGGACTTGGGGATAGGTGGTCACCAACCAAGACTGGAGATGAAAAGATCTGGTGGATCGAGCTCAAAGTTCACTCTGTCCTGTGATGGAAGTCACTCTATCTCTTCACTATCATTCACAGGAATAGCGTTATCCTAGTCCCTCATTAAAGATGTTTCCATTGCTGCACACTTTTATGAGGAATCATCTGGCTAAATTTATGCAGTTCTTCCAAATTATAGCTATTGTTACTATTGTGAACATGGTGACAACGTTATTTTGCAGCCATCACTCCAAGAAATCAGAATTCTTTTGTTCTAACTACCTCCCTAGGGGTAAAGCAAGGTGTATAAATCACAGCTAAGAACTAAAAAGCAACTGGTTATTTAAGAACACAATGACTCATCTAAAAATACCAGTCTCTATGGTTCAAAGAAAGAACCCAAATCTAAAAGATGCCCAATATATACCACAAACTGTGTATCTACACAGCTAAGGAACAACATAGAACACCTAATACAACGCTAACCTCATATCTATCTGGAAAAAGTCAACTACTTATCAAACCTTAGTGAACTTAGAATTGACAAAAGACATTTTCCTAACACACTATGCTTTGCTCTGAAAAGAAAGGTGGCTGAGTTCACCTATCTCGTTTGACAAAAACTTTAAAAATAATTCAGTTTGACTATATATTTGATCCTTTTAAGTTTCACTTGTTTAGTCATATAAGATGAGATTATGTGAGAACTCCAGGAAATTTTCCATTTTTTTAAATTTGTGCCTTTTGGGGGAAGAGTAAACACAGGAAAAGGGGAAGTGGGAGGAAGAATTAGTCCCAAAAGATGAACACTGCTACACCTTGTGTTTTATGTACAGTAGCGAAGTGCAATTGCAAAGAGGACAGGGCTTATGTTACTAGCCTCTGCCTCTTGTTTCCTTGCCACAAAATGGGGTAGTAATCCTCTGTCCTAACTACCTTAGGTAAATACCAAGAGAATAAATATGAAATTACTCCATTAACTGTAAAGTATCGTTTCATATGAACATTACATACTATTAAAATGCTTAACTACCTTCAAGGGTAGCTTCATGGGCATTTGGCCACTTAATTACCAGAAGAGAAATAATCATAGAGTTCAGGATATAAATAACTGGATAAGATGGTTGTAAATTTACCACTATTTCTCCAGCGAAAAGCTTCTTATTGCCTTTTAGATTGAAGATAATTACAACATACCTAGCTTAGTAACTAAATGTAGGTGCCTTATATTAAATTCTGCTAGATTGTACAGATGTGGCTATTCTATTCCTGGTAATTTATTGTGTATGCTTCTCATCACTGTTACGATCATGTGGCTATAAATTACTTGCTAAGCAAATGTTGCCAAATTCCTACATGTGCATTTATGGTTGGCTTCCTGCAGAATACTGCCATTTGAGACTTCACAAAGCTAACATCAGTATGATTAAGCCTAATGCAACTCAGAAAAAAAAAAAAACTCCAGTCTGTGCATTGGATGACTACGTGTGTGTGTGTGTGTGTGTGTGTGTGTGTGTGTGTACACTTAAAGTTTAATCAAGAAAACTTAAGCTTATACATACACACACATATACACACATATAACTAATCCCAAAGGACTACTGATATTTTAAAAGAATATTGTACATTTTCAGGACAAGTGAAAGCCACCAGATTCTAGGACAGTATTTCTAATCTTTTACATATCAAGACACACAGAAAATGCTAATATTAGCTTTCTGAATATTTAACCTATGGGCTGATACTGATGCCCTCACTCAGTTTAACTTGTCCCAAAATCATACAGCATGCATGGAGTTCTAAGTATTCTGAGGAAAAAGTGGGCTTAACTAAACAGTGACACTTGTACTTTGTTATGCATGCCTGGATAAGGGAAGTTATAGATATTCCCTGGTTTTAACTAAACTAACATTCAAAAAACGACCAACTGACTTTTTAGAATAAAGGATACTAATTTATACAGGTGAGCTGTATGCTCAGATAATAGGGGTATGCAAGTTAAAAAGCTTAGAGAGCACTGACTGAGAGGACTCTACCATGTTCCCTTCTAGGTGTCTCAACTTGAGGGTCCAACATTTTTTTGTGTTTCCATCTTTGATATTAAGCTTTATTCTTCTGGTCCTGTACATTCTCTCCCTTGATTCTCCATTCATTCCCCAGGTTCAGCTATAATCTCTATGCACTTAAATTCCAAATATATATTACCAATGTTGATATTTCTCCAAAGCTCCAGTTTTGCATGCTGAACATCCCAACTGGAAAGCCATCCAGAATTCAAACTCCGTGTGTCCTAAAATACATTTATCGTCCTCTTTCTCCAAACCTGCACCTTCTAACTTTTTTGTTTCTATCCTCTAGTCAACTAGATTTGAAATCTGAGTCACCCTGGACGCTGTTCTTCAATTCTAATCAACTGCTAAATTCTGCAATAATAGTGTCCATCTCCTGACCTTTCTTCATACTGCCCTTAATTTTATTCGGCCTCTCATCACCTCCACATTAATAAAAAAAGATAATTACCATAATAATAGCTAATACTAATTTAGTGCTGTGTGTCAGGTTTGGTTCTAACCTCTTTACATTACTCTCTTTTGACCCTCATAACAAAAGTATGTGAACTCATTGCATTGTTCACTATTTCTACTGTTTTCTCAAATTCTACTCCTTTCTACATAATGATGCTTAATAAATCTTATAAAAGCATACTTCTGATAATGCCACATCAACCTATTATCCCAAACCTTCAAGGGACAGTTCAAATTTCTTAGCCAAGCAATCAAGGTAAGGCCCTCCATAATCTGACCCAACTTACTTCTCCATATTTCTTTCTTTTGCCCCTCCCTCTTGTCTCTAATGCATTTCCTTATGCTCTAAGCAGACTGGACCATTTACTGCTCTCTTCAGACCATACTGCACTTTTTGAATCATGACCTTGCTCCTATTCCCTATACCTGGAATGTCCTGTCCCTACATCCCTGAGTCCAACGCTCAGTTAAACTGCCTTCCTTCATTCCTAAGCTAGAAGTAAGGTCTCCCCTCCTCTGAATTCTGTGTCCTGTGCTTTTATTTTTCCATAGCAGTTTCATATATTTTATATACAACATCTGTCTCCCCTACCAGATTGTTAGATCCTGAAGTAAAGTTTTATTTGTATACATTTTTAAATCTTCACATAAAAGACATGCATGCATGGTAAATTAGTGAAAGAAAGTATAAAACATCTAACTTTAGTACTCTCTCAAAGGTTAAGAACTATATAGCTTAGATAAAGGAAACAATCATTTTATCTGGATATTTCCAGTCGAGCAGGTCTTTCCTTTAGTTGTCTATAAAAGTGAAACTATGGAGACAGATCAAAATGATAGTACTTCCCAGAAAAAAGGATAACCAAGTGAATCTGCACTGCTGTTTGCAGTGGTTATTTTAGCCTCTATTTTTCCTTTGAACTAAGGAACACAAGGTCACAAGCTGTGTTATGCCTCTTTAAAGTTAAACATTTACTAGGTTGTTTTTTTTTTCCTTTAGTTCTGCCTTTTCATTGGAATTTACCTTCATTTTTTATCCTTCAACTGCCCTTTTTCACTGCAGTGTGCAAAACTGTAATTTAATTTACAGTGAACATTCTAAATAGAGAAAAACTTTTGGTAAATTATTGAACAGTGGGGTCTGGCTTTGGGATACCAAAGGGAGAGACAGGAAGATAAGGGTGATAATACAAATAGGATCTGACCAAGTTCTAAAGAGCTGAGCCCAATACTGGGGCAGCAAAAAGAATAGATTAAAAAGGAAACGAAGTTTCTAGGAAATGCAGACATGACGTGGATACCATTCAGCTGTGAATTTTCAGTCACACTATACATTAGGACTTAAGATTACATAAGTTACATCATTCAAATTCTCATTCTTTCAATAAACTAACTTTTGTTCAAATATATGAAGGTGTTTTAAAGGAATCCAACTACAAAAGAGAAAAATTAAAAATTTTCAAGTAGATCATGGTCTATCAGAGAATATGCAAAATAAGAACAAAAACCAAATCCACAACTACACAAACACACACATGCAGATACACACAATACAACTTTGCTGGTGGTAAAGACTAAAGTCAGCATGGGTAAAATAATATTTTGGGAGTATACAAACAATGATTTCTATTTTAGACTTGTCAAATGCTTTAAATGATCCTGGGAAGTTTGTTTATTAAATACAGGTTGGCTTAAAAACACTTGAAGAACCAGGCCCAAACTTGTTTGGGAATTAACTTGTTCTTGAAGTGTGTTAACAAAAACAAAATAAAACAAAACAACAACAACAACAAAAACCAACTAACTGGCACAGGTGTTGTATTTGTATATCTTAGTGTACTTCCTTGTAATGTATAAAGTGACCCAGCTCTCTGGGATGCCTCTGCCAGGTAGGCACCATTAGCTTCCTAGCTGATTCTCAGCTTTCTGAATAAGCAACTGGCTAAGGCAAGAGATCTTCAGATCTCAGATAAGTCTGCTTCCATGGCAGACTTTCTAACCAAGAGACCACGTGGAGACTACTGAACCTCTTCCATGGTCCATTTTCTCCCTGTTCCTGTACAAGATGTACCAAAAGGGAAACAAATATGTAAAATAAAAGGTAAAAACAACCTGGGGAATAAAAGAACCATGGAATGAACTAAATGGGAGTTGAATCTCTAAACTTTCATAGGCAAGTCATTAAAAAGCCGGAAGACTAGGGCATGTACATCTCTGAGCCTCAACTTCTCCACTTTAAAGAAGGGAACTAGACTAGATCCCTAAGTGATTTTCATTAGCCTACTTAAGAGTATACAAACTCTATGTATATATTATCAAGGGTAAGGATAGGCAAAAATAACTTCATTCATGAAGACTGTCTATAAATGATTTGCTTTAAGAATGTTTTTTGGGTAAATGAAGCCTCCACAAAAGTATATAGCTTCTTTTAAAGACTTCATCTTATTTTAGGAATAAAACCCCACAGTGACCATGATTGCTGTTTTCAAGCATACACATTCCAGAAACTGGAATTTTATTTGGACAAGCCAATGCCAATTTTGCCAGGCCTTATTCTATGCACAGAAAGGAGGCAGATATCAATGCTGACTGACTATGCCTGAGGAAATGACTTAATAGGACAGGAAACTGAACAGATCACAAAATATCCACCCCACCCCAGGGTGGGAAGGGAGTCCTAAAAATAGATGACAGCAGGCATGTAAAATGCGTGAGGAGATCCCTATGGGTTTCCACCATTTATCTTGGAAATGTATCTCACAGTAGGTATCAACTGTGTGAAATTTATGCTAGTGTTTGTATTTTGATGAAAGACCAATTATTTTTTTAAAAAGTCTTCAACCCAACATTTACATGCCTGCTACTACTATGCAAGCTGTAACTACCTCCTAAACTTGAAAATTGACAGAAAGATCATATGACCACAAAGCAAACAAAATAAAATGGTTCAGGTTTACCTTATAAATATTCGGTACACAAACTAAAAATGTAACCTCTGCTGATAAACATCTGCAACTATTACAACTTACCTGTATTATAATGCAAATTTCAGTATTCAATCAGAACAGGTTTCCAACTTTTATTGAGCAGTTCCTAAACCTAATAAGCGTTTCAAAAAAATCAGCATTTCCATACCACCTTATTCCGAGAGGACCCTAATTTTTGACAAAGAGGTTAAAATTAAAATGCTTGGTAAGGGAAGGTTTTTTGATGGTCTCAATGTATGCGTTATACCCAGTCACATCAGCATAAACAGGAATATGGAGGTAGAGATATGTGGAGCCAATTTAAAAAAGAAGTGTCAGGTTTAAACAAGCTACTCTGTGAACATATTAAAATACTGGCTTTTTTTTTTTTTTTTTTTTTTTTTTGTATACCACTCCTATCTTCATAAGCATTTAACCCACCAAGAGTTGGGATTAGCAACAACTAATTTATGTAGCACTTCGCAATTTGCAAAGCACTTTTGACATACATGATCTCATTTGAGACTCACCACTAAATAGGAAGGCGCTATTTTTAGGTCCCATTTTTACATGTGAGGAAGCTGACACTAAATGGCTGACTTGCCCAAGCTCACAAAGCTGGCAATAGCTGTGTGGGACCTGAACACAAATCTCCTGACTTTTAAATAGCCTGCTTTTGCTACTGCACTATGCTGCCTCAAATAATGTAATCAGAGTAAATAAATGCCCAAATCTCAGACCCCATCTAAGCCTCTCCTACTCGCACACAGTCACCCCTAGTCTAAGTTATAGTTAACTCTAAAAGGTCTTTGCTCCTTATGGAAGTAGCGTTTTCATTTCTCTGGGAAACATTTACCTGGCTATAGTGCAAATGAAGAGATCATATAAATACCATTCTATAATACTGGAAAATATCTTAGTCACCAAGGGCTCTGCATAGGCATGCCTATGTGCATTTTCCAGGTAGTGGGTCAGATTCTGAGTCGATGACCCTAAAAAGGTTAAAACCCAGGCTAGAGACGGTGGCTAGATATCTTTCCAAGAAACTAAATCCACAAAGTTCTTAATATAAAGAGTTTTATCTAGGCTTCGTATAGTGCCCCACTTACCTTCAGCCTCCCCTCTCCAGGCCTTCTTCCAGAGCCAGTAGGGTCATTCGGTATCTATAACTGTTTTTTAAATCACATATAAAACCTGCAGCAACTAATAACATATAAATCAATGACTTGTAAAAACTAAATTAAAATAATTAGGTTAAAATGTAATCCTTAACATATACTCCTTTCTCTTATGACATAACTTCCCAGAATGACTGTTTTCTTTACCATAGCATTGCAATTCCCCAAAAGAAGTTTCACAAACATAACTACTTTGAACTCCTGAAATACCATTCTTCACCAAGAACCCTCTAGATTACACAGAAGACAAGGTAGCATGCAAGGAATTCTGAATCTGTTAAGCAGTTCACTCAACTATCATACCAAAAGGATTTAGAATTTTTTTGCTGGGGGGAGGGAACATATAAGAGTGGGAGAGAATGAATACAGCCCTATTGTCTTATTGCTTGAAAACTAATTCGAATCTATAACATAGTCCTACTAACCACTCAACTTGAACATCAAAAGTACAGTCTATTTTCATCTTAAATAGAGCTTTTCAGTTCAAATCTGTATAAATAAACTTTGTCCTTCAATCTTTCAACTCCTCGGCAGTTTTTCAAGGTCACTTTTGCGAGCAACGACAGAGGCCTGCATTTGGCAAATTTGACTACTACACTACTCCAATTCTAAGAGTCCAAAATCTAAACCCCTATTGATCCTCTCAGGTAAATCCTTTACTTGAGGGGAAGTGAAGGGAAGGCAAATCAACACCCACCAAACTTCTCTTCTAAGAGGGCCTGCTCCTGTTCCCTACCCAGAGACTGAGTGCTGCTGGCTCACTGTTTCACACTGAGTCTGCTGCAGAAATGTTCCAATGACCTTCATTCCATACTTGCAAATAAAAAGAAAACAAAGAATTGCTTTTTAAAATCAAATGTATTATATAGATCTTTAGTATGTGAGGTGGAAGATTTCACTAGTCACAAGAACTGGCTAGTTATTGATTAGCAACCTGCATATGCTTCATATGCTAAAGAGGAAAAAATAATTTATCAAGGGCAAAAGACAGGGTGCCTACACTCTTAACTTTCCTATTCACAAACTGCACATAAATTAGGATTTAAATATTTCATACAGAAAATGAAAAGCATTTTGTTCATATCATTTTAAAGAACCAAATCAACACCTGACAAAATGTGTGAAATTGGTGGAAAAAGATTTGCTCTTGTCACTGTCAGTATAGTAGAGTTATGTTCTAACCAGAATTCTATGCTAAAATGTGCATTTTAAAACAAAGATTGTTACTTAATCAAATTGGTACTTACTAGAATCTAGAAATAGACAGATAAATCAAGAAAGTTATGGGAGAATTTCACATTGGCATGTGGGCCTTCACCATTAGAAGCTGCATCAGTGCAAATCATATTTTAACACAAATTTAGAACAGCAATAGTGTTGCTTCTACTTCTGAAAACACAGATGTCAACAAAGTGCATGGAAATAGAAAAAGTCTTACAACAACTCAGCTTATTCTGTAGGAAAGCTTCAGTGCACTTGAACAAAGGAAAATTATTTGGAAAACAGTTAAGTTTACCCAATGCAAAGAGAAAGTGCTCTGCTTCTGTGTGCCCTGAAAAATGATTAGCCTTTCTCCATGTACCTGATCTTGTCCATACTCAACTAGGAAAAGAAATCCCAGTTGAAGGGCATGCAAAATCTAAACAGAGCAAGGTATTCTAGGTGCACCAAAAGGTATGCATGGAATGTAAAGTGGCCATTTTCTGAAACAGTGCAACTTGTCTACACTCTCTGAAGCTAAACAGTTTCTACCATTTTAACACAAAACAAAGAATTAAACTTACCGGGAACTGCATTAATTTTACATGTAGTTATTTATATCTCCTCGGACAGGGAGAATTTAAGTCACTCCTATCCCTCCCCCCCAAAAGGACGGAGGAAACAAAAGGCAGCAGGAGATGCAGAAACCTGAGTCTGGAATGTCCACTCCAGTGAAAACCCGAACAGCTGTCCCCCCACCCTCTAGCAAACTATTCGCCATTTTTCTTTGTCTTTCAGCTGACCCCTGCCTCAGTGAAAAACTCCGAGGCTCCAATGAAGCCCTGCAGCCTCCTTCCACTTTAACAGTCAAAGGCATTCAATCTAGCATGCTATTTGACACCAAACCTTGCCTCCAAAGTGGTCCCATTGGCTGAGCTGCTTTATAGGCTAAGAATACAAAGCCATGATTGGCTGTTCACGTCATCAGTTACCTCCTTTGTACACTTCCTGTTTTAAAGTTACCTTGAGAAGCAGAACAGGGGTCAGATCCAGACTCCAAACTACAGGGAACTTAAGGCACGAAAACGCCTGGCAAATGCACACAGCAGATGCACTAGGGCTTCATGTGCTTCCAAAAGGGAGGATACTACAAATTTAGAGTTGTTTTTAAAATCACATGAAAGGGCTGTTACAGTTCCCACCCTAAGGATTTCTCATTGGCTGTCAGAGTTCCATTTAAAAAATTTAAGGTAATTTAACTGCTTCTGATTGGCCATCAAAGATGTCTGTAAGATATTGCTACAGTATCCTATGGCAGTAAACCAGAGAAGCAATGTACACAAGGTTGGAAGTTGTGACTTAACTATTTTCGATTTTCTGCTGAGCATTAACAGAAATTGAAAAAGAAAATTGGGTGTGGTAATCCAATGGCTCCAAAGAAAATGCAGCTTCTTTAACAGTGCCAAAAAGTAATTTCAATGGTCATACAATAATCTGCAGAATTTCTAAAAAGGCATCTGTCACTGTGTCCATGGTAATTTTAAAAGCACATGTATCAGTCAGTACCAGGCAAATCACTTTATTTCGAAACACAAACTAATTTAAACAGGAAAATTCTGGGGTAATATATAAAGTTAGTGGCAGAAACAGTGGCATTTCCAAAGTCTACCAGTAACCCAGAAGGCATTCTAATGATAAAGGGGGAGAAAAAATAGCAAAGAAGATAGAACATCAGTGAATATATTTTTAAAGCACATTACAGTTTGCTATATTAATTTATTTAGGGCAGTCACAAAATGTAGCTGATTAGCTTTTAATTGATGATAATTTTTTTTTTTTACCACATTTTCAAGAATAAATAGGAGAGCTGATCCCAGCCTGAGATATTATAAATACAGGTATCCCTTGCTTTTCTAAAGTTCACTTTACACCACTTCACTTTTACAAAAGACCTAATTACTACCCGTTTTCATTAACCAAAAGAAAATCCAAAAGGATTTTTGCTTTTATGAAAAAATACAAAAAGCAAAAATAAGTCAGCATTAGTTTTGCAGTTAGCACTGGAACAGTAAAAGTGGCACCACCAAACTCCTTCCCCAGGAACTAGGAACACTTAGCATCTCAGCATCGACTGGCCTTGAACTGTGTCTGTAAGCATCTGTGCTTTATTTCAATTTATTTTGTACATCTATTAGCAAGATATGTCCTAAGGTGATTGCTTCTTCACTTTACACCATTTCGGCTTACAAAGGTTTCACAGTAATGATCTACTTTCGGATAGCAGAGGAAATAGGTAGTATTGTGGTTACTGAAGACATTCTGGGGTACTGAAGCTTACCAGAGTTGGTTGAAGATTTACTTATGGGTTTGGGGCCCAACTGTTTAGGTTTTAAGAGGAGCTTCTTAAAACGGTGAAAATCAGTTAACGTGACTTTTTTCTTTTTTACAAAATATGAAAGTAGAAACATCTCACTATTACTTGGGGTCTTTAACAATCTCCTTAGATCTGCTCTCCCCATCAAAGCTAAGTATCCCAGAAGGAAACAACACAACTATTTTACCAGGTAGATGAGCTCTCTTCTAGAAATACCTTGGTTGATCTCACATGAGAGGTCATCGTGGGCATATGCAGAGATTCGGCAAAGCCCTGAAATAAAAGCAAGGCAGTCTGTCCAATCACTTTGCCATGTTAACTTCTCTACACACATTCTACTCATTTTCTACACTGAAATAATTTCTTTATACTAACCAGTGCCAAGTTCTGTCCTGAGAACTTTAACCCTCTAATCCTCACTATCTATCCCCTTTTACATATGAGAAAGAATGAGGTTCAGAAAAGTTAAACTGGCCCCCTAACCATATACCTAGGATGCAAACTCAAGTCCCACATAGGGTAGTACACTTTCCACTGCACCAATTGCTTACCAAAACATGGAACACCTCAGGGCACATCTAAGAAAATTCTTAGGTGCCACACACACATACAGATAGCATAAGTCATTACATGCAACTTCATTAATTTAAAAATCAGAAATGAGACTAACGTTGAATTTGATCTGTTGGTTATAGGCTTAGCTAAGTATTTGATAAAATAGACCCTATAAATTGGTACACATTTTATTACTCGACTATTAGGAACATTTAACCTGTAGTAAATCACATTTATAATTTATAAGGACTTAAAATAACTAACAATCATTAAAAACAATATACTTTAAAATATTAAGGGACTGCAAGGCAATTTCACTATTGCATCTAAATAAGAGTTTAGTTAAGCTAATAGGGTATGTTGTGGGGCAATTCCTGAAGCTACACAGAATCATAGGTATTATAATCCTTTTCTCAAAAGTTTAGATCACAGATTCTGAATAGGTATCAGTCTAAGAAAAGGCAGAAGGCCAACAGACCAGTGTGCCTTATCCACACTAGAGCCTCTTTTAACCTAAAACACTATGGGTCAAGTCAGCTGCAAGGAAGCAAAGCAGCTCATTTGAAGAGTGGGACACAGAGTAACAGAAAAAAAACATATTCACAACACTATTAATCAGTGCCACTATCGCAAAATAACTTACGCTCTTGGGAGTCAGCCAGAGCTAGTTTCAAATTCTGACTCCTCTACTGGACTAACCCTGAGACTGTTTCCTCATTTGTCATATACAGATATCTCTATCACAGAGCCACTGTAAGAATTAAATGAGCTAATAACATATGTAAAGTATGTTGTACTGAATAAGCACTGAAAAAAAAAAAATAGAAAGTGCTAAAAGTCACCCAATCCAAATCTCTTGTTTTAAAAAGGGCTTAAGGTTCAGAGAGACCTAGCTCCTTAAGGTCCTAAAGCTACCATGAGGAAATGTCTCTTTTTATCTCTAGTATACTCTGCAGCTCTGCAGAAAGCAACTCCTGAGCCATAAAGGGCAGTGTGGGAGAAGTACCAGCTGCTACTAAAAATCTTCCCCAGTTTTTATGCCAGAAATCCATGCCTTTCACCACCAACCCTGGCTGAGGTCTGCTTATTATTACAAAAGCCTACCCTTTGATTCTGCTTTTGACGTACCAGATTAAACCAAACATGTCTCTATACCCCGTGAAGGTCTTTGGCATAGGTTTTATTAGTCCTTGGCAGTTTGCAAAAACAAACAAACAAACAAAAAACCATTTCAACGCCTATTTCTCATCAATAGTCGCCTTAGTAGAATTCAAGCCACTGGAAGAGAACTTGAATTATCCTAGAATTTCATTTGGCAGCCTGACCCATTTGCTTACTATAGCTTTCACTCCCCTAGCCTGTCATTACTTTGGACTAAGAGCCTCATGGGATCGCTAGGATTCCAACTCACATTCCTTCCTGAACCTGGATCTCAGCAGCCTTCTATACCAGATATATGCATCATCTTGCCCTAAAAAACACTCAGATCACTATGAAACAAAACCAGTGCCTCTGGTTACACAGTTCAGGCTTTTATGCTCTCAAAGGCAGAATGGGAACTGATGCTCTTAGTCTGAAAATTGATTTTGAAACACAGCTACCTACTTACTAGCTTTATGACCTTGGACGAGTTACTTAACCATTTCTGAGCTCACTTCCTCATGTGTAAAATGGGGGAGAGGGGACCCACCAACTCGAAATAGTGTTGAGGCTTAAATAAGTTAGAGCACTCAGAATTAATACCTGCTATGTGACAGGTGCTCAACTAATATCAAAATATACATTTGACCATAGCACTTATCACATATTATAATTACTTTTTATCATGTCTCTATTACTAGAAAAGAGCTTCTTGAAGGCAACAATTGTGTCTTATTTATATCCACATATATCCTTAGTGCTTGGTACAGAGATATAAAACCCAGCCTTAACTATAGTGTCAAGAAAATAACAGGGAGTAGTGGAGGACTGAGGAAAACTGGAGAGTACATGTCTCATCTAAAAGGGCAGCTACTACTTAGTGCCATCTGTCAAAGGCCATGGAGGAACTCTGGTCCACTGCAGTTAAGAGCTGCGATGATGATAAAAAAAAAAAAAAAAAAAAAAAAAAGCAAAAGCCAGATCCTGGACACAAAAAGTTGATGTTAGAACAGCTCCTAATCTGGCCTTCTGAGGAATGACTGACTGAAGGATCAAAAGTTGGCCTCAACCACTATGACAATTTCTGTCAAGGACAAGGTCTTGCTCAGTATTCCAGATTACTTGATTTGGGAGTTACACTATAACCCAGCAGAAGCTAAAACAGCAGCAAAAATACTGGGCTCTTCAGTGGCCTGAACATTTTATTGATGGTGTCCTTAACTAACTCCTTCAGACTAAGTAAACCCGGGGGTCCCAGGAAATCTCAGAGAACCTGTAGAGAAAAATAAACTTCTCATATGTTGGAATGGGGACACAAAGCCATATTCATTTGAATATTAAATATATTGTATGCATCATTATATACTAAGTTGATGAGATGGATATATATAGTAGTTTGTTTTTTAATGATGTTGTTATAGGTTAGGTAGATGGGGAACTTTTTTAAGAACAGCTTTAAAAAAAAAAATAACACACACACCTTTAATCCAACCACTCAGAATCAAGCACTGTTGGTATTTTAGGTTATATACTCTTAGAAATTTTTCTTATGTAAATGAGATAAGAGGCCTAGTCCAGCAATATTAAAAAATAGTATACAAACTATTTTGTAATGTTTTTTCACTTAAAAACGTGAATACTTTTTCATATCAAATATAGATCTATATCATCTGTAATTGAATAACACTCCATTGAATGGATGTGACATAATTTTTAATAAGTTCCATATTAATAATCTCAAATTTTTCAATTTAAAAATATTATAAATAGCACCAGGGAAATCCATTATGCCCATCCCTTGTACCACTACCCTCATTATCTCTTTCAGAACTGTTGCAGTGGCTTCATAAATAGTATACTTTTGTCTGTTTTTTGAAAAAAACAAGCCAACTTGTTTTAATGTTAACTCTTTCCATTTTCAATTTTGGCTTAAATTTTTAAAAAATTATAAACTGATCAAAGAAAATAGGGCTGCCAGGTTGTAACTTCTGAACCATATTTTTCACCCGACTTGGTCCTGAACAACTATTGGCCATTTGCCAAATCAAATCCGCCTTTGAGATTTAAGAAAAAGAATGTCAACACATTTTCAAAAGTATCTGACAGGAAGTCTGAAGATAATCCTCAAAGAAGTCGCAGAAACATTTTGAACGACATCAGGAGAATAGAGAACCTAGCACTGGTACTCAGTAGTAAATGGTTGCTCAATAAATGAATAAAATAACTAATAAATAAGACCTTAAGTCTCATTCTGACTTTTAAAATTCTGACTTTTAAAAAATTATATTCTGACTTTTAAAAAATTATATTCTCCAAAGCATAAATTAAGACTAGTAGATGGAAAACTATTCTAGAGGAACCTATTTCAGCTCTCAGAGGTATCCAAAGATGGCACAAGCTGCCTCAGAAGCTATGGATGGGGTTGTTAGCAAGGCTGTTGGAACACTTGACAGAAATGTGTAAAGACAAGATGAAAAAGAGCAGCCATGTGGAGAAGCAGGGGTAAAAAAAGAAGCTGGGTCTTTGCAGCTAGACAGATTTAGATTGTAATCCTTCCTCACCTCTTTTTAGCTGAGTAACCCTGGGTAAGTTACTTAACCCCACTGAGGCCAATTTCTTAAACTACAAAACGTCTTGCAAGGTTATAAGGATTAAGGATACTTTCATTCATTCAAATAAGTACTTATATGTGTAGGCATTATGTTAAAGATCTGGGGATCCTAAACAAGACAGTCCTTGTCCTCAAGGGGATTAAAGTCTATTATAACATACAGGAAAATTAAAATAGGCAACCATAGTGCTATGTGTTAAGAATAACAATAGGGGCAAAAGCATAATACAGGACATAAGCAGAGCCTATTTCAGTTTCAGGCTAGTCAGAGAAGGCTTCTTGGGAGATTTAATAACCTACTTAGATAGATAAGCAAACTGCATGTACAAAGGCCTGGAGCTGATAGAGAAGGATTACATTCCTGGAACGCCTGTAGTTGGTATGGCAACAGCCCAGAAGTAAGAGGCTAGAAGTAAAGTTAGGAAAGTAAACAAGGCTGGAAAAGGCGAAGATACTGGAATGTTACTCTGAGGACAATGGTGAGCCACTGAAGAGTTTTAAGCACCATTAGATTACCCTTTTAAAAGATCCTTTTGGGTAAAATATGGAGAAGGAGACAAGGTGGGAGGGTGGCAGCACTCTAGTGAAATAACAGAAAACAGGACACTGCAAGTTAATCTAGTTACTGGAAAAAGTAACGAAGCTGTTGAAAAGTAGACAAATGAAAAATACTAAGATAAAAAAATCACTTAAGACCAGTGGTTAATAAATGTATGTAAAATAACAACACCATGCCTGATAAACAGCAAATGCTCCCAAAAATGGTAGCTGCTACTAATATTATTGTTATTGGGAACTGGATCAGATGACCTTTAAAATCACATTCATCCCAAGAGTCTTTGTTATCTCAGAAACATACCTTAAATATGTTCTCAGAAAAGTGCTTTCCTACTAATGGCCGAACTATCCCATACAAAAGGTTTCATTTTTTCTTCATAAACTCTCTACACCAGAACTGCTCAACCGGGCTCAACTACACGCCAGTCATAACATAAAATGTTTATTAGACCTCCTTACAAACAGGGTTCCATGGCCAAAGAAGTTTGAGAAACATTGCATAATGTATGATTTCTTCTCCTAAAGAGTCCTAAGGCACATGAGTACAAAAATTCTCAATACTAATTCTGCAGTAAAGAAATGCATTTCGTTTTGGCCATTATTTTGTCAAGAATCCTTTTTTCATCCCCAGAGGACACTTATTAGCATTGTATAAAAACTAATGTTCAATAAAACTTGGGAAATGCTGCTCTAAGCCAACCTACAAACGTTAGTGGAATGAAAAGACTATAAACAACTCTATTCTGACCACCTTCCAAAATGGTTAGTTTTACATATATTATGGCATTTTACCTTTTTAATTTAGTTTTACTGAAAATGGCATTAAATATGACCATAAATAGCAACCCTCTGCCTCCCAAATTATTGCCAACCAAATATGCTTTGTTTCTTTAAAAGGCCCCAACTTTGTCATCTGATAATAAGCAAATTTAAGTAACCTTCCAGGTACAGTATTAACTTTTAAGACAGTTAAAAATGACAGATATTCAACTGTACTTTTTCTTTTAAATGGACAGACTGTGCCACTGGTGAGGGGATATGTTTTCTACTAGGCAAAGAATCTTACTTCGTATAGATCACTGGACAATTTGTAGCTCCCGAGGAAAAGGTTAATAGTAATTAGGGATTGTGAAAACCTTCAGTAACTCTAATAGATTTTAACCAATGACATGATACCAAATATTCTATAGTCCAATGTATTTCCTATGAGTCACAGAAGCATTTGTTGAAGCACTGCTCAAGATCACTAATTATAGCTCATACCCATGAAAGTATTTAGAATAATTCTTGAATCTGGTTTATAACTATATACTGTTGACTTTTAAATAGAGGATATTCTTTAAAAAGACATGGAGATTTGAACCTTTAATTTAAACCTATTCTACTGGACACATTCAAATACAAAGGTTAGATTAGTCCCTCTCTCTAAACTGCCCCTTAAGTTTATCCATTGGAAAGCTTTCACAGTATAAAAGAATGAACAGTGGATTTAGAAGTAATCTGTCTGCAGACAAAAAAGAACTTAAACCAAAATAGAAAATACAACTCCCATGCTGAAAATGAGTGCAGGTGTTGCCTCACTGCTATCAGGTACAACACTGCTAAAACATGGAGAAGTATGACAAATTGCAACCTTGCAAAAATTTCTGCAAGCAAAGAGATTTTTCCCTAACCTATTCCAACAATGTTGCCTTTCTGCTTATTTCAAAGAAAATGTTACCCGGATGACCATAAACCAAACTGACAGTCCCAACTTCAACTGACAATTTCTACAATAATAATAATAATAATAATAATAATAATAATAATAATGGCTATAATGCAAATTTCTTTCTTTCTGGTTATTCTGATTTCAATAATCATTGATACTTGGCAAATATGAAAAAGTTTTCATCTCATCAGAATCATTACTACTCAGCACCTGGGTTAATGAAGATGATTGGGAGACAATCTAACCCTAAAACAAACTCCTGAACCACAACAGCACAAATAAATTATGTTATGTCTTTCATGTCAAGTGGTTGCTCTCTATGTGGAAATCTTACTGTACACAACAGAGTAGACAATTACAAAAGGCCTCCTCATCAGAGAATTCTAACTGGCTATCCAGAGAGACTTTATGTTGTTCTAAAAAGAAGGGTCCACTTAATGACAAGCACCTACTATATGCTATTGTATTCATTTTTCATAATTACTCTATAAGTATCATTACCACTACTTTACAACAGGAAGAAACTAAAGCTCACACAGGTTAAGAATCTGACCCCCAGTTTACACAGAGGGTAAACTCACTGCAAGGACAGAATTCTTTCTCAAGTCTGACTCCCAATGTCAGCAACTACACTGGCCCCTCCCAAAGATACTCTTTGGCCAAAATATTTTAAATCCATTTCCTCTTAACAATTAATTGACTTACATTATGTTACGTGGTACTTTGAGTCTCTGTGGGAAAATACAAAATAACCTTGTAGCCTTCCTAACTAGTCACAGTGCATGCATGAAAAACTGAATAAACAAAATGAAGAGGCTGTAAGACATCAGATAACCCACAGTTTGCTTTGAACACAAGAAAGAGAATGGAAAAGAACAATTTGCTGGCTAAGGAATATTCTTCACTGACTGTAACACCTGAGGCTCGAACGAACCTCAAGAAGGTCACCTGTGAACCTAATAGTGTCCTCTGCTATTCTCCCTCCTGTGAATGAGGCAAACTTGTCAAAATGCAAAAGGTGTCTTAGAGGCATCTCTGTTATCAAGTCAATGATTCCACAGGAGAGGAAATGCTGTCCAGATGAGTACTGGTCTGGGAATCCAGTGTACTGGCCTAGACTTGGCTCTGCCCTTACATAGCTAAGTGACCTTGTCAAGGTCACTACATTATTATGTAGGGCCTGATACAAAGGTAATGCCTGAAAGAATCAAAGGTCACTTTCTGAGCTAAAATGCAAGGATTTTTCTTTTCTCATAATATTCTATGGTCAAGAGAACACAGTTTAGGAGTAAGGGCTCCACAAACTATGTCTGAGTTAGAGTTACAGACCTATGTTTGAATCTGGGCTCTGCCACTTACTGGCTGTGTGACCTTGAGCAAATTATTTACCTCCTCAGTTTCCTCACATGTAAAACTGAGGGTGGTAATAGCATCTACCTCATATTGTACAAGGATAATACATATAAAACATTTATACCCTAGCTGGTACAATGTAAGCACTCAACAAAAGGTAGTAACTATATTATTTCTGAGTATTTTTAGTGGCTCAGTACCCCTGAACTAAAAGAGAAGACAAGTGAATTTCAAAATTGCCTCAAAATGTCACCTAGCATGGCTCCTCATGTTACTTTGCCTCCATTCTCTGTAAGTGTAAATAATAAACCTTGTATCTTTTCTAGTACAATGAATCAGTTTTGACCAAATGAAAAATGTGTAAGAATAAATGAGGTAAAAGAATTATTTGTCATAAGGATCAAATAAGATTATATGGACACAGTCTGTAAAGTATAAAGCAGTAGTATGATTTCTGCTTAGAAGACAAAGCTGATGTTCACAGGTTTTTATTATAAATTCTGACCTACTCAGACCTCCTGGGAGTTCAAGATTTCTAAGGTGGTCAATTCAAAATGATAACAAAGCCCAACAAGTGGTTATGGGTGTAAGGAGCTAATGTGGAATGAAGTTGGTCAGTAGTATTGAAGAGCAGGTAGTCAAGAAATGTTTACTGAATAAAAAAGACACATGTATATTAACATTTTTGTAACCTTGCCCAGACTTACTAAAAAAGAAACTTAGTTAAGGATGCCATAACATTCTTTGTATTTGGTTGACTTAATTACTGGGCCAAATGAAGCTGAGATGATCAACGCACAAAATGCAAGACAAGCCCTATTACCCCACTACAATGAAATTGCAAATAAAAGCGGGGAGACCCTCACCTAAACACATCGTGAAACAAAGCAATTGAGACTTTCAGTTCATCGGTCTTTCCCTTGAAACCTGAATTAAAGATTTCCATGTAATATTATTGTATCAGTTTTAATTTGATACATCATTCAGAATAAAAACATCATAGAATCATTATTCCACAATTTGAAGAAGGCACTAGGCTTTTGGATAAGTCTCTGTACTTGGACACAAACATCCTTAAGAACTTGTGATGTTTGAAAAAGCTCCCTAGTGAGCTCTTTACACTGTAGTCCCTTACTGCTGGGCATTAATCACTTCCATACACAGAAAGCCTATGAAGCCTGGTTTTAAAGAATGCAGATTCTTGAAATTTTCTGTACATATTTTTCCCCATAATCTACCTGAGTTCAGGAAAATTTCAGTTTACTCTGTAAATCTCTCCCTTCACAATAAAAAACAATAGGTAAGATTTAAATACCTAGTTGAAGAATCCACATTTAAATGGGTTACCATTCTGTGGTCTGGATCTTTGAAACAGTATTCCAAATTCCTACTAATTATATTCTACTCAATACACTCCTTACACCCAGAAATCAAAGAAAGACCATCCACTCTGAAATTTAAAACCACCCAGGAGTTGAACTAGTCAAGGTTATGTTGACAGCATAATGTAGCAGATAAAACTACAGACGTTGACATAAAGGAACTTGGATTTGAATTCCAGTTCAACCACTGAAATAGACAAGCTACTTAACCTCTCTGATCCTCAACTTTCTTATCTGCAATTGGAAATGATAATGCCTGTACCTAACAGGAATGTGTATTAAATATGCCACAAAATGTCAATCTCCTTCCTCTACTACTAGAAAGTACTACTTCTCTCTCAAAACTTTAGGTACATTCACATAAACCTGACCAAATCTGAAAACCGCAGGAATTTCTTGAAATTTATATGAAAACAGAGGTGTAACACCTATCTAAAGCTTGAACCACCCAACACAGAGAAGGAAAAACAAATTAGGAAAACATAGTAACTTAACACAAATGTGTTTTCCTGATTTGCAAACCTTGGAAGATGTAAATGTTAAACAAACCAACGTACCATTCAATGGAAGCAGAATGTATCCCCAACAAGCTGACTCTAACTCTCAATGGCAACAAAAGTTTTTTGAAACATTAACCAGAAAGTGGTGACAAGTTCCATTACTTCAGACAAGATGCAAGAAGCTATGCACTAGTTTATTTTTGTTCCTGGCTTTTTTCTTTGATTTTAAAAATGCATATGAGGGTCAGTCTATTTTTTAGGCACATATAAAAAAAGAAATAAAAAAGCCAAGATCTAGGATCCCTGCCAAGTTTTCTCTGACTTAAGAGGAACCTAACGATATCCATTCAACAAATAATTACCAAGTCTAATGTTTGCTGGAAAGTATAGTTTTGCAAACTCGGCCCTGACCTGTATTTTTCCTAGAGTAGAAAAGCTTGAAAGAGAACAACTCAAAACTAGCTGCATGGTCCTGGGCCCTAATAACCTATAACCGCTCTTACTATAGAACTACTAAGTCTGAAAATGTTCCCAAAAATACTTCGTATTTTCTCGCTCCTATAGACCTGTCACTACTAAATGCTGTGCCTTGTAGGCTTGGCATTGTTATTAAGACCGGGCACACCTACTCAACAGGATTTCTCCCTCAGGATGGGTCTGTTTACTTCCTCCTCACATCACATTCCAGGTCTGGTAACTATGGACTCCAGAGCTCCACCTAAACCGCACCGTTTACCTGATATGATCCTAATGTTCAGATTATGTCCTTAGGGCCTTGATACCTTTTCTCCTATACCATGTACTCAGACCTGGTATCCATGGAAATCAGGATCATTTGCAAACTGTTAAAACTCTATAAGTTTAGTACCCCTGATCTCGAAGATACTCTCAGCCCGTTACTTGGGTTTCAGTGTTTCCAAGCCTGGCACCCCTGGGGCTTGCACGCCCCCATCCTGAGCCCTGCATATTCCACGGAGGCTACTTCTGGAATTAGGAGGGCCTCCTACTTCAGGCCATGCACATGCTACTCCAAAGTACCTGCCAGACAACACCCTTCCCTCTCCCTTAAGGCCTTTAGGCTGACCCCCAGCCTCTGCCCTACGCCTGCGCCGTAGGGGGTAACCACCCTGCAGCCCAAGCCCCAGACCCGCGAATCCCTGAAGCCTCAGATTCCTTCATCACTCCCTAGGCCGGAGCCAGCGCGACCAATGAGGTACCAGGTCTGCGGCCTCCTCGCCACCGACCAATCACGAGCGAGCCCCCCCGCCGTCGCCTTCCGCCAATGGGAGAAAGCCCGCGGACCGGGCCGACTAGGCGCACGGACCCCACGAGCGCAGCGGCGGCGACAGCGGCAACCCCGGCGAGAACACAACATGGCGGCGGACAGGCCGGACCGAACTACAGCAGCGGCCGCGCGAGGGAAGTGAGGTCTCCGCCAAAGGCGGGAAGTGCTGCCCCTCCCCCCCGCGCCGCCGCCGCTCACTTCTCACCTTCCCTTCTGCAGATGCTCCCGCACACTTACACACCTCTGCTCAGGTGTCCAGGGGAGAGCAGGAGCCGCCCAGCGCTCCTGCGGAGTAGGGCAATGCAGAGGCCTGGGCACCGCGGAGGGGAGGGGAAGCGTGCGTCACGGAGAACAGCGCGCGCGAAGCGGGGGTACAAACAAGATGGCGGCCACGCCGTTTGCACCGTCCCCCTCCCCCTCCCTTGGCGCCTCGACTCGCAGTAACTTGTAATGCGCAGAAGCTGAGTTGCATGAAGTCTCGCGAGAATTGGGAAGGGACGACGACATGGTGAAGCGGAAAGATATCTGAGCTTTCTGACTCCGCCCTTCCCTGAGGGATACGAAGGCGTTGTCTGGTGACCCCCTTAGGGCGTTCTATGCTTATGGGTTTGGGCTGTGGTGCGCACACTTGTAATTTTTAGGAATTTGTGTGTGTGCATTTTTTTCCCTTTCGTGATGAGTCTCAGGAATATGTGTGCATTTTTAATTCGGGAAGAAAGAGCTGAGGGACAAAGGACATGGGGAGGCCAGATTAAGTGTGCTGTTGAAAAAAATAGATACCAGTACCGTAAAAGAGGGGATTGAACACCAAAACTGTAAAACGATATACTCCAGAATAAAGAACAGCACTTCCAAGAATGGTCAGCCTGTAATCTTACATCGACATAGACATTGTTTTTCTCATTCGAATGCAGAGTTTGAAACTTTATCAAAGAATTGGAAACCACAGCTACAATGAGTACTACATACTTTATCTCTTTAATCTCCACAACAACTTAGTTCTAGGACATTAATATTATTTTTATTTTACAAATGATAAAAAGCTGAAAGGGCTAATCAGCTCGATCACGTTTTTACGGTAGTGTCAAAACTCAATTTGAATAGCTCCGAAACCTGAAGATACACTCATCAAATATGTATTGAATGGACTTATCTACAGTGAAACAGGGCATTAGGTAGCAAATACACAGAGAAATGAGATTGCTCCTGCTGGTGGTTACCTTGAATTTTACAAATGACCTTGGAGCCTTTCTGATATTTGTGTCGCAGTGGTCCTCAATAATAAAATCAACAGACTTAGTCTTTCCTTTGAGTTCATGACCCTGGTGATCAAGTAGCTGAGAATAGTGCAATAAAACCCTTGACTTGAATTCAGGAAAATTGTTTTCAAATCCAACCTTAAAAAATCTAACTTTAGGCACTCAATAAATATTTGATGAATGAATGAATGAAACCTAACTGGCTATAAGACTTGATTTCACTGAGTCTCAATTTCATCATCTGTAAAATGACCTAATTCCTACCTCCTGGGAGTGTCAGGGAGATTGAATGAAATAGTGTAAGGGAGAGTGCTTTGTAAATTGCAAGTGTGTTATAAAGAGGTTAGTGATAAGACATTTTCAGACATGAGAAATGGCATAAGAAATTAAAAATGGAGACTCAACATAGTATGTTGAGATAGATAAGCTGAGCTAATGTGAAAAAACTACGTAAGTCTACAAATATTTACTGAGCATTTATTGCATATACTGTGTTTGCAAAAGATGTCAAAATGTGTAGAAAGCAGCACAAATTAGTATTATTAAAAGTATTGACAACATATAGGGGCTGCATTTGGTTTCCTTCCAAGAGCCTGGAAATCAGGTTGCTCTCAGAATTAAACTAATAAAAATTTACATAGTATTGGAAATTAGCCAACATTTAACAACGGGTAGTTCTTAAGCATCACTCTAACAGATCTGAAATCCTGGAGCTATCCTGTGCTAGGCTTGCTAGGTATGCTAGGTGTTAACCCCTCAGTTGCTAGTTTGTGAATAGTAGGTCCCAGAGAATCCCAGGGGATAGGAGTTGTCAGGAGGCTTGGGACAGCAGCTATTTACCAGCTAGTATGAAAGTATTTCACTATTTTGATAGTATATAACTGATAATAGTTATTATAATACATTATATTATAATATCTGGCCTGTCCCTAGGAGATTATACTTCTCACCCTAATGTCATCAAGCTAGGTCTTATTTTAATCAATGAAATATGAATAGAAATGGCATGAGCCACCTCTGAACAGAAGTATATAGGCTATCTCATGATTCTGCCATATTGTTTTTCCTCACCGTGAGAGCAGAATATCCCAAATAGAGGTGTTTCAGCTTTGGCCCCAGAGTGAATATGTGCATAGCCACAGCTGACACATGTGACATGTAAAGTGTGTAAGAAATAAACCTTTGTTGTTGTAAGCCACTAAGATTGTTTTAGTTATTTGCTACTGCAGCATAACCTAGCTAGCCTAAACTGACTAATGCAGCCCTGGAATTAGCTACCTGTGGAGGTAAGCCAAGAGCTTGTCTACAAACATCAAAAAAAAAAAAAAAAAAAAAAGCTAACAGTGATCCAGGTCATATGGGAGGAATCTCAAGAAGGCAAATGTGATTGTAATTTAATAAAAGGGAGCTTAATCAATCTTAACCAATCATGCTATATCCTGTTTGCAGAGGGAATCTGTAAACCAAAGGACTTAATTAGCCATGACAGCCCAAAACAAGGCTGAGAGTCAAGCACTAGCATTACCCCTCTAAGCCCTGTCTCAGTCAAGCTGACCTGAGCATTTGGATTTCCTTGTCCATGTCATCCCTGTAGCGGGTAAGAAGTATTTCAGGCTGCCTCAGCTAAGAAATGCTCCAATGCGTTTTTTCTGGTGTGATTTTGCCCACTCAGCAAATGCCTTGCCTATAGGAACAATTTAGTGATCTGCCACCTACTGAATTCCAGTTCTTTTGATATCTACATTTTTCATTTAGTCTGTTGGATTCAGGTTTATGTAACTATCAGTTTCTGTGAACTTAGTGAATACAAGAACCCTGCTGAGAAATGGTTCTACTCTTTGCTATTAAAATCAGGCTTCTGAGTTTACAAGGCAGAACACCAGTTCTGGGATGATGGTTAATTCCTTAAGGTTATGGCACTGTAGAGGGACCTGTCAAGAGGGCCAACTGGATGACCCTGAGCTACACTCTTCCTCATTGTGTCCTTTCTTTGATCTAAAAGAAAAGCACTAAGTGCTAAAGAGATGATTCACTATGCTGTAGGAATTCAAAAAAGGGAAGGATTACATCCACTTAGTATGAAATATGGGAGGAGTTCAGGAAAGCTTTGCAAGGATGTGACATTTGAACTGGGTCCTGAAAAATGGGTAGAATTGGGGGAAGAGCACTCCCTATGTAGACAGCCACTAGCGCAAATATAGGAAGCCAGGGATTAATTGGGGAAATAGAGTAAAAATAGGAAGAACAATAGTTTAGAAAGATATATTAAGGTCAGATTAAGGCTCTTGGGTTTTATTTTTCTACTATGAAGAGTTGCTTTACCATTTTAATCATTTTTAAGTGTACAGTTTAGTGGCATTAAGTACATTCTCATTGTGCAACCATCACACCTATCCATCTCCAGAATTTTCTGATTGTCCCATACATTCCCAATGGTAGTTTTTACAAAGGGGAATGACATGGTCAAAACTGTGTTTTAAAACAATCTGGCAGAGAAAGTAGGATGGAATAGAGTTGCCGAATGACCAGTTGGAGACTTCCACAATAGTTCAGGCAAGATGGAATGAAGGCCTAAACACATCAATAGCAATGAGAATGAAGGGAAGAGGATACAAATACAAAGTGATATCGACAAAGTGGAATAGAAAGGACTTGACTATTGACTGGCTACTGTCAGGGTGGGGATAACGAGGTGTTTAATGTGACTCACAGGTTTCACACCTGGAGGATAGTAGTTCAAGATGAAGACTTCTCCAGAGCATGAAGAAAGTCATGAATTCAGGTTTGAACATATAAAGCTTGACTTACCAGCAGGACATTATAAGCTATGGGATGGACATTTGTTGTCTTGCCTGCTCAACACCCTTGCTCTTTCAACTGATAATGGCATTCTATTTTTCATCTTTTTTTTTTTTTTTTTTTAGACTGTAGAATCATCCTCCATTTGTATGTAGTGCTGGGCCAGGATGGTATGTGGCCATGAGAATGCATTTCTCATATCTCTAACTGGGGGAAGTATAATTCAACAGCCCAGCTGTTCCGTCTGAAATCCATGCTAAGCTTTGAAATCCACTGCCCTTAACTCCTAGGCCTCGCTTCCCACAGGCTACTCCTGGCCAGTGACTGAGCACAGCAGGGGTTTTAAGATTGGCTTTTTCCTAGGATAAGCGATACTCCTCTGGTGGATGACTTTGGCTCAAGGACTCCTCAAAGTCCTTGCCAAACTTTTCTTAGAGCCACACTACAGTCTAAAGCACTTCCACTTTGAACTCCTTCCTTCTCTTTCTCCTTTACTTAGGGTCAGAGCTACATCACTGTCCAATGGTTATCTCTGAGTCTTCCCTGGCTCCTGCACATCGTCTCTCATAGATGTTTTCTGTAAAAAATTTCTCACATTTAATCCTGTCTTAGAGTCTGATTTTCTGAGGATCTGAACTGACATAAGGGGATGGAGAATGAGAGAGCTTCTAACACAATATCACTTCTATGCTGCCTCAGCCATGGGGGGAAGCATATGACCCAGGCCGACCAGTCATAATGATCCCCACATCTTGACCCTGTGGCCCCTTAGAGTCTCTCAGTGCCGTTTGGCTCCCAGATCACAAGCTACATGGTTTGCCTCAACCACGGACATAGCTAACTAGCTCTTGAGTGAGGCCTCACAGTTCTGCTGCCTGAGGCCAACTAGTTGCAAACATGGATTCTATGGCTTCTCTTGCAATTTCCAGACCCTGATGACACAGCACCTCACCGAGCATGAGATCTGGCTTTCTGAGCAGCTCCTGAAGGGGCCAGTGAAGCAACCTGGAAATACAGGACAGTTAACTACCCAGAGGGCAAACTGACCAATGGGAGAAAGGAGCAGAAAACAACAACCTACTCTCCCTTCCTTTGATGGACTGTTTTAAGGTATAATTTCTCCATGTAACCTGTCTAGAGACATTCTGCATTGCCAAGTGGGTGTACCTGTCAAAATATCTGTAAGGAGACAAACAGTCTGTTGGATTTGGCAATTTGGAGACTATGCATGAATTGAGACAGGTATGTTAAAAGTGTGATGGCATAAAAGCCAGACCAGCAATTACCTGTCTTTTAGACACCTGATAACTTTCCTTTCTCTGGAGGGGGATACCAGGCAGGGAGAGACAGAGAACACAAACATGTTCTCTTCATCCTGTGGCCACATGGGAAGCTGAGAACTAAAAAACGCATCCTGAAGATAGAGGTCCAAGGTCTAGCCAAAAGGACAGAAGCAGAAACACTGTCATTTGTGGGGTCTGGAGTCAAAGATAGTGTTGCCTAAACCAAGGAAGCCACAAGGAAAGAATGTCTCACATACATACCCTCATTACCTTGTACTTACCGTGTGACTAGATTATAAATCCTTCAATGTTCAGGACCTTGTTTATCTTGGTATCCTCAGTTATCTAGTAAGTTCCTAGCACCGTAGTAGGTGCTTAATTAACATCTATAGAACGAATGAATGCAAGTAAGCCATTTTACTCCCTGGTGCATTGTATTTACTTTAGAAATATTAATTAAGTTATCAGAGAGAGAAACTCTGCAGTGAGAAGGTGCCAGGGAACACTTCTTGGCTTGGAAACAATTTGTAAGGCCCTAAGCATACTGCCTGACACAGAGGAATTGCTCCATGAGTGATCACCATAGTAATTATTATTACTGAGAGAGTAAGGTTTTGCATAAGAATGGGGAAGGCCTTGATGATAATAATTGCTAACATGTGTTGATCTCATTTAATCCTTAGGCCCACTCAATGAGAAAGGTTTTATTAGACTAATTTTATGGATGAGAAAACTTATAGAAGAGATATGATTTATCCAAAGTTAGCCAGCTCAAAGCCAGTGTTGAACTTGAACTTACCTGACTCCAAAGTCCAGGCTCCAGCAACAAAGATTTGGGATCCAGGGAGCAGGATTCTCAAAAGGGGAGTAAAGGAAAGTAGTTTTAGGGTCGAAATTCACTTCTAATTTCTTTCATCATGTAAATTTCAATGCCTTCTTCTCCCTTCAACACCCATTACTTGCCTTCTTGCTAAGGTCCTCGTCTTTTCTACTGAGTTCACCTCCAAGCCACCCTTCTACTTTCTGTCCCGTTCAACCATGTCTACTGTGGTTTGATTGAAGGAAGCAAGAGTTGAAATGAGGTCGAAAGGAGATTTTTGTTTGTTTGGTTTTGGTTTTAAGGAGAGAGACTCTAGAGCAATTTTGCAAACTAAATATTCCAGTAGACAAGTAGAATTTGACAATGCAAAAAGAGAGAATATCTACAGATGGAAGTTCTTGGGGTCTTCAGCACAGGCTGAGGAAAGGTTGGCCTTTGACAGGAGCTGGGACACTGTGACTTTCCTTCGGAACAAGAGAAGACAGAATATGATTTATACAGAAGCAAAAAAAAAAAAAAAAAGTAAAAATTAGGATGCTTAAAATCAAGAGTTAAGTTGTACAGCAATTGATGATGGCATGGTATATATAGGGTAATATTTCTCAAATTGCAAGTCATAATTCATTAGTAGATCATGAAATCATTTAGAAGTTTGCAACCAGTTTTATTTAAGAAGTGGCATAAAATACAACTGAAAATTTGAATTAATTGCATATAGCAAGGGTAAATACTGTGAAAACTATTGTGAAACTTTTGTTTCAGTTATACATACAGCTACATGTGTACTGGTTACACTGTAAAATATATTTCTTATTGAGGGTACAATAAAAAATATTTAAAAGCCATTGGTCCAGGATGTGACCATGGGAAAGTAGCTGATTCCTAAAACTTTCTTTCTCTTCCAGAATTTTCCATCATGCTTGAAAACTGGTCTTGCTTTGTGAACATGTAATAGGCACCCCAAAGGGGCATAGGCCTGATCAACTATGCCAGGTCTTCCAAAACAGTGCCTATGGCATGTGGGTTCCATATGGACCCCCAAATTAATCTATTTAAGGCTACTCTTTCTTCCTGGTTTCTGCCCCCCTTATTGTCCCAAGATGACTGCCATCAGAGATCCCAGGGGCTGCACACTTCTTCATTCACGATTAGCAAGGAAAAGAGTGTGTGTGCCAGCCTTTTCAGCAAAAACCCTAAGATTCACTTGATTGGACAGGCTGAGTTCCTATGTCCACCCTAAACTAATTGTTCTGGCCATTGAGATTGACTGGCTCAGTTCTGTTCTACCCTGAAAGAGTTGGCTTCCTGGAAATACATGGATCCTGGAAAGGAACACAGGGGCTATTGGAAAGGGGGGAAATGGAAAGAAGAGGTAATCAACTAATGTGCAATACCTATGGCCTTTAAGGTGACAAACTAGTCGAAAGTTTCAATAGCATTTGTGATGGCCTGTTTGCTCTGAGCTCCACTCTAGCCTTTCCATGCTCTGCTTTGAGCTGAAGATTGCTGGGCCCTGAAAACTACATTTCTCAGATTCCCCTTGCCTGCTGGCTTCTCATCAGATTCAGCCAATGGAGAGTACAGGTGGAAAATTGTGTGGCTGGAGATGGGATGGCGGAAGGAGAGGCAAAGCCATTGTTCTTTCTGCATCTACCTGAGACTGGCAGCAGCAAGCAGCTGGTGGTTATGGGCTCAGAGACCTTCAGTGTTTCCAGCAGTGGTAGGCTACTGCCACGGGCTCCAACAGTATCAGTGGTACTGGCGGGGCAGCAGTGAGTAGCTGTAGGCTCCAGTGACCTCTGGAAATTCTGCCGGCAGCAACATTTCAAAAACAATGCTCTAGCAATGTCAGCAGCAAGTGCCCTTCTGGGTCCAGTAACACCCTTGCATTTGATCCGGGCCTACGAGTGGTAGAAGCACCCTACAGCTACTAATTTCCAGTTTGCCCACTTTACCCTTTTGCTCCTTCAAGCTGACAGGTTTCTAACCAGTTCTCTGAAGTAAATTTCCTCTGTTGGAAATTCCGAGCACATTTTCTGTTTTCTCGTCTTCACCCTGTCTGACATAGTGCTCCCTGGCGAGGTGATAAGCTGACTGCCATGGCTAATTTCCCAGTTGTGCCGTTTGCAGTTGTTGGACTGGGTGATGCCACAATAGAAGCACAGTAAGCTCTCCGCTGGGGCGCTAGGAAAGGAGCAAGGGCGGATCTTGGAGAAAATCTTCTACTCCTCTTGCTTCCTCACCTACCTCTAACTATTAGAACCATGTGATGGAGAACCTACTATTGCCTCCCAAGATAACTGGGAGGGACAGGCTCCAGAATGACTGGCAGGAGTTCAGCAGTGAGTAAGGTTGGCAAGGGACCCAAAACAGAGAGACTAAGAAAGCGTGTCCATGCAGCAAGGAGAGTTTAGTAAGGGAGGAGGGGCAGTGACTATGACCTCTGCTTCCACTTTTTCAGAGGTGCTGATGGAAAGTAAAACCAGTGGTTTCCAGCTTTTTCTGTATTAGCTTCTACCAAGCACTCTGTAATCAACACAAGAAAACTGACTCTTCCAATATCATTTATCCTTGCCAATAACTGGGGAACTGTTACTAAATCTTTATATCTAACCTGGCTTACTTGTGTGGGCTCCTGGCGCTATCTAAACCATTAGGGGGTAGCCAAGTCTCTGTAGGGAGTGAAGGGGTAAGATTGTGATTGACTCCGGGAGGCCTCAAAGGGACAGCAGTGCCAAGAATACTACTTCTGTCAGAGGCCCCTTTGCCATGGCTGGTAGTGTTTTGCAAGGTGGTCTTAGGTAAGTCCTGTTTAAGTGTGATTGATGATTAGAAACCTAAATCCAACTCAGCCATTGCCTTGTTCTGTGATCTTGGACAAGTCACTTAATCAAGCTCAGTCTCAATATTTCCATCTGTTTTAAAAAGAACAGATGGATATTTCTTTACATTCTTTTAAAATAAACTGTTTTAAGGGAGTGGATGGGATGGAAGAAATGATAGGTATTTCCCTCTACTCTTTCTTGCCCATTCACCCCAGGTTTCTATATCAAGTAAGATAATAAGCATTAAAATGATCTGAAAAGTACAAAGCACTATACTAAAGTAAAAAGTATTATTATCAACATAGTTGTTAGCTTAGAAGGATGAAGGCAGGGCATAGGCCGAGAGCCAAACAGCTGGAAGGCGGGATCTTAACACCAAAGAAGGAAAGTTACTTTGTTCAAATTCTTTCTGCAACGGCACTTTCTTTGGAGCAGATCTGGCACGGGAATCCTCTGAAATGCTGTAGTGGGTCCAGGAAAGTGTTAAGGAGTAGGATAGGGCATTCAGCAACCAAAAGACACTGGAGAAACACCAGCCTTGGTTCCTCAGCTTCTTTGTGATCCAACAAAGGATGCAATGGAAGGGGAAGGCGGATTGTATCAAAAGGGCTCATGTTCAAAGCCAGGTGTGTGTTGAATCCTCCCACTGGCTCATTAACCAGCTACCAAGCTATTTTGGGAGCCAGGATGTCATTGCACTCTGTAACTAATACTGAATTCAGTTGCCAACAACCTAAAAACCATTCTCTCTACACAGTGTTCAAAGAAAACATTCATCTGGAGACGGTAGAGATGGTCTAGTCAAACTGAGGCCCAGAGAGGGACCGAGACTTGCTAAGATAACAAGTAGAGTCAGGCTCATAGGCCTGTAAGGAACAGAAACCTAGCTCAAATATAAAAAAAGTTTCCTGTAAGGACTGGAATTGAAACACCAGCAGGAATGAGGCAGGTCTAGGATTCACTGTTCTCTTCTCCTCCTCCTCACACCTTCCCCATCTGCACAGGGCTGCTCCTTTCTCCTCTACATAAAAAGAGGTCTCCGCTCCCTTTTATCTTGGCTTGCACATAGATCTACTATCCAAGGCTCGCTTGTTTCTGACCTCCCTACTTTAATTCCCTCTGCCATCTCATAATTTCTTTCCATTTCTTGGTTCAAGAGAGCCTCTCATTGGCCTGTCTCAGATTGTTATACTAGGCCATTAGTTAAAGGTCACCAGCTAATATATGAAATGGTAACCCCTGGCTCTGGTGCTGGCCCTTTCTGCTCAAGTCTAGAGACTGGGGGTGCTAAGTGGTCTCAAACATGGTCCCGCCAGAGTCTGTGGTCTGAGCAGCTCTTTTTCACAGTGGATGTGAGTTGGGCCGGCACTGTGCCATCCCTGGGAGCATGTGACTAGAGTTCAAGGCTCTGGGTTTTCTGCCCAGAACTTTTTTCAAGGAATTTGTCATTTATTTATTTATGCAGCAGACATGTCTTAATGCCCATTAAATGTCATTCATGCTCATCTTCTTCCTCCTCTCCTCTTCCTCCTCCTCCCTGCCTGGAGGAAATTACCATACAGTGAAGATAAAGGCAGGAAAATAATTAGAATATATAAGTGCTTTAGAAGAAGTATAAACAAAGTAATAATAACTACCACTTACTGAGTACCCTGCACCAATCACTGCTGATCGCTTCCCATACATTTTCTCATTTAATCTTTACAGCTCCCCTGTGAAGTTGGCACCACATTGTACATATGTGGAAACAGGCTCAGAGAGCAGTGCACAGATAATAAAGAGCACAGCAGGACTCTGATGCCAAAGCTGCTCCATTAACCACTGTGCTATGCAGCCTTTATCATGCTGTTGGAGTACAGAGGGCCATCTTGGCCTAGGGAGGAAACAGGAATAACTGGGTCGAGCAGTAGACTCTCAGGAGGAGGTGATATCTGAGCTGAGCCTTGGAGCAGTATGGGACTGAACAGCAAGACGTGAGCATGGAGGAGCACCTGAGAGGCTGGAGAGTGGGTGTGAGCAGGGAACAGGGCTGCGAGCATGTTGTGTGCCCCTGAGAGTGAGTTCCTTTCTAAATTTCTGCCGAGGTGCCTCATTTGCCCCACCCTCTCACCCAAGCGCATGAAGGGAGTGTGGCATTGAGGCCATGAGGAGCAATGAACACAAGGAGCGAGGAGGAGAAAGCAGTCAACAGAGCTTAAGAAACTCTGGGCCTTTGTTCCTGAAATGGACTTGAGGTACATAGGTAGAATCCAGAGTGAAAAACTCAAGAGAAATCACCTTTAAAATAACCACATGGACAGCAATCACACAAATGACGCTCTTGGGCCAAGATGTTCCACACAGCTTTTTTCTGCCTGACTTTCATGTCTTGTCTTAGATGTTACCTCCTGTAGGAAGCATTCCTTGGTCTCTCAAGCTTGCCTTAGGGCCCTTGGTTTCAACATACATGGTTTAGGAGGATTTTTTTTTTTTCTCTGATGGGAGCAATATCTGTGGGGCTTGGCAATAGATTCCCTCTCACTCACAGCACTTCAATAAGACACTAAACTATTTCAGCACAAAGGAGCCCATCCCACCATTGCTACATATTCAGAGGGCACTGTAGCCCTCCGAGATCTAGCCTGATGGTCTTCAGAGTACATTGCTGCACATTCCGTGTTGAGGACCTAAGATCCCATACAAGGACACAGGTCTACCTTGAGTATTAAGCACCACCGCCACTTCAGCAACACTTCCTGTGATAGTGTGGAGCTAGCCTGTCCCTGTACTTTGGAAATATTTTTCAGGTTGTAATGATGCAAAGTATAGATAAGTTTTATTTCTTCTAATAATTCAATGCCAGAGAGAGCTCTTTGTGCCAGATAGGGTCAATAGAACCAAAAACAAATTTCCAAAGTCAAAATATCAAGTCCTCGGTTCTGCATTCTCTCCATGCAAAACACAGTCTAGCTCAAATATAAAGGAGTGTGTGTTTTTTTTTTTATGAATACCACAAAGTTCCTTAGTCTAACCACTGCTCCAACATGCAACAGCCAAAACCACATTGCCATGACAATCCCCTATGTTACTTTCTTTTCTTTCTTTCTTTCTTAATGCCTGCAGCACCTGGTATTCCAAGGTGGTCTCCCATCCAAATACTAACCAGGCTCGACCCTGCTTAGTTTCCAAGATCAGATGAGATAGAGCACATTCAGGGCATGGCCATAGCCTATGTTACTTTCTCTCTCCATCTTGATTTCTTATTCCTACTAATCCTTTGACCATCTTTTACCTCCTTCTGACGTCACTATTAATGGAGACCTAAGCCTTACCCAGCCAGTTTCTCCTTGATATTTCCAATCAGTTCAGTCCTACCAGGCTGTGAATACCCTGACTGCAAGGGCTGGGTCTTGTCCACCCTTCCATCCCCAGTAGAGCATGTGGCTCATAGCAACTGCTCAGTGAAAGACAGTCAGATGAAAGAATAATAAATAGCCTCCAAGGAGCCTCTGCCAAGTTTTTCAGGCCATATCGATTTTTTCTTTCTCTCTGTCTCTGGTGTCCTACTAACCTCAACACTTTGAATCCTACATATATTGGAACCAGAAGAAAACTTAAAAATCATCTAGCTATCTCCTTCCTCTATTATTTCACAGATGGGATGATTGAGGTCCAAATTTTATGTATTTTCCAACAATCTCAATTTAACGTCTCAAGACATAATTTCTCCTCTGAACTCCAGAACTAATCAGCTGCTTCTGCAGCCCCTCATTCAGGATGCCCCACAGTACCTGTATCTGAACACACCCAGAACTGGATTCAGCATCTCCCCCAGGCCTGGTCCTCCTCCAGGCTTCCCCAACCTGGTAAAAACATCATCATCACTCACCCCAGTGCTGGGACCAAAATGTTAGGAGCCCCCTTTTACCTCCTACAGCCTCCTGCCACCAATCAAACACCAATGCCAGTGGTTTCTAATATCAAAATCTCTTCAAGTCCTTTCTGATTTCTTTGTTTAAATGCCCCACAGCCCTCAATGACCCCTGCAAATTCTCCCCATTAGTTCCTTTGAATCTGCTCTTTCCTTGTTCCAATCCATGCCCCTCGCTGCAGCCAGAGTGACCTTTGAAAAGTGCTACTTTTGGATGGAAAGAGATATTTCATGATGGACCTAGAGGGTATTGTGCTGAGTGGAGTGAGTCAGGTAGATAAAGACAAATGCCATATGATTTCATGTACATGTGTAATTTAAAGAACAACAAGAAAACAGAAACTAATAGAGAACATTTTGAGGATTACCAAATGGGAGAGGGATTGGGAGGGTCGATGAAAAATGGGGAATGGACTAAGAAGTATAAATTGATAGGTACAAAATAGTCGTGGAGATGTAAAGTATAGCATAAGAAATATAGTCAGTAATATTGTAATAACTATGTATGGTGTCAGAGGGACACTAGATTTATTGGGGTGATCACTTCATGAGTTACATAGATGACTAATCAATATGTTGTACACCTTATACTAATATAATATTGTATGCCAACTATAACTGAAAAATAAAAAGTTATTTAAAAACGAACAATCATGATAAAAAATGCTTTCTCATTTAACTCCTTTGCTGTAAGATTTTCAGTGGCTTTCTACTTTTAAAAAATTAATATTAATGGTAATGATTATCGTTGTTATTATAGCTAACACTAACGGAAATTTTATTATGTCCCAGAACCTATTCTAAGGACTTTATACATATCGATATATTTAATCCTCACAACTCTAAATGTTCTCATTATACAGGTGAGGAAACCAAGACTCAGAAAAGCAACTTCAGAGCTTTTGCATAAGCCCTCACTCCATCTTTGACTCTTAGATCTGGCTGACTGCTATTCAAACTTTAGACAGGACACTTTGGGGGAATCCTCTAAGACCTCCCTTACTAGGCCAGGCCTTCCTATGGCATGTATCCAAGTTTGTAATTATGTATTATTTGGGTGGGGGGGGGGTCATTTGATTGACATCTGCTACCCCAATAGGTTTTGAATTCTAAGCTTTGCTCATTGTGTGTCCTCAGTGCCCAACATGTAAGAAATGCTTGCTCAACATTTGTTGAATGAATAAGTGAGAAGTTTTTTTTTAATAAGAGAGTTGTGGTCAGATTTGCTTTAGAAGGATTTCTCTTGTGTGGAAGTTTGGAGGTGCTAAGTCCAAGTCACTGCCAGCATCTGGATTCAGGAGTGAGAGGAAGGGAGTCTAGATGAGGATCGTAGCCATGGGGATGGAGAGCAGTAAATGAACCTGGGAATATTTAGGGGGTAGATTGAGCAGGCCCTAATAATTAACTGGATGGAGGTGAGGATGGAGGAGTCAAGAGTGACTCCTAAGTTTCTGACTTAGGCAACTAGTACCTTCAACCCAGGCAGGGAGCACCTGGGAGGAAAGAGGCAGGTTAGGTGGGTAGAGCAGGTGGCCCTTAGACCAAGTCAACTGAAACTTGGAAATGTTCTCAGAATCTTTGTGCCCAAACTCTAATTCGGTCCTGTTGTACTTGTCCAGTCTTGTCTCCAATGTATACCCCCTCCCCCCACAGCAAAGGGCACAGAGACCACTTCCCCTCCCCCAAGCCCTACTCTTCCTCCTCCCAAGCTTGTGAGTACTGGCCCACTCCTTCACGCCTCCCTCAAACTCCTAACTATTCAGCTTCAAGGACATCTCTGGGATTCCTCCTCACGGCCTCCATCACTTTGTGGGGTTAACATGTCCTCTGCTGTTTCCAAGATGTACGGAATCAGATATGGTTCTCTCCACCTATCTGCCCTATTGGCTGTTTCTCTCAATTCTGAATCCCTAGCACCTGGGACAAGACCTGAATCAAGATTAATCTCAAAAAAACTTTGTTTTCTAGATTTCCCCCAAGGTCTTGGCTTTTTTACATTAAGGATGGAGCCAGGAGTCAGACATTGAATTCTGATGCCACCACTTAGAAGTAGGACAAGAGACTTCCCTCAAACCCTGTTTCCTCATTTGTCAAATGGAGATGAACTACAGTGCACCCTGCCTGGAAGAGTTGTTTTGAGGATCAAGTCAAATCCTCGATGCTAAGTTTTTATCACAATGCCTGGAATACTGTTAGCTCCCTCAGAATTTTGGTTGTTATTTATCCTAAGAAAAAAGTTCCGGCCTTAACTCCGGGAAGCTGCGTGAGCTGGAAACCAAGGGTTGCAGTTCCCAGGATGGCCACACGAGAGAAGTGGGGAGCAGCCTTGAGGTGAACTCAGGCTCCGCTCTGCTGAAGGTACCTGCTGTGGACCCAGATGGCCTGGCGGGGATTTCCGGGGCTTTCCGGCCCTTGAACAGGTGGGCTCTGGCCAGGACGACGTGGGAGGAACCTCCGTGATGTGCTCGGTCTCAACTCTCACAGCCACCGCCGTCCCTCCTGCTGGTCCCCTTCTCGGCTTTGAGGAGAGTCTGGCAGGTCCAGAGGGTGCAAGAGTAGAGGGCAAATAGGATTTATCCTCTCCTGCTTGTCATTTGTCTTTCAAACCTGAGTATGATCACTTCCTCTCTATTGAAGTTTTTATAGTCAAATTGATCTATGTTTTCCCTTTGGCTTCTAGGTTTCATCATGCTTAGAAAGTCTTCCATCTCCAAGATTATTAAAACATTGCGTATGTTTTCTTATGGTACATTATGGTGTTATTTAAATATGCACTACACCTGGAATTTATTTCTATGTAGGGAAAGGACAGCTTTCTTTTATTTCCCCAAATGACTTGCCAGTTATTCCACCAATTTGTTGAAAGGCCCATATTTCCTCCCATTTACCTGATGTGCTATCTTTTTTTTTTTTTGAAATCACTTTCTGACATTCTGTTAATCAGATTCCATTTTTAAAAAAGGACTGGATACAACTTACATTTTTTGTAGCTCTTAAACCAGTTTAAACATTGATTTATGACTAAAATAATAAATTTGAGGATCTAAATGTTTCCAGATTTGTTTTGAACAGTATATTGTATTCTTATCACAGCATTTAATTTTTTTTCTGAGAAATAATAAAGAAGTGCCTCAATCATTATTTATTTTTAGGAGCACAATTAACAAATTGATGAAAAATGATCCATTCCCACACTTTATGAGATCTAGCGTCTTCTACAGGAAAAGAAAAAAGTATTGGTTCTTTGTGATCTTTTTTGATCTGATTCTTAGTTATAATCATTTGGAGGAGTTACTCTAGGCCCAGGGTATTCAACAAATAGTAAGTGAACACACTCCAAGACCCTCTCCCAAACCTTTGCATTTTATAAGACCTGTTTAAGTTGTTCTTGTTTCTATTTGTCAATTGCTTGTTTTATTTTTTGTTTGTTTCTGTAGATGTTCATGCTTTACAAAACTTTTTAGAAGCCGTTTTTATGTTTCATGTTAGTCATCTGTATGCCTCCTCCTTAGTTTGTGTGAAGTAGAAATTAAAACAGCCTGGGTCTGGGCCTGGCCCCTGGTGGAGGGACAGTGGCTCTAGTGGAGGTGCCAGAGACATACAGAGAGAGACTGAGTTGTGTGGCTTCAGAGTGAGGGCTGCCATTATCCCTGTGTTAAGGCCTCCTCCCATGTGCCTATGGGTGGGCTCCATCCTTCCTATGCTGACCTCAAGTGCTATCTTTATCATATTTCCCTTGTGTGGTTGCTTATTTCTGTGCTCCACTTTGTTCCACTGGTTCCTCTAGGGCTACTTCAATACCATACTGCTTTAAATATTTTGACTTTATAATATGGAGTTACAGGTAAGGCGAATCCCTTTTTTTTTTCTAGCTTTTTATTCCTGTATGTTTATTTTCCTATATGCTTTTAAGGATCAATCCATACCCCCACCTCCCTATCCAACCCTCCTGGAAACCAATATGGAGTTTTGGAGTCCCTGAAATGATATAGAAAGTGTACATCTGCACATTTCTCTAGAGGGAAAGTTCAAGTTTTCATCAGATGTGCAAAGGAATTAAGATTCCAAAGGGAGCCCCCGGTTTACATGTTTCTCTGATGGGATGCCTTGATTCTTGATTCCTCCCTTCTCTCCCATATCTTCACAGGCTCTGCTCTCTGCATCTTACACTTCCACCATTGTCCCAGCTACTTCCCTGGCCTCCATCTTATCCCCCCAAACTAATCTCACTCGTTGCTCTAGAGCAATCATTCTATATCACAGGCCTTAGTTCTAGGCCTGATATAGATTAGATAATAACAAAAGTTTAGCTAATAAATGAGTAAAATTGTTCGTTCCAGCTCTATCACTGACCAGACCAGCCATGGGACTCAGCTTTAGGCTATCCGCACTGTTGGGCCTCAGTTTACCATTCTCGCAGATCAGATGAGAAGAGATGATACAGGGTGAGGGACATGTAGAAGATACAGCCAGCTATCCCGAGAGTCATTTAATTCCAATTATTTTCCTTTTCCCCACACCGTTCCACTCTCCATTCACAGTTTAATCCATGCTCTCAGCAGGGAACATTGTTTTGCCTGCCTCCAGCAAAAAATTGGGAAAGCAAATACTAATAATATTGTCCCTTCTGTAAATGAGTGGAATTGGCCACCTAAGCAAGGTTAAACACAGCAAGATGGTGGCAGGCATGACCCTAGGAGATACTTTATACTGCAGCCTCCTCAAGTCCCAGGCTGCCAAGAAACCCAGGACTCAGGGAGCTCACTTGGAAGTTCAATTAGGCTGATGCCAAGTCCTAGAGCAGGGCTTCTCAGCCTTGGCACTACTGACGATTTGGGCCTGAGAATTCTTTGGCATGGGATTATCCTATGAATTGGACGATGTTTAGCAGCATCCCTCATCTCTTCTCACTAGATGCCAGTATCAACCCCCAGTCGTGAAAACCAAAGATGTCTCCAGACATTACCAAATATTCACAGGGGTGGGGGTTGGGAGCAAAATCACCTCAAGTTGAAAACCACTGCTCTAGAGGGCAGGGGAGGGAGGTTAACTAGAGTCTAAGGAAAGGACACTACAACCTTACTCTTTGTCTGAAAGAGACATTAAAAAGTCTTTTTCTTCATAGCAGGTATTGGGACAAGTCTTTTCTCCTCCTTGGGCTTCAGTTTTTCCATTTTAAAGTTGGATTTGGAGTTTGTAAGTCATTTTCCCCTTTCACTATCTAATATTCCCGGATTTGATCCAGGGTGGAACAAGGGTACTGTGGTGCCAGTGAGGCTCCCCAAAGGAAGGGATGAGAAAGAACATGTAGAGGATGTGGTGGAGAGGGGGACCAGGTATTGAGGCAGTAGTATCCTAGGGGTATGGAGAAGCTTGAGCCATCTTCTAGATCCCACCCCTTCGGGGCCTTATTAGCGTAGGTCGCCCCTAATCGGGCAAACCCAGACTGGGCCATTACCCCATAGGCCCCGCCCACCACCAAGGACCCCCCGCCCAGGCGACCCCGCCCCTCAGTGGCCCCACCCGCCTGACCTAGGCCACGCCCCCATCAGGCCCCGCCTCCCTCTTCGCCTCCCGCCAGCCAGGGCTTGGGCTTTGCACCCGGCGGCTGCTGAGAACTGTGGAGGCTGCAGCGCAGGCGGGCGGAGCGGAGCTGCCCAGCCCGGTGGCGGGCGATGCCCCCGTGAACCTCCCTCGCGGTCCCTCCCCGCCCCTCGTCCCTACCCCTTCGCAGTCCGCCGCCCGCCTGGGACCGGGCCGCGCCTACCGCCGGGTCCGCGGGGCGGGGTCCCGGGGCAGCACCTGCCCCGCCTCGCAAGCCGCCTCCGTCAGCGGAGACCCCTCCCAGTCTGGACCCCAGCCCCGCCTCCGGGTAAGTCAGTAGGCCTTGCTCGCCCGGGAGTGGACGTGGGGATGAGGCTGCGGAGGTCTGGGAGACCACCTGGGGAGAGAAGAGGGGCTCCGGCCGCAAGGCGCCACGTAGGGATCTGAGCGCGCAGGGTCTGGGGGGCGGGAGCCCGGGGGATGAGCATAGTGTGTATGATGGCTCTGGGGTGGGGGCTAAGGTATAAGAGGGGAACATGGAATGTTTGAGGAAGCCTGGAAAATGGGGTAAGGGACCCCAGACCAGAGTCTTGAGTTTTTTGCTGATGCTCAGAGCATCTGGGGCCCTGGTCTTCAACAGCATTGCCTCGCATGGCATTTTTGGAAAGTGCTTAAAATCCCTCTTGGAAAGGGAGCTGGAAGGCAGCCTGCCTTTCTCTGTCCTGTCCGTGCCCTGGTTGAGAAGCAGCCACTCTTTCTTCCCTGTGAGACACCATTGTGGTGCCTAGAGGACCCCACACTCCCTGAAAGAAAAGGGGTGGTGCTCACTCCAGCCCTAGAATGGGAAGAGGGGGCTTCTGGGAAGCTGGGAAAGACAATTGGTCAATCCACGGTGGGGAGTCCAAGGTTCAGGGAGGCTTGGCAAGACCCTTGGTGAGCAACCTGGGCACCTTCTTATTCAAGGGAGTGTATCTTCACTGGCTGGCCTTCAGGCCGCCTGAACCCATGCCCACATCATCTTCTCTGGACAGCCCAACCTTGAGGAGTGGGTTCTCAGCATCCTGAGCCTGAAAACACAGGGAGGGACCATAGCGCCTGTGGTCCTGGATGAGATTGGCAATGCCATACCCAAGGCCAGAGAACAGGGGTACTGGCTGGCACTGCCACCTGGGGGCTGTTTGGATGTGGCCCTGCGAGGATGGGGAGCCTGGATGAATGTCAGTATCCAACCCCAGCTCCAGGGTGTGGAGAGGAAGGATGCTACCTCTTTGGTTCTGTCTTCTGTCTGCCATGACTTAAGTTTAGGGTCCTTAGGTTTGAGGCCTGAAGTGGTGGGGAGAGGGCCTTTCTGGGATAGGCCTGGCCACCAAGGGGTTAACTAGCCAGCCCCCACAGTTGCTGCCAGCCACCAATTAGTCTGTAATCAGGCAGCTGCCAACTGTCCCTGAGGGCATGTGGGCAACCTAATGGGACATTCTCTTGGGGCAGGTTCTGTGCAACCTGTGCTTAAACCAAGCACCATGCCCTTCAGCGCCTGTTTAGGACCCACAGGCCCCTTCCCTGCCCTCTGTGCCAGGCTGCCTGGCTTAGGGACCTCCAGCCCTGCGGTTCAACACCTACTTGACTCTCTGTAGGATATGAAGCCCAGAGTTAGGCAAACTTGGCTTCAGACCCAGACTGTGCCACTTTCTGGCTGTTGCTATTCAAGAAGTCACTTCCCCTCCCTGAGCCTCCTTTAGTAAAACAGACCAACCTTCTATATCTGCTGGGAGGAGTAAATAAAATGGTGGGTTTAGGCTGCTTAGCACAGTGCCTAGCACTCAGGGGAGCTCAATAAGATAGCTGCTAAACTTAGCACCAATTCCTGTGCCAAGGACTTGACAGGAGAGGCAGGCTGGAGTCAGGTGCTGAGGACCTAGCAGGGACCAAGGTCCCTCCCTCTGGGCATGTGGTCTGTGTTATTATCTTTCCCTCCCTTCTTGCTCACAGACACCTCTAGTCTCTGGACATTAATTGGATTTTCTTCTGTAGAACCCAGGCCTAAGGTGCTCCTTTCTGGGCTTCCCCCATCCCTAACCAGGTACTAAGTTCTGCGGGGTCTGTCAGGGGTCTGGATTATGTATGCAGCTGTAACAGCAGCTGGCCCTTTAAGGAAGGAAGAAAACAATTATCCGGCCTGGGCATTGCATCAGCTGGAGCCTGGAGGGTCCCTTGGGAAGGGGGGGGGCCACGGGCTGGTGGTTGATTTCATTAGTGCCATGTGAGAACTCTCACCGAGTCTACCCCATTCCCCAGCCACAGCCTTCTCCCCCAAGCAGCAGCAGCAGCCCCAGCTATGTTGCCTACCCCACCCCGGGAGCACCACCTTGAAGGACTCTATCTGTGCACCCCCAGCCCACGTCATGGGCCTGGGCAGAGGGTGGTATAGGGGAGTGTCTCCCACAATGGCCTTTTGCTGACTGAGGATGCAAGGCGTGCCTCCTGTATGGGCACTTCACTGACAATGGGGGTGTCTCTCTGATTAGTGTCTGGCTGTCCTGGGGGTATTTCTCCCATACTGGTATTTTGTTGACCCAGGGAAGGAGTGGTTTCTACATTGGCCTTTACATTGGTGTTTTGCTGATCTAACAGAGGAACTGTGTTGCCTGGGGTGTGTGTGAACTGAGGGTATGGGTGAGAAACAGTTGATCTCTGGTTGGAGGTGAGCTGGCTGTGAACAGTGAGTCATAGACACCAGGTACTTGGGCAGCAGACAGATGTGAGTTCAAATGCCGCATCCTCCACTTCCAGGCTCTGTTACCATTTCGGGCAGGTAGTCTCACACTCCTCCGGAAAATAGGAATAATTTACACCCAGACTGCCCCACCCCCATGAAGGTGCTTAGGGGATTAAATGTACTAACTGGAAGTCCGGCACCCAGCCCAGGGCTGGCAGGTGGAGGGCGCATAGTGAATGATGATTCTCTTCTCTTTGCAGGTTTGGGTTTCTCACACCTTGTGCTCAAGAAAAGGTGTGAGGAGCCCTGGACAAGAAAAGGAAGGTAGGAGTGGGGAGGAGTGGAGAGAAGGGGAGAAAGAGTGCAGGCCCCGCCCCCTGCTGAGTGGGATGCATTCGGACACCTGATGTACCAAGCTCTGTGAGCCAGGCAGCCTCTGCCTCTGGGAACGTCCATTCTAGCCAGGAGATGGCCCAGAGCAGGTGACGTGTGTTGAAAGAAGGGAGTCAGGGAGACTAGGGTGACAAGGAGTTGAGAAGGCAAAAAAGAAGGGATGAAGGAAAGGGAACACTTTGTGCTAAGGGTTCAATGATGGTAGGAACAGGCCTTGTGTGATGGGAGAAGGACAGCAGTGGTAGAAAGAGGGGAGAGAGTGGGCAGGCATCAGCACAGCCAGGCCAAAACTCCCCGGTCTAGCAGAATACTAAAGATTTGGGAATTTTCCTGAGGCCAAGGGCAGCCCCTAAGGGATTTTAAGTAGAGGAGGCAGAATCCCACTTCCAGAGAGTGTGGGCTGGGGTCTGTGGCCCTCAGGCAGAACCATCTCAGAATTGACCTTTTGCCCTTTCCTACCCCCTTCCCTTGCAGCAGCCCTGGTGCCCAGGGACCTGGTTGTTTATGTGGCTCATCTCAGGAGGGAGAGGACCAGTCCCAGTCCCTCCAGCTCTCTCACTCTGGGCCTTGTTGACAGAGTTCATCCCTTGGGTTCAGGTTCTCCCAGTCTACCTGCAGAGCCAGAGGGCACGAGGCAGGGCTGAGGCACCAGGCTGGCCTATGTTCCCATCCCAGATCTCTAGTTCAACATGTGGGTGACCTCCGGCAAGGCACACCCCATCTCTGAACCTCAACTACAGAATGGGATTGATATTATCTTCCTATGGGGATGATACAATTAAATTAAATTCCAGCTGGAAATCACACAACTCTATCTCAATGTCAGTTAGCATTTTTACTCTGTTGCATAGGGGCTAACACTTACTTGGGCCAGGCCCAGGGCTGGCTGTGGGTGGGGGCAGGGCTGGTTTCATGAGTCTGTGGTTGCGCAGGGCCCTGCGCTTAGGACCCCACGCTTGGATTACTGTTTTGCTGTCACCATCTTGAAATTCTGAATAATTTTGAATAAGGGGTCCTGCATTTTCATTAAGCACTGGGCCCTACATATTATATAGCCTTGCAAATTGGGTGGGGGTAAGAGGAAGCAGGGAGGGACAGAGACCTGCAAATAGTTCCCAAGTGGAGGAGGTATAAGGTGGAGGACATGACTAACTGTCCTAGGGTGGGTGGGATGTTAATAATAGTAACATTTATTTAGTGCTTACTGTGTGCTAGGTTTTCTGCTAAGCACTTTACATACTCATCTTCAAATAGCCCTATGAGGTAGGTACTATTATTATTTCCATTGTATAGATGAGGAAAATGAGGTTAGTTAAGTTTCTTGGCCAAAGTCACATAGCCATCAAGTAGCACAGCTGGGATTCAAACCAGGTTGTTGGACTGCAGAGCACATGCCTGGACCAGGGAAGTCTTCAACTATGAGAAGGGGCCCCTGAGCTGGGTCTGAGGGACATCTTGGAGTTTGCCAAGGAGGAGGGTGTTGTGGGGAAGGGAGGGCTGTCTCAGTGGGGAAACACCTGTGCCGAGGCGTCGCGCTTGGCCAGGAAAGGTGGAACCGAGTCCAGATGTCTCTCAAAGGCTGAAGGAAATAACCTTTGGATTTCATGGTTGTGATTTTTCAAGCTCAGAGCTCCTAGTCACTCTTACCCCAGTCCCTGCTGCTACCATGATTCCTCGGAGCTGCCTGGCCCCTTTTCTTGCCCTGTTGCACACTTCTCCCCCACTACCAGGTAATCTTATCTACTCTCTTGACTTTAATTATCTTTTCTGAGCTCAAGACCTGAAGGTTTAACTGCCTCCTGGGCCACATTTAGATGTCTCACAATCAGCCTCAGGTCCAAACTCAGGTCCCCAGCTCTGCCTGCCAGCACCTGCTCTGCCTCCAATGTCCCCAGCTCATCTCTGCCACCACCATCCACCCACTTGCTCAAGCTGGAAAGCTGGAAGTTCTCCTGGACACCTCCCTCTCCCTCACCCCCACATCCCACAGCCAATCCTCAGCAAGTCCTGTTAGTTCTCCTGAATATCTCTCTTGAATCTGTCATCTCTTTCCCTGCCCGCCACCCCATCCTAGACCACCATTAGCTCTCACCTGGACCACTGCGACAGCCTCCTAAACTGGTCTCCTTACATTTCTATTCTTACCCCACTTGATTTCATTTTCCCACTGTAGCTGGAGTGATCTTCTAAACATAAATGTTTATACCATTTTTCTGCTTAAGACCCTTCCAAGACTTCTTGGAATAAAAGCTAGACTCTGATGTAATCTGTGAGGCCCTGCGTGAGCTGGTCCTTGCCTACCTTTTTGTTATCATCTTGGATCTCCCTCTCCCTGAGCTGCAGAACTTTCACACATGTCCTTCATCCTGGAATGTACTCCTCCTCTTGCTGCCCTGTTAACTCCTACTTAACCTATGTGCTAACCTGCAGATAGATACCAGCTTAAACATCATTTCTGCAGCAAAGCCTAAAAACTGGAAACTAAACACCCCTCCCCCTCCATAGGACCTTGTACTTCTTCATGGTACTCATCACACTTGAATTGCTTTTCCTTTGTCTCTCTTTCTTGCTAGACTGTGAACTCCATGGGGTCAGGAATACCGTTTTGCTTAGCCCTGGCACATAGTAGGTACACAGCAAGCTGTTCAGTGAACGAAGGAATAGATGAATCATTGCTACAGCATCCTCTGGTCTTCCTGCCTTCTCTAATCCTTTCTCATTACAATACCAGAGCCATCTTTCTAAAACACAGAACCGACCTTGTCACTCCTGGTACTTAAAATACTTCAGTAGCTCCCCATTGCTGACAGGAAAGGCCTCAGCATGGTGTTCAAAGCCCTTTGTGATCTGCTCCCGACTGCCTCTCCAGCCTCATCTCCTCTGCTCCCCCACCACACTTTGAACTCCTGGCAGTTCCTCTAGCGGATCAGCTGTTTTGTGCCTCTGTGCCTCTGCACTTGCTGTTCCCTCTGCCTGTGATGCCTCCCCACCTCTGCTTTATCTCTCTGGAGAAAGTCCTTTATTTGTGAAAACCAGTTCAGCTGCCACCTTTGCTGTGAAGTCTCTAAGGAGCCCTCCCAGCCCTCCCTAGGCAGAGTTAGGCCACCTCCCTCAGCTGCATCTGCATGGAGTCTCCATGTCTTCCTCTTTGTCTCTCGTTAAACTGAGCTCCTCCAGTGCAGGCACAGTGATTATTTTTCTTCAGGATTGTTCATCTTTGTGTCTCCAGCTCCCAGCTTCTCCCCTGTCTTAATTAGGTCTTTGCTTGTATACAGAAACCCACTCAAGCCAGCTTTAGTAATACAGCAGGGTTTATTACAAGGACACAAGGGATTCCTGGGAACTAAGGGACAGAAAATTTGTTAGCCTCTGGGAAGCAGGATCTGTAGGCCAGGAGAAATTGAAGCAGCCATTCTCTGCACCATGCTGGCCACCTTTACCTTTCTGTCTCCACAAACTATTTTCTTTGCTTTTCCAGATGCTGGGCCACTAATAGTTTCTGTATTGTGTCCCTCATTTCCAGGCATATTTAGAGATAGAACCAAGGGTTTGACAGGTCCAAGTCCAAACTAACAAGTGAAGGTCTGATTGGCTGAGTGGGTCAAGTGCCCACGCTGGTCCATTCAACTGCAGCCTGCTGGGAAGGATCATAAAGTCAGACATGCAAACATGGTTCTTGACCCCCTTAGAGAAAGTAGGGGTTTTTGTTATCAAGGAAAGTACTTCAAAAGACATGTTCTAGAATTCTTAGAGTACCACTGTGGGCCTGGCCTCCAACCTTCCATCTGGATAGCACCTAGAGGGCATTGTAATTTAAAGGGTAGTCTTATCCTGGGGCAGCACTGCTCAGGACAGGCTCTGAAGAACCTTTCAAGTGTCATTCAGAGGCCTGAGCAGAGAGATTGTGAGATGAAACCTTGAATTTTCTCACCTCTCCTTGGAGTGATGAGAGAGGGAGGAGAAGGGCCTAAGCCGTTAGGACAGTTCTCCCTTCTAAAATCCTACGTATCCTCCCAGACTTAGCTCATTTCCTTTCCTCAGCGAAGAACCACGCCATGCCTGCTCTTATCAGTCATTTTTTACCTACATTAATTCTATTTTTTATACTTCTCTAGTACTGAACATTTTCAAGTATTTACTCTGTGCCAGGCACTACGCATATGCATTATTTTACTTAATCCTCATACCCTTTGAGAGAGGTACTATTATTATCTTCATTTTACAGACAAGGAAACCGAGGGTCAGAGAGGTGACCTTTACAAACTAGGAACACACGACAGTGTGGCTCCAGAGTAAAAGCTCTTAACCTCTCTTAACTTCAGCTACTTATACACTTGCCTATTTTTTTTTTTTTTTTGGAACTGGGAGGGCCTCATGGGCAAATAACCAACTACCATCCTCCCTCTACTCCCCACTGCCCGATGAGGGTCAGACCAGAGCAAGGGCTCCCCACAGTGGGACAGATGGATGAAGGTAGAGTAGAAAGGCCATTTGAGTAGGGAGAAGGTCTCCTGCTTGTGGATCAGTCTTGTGTAGCTGTGTGCCTCTAAACCTGGGGTCCCCAAACCTCGGGCCATGGACCAGTCCAAGGCCTGTTAGGAGCCAGGCTGCACAGCAGGAGGTGAGCGGTAGGTGAATAAGCGCTGGTATCACCACCTCAGCTCCATCTCAGACCATCGGGCATTAGATTCTCATAGAAGCACCAGTTCCTGGTGCCAAAAAGCTTTGCTATAGACAAGTCTCTTAACCATCCACAGCCTTAGTTTCCTCATTAAAAAATGTGGGTCTAGTATTAGATAGTGGGTGGAAGGATGATTTGTAAATAGGAAAGAACTGAGCGATTTCTAAGGATTGTTATTACTGGAATGGACCATGGCAGCAGGGTGCCAGCTGGCCGCTGTGCCCAACCTTCTATAAAAGGCGAACAAGCCTGGAGCTTCCCAGCATGGAGAGTGGTACCTTCATTGATACTTGACATGACTTTCAGTGGCTCCTGGGCCTGCCATTGCACGACACTGAATCACATAGTGAGAAAGTGGGTTTCCTTTCAGCTCTATCAAATCCAAGCTTGTCCCAGGGAGAGTGTCCATGTAGTGGTAGTGTGTCTTTAACAACTTTCCAGTACTTGCCGCTCTCTCCTTTTCAACAAAGAGATCCTGACTGGCAGCTCCATGTAGCTAAAATTTAATAATATAGCTTTGTTAATACTGACCTTATTTTACTGTCGTTTTCCATTTATTAAAAGTGATATTGGCTTCCTGTTTATAATAGTAACACAGAGTTCTGCTTAAAGTAAATGCACATAGAAGTGTAAATTTTGAGAAAACAAATAATGAGCACCTCAGGAATGTATAGATTTGGCAGATGTCGTTGAGGGAGCACTGTGTTATGTAGATGATGCAAAATCGAAAAGTGGTACGGGGATGACAGAGATGGGAACCATTGGCCTAGATAATCTTGCAGGTCCCTCCCACCTACCTGGTAAATTTGAGCATCTTTCTGTGCTGTGCCAGCTTGCTTCTCTCTCCTCACCTTGTGCCCTGGCGTGGCTTGCTTTCAGAGAATCCTGCCATGATTGTCCCGCAGAAAGGAGAATTTGTGCCACAGTCCCTTCAGCCTGTTTGAGGGGGGTGGCTCTTGAAGTTGGGGTATCTGGATGGCGAATGGTGCACCCTCATCTCTGAGGCAGGGTTTGGACACTCCTGAGAGGAGTGGGAGGTGCAGGCTCCACAGTTCTCCCCGTCTCTATGGACAACGCAGGTATCAGGGCCTCCCAGAGGCCTGGAGTTCCACGGACTGCCGACGTTGTGGGTGATGGCCAGGCTGTCCCCAGAGCTTCATGCCCCAGAACTTTGAGCCCAGGGACAGTGAAACCAGGAGGCTTTGGGGTCTCAAAGGCCCCCTTTCACCTGCTCCCCACTTCCCCACCTTTTTGTTTTGCTGACTGCCTGCTCCTGGGGATTGAGCATCAACCTCAGGAAGCCTCAGAGGACACAAGATTTATCCACTGGGCCCGAGACTTGCCTGCCCCCTCCCCAGTCCCATGTCCACAGTGAGAGGGGAGGCCTGGGCTCCCGGAGGGTGGGGGGCCTGGATGGTGTGGGACTATCCAAAGTGAATGTCCGAGGGTCTCTGTGAAGGTATATTGTGTATGTATGTGCATGTGAGAGCTTAAGTTTATATGTATATGTGCATGCAGTGTGTGTGTGTCTGTGACGAATGTAGCTCTGAGAGATATGTTTGGGGGTCTCTCAGAGAGCATGTTATGTGTGTTTGTGTGTGTGTGCATGCATGCATGTGTGGGTGTGTGACGTGTGTGTCTGTGGTAAAGACATCTTTGTGTCATGTCTGAGGTTCTCTGTGAGAGTATTTTTGTGCAGCATGAGTGGCAGGGTGTCTCATGTGTCTGTGCGTGATGTGCATGTGGGTCTATGGTGATTGCATCTCCATGTAATGTGTCTGAGGCATATAGTGTGTGTGTGTGTGTGTGTGTGTGTGTGTGTGTGTGTCTAGGCAGCTTGTTTGCTGGGTGTGGTGTGTGCCTGTTGTATTGTGTATGTCGTTAGCTTTGTACAGCTCTGGCTATGTGGTGTTTCTGAGTGGCCACTTAAAAGCATGTAGTGTGCACACGGGTCTCTGTGCCCTGGAAAGGGATTAGGGGTGGACAGTGGGCTGTGCTGGAAATTTGGAGTACGTTGAGGGCGGTGTCTATTTGGGCTGGGGCTTCAGGTGTGATGAGTTCTGAGGAGGGTCCCCAAGGCTGGTGGCGGGAGTGGGCGGCGCCTTCCTGCTTGGCGCGGAGCTGGTAACCTGAGCCCCTTCACCCATGAAATATTGATCCAGCCTAGCAGCAGCCCTGGTAAAAAAATAAATAAATAAATAAAAAATAAAAAACCCAGGCAGGCAACCGGCCGCTGTCCTTGGTGCTGCTGTGTTTCCCCTGAAGGGGGCGTTGGGGCAAGGAGGAGAGAGACTTCCCCATCCACCAGCGCCCTCAGCAGAGGCCCTGCCTCCGAGGATGAACTAGCCTGTCCCTCCAGCCTGTCTGTCAGTTCTGCTAGCCCATCTAGGAAGGGGGAACAGAGACCAAATGGGTGTTTTGTTGAGATCTAGTATTTCCCAGGGCCAGGATGACCATACTGCTGGGTTTACCAGGGATAGTCCTAATTTACACCTGTGGTCTCTGTGTGATTCTTAGTAGTCCCTGCTCATTCTCAAAATAGTCCCAGTGGAATGATAAAGTATGTGCTCCCCAGAAATAAGACTTTGCTCCAAAGACCTTTCCCCCCACCTTCTCTGCTTTGCCCTAGGGCTTCTGTAGTCATGTGGGTGTGCAAGTGCTGTGTGTGTTTGAGTGGGAGGATTGTCATTCCTGTGCTTGGGCTGAGCTAGAATGAGCGCTTGGGAGCCGCGGGGCTTTGGGGATTTTGCTGCAGCTTTGACCTTCTCTGGGGGATCTAGCCCCCTTTTCTACCAGTCCAAATTCTGCTTTCTGTATATGCTGTGCTGTTTTTCAGACCTGGGCTTCCCCTGCCCCCTGAGAGAGAGTCAGGGTGCTCCCTGGCCTCCCTCTTGCATCCTGGACTGGGAAGGCCTGTTCTTGGTCTCAGAGGCAGGGTGTGGTGGGGCCTCCAGTTCGGCCATCTTCATGCCATCTTTCCCTACTTTTAACTGCTGATTCGCCCCACTTTGATGGGCTTCGCTTCCCTCTTATCCCTAACTGTGGGTATTACCTCTCGCTCTTTCCTCCCTCTGTACTCTTCTGTGGGCATTCTCCTTCCTTTCCGTACCCCACTTTTTCCTCTGGGGAGCATACCGAATCCTGCCCACTCACAATATTCTTCTGAGCTCCAGTGAGTCTGCTTACCTGCCCAACACCTCCATGTAGGAGTTGCAATATTATCACACACTTATCATATCTAATTGGGGAATCATTCCCTTTAAGCCAATTTTTTTCTCTAGACCTTTAACTCAGCCAATGTCACCTCTCATCCCACACCCTTCCTATAAATCACCTTGGATTCTGTTTCTTTTCCCTTCTCCCCAAACTTGTCATTACTAACTCTAGCCAGCCCCCCCCCCCCAAACCCTCCCATGACTACTGGCCACTCTTTACTCTACACCTGCACTATCTGAAGCAAGGCAGCCCTTCTTACCTGCTTCCTGACTGCTCCTCCTGCCGTCAGGCTTTCTTCTGATTCTGTGCTCAATGTCAGACTGATCTCTATAATGTATTACATCTCAGTTATGTCAGATTTCGCTCCCTTCAGGATTAAAGCCAAACCTCTTAGTCCTGCATTCAGAGTCCTTCACTGGCTATTCCCAGCCTACCTTTTCCAGCCCACTCTTTGCAGTTGTGTTTACCTTCTGAAACTCCAATGGCATTGTCTCAGAACATAAAGTTTTCTCTCTGGACCTTCCTAGGGAATTCCCACCACTTTCCTGCCAAGTCTACCTCCCCAAATCCCACGTATTTTTTGAGATGCTCTACAATGCACTTTCCCATGATGCCTTCTCTGGTCATCACTCCTCCTGCAGAACAACCAGAGTATTTTATCTCTACCTCTCAGCACCTCACGTAGTCTGTGGACCAGCAACATGGGAGTCTGTTAGAAATGCAGAATCTCAGGCTTCACCTGGGACCCAAGGAATCAGAATCTGCATTTCAACAAGATCCCCAGGTGATTTTTTTGAGCACATTTAAGTTTGAGAAGCACTGGCCAGTGTGTTCATCGAGGGCGGGAGCTTGCTTTGTTTGGAAGTGGCCTTCTGCCTGGGCCGGTGGTATTCTGAAGGGCCAAAGCTAGCAGCCCCTGTCAGGTGACAAGTGCCACATCTGCTCAGATCCCACAAGCAGTGGATGGTATGGACCCTTCCTGCCCGGAATCTATGCCCCGCAAGACCCCAGAGCTCAAACTCTAAATCTGACTCGTGAAAGCACTCCAGCAACATGAGGAGAAATCAATTAATCAATAAAAAAGCAGTTATCAAGCATATAGCAAAACTTTTCCCTCTTCACAAAATATATAGTAGTAGAAATGTCTGTTATTTTAATGTATGTTTTGCAGAAAAAAATGTGTTTTAGTTTGTTCTTTATGATAACATACATAATTAATACAGTTTCTGAAGTGGTAACTTTAGAAAACACAATATGTCACATGAAGAAAATATACATGACTCACAATTCTATTATTCAGCTATAAATACTATTGATTTCATGTTTATTTTAGATCACCATTCATTCATTCCACAAATATTTACAGAGCCCCACAATGTGCCAGACCTGTGCCAGGCACTGGGGGTTCTGGGTGAAGATGATGTGGTTCCTGTTTCCAGGCAGCTCATGGCCAGGGGGTGGGATGCGGGTGACAGGCACTGAACAAGTTAGGAACATCGCTGTATTAATTACCCAGGGCAGCGGTAACCTATACCACAGACTGGATGGCTTAAACAACAGAAATTTATTTTCTTGCAGTCCGGGAGGCTAGAAGTTCAAAATCAAGGTGTTGGCAAGGTTGATTCCTTCTGAGAGCTTTGAGAAAGACACTGTTCCATGGCTCTGTTTTGGCTTCTGGTGACAGCTGACAATCCTTGGCATCCCTTGGCTTGTTGCTGCATCACTCCAATCTCTACCTCCATCCTCACATAGGTGTTCCCCCATGTGTCTTTGTCTTCACAAGGCGATCTTCTTACAAGGACAGCAGTCATATTGGATTAAGGACCTACTCTACTCCAGTGTGACCTCAAGTAATCACATTTGTGATGACCTTATTCTGAGGTCATATTCTGAGATATTAGGCTAGAACCTCAATGTATCTTTTTTTTTGTAGGGACACAATCCAACCCATCACATGTGGGAACAGTACAGAGTCTTGGGGAGCACAGTAGGGGACTAACCTTGTCTGTGAAGACTGTCCTAGGAAATTACATTCAAACTGGGACTGAGCGATGAGTATGGATCAGGCAGGCAAAGATGGCATGACAGACAAATCTGGGGGCCACAGAACATGAGGGCAGCTAAAGAAGAGTATTTCAGGCAGACAGTTGACAAAGTGGTACATTTGAGGAGTGACAAAAAGTTCAGTGCGACTAGAATACAGAGGAGGAGCAAATGCATGGGATGAGCTGGGTCACTTGGCTTGTGGGTCTTGATGAGGAGCTTTTACTTTCTTCTGGAAGCAGTGCGGAGCTATGGGAGACTGTCACGCAGGAGTGATTCATTCTGCTTTGTGACCTGTCTCCTCAAAAAACTGAGTTATCTGAGGGCTCTGTTGTTCCTCTGTGTCCCCAGTTCTGAGGGAAGACACATGGCCATGTCCTAAAGAGCCCCTTGGCTGAGAGAAGACACATGGAAGCCCTGTCTAAAGACAGAAGGCATGACCATGCCCCCAGCAGCCCCCAGTCCAAGCGGGAAGGACGAGCCTTGACCTTGAGAACCTTGTCCTGAACAGGACACAGGGCTCACCCAGCTCTGGGTCTGCCTCACCCTTGAGTATCCTGAGTCTTTGGAGTCTGGGGAGCTCAGCTTTGGGCTTGGCCGCCCTTCTCTCCATTTTGCTGTGGGGACTGTATAAGAATGTGTCCAGGGCAAGTGCATGACCCTTGTGGGTCCCTGAGGCCAGAGGCCCCAATGCTGGGGGAGACAAGGAGCTGGGTCTTGCCGGTGCCATCTCCTCAGCACCTTGCTACCCTCAAGGGAGGTCTGGATATTGCCTTCCTATGCAGGACCCAGCCGATTTGATGCTTAACCTGTCCCTTACCACACCCTCAGAGGGCCACCCCTTTACTGTGTGTGATAGGAGAGGGCCCCCCTGCCCAGTGCTGCCTGTCTTCCCTTGGCTGGGCTGGGTGGGCCAGGCTGAGTGGAGGAGAAGTGGGTCAGCTCGGTAGCCATGGTGACAGCAGCTGCTCCCTGCCAGCCTTCTCATCTCCTCACCACAAACCTCACCGATGAGCTCTTTTGTCCGGCCTGCTGAGATGGGGGCCAGGAGTGTGAGATTGGGGGTTGGAGCGTGTATGAGTGTGTGTGTGTTCAGGCTCACACAAGTGCCTGCGCAGAGCTCGTGTGTGTGCCTCGGCCAAGGGAACCAACAGATTTGGGTAAGATACTTCCCAGTTCCCTGCCTGCTGAAGGGATGAGGCTTTTCCTTCCTCGCTGGGCTAGGCAGGGGCCGAGGCAATGGCGTGTGTGTGAGCATGCGTGGGTGTGTGAAGGCTTGTGGCTGTCCACATGACTGCTTCTGTGTGCCTTTGTGTGGATGAGTATCTTGAAGGTGTGTGGACATATCTGTGTATGCATGTGACTGTGTCTTTATGTGTATTATCAGTGTGAGTCTGTGTGGTGTGTGATCATACATTTGAAATTCTGTGCCCTGTGTCTCTTCCTATGTGTATAGTGTGTGTGTGTGTGTGTGTGTGTGTGTGTGTGTGTGTGTGTGTGTGAGCTTTGTGGGAGATAAAGATTGCACAACCAGGAGAGGAGCTGGCACAGTGTTCCCCACTCAGGCTGGTTATACTCCTTCAGCCCAGCCTACCTCCCCCATCACGCACCGGCCCTGTCACCCACCGGTATGTCCCTGAGGAGGAAGAGGAAAGGCTAGGAACCAGGGAACCCTTCTCCCCTTCTGTGGATGTAGGCGCTGGCCTCTGACACAGGCACGGAGTGGCATGGGTGATGTGGTGGGCAGCCCTGGTACTGGGCCAGGGTCAGGGCAAGGGTCTCAAATTCCAGGCCCAGCATCCAGTAAGGGGCCAGGAGCTGAGATGCCGACAAAGAAGGGCACAGCCTTACGTCGCAGCTCCCACTCCAACTGAGAGGTGCAGGATTCCAGATCCCACACTTAATCCTGGGCTCTGGGTAGAAGCACCCCGGACTGGAGTGGGAGCCGACCCTATTGGTTTCTGGGCCTTCCTATCAAGTGGTCGCATCTGACGTGCAATCCAGGCCAGCAAGCACTAACACCTGTACAGTCCCTTACCGTTTACAAAGGTACCACTATGAGCAGTAATAATGTAATTGCCCAACTAAGCATTTAGCATGTACCAATCCTTATTTTATAATATTTCGTCTAAGAATCCTAAGGCTGTTATTATTATCCCCACTTTAGAGATGATGACTGGTAGGCTTGGTTTGTTAAGGAGATTGCCCTGTCTCATACAGCTCGTAAGTGGCAGATCTGGGTTTTGAACTAAGTCCGTCTGCCTCCAAAGCCTGTGCTTTTAGTCACTTTGCTTTCCTGCTCCTCGTCATCTCACCTGATGCCCAGTCTGGCCTGGAGAGTCGGGCTGGGTCCAGGTGGCCAGTAGACTTATTTTATAGAAAAGTGATTGAGGTTCAGAGAAGCTGAATGACTGGCTGGGCTTGGAGCCAGGAGTGCCCCTCCTCCGCACTCCTGACTCCTGGGCATGTCACCAAGTGTCTGGGGAGGGACACAGACCCCATTAGTCAGGAGGAGGACAGAGGAAGGAAGAATACTGTCTAGAGCTCCTTAGCATTTGGACCTGGATGAGTCCCTCCTGTGTTAAAAGTCCTAAAATTGTGGGTGGGGCTTCAGCACCAGCAGCTTGATGTTAAAGTTCAGATTAGGGGACCCAGAGTTTGGAGGATTTTGTGAAGGAGGAAACAGCAAATCAGAGAGCTGAAGTGATTTGCTCAAGGTCACATGGTGATCTAGAAAGTTTGTCTTTTTATTCCGCAAGCTACTGGAAGCCTTTGAGGACAGATGTCTCCTTTAGCCCTTCTTATAACCTCCCCGCTTTCCTTCCAGACTCTTATCACATCACTTCCTCCTGGGAGCTACCTGGACTGCCTTCACCTCCTTTCTCGAAAACTAGTGTCTCAGCAGAAGTTAACTGAAGCCTCGCGTCAATGCCCTAAGGGAGTGTCGTCAGGAGGGGCCCAGCCCCCTGTGATGTGGAACGCCGCTCTCAGATTCATCAGCTCAGTGAGTTTGGGTTTTCTTCGAGGCGAGATGTGAGGAGGAAGCACCTAACAGGTGATGCAGAACCTGGGAGTTAGGAGACCTGGGTCGGTGCTCCGGTGTTTTCACCAGCTTTTTTTTGTCACCTTGGGTGTGTCTCCTTCCCATTCTGGACCTCAGGATGCAATAGGGGTGGCAAATTGGTTTTGACTCCTGAGCTGGTTCCCATCAGTTGGTGCTGGAACACAGTGCTGAGAGGGATTCTGAGGTTAAATCTGCCTCAATGGGAAAGAGAGGGATTAGTGATGTCTGCTGTGGTTGGAGGATGGGGAGAAGTGGTTATTTGCCACCCCTTCCAGCCTAACAGTCCATTATCCTGTGATAGATTCCTTTACCTTCCCTGTTGAGAAGTTGGGTGGCTGGGTTCATCTTTGGCTTTTGGATGGTCTCACTGACTCCTATAAAGCTCATTATTTGGTTGGACACTTGGTCAAAGGGACCCAGGGGCCCAGGGTGGCCTGACAGAGCCCTGAGACCTGCTGTTGTTGGGGTTCTGTAGAAGGTTTGGGAAGCCTTTAGGGTACTGAGACCCCATGATAGAAGCCAAGCATTGAGGGCTGGAAAGAAAACACCAAGCTTGTTCCTTGGGGAACTTGGAACTTGGCGTGGAGCTTTGATAGAAGTGGAGGCAGTGGCCTCCTCCCTGAGTGGTGAATCTGAGCTGTAGTCATAGATGCTGCTGAGCCGTAAAGTGGTGTCAGCAGGGAGAACTTGACAGTGAGGTCCCCATGACCCAGCAAAGTCTGGGCAAAGTTCCCTTCCTTGGGGTGCCTTGAACTGGGCTGGGAAAGGGACAGTCCTCAGAGGCAGGAAATTGTTGAAGTGGCTTTTGTGGAAAGTATGTAGTTCATTTAATAATCTTTTAGGTGCTGTGTTCTGTATCCTGCCGGCCCCTCACCACTCTGCCTGCTGCCCCTTTCCCATCCCCGTGGTCAGACAGCACAGGGCTTGCTGTGCAGTAGGACTTCCCTCCTCATGGGCCAGGTAGCTGGCTCTGTCTGTCTCTCTGTCTTTCCCTTCATGAGCTAGACTGGCTACCAGAGAAGCAACTAGAACCCCAGTTCTGAGCCTGCCAATGCAGTATGTATTCACAGACTCTGCTCTCCTAGTCAAAAGGACTTTTAGAGATCACCTAATGTAACCCATTCATTTTTACATACAGATAAAGAAACCAAGGCCCAGACAGGTGCCACAAGGTATCTGTATGCATCTTAATCCCACTATCCTGATTCTTAACTCTCCCAGACTACCTACGTAGGATTCCAATACCAAGGGTCAGGCCCTAAGACCTTGGGTCCAGTGGTTTGGGTCTGGCTCCTCCCATCCCCTTGGGGATAGCCAGCTGGGCTGGGTCCTTCCAGGCATTCATCAGCTCTCCAGGCCCTCTGAGTGGTTAAAGATGAGAAGTGGCTCTGGATGGTGCAGAGTCCTGGATGTCAAACCATCTGCTTGTCAGTTCTATTTATTATTCATGAGGAAACATGAGTCCCTGGGTTGGCGGGATCAGGAATTTTGTCCCTTACCCTCCTTCCTCCTTGTCCCCTGGGAGTGATGTTCTTGAGCTTGCTATAGGCTGGCTGCTTGGGGGGAGCACTTGCTTCTCCAGCTATGGTCTGGGTGGGATCTCTGCTGCCCTTTAGATGCTCATACCAGCTGTGGGAACCTGAGCCAGAGGGGTTTTTTTGTTTTTGTTTTTGTTTCATAATAGATACTTTCCTTGCACTTTTCTCAAAGAGCCCAGAGACCCAGGGCAAAACCTGAGCAGGAGGGATGGGCCCACATCTTTGGGTGAGCTCTGGGTTGAAGGGGCAGGGACTGCAGAGTGTGTCTGTCTCTCTGTGGAAACAGGAGACCTGGGCTCGAGTCCAGGCCTTGCCACTTTTTAGCCAAATAGGATGGGCAAGGTCTCGACTTCTCTGAGACTCAGTTTTCTCATCTGTGACATGAAGATAACAGTACACCTAACAGAAATACTTTCACGAGTAAGTTAGACTTACAGTGTAGCAGATTCAGAGTATCAGATAAGCACCCTTCCACTATCCACCAAGAGACCACGCAGATGCCCCAAGAAACACACAGACTGGCACTAGAATTGGAAAGTAAAGAGAAGAGATCATCATAGGCCCAAGTCCAGGGGACTTTCCATTAGTTGCAAGGTTGATGGGGGATGGATGGAGAAATACAATCCAGGGCTCTGCACACATCACAGGGTGAGCGAGAACAGGCCAGACAATCACAAAGAAGGCAAAATATGGCATCGACTCATCATCACTATCAGCCCTAATTCACCAGCCCAGCAGGAGCCATGCTGACCAGGACACCAGGTGGCCATTCTCAGCCATCTGGGAACTGCCTTCCCAGTCAGCCAGAGGGGTGCCTTCCCTTTCCCACCTCTATTTTCCCACCCCTTTCTATGTCTTTTTGAAAAGTTGAATTCCCTCAGGGTGACAGGCCTGAAGGTAAAGAGTCCTAGAAAGTGCCCTGAGCCCTGAGATGGGGAGCTGCCCTGGGAAAAGTGTTGTGGGCCAGACAGAGCCAGGAAGGACTGAATGAAAAGCATGCTGGAGCAGCTGTTTCTCCAGAACTTGCCCTGAGCATCAGACTTTCAGCCAAATTGTAGGACCAATAGCCAGAGATCCCACCTCTCCTCAAAACAGACCCATAGATACCTGTTGCCTGACTCCCCCTGAATGACTCCCAGTACCTTCTGTGCTCTTCCCTAGTACCCATCGGAACCGTCATTAAATATTTAATTACATAATTAGTTGTGTACTGTCTGTCTGTCCTCTTGGAATGAAGGCTTTAGGAGGGCAGGACTAACTCCACCTGGCTCACTACTGTATCTTTGGCACTCAACATAAGCCTTGGGATTTTAGGGGCTTAAATATTTGTTGAATGCAGTTAATGTGGAGAGTCAATTTGTATACTTTGGAAAGGAATTTGGCAGTATATTCCAAGAATCAAAAAAAAAAATGTTTATGCCCTCAATATCAAGTAGGGTGCTTTTGGATATGAGAGAACCCTGATTCAGACTGGCTTAAGCCAGGGGAGGCACATTGACTCACTTAATGGGAAGATCAGAGAAAGGCAGGCTTCAGGGTGGCCCGAGGTCCTTTCTGTATCTGTGTTTTGCTGTCCTCAGCAACACTGGCTTCATCCTAGGACTGGGCCCTCTCTATGGGGAGGAGTCTTGAGGGAGGAAGTGAAAGAGAGAGGCAGGGGGAGAGAGACCCCTCTCTTGTAAGCATGGAATCTGAGTCTTTTCCCTAAGTTGGATTGGGCCAACATTGTCACATGCTTACCTTTGGACCAGTAAGAGTTCCCAAGGTGATTGTCACTCGCTGACCAGCTTAAACTAATCAGGATATTGGATAAAACCAGCAACTCCTTCAGGAAGCAGGAGGAGAGAATGGAAGCTACCAGCAGTATCCACAGCCCTTTAAACCAGTCACCCAATTTCTATGAATCAATCCTAAGGAAAAAAAGCAGATAAAATCAGTGTAGAAAGAGATTTATTGCAGTGTTATCTAAAAGACAGGAGGGAGGGAAGGGAGTGGAGTGAAGACAGAGAGAAGAAAGTCGGACCTAATCTAAAAGGTAATTGTATTGAAGTGTTTAAGTCAATTATGCTACCTCCATACAATGTAATATTATGGTGGCGTTAAAACATTTATACAAACTGTTAATGACATTGGGAAATGCTTGTGATACAATGCTAAATGGAAAATCCTGGGATATAAAATTGTATTTGCAGTATGAGTTTAATTATTTTAAAAAATTCATAGAAAAGAGACTGAGAGGAAATAGGTTAAATGCATTGTGGCTGCCTCTCAGCAGTGCAGTTAAGGGCGACTTTTGGCTGCTTCTTTAGCCTTTTCTGTACCATCCCCTTCAAACAGGAGGACCCCTTCCACTTGCTCAAGTTCCAGCCAGTTTTGTTCTCCCTGTTCTTGTTGGCTATGAAATAACAATTGCTAACACTTATTGAGTATTTACTCTCTGCCTCACACATTAATCCCTACAGCAATTTGATGAGGTGAGTGCTTTTATTTCTTGTTTTGCTGAGGTGTTCACTGAAACCCCAAGATGCTTGGTCACAAGGTCATACAGCTAGTGTACAGAGGCCTTTGGAAATCCAAGCGTGGGCTGTGCGATTCCATAGCCTCAGTCTTTGCTACCAAACTATGTCACTTGCCAGGGCAGCCATGTGTCCATAAGAATAGTCCAATATATTGAACCAGACTCTGTGCACACTCTACATTTGTTTGTTCATTGAATTCTTACAACCTCAGAGAGGTTGCCCAAGGTCCCACAGCTAGGAAGTGGTGACTGCAGTAGAGTGGCCCTGGGGTCTGATGTGGGACCCCTTTGTTTCTTTGTCTCCCCCACAGAGTTGCCTGAGGCCCCGCTGCTCCTCAGACCATGTTTGACGGGGAGCCGGGTCCAGCCTCGGCCGCGGGCTCCAGGAATGTGGTTCGGAGCTCCAGCATCAGCGGCGAAATATGCGGATCCCAGCAGGTGGGGGGTGGGACAGGGGTCACCACTGCCAAGAAGCGGCGCAGCAGCCTTGGGGCCAAGATGGTGGCCATCGTGGGCCTGACCCAGTGGAGCAAGAGCACACTGCAGCTCCCCCAGCCTGGTAAGGGGGCATGGGACACCAAGGGGCCGGGGTGGGGCACCTTGCAATGACAGGGCGTCCAGGGACTGTCCTTTTGGGTGTGCATGCCCACACCCACAAACACTTATGTAGCACTTACCATATACCAGGCACTTTTCTAGGTCTGGTATGCGTCCTGACTCATTGAACCATCATGTCATTCTATGAGGCAAGTACAAAAGCACACAAAAGGGAAGTAAGATGCCCCAGACTACATAGCAAGTAAGTGGTAGAACCTGGATTCAAACCCCAGCAGTTGGGCCTCTGAGTTTATTACCATTACAGAACTCCTAACCATTATATTCTGCTGCCTCCATGCACAAAGTGACATAATCAGCAAGTATTTACTAAACAGTCATTGTGTTCCTGGCACTGTGCTAAGTGACACAACTTCACAGACACACACATCCACAAGACTCAGTCTCACCTGTAATCTCTGTTTCCTAAGTACGAAGAGTCACACAAATGTAGTTGCATAGTCATACACATACATTACAAAGTCACGAGAGAGACGTACACACATTAAGACACATGCCTTGCATAGTCACATAGATAGTGTGCTGTGTTACTCAGGTAAGACACTGCCCTACTGTCAGGAAAGGATTATACAGCCAGTCATGCTGTACATGGTCACAAGTGCTAGTCATGCAGATCATGCCAACACAGTCCTCTGATACAGACAGACCCAGATCAGAGAAACTCCATTACGCCCACATGCACGCACAATGGCCCATGGTCACAGAAACGTTGCACATGTGTATGTACATACCTCATGAAAAACCGCATTCACACACCTTACTAGCTATATACTGATAAATATGCTTTCTCAGACGCCTAGTTATGGAATCCCAGATATCCTCAAACTGGTGGGTGACCACCTGATCACATAGAGTCACACCTGGACCCCACATCACAGGGAGCCAGCCCTCCCCACCAAGACCTCTTTACTTTGTGGCATTAGCCCAGACACCAGCTGGTTGTGTATTAAAATCTCTTCCTGCTTATTTTTCTCAGAGTAACAACTTCCCCAAGAAACCTTCAAATAGGCAGCTGGGTGGGGGTGGTGAGGGGGCGGGGGTGCCGGAGGATCCGGGGAGAACGCTCATCAAGACTCCCAGTTGGGGCTGGGGGTGGGGGACTTTTCCAGGCCTTAAAATAGATTTTTACAAAGCCCTCCACAGGAGCATGTGGGATGGTCTTTTCTAGCACTCAAGCTGCAATGTGGTTTCTGGCTCACAGAAATGCTAAATGGGGAGGGGGCTTGCAGTTATCAGTGCCCCAGGGTGGGCATAGCCTCTGTGAATATGCAGTGTAGACCTGAAGGTCAGGAAGATGGGGAGCTGGGGATCCAGGAGTTGGGCTGGGACCAGACCAAGAGGTGGGATTAAGGTTGGAGGATTAAGATTAAATCAAGGAGGTGTTGGACTTCAAAAGACCAAGCCCTGCTGATCTCTGCTGAGTCAGCTTCAGACCCAAAGGGTTTTCGGTGCTCAAAGTGATCTGGACAGACAGTCTTTCAAAGCCAAGTCAGGAGCCTGAGTCACTGGGAGGTATTTCAGTGATCTGCCTCCATTTGTCCATCTTCCTAGACTCTAGTCAGCAGACGGGGACTGGAGTGGGCACCAGGGAGACCTCTAGCCTTGAGGGGAGCTGAGTGATGGGGATCTGGATCACTCATTTCAGTGGTATGCGAAGGCACGGCTGAAGGACTGGGGCCAGAGCCAGGGGAATTACCTCGATCCCCTTCTAATCGAAGGTCTCTATGAATCATCCAATCACTAAATGTCAGTGCAGGAAGGGCCCCTTGAGATCATCTAGTCTGATGGACTCATTTTATTGATGAGGCATCTGAGCCTGAAGAGCAGAAGGCACTTTCTTGGAAAATGACTTCAAGGTGGCCTTCAGAGCCATACCTTGCCATTTACTAGCTGGGTGACTCAGGCAAGTTACTTCAGCTCTCAGTGCTTGCCTCCTTGTTTGACAATAAGGACAATAACACATGCCTTGCAGAGTTGCCCAGGGGATTAAATGAGATAGGAGATGTGAAGGCAGCCAGCCTTGTACATAGTAACGGTTGGGGTTATTATTCTTACCCATGGTCACACAGTAGGGCCAAATGTGAGTTTTCTGACCTTCACAGCTCTGCCTCTTACTTGTAGCGTATTCCTCTCCCATCTATAATTCCTTGTCCTCATATTTCCCCCCAGGCTTTGAGGTTGCCAGTGTCCCAGCTTGGAGCCTTATCCTAGGTAGCATAATCTGGCCTCAGAGGAATGTATGGGGATGACTCACTGTGGGTATCAGCCATGGAAACTCCGTTCTGGGAAAAGATCTTAGCAAAGTGTCCCCTGCTGGCTCGAGGTGGGATGGCTCAGTTGCCTGCAGGGCTGGGCTGTGCAAAGTGGTGAGGAATTCCTCTCCTGGACCCAGTCTTCTGGGCTCTGGATCTGCCTTCCCAGGGGCCTCCTTTCTCCTGGTTTATCCATACCCTGCATTGGCTCGAGCTCTGCCCATCCTCTCTTTTGTGTTTTAAAGCTGCCTGGACCAGCCTTCACTCTAGTTCCCTGATCTCTTGCATGCCCCTTCTAGTTTATTTCTCACACCGCCATAGAGTGGCTTTCAAAAATTTACCCGAAGCTTTAGAGAACTAGTCCTGGTTCTAACTCCTCATGGTACCTTGGGGAAGTCACTTTCCCATTGGGTCTGTTTCCTCTGTAAATTGGAGCTCAAAAGACGCTCTCCCAGCTTCCTTCTAGATCTAACATTCTCTAAGTTGTGGGAGCAGTGAGGAGGGTGGAGTCAGAGCATTGGGGTCCCAGGACTCAGGTGAGTTCTGGCCTAGCCCTAGGCTGAGTCCATACAGGGCCATCCTGGTTTGTCCCAGCCCCTGCTCGAATGAAATTCCTCTTTCAGTACCAAGGACAGCAGCTCCACCCTCCTGGGCTCTGGACGCTGGGTCATTCCAGAAGATGCCATGGGGAGTGCTGTTGGGAGCTGTAACTGCCTCTCCCTTGTATGTGGTGGGACAAATGGGATGATCCCTGGCATCTTTCGGTCTCCAGAGACCACAGATTTATTGCAAGCAACTTGGCCTCGTTCTCTAGAGAGAGAGGCTACATAAAGTTGCTCCCCAGATCAACAGAATTTAGAGACTGGACAGGTATGAAACAGTAAAGAAATTTTCTCTAAGGTTGCAAGACTTTTCTCCCCATCCAGAAGACGTGGAATTTAATCTCTGCTGAATCACATCTCAAACCAACGTGCAGCTGGTGGAGGGGAGTGGGAAGTAGCATGTAGTAGACTGGGAGTCAGTGGGCCTGGGGTCCAGCCCCAGCCCTATGAGACCCTGGGCCTCAGGTTCCCCATCTGTGAAGTGGCAGGGGCAGGGGGCTAGCTGAAGTGTCTAACATTTCAGGATTATGTGCCTCCCCTATCCAAGGGCTCACAGTGGGTTGGGCAGGTCTGATCAAAGAAGGTACATTTCCTCCCAAATGGGTCAAAGCTTTTTCAAGCTCTAGAAGAGGGGGGACTGGGGCCATGTGGTAGTGAGGCTCTGTCAACTTGGTGTGTGTTGTGGGGGGCATTCCAGGGAAGGGAGGGTAGAGTGCAGCTCCCACAGACCCACCTGTCTTCTAACTGGGTTAGAGGAGATTGGCAGTTAGGAGCCAGGGACAAGACAAGTCCCCCGACACCCACCATTATTGCCAACGCTGTGAGTGGTGGGTCACACACTGTTTGTGGGTTTGCATCTGTGTGTGTGTGTGTGTGTGTGTGTGTGTGTGTGATTGAGTGGATGGGTTCAACTCCAAGTGTTAGTGTGCGAAGGTCACATTTATGTGGCAGAGTATGTCATGTGTATTTATGACTAAGACCTGGTAGGACCATCTGTGACTATTGTATGAACATACACATGACCTTGTATATGAGATCATTGTCTTCATAAATGTGATTGTGAGCACTAGTGTGTGTCTTCTTATGCCTGTTGGTATGAAAGAAGTATGTAGGAGCTAATGTGACTGTGTGTGTAAGACAGACAGACAGGCAGACAGACATATTGATGGTCCCATTGATTCCTGGATAGTTAGCTATTCCAATATCCTGGCAGTTGGGATGGTTTCAAAGAAGACATTCCTCCTCACTACCACCCCTGCTTCCGGTCCCCCATCTCATCTACCAGTGATGCTAGCCTTCTCAGCCTTCCCTCCCTCAGTGGGACTTCTGAAAGATAAGTAGGACAAAGCAGTAGAAATAAAGTTACCCTTTTCCCAGGCCGGGATCTTTGAAATCCCCTTCCCAACCTACCATTAGATATGGGTGGAAGAAGGGGTTGCCAGGGTAACAAGCTCCCCTCACCCCACTGCTTTGGGAAAGGGGTGCTGCACGTCCTGTCCCACCCGCAGCTCTCCTCATCCCTGTAGGAAACTTCACTCTTAATTTGCCTGGGTCTCTAATCGGTGACAGCAGATGGCTCCTTTGATACAGTCCCTATCTGAGTATCACTTCCCTTCCCATCAGGCTCTGCAGGCAGCCAAGCTTCTGCAGGGGAAGTCCTGTAAACCCTCAACACATCTGCTCCCCACACCCCTGCCCCAGGAGGAGAAGGTATCTAGAGGGACCACACTGCAATGCTGAGGAGGTTGCCACGGAAACCCAAGCAGGATGGTGTGCTGCTAGGACAGGCAAAGTGTCCATGTTCCCTTCAAGGCTGAGGGGGGGTGCTGGGATAGGGGGTAGAGGGGCGCTCTGAACAGGAGGCACAGTGACAGGGGGTGAGCTCTCTCTGCATACCTTCTAGGGTTCTTCTGCAGACTTCTCTCTCAAGGCCAAAGTCAGTTCAGGTCAAGCTAGCCAACCCTCTCCCAGTCTTGCCTCCCTAATGGGGAATCCCACCTTGAGAATGCATGTTAGTTTGAGAGTGGCCAGGATTTTTATAGGGCCCATGAAGGTATCAGAGAGGCGGGTTATGAGCTCCGAGTGTGATAAGATGCACAAGGGGAAGCAAATCTTGGAATCCCACTGAAGGCAAACTTTCCAGAAGAGAGAGGCAAAAACAAGTCCTTTGGGTCAAGGGCTGAAATTGAGTGGGAAGGTGGCTGTCAGGGAAGCCTGGCGACGGGGATGGGGAGGGCCAAGCACTGCGGGGCAAGGACTTTCCCTGATTCTCAACACATCCCAGCCCCACCATCCCAACTCTGCCTCCATCCAGCTTCCTAGCCCGCTTTGTGTGTGCCACTGCCCTGAGCAGGGCCAGGGGGCAGGCTGCAGACGGCTTTAGAGGTCATCTCATGGCTCCGCCTCCAGTCACAGCCCTGCCATCATGCCCCTTCCCAAGCGGGTGACTTCGGGCAGCTCGTCTGTGATCTGACCTTGTTCCCTCTCTGTGCTTTGGGGCGTCACAGAAGGGGCGACCAAGAAGCTGCGCAGCAACATCCGGCGGAGCACGGAGACAGGAATCGCTGTGGAGATGCGGAGCCGGGTCACGCGCCAGGGCAGCCGAGAGTCCACCGACGGGAGCACCAACAGCAACAGCTCCGACGGCACGTGCGTTCAGCCCACCCACCGTGGCCCCCGCCCTCCTCCTTGGTCCTACACTGAGCCAGGGGCAGGGCAAGAAAACCTCCAGCTGGATTTCCAGCCCAGACGTCTGGGCTCCTCTGTGCCCCTGTCTCCCACCATCCTCTTCCCCCGACATCCTGTGCCTGGGCCCCAGTCTTGCTATGGCTCCAGCCTGCTGTTTCTCACCCAAACGCCCCAGTGGCCCGGGAACAGTTCATCCCTTCTGTTTGTTTCATGCCTCCCGCCTCCCAGCACCTACATGCTGCCCTGCTCCAGAGGAGAGGGTTCAAAAGGAAAATGTGATTCTAAAATCCTTTTAATCTAAAACCATTTTTATGGCTCAGATAAGTGGAATCCTCATAAGTCGCCTTCCTTGGCACTTAGGAGATTGGACTAGCTCATGTCTTTCAAACTGTGGGTGGTGACTCATAGGAAAGAAGGAGCAAAACCTGCATTAGAAGAAGAAATAGAAATTCAAATTTATCCTATAGAGTAAGGATGAATTACCTCATGAACTTCTGTTTCAGTATTTTGACTCTATGGATGCACATAGGTCTATGACATTAAATGTATTTCTTACATTCGTTGCGTGGGTCACAGCCAAAAATGGGAAAGTCACTGGCTTAGATATCCCCTCGGATCTCTTCTGAATTATGAAACTATGGTCATGTGATTAAGATTTTATGATTTGGCTTCATTAAGGCACAGTGATTTCAGGATTGTGTAGCTCTGTTGTTTAAGATTCTGTGATCACATATCTCGCGACCATGCCTGCGTTCATGAATGCGAGCAGCCACTAGCGTTTCTGGGGTCTTAGCCATGCGCAGAGCATCACTGGGCAGTTCAGATCAGTGCTTCTTACTCTGGAATCTACCAGTCACTATCAGAACAAAAACTGTCTCATTTAACACAACACCCCTGAGGGATGTCCTTACTACCCGAGAAACTGAGGCATGGGAGGAAGATGAGGTACCTGACCCAAGGTCACAGCTATTAAATGGTGGTGGAGTCAGGATTTGAATTAAGGCCATTCGACTTTATAACCCTTGTTCATGATCTCTACACTCTCTGCACCAAGCTCCTGAAATTCTAGGACCTCCAGAGTCTACATTTCTTTATTTAACCTTCTCTGATACCATTATCTTAAGAATATGATATTAGGGTACTGCCGACTGTGGCCAGTAACAGAGGGTGAGCCTCAGAGCCTCTTCCTGGAGAGTGCAGAGAGACACCCAGGCCCTCTCCAATAGCATTTGCACCCTATCTCCCCTCCCTGCCTGTCACTGGCCAAGGGGGATGCAAGGCCAAGCTGTCCCGCAGGGGAATTGTTCCAGGACAGCCTTTTGTCTCCCTAGCCAGGAGTCTGAGCTGTTCCAAGAGATCTTAGAACTTTGTTTGGTCCACTGTATCCCATGAACAGACCTGGGTCAGCCCTCCCTCATCCTTCCTTTTTCTACGGGCCACACCCAGAACACCTAGGCTTGAGGACATGAGCAAGTAGTACTTCTCTTTTGATGATAACAATGCCAATGATAATTACCATTTATTGTTTTCTGTTTGTCTGGAACTTTTTATGCGCCATCCGCCCTAACCCTCACCATAACACTACATGAATTGGGCATCATCTCTGTTTTGCTGGCAAGTCTTTACCTCTTGAAATCTCTGTTTTCTCATCTGTAAAATTGGATAATCGCTCCTGCCACACAGAGTGGTTGTAAGAATTAAATTATATGGTGCACATAGAGCCTTTAGTGTGCTATTGGCATCTGGCCAACTTTCAATCATCATCAGTTTTTCTCGTTACTATTTCCAGGCCCCCCTACAACCGTGGACCACCTACCATCACTCGTCATTAATCTCAACCCTATAATTGTGTTATTTTGGTCTCAGTAGCTGTTTTGGGCACCACCTCATGCTATTGACTTGATTTCAGACTTAGAATAAACGAAACCTCAGTTCTTGGAACTTGCTCCAGGCATTGAAATTTCTGGCCTATGCCTCTGTTTCTTGGCATTCATATCCCCTGGTGAGGGCACAGGTGTCCAGCAAGCCCTGCCTTTTAAGGGTCACCTAAGGAATCCTGGAGCGTGAGGATTAAATACCATCATTACATTACGTCGATTAGTCTCTTTTCAGGTGACATCCAAGTAGTTTTCTTTAACGTGCAGAGACAGTCTGTTTGTCCCCAGCCACAGTAGTACACGCACACTTTGTAGAGGGGAAACTGAGGCACAGAGGAGCATGCCCAGGGCCCAAGAAACAGAGCCACTGTATCCTACCAGCCAGATGCCCTCACATGCCCCTCTGCCTCCTTCCCCAGGTTCATCTTCCCCACCACCCGGCTAGGGGCTGAAAGCCAGTTCAGCGATTTCCTGGATGGGCTGGGACCAGCCCAGATTGTGGGGCGACAGACACTGGCAACACCACCAATGGGTGAGTCCTCTGGAGGGCAGGGCAAGTGGGGTAATGGCAGTCAAGCAGCAGACAGGATATGCCCAATGAGGGCCCTGTGTGACCCAAGCAGCAGAAATGAGCCCTGGCTCAGGCTTCGGTGCCAACGAGAAGTAGTGAGCATAGCGCTCGTCAATACGCCCCTCCTCGAAAAGGAAGCTATCCTGCAACAGATTTTCTAGCACATTCCCTCCCTCGCTTCACCACACACTCACACACCTACTGTGTACCCAGCAGTGCTAAGTGCTGGACTTAAAACGGTGAGCAAAAATTTTCATGGCATCAACTTTTACGGAGTCTATTCTAGCATCAGTTCTCTGTGTGGCCTTGCACAAGCGTCCCTTCCTTGAGGCTGTTTCCTCATCTGTAAAATGGGATTTATACCTGCCTTAATTCTGCAATCCAAGTTTATTGAGTTTTTTGTTTTTTGGGGTTTTTTTCCTGATGCTTGCATGAAGTATTTCATTTACTGCTTAGGAACTATGCCTTATTTACTTCTAACGGTGTCTGGCACTTAGAAGCCTTTTAGTAATTTTCTCATCTATCTTCCCTGCAGCTAGGAAGTACTTCCTAAAGTCAATACTTGGTCCTCTTAGCTGCAATTCTGGCTCCCTCCTCTCCCTTAGATATTGGCTATGTTGGCTGCAAGCAGCTCCTCCAGACCTAGCTACCCCAGAGATACCTCTTCATCTCCATCCTCCTCTCCATGTGTCTGACTTGAACAGTGTCTGACCCACACATCTGCACTGACCTTACAGCAAATGAGCAAGCTGAGTGCAGACAGTGCCCTGCTGTGAGCAATACAGTGGAGCTGGGATTTTATTCCAGGCCAGGACTCCTCCCATTGCACTGCCCTGTCTTCCTCGAATGTGCTAACCCAGGAGCCTCTGTCTGCTGGAAGAGGGGTCCATGGGGACCCTCGGAGGGTGAGCGTCAGCTCTTATCTGACTCTTGGGTTGGATTTGGCTAATTCCCAGCCCCTACTTTGAGACTCTTAAGAGCCTCGGAGGTCTGCTTTTCCCAGCCCTAGGCCCAGCCAAAGGCTGAGTGAGAGACGGTGAGAGGAGTCAGCCACTTCCACAAGGCAAATGCGCCATCACAGCCTAGAACTATGCATGTGGTGCCCTCTGGCGTCCCAAACTGGGAAGGACAGGTTTGCGTTTGTCCATCTTAGAGATGTTTCAGAGACAAGGAGGAAATTAATTCCTGAGTCACTCACCTTCTCTTCCCCATGGGGAGGTCAGGATTAGCTGGAGGAGGGGGATGAATTCCAGAATGTCTCCTAAAAATAATAAATCCCCATCTTCCCAAGTATGCAAATACAAACAATTGCATAATGGCTCAGAGAATCTAAAATGGGTAGCTGAACCCAAAGTCTAGCCTATTTTAATCTTTTTGCACCAAGCTTATGATTCTGCACTTCTTTGAAGGCTGTTTCAAATGACTAATATGTAATTTCAAATTCTGCTAACTCAGGTTGAACAAAGCTAACAGTTGCAGAAATCAGATAACTAACAAGACTCCACACATAGAACTTGTCCCAGCAGATTATCCGTTTTGTGAGAGCACAGTGAGGGGTTCTCAGTTCTCTGCTCCCTGGAAATCTGCCAACCTTCCCTCCATCCTTTGGCAAGGGTACAAGCAGACCCTCATTCCCAGGGAGGGCCTCGTGTCCTGGGCAGGCTTATATCTCAGCATCTCTGCAAACTGATATTCTTTAAATATTTGTTTGACATTTATTTAGAGAAGTGGCTGTGGGCAGCTGCGTAGAAGGTGAATGAGAGTCACTGAGCCTTCCCTCCATCTTCCTGACATGAAGCTCTGTCCCCAAACGTGCCTATTTTGCTCAGCACAGCAGAAGCCCCTCAGTTAACCAGACTTAGATGGGAGTTTGGCAGCCATTTGTTGTTCCCCAAGCACGTATGTCCCTTGAGGGTCATGCCCCCACCCCACTCCAAGGGACCTAGCAAAGCATTTCCCAGCCACCTTAAAGTGATCTCCTGGGGACAGTTCTTAGACATGTGATGTTCTCCATCTTGTGGCCTTTCCAATGCTGTGGTGTCCTCTGCAGACTGGCATTCTGCACAGCGGCTTGCTGGCCTGCCCCTGATCTGGCTCTGGCTGGACTGTCCCTCTTCTCCCTCACAGGGGACGTGCACATTGCCATCATGGACCGGAGCGGCCAGCTTGAGGTGGAAGTGATCGAAGCTCGGGGCCTGACCCCCAAACCTGGCTCCAAATCCCTCCCAGGTGAGGACGAGCAGCTACGAGGACGAGCAGCTACGAGAGGGATTTTGGACATGGGGGGTCCTTCCAGGGAGGGATATGTAGCTGAGTTCTTGGTCTAGCAAGTCCTCAGCTCCCCATTCACCTAAGTCAGTATTCTCAACACCAGAGTCCTGGCTTGCCTGGAAGGCCAGTGAACAGGGGTGGGGGTCGGGGTAGGTGGAGGAGTCAGTATTAGAGTCAGTCTCTTCCACCTGCTGTTCACTGGGCAGCTCATCCTGCTCACCCTGCCTGCCTCCAAGATGACCTGGAGTTTGGGGATGGGGCAGGCCACAGCAGTCTCTCCCGTCGTGCTTTCTTCTATCCCTCAGCTACCTATATCAAGGTTTACCTGCTTGAGAACGGGGCCTGCGTGGCCAAGAAGAAAACAAAGGTAGCCAAGAAGACCTGTGACCCCCTGTACCAGCAGGCTCTGCTTTTTGACGAGGGGCCCCAGGGCAGGGTGCTGCAGGTGAGTATGACAGGATGACTCTCAAAGACTGCAAGTCATAATTTAAAATTTATTTCACTTATGATTTCTCCTGGGCCAGGCACTAATGCCGGATGCATTAGTACACATCACCTATTTATTTTTACAACCAAGCGAGGTATTACTGCCCCCAGTTGATTCATAAGGAGACTGAGGTTTGGGGGATAACTCAAATGCCCCCAGATTGCACCACGGGAAGGTAGGAGCAGGATCCGTTTGGCCGTCACCTCCTCCTGTCAGCTGGTGCTGGTGTTTATTGTGCTTCAGCTTCACCCCAGGCTCTGTGGTAGGTGCTTTCCAAACGTGACCTAACTTTGTCCTTGAGATGACCCTGTGAAGCAGGTATGATTCTCCCCATTTTACAAATGAAGACGCGGTCTCAGAAAGATGGAGTGACTAGCTGGAGGTTTTTGCTAGCAAGTTCAGCCCAGGTTTGGGTGACTCTCACCCCAACTACGTGAGAGTGACAACACACTTCACCACAGGCCTTGGAGGGAGGGCGCGTCATGCTCGTTTCATGGATGAAGTGCCCGAAGTGCATAAGGGGTTACATGGGGCCAGAGCACAGTGGTGGTCGGCCTCCGGGTTCAGTCCTGGGTTCAAGTTCCAGCTTGATCACTTACCAACTGTAGTATGTGGTAAAGATTAAATGAGAGATGCACGTAGAGGGCCTCACACAGCGCCTGGCCCACAGACAGCTACTCACTAAGCCTTAACAGTGGTGGTGGTGGAAGCCGTTGGCCTTGCCTTAGGCCATGGAGGTGGCAGAGGAGAGGCTTTGGCTGGGGATTGTCTGGGCTGTGTGACTTTTTGTCCAGGGCTGTTCTCTGGGCTGAGGTAGTTCCATAGCAGGGGCCCCTGGAGTTGCAAACAGTAGGAACTGAGGGACCCTGGGGATCTGTGGGGGAAAGGGTGGTCTCGGGTGTCTGTGTTTATATATATTGGGATTCTGTCTTGAGAAAAGGGTTCATCGATAAAACAAGAGTTTGAAAATCACAGAGTTATCTATTCCCCTCACTCACTTATATGAGTATGAACACTGAGGTCCAGTGAGGGCCAGGTGCTTGTGGCAGAGCAGGAACAGTGACTCACATCCTGGACTCTGAGTGTGCTCCGTCCTGGGAATAACTGTCATCTGGGATACCGAGAGGCTCTGAAAGTCAGACCCAGGTTCCAATCCAGCTCTGCCACCAAGTCCTGTGTATTTTGGGGTTAGTTAATTATCCTCTCTGAGCAGCAGTTTCTTCTTTGTGGGAATAATAATGCACAGCACCTCTGCCTAGATGGTTGCAACAATTGAGATGATATATTTAAGGCCCATAGGATGGAGCCTGGCACTTCTTAAGAGCTCAATAAGTTATTGCCTGGAATCAATCCAAGTTTGGCTTTCTCTGTCCCATCTGTGCCCTGGCAAAATATGTAGGTCCCTGGGCCCACTGCCCAGCCTGGAGTCGGGGAGGTGGCTCAGCTTCTCTCCTCTTCCCCACTGGCAGGTAATCGTCTGGGGAGACTACGGCCGCATGGACCACAAGTGCTTCATGGGTATGGCCCAGATCATGCTGGATGAGCTGGACCTGAGTGCCGCGGTCACTGGCTGGTATAAACTCTTCCCCACATCCTCTGTGGCAGACTCTACGCTCGGATCCCTCACCAGGCGCCTGTCCCAGTCCTCCCTGGAGAGTGCCACCAGCCCCTCATGCTCCTAAGGACCTCAGGAAGAGGCCGGGATGCAGTGTGGGAAGAGGTGCCTGCTGGCCCGCCACCTCCTCCCCTGTACATAGTCACGTCTTTCTGGCCCCTTCACCCTGCTGCATGCCTGTTGGCTACTGGGCCCGTCCCAGCTGGCAGTGGAGACCGTAGTGTGTGTGTGTGTGTGTGTGTGTGTGTGCGCGCGCGCGCGTGCGCACCCGTGCACATGTGTGTGTGTGTGTATGTGTGTCTGTGTGTGACCATGTTATATCCGTTCATTTGTCTGGGTATAGTCAGTCTTGGTGACTACGTGGGCTGGAATCTATGTCTCTCTGTGTCTTGTTGAAAAGAAACCCAAAGGCGTCTTGTGTGGTTACGACTCCCCCTCAATCCAGGGATGGAAGAGGGGGACGTGGCTGTTGGTCATCCTGCCTGGTCCGGTGTGCAGGGCGGGGCCGGTGTGTCCCTGCCTATGCCTCTTAGTGGTCCCTGCATAATTTTCTGTCTTGTTCTTTGTTCCACCTTTGCCTCTCCAGCACTGCTGCTTTTTTTTGAGGAATGTAGCATCCACTGCAGCTGGCCACACTGAGGCCCCTCTGGGAACCCTGACACCCCTCCTTCTACCAAGCACTCTGGCAGCTTTTCCCACTAAATGCATCTGCGGCATGTAGCATGCTCGTCTAGTGCTTTGGCCAGTGCCCTGGGAGCAAAGATGCCCGGGAAGCTGAGGGATTGGAGATTGCTGGAGCCACCTCCTTCCTACAGGCCAAACACGGGGAGGTCTTAGTTCCCAGGGTTACTGGCCAGATACCTTAGAGGGAATTGCCAGTACCTTCCATAACACTGCTCTTCACCTCCTGTGTCCCTCCAAGCCTCCTCACTTCTGACATGCCAAAGGAGCTCTCCCAGTGGACCCTGGGACGTGTGGACGGTAGGGTCTTGACATCCAGGAGGCTGGCCTCAGAGGGGATGTAATCTGCCACAGCAGACAGTCCCTGGAGGCACCGGTGTCCTCCCCAGGCCCCAAGGGTGGCCCTGTCCCCCGCTGGGCTCATCCAGGTGGTGCCTGGCCTGTGAGGAGGTCCTGAAGGTGGGGCCATTTGTTGAAATAAGGAGGGAGGGTGCTGACTTGCTCTGAGCCGCTGTTGAGAATCCTGACCTTTGGGGATTAGCTGCATGAAGGCGATCGTTTGGGGCTCATTTTTTGCTCATTCTCAGACCAGGGTCCCTGTCTGGGAGCTTAGACTCATGTAGGCTCTAGCCTCTTGGCTCCATGGACAGCCTGGCTCTGGACTCTAGACTGCCACAGTCACCAGCTCTGTACAAGCAATACTCACCTGTCTTAGCCTCCCTGTCCCCTTGCCCTCCACTGCTGCCCCCTGGAGAGTGGCCTGCTTCAGGCACCTACCTGCCTCTGCTTTATTTCCACCCTTGTCTGATTGGAGCTTCCCCAATCTACTCTAACCCTGACTTGATGTGATAGCTGGGCCTCGTGGGTGGGGACCAGCATCCGGACTGGATCTTGTGAGATGTCTGCTGAGAATCCTGAAGTCTGGCTCAGGAATGCCCAGATTAGTCCTTCTCCCTCCTCAAGTCTAGGGTGAAAGGTGAGAGGTTGCCCAGGAGACAGGTATAGCAGTCCTTGGGTCCATGTCTGATGGGGAAGAAAGAGATGGCTGGAGGGGTCAAGGTATGGGGCAGGCTCTCTCTGTCTCTTCCCCTGACATCAACCGCAATGCTGCAGTGACTCGAACCAACCACATACACACCAGGTCGGGGAGTGACCCAGGGGAGCGGTGGAGAGGTCTCCAGGCCTGCGCTCTTGGGCGCCATCTGTAACCAAAGCTGGATGGGCATGGAAGTGGATTCCGAGGGAGGGGTGTAGGTGGAGGCTCTCCAGAGATACGGCCTTTGTTGCCAAAAGGCCTCCTTTTCTGGCGGGATCCACGTTCAGCTAAAGCCAGAGCTCGGTACCCTCCTGCCCAAGAAATGTGGAGAAGATGACAGGAGCCCATCAGTTCTGACCACAGACAACAAGTTGTTAATATGGGCAGTAAAGAGACACACACGGTGAGCTTCTGGGCTCCCGTCTCCTGCTGGAACCTCCAGTCTTGTATCACAGACCAGAACTGTCGTGTGCGTGGAGGAGAGGGAGGAGGCAGCTGGGTCTTGTCTTCTCTTTCTGCAGAAACTCTCTCCCATTGCCAGGACTGAGTAATGCATGCTTTTCTCATCTTTCTAAAATGAAGCAAAGGGCTCTGTACTCTGTGATCCTAGGGTGGGTGGGGAGAGGGAGGGAGGAAACTCACTTGAAGGAAGGTATTTTTATGTCCTGTCTGTGATGTGTTCGCCTCGACAGAGGTCACCCTCAGGATGGTGTGAAAATGCACCTTGGGGTGGTAGGATTATTTGTGGTAGCATAGACATCTGTTGATGTAGCATTGAGTGGTGATCCTCAGACCGCGCAGTCACCCCCAGGGAATAGGGGTGTCACTGAGGGAGATCACTCATTCCTCCAGGGACCCAGAAAGGTCACGAGAGAAAGTAGGGGCTGCCAGCAGAGCGGCTGCTGCTGGGTAGCTGGAGGCCGGTTCCCCTTGCCTCTGCCGGAAGGTAGGTTAGCACAGGGGGAGTTCCAGCCAGAGGCGGGGCCTGACAGGCTGCTAATGGGCTGAGCTGCCTGCAGTCCTCAGCTGCCAACACTGCCCAGGAGTTGGGCCACTCCCCACTTCCACCTCTCTGATGGGAAATAATCTCCTGCCCCCAAGTTAACCTTGGGAATTATTCTTTTTAACCCTTTGCACCAAATAAGTGACTAACCCCTACCGGGATTTTCCCCCATGCGGGTGGAGTCGTGTGAGGCTGCTGCGTGTGATGGTGACCGGCTAGATTTAGGGTTTGTTTCTCAGCTTCCAGGATGTAGGCGCTTGTCTGAGAAGCTGCTCTGGAGCTCGCCTGTCCCAGGAGAGGAAGGAGTTCCAGGGAGACTCCTGGCCTTCCCTGGGCAGGGGCTAGGGTGGGAGTAGCATCTGTCCTTTGAAGAGAGGATGGGGGGCAGGGAGGGGAGGAAGGAACATGATCCCCTAAGAGTACTCCCTAACCTGAGACCACTCAGTGCCAGGTACAGTATCTTGGCTCCAGTATGCGTTCTTACCCCAGGTGGAACCCAGATGACTACAGGCTGGGGCTCTCTGTCATTTCATCTTCTTCTGCTCAGGCAGGATTCGTGGAAGATGTGACAGAGACAGAAATGGCCCTGCAGCGATGCTGGGCTGTGGGCAGGAACCACGGCAAATGATTCAGAGCATCTGTCTTCACATTTCTGCTCTGTTCAATCTGTCCCACTTCCTTCATAGACTCCTTCCCTACAGGGAAGCCTGTGATGGGCCTTTGGTATGAATCAGGCTCAACTAAATGGGCCAAGTCTTGGTTTGACATGGGGGATTGATCCTTCAGGGGAGAACCATCTCCAAAACTACTCCCCATCCAGTCTCTTCCACCACCCAGCTCTCTTAGGAAAGGAGCACTCAGGAGGCTCTTGCTATGCGTTGCCAGGATTGGCTGAGGCACAACCTAGAAGCTCCAGAGAGTGGGTGCCCATGCAGCTCATCACTCCTGGGATCGCTGCCGGTTAGACACAGAGGTCAAGCCAGTTCTCTGTGGGGCATGACACCCACCAGGGCAAGCATACCCGAGCTCTTCTTTACTGCCAGCCTTGAGGAGAGCATAAGCCTCCCCCACCCCTTTTAAAGACAATAGAATCCTCCAAGGGTACTTCTTCGGAAATGAAATGTAGCACAACCTTAGAGTGCGTTACCAGGAGCAGGGCTCTTGCTCCGTGCCCTGCTGCTCCAGAGACCTGCACTCCTTCCCTGGGGCTCTAGAGCTCCTAATACCTCCGATCCCCCATCTTCTTTGGCCCAGAAAGCAGCAGGGGTTCAGTAAGGCTGCTCTTCTGTTTCTCTGATTGCTTCCTGCACTGTGCAAATTCTGCAAGAAATTGCTGCCTTTGCTTGATGTTGTAATGAGGTGTCCTCCACCTGAGTGCAGAGAGATAGTGTGACATTTAGGGCCAGGGAGTTGACCAGCAGTGTTTCTCCAGTGGCTTCAAGGAGATGGAAAAGAAGAGGCCCCCTGTCCTGCCGACCCCTCCCTTTCTCTTCCTCTCCTCAACCTTTTCTTCTCCAACATCCCAACACGTAAAGAGGGTCTTTAAAATGCTGCTTCCTATACTGGAATATCTCTCACTGGATGATCAGGGAGGAGATGGGAATGTGGGCGCGTCGTCTCCTGCCTTCTCCCTCAAGTCTGCTTTCACTCAGGTCAGAAGAGATTGGGGCAAAACAAAAAGATCGTGAATGAAGGGCAGGGAAGCCCCACCTGATCAGGTGAGGCCTAATGGGAGCTGGATTATCTTGGTCTGGCTGGGAAAGGGTTATTTTGAAAGAGTGCCTGAGCATCTCAGAGCAATGTCAGTGATGCCAAAGAGAGCAACTTGGCCTCCTTAGGCACCAACTCTGTTGGCCTGCCTGATGATGGGACCTTGTTCTCTGACAAAGGGCTTAATCTTTCCAGGTAGCAAAGCAACTCCCCCTTCCCTCAACCCTGAGCTTGGGCTTTTGTGGGCCCAGCATGGCTGTGCCTGTGAGGGAAACCACACCGGAGAGAGAAACTTGCATCTCCTTAGGGGCCGAGACTGGCTGGGGGCGAGTGCTCGTTGGAAAGCACGAATGTTTTGGCAAACTTCTAGCACTCTGGTTGGAAAGTTGGCCAGTAAGGACAAGGGCCTTGGGCTTCCCAAGAAGTTCATGCCAATGCCAGGAAGGGTCCCTGGGACTGGATTCCAGAGAGCTTGTCTGACAGAAATGAGCCCTGGGAATTCCAGGGCCAACAGAGCATCTGCGCCATTGGCCAGTGGCCTGAACAGCTGGCTATAGAGCATCAAAGGCTGTTCCATAAAGTTTGCCAGAAGCCGTGACCATGTGCAAGACTCCTCACTTTTCTGGGCCTCAGCTTTCTCATCTGCAAAATCAGAGCACTTGCTGGTTGCTCCATGGTTCCCTTCAGGTTTTAAAAGTCTGACCTGGAGCCGATGAGGGTTGCAAGCCTGGCACATGTGGCACCTGGTTTCACAGGCTGGTTCCTTCCAGCCCCTGGTGCCCAAGCTGGGTTCAGTCCTCACCCGTCTATGCTCAGATGCTACTTCTGACAAGAACTCGGGGAATCCTAACAGACTGATTCCGCCTGTTTGTGGTGTGCTCTCTCTCTTTTATTCTTATGTAATGATGAAAATAATTAAGGGGTGTCTACAATGGACAGTTTTCAAGGTGCTGATGTGATGTCGCAACCTCAGCTGCATCCTGTGAAGGTCAGTATCCCCACCAGCAGATGAGGCTAGGTCGGTCCTCATTTCAGCTTCTAGAATGATATCCGTGGGAGAGCTGAACATCTGAGGATTTGAAAGGAAATGCTCGCTGATGGAAAGAGAGAGAATAAATTTCCCTTCCATGTATTTTGCTTCTTCGACCACTCCTCTCTCCAGAATGTCTTTTACTGAGACAACATCTCAGCAAGCAGAGTGGCTGCTTCCTTAGGAAAAGCTGGCCTGATTTTTCTATCCACTCCTTTAGAATGTAAATTCACAGGAGGCAGGGACCTCTTTTTTAGAATTTCCAAATGCATCCTGCAAAGAAAGAGATAGCTGATAGGGACTGACAAGCACACTGTTTAGATAAGAAGCAATTAGCCTTTTATATCTGTGCTCTATACGTTTTCTATGTGCAGCATCTTTCCAAACTGGTTGTGGCTCCTGGGTGGCAGGTGGATGGCTGGGAAGGACTTGCCGGCTGTTCTGTACAACATTCTTGCCAATTCCCTTGAGGAGAAAATTCTTCACATGGCTTCTGCATGTACAGTATTTGGGCAGCAAAAAATGATTAAAGTCAGTTTGAAAATGGTCTCATGTGTTGCTTTCTGAAGGCGGTTCTTCTAGGAGAGAGAGAAAAAAAGAGGAGGAGGATGCTTTGGTTGAGAGGCACGAGAGAGAGCAATACATCTCAGAAAAAGGCTTGAAAAAAATATGACCTGGGCCTCTGACTCTTGTTTGGGAACTCTGTTGCCATTGTGATGTCCTAAGGCCATGGAATCTGACCGATCCAGGCAACTTCCAGGCTCTGCCTCCCATGGTCTCTGCTTACAGGCCCTCAAAGCTTCTATTCCCACAGAGTCCTCAGGGGATCCCCAGAGCCACATAAATGGAGCAAAGGCTTACAATCCACAGACTATTCCTTTCTTTCTGAGCTCTTGGGTCTAGCAGCTCTGCTCCAGCATATGGCTGGGGCACTCTTGCTTATTTAAGCCACTCTTGCTTATTTAAGCGGTAAATATAGCAAGTAGACCTCCAGTGATGTGGACTACATTAAGCATTGACTCCTGGAGCACTCCTGGCTTCAGGAAGAGACAGAAAGGTATGTTAATATTTAGTCACTTCTGAGCAGTGCCATTGCTCCTAGGACTGGGTCTAGGGGTGTAAAAGATGGATAAAGGAAAAGTAGCGGTCACAGCACTTGCTTGCTAGGGAAAGGCTGGCATTCTCTAACCCAAGAACCTTTTCAGGTGACCTCCACTGCTTTGGCTCTGGCCCTAAGTAGGCACCATCTCTTGAAAGAAAGTTCGCGAGACCAATATATGAGCTCTGATGCTGCCCAAGGGTCTATCTTTTACTTCTTTTCTGCTTATGCTCTCTCCCTGAGACATCCCATACACTCTCATGAGTTTAAGAATTCCTGTGCGTCTAGCCAGCAAAATTATTTCCAAAAATGGACAAACAACAAAAACAGATCTAGAGAGAGAAATTCTAAAGGATGTTCTTCGGACAGAAGGAATGTAGTCCGTACCCCATAGGATTATTGGGGGATTACAATGAGACTATGTTTAAAGTGCTCAGAACGGTGCCTGGCACATAGTAAATGCTTTTGCTGTTATGAAGGAAAATGATCCTAGATGGAAAGGCTGAGATACAAGAAAAAAAAAGTGATCAAATAAATAGGTTTTTAAAATTAGTGAATAGTAACATACCTACATTGTAAAACTTCAATATTTAATTTGTGAAGTTAAAAAATGTTAGCACAAACTAATATCCCTAAGTATCTATTCTAAAATCTACATTAAATACTAAGAAGATAAAATTTAGTAGACGCAAAAATCCTAAATACCAACTATGAAATCCAACAGTGTATTAAAAAATAATAAATGGTAATCAAGTGATATTTTTCTCAGGAATGCAAGGATGGTTCATTATTATCAGAAAAATTCATCACTGTAATTCACCACAGTAATAGGCTAAGGGAGAAAAATCATAATTATTCTAATGTAGAAAAAGCATTTTATAAGGTGTAGTCCTATTCATAATAAAAACTTTAAGTAAAGTCAAGGTAACTATTAATTTGATAAAGTCATATATCAAAAAACCTACAGCAAATATTATGTTAATGGAACACTTTAGATACACTCTCTTTAAGATTAAGATCAACACAAGGAGGTCCACTATCATTGCTACCATTTAACATAGTTGTAGGAATCCTGTACAGTGCCATAAAGGGAAAAAGAAGTGCGACTATTGAAAGAGAAGAGATAAAGCTATCATTTATAGATAATTTGATCACTAATTTTTAAAAAACAATAAATTATTAGAACTAATAAGAGCATTCCACAAGGTTGCTGGATACAAGATCACCTTACAAAAATCAATTGTATTTTTTTTATAACAGCTGGAATCAATAAACAATAAGCAGCTACTATCCACAATAGTGATTTATGTTATTAAGTAGGGATTATTTAAGAACACATAAGGTGTCTATGGAGAGAATGTTCACATTAATAACAGTTGGTGATCTGAATAAAGGAAGAGACATTTTCTATTCTCGAATGAGACCACTTAATGTAAAGATATTAACTCTCCCCAAACTAATCTATAAACTCGATGTAACATAAATAAAATTTTCAGTTGGTATGTTAAGAACTACTTACTCTACTAAACTTACTCTACAACTTATATTCAATAATATAAGTCCATGAATGGTTAAATCAACTTCTGTTTAAAGAAAAAAAGAGCAGACTCAAACATTGACACATATATAGCTGAGAATTTAATATATGACAAAGAGGGCACCTTAAAACAATAAGGGAAAAGAACTGTTTAAAATATGTATTAGGAAAACAGGATCACTACCTGGACAAAAAAAAATCCCTACCTGAACCAAGATATAAAGTAAGTCCTAGCTGGTTTAATAGACCCAATATTGAAAGGTAACATGTAAAATTAATAAAAGAAAATGTAAGAAATATTTTTGTGAACTAAGTTCAAGGAAGAACTTTTAAAATTTCAGAAGCACAAATCATACATTAAAAAACTATGATGTGATTACATTAAAAATAAGGATTTCTATTTAATGGATGACATCATGGACAAAAGTTAACAAACATTACAGAATAGTAATTTGCAATGTCAAAAAATGGCATTAATACCTAGAATATACAAGGAAGTCTTGCAAATCAGCAATAAAAAGACAACAACTTCAATGGAAAAATGGTCAAAGGAAATGAACAAGCAAACTCCAAAAGCTAATAAGCATATGAAAGTAACCTCAGAATTACTATAATCAGAAATGCAAATTAAAACAATAATGAGATATCACTTTATACCTATAATAGACTTGCGAAAATTAGAAAACTGGATAATGCTAAATAATGACGGGGACATGGAGATATAGTTGGTGAAGCCAGTACAGAGATCAACTTGACATTATCTGGTCCAATTCTATGCAGACCCTGTGCACTGTTGGTGGGACTGTAAATTGGTGCAGCTGCTATGGAAAACAGTATGGAGACTCTTCAAAAAATTAAAACTAGAACTACCATATGACCCAGCAATTCCACCTCTGGGTATTTATCCAAGGAAAATAAAAACACTAATTCAAAAATTCAATAATGTTCATTGCAGCATTATTTATAATAGCCAAGATGTGGAAGTGAGCTAAGTGTTCATTGACGGATGAAGAGATAAAGAGGTGATATATGTATTATAAGATCTCTATAGAGAGAATCTTCACATCAATAACAGAGTTGGTGATCTGAATAAATGAAGAGACATTCCCTGTTTTTGGATGAGACAGTTTAATATAAAAAAAAATGAAAACTTGCCATTTGTGACAACACAGATGACATTTGAGGACATTATGCTAAGTGAAATAAGTCAGAAAGACAAATACCATATGATCTTACTTATATATAGAATCTAAAAACAAAACAAACAAAACAAACGAAGCCCAAAAGCCAAGTCTTAGATACAGAAAACAACAGATTGGTGGTTGCCAGAAGAGTGGGCGAAATGGGCGAAAGGGGCCAAAATTTCCAGTTACAAAATAGTCACAGGGAAATAACGTGCAGCATGGAGACTATCGTTAATAATGCTACATTGCATATTTGAAAGTTGCTAAGAGTAAATCTTAAAAGTCTTCGTTGCAAGAAAAAAAATTTTTTTCTAACTATATATGGTGATAGATGGTAACTAGACTTATTGTGGTGATCATTTCACAGTGTATACAAATATTGAATCAAATATTGTACACCTGCAACTAATATAATGTTATATGTCAATTATACCTCAATAAATAGCACTAACTTTAGAATAAAGAGATAAATTAGATTTTATCAAACTTAAAATTTCTTCTCTTTGAAAGACAGCATTACGACTCATAATAAAATGGTAACTTAATAAATAAGACAACCCAAGTGGAAATGGGCACAAGATTTGAACAGACATGTCACAAAAGGAGATACACAAGTTGCCAATAAGGGATACTCATCACCCATGTTCATCAGGGACCCGCTTACCCACTAGAATTAAAGACTGGCAATATCAAGAGCTGGTGGTGATAGGGAGCAGAATTTTTGATGAAAATATAAAATAGTAAACAGTGGCAATTTCTTATAAATTTCTTACACACTGACCACATGACATAGCAATTTCACTCCTAGGTGTTTATCAGGAAAAATAAAAACATATGTCCAGCTAAAGACAGAGTGCCGGGAGCCTGCTCACCAACAGAGTCTGTGCAAGCCTGAGAGGTGGGCAGAGTCCACAATGAGAGTGAGGTGGGCACTGGGCTAGGCTGTGATCTCACAGGCATCGTGCGCTCCAGATGCACAGTGAGGGCAGAATACTAGTGGATGTCCACATGCCTGTGCCTTTGAAGGCAGTGCTACCTGAAGAAGAGAAGCAAAACATAAGTACCCTGGTTCCGGAAAAGAAGTTTCTTCACCTACAGTGTCCCTCCAGCGCCATCTACTGACAAAGCTCAATACTGTTCTCTCTGCAAAGTAGAAATGCTTAAAGGGGCTATCGCACTAAACACAGAGTAGGTGATGAAAGATAATAAATTTAGAGTTTGAGAGGCAGTAAGTTGAGAATTGTCGCATCTATCAATGAGCACGATGGAAAAAATGATTTGTGGTATATATGTATAATGGGATACCACTCAGAAGTAAATAGAATGAACGATGAATATATGCAACATAGATTGCAAAAACAGCATACTGAATGAAAGAAACCAGACACAAAAAGGTAAGTACTGTTGTATGAAATTCTAGGACATACAAAACTAATTTATAGGGACAAAATGTCAATGAGTTTTGCCCAGGGATTTGGGGTAAGTGGTATTGACTGCAAAGGAACACAAAGGAATTTGGAGATCATGATGGAAATATTACATACCTGGTTTGTTGTAACGGTTACATGTATATGTACATTTATCAAAATTCATCAAACTGTACCCCTAAAATGGAGGCATTTTATTTTATGTAAATTATACCTCAAATTATACCTCAGTAATATCTATGTTTAAAATAGCATCTGTAAATCAGATTCCTATGATCTAGAATACCCTTCCAAACCCTGGTCCCTTGTAAATTCCAGGGCAAAGGCCATTTGAGAGGGTCACAGTTTTGATAGGAACACTGGAAACCTGTCTTCCTGAAGAATGTGGATTCTCTGAGCTGGAAAGCCTCGGTGGTCATAGACAATTATTTTGGATTATTCTTGGGATACAGATGAGATGGTACACCTGGAAGAAAGTTACTTGGGAAACTCAAGTCATGATGTCTCAGAGGGTAGACCCCTGCATTTTTCTCTAGCTCAGCTATCGCTAATCCTGCATCTTCCATGGTTTTGCCAAAGGCCCAAGTGGTGCAAAGGGACAATTACAAAGGCAAATCTCCTTCGAGAGAAAGGCTAACCAACCAGGCAGGACTAAGGGATGCAGGAGGATCAACCTGCTTAAGGAAAAAAAACTTGCTGAAGATCCTAACGGCTTTTGAAATTGTGAGGCAATATGGATTGTAAGTAAGATTTGTGATTTGTAATTCTAATAATTGCAAGAACAAGTTGTAAAAAAGTTGCAGAAGTAGACTGGCTGGCAGCTCCTTTATAAATAAAGTTTAACAATGAGCATTAACCAATTAATTAGCTAATATTTGCTGGTGCTGGTGATTGAGACGAGAGTCTAAAGTCTTGATTCGTATGTGTTGTACTTGTCTCAAAGCTCCAGAGATTTATAAAGAACATCTACTGAGATCCAGGAATATTTAAAAAATTTAAGCTGGTTATAAAAGTCTTGACCTCGACAAAACTAAAAGATATCTTATAGGTTTGATAAAATTATTACCTTTCCTAGGTCTTGGGTGTATCAATGGCCCAGAGGGAGCTTACTGAACTTGACTTATGAATATATATAATGAAAAACTCATCCCAACAAGAACACTTGCACATGAATGATGGAAGATTCAACTGAAGCACCTTTTAATTCAGCGCTCCCGGTGCTGGGCACCTATCCCAGAGAACTACCACATGGTATCAAAAGAGGGAGTGTATGCGAATGGTCAGTTCAGAATTGTCCGCCGTGGTAGAGAGTTAGAGTAAATCTAGGTGTCCATGTGTCACTGGAAAAATGGATGAGGATCATATGGAGGAGACACTGAGCAGGGTACAGTGAGTAGTTAGAAACAGATGACACACATACACATAGATAAATCTTAGAAATAGAATGCTGAATGAAAAAGTAGTAAACAAAATGAAATCTAGCATATAATATGTCTGAAAAATTTTTTAAAAAGCCACAGGCCCATGACAAAGCATGATATGAACAAAGGAGAAATATTAACTTAGTCCTCTGCTCCTGAGGTTAAAAAAAAAAAGTTTCCCCATTCCAAGATAAATGTATCCTATGTCCAAATGGACCGCAACTGGATATGATATAGAAGCAAACTGAGAGATTCCAAGTGTTTTGTACTGTATAAAAGGGCTGGGAAAACAGAACGTCTCAGGAGTATTTCAATCACATCATCAGGCCAAAGATGCCTCGTACTTCTGTGCTGATACTTGCACAGAGTTATGGTGACCAGGAACGTTGGTGCCGGGTAGTGTGCACCAGTGTCCATGACTTAAATATTGAGACAAATAGAGATAATCAGAATTCAATTTTTCCTACACTTTACTCCTTGTGGAGTCTCTTATATAAAAGTAAGCTCTCTATCTATATTTGCCATAAAGATTGGGAATAGAGGCATATGCTAAATTCAGGTGCAAGATAACCAAGACACGGGGTAGGGGTGGCTGAGAACTCTGTCTTGGAAAAGAAGCCCTTACCTGAGGGAGGTGCCCCCTCCAGGTCGTATGACTGTTGGTCATCATCCAGTGTCCCCCATGTCCACCAAGTCACCAGGATCTTGAGTACCACATTCTCAGGAGTTCTGGGATAGGCCGGGTGTCCCACTGGTAGAGACACAAGTTTCCCACAATGGAATGTAGTAATCATCATGCTTAGTGAGGGCTGGTTGGGGCAGATGTCCTAGCAGGAGCAGGGCAGGCTTATCTGTGCCCAAGGCCCCGGCAGGTGGGGGAAGAAGTAGGGTGAGAAGGAGAATCAGGGGTAAAGGGAGGGGTGTGGGAGAAGAGGGGAGCAAGCCGGAAGGGGCGGCGAATGGAAGGGAGAGGGAGAGGAGGAAGGCAGGTAGGAGGAGGAGCAGGGGGACAGGCAAGGGTCGAGGTGACCCAGGTAGGAAGGTGGGAAGGGGTGAAACTGGTAAGAGGGGGGAGACGATCTGGGCATGAGGTAGGAGGAGGACCAGGTTGGTCTGAGTAGCCAGTGACTGAGGCCGGCACAGGGCGAAGAGACATGGAAGTAATAGGGACAAGAGGCAGGACAGGGGAAAGGGAGGGAGCTGGAAGCTGAGCCGGGCCACCAGGAGAAGTACGATGAAGAGGAGACTGAGCAGGAATGAGACAGGGCAGCTTCTTCTGCATGGCTGTCAGCTGAGGGTCTGTGTGATGGGTTCAGTGTTCTGCATTCTTTCTTTGCTTGATTCCATTATGACTCAGATTCCATTAAAAGAGAGCCCAAAATTCTACAGCATTTTGACTTGGAAGATACCTGCAAAATCCCTCTGATCATTAAGGCTCACCCTAGATATAGGCAATGGAAGCGACTGTTCTGTATCATTCTGTAAGGAGCCTCGAAAGGTACCTTCTACTCCTCTCTAGCCATTACCAAAAGCTGCAATAAGTCCCTAATCCCCCCACCATGAAAAAGCCCACTGCATATGCCCAGGAGAGACACTGAACTGAACATGAAGGAAACACCAGTGCTGACCTGGTCGCCAAGCAATAATTGCACTCAGATTCAGGCCTGGGGTATGAGACATGGGGGAGAAGGTCTCGCAGCAGAAGGAGGGGTCAAAGAGAGTTTAGAGCCTCCCCCGAGTCATTGCATTAGACGCTCCCACAACTTTCTCACTGTCTCATTAGAAGTTCACAGGGCAGGGATGTTACCTTCATTTTAAGGAAAGAGAAACTATGCCCAGATAGGGGTAGACACTTGCCCAGGGCCACACGGCCTGGGAATAATATACCAGGACCAGGATAGAGACATGGATATAATGACAGAAGCCACAACCGCCCCTTCAACCTCGAGTATTCTCTGAGTCTATATGAATCTCATCCCCAACGTACCCATCCTGGTCCCATGTCTCTTTGCCACCCATCTTCAGCACCTGCCCTGAGGCCCTTCAAACAGTGGAGCCTGTAGGTAGAGAGGCATAATTGTCAGAATGGGCAGGTTATGCTTGCATAGCAAACCCTGAAATCTCAGCAGCTCAATATAACAAAGTCTTACTTATCATTCATGTCCTATTTCAATGAGAGTCAGGCCACTGTCTTGGGCTTTTGTCCTCCAAGTAGTAATGTAGGGACATCTTATCCCTATCTCCTGAGGGGCTCACAGCTTCCAAGGTCACTGAGAAAGGGAAAGTGGGAACTGAAGAGCATCCAGGGTGTTAGTTCTATATGATTATGCTAAATGTTCCAAAATCTTTTAATCAGCAGGAATTTGAACTTACCAATAAATTTTACTCATTTTTTGTTTATTATTGTTTTTGGTATTTGGCTTCTTTCTCCAGATTTTCTTTTTTATCCCCTAGAAATTTATTAAGGGAGGGTCTGTGGGTAAAAATGTATATTTTTGTCTTCACACTAGAATGAAAGTTTGGTGGAGTTTAGAGCTTCAGGATCAACATTATTTTCTCTCAGAAATTGGAAGCTATTGCTTCACTGTAGTTTTGCAATTATTGCTGCAGATGCAAAGTCTGAAGTCAACATGATGTATATTCCATTGATAGGGAATCTGTTTTTTGTTTTTTGTTTTTTGTGGTTTTTTTTTTGTGAATGCTTTTAGTATTTTTTTTCTTAATCCTTGGTTTCTGGAATTTCACAATATTCCTTTTTCGTTCATTCTGTTATTTATTATTCATTTCTATATTGTTGGACATTTGGAATGTTTCCAAATTTTTTTATTATGAGTATTTTTATTTTAGCGTACCCATAATATGTTTTATAGAAAATTTTTTCTACGTAGTCAAGGAATATTTTTAAAACACTATTTGGTGCCAGGCACTGTTCTGTGCGTAGGTGATACAGCATAAACAAAACAGACAAAATCCCTTACCATTGTGGAACTGGCATTCTAGTGGCTTTTACTTAGTCCTTACTACATGTCAGGCACTTTACTAATTCATTTAATTCTCATATCAACCTCAAAGAGGTAGGCACTATTATTATTTTCATTTTACCAATGCAGAAGAGTAGCCGCGGAGAGGTTAAGCGTCCCCACCCCCACCCCCACCCCCACCCCGAAGGCCACACAATCAGTAAGAGGCAGAGCCTGGGTTTGAACTCAGGCTATCCAACTCCAGAGCATTCAGGAGACTGCTGGACAACCCACCGCGGTCCGCGCTCCCACGGAGGAGCTTTGGTTTCTCTTGCAGGGGATCAAAGGGCAGATCCTCACTGCGTTGTCTGAGGGTGCACTAGGTAAGCTCTACCTGGATGGATCAGTGGGTACAGCGGCTGTAATGTAGACCTGCTGCAAGTAAAAACTACATGAGACTGAAGGGAATGCAAATAGAGCAGTCCTCCAAACCTGTGAGAACGAGAACCGAGAACCGTATAGACACCGTGTAGGGCGGTCACAACCTGTTAGGAACCTGTCACTAATCATCAGTGCAACACTGAATATGAGGGGGAAAAGGAGGACGGAAGGAGAGTGCAGGCTGACAAAGATCAGGCGTTAGCCTTGCTATTTGCTGCCTTTGAGAAATACCAGTATTATGACGTAAAGGACTTGGTTGGCATCACTATGCAACCTGTTGTGTACCTGAAGGGAATCTTACAGGAAACAGGTGTTCAAAGTGTAAAAGGGCCCCCCAAAAACACATGGGGCTGAAGGCAGAGTACCAGCATTATTGGGTCACAGCCAAGAGTGAGGGAGACGGCCTTTTGTCATGATGGAGGAGACGATATGGGCGTGACAATCTTGCAGCACAAAAACGGATCCGAGACTGGGTTATCAGTAGTGAGGGGAAGGGGAACTAAATATCTTTTTTGTTTGTTTGTTTTTAAATATTCACTTTTAGATCGTAAAACAAGAAAATAAAAAATAAATGAAATGAGAAAATATTTTCTGAGGACTGCCTGGCTTTGCTGCACCCTCGAAGAGCTCAGCTAATCTAAGTCCAAAGTGGCACAGCCAGGAACAAAGGAAAGTGTCCCCAAGAACTCTGGTTTGGGGCGGGCTGTGAGTGGGGGTGTAGTGGTTATGTGTGTGGAGGGGAACAAAGTTCTACATTCTAGAATTACTGAAGAACAAAGCTGTTTTTGAAATGCTTAAAACATAATCTTTTCATATACAGACACATTGATGACAAAAATATTAAGAGAAGGAGAGTGTGATCGTTAAAACTTGCCAGCTGGCAGGCGAGGGAGGATGGTGTCTGATTGATCAACTGGGAACAGGCTATATTAAGAATCCTTTTTTCCCTTCAAGTAAGTTATGTGAATTGTATCTTAAATTTGGATCCCTAATTGTTGCCTAAAATATCTTTACGAGATTCCACTCTGGCAGCCAGCATGGAAATGAAAGTTTACAATAATAATAGCAACAACAGTAATAGTGGCCAACATTTACGGGTGCCGTAAGCTAGATGCTGTGGTTAGGACTTGACATCATTTATTAGACATTTTCTTTTCACTCTCAGCAACCCCACATGGGAGATGTGGACTCTCTTCTGCTCTCCTACTCCATCCTTCAAAGGCTGCTGAGGGATGCGGGGTTGAGGAAGGGTTTGCCTTTTTTTTGGGGGGGGGGCTCTTGTTTTAAAAAAATATCTGCTCGCTGTTAGGCAGAGAATGATACTAGGAAGAGGGGAAGTCAAAGAAGTTCTTGAAGGTAAACTGAGTGGGCTCTTGAGAACAGGTCAGGTGGAGGAGTTGGCAAAGATATTTTTAACAGGCAGAGGAAAGAAAAATATTAGTACAAATGCAGGCACATTGGTAGACTTGGTAGCAAGAAGAGGATTCCTTTTCTGGGTGCCTTATTCTTTCAATAAAACATGAGGCAAAATCATCACATGAGAGCTGGGTGAGCTGCAGCTGGTTTACGGAAAGTTATAACAGCCACACTTAATTGAGCAGTTACTAGACTCTAGTTACTGTCTAAGAGCTTTGTTGGTGTCAACTCATTTAATCCTCATAACGACCCTGTGAAGTAATAAGCATTTTGAGCCCATTCTTCAGGTAAGGAAATGAGGCACAGAGAAGTTAGCTAACTTGCCTGAGTTACCCAACTGCTAAGTGGGCAGAGAGAGGGTTTGATCCCAGGCTCTGCAATGTCAGACACCATTGCCCTGACTTTCCTGTTGTCTTGGAAAGCAGGCAGCATGCAAATTAGTGAACAGCAGTGGTACTCAGTACTGAGTACTCGTTAAAGCGAAACAAGTTGTTCGAAATGAAGTTTTGACTTAGCAATGAGATACAATAGCTGTGAAACAAGATGCAACAGATGTAAAATGCCAGAGTGAGAGGCCAAATGACCCTTCGAGGAGCTACAAGATAAATGGTTTAAGAACCTCTTCCAGAACTCCTTGAATCCTCCGCCAAACCAAGGAGCTCAAGAGTAAGAGGAAGAGACTAGTGAAGGGACTTCTTTGGAGACATGTCGCTGATGCCAGGCTGAGATTCCTCCTTTTACAAAGCTCCCACCAGGACAGCTTTGAGTTGCATTCCCTGAGCTGGGAGCAAAGAGGCTTGGATAAGCCTGGGAAAGTTACAGCAGGCTGCGGACGTGGACGTCTGCAGGGCCACAGGAGGGCTGTTGGACTGCGTTGGTCAGGGTATTTTGCTATACTGGGACAGGTCTCATTCCTGGAATATGCCATGGCAAGAGGATACAAATGTTTCCTGTGGGCGAGAAGCTCAAGAGGGAACTGGCCTGGTGTTATCTTGGGTCCTGTACAACTAGGCTATCTGGAAGGGTGAGGAGACTGTGGTGAGCAGAGACTGAGAAGTGGTACTTGAAGCCAGGGCTGAGGAAGGAATAATAAGCAGCCATCTAGAATAGAGATGCATTCATCTGAGGTAAGCTTACTGAGAGAGAGATGTCAGAGAGGGAAAACCTCTGAATAACCATCAAAGCACCCATGAGAGCACTGACTTTATTCATCTACTTGACCCAACAAGAGTGCCAGCTTGCACCAGAGGCCTTGAAACCAGATTTCAGGAATACCAGTTCACATACTACTTTATTTTCTCCCCTCTCCTTACACTTTGGCAGGTCCCAAACCATGTGATAGGGGACAAAACGAGGAAGAAAGGAGAGCAGAGTGAGGAAGCCCTTGCCCCATGGCAAGCTTCCTGCCTGAAGCCGTTTCCACCTGTGAAAGGTGGGAAGACTCAACACTGAGTCATGTCTGGTCCTAAAGTGACTATAGGACTGTTTATTTCCTAAGAGAAGAAAAGTTATGGGTAGCTGGAGTCTCTTCCAAAGAAGGAGTTTACTCCACTAAATAAATATTAAAGGGCTGATAAGAGACAAAAATAAAGTTTGATTACATCTTGAGTGATGCTGATTGAACACAACTACCAACGGTCAAGGGGTTAAAGTGAAGGCAGTCAGGGTTGTGTGGCCCTTCTCCAGCAGTGGTCGGCTGCTTGAGTACAGCCCAGAAAAGTCAGAGCTGGGTTTATCAAGGGTTTGCGGGGGAGGGGAGAGTTCTAGATTAGTGTGATGGATGGAGAGCGGGGAGAGTATTGAAGCTGTTTACATAGATCTATAATGAGGAACCGTGGAGTCTATGCTGGGACAGGTGGACAGTGGAGACAGGCGAGCAGGGATAGAGTGGAAAGTAGTGGGGGTGTCAGGTCCTGGGAGGTCCGAATGAGGTTGAAGAATTATTGGAGTGTGGGTACCAGAGAACCCAAACTGGAAAGGCAGAGGGTGGTGGTCATTGACGTTAAGTAGCTTCTGTAAAGACATACAGCCACCAAGAGAGGAAAACATTCTCTCTTAGAAACTATGGAGTCAGCTTGAACTAATATTATATTTTCTACCACCAATATTTCCTTTGTTTTCTATCATTTTCTAGGGAAATAGCTCTTAGACCCTCCCACACTCTCCCTTCCCTTTGTACACTGCTGAGCTAGGTCTCTATCACTCCGTGACTGAAATACTAAGTTTCTTAATAGCATTGACTGCTGTCACTCAGTTTCTAAATAATCTTGATGTCTCTGTCAAATTTTCTGCTTGAAATACCCAATATTCTTTATTCCATACCTGGTGTATGACCTTGAGTCTTTAAGTCACTGCTTTAAGTCCTAGACCTCTACATAATTTTCTAGGCCATCCATACTTTATCCTGCTATTAATAAGCACTGTCCATGAAATCTGAGTTCCAATTATTTATAAAAGATGAATAAAAGGAATCGTGCTCTAAGTGATCTCATCGATTTCCTCAAAAATAACACTATTTGTTGAAATTCCAGAATGTTCCAAGTGACATATATAGTGCTGGCCAACCTTGGCTAGCTCACGGAGACGCTACGCATTTTCAGTCCACATTGGAGGGGCACGTGATGGGGAATGAGCACACTCGCCTTTACACATCGGATTGCTTGGCACAGGACCGGCACTCACTGAACGTTTTTTAAACGAATGTTAAATGAATAAATGGCTAATGCAGGAACATTTACTAAATATATCCATCCAATTAGACAGTCAAGGACAATTCATGGTTGAATTTGAGTCAATTTAATGGGTAAGTGAAGCGCTGGAAAATTTAAAAGCAAGTGGGTAAAGTGGCTCCAAGGACTTTCTGGCTGGAAGGGTAACAATATTTGGAATGAAATGAATATCAGGATTTTATAAATTCATTTTGAAGGTTGCAATTCATTTAACTAGAACAATATGACTAAATTAAGCAAAGCTTGGCTCCGTGTCCCAGATATAGAAAGGTGCTAAAAATTATATTCAGAACTGATGGAGAGAGAGATTGAAAGGCTGGGAGAGAGGGCCAGCTAACTGATACTACTAAGGCTACCTTCTGTGTACTATTTTCCTCTACTTATACCATTGAAAAAAAGAACTTATTCAATGCTCATTTATTATTTCCTCCACAGAGAGTCTTTGACATAAGTCATGGTTGTCCTTAATGTTTGACAGAAAGAATTGCAATCAGAATTCTGGATGGCGAAGGCACCAAACACAAGAAGCTCCTCAACGATTACCAGGAGGCACACCCTTTGGGATAATTTAGAAGGAGGACAGCCCTGGTCTGAGAGATGTCACTCATTTCCTGTTCTGAAGATCAGTATGCAGGCAAAGGGCAGAGGAGAAATAGATCAAAAGTAAAAATGACAGTCTTAGCCACTTGAGGGAAACAAGTGACTAAGGGACAGTGGGAGAGGAGAGAAGTAACTCCTTCAATGAAACTCAATAGCCATCCCAGGGCTTAGGCATTAATTTGACAAGATTTAACCCAAATCAAGTTTTCAAATATAACCATTTCTGACTTAAGAGGAAATTTTAAGTTGGAAGAAAGGCTTGATAAAGAAATTGCCCGAGCTGCTTATGGACGAATCTGAAAGTGTGCTTTAGGGTTCCAGATGGCCCGGGTTAGCTGGGAGAGCCAGAGGAAGATAAAGGGAATGGTATGGCCTCCTCCTTCATAACCGACCCCTGGGGACTGACCAAATTAGTTGCCTGATGATAGATTATTAAAATAAAGGCTTATTTGTTGGGGTGCAATGGCCCCTACAAAATAATGATTCCCCCTTCCCCCCCAAAAATTCCACTTTTAGTCCCAGACAAGTGGCTGGCAAAGCCCTTGGTGAAGAGGTTTCTCCTGACCATGGCTTGTCACCCTTAGTTGTTCGCTAGTTTCAGGGAAGCCTAGGTGTTAAATGTTTTAAAGTGCCATCAAAAAAAGGATGGGCACCACAATAGCCCTGCCCTTGACAACTGCTCACTCAACCCTTTTGGTCTCTTTGCCCCTTCTCGGCCTGTTTTCAGAAGCAGACGCCTGCTCCTTATTGAAATCTATTGAATGTCTTTGAAACCTTAAATTTTCTATGGAGAAGCTGGGAGTGAGTGCTCGGATCCTATTGGTTCACTCATTCCTGTGGCACCATGTCAAAAAGCAGGGGCTTATTTATCACAGTACTGACTCCTTCTTACTTGTAGAGCAATATGTTCCAGTCCCAGAAACATTTTTCTGGGAGGAACTGCTGATAAGTGCACAATTATTTTTACATTCTTTAAAGAGTACTTGTGGAACATATTCATTAGCCCTAAGGCAGGATGATCAGAGGTTGCTTTGACAACTCCACTTGTCATTGCCTGACCATTCTCATAAGCAGAAGCCCTCTTCTTGTCTGGTCCCTTTACTTCCCTTAATTGCTACCCCAGGAAACTCTGTAAGCATCAGAACCTTAACAGGATGTTCCAGGTCCCATCTCGATTCTGAATTAGCCAGCCTCTAGGAAGCCAGGTTCTATTTTAAAAAGATGTACAAAGCAGCAGTTCTCCAAACTGGAACTTAGATGCTTAGTCAGTCCTTCTCACAGAAATGCTGAATCACAGTCTCCTAGGGTGGGACCCAAGATAACTCTATTTTTAACAAGCTGTAGAGTTGATTGTGATGCCCAGCCACATCTGGGAACCAGTGATACAGACTGAGATTAGGGTATCAGTTGCATGTTTTTGCCATTCCATATGACCATTTGCAGTAAATAAGCTAGAGACAGCGAAGATTATTTCTGTAACAGATTGAATTTATGCTGATGTTTCTGATGTAATCAGTGTCGCACTAAGGATGATTTAAACATTATCCTTATATAGGAATTTCTCAATCTGTTTTTTTCATATATAACAGATCCATATCAGATGCCCTTTCTCAAGTTGAATATTCCCATGCCAAACCAGTTTAATGTTTGTTTAAAGCTTTAGAAATAACATCATTTGAAAGCCCAGTTATGGTTGTTTGTCCTCACTAGTTTTTAGCTGTGATCATCACCCATTTCATATCATGGGTCATATCAGATCGCATTTGTTAATGTTTTCTTGGGCCAGTTGATGTGCATTTTCAAGTCTCCTGAACTTTACTTCCTATTTCAATTTATTGGCTAAAATTCAGTGGACTCAGCACACTAGCAAAAATGCCACCTAAGATTTTTTCTTTTTCTTAACCTTATGCAAGCATTCCATAGAGCAGTTAATTCTCCAACTTTAGCATACACAATAATCACCTACAGGAAAAGGAGTAGCTTTTACAAATGCAAATCTTTGGTCCTCACACCTACAGACTGATTAAGTAGACATGGCACAAGGTCCAGGAATCTGCATTTTTACAAGCCCTCCTCCCCCAATTAATTATGTACACTGAAGTTTCTGTGCACTAAATACTAAAGTATTATTTACATTCTAGGACTCACCTTGAGTAATTCCGATATAAGTAGTCTGCAAACCACACTTTGAGAAACAAGAATACATATGTAAGAGATGTTAAATTAGAAACTCTCACACCTCTCAAAACAAGATTTTACACAATGCATAAAACACCGTTACACAGGAAAAGTGGCATTATGGACCTACGTCCATGATCCCTGACGTTCTTGGCAGAACCATGTACCATTGGACAAGTCATGGTATGAATCCAACTCTTCATGAGGCTTTTTAGTCTCATAATGGGTCCAAGATGTCCCATGGTGATCATTCTTTTCGACTCCTTTTATTGCTTCTTCACAAACAGAACCTTAAGGTAACTCCTACATCTTGTAACATTAAAACACTTGACAAATAATATTTTCATTTAAATTTCATTTAGGCTATTGGTTTGGTTTATTTCTTATGTGTAATTTTGTTGTGGGTTTTAAGGTTTTGGGTAAACTTTTTTCCACTATATTTAATTGTCATATTTATAGTAGGTATCTTTTCTGCATGTCTGTAACTTACAGTTTTGATATCCTTATTATTGCATTGATTATATAGGATTCTCTTCTGTGTAGTTTCTCCTAGAGGTGAACATTTCCTTTCTAACCTAAAGTCTATATCACACTCATTAATAGCAATTTTCCCTTGTGTGAATTCTCTGATGAATGTGAAATTTTGAAGCCTCACAGGAGCCCTCATTGCACTAATTTCATTCATAAGGTCTCTCTCCCTTGTGGACTCTCAGGAATGCCAACCTTTGCATTCTAAGAAAAATTCTTACTAAACTTATCGCATTGATATGCCTTCTCTCCTGAATGGAGGATATCATGGAAAAGAGTGGCCTGGCCAGTGAAACCCTTACTATGCTTTCTCTCCTAAGTGGAATTTGATGAACTCAAAGATCTGCAGCTCTACAATAACCCTTGCCATCTTTACCTTATTGATAGGGTTTCTCTTTTATATGGATACTTTCATGATCGCAAATATTTTTTTTAATGAATTAACTAATTAATTAATTAATTAATTAATTTTTAGGTGAAGCGACCCTTAGTTGACATCACAGATTGCAAGGACCTTGTCAGCTTACAATCCCTTATTTTTTAATTTTTTACTCCTATAACACCTGGTCTTCCTAGGTGGTCTCCCATCCAAGTACTAACCAGGCCCAACTCTGCTTAGCTTCCAAGATCAGATAGGATCAGGCTTGTTCAGGATAGCATGGCCATAGACTGATTGCAAATATTTTTGAACTGGCTGATACCTATAGCCCATTCATCACATTTGTAAGGCCCTTCTACTGCGTGAACTCCAAGATGAATTCTGTGGAAGCTCTTAAGACATTCTTCACATATACAACATCTACCCTGTGTGGGTTGTCTGATGAACTCAAAGACCCATACGCAGGCTGAAGGCTTTACGATGCTCACACCTGTGAGGCATAGAGATATATTGATGAAGGTTCAGAATGGGGGGAAAAGATGTATTTGTTTGCTGTCTAGTCGGTGTATACAAAGATTCTTTTTTGTATCTAGGCACCACCTCTTCCTCTTCACATTTGGAAACCATCTCTTTGTGCTTTTTATTGTCAAATGCACTGTTTCTGGCTAATCTGTACTCAGATCCTCTCCTTAGCACCTAACCCTGGCAACCACTGATCTGTTCTCTTTCTGTATTTTTGTCCTTTCCTATGTCATATAAATTGAATTGAACAATATGTAACTTTTGGAGACTGAGAACAATGCGTTCGAGATTCATCCATGTTGTTGCATGCATCAACTGTTCATCGCTTTTATTGCTGGGTAGTATTCCATTTACCCACTATTTGGGTTGATTTCAGATTTGGGTGATTACGAATAATGCTGCTATAAACATTTTCGTACAGGTTTTCGTGTGATTGTAACTGTCTAGAAGAGGAATTGATGAGTCATATGGTATATGTTTAAACTTTTAAGAAACTGCCAAACTGTTTTTCAGAGTGGCTGTAACATTTTCCATTCCCACCAGCAACGTATGAGTTTCTGTTGCTTCGCACACTTGCCATCACTTGGTATTGTCAGTACTTAAAATTTTTGACTCATCTAAAAAGGGCATGTGGTAGGTAAGAAACTTCTGACATGGCCTCCCATGATATTCATGTCTCTAGGTAATCACACCCTTGTGTAGTCCTCTTGAGTTTGAGCTAAACCAAATAACTTGCTTCAAACAAATAGACTAAGAAACAATAAAAATATTGATTTCCCTTTCATTTTCTTAAACCAAAATGATTATGGCAGCAGTGATGGGGTGTTTTTCCTGTGGTTAAGTTACAAAAGAGTATGACTTCTGTTTTGCTAATCTCTTTCTGGTTTTTCTTGCAAGCTTGTACTGATGGAGAGAGCCACCTGGCAGAGAACAAGGGTCTCCAGCCAACAGCAAGTAAGGAACTGGGGCTCAGAGTCTGATAGCCCTCAAGTAACTGAATCTGCCAATAATCACGCTTGGGAGTGGATCTTCCCCAGTCAATCCTCCATTTGAGACTGCCACTCTAGTTCATATCTTGATTTTCTATTCTGTTCCATTATTCTGTTATCCTTTTACCCATATTACACTGTCTTGACTACTGTAGATTTATAGTATGTCTTAAAATCAGGTATGAGTCCTCCAACTTTTTTCTTTCTCAAAATTGTCTTGGCTCATCTAGTTCCTTTACCTTTATATATCAGTTTTTGTTTGGGATTGCATTAAACTTTACAGATCAGTTTGGGCAGAACTGACATCTTAACTCTATTGAGTCGTATACCCCATGAACATGGTATGTCTCTTTAGTTCTTTAGTTCTTTTTCAACTCTTTCATTAGCACGTCATAGTTTTTAAGATAGAGAGCCTGCACATATTTTGTTATATTTATACTTATTTCTCTTTTTCTTTTAGAGCTATTACAAATGGTACTGTGTTTTAAATGTTGTTCATTATAAATACCATATTCTGTATATTGATCTTGTATCTCACATACTTGTTAAACTTTTAGTTCTAGGAGGTTTTTAAAAATTTTTTTTATAGATTCCTTGGAATTTTCTACATAGACAATCATATCATCTGTGAATACTTTTACATCTTCCATTTCAAACAGAATGCTTTTTTTCTGTAGCCTTACTGCATTTGCTAAGTCTCCCAGAGCAATATTCAATAGGAGTAATGACAGGAGACATTCTTGCCTTAGTTTTCAATCTTAGGAGGAAGGCATTCCATCTTTCATCATTAAGTATAATGTCAGCTGTAATTTTGTGTAGATGACCTTTATCAGACTGAAGTTACCTTCTATTTCTAGTTTGCTGAATTTTTATTGTGAATGTATGTTACATTTTGTCAAGTGCTTTGTCTGCACCTTATCGATTTGGTCATGTGGTTAATGTGGCGAATTACCTTGATTTTGAAGTGTTGAACCAGTTTTGTATTCCTGGGATAAACATCATTTGGTTATGTGTTATCTTTTTATATACTGCTGAATTTGATTTGCTAATATTTTGCTGAGGAATTTTTGCATCTATGTTCATGGGGGATTTGGTCTGTAGGTTTTTTTTTTTTGTACTCTTTATCTAGTTTTGATATGAGAGTACTGTTGGCTTTACAAAATGAGCTAAAAAGTATTGCCTCTTAATCTTCTGAAAGAGATTGTGAAGAATTGTTATTTCTTCCTTAAATGTTTGGTAGAATTCACCAGTGAAATCATCTTAACCTAGAGTTTTCTTTTTTTGGAAGCCATGAATTAGATTTCTTTAATAGGTATAGGAATTGCACTTTATTTCTCCTTGAGTTTTGGTAATTTATGTTTTTCAAGAAATCGTTCCATTTCATTTAAGTTGTTGTATATATGTTCATAGCATTTCCTTATTACACTTTTAATGTAGACAGAGTAGTAATGTCTCCACTTTTATTCTGTATGTCAATAATTTGTGTCTTCCCTCTTTTTTCTTGGCCATCTGGCTAAACACTTATCAACTTTAATTTTTTTTTTTTTTGAGAATTAGCTTTTGCTTTCATTTATTTTTCTTTACTTTTCTGTTTTCAAGTTCATTGATTTATTATTTCCTCCTGCTTGCTTTGAGTTTACTTTGCTCTTCTTTTTCTAGGTTATTTAAGGTGAATTACCCCATTTGGGAGATTATATAACCATAATACCAAATCCTGATTAAAATAGTACCAAGAAAGAAAAAATAAAAGACAAACCTATAGATGCAAAAACTACATATAAAACATTTTATTAAAATGAATTAATTCCATAAAATAATAGGGAAACCAATATTATAATATCAATAAATGCTGAAAAGCCATTGGTCTCATTAGGCATTATTTTAAAAATAGCTAGTATGTTCAACTCAAAGCTATATTTAAAAACACAAAAAGAAAAAAGAAAAAAGTACAGAAAAGACTCACTACCACCATTAGTCACCCACACAACCATTTTATTTGTCCCTTGTTTATTCTCCCAGTGTAAGATAATACAAATATAAACAAACATGGAAATAGATTCTAATTTCCCTTCATAATACATAAAATGCATTATATATTATATTTTATACATTTTATCTAATACATATTTTATATATGTGCACATATACACATTACTTTTCATCTTGATTTTTCATTTAATAATATATCTTAGATATATTTCCATTTCGAAAAGAAATTTTTCCTAATTTTTTACTGCAGCTGCATACCATTCCATTGTGCAAATGTAGTTTATTAAACCAGTCCTCTATTGATGAACATTTGTAATCTGTTCCATTTTTCACTATTGGTAACAATACCAAATATTTTCAAAGCACATTTGGAGGTGTATTTGTGGGATAGATTCTCAGAAGTAGGATATTTGTATTGAAAGGTAAATGTATCAATCATTTTGGTAGATATTGTCAAATTCCTACCTATAAGAGTTCCATTTTGCACACCCCAAATTAATATATGAGAATGCTTATCTCTCTGTTGCCTTATTAACAATGGACTTTGACTTTTCAATTTTTTGTTAATCTGATAGGTAGTAAATGGTGTCTCAGCATGGTTTTAATGTGTATTTCTTATATTATGAATAAAATTTGACACATTTTCATACATATAAACACCATTTGTATTATCCCTGAACAGTCTCTTCACATTTTCTGCACTTTTCTTCTTGATTTCTGAGAGCTCTGAATAAATAGGGAGATGAAACTCTTTGTCTGTGATATGGATTGTAAATACTTTCACCAGTTTTTAATCTTTTACCCAGTTTGTATTTTTCCTTAGGGAACTGGTGAGGGAGAAAGTCTTCTTCTTTCCTAAAGCTCTCCTTCAGGTCTCTTTTTCCCACTCAATATTTATTCATTCATTCAGAGGGATTCAGATAAAGGCAGTGAATGGGAAAAAATAAAAACTTTTTCATGATCTTATATAACCCACTGAGTTGATATCCCATAATAAACCAGTTACATTTACTTATACATTGCTATATTATGAATTTTATAATAGACATATATTATTTTGTAATTAGAAGAATCAATACAGTTGTCAATAGGAAGTGGGAAGCATTATAGACTGCTTATAAAATCCTGAAAAGTATAAAGTAAAATTAAAAGTCATTCATTGGCACTATTAATAGTATATTGCTTTCTAGTTTTTTCCTCTATGTATGTATCTTTATATCTGCTATATCATGAACATTTTCCTAAGTCATTAAAAATAATCCAAAAACATTATTTTTCTTGCTGAGGAATGCTGCATTATATAGCTATATTGTGATTTAGAAAACATTTCTTTTATTATAAAGTATCTTTTTCTTCCTTGTAAAAATAGTAGAAATAATATGGTAATGTGTATCTCTTATGCATAATTCATTTGATTATTTCCTTCACCTAGATTCTTAGCTATGAAATTTCTGAGTCAAATGACATTGTCATTTGAAAGGCTTATGATATATATTGCCAAACTATGTTCTAGAAAGGATGCTGTCAAAGTACTGAGTGGAAATTTAATTCAGTGAAATGCATTTTATTAGAAAACAAGAAAGCTTGAAGTTAAATAAACTCTAACCATGTAACTCCAAGAAGCTAGAAAAAAACTATAAACCTAAAAGAAGTAGAAGGATATAATAAAGAATAAAATATTAATAAAATAGAAAATATCATATAGAAATACAGTGTGTCCTGATTAGGAAAAATATATGTAAACTCACACCTACATACATTTAGTAAAATGGCAGAATACTTCTCTGTTTTTCAGGATTTTACAGGACCTCTTCAAAGATGAAGAAGTCATCTTAAAAATAATCAGAAAGAAAAGACAGACTGTCTCAAAGGAAATAATAATTAGACTAAAACAAGACTTTTTTTTTTTTTCAGACTTTTCAATAGCAGTACTGGAGGCAAGTAAAAATAAATGTCAGTGTAGGTCTCTATACCCAGCTATGCTATAATTCAAGAAATAAAGAATTTACTACTCTCAGATGTACTTGCTAAAAAACTACTAAAGGATTCTTTTATTTTATTTCTGTAAAAACACAATGTGGTAGGCACTATTTTAATCATTCTATAAATATTAATTCATTTGATCCTAATAACGACCCCACAAAGTAAATAATAATTTCATCCCTATTTTACAGATGGAGAAATTGAAGAACAAAGAAATTAAGTTATCTGCCTAAGGTCACATAGCTAAAGATCAACAAAGCTGAACATCAAACCCGGGGAGTCTGGATGCAGAGTTGGTACCTTTAACCACCATACATGCTGCCCCTGCTCTGGGAAGCTAAGGAAATGGAACTCGGAAGGATAAAATGCAAGAACAAGTGGTAAAAAATTGGCAAATGTACAGGTTAATCCAAGCTTTAATTGGTTCTTTATAATAATAATAGTGACAAATTTAGGGGCATGTTAAAAACATAATGAAAATAAAACCATATACAGCATGTAACATGTAAGAAGGAGAAAAAGAGTTAAAACTTTCTGCTCCATATCATTAAGAAGGGGCATAACTCAGATATTGTCAAGTTATGTATGATAACATAAAACAAAAAAATATAAAATTGTAACTACGAATCTTGCAGAGGACAAAAAACATCATCCAATGGAAGGAATGAAAGAAGGAAGGAAGGAAGGAAGGAAGGAAGGAAGGAAGGAAGGAAGGAAGGAAGGAAGGAAGGAAACCCCCAAAACTCTAATTCAACAGATTTTTTTCAAAGATTTTGACAAATTGATACTACAATAAGAATAAAGGGCTTTAACTAGCAAAGGCAATACTTACAAAGTCAAAATTGAAAGTCAATACCTATAAAAGTCAAAATTGTGTTATTGGCACAGGAATATACAAATAATCTATTGAAAAGTACATCTATCTGAGATAGCTTAGAACACAAAAGAAGTTAAAATCCATCAGTTAGTTCTAAAACATCAGCATAAAAAATGTGAAAAATGTAATGTTTGGTAAATAAAGCGAATTGCAAAAAGATAATATACAATATGATATCTCTACATAAAAGTTTTAAACACCATGGACATACAGGTCATTAAGAAATGAAAACATACACAAGAGTAATACACAGTAATTTAGGCATAATGCTTACTGCTGGGCAGAGTTAAGAGAAAAGATAGAGCATAAGGTTTTAGTTGTATCTGTTTTTTTTTTCCTAAACAAAAAAGATCTGAAGCTAATATGGCAAAAATTTTAACATCTACTTGATCTCAAAGGAGAGAAAATAACTGTTATATTTTCTAAACGTTTTTGTACATCTGATATATTTTATATTTAAAATATTTGTCAATCTAAAAACAAAAGGAAAAAATAAAAGAAACAGAAAGGAAAAACAAAGAGGAAGGAAAAGAAACTAATATAAAACCTCCGAGTTGTTATGAGAATTTTATTAATATCTTCATTTGATGATGTCTGAGTGCCTTCCATGTGTCAGCTACCATCATAGTGCTCAGGGATACTAACCCTCTTTCTTAACTTGGAATGGTGGTCCCTGGACTGCTCAACTGCTGTCCCCCTGAAGAGCCCCAAAGCTTTTCTAATCATGGATATCCTTTTCCCCGAAATAGCTGCTTAGGGGGACAGAGTAGTACACATTGCTTTGTGAAGGATTCAGTTGAAATGTTGCAAACTCTCTCTCTTCCCAACCCACATTTAGTGATGACCTCTTCCTAACCTCCACTGCCCGGGGTTTTTCCTCTTCATTGCCACGTCCCCAGGCTCTGTGCCCCAATTACATCTCCCAAAGGGGATCAGCCCTATTATTGCCTTCATGTATGATCCTTCCTTCCATTGGAGGGATAACGGTCCCACCTGATTTGGGACACTTGGGGAAATGATGGGACGTGGATTTGCCTTCCAAGGTCCCTCACAGAAGCTCTTCTACCTCTGGTCTCAACTGGCCCTGATGCCAATGGGGTCAATCTCTACCCACCACGGACCACACTCTGGTCAGCACAGACTTCCAGGGAGAGCCCTGTACCGGGGGGCCAATACACTTGCTGGAGAAGCCTCCAAGATTTCCACTCCTACCAGCCCACAATCTAGCACTGTACTTTTCTTTTTATTCTTTCTATCATTCTCTACACTCTCAGATTTGCTTTCCTCTCCTTTAACTCCCTCCGTAAACCCTGACCCAGACTCCTTCTTTAGCTATCTCTTCTACAGACATCTATCCTGAAGATGCCTTATCATGGTGAGAGATATCCAGCTGCCTGGTGACATAACAGGTAGGGAGACACTCAATTAGGACCAGGAGGCTTTCATCCTCGGACACTTTGCCAGGGAATGGGCGTCTTTCCCAGGAGGAAGACCCGTTAGTCACTGGTCCTGGATAACTCACTGGTTATGTTAACATATGCCTCCTTGAGACGAAATATAAAATAAAAGAATAGCTCCTGTTACCAGATTCTGGTAGAGTCTACCTTATGTGGTCAGTCCAGAGCCCCACACATAATCTCATTTAAGATATTCATGGAATTTTTTTCCCCAAATAATAAATAGATACACATTTTATCCTATGAGTTTTTACTAAAGTGCTTTTATAGTTGACATAGTTTTGGGGGTATGGATTCTTAATTGAAGATAAGTATTTTTAAATTACTACACTGATTTAATAACTTGAACATTTCTGATTAAGTCCATTAGCATATTCATTACGTTAACAGGATTTCTCTCCTGCAGGGATTAACTCATGATGAAACTGGTAATCTGATTAAAATCTTTACCATGAATTTAAAGGTTTTCAATGTTGCACCTTAAAGCCTTTACCACACATATCACATGAATAGGGATTCTCTCCCACATGGATTCTCATTCAACAAGTATTTACTGAGCGGCTACTGTCTCCTGTGTAGATTCTCTGTTAGAGAAAAATCTGTGTTCTAAACAAAACTTTCACCACACTCAGCACATCAGAACATTTCTCTCCTGTGTAGACTTATTGATGAACTCAAGCCCTTACTACACTTTTCCCATATAAATGGTTTTTCTTCTGTGTGAATTATTTGATAACCTTGAAGATATATACTCTGAAAAGGCCCTTATCATACAACGTCATACTTGTGGAATTTCTCTCCAGTTTCACTCTCTGGACAACGTGAAGATTAGAGCTATGATTGAAGTCTTTACCACACTCCTCACACTTAAAGTTTTCTCTCCTGTGTGGACTTCCTGATGAGCATGAAAGTTTGTGTCTTAAAAGTCCCACATTTAAACAGTTTCTCTTGTGTGGACTCTGATGTACTTGGAGATCTATGTTCCAACTGAAGCCCTTAGCGCACTTACCACATTTGTGGAGTTTCTCTTCAGTGTGGACTCTGATGGATTTGAAGATTGGAGCTTTGATGGAAGCCTTTGCCACACACCTCACTCTTAAAAGGTTTCTCTCCTGTGTGAACCCTCTGTGAATGAGAAGATTTTGCATTATAACTGAAGCCTTTGCCACATGTATCACATATGAAAGGTTTCTCTCCGGTGTGAATTCTCTAATGATAGCGAAGATCTGTGCTCCAACTGAAGCTCTTGCTACACTCAGCACAGTCATAAAGTTTCTTTCCTGCATGAAAAAGGGGATGCTCTGAGAATGAGAAAATGTTTACAAGAATGAAAAACATGATTGTCAAACTAAAAAATCTTAATGTGCAAGCAATAGGATATCAGACTGGAGAATGTGGAAAACTACACTAGTCAACTAAAAGACCCACTTGAAGAGTTCTACCAGGACTCAGAAAAAAAGAATTTAAAAAGTGAAATTCTGAGAAAAATACTAAGTCCTGAAGGACAGATCTTAAATACCTTTGAGAGATCCAGAAGGAGAGAACAAACAGAATAAATGTGAAAATGTACTTAACTGAAAGAGAATTTGATTCTTTAGATTGAAAATAGTCCTCCAGTACTGTGTAGGAGTGCTAAAAAAAAAAAAAAAAAAAGGACAAACTAACACATACAGACTCTGGATGAAATTTCTGAATTTCAAAGATCAAGAAAACATCTAATGAGCATACAAAATATTAAAAAACAAAGCAAGTTACTTCCTCGAAAAAGAGAATAGTATTGGCAGAAGACAATGGTACAAGGTCTCCAGAGTCCTGAGGGTAAAAGATGATAGTCAAGAATCCTGAACCAAAAACAAACAAACAAACAAACAAAAACCCTAAACCTAAACTGATGATTCCCCTACACAAAGCACCTCCTTGGATACAGTCCTGGAGGAACCCAGGCTAGGGATCTCTGGACATCGAGACTGCAACACTTGAGGGAGAAACCTGAGGCACCAAAAGGTGGAAATATCGGCACAAACTGCTCTGTGAGGAAAGATCCACGGCTGACCCGCACCGCCGCTATCCCGAGATCGCGGCCGGGATCTAATGCCGCTGACGGCCGGGATCAGCGGGACACAGAGCTGCCGAGCCAAGGCTGGAATCTGAAGGAGAAAGGGATCCTGGAGCTACACGGACGGCAGATTCCTGATGCTCTTGTCTGAGGTGAGCAAAGCTGGGTGAAGAGACTGCTTTAGGGAACTTGGAAGGATCCGACCCTCTCTAACCAATCGCAGGAGCCATTCTTTTTGGACCATAGCTCCTGAGACCCCTGATTTGGGGCTTCAAGTAGCTCTATCGCATCCCAACTCTGGCCCTTAGATCTCCATTTGCCCACTGACCCAGCGTGCCTTTCCTAGCCCCAGTCCTGTGAGAGAGTAGCTGCTGGCGCTGCGAAGACCCGCCCACACCTACCTGCGCGGCGCCCACCCATGCTGCGGGGTCGTTCTGTGCCTGCGCAGAGAGCCCGTGGTACCTCCCACAAGACCCCTGGGTGCTGGCGCTGCCCTAACCTTCATGCTGTAGCGTGTGGACATTTCCCTTTCAGCCTTGTTATGGGGTAGAAAAAATCATTTTTTAATTTTAATTCCTGGGATTCTGCAATGGTAATGCAGACGGCCTCCCTTTTTCCGATAAGAAGCTCGGAGTGGAGCGAGCCGAGCCCGGGCGAGCCCTCCTTGTACTAATCCTTCCCCTTGCCCTTCTCAGTCTGGCTCCTAAGCGATTGGGGCTAAGAGGAGGTAAAGGGACTGGCGTCTCCTATTTTGCCAGTAGTCCTCTCTGAAATGCCACCGCACTGGCTTCCACTAACACCTGCACAGGTGCCTCTGGGTGGGCAAGCAGGCTTTCTAAGACAAGGTCGCGAAGGGCAGGTGTGTGCAGCTCTCCTCCCGCGTGGTTCTCCGATGGGGAGCTCCACCCTACTGTGACCTCTTCCAACTCTCTGGGTCCGTCCCCCATCCCCAGATAGTATACTTAATACGATGCCCACTCAGCCGTCACATTGACTGCTTTGCTGTTTCTATATGGGCTTCCAAGCCCCTACTTGCAAGTAGCCCCAATCTCCACGGGGGAATCTCTCGGAATCATTCTCATTTGATTTTTGGACAGAAATGTCACATGTAGAAAACCCTAAAGATTACACACACACACACACACACACACACACACACACACACACCTGCTAGAACTAAAAAAATCAGCAAAGTTGCATTGCAGGACACGAAATCAACATACAGAAATCAATTATTTCCTATACACTAAAAATGACCAATCCAAAAAATAATTAAGGAAGCAATCCTATTTACAATAGCATCAAAAAGAATAAAATACTTTGGAATAAACTTAAACCAAGGCAGTGAAAGACTAGTACAAGGAAAACTACAAAACACTGCTGAAAGAAATTATACACAAATAAATGGAAACATATCACATGTTCAAGGACTGGAAGGCTTAATACTATTAAAATGTCCATACTATGCAAAGCAATCTACAGATTCAACACAATCCCTATCAAAAATCCCAATAGCATTTTTTTGCAGAAATAGAAAAAAAAATTCAAACATTCGTATAGAACCGCAAAGGACTCTAAATAGCCAAAACAGTTCTGGAAAAGAACTGGAGGCCTCACGCTTCCTGATTTCAAACTGTACTGCAAAGCCACAGTAACGAAAACGATATGGTACTAGCACACAAACCGATGTATAGTCCAACAGAACAAAATAGAGAGCCCTGAAAGAAACCAACTCACAAGAAGTCTGCAACAAGGGTGCCAGGACTACACAGTGGGAAAAGGATAGACTCTTCAACAAATAGTGCTGGGAAAACAGGACATCCACGTAGAAAAGAATGAAATTGGACCCAATCATATACCAAACACAAAAATTAATTAAAAATGGATTCAAGACTTAAATGTATGACCCGAAATTAGAAGGAAACATAGGGGAAAGCTTCATAACATTGGAATGACATCAAAAGCACAGGCAGCAAAAGCAAAAACAGACAACTGGCACTGCATCAAACTAAAAAGCTTCTGTACAGCAAAGGGAAAAATTGACAGAGAGAAAGGCGGCCTACAGAATGGGGAAAAAATATTTTTAAAACGTATGTTGGATAAGGGATTAATATCCAAAATACAGAAGGAACCCCTACAACTCGATAGCAATAATAATAATAATAATAATAATAATAAATTGATTTAAAAATTAGCAAAGCATTTGAATAGACATTTCTTCAAAGGAAACATATGAATGGGTAACAGGTATATGAAAAGATGCTCAACATCACTAATCCTCAGGGGAATGGAAATCAAAACTACAATAAGATACCACCTCACCCCTGTTAGGATGTCTATTATCAAAAACAAAAATAAACGAAACAGAAAATAACAAGTTTTGACAAAAATATAGAGAAATTGAAACCATTATAGGCTGCTCATGGGAATGAAAAATGGAACAGCCGCTATGGAAAAAGAACATGAATATTCTTCAGAAAGATAAAAACTAAAATCATCACATGATCTAGAAAACCCATTTCTGTGTATTTATCAAAAACAACAACAAAAACTGAAAACAGGATTTCAAAGAGATATTTTCACTCCCATATTCACTGCGGCATTATTCACAACAGCCAAGAGGTATAAACAATCTAAATGTACACTGACAGATAAAGAAAGAAAAAAAGTGGTATGTACATATTTTTAAAAAGAAAATCCTGACATACGCTACAACATGGATAAACCTTAAGAACATCAGGCTAGGTGGAATAAGCCAGTCACAGAAAGACAAATACTGCATGATTCCACTAATATGAAGTATTTAAATACACAAACTCATAGGAGCAGAAAGCAGAATGGTGGATGCCAGGGTCTAGAGGGAGTGGGAAATGAGAAGTTGCTGTTCAGTGGCTATGGAATTTTAGTCATACGAAATGAAAAAGTTCTAGATGTGTTGTATGACAATGTACATATAGCTAACAATACTGTACCACACACTTAAAAATTTGGCAAGAAGGTAAACTTCACATTGTTTTTTACCCCCCCCCCCCCCAACACACACACACAGGCACATGGGTCTCTTGTTTCAGCTCTAGTTTCCCATTCTGGAAAACTAACCATAACAAAAACAATTAGCTTTTTCTATTTATGACTTTCCTACCCGTGAAAGATGGTGAAATAGGTGCAAAGTAAAGTTATAATAATGACAAAGAACGTTAAACAGGACTCTTAACAAGGATGCAGAATGAGTCCCTGTTAAGACCTTGGAGAAGTCAAGGTCTTACAGCACCTCATTTACCTCATTTACTTCAATCCTTCAATCACTCTCCTAGAGCTCGCTCTGATCAGCCATTCAGCTTTATTGCTGACACTCGAAAATACCAAGGTTGATTACTCAGGATCTCTGTACCTTTTTTTCTGAATGAACTATTCTTCAGCAGAAAACAAAAACAAAAACAAAAACACACAGACATTGCACGGCTCATTCTAAATTTCTTTAGGTGTCTGCTTACCTGTCACTCACTGGTGAAGCTTTTCTTGACCATCTCATACAAAAGAGCCTCCCTCACTGTCACCATCAATCTGTACACCCATACTATGCTTTTATTTTTCTCCATAGCACCTGCCACTAAATGACAGACTGTGTAATCTATTTGGTTTTTGTTTATCTACACACACACACACACACACACACACACACACACACACACCATACTCTGATTTGCTCATTGTGGTCCATAAAGCACCATAACAGTATTTGGTCCACGATAGACGCTCAGGGTTGAATGAATGGACGACCCTCTTTTATTGTTCATTCTTTCCTCGTTATACATTTTCACAGAAACTTATGAAGCAACTTTGGCCCAATGAACTGTGATGCAGGAAAAAGAATTGAAGGCTAGATTTTAGGCCTGATTTAGACACTAATAAAGTGTGAGAGTCTCAGCTCCCAATTGCCATCTCAGGGCTAGTCTTAGTGCCCTGCCTTTTTTTAAATAAGAGTTTATTTCAGCCAAACGGACAACGTGTGCCAGGAGCAAGATCTCAAATTCTCCCTTTATTCCTCCTTAAAGTAAGAAGCAGAACTAAAAGATCCCAAAGCCCTTCTAGCACTACCAATCTGTGATTACTTTGTAAACTATTTCTGCATTTAGGTAGAACATAGGGAATCAGTATAATCTCAAAGGCCAAATATGATAACTGAGATAGTATGGAGCCAACCGAATCTTGAAAGAACCAATGGGGAATGAAGGGAATGCACTGCTGTTAATGTGTGTTTGTGAGAGCCGAGCAGAAACAGAAAGACAGAGAGTATGTGTTTAGGAAAGAAGTAGAATTTCTCCCGTAGCAGCTCCTGGGTCCTCCTTTCTTGACCATTTCCTTATTCTCCTCCTGTGAGTTTCCTTTTCCTGTGGAGCCTGACCACATAAATCCACACTCTCCATTATTCTATAACTCTCACCTCTTTCCTCAAACATTTGGAACACCTCATGGGCACAGCCCTTGATGGCTTCTACATGTAATGCCATGAGTCAAGCCCTACTATCATTAGACAGGAGAGACAAAAGTTGATTCTTGTCTCTACTAAAGTCGGGTAAAAAGTCACAGGTCAGGAGAGCCTCTTCCCAGGATTAATCTCTTTTCCCTTTCCTTTCTCCTAGAAAAGATGAACTGGATGACAGAGAAGCAACACTATTTCAACTGGTATTCTGTGAACTCACCATCATCTACAGCCCTCCGTTGGCCTTTTGTAGATTTTAACCACGGCTGCTGGAAGCTGAGACAGGCAAGAATATGCAAGAGGGACTCACGGTTTCAATATACAGCCTTTCTGCAGAGACAGCAAGAGTTCTCTCAGAAACAGTGATCTCAAGTTGAAATTCACTTAGCATTCACGCCTCAGAAACGAGAATACAAACTTTTTGTTTTAGGCAAAGTACTATGTTGCAAAAAGAATGAAATTTCGGGTAAAATTGCAGTTAGTATTGTCTCCACTTACTAGCTGTGCGATTTGAAGCCAGTAACTTCTTCACATGTCTCTGTAAAACTATGAGGATACTTACATAACAGAGTAACTGTGATAAATGTCATACTCTTTTGAAAGTGTTTAATAGTGCCTGGCACTGGGTATGTTGATTCTCTCACCGCCTGTTTGAAAGGGTTTACTGCCGTCTGCAGGACAAAAGGCTCCTAGAATGAGGTACAGTGAGGTACACCGGCATGGGTTCCCCACGCAGCACACGCTACTTCCAACACAGCAATACAGACTGGCCCGCCACACCCCCACCGGACCCGGGCTCCACATCAGGGCAGCGGCAGCCCTGCCCTTCTTTACCCAGCTCTTTCTGAGCCAAATGTCCCTGCGCATAGGGGTTACCTACAATTTTACTTCCTTAATATAAACCATCAAGCTGGTCTTTGCTCTTCATGTGTCCCTCAGGCACTTCGGGGTCACCAGCCTCTTGTATCAAAACACAGCCAAGATACGCATAACACGGCCTGATGACCCCACTGCGCATGTAGGAAGCAGTGATTTGCTCAGATTTCCCAGGGTCCTTCGAAGAAACCATCCAAGACTACATTTCCCATAAGGCTTATGGAACTTAGGTCTGGAAGGTATCAGAGGTTTCCTCTTCACCCAGAAGAGATTTCTAGTTTGGTGTTGCTTGAGCTTCATTCATGGAGAGCTCTGGTCATACTGAAGAGAAATGTGTATATAATTTTTACATATTAATATAGACATGATATATAGAAAACATGGCATACAGACATGGCAAATAGAAAACAATAATTTATTAAAAGGAAAATATACCATGACCAAGTATGCTTTCATTTTACTTTTAAAAAGAATTAAACTTATTTTAGTAATATGGAAATAACATAAGCATATCATAACTAAATCATTTTTAAACATAGATTATGCAAATTATGTATTAGATCCATGTCAAAAAGGTGTTTTGTTTCAAACGTCTCAGTTATGGGTATGTTTCAAAGTTTTATTACAATCTTGCTGCAAGGGAACAGCAAGAGCCCAATTTCAAGTTTCACTCAGGGAAAAGACTCTATATAGGAAAAGAGAAGGTAGACAACTACTTTCTAGAACAAGATTTAATCTCATAAAAGTCGTTTTAAAATTGCTTATCAGGAATAATTTTTCCAGAAAGAAGTCATAAATCATAGTATGAAAAAATTTTTTTCTATACCGGGTTTGGGACAATTTCTCTTTATAGGGTTCTTCAGACTTTTCTCTCCCTACGCCACCCTCTGCCCTTTTTTAAAAAAATGTGTATACTGTGAGGCCTATTGTAAACATATATCTAACATTCATTCAACTAAAATATGTTGATTTAGTTTCTATGTTTGGATGACCATAGTTTTGGTTTTCTTCTTTCCAAAACCTTCTACAGCCTAAGGCAATGGAGGTCAGTGACAAAAGCTCTCTAGGTGAGTTTATATTTGTCCAGTACTGGAAATACATTTTGTATATATCATTCTGTATTCCTTCTTACACTTATGGAAGGGAGCTAACAAATTACTTAGGGGACATATTATATGCTTCCTGATCTATTACAATTAAAATTCTTGTTTTAGTCCCTTATTCCTATAGCAGACCATTGCACACTTCTTGCTACCTTGATCTTCAGAGCTGTTCTCTCAAGGGGACTTCACATCATCCTGGCAACAGTGGAAACTTCCACTCCCTCCTAATATGTGTCTTTTAGTTTGAAGTATTTTGGAGTTTCTCAGATGAGAGGCATGGGAAGGGGAGATAGGATGCAAATGGTGAGCACTAAGTAGGGCAAAATGAGGATCTCATGTAGGAAATGAGAAATCTGCTGAGCTGAAGAAAAGGAAAGTCCTGTGACTATAAATACCTGAACAATTTCCTGGGTGGCTGGTAAACTGATTCTGAAGAAAATTCCGAAAGTTTCCAGAAACTCTGGAATGATTGCAAAAGTGAAAGCAGCATGAAGCCCCCTAAAATAACTTGGAAAGTGTTAAAGAAAAAAGATATTCAATGACACTTATTAAAGATGGCAAGGCAGACCTTATTCAGTACTATCATAAGAGATACAGGGACCGCTACAATGAGATTTTAATAGAGAAAATATTGAGCTCAATTCCAAATACAGCATGGACAAGTGGGGATTTATAGCCAAGGAGCAGGGTGAGGGTCAGTGGATGGAAAATTAATAAGAGGAAACACCAGGAGAAAGAGGGGAGGTGGGGTTCTGGCTAAATCTACCTAACAGGATTCTTGCTGAAGATAGGCCAGGATGATAAGCCATCAGCTGAAGGGTGGTGAGGATGAGTAGTAATTCATCAGATATCAAGGGTGGGAATTCTGGTTAAAATGCTTCAGCAGGGTTCCTACGAGAAACTAAATTTTACAAGGAAGTGCACAGATGGGCCTAGGACTAAAGTTTGGTCAAAGAATATGTGTCAGTAGACAAGATATAATTTATATCCTTAAGTTCTAGTATGCTGGTTCAAAAAAGCACTACCATTCATTTACAATCGCTACTCAACAATTACTCTTCAAAAATGGTTAATGAAAGAAAAACAATGCAATGTAGTTGTAACAGAGTTTAAACTTAAAGGTAAGTTTAAGCGTAAAGGCTTAATTTATGAATTTAGGTTCAAGCTGTTTTAGCATCACCCAAGAAAAGTCATAAAGATTTTTTGACATTATCAAGAAATACTGTGGACAGCAATAAAAACTTTAAATAATGGATGGGTCATCCTTTAAGGAAATATATGGAACTTACAAACTGTCACATTTCACAGCAAAGCTGCTAAGCAGAAAAATTTGCTCTTTTCACCTTAGTTAATGCTGTTCGTGCTGTCACATATAGAAAATTCCAGGCACCCCTAGGAGCTAAACTTGTATTAACTTCTTACAAAAAAACCCCCACAAAAATCAGACCCAAAAACTAGCTCCACGAAGGTTGCAAGATATCATGACACCCTACTTATTTAAATCAAATACAGACACGTCAGTTAAATAATACTTGAACTGGGCTTACATCTTATGTAGATACACCAATGAAAAAGAACAGAAATGTTTGAGTGCAAATGTTTTAATTACATACTTATTTAAATACTTCTTTTCCTCAACTGAATGCTTATTGCACTAAAGAATACAATTGCTTTTTCCCTCTCAATTGGTATCTTGTTAAATTTTTTGTTTTGGTGTTTACATACATAGGAAAATATCTTTATAAGAAGTTTCATAATTAAAGAGGAGACACTTATTCAATAACACTGCCATGCTCATTAAAAGTGCCAGCAAATGGGATAAAATATAACTGAAATTCATACTAGATACCAAAACATGTTTTTTTCACTTGCATGTTATTAGAAGGAAAATGGTGATATTTACTGCAGAAACTTAATATAATTTAGTATAATGTATAAACATTTTAAATTCACTTAAATAATTATTTAATATTATAAAAATAAAGATATGGTAAATTTAGTTTTCACTGATTCCTTAATTTATGCTTTCTTTCCAAGCTCTATGCTCTATTATTTATAATTCAATGTTTTCTGTGATCTTTTCTATAGAACCTTTATTATCACTTCCAGAACATGATTGGCATTGATTACCTTTTAATGAGAATCGACATTTCCAAATTCACTCAAATTCATGGATTTTGCCTTACCATGAATTCTCTATTTAATAAGATTTATTCAATATCTAAGGCTTTCTCATATTTCATAAATGAATATTATGTGTGAATTTTCTGATGTACAATAAGATTTGACTTCTGTGAAAATGCTTTCCCACATTTGTTACATTCATAAGGCTTTTCTCCTGTATGAGTGATCTGATGTCTAAGGAGATGAGACTTCTTGATAAAGGCTTTGCCACATTCAATACATCCATAAGGTTTCTCTCCTGTGTGAATCCTTTGATGCGTAACAAGCACAGATGTGTTGCCGAAGGCTTTGCCACATACGATACATTGGTACGGTTTCTCTCCAGTATGAAACCTAGAATGTTTGTAAAGGGATGAACTGTACTTGAAGGTTTTCCCACATTCTTTACATTCAAATGAGTTCTCCAGTGTATGAGATTTCACATGTTGAGTAAAGGAGGAATTCCAAGTGAACGATTTCCCACACTGACTACATTCGTAAGGTTTCTCTCCAGTGTGAAGTCTCTGGTGGACCACGAGCTGTGCTTTATGCATAAAAGCTTTTCCACAATCATTGCACACAAAGGGTCTCTCTCCACTATGAACCTTCTGATGATTTGCAAGGTGTGCCTTCCTGCTATAGGCTTTACCACACTCATTGCATTCAAAGTGTTTTTTTCTTGTATGATTTTTTTCATGTCTAATAAAATGAAACTTCTTTTTGGAGGCTTTCCCACATTCCTTGCATTCATAAGGGTTTTCTCCAGTATACAATCTGTTATAATTAAGTAAGTCTAAAGTGGGTTGCAAACTCTTTCCATATGATTTGCATTTATATGATCTTTTTCTTGTAGGATTAAGACTTGTGCTCATATTATAACCATGGAGTCTCTCCATAGTCAGAATTTTATTGAATGTAAACAAAATTGAATTCAAAAAATTGTCTTTGCTTTCCTGGTGCTTCTCTGATGCATCATCAATATGCGGGCACTCGGTTTCTAAAAAGGAATACAATATAACATTCCTAGTTAATATTTTCCATCAACAATTACAGAAAGAAATATATATGACTTCAAATCTAATCTCTCATTTTGAAACAAATCCTATATTTGTGTTGCTCCTGAGCTTTAAGAATAAAACTCTAAAGAGGAAATGGGAGCAGATGAATGTCAAGAAGAGATAGCTTAACTTGTGACTTCTGGGAAGACAGTAAAATAGGCACAAGGTATAGTGAGTAGGATACAAGGGAAGTCAAAGGATGCTCAACAAGGGTGCATGGTTAGTTCACAGAATGGATGGTGCCCACTGTGGAGATCTGATGAATTGATAGGGTAACCAGAGGAACAAGAGACAAGCAAGTTAAGGGAAAATATCAGAGGAAAAAATCAATTTAAAGGAGGCAGATCAGAGTCCTCACTGCCTAAGTTCGAGGTTACTTTGTTAAGATAGCTCCCTATTACCCTTATTCATCTCTCCTTCTCCTCTTAACCACCTGATGCAATGTCAGTTCCCTTCAGGAACATTCTTTTATCTCCAGTCCTCTAACCTCATCCAAACCACAGTTGAGACGGATGTATCTGTAGATAGGGCTGCAACTCTGCTATAGCTGGGCATCATTCTTACATGTACTTTCTTGTAACCCAGGAACACAAATGTCCAATAAGCCAATCAAGGGCAAGTCATCCTCAGCCCAGGCATAGATTCTTTCTGCTTGTTATCATTTTTATTCTGGCTGGATTTCTATATATGACAACTATCTGTCATGTTTTTATTTGACAAATACTGTTTTTACATCCTCTTTCAATCTGCCTAACAAACTAACCCCCAGAAAGCTGCCTTGCTCCTAAAGTCACACTTTTTCATGTCTATCCTCAAAAATCATATAAATCCCAAACCCACTGCTCCATTAAAAAAAAAAGACGAAGAAGAAGTAGAAGAAGAAAATAGGAATAGGGGATTATAATTCCCTGCTTATGAGTTTCCTTCCATGTGAAGTGTTAGCAAAACACCCTTAGCCTCCTGCTCCATTCCTTATCTTTCTCTGTGGAGCTGGACTGAGTAGTAGGCTATAGACATTAGTACATACTTCTTTATAGAGTGTAAGTATGGGAATTGGATTTCTGTCTTCTTTCTTCTCTGCTATAACCAATGGGAAGCAGCACCCTGTGCTACCTCAACCAATAATAACTAACTGAAAAATACAGGGTAATCAGCCTGGTGAACAAACTATGCAGTATAATGAATCTACTCGTAGTAACTAAGCATGAATTCTTTTAGTTGTCAACAACTACCTTCCATTCCAAGGATTCTAGACTCAAATAAATAATCTTTTGCTCATGTTCCTTCCCCACCGTAACCTGCCCTCCCTACTTCCCTCTCATCCTATCTAGTACTTAGATATATATAGGAAGGAGCCATTGTCCCATGATCTCAAAAAATGACTCCTCTGATCCTTTCTCTCTCTCTCTCTCTCTTTCTTTCTTTCTTTATTTTAGGCAAGGCAACCCTTGGTTGACCTCACAGAATGTCAGCTTACAATCCCTTACTTTTTATTTTTTTATAAGTCTACACCACCTGGTCTTCCTTGGTGATCTCCGCTCCAAGTACTAACCAGGCCCGACCCTGCTTAGCTTCTGAGATCAGATGGGATCAGGCTTGTTCAGGGTGGCATGGCTGTACACTTATCCTTGCATACTTTAAACTTTAAGCTCCATTTTCTTTGAACTTTTAAGGTAGTCACTGCTGCTGCCTAAACCATGCATTTTGACAATTAACTAGAACAAAACTGTAGTGTTATTGTGCACTGAACAAACATTCCACACTTGCCAAGTTTTAGAATATTTTATATGGCTATGTTGCTTTTCAATTAAAATTTACAAACCTGGAAAAAAATAATGTTTTTTTTTTTTTTTTGCTTTCATTGACAACTTTTCAGAAAACAATAAAAAGCCTTGTTGAATAAAGAATAAGAAACATCCCCATAATGCCTGAATTTACAAATGAATGAAATGTTCACTAAATGCCTATTATGTGCTCAGCAATGGTGTAAAGGAAAAAATGATATAGGTCTTTCTCCTCGGGGCATTATTATGAGAAAACCACAGGGTTTTAAAAAAAATCAAGACAGTATATGTCAAGTTTTTATGATAGAGCCATACTAGAGTTGGGATGGGACTCCAAAGGAAGGAGAAGGTAATGCATACTGGAATTATCATAAGAGAAGAGAAATAAGAATTTAGATTTAGCAGCATGCTGGTTTTAGTTAGGTGGAGCCTAGCAGGATCAAAGGACTGATGCAGAGAAGAAAACTGTATATAGAGGATGCTAAAGAACTCAACTGCCATGGAATAGAGAAAAGATGGATAATTCTGGCTAATTCTGGGATCACATTACAGAGGGCTTTAAAAGCCATTTAAATATCACAATACAGGTTATACAGGAATAACATGCCTATTTGTCAGGAGAGTGACAGGAAAAATGAAATAATTTCGATAAATCTTGCAGGAACATCTCAGATAAATTAGAAAATAGAACAGAATTTGCAATATAGGAATGCAAACAGCACAGATGCCATATTAGGAGTTAAAGTCCATTTGGTTTACATCATTAGGTGTTGGGGTCCCAGGGAATCTAAGTACACTTAATTGGCATCATAATCATTTGAAATATGTTTCTTTTATGGTCTCTGTGGAAAAGGAAGATTTTATTTTGAATCAGTCTTGGATAAACTAATAGTTGAAATCATAAGCAATAAGTCACAACAGTACTTCAGGAGGAACTCTTAAGAGAAAAAACCAACCTGCTTACCACAGTGACTTTGAGACTGCAGAGCAGCAGACCAGTCATTGTTCTTTACTGTAATATAAAGATAATGGTGAAGGTTGAAGAATATTGGTTGCTATAAAAAAACAGAGACTATAAAGCCAGATAGGGTGACATTAAGGGAATGGAAAGTTGGTGAGGCAAAGATGCTAAAGATGACATAAAACAAATAATTTTAGTTTTTAGAGTGATGAAGTTTCTGAGAGAGTTACTGTGGAAAAAAGGTAAGAAGATGTAAAGAGAAGACAAGAAGCAAAAGGTAAATAAAGAGTAAAAAAGGGTAAGGGCATATTAGCAAGGAACCAACTTGAATAAAGTTGGAGGATAATTTCCAGTAGAAAACTGACACTACCAATTGAAACAAAAAGATGCACTAAAAGGTAGCTACCCCAAGTTAGCACTGAGACTAAAGATAAGCAAGGTGAGGTGCATAGGTGGGATACATGATGTAAGAAAAGGAATGAGTTTTTTAAAAGGAAAATCATTAGAAAGCATAATGTAACAAAGTTTTTAAATAAAAACAACTAACATGCTACACACTTACTATCTGCCAACTATTTAAAGGGTTTTGCATGTATTGACTCAAATAATCTAAGCTAAGAATTTCAATCTGAGCTAAGAATTAATATTATCCCTATTTTATAAAGTTGTGCTACAAACTAATTAGGTTAGACAGCGATTGGTGGAGGAAGACTTCGAATCCACACAACCTGAATACATTATAAAGAAAAGATCTGCGATCCTGTTTAGGAAGGAAAGAGAATGAAGATTTTAGAAATTAAGAGTACAAAGCAAGGACCTAGAAGAAGCGGCAGTGCGAGAAGCCACAGCAGAGAAGAGACAGACATTCCTTTACACCAGAGTTGAGCAAAGAGGAACAGCAGCTATGTGGGGACACTGAAAGTGAAGGTGTCATTTGGGGATCTGATGATGTTATGTCAAGTATACCTAGTCACTTCCAAAGGAGTGTAGCGTTTAAGAGATGCTTCCTGCAAAGTATCTCTAAGGTGCCTGTCCCTCACTGACTGACTGGGATCTCAACTCCCAAGGCTCCCATCTACCCAGTTTCTCTCACTCACCTGGACAGTTCCAATGTAGGTTCTCTCCCTCCACCATCTGTGGTTCTTGCCCTTGCTTGAAGATCACTTTTGTTTTGGTAACTGGACCTCCTGTTCATGGGAAACAACACAGAACTGGAAACAGGTGCTAGGGACAAATAACTATCTCACAACTCACGTCTGCCTCCTTGAGTCTCAACGCCTGTAAAGGATGACAAGCAGTCTTTAGAACAGAAAGACCCTTCTCCTCCGTTTGGGAGGCAGAAGCATAAACAGACTATCTGACCCCCAAAAGGGATTAAGAATCTTTGATCACTAAAATTCAGGGACAAACTTACTAAAACTTCAGAATGTTCACAGCTTTCATGGGTCTTCAGGAAGGGCAATATTAACACATTCTGAGTTACACTGAAAAGTTACCACCCACTGTCCTTACCCACTGAGATGAGGTTTCTAAAGTTCTCCAACATCACATCCCAATACAAGGTTCTCTGATCACAGTCAAGCAGCTGCCACTCCTCTGGGGTGAAGTCCAGAGCCACATCCTGGAATGTCACTGATCCCTGCAACAGCACATCGATCTTCAAACTAAAATGTGCATTATTTAAAGACTCACAAGAAAATCAGCCTCTTATGGTCATATTATGTTCATTGCTGGGTTTTCATAATGTTACGCATGATAACTACTGTATCTTTGATTCGGAGGTATATTTCGTGATAGAAACAAAAATCAAATAAAAATATTCAACTAGTACCAGCAATTCAATGGGGAAAAGTATAGTCTTTTTAACAAATGGTGTTGGGACAAGTGGATAGCCACTTGCAAAAGAATGAAGTTGAACTTGCCTCCCACACACACCTCACATCATACACAAAAATGAGCCTAAAAATGGGTCAGAGACCTAAATGTAAGAGCTAACATTATAAAATTATTAGAAGAAAACATAGGAGTAAATCTTGTGACCTTGGATTAGGCAGCGGTTTCTTAGATGTGACAGAAAAAGTTTAAGTGACAAAAGAAAAAATAGAAAAAGTGGAAATCATCAAAATTAAAAATCTTGTGCTTCGAAGGACCACCAAGAAAATGAAACAACAACACAGAGAATGGGAGGAAATACTTGCAAATCATAAATCTGACAAGAGATTTGTAAGAATATAAAAATAATTCTTATAACTCAACAATAAAGAGACAATCTAATTTAAAAATAGGCAAAGGATTTGAACAGACATTTTTCCAAAGACATATATAGTCCATAAGCTTATGAAGATGCTCAACATCACTAGTCATTAGCAAAGTGCAAATCAAAATCACAATGAGATATCACTTCACACCCTCGAAGATGGTTAAAATTAAAGACAGACAATGACAAGTGTTAGCAAGGACATGGAGAATCTGGAACTCTTGTACATTGCTGGAGGGATTGTAAAATTGTTCAGCAGCTATGGAAAACAGTTTGGCAGTTCCTCAAAATGTTAAACATAGAGTTACCATATGACCCAACAATTTCTCATAGATATATACCCAAGAGAATTGAAAGAATGCCCACACAAAAACCTGTATACACTTTTTCACAGCAGGATCATTAATGATGGCCAAAAAGTGAAATCAATATGGTTATCCATCAACTGATGAATGGATAAACATGCTTCTGTATATCCATATGATGCAATATTGCTCAGCAATAAAAAGGAACCTACAACATAGTTAAAACATTGAGCTGGATGAAAGAAGCCAGTCACAAAAGATCAGATCGTACAGTTCCACAGAAATGGGGAGTGACTGCTAACAGGTGTGGGGTTTCTTTTAAGGATAATGAAAATGTTCTTAAATTAAGACAGTAGTGATGGTTTCACAATTCCATGAATATAGCAAAACTACTGAATTGTATGTACTTTAAACAGGTTAATTTGTAATATGCAAATTATATCTCAATCAAATTATTTTAAAATATTTTTATGTTCTTCATTTGTTCACTCATAAAATATTTAATGAAGACTGACCAAATACTGTACTAGTGATGCAAAAAAATAAAATTAACACTGCCCTCAGAGATCCTACAGTTTATTAGACACTACAAAGTAAACATATAAGTGCAATAAGATATTACAGGGGCTGTAAGGTTAACATACCAGACTCACGTAAGCATAATAAAATAGGAAGATGTGGATCTTTTAATATGATAAAATATATCCTCCCAACCACAAAACCAAAATCATGTTTAATTAACTTAAACTGAAATTTTAAAAAGGGATGTGGCTACATGTCTATCACAAAGAGACAGTTAAGACCACATAGAGCAGAGGTCAGCAAACCACAACTCAAGGGCTGACTTCCTGTTTTTGTAAATAAAATATTGCTGGAATGTAGTTAAACCCATTAATTTACTTCAGCTACAAGAGCAGAGTTGTATAGTTGCTACAGAGGCTGTATGGCCTTCGAGCCTAAGATATTTACCATTTGACCCCTTTAAAAAGTGAAAAAAACTAGGTAGGTTTTATCCCAGGAAATCACAGATAGTTCATTATTGGAAACGTATTAGAAATTCTCTATAAACTGTATTAGAGAAATGAAAATATATGATTTTATTGACAGGTATTAAAAAAAGGATATGAGAAAAAAGTTCCAGTTTATGAAAACAATCTTCACGAGTTAAAAATCCTTAACCTGATTAAAAACAAAAACAAAAAACAACTATCTACCAGAATACAAGAGGAAACAGTGAAACACTGGAAGCATTTCCATTAAAAATGGAACAAAAAGATTTTTGCTAGCAATTACATTCAAAATTATAGTTACTAGAAGTCCAGGCCATTGCAGTAAGACAAGAAAAAAATGGAGACATACGTGTTGCACAGTAAGGGACAAACTCCATTTGAAGAGTATATGATTGTCTAACTAGAAAAATCTAAGGATCAACCAAAAACCTCTTGGACTTAATAAGAGTTCTGTAAGTTGACATACAGTCATGTGCTGCATAATAATGTTTCAGTCAATGACTGACCACATAGACAATGGTGATCCCATAAGATTATAATGGAGCTGAAAAATTCCCATCACATAGTGATGTCGTAGCTGTCGTAAGGTCATAGTGCAACACATTATTCTTGTGTCTGTGGTAATGCTGGTGTAAACAAACCTATTGTGCTACCAGTCATACAAGTTTAGCACATACAGTTATTATGTACAGTATATGCTATTTAATAATAATGAACTATCATTAAAAGTAATAAACTACTTTTTAATCATTATTTTATTTCTTTACATTTATTAGGGTAACATTGGTTAATACAGTTATATAATTTTGGGTGTACATTATAATTTGATATCTATATATTCTATTGTGTGATTACCACTCAGAGTCCAGTTTCCTTCAGCTACCATATATTTGATCCCCTTTATCCACTTCATTCTCCCCCTACCTCCCTATATTTGACTCCCTTTACTCCATCTACCTTTTCCTTCTTCCCTCACCCCCTATCCTCTGGTAATCACTAGTTCATTGTCCATGTCCCTGAGTCTCTGTTTGTCCTGATCATTTGTTGCTTTTAGGTTTATATCCCACATATAAATGATATCATGTGATTTTCAATTTTTTTAGTCTGGCTTATTTCACTTAGCATGATTATCTCGAGGTCCATCTATGTTGTCACAAATGGCAGTATTTCATCTCTTCTTATGGCTGGGTAATATTCCATTGTATATATGTGCCACAGCTTCTTTAGCCAATCATCTATCATAGGACGCTTTGGTTGCTTCCATGTCCTGGCCACTGTGAATAATGCTGCTATGAACATTGGTGTGCAAATATCTTTTCGGATATAGGTTTTCAAGTCTTTGGGGGATTGCTGGATCATATGGTAGATCAATTCTTAGTTTTTTGAGGAACCTCCATACTGTTTTCCATAGTGGCTGTACCAATTTGCAGTCCCACCAGCAGTGTATGGGGGTTCCTTTTTCTCTGCATCCTCTCCAACATTTGTTATTACTTGTCCTGTTGATTATAGCTATTCTAACATGTGTGAGATGGTATCTCATTGTGGTTTTGATTTGCATTTCCCTAATAGCTAGCGATGTTGAGCATCTTTTCATATATATGTCAGCCATTTGTGTGTCCAACAGTGTCTGTTCGGGTCCTCTGCCCATTTTTTGATTGGATCATTTGTCTTTTTTGTTGTTATTAAGCCATATGAGTTGTTAATATATTTTGGACATTAGGCCCTTATCAGTGGCATTGCTTGCAAATATACTTTCTCATTTGGATGGTTGTCTCTTTACCTTGTTGACGACTTTTTTTTTTTTTTTTTTTTTGCTGAGCAGAAGCTTTTTAGTTTGATGTAGTCCTATTCATTTATTTTTACTTTTACTTACCCAGTCTTTGAGGTCAAATTCATAAAATCCTCTTTAAGTCCAAGGTCCTTGAGTTTAGTTAATCACTATTTTAGAGTGTACTCTTTCTGCTTATTAAAAAAAAAATCTCATTTCCTGTATCTCCTGTGAATCATTTTCTCTTGTGCTTGGTTTACTCTTGTGTTGTTTTATATAGTAACATGCTGTACAGACTTGTTCCCTAGAAGCAACAAGCTATACCATCTAGCCTAGGTGTGTAGTAGGCTATACTATCCAGGTTTGTGTAAGTATACTCTATGATGTTCACACAATGACGAAAATACCTAATGATGCATTTCTCAATCGTAAAGCGGTGCATGACTATAAAGTCAAATTGATTAATCCATAATTTTCTATATACGATAACCAATAAAACATAATAAAGATCCATACCATTCTTGATAGCAACTTTAACAACATGTAAGAATAAATGTTACCAAAAAAAGTACAAGAATTACAATAAAACTATAAAACTGTAATGAAGAAAAAGTAAATAGAGGGCTCATTATTGAAAAGTTATTCTCTCCGAATTAATCCAAAAATGTAATTCAATCAATCACAATAAAATACCTAACACACACTCTTTTATGGACCTTGACAACCTTATTCTAAAATGCACATGGAAGAGACAATCTTCAGGAATAGCTGGAGACCCTCGAAAAGGTACAAAGTTTACTTATGGATCCAGATGAATATTAAAAGGGCTATGTACCTGGACTTACAAATTGAGTTCACTGGTACTCTAGGGAACACTATTAGAAAGTCATAAGAAATCTGTTGTTATAAAACATAACATCACAGGATTCTTGCTGTGAATGTTATTTTTAACATTATATGTATGAAAATCCATTATAAGATATTTTTTTCAGAGAACTGTGCCAAGAAAAACTTTACTTATCTGGGGAACATTTTTGCTTTATCCTCCTCACAATATCAAACCTTTAACTGGTTGGCTATCCATTTTCTATGATCGCCAGAAAGACGAGGTACACATATGCAGCTCAAATCTATTCCAACTATATGCAGATCCTGTGACCTGAATATCAACTAATCAATTTTCTAAATTTCCTTTTGGACCTAATCTATTCAAATCTACATTTCCCTGATAATACATTTCCTTTTTATATGGATTTTGAGAGATTTAAATGACTAAGTAAATGGATGCCTTACCTGGAAGCTGATCATTTTCTGCAACTCTTGCACAGAGATCTATGAAAGTAGAAATGGGAAATAGAAAGACATGAAAAATCAGGACTGCAATGTAGAACCCTGTTCTATCAAAACAGAAGCGACCCAGACTCTTGCCTCAGAGAATGCCACCTAGTGGGAGAATGATGTTTCTAGCAAGTCAGAAAAGCCCCTATTTTATAAGCGCCAATCTCTTCTTGTGATTGTTCTGAATGTAAAGATGTTGTACAGAAATGTATCCTCATAATAAATGAGTTAAAAGACTAACTAAAAGCCTGGTCTCTGAAGCTCAGTATCTCTGGAAGTTATTCCTTCCTGTGATTCTCTGGTCCCTGCTCTGAAGCTGGAGTAAAAGATCTCAAATTAGGCTGGACTTTCTTGAGAAGGTTGGATCTGGAGACCAGGAAACTTTTTTTTTTTTTTTTTAACTTGGAGACCGGTTTAGACTCCAAATCAATCAGTCAATCTCAATCTCTCTCCCTCTTTTAACTCATCATCTCGTATGAGTGCAGTCAACCAACACTGCTGGAACCCTAGAAAAGCTACAATGTGCAAGAGGGACTCACAGATTTAAGCTTTATTATAGAGTCTTAACTGGAAGATCTGCAGAGTCACCTAGAGATCCTTTTAAAAATGCCGACAAATTGAAATTTACTCAGTATTCATTGTTCAGATATTTCAAAAGGATAACAACCAACTCATCGGTTTTTGCAGGGGGCTATTTTGCAAAAAAGAATGAAATTTGTAGAAAATTTATCTGAATCTGAATCTCAGCTCTTCCACTTCATAAGCTGTGTCTCTGCCCAAGTAACTTCTCTCGGCTTCAATTAATCATATGCAAAATGAAGATAACTTACTTCTTATGATTGTTGTGAAAATACTTTAGGAAAACAGCATAGCAGTTTCTCTAAAAATGCTTTCTTCCTAGATTCCTTGAAATGTTTTAACTATTTCCTGTTGCAGGCTCTGATAGGACCAACGGTGCTGTTGTAACCAGGAAAGGTACAGTTTGATGCACAGACTCCTACACAGTGACCTTTACCAACAAGAGCAGGAATGCAAACTGAGCCTTTCCCAGCCCCACCTGGGATCTAGGAACCTACGGAGTGACAGTTGGAGCCCTCGCTTGCTTTCTCTGAACTACTTCAAAATTGGACAAGGTCCACTCATCCAGACACAAAATCACCGCACGTGCAAGTTAACTTTTATCTTCAATTGGGTAAACTAATAAACCTGCTCTTGTCTTTCTCCCTGCCCTTCCCTTACAGCCCCAAGTCCCGCAGAGTCATACCGATCAGCCTTTCACAGCCACGCTCCCAGCTCCGGCCCTAAACCCTAATTCAGTTTATAGACATCTCCCAGAGACTCGAGGAGCAACACCCACTCGCAAGCGGGGATGGTTCGAGGATTACGGAACATTGGCTACCACTCCACTGGGCATGTGCGGAAGTAACTGCTCACATAGAGTTCCCAGGCTTCCCCGCGGTGCAGGCTGCCCATCGGAGACTACATTTCCCATAAGGCCGATGGAGCCCGTTTCCGGAAGGCGTCAGAGGCTTCTGCGTCTTTTGTTGGAGATTCCTGGGGTGGTATCTCTCAGAGCCATAGTCATTTTTAAAATTCAGGTGTACGTGTCATTTTCGTTTAAAAAGACATTAGAATTTTTAAATACTGGAAACTCTAAATCAGCAGTATACTAAGAGACTAATTTACCCCTTCTCAGTTTAGTTTCTGTTAACAATGCAGTAGCTTAAATCAGGGAGATGACGAGGACCCAACAAAGACCGAGAAGGAATAATCCGTGAGGTAGATGGAAAAGTAGAATTTAAATCTTGTCCAAGTAGAATGTTCTGACCTGTTACTTGTATTTAATTAGTCCCAAGTAAGTGACCTTCATCGTGGCAATCACCTACTAGGCTCCAGGCGTCCCTAGAACCTCGCACAGGACTTGGATCTCATAATTAAAGACACCGGAGGAAGAATACAGACGTTGCACACGAACACTTTATTACTCACAGTCCGAGTTCAGCTTAAGAGTGGGGCCCCGTGGTTCTCCTCGGCGTCGGCTGCAGCCTCAAGTAGGTCTCATGACACGTCGTCTCACGTCGGTCAGCGTTGGAGAATGTGCTGCTACCTTCTCGGCCCCACTCTATGCCATTTCTTGGATACACCCTTCTTATATTGTCCATCACACGCGAGCATTGCATGTTATGAGCAAGATAGCGAGCGAGCAACCTAAATATTTTCTCATGCTTACACTCTTAGTAAATATTGATATCAGCGGGCAGTCTACTTACCTGTCTCGCACAGTCAATGCACACAGTTAAGTAAATATTTCGATTTACACAGTTAAGTATATATTTTGGTTCGCACAGTTAAGTAAATATTTTGTTTCACACAGTTAAGTAAATATTTGGGTTTACACAGTTAAGTATTTTGTTTCACACAGTTAATATTTTGTTTCAAGTAGGGAGCGATCCACTGTGTAAAATGCTGCTCATGGGTCAAATAGGATGAGAACCAAGAATTGACCATTGAATTTAGCAATGTAGAAGTTGTCGAAACATGCCATTTTGGCAAAGTGGTGGAAGTTTGATAATATCTGATAAGAGTTTGATAAGAGTGGGATGAAAGCATAGAAGAGGAAGTAAAGAAAGTAAGTACAGATAGTAATTTTAAGAAGTTTTGCTTTTTAGGGTGTGCAGAAAAATAAAGGTGTCTTTGCATGGATTATGGGTCCAGAATTTTTTTTAAATGCAAGAAATTACCGTATTTTGTATTCTAATAAAAATGATAACATAGAGAGGGGGAAATTGACAATAGAGGAGACAAAACAGTTGGAAGAAAATCCTTGAAGAGAGAAAGGATGAAATCCAGTACACAATCAGAAGGGTCAGTTGGAAGAATATGGACAATTCACCTATTGAAATAAATGGGAGGCACAGTTCATAGATACAGATGCACACAGGCAGGCAGATTTGATAGTGGGCAAATGAGGACATCCTCTTCTGAATCCTTCTATTTTCTCAGTGAAATAGGAAGCTGAAAGTGAAAATAAAGAGAAGGTATTAGAAGTCTTGGGAAATAATACTACTATATTACAGTGATTCTAACACACTTTTTCGTATGTCAACAACTGTGAAATTGCTATCTTACAAATGATAGCGTGCTATAGTTTAATTGGCAGTATTTCTTCTTGCTTAATAGTATGTAAAATAATGATGCATCTTATAATCAATGACATCTGAGATTCTAATGCTGTTTAAGAATGTGAAACAGTGAATAAAGAAAAAGTAGTAACTATTGCCTGGCAGCATTGAGCCCACTTGATATTAGTTGCCATTGACTTTCCTGGCATTCCCAGTGTCATAAAGACATATTTTTATAGCTCATCTTTAAAAAAATCCTTTCTTGTACTATAGCCCACTTGATCATTGTACCATTTCCTAGCTTTCCTTCATAGAAAATTTTCTCTAAAAAGTTCCTTCTTGTGGCTGCCTACATTTTCTCACCTCTAACTCAGTCCACTCTAATTTGGTTTCTTGATCCTATTCTCCTGAAACTGCTCTGGTCAAATTACCAGTGAAATTTCAGTTGCAAAATGAAATGGGCTCTGTCCTCAACATATTTTTCATCCAGAGCATTCGACAAAATTGGAATAAAATCTTCCTTGTGAGGTTTCCAGAAAATCTCATAAAAACTAGTTTATCCCACCTAACCAAGACTGTTTTTCTATTTCCTTTACTGAATCCCCTTCCAATGTTCCACATCCAAATGTTGGAATACTCAAGGGTTTGGCCTTGAGCCATTTTTTTTTTTTTGCAGTTTTTTTCTTTCTGCAGTTTTTCACTAAAAGATTCATTCGGTCCCATGGCTTTAAATACCGCTTATATGACAGACAAATCTTTATCTCTAGCCCTCACCTCTCCCCTGAACTTCAGACCCCTAATTCCTTATGCCCACCTGAAATCTCCCCTTGAGTATCTAAAAGCCACCTCCAACTTCACCAGGTATATAGTGTCAGAAGTGAGTTGAATTGTAGGACACCAAACTGTTGTCAGAGACTCACTTGGTGGTGGAGAAAAGAAACACACATTAGAATTGCTGTGAGTGGAATCTTCGTTTTGTTCATGACATTAATTCCAAAGTCTGACACATAATAGGTGCTAAATAAATACTTGTTAATAATGAATAAATGTAAGTCCGTCTATAGTTTTATCTCCATAAATGCATTATGGAACTTGTCTGGCTCATCATTTGAATCTAAAGATCAATTTGGAGAAAACTGATAACAGTATTGAGTTTTTCAATCCATGAGCATGGTATATCTCATTTATTTAGGTCTGCTTTCTCTCAGAGATGTTTTCTAGTTTTTAGTGTAAGATTTACATATTTTTTGTCAGATTTATCCCTAAGTATTTCACATTTTGATGTTATAAATTATTTTTTAAATTTCCACTTGTTTACTGCAATTAAGTAGAAATACAATTTAGTTTTGAATATTGATCTGACATATACTATGACATAGATGAAACTTTTAAGACATTATGCTAAGTGAAATAAGCCAAACACAAAAGGACAAATATTGTATGATTCCACTTATATGAGATACAGTAGTCAAATACATAGAGACTGAAAGTAGAATAGTGGTTGTCAGGGGCTGGACGCAGGAAGGAATGGGGAATTAGTGAATGGATACACAGTTTCAGTTGGGGAAGTTGAAAAAGTTCTGTACGTGGATGATGGAGATGGATGGAGATGGTTACACAACAATGTGAATGTACTTAATGTCATTGAATCGTACACTTATAAATGATTAAAATGGTAAATTTTGTTACATACTTTACCACAATAAAAAAAAATGTTTTAAGATGTTGAAAATTGAGGGAAAAAGAGAAATTAGGGGCAGACATACAGGAATTCTCATTCCAAAATTTTATACAAGATTTTTAAGGTTGTACAATCCCATGCCTTGCTTATCTATCTTCCATCTCCTCCCACTTTCCTTCATCCTAGTACCTAAATTTAATAAACTTCTTTACTTCTTGAAGCCACCATGTTCTATATCTGCCAGGCTGTTGTATATACCTTTCTCTGCCTGCAAAACTATTGCTTAAACTCTTTCAACCCAGCTAACTCACTCTGTTCAGGTCTCAGCAGCCTTCACTTCTATCAGAAAGCTTCCCTGACCTCAAAAGTCCAGTGTAGACTTCCTTTTGTGAATCTCTAGTATCTTGTATCACCCAAACAAATTCGTCACATGGGTCTGTCATTGCCTTTTTACTTGTCTATATTCTTTGCTAGACTATATAAAGCATGAGGACCAGAACTGAATGTCTTGACTGGGTCCTCTCAAATCTGCTCCCTTTGTGCCTACCACAGGATGCCCAGAATGATGAGGTAAACTTCCAAGAATCTCATGGCCTTGATTATCTGTCTCCTGCAAGCCTTCAATAGATTTGCAAGTATCAAATTCTGAAAGTTGACCCTTTCAATCTGATGTTTTTTTCCCTAGAACATGCAAGGCGGAGAAACAATTGTCCAGATTCCATCTAAAAAATCATGTTACCAGATTTTTTTAAATTATGAGCCTTAACCTAGAACTGTCAGTTCTAGCACATTTTGGTACCAGGATAGAGTTGTGGGAACCAATTAAGGACTAGTCATGTTCATCTCTTCCTCTTTCTCCCAAGGGTTTAGGGTCCTTGGCAAGGCAAAAATTATCAGCGCTGTTTCTGAAAATCTCAATGGAGCAGATTGTAAACTGTCACTCAATATCCATTCTACCCTTTCTTGCAGTTCATAGAATCTCCAGTTTTTGTCTGGGTAATGCTTTCCTAGAAAAAAAAATTACATATCCCAGCCTCCCTTGTAGCTAACTATGAGCAAGTGACCAAGTTTGGGCTAGTGGGATGGAAGTGGAAGCAGTGATGCCAATTTAGGAGTGTCCTTAAAATGTCCTTTTCCTATTTCAGCTCTATACTGAATATGTAATGAGTGACTGGAGGTTGGCCAGCCATTCTGGACTATGAAGTACGAAGATACATGTTGATATTAAGAGAAATAAGAGAGAAGGAACTTGGGCTCCTGACACCACAGGGTGCCACATCATACCTAGACTAACTACATTTAGGGTTCTTTTTCATAAGAAATAAATTTCTATTTTGTTTAACTACTATTATTTTGGCAATTTCTATTATGAACAATTGAACCTAATCCCAATTAAGGTATTTTCCCATTCTCTGGCCAAGAAGGCAAGTTAAAAAAAAAAAAAAATGAAGAAATAGCTTCATTGTGATGTCTCTTTTTTACCCACTCATCTAAGAAGTCCATAATTTGGGGTTCAGACACCTTAGGCAGAATTTACAAGGGAGAGATGAAATTATTTTTCATGTGAAGGCTGCAAATCAGGGAAGTATTTGTTGTAGAAAACATCATCAGTGATTCTGAGGTGATCCAAACTACAGATGCCTCAACTATTTTGTAAGAAACCATAAAGTGATAATCAAAAGATGTTAACTTAAAATAAGGATTTCAGAGCTCAGGGAGTTACTGATTTACCTAATTCCTGAGTTCTGACAGGGTAACTGTCTGAAACCAATGGATTTTCTCATTTTCCTCTTCTTAAAGTTTCTAGTATAAGATGATGCCACAGAACCCCGATCAAGTTATTTTCTTGAAGACTATTATGGTAACACTATCCTATAAGGCCCACTTTACTATGCCCTCAATTTGATTTCCAACTTCCTAGGACCTAGAAAAACATGCAGTGCATGAGGCTTAGCAACAGAAAGAAAAATTTACTGCAGTCAGACATATCTAGGCAGGAGTCTACCACTTTTAAACTGTGAGATCCTGGGTAAATTTTATTATCCTGTAAGCCTCATTTCCCTCATCAAGGATAATAATGGATATACATAGATTTAATCATAAAAGTGCTTAGCACAGTGCCTGGTACATAACATTCACTCAGTAACTGGGAAGTTATCATAAAATTCTCAATGTCCATAAGAAAAGCATATGTTAACTCAGAAGGCCTCTAGAGGTAACCTATTCTATCTTACAACTGTCCAGGTTTTACCAGTTCATGTATAACATGGAGTCACATTAACAATATTCAAGTTCTGCTGGCTCTTGGCCTTCCAGTTAATATAGAAACTCCACCCCACCAACTCCTCTTCCCTTCCATCTTTCTCTGCTGATTCTCCAGTAGTCTCCATAAACATGTCTTTATTTTCCAGATGACTGATGTCCATATCATTCTTTCCTCTGGCCTCTTGGGTGATGTCTACAGATAAGGGCTCCATTGCCTTCTAAGATGCACTGAGATTCCTCTCTATTATCTTTACACTTTACTCAAAATGTTTTTTTTGTTTCTCCCTTTATAAAAATGGTATCATACCTTATATAACCTATTGGGACTTTTCACTTACTGTTGTGCAGCTACACTGTTGCATGTCACTGTAGCTCACTTGTTTTGGCTGCTGTACCACATCATCCAGTCTTCTGATGATAGGCGTCTGGATAGTTTTTAGGTTTAGGTTTCACTATTGTGAAAGTGCTATAAGTATCTTCTTATTCATATTTCCTATTGCATTTGTATAACAATTTCTCTTAGCATATGCCTACGAGTGGTAATGCTGGATTGTACACTGTAAATGTTACTTCATGTATTATATTTTTTATATCTGATATTTTCATTGTTTATAACTGCCTGTTCCTGCTTCATTTTCCCTTTTTCTTTAAGCATATTTATTATGCTAAAATTTCTTGTTTTGCTTGTTCCATTAATTCTACTTCAGAAATATGTTTATGCATATATTTAAAGGCCTGGAATAGCATACACACATTTATAGTGGTCTTCTTTGGAAGACTGAGATTATGGGGGAAAAAAATCAGTTCAACCAAACTGGACAGTGTTTCATTTTATTATGCAAAATGTAGAAAACCTTGATTGAGGAAAAATAGGAAAGGGACCTAACAGAAACCGAAGAATTTTCTTAGGAAAGCAGTGACTGCTGATGTAAAATCTCGATGGAGCAGAGATTGTAAGCTGTCACTCAATATCCATTCTACCTTTTCTTGCGGTTCATACTCCAGCTATGCTTGGTGACCTATGGCAAAACTCCAGGTACAGTATAAACCCCGATCTCTCCCACTCACCCCTAACCCTTGGTCCTGAATTTGAAGAGTTAGCCATTGAGGAACTATAAAAAGAACCAAAATAGGAACATTTTCCATGAAAGTGAAGATCAGAGACTGGTCCTCTTTCATTCTGTTGAGTACATCAGGAGCAGGAAGGATCAGTTTCTGAAGGTGTACCTTCTGTTCATCTGGCTTTTTTGGCTTGGGGCTAAAGCATGGAACTGTGCACCCCACCACCCTTCCTCCACTCACAGATATCTGCATAGTTGCATGTCCGGCATTTCCATGCTTCCTCCACATCAACCCCAAGAGGCTCTCGTTGGCCCATCCAGTAGGCCATATAGTGCTGCACTTTGCTTTTCAGCTCCTTCTCTTCATAGGCCACGATCTCTGTACCCAGCACAGTGGTAGTCTCTTGGTGAATATACTCAATTTTCATAATATCGACAACTGGGAGGTCAGACAGTGTTAGAGACAAAAAGACCAGCTCCATAAGGTCACCCAAGGACTTCACAGAGAAGCCTCCCTTCCGGGCATGCCTTAGCACAGAAGGTCCCAGTGGCTTTTCTGGACACAATTTTACATGGTGGATTAGGCTAGCAGTGGTCACATTACCTTGTACCATGGCATCAAAGATATATTTGTATAGGCTGACTTGAAAACAGTCTTTTTTTTTCTGGGCTTCCAAAGGGAGCACAGGGCGTCTGCGTGTCTTGAGTTCAACGAGTTCCAGTTCCCCCTTGGCTGTATAGTGCAGCTCATCAATTACTCCAACAAGAAGCACACCTTCCATTTCTCCAAACACTGGAAACTCTCTAATGCACCCTTCTGATTGCAGAGTAGGAATCATTGATAATATGTTCAGAAACTTAATTGCCCAAGCATCTTCTTTAGTGTTGACGGGGATAGTCACAAGATCATGAACTTCTAGTTCTCTGGCTAGGTGGATGCTGGCACCAGTATCCAAAACAGCTGCTTTCTCGGGTGCCAAGAAACCAGGAAATTCCTTTCCATATACCATTTGCTTTTCACACCAGTTCTGAGTGGACAGGTCAGTGACATACAAATATTTAAGGTGGAATCGCTCCATGGGTGATAAGATATCCAATTCTCTTTTCCACTTTGGTAAGCATGTGACGTTGCCATCCTTTTCGGGGAGTTTAGAAGAGGGGCCAGGCTTACTAAGTAAAGCACTTGACTCTTTGAAATCTTCTAGATCCAGAAACTCCGAGTCACTCAGGTCTGAGAACCCCGAGGCTTCTGCTAACACCGTCTCCTCTTCCCCAGTCTCTGCCATGGCACAGCTCTGGGCTGGGTTAAGCCCTGCATATCATGTTAAAGAAATGCATTATCCAAAAAAATTTCTAAAGAACACTTTCAAATTCCAATGAGGTAAAACAAATCATGACTATTGCATGTGATTTTAAGTAAATCACCTTCCTTAACCTCAATTTCATTTAAAAGATTTGAGATTTGCCTTTCCACTTCAAACTTCTACTGACTTGGGACATTATTTTATTATTTTATGTGAATATAGATCTTTGTAAATGTTTGACAATTTACCATGGGCCACTTCTACAATTATTCTGATACAAAGTCCTTGACTAGGAAAATAAATCACAACTACAAACTGTTCCTGGAGAAAAATCAGCTCTACAATGACTTTTTAAATGTTGTTCTCAAGAACAAAGTATGGTGAAATTTAAAAACTAACTATAGATAAAAACAAACATACACTCAAAATCAAAGAGAATGAGATAATGAGAGAGGTTGTTCACAGTGACAGGTGGAAATCAGTTGCTTTTTATACTTGAGATATATTAAGGAAGTGGCAAAGAAAAAAAGCTCTTGGTGGATTTTACTTTACCCCTTCTGACTTAATCCTCCTAACATTGTAAAAACTGGTGTTTCCTTCCGCAAGACATTAGCTTATGATGGAAAGCATGTCAATAAGAAGTATTAAGATATCACTATATTTGCTATAAAAAATAATATCTATTATGCAGTTATTGTGTACTAGGCATCGAGACAAGTTCTTCACATCCAATATCTTACTGCTTTATTGTGAGACAGGTACTTTTTTAAAATTTTCACTATGAAAAATTTCACACATACAGAGAAATAAAAAGAACAATGAACACCCATATATACACCATTCAGATAAACAACTGTTGATATGTTGCTGTATTTGCTTCTTTCACATGCCTTTTTTTTTTTATTTTTTTTTTTTTTGGCTGAACAATTTTAAAGTAAATTAGAGACATCATAACACTTCAAATATAAATGTTTTGGCATATATTTCCAAATAAGCACATTCTCCTACATTAACTACAATGCTATTGTCATATCTTACAAAAATAATAATTCCTTAATACTCTTGTCTGTATTCAAATTTCTCCAACTGCCCTAAAATGTCTTGGGTAGCTTTTTTTAAAAACCAGGAAACAAGGCCCACACATTGTATTTGACTTGTTTTGTCTCTCAAATATATTTAATCTTAAGAAACTAGGCAAAGTATCTTGTGATACTCTTTTTAAGTCTTCCTCCTAACCTGACACATCTAACACTGCATAGAGAGAAAACGAAACAAAATAAGATATGACCAGTTGACTAGTATTTGACTTTGGGTGCTAGGAAGACAATATGACAAAGAATTTAAGCAGATCGAGGGAACTATGAGCCCCCTTTCCTCCTTGCTATTCTAATAAGCAATGAATAAGCTGAATGTACCAACTTAAAAGCTTAAGAAATGATGCTTTGAAATGGTATACTTCAACAGTAATAAAACACAGAAACTGCACATTTGTACAAGTGTCTTAAATTGTACATGTCCCTTAAATGATGATAGTTTCAAAATGAGTAATGTTATTTGGACTATGAAGTCCCTGAAGGTTGGTGAGAAAGTCCCTGAAAGTTAGTGAGAAAGTCCCAAGAAACTAAAGTTAAAGTAGCAATGAACATGATGTGTACTTTGTAGGTTTCCTTTCCCTGTGGGGGAAGGGCACTAAATTCAAATCAATTGATCTTGAAAATATTTTATTTCACATATCTAGACCTGGGCTATTCAGTATGTAGCCACCGACTACAAGTAGCTAAACTTAATTAACATACATAAAATTTAAAACTCATTTTTTCAGTTGCATTAAGCACATTTCAAGCGCTCAGTAGCTACATGTGGCTAGTGGGTACCACATTATAAGGCACAGATACAGAGCACTTCCTTTATCACAGAAAGCTCTATTGGACAGTAGTGATTTAGATTATTCATGTATATTAATTCCCTAAAGAAAGAGGAAATTCTTGAAAGGTATGGACTTTCCAATTGTTTTATATACAACGTTGAGAACAGAGCAGTCCTAAACAAGAAAGTGAAATGTTTTGTTGAGAAGACACAAAGAGGGGCAGAAGCATTCTCTGCAGACTTACTCATCTCGAAAAAGAAAGCAATACACTGGGGATGTGTTTCTTGGACTTCCCTATGCAGAAAAAAAATCCCAGTGAGAGCATGATGCAGTGCATTATGTGCCAAAATGCAGTTTGGATTATCTGATGCAAGATGATTTTACACAGTACATTGATCAACATTTTTAGATATATCTTAGAATAAATGTAAAGCTAGTAGAGTATTCATGAAATGTATAATTTCATAGATAATGTTTCTTGGAGGACAAGTTTGATTTTTAAATAACTGTAAGTAAAAATTAAAAATATGAGAACAACAATAGAGGTACTATATATGTAAGGCAAAAATCATTTGGTAGTAAGTGAATGAAATGTTTAGGAAACACCAGCATAGTGTTAAGAGTCTTGGGGACCTACAGATACGGATTCTGGATCTGATCCTTACTAGATCAGCAGTATTTAGTAGTATGCTACTTTCCTTAGGAGCACTCTACTACAAGTGTTTAGTTTTCTTGGGGTTTACATCTTTAGAGTATTCCTTCCAACTGTACTCAGTTATTCAAATGACTGCATGATAAAACAGTATGTATGTATGTATATATACACACATATATACACACATACATACACACACATACATACACACACACACACACACATACTCAACAGATGTGGATCTTCTTCCCCTTCCCAAGGAAGAGATGAGACTGTATCAATTTCCTTAACAAATGAAATTAAGCCTTAGGAGAGAGGAAAACTACTTACAGGGATTTCGTTGATCTTCGTCCTCACAGGGCAAGGCAGAATGCTGAAATGACAAAGCTAAGGGAGAAGAAAGGAGCTCTGAAAGACAAGGTCTGCTTCGAAGAATCCAGATTATCAACTCTGAATCTTGCTGTGGTAGAACGGGGACTTTTGGTCCTTTCTCACCTGACCACTCCCTCACATTGTGGCGTTTCCTTCTCTCTGATCCACGCCACACAGACTGTTGCTCACCTGAGGTCCTAGGTAACGTTTGCCTCTCTCCAGGAACAAATCCTCCATGAATTCATTTCCCCTGTACCCTGGATGCAGTTACTTGATCCAGTCCCTGCTCCCTGTAAGCAAAAGGATCAAAAATAACCAAGGTCCCCCAGGACTTCTGCGTTCAGTTCTCTCTTCCAGGCCTGAGCTCAGTTCTGAAGCTCAGAGAGAGACTTCAGGTCAGACTGAGGCTTTTATTCTTTGATGGGGTCCTGCTGCTTGTGTAACTGCCAGTGCTGTCACCCTCAACACCCTGACTTCTTCAGAGCAGCCCAGACTTACGGGCTCTGAAAACACATGCATTTTGCAAACGTTTCCACCGGACCCACACCACTGTCTTCCCGGGAGTTCCACGCATGCCCTAAAGTTTACTGAGCGCTTCCTACAATGGGAGCCGAGAATGACAGCAAGCGGTTGTAGGCCTCCGGAAGGGGTCCCAGCTCATCGCAGGGTCTTCTGGGGGCGAAAGGTCGAGAACCCACAGGAGCCTGGTCTGCCTGGGAACCTCTGCCACATGGGGAGGGGTGTGTGTGGCGAGGGAGGAGAATGAGGCAACCGCGGGGACAGACCCCTAGGTTCCAAAACACAGCCCCTCAGTCCGCCACCCCCATTCGCCGGTCTTCTCCTAACCTCAGATACTTCTGCGAACTCCCAACTCCACCTGGCTCCGCCACGACCTCGGAAATGCTCCAGTACGCTAACCCAGACCAGCGTGAGCAGGTCGAGAAGTAGCCCTTTCCTTCCCCGCCACAAACAAAGGCACAAAAAACCAGGCCCAGAATCCCCAGCGGCTGCCCAAGGACCGCCCCATCCCAGAGGCCTCAGCGGCACCGCCTAGGCCTGGAGCGGCTGCAGCTCTGCTGGAGCCAACACGCTGCCCCGCAGGGGAGCGTCTTCACGCCGGGTCTACCTCTGGAGAGGCCCTTCCTGTGCGCAGCTGGCTGTGCGTGTGATTTAATTCCGGACAGAACTGCGCTATCATTTGACTTTGAAGCGGGGGCGGGGACGTCTTCCAGCTACTGCCAATCCCGTATCTAGGGAAGGTCCGGGCACCTGCTCTCTGCCCGTTAAGTGTTGCGTCTTTGCTTTGCCACCCTTGGATTTTGTAGTCCCCTCTTTGCACCTCGCACCAGCTTTCCCAGTCGAGAGAACAACCACGAACTCTCTTCAAAGATGCTGTCGCTCGTCTCATAAATGTTTTTATTTATTTATTTACATTTTAATTGACCTTTTTTATTGAGAAATGTGACAATGCATTTTGAAATATGAAATGAAGGCATGAATAATAATTATTGGACATGTTTTGCCACATCCAGCAAGTGATAAATCTTGCCACGTCCAGCGTGGCTCTGGAAAATAATCCTGAGTAGGAACGGTGGGAGATTGAGGAAAGGAGGAAGACAGCTGAGATCTGGAGGCGCATTATCCACTGATGATGGAGTAGAGAGCGATTTTATTTTTGCAAGTTGCTTTTATACTAGAGCATACATTTGCTGGCTAAAATAAAATTAGCCCCACTCAACTTACACATCCTACTATAATTATTTGCATTTCCGTAGATTATCTCCACCCTACACACCCTGCTGTAATCATTTGCATTTCAGCACCGCAGCACCGCAATGTTCTCCAATCAGTTCCTACTTCCCCATTCTTCGGATTTGTAGAGGTGAGGCAACCCTTGGTTGGCCTCACAGATTGCAAGGACCTTGTCAGCTTGCAACCGGCTCTCCACATGTTATCATTAAAGCAAAAACAGAATAGTGTCAGGCCCTTCCCAAGCACATTCCCATGCCTCCTTCCTGAGGAAACCACTAGCTTGACTTTTACGAGTCACTTCTTTGCTTTTCTTTACAGTTTTATCACATATTTGGAAACTTTATTTCTGACAAAGATGACATTGCATAGCAATGGAGAAAAGATGGTCTTTTCAATGAACGTTCTGTGACAGTAGGGTAATCTTATTTTAAAAATATGAGACCTCTATCTGACTTCATCCCAAAAATAATTCCAGAAGGATTAAAGACCTAAATGTGAAAAACTAAACTATAAAGCATTTAGAACATTAAATGGCAAAGTACCTTTTGGGCTTCATTTTAGGGAAAAATTCTTAAATAAAAATATCAAAAATGTTAAACTACAAAGATTATTTTGGGTCAGTTGAGGGAAATTTAAATGTGACTTGTGTATTGGTAATAGTATCAATCAATTATAATATCTCGAGTGTGATAATGATCTTGTGGTTGTGTAGGAAAACGTCCTTGCTCTTGGAAATATTAAAGTTGGAAAATCTTTTTAATAAAGTGAAATATGAGTAGGCACTGCTAGATTGAGACTAGAAGTTTCTGCCTCCTCCCCAGTATAACCTTCTTTCACCAGGATATAACTCTCAAAGCCAGGAAAACCCTTCCTCAGCAGTTTCACACATTGACCTATCTTCAGATGGAGTTGGGGGGCAGGTAACGCTACTGGATAGAGTGAAGCAAAATATATTCAGAAACGATCATGGATTCTCTGGGAAAAAGAAATACTCAAAATAGCAGAACCATGTTCCCCAAAGCTTTTATTCTCAAGACTCTGGGACTCAAATTTCAGGAAAAGATGTCCTTCCTCCAATAGACTAACCTAAGAAGTCTGTATATTTAAGCCTCATCCATATACAAAGTCATTGATTTAGTTCATTTATCTTCAAGATATCTGTAACCAAAGAAATACTGCTAGACATGAATGGTGTTTTCCTCTCTTTCCATCTTTCCTTCCTCACTCTTTCAGAGTATAGAATTTGTACCTCTAACATCACACTGTTTATGGTCTATCATGTAAGTTTTTATCTATATGATAAATTTTGCCTATATGAATACTCTCCAGAGCTTCACTGTCCAATACAGTAGCCACTAGCCACATGTGGCTCTCAAGCACTTGAAATGTGGCTAGTCCAAAATGGGATGAACTGTAACTATAAAATGTACATCATATTTTTGCGACTTAGCATGAAAAAAGGCAAAATAAGCAATAATTTTTATATTGATTACATGCTGAAATAATATTTGAATATATTGGATTAAATGAAATAAATGTTATATTTTAAACTTAATTGTACTTATTGTATCAACGTGGCTGCTAGAAAGTTTTAAATTACATATGTAGTTCACATTTGTGTTTGGACTCACATCTCTCTTAGACAGTGCTGCTCTAGAGTATCAGAGCCTAAGGGCAGGGGATTTATCTTGGTCTAGTTTGTGTTCCTCACAGGTGCTAGAACATTTATTGACATGATTTTTATATGCTCAAGAGAAGCCCACTGACAACATTCTGTATCTGATAATCTTCTCTTCTCCATATTAAGATCAGCCTTTCTTCAGCAAAACACCAATGTCCAGTAATTGAAAGGGCATTGCTTAGTTGGAGAAAGCCAGAGAAGGTAGCCCAAAGTTAGGAATTTGGGGAAGGTGGAAATGAGCTAAGGAGGTAAGACTGGGGCATGCTTCTGCTAAAAAAAATTAAAAAATAAAAAAAAAATAAAAATAAAATAAAATAAAAGGCAGCTTCAGCTATAGCACTTTTGATTCTGTGAATCAATTAGGGTTTGTTGTGGTGCGTTCACATTTAAAACCCATGGAGCCAATTGAGATTAATTATGAGCCTTTATTAGCTGGCCAGTGACTGATTCTCCCCACTAGAGAGTCAGCCCCAAGCTTTTAGAGGAGGTAGCTTATAAAGCCTAAAACCACATCAAACAAGCAAGCAGTTTACAGAAGCAGAAGTTAGCCATCAGTACATCTTTGCTCAGGACATCTCTTAGAACTACACCCTAGTTATACATTAAGCAGATTATAGAAGCAGAAGTTGGCTGTTATGGTCTGGTGCAAAAATGTTGTTTCTGGAGTACTCTTAAATCTTATAACAAACAGGGCCTGGTAGACAGTTCTGTTATTTGCATCCTGGCAGTGATATTATTTTTTTCCTTTGGGAGCTGGCACTTGAAGATATCGCTCCCTGTCTTGTCTTTGTGACTAGCTTATTGGAGAATTTTTCACTCTTACAGGTTTATTTATTTATAAAAGTTTTAAAGCCCAGGAGCTCTAGCTTGATTCATGGGGTTGAACAGCATGACTATAATTGATCTTCTCTCTCCATTTCTTGGATGTATTTCCAGTGCATTTGCTCCATTTGTAGCAGCTTCCCTCTTCTCCCACTGCCAATAGCTTCTGGGGATACAGCCTTTCAGATTTGTGCCCAGGCGAAAAAAAGACATTCATTTCCCTAATAGTTCAAAGATAAGTCCAGAAATTGTCCCATCGTCCCTAATAGCCTAACTGGGGTTATATGTCAATCTTAGCCAGAGTTTTCTAGAAAACGGAGCAAGGATAAGAAGGAAGTGAAGCAAAAACATGAAACAAATTAAAGTGGTCCAGCATTGGCTATTGCTTCATGTTGAGCCATGGTCTTCCATATTGATTCTGGAGTAATTTCACAAAATTCAAATTCCATGTTATCACTCTCTGGTCAAAAATCCTATAAGATAAGGCCTATTTCTTTGGTTTATTTAGTAAATTCGGCCAATAATTCAATTGTTCATCAAAGAAGGCATAAATTTTGTGAGGTGTGTACTTCCTGATGATGTGACACAAACTAAAATTGGAAAGATGATAAGAGCTAGCTAAACAAAGAAATTGGGCAGAAGGAATTAAAAATAGCACAGTTGAGGACCAGACCTCATGAAATAGCATGGAATATCTAGAGGACCATAAGATGTTTATGTCTGGAGTGAAATATGCTTGGGGTAAAATTTGGGAACCACTACTAGAAAAATAAAGTGTTCTACATCAAGTGTCCTATATTAAGGAATCTGACCTTTATCTTCAAGTTATGAAAAAACAGTGAGGAATTTAAAACAATCATGTCATTTGATTAGATATGTGTTTTCTAATGCTCTAGCAGCAGTGAGGCGAGTGGAGACATGAGTTCAGATTAGATATATAGAAAAACCAGTTGGAAACCTATTTAAGCAGCTAGGAAGTGCTAAGAGCCTGATTAAAGCACTAAAATGGGAATGGAGTGGAGAAGATAGATGGAAATCCTAAATATCATGTACAGCCATGTCACCCTGAACAGGCCCGATCCCATCTGATCTCAGAAGCTAAGTAGGGTTGAGCCTGGTTAGTACTTGGCTGGGAGCCCACCTAGGAAGGCCAGGTATTGTAGGCATAAAAAATAAAAAAAATAAGGGATTGTAAGCTGATGAGGTCCTTGCAATCTGTGAGGCCAACCAAGGGTTACCTTGACTAAAAATAAATAAATAAGAAATTTTAAAAACCAACAGAAAAAAAAAAATCCGAAATAGCATATAAAGGATCGGGTGACAGACTGAGGGAGGTGATGAGTGAGGGAGAGGAAGAACTTTAAACTGGAGAATTGGATAGGTGGTGGCACCACTTTTTCGATTAAGGAATACAGATTTTATTGAAAAAATTATGAGTTTTGGACATACTTCGTGGTAACCAGAGGATATCCAAATGGGACAAGTGTTCTGGAGCTCAGGAGAGATTTCTAAGACATAAGATGTAGATGTAAGAAGTGTTGGAATGTTTAACAAAATCAATCAGACAAACTAGCTTGAGAAGAGAATATGCCTAAGGATATACAGCTCTGAGGAAGAACATTCACTGACCAGCGGAGGGAAAAGTTCCTGTGGGAGAAATAGAATGAACAGGCACTAATGAAAAGGCAAGCTCAGTGGGTAAGCTCTGTATCCTAACCTATGAAGACCCCAGGGCCATAGCAGACCTAAGAAGTAAAGCTCTTAGAATGACAAAGAGCAGCTCTGTTTAGCTATTTAGGGCAGGTGTTTGAAAAGCTAGGCTAACAAACTTAAAAAAAAAAATGCTCTCAAAAATGTGATTCAGGTAAAAGGATATGAATAATTAAAGGAGATCCACCTTTTTTTCATCTATAAAGTGAGGAGTTTTGATTAGGTGAATTCCTGGACACTTTCTAGTTCTAAAGTTCAGATCCAATGAGCTGGCATTGAAAAATGAGTAGGATTTGGAAGTCTATGAGCAATAACCGTTTCCGTCTCTTCCTTCCCTGCTCATCCAGCATTCACACCATCTACATGACTCTCATAGAAGCTGAGATGTACTCCTTCAGTTAACTTCAGAGATGATTATCTGACCTAGGTGGGCCTATGAGACCTTCCCTAGGATTTTGGATAGGAAGTGAGAAAGAAAAGACAGCTTTTCTCTGGATGATGGGTAACTCAAATATATATAACATCTAGAGTTGATGGTAATCATGATTCGCAATGAAGTATTTAAAAAAAAAAAAAAAAGCCAGAATGTAGACAACACAAGAAACAGAGGTGACAAATGGAGAAAAAACTGCCTGGGTTTTTCAAAATACTTTAGGTTCTGGTTCCATTCCAGTTAGAAGCTATTGCAACCTGAGTTACATGAGATACCCCCAATATCCCTCTAGTAACACCTCCTTTGAGACAAATAGCACCAATTGATTTGTTATTTACAACCTAGAGTCCCAACTAATATACTTAGAGCACACACGGGAAGGAAAAAAGTAAATGGGAGAATCATGAAAACTTTAATAAAGTGTTATTGGATTGAAAAATGAACAGGTACGAAATCACTGTGGTCTTGACCTTGGTGCTGTTTTTACAACATAAGCAATGTCAATTTATTAATTAATGTTCTCATTCATTGTTTATTAATTTAAAAATTGTGTCCTACTCTTCTCCCTCAATGTATTCATAACTCGCTAACACAACCATCCTATAAAATGCTACATATGGTCAGTTGATTATGACAGACCCTACCATCAAGCACTATGAAATCATTGTCAGTTTTTCTTCTTTCCAATCAAAATTAGCCAAGATTATATTTGCTAAGGCAGGTGGATCAGTCTCTTTAAAGGGACTCTCATTTATCGGATAGTTTCAGTCTCAAAAATTAAGGACTATAGCAGTTGGTGGAGAAATGTCTTCTCCAGTTGAGAAATTGATGGACTTGGCTACTATTAGATAAGATGCAGATTCCTCTCTGGCTCCAGGGATGGCAAGTGCTCATCTTTCTGAGGATGTAGCTCAGCTTGTATTTCTAGACTATGGTACTGAGACAAGTTGGTATTTCTTTGATAGCTGATAGGGCTGTTGGTTTGAGAGATGCTTCAGCACAAGATATGGAGTTTTATATCTTGCTGGTGGGAAAATAAATTGGTCCAACCTCTAGGAAAGTCAAGTTGGCAATATCCATACAAATGCACACATCCTCTAGCACCAAAATTCCAGTTCTAGGAATTTACCCTACATATATACTTACATGTGTGAGAAGTAAGAATTTATAAGACTACTCACTGTAACATTATATAAACAAGAGTGGAAATACAAAAGTCCCTCTATAGTGAACTGGCTAAGTAAAAACTACATTCGGACCATGGAATACTATGCAGCTATAAAGAATGAGTAGGCACTTGATCTACTGATATGGAATGACCTCTACGACATATGGCAAGTAATATTAAGTGCAGATGTTTCTGCTGTTAATGCTTAAAAAGGAAAACTATATATTTGTATGCTCTTGGATATAAGTAGAAAAACCTCTGGAAAGGTACACAAAAAATTTAGTTATAAAAAATGGTTGCCTCTAGGTAGAATTTGGTCATGAGGGAATGGAGGAAGAAAACTTTTCACTTATATGACTGTATGTGCCTTTTGAACTTTGTATACTTGAAAGTTTTTCTCATTAAAAAAATAAAGTTTTAATTTAAAAAATGGGGGCGTGACATTTTAAATAGTAGTTCCCAAATGCTGGTCAGTGAATGCCCATGAATAATAACTAATCCACCATGAAATCAGAAAAATAATAAGAATGTGTGAATTTTCCACATGGCTAGATTTAATTTGAGGGACCACCCTGTATTCTTAAGTACTTTGTATGGAGGTGTTAGTAGACAGTTATTACCAATGTAGTGTTTATTTACACAATGGGCATAATTTAAAAGTCAGCATCATTATATCAATAAATCAAAAGTGCTGAAACAAAGTATAGAATCACTGATTTTGACATGGCTTTTGTTCTCATGTTGGATAATCAGTTGTTACATGTTATTTAGGAAGGCATTCCTCCTATGTATTTCATGATGTCGAGTAAGTGATGAATTATAGCTGAAGGCTTTTCCACATTCATTACATTCATAAGGTTTTTCTCCAGTGTGATGTCTCTGATGTTTCTTAAAGGAGGAATCATGCCTATAGGCTTTTCCACAGCGGTTGCATTCATATGCTTTCACTCCTGTATGAACAGTTTTATGGTTGCTAAGGTGTATCCTCTGCCTAAAGGCCTTACCACATTCCTTACACTTGTAGGGTCTCTCCCCAGTATGAATTCTTTGATGATGCGTTAGATACGCTCTATGACTAAAGGTTTTACAACATGCAGTGCATGCATAGGGCTTCTCCCCAGTGTGAATTCTTACATGTTCACTAAGGTGTCTAATCTGTCGAAAGGTTTTCCCACATTCATTGCAGGTAAAGGGTTTCTCTCCAGAATGAGTTCTCAAATGTTGGATCAAACTAATGTTCTGGCTGAAAGCTTTCTGACATTTATCACATACATAGGGTTTCTCCCCCGTGTGAGTTCTGTGATGCTGATTAAGAGATGAGCGATGTCTGAAGGCTTTGCCACATTCTTCACATTCAAAGGGTTTCTCACCAGTATGGATTCTCTGGTGGGTATTAAGGGATGCGCTTTGACTAAAGGCCCTTCCACATTCCTTACATCTGAAAGGTTTCTCACCAGTATGAATTCTCATGTGTTCAGTGAGATGAATGGGTTGTTTGAAGATTTTTTCACATATATTACATTCATAGGTTTTTGTTCTTATGTAACTTGTTGGATGATTCATTGAATCTAATTTGTATTTTTTCCTCTTTCTAAGTGTGTCATATTTACGGTGCCTCTGTTCTATAACAACATTTGAATTCACAATATTTTCCCCAAATTTGTTAGTTTCTTGGCCTCTCTTCTTGTGGGTCAAGATGGCTTGTCTTACATCTCTTCCATGGGCATCCTGATGCCTTTCTAACTCATCATCATATCTGGAGACTTTTTTTAATGTGGAACAAATGACATTATCCCTCACAAACCTTTCCATCATAATGCCATGATATAACTGTTTCTGTAAAATAGCATTCTTTGCAGTTGACATACTGCTTTCTGTTTTACTCTTCAAATCTGAAAGAAATGGAAAAAATACAAATAATTCATGTTCTTTATGCTTTGAAAAATCAATTATTCTAAGAGGGTATATGGAATAGAGACTTAAATAACAATATATACAAAGTATATGAGATTTTGATTATATTTAAATATGGTTATGCAGCCTGGAGAGGAATTAAGAAACAGTAAACAGAGTAAACAGTAAACAGAGTAAAAGTGTAACTTCATACAGAGAGTAAAATTTGAGCAATTTACTCCTGCTTTTTCTAATAACACTAAATAATGAAATTTCAGAGCTATGTCTTAATACGTTTTTAAATTGACAACTTTTAGAAAACCATCTCAGAAAGATAAAAAGATATCCGTCCCTCAACCCCAGCAGCAGTCTGAGACATTAGTTCAAAAACTAAGGTTGGAACTAAGGATATTCACAAGAACATTAAGCTGTATTTTACTGAAACTCATGTTAACATTTACACATTGTTCTGTTTCTTGTGCTTATTAATCTGTCACTGGAAGTGTTATTTATACAAGGGAGACTTGTAAGAAACCCAGACTATATCACTACTATTGCTATTTTCTATGAAAATATCCTTTAATCTTTAAAATTCTGGCTAGTTTTCTTACTTGACAATTTGTTGCATGCATTACTAATATTTCATCTGATAGCTCTGTATTCCCGAAAGGTAAAACATCTTGTAGGATGTTTTTGTCAACACAAAAGGATTATCGGTACTTCCAATTTCCACATTCTAAATGAACAGAAGTAAGAACAGAGTCTATGTTCTGCAGGCCCCTGACTCTGGTCCTGAATAGTGGAGGAGAAAGGGAAGACAGGGAAAGATGAAGCTGCCGTCTCTGTCCGCCTCCCCAGTTCAGTATCTAGGCCTGAAGTAGGCCCAAGCTAGGGGAGAAGAGGAGATTTAACTTTGAATGAAGATGAGAGTTTTTATTATTGTACTGAACTAAACATTTTACTAAAACCAGACTGTTTTTATTATGTAAAGGGACTGGGCCATCAAGGGGACCTCTTTGAGATTTCATCCAGAAGTAGGGAAAGAATATAATTGTAGTTTTTATTATTATTTTCATTATTATAAGTTGAAAATGAGAAAACCCGAGAATGTACTGGAATTAATAACAGAGTGAAACAAGGTGATCAGCTGTAAGATCAATATACAAAACCAATTGTTATTATACACGAGCAACAAACAGAAAACACAATTTTAAATGCCATCTATAAAAGCAACAAAATATAGAGTCTTCAACATGAATGTAAAAAAAGAGATGCAATATGTACAAGAGCTTTACGGAGAAAATCCTGAAACTTCATTAAGTATTAATAATTATAATAATAAACTTATAATTATAATTATAATAATAAACTAACAGACTGATTTTTATTTGATGCATTCATTATACAACTTATATGAAAAAGCAAGGGGCTAAGAATAGCCAGGGTAATTCTGAAGAACAAGCTGGTGGAACTACCTCTACCAGATATTAAGTTTCAGATGAAATACAGTAATTAAGACAGCCTGACATTAGAGTAGTGATAGAAAAATAGAAAACTGGAACAGAATAGAGAGCCTAGAAATAGACCCAAGCAGATAAATAAACTTGACAGGTGACAGAGTACCATTAACTGTTAATAAATAACTATTAATAATTATAATAATAAACTTATAATTATAATTATAATAATAAACTAACAGACTGATTATCCATGTGGAAAATATTACACTACTCACTTCACACTATATATAAAATAAATCTCAGGTAAATTAAACCTAATTAAACCTAAGAAACACTTGTATATGTACACAAGAAGATACATACATGAAGATTGACTACGGCATCTTCGTAACACCAAATTTAGAAACAGTATAGATGTTTACCAACAGGAAAGTGGATAAACTGTGGTTTATTAAGTCAACGAAATGTATGAACCAGAACAATATGAATAGAAAACAGTGTCGAATGAGAAAAGCAAGTAGAAGAATATTTACCTTTTATTTAAAAAATAAGATATGAAAAAGTACTATATATTGTTGAGGGATATATACATATAATAAAATTATGATGGCACATATGAGAATGGTAATATTTATATCCAGAAAAGTTGTTTTTTTTCCAAAAGGTAGGAGGGGAACAATGAGACTTCAACTCTGTTTTATTTCTTAATCTAGGTGGAAGTGACAAAGAAACTTGTTATAATGTTCTCTATGCCTTTCTGAACATCAAAAATATTTCATAAAATGGCAGACTTTAAGGAGATTGTGGTGATCTTTGAATTTGGTGAGAAGGAATCCTGTAGTAATTTCTCTTGCAGGAGTTTTCATAAAGTAATTGTTACAAAAAATTAAGATACACGAGTTAAAAAGAGTGGGAATTGAAATCTAGGATTATTAAATAAAAGATGGTGAATAGAATACAAGAGAGAAAATCAAGATTTGTAGACTGCAGTGAGAATCCTAAAAAGAGATCTGTCTTCTGTAAGGAGAGACCACATATAGCTGACTAAATAGAGAAAGGAGCTTTCAATTGCTGACTTTAGGATATTAAAGAAAAAGGGAAAATCACGTTTAACCTTAAGGAAGATAAGACTTCTCTTCCCTCCAACTCCAGAAAGACTTTTCCAAGGTAAGTGGAAAAAAAGGGGCGGCAGAGTGAGGGGTGAAGTCGAGTCTAATGCATGACCTGTCCAGTGGCCACAGCCTAGAAAGACTTTGGGCACACTGGCCTACATATGAAAACATAGTATCTGCCTTAGTCTCACCTGAACTGGGATGTCCTGGGCCTTCTTTCTCTGTTATCCATGGGTCTTCTCCTTTCTCCAACTGGGAAATTACCCTAGGTTTGGAAATTTGATATCCTGCTTATGGAATAAAAAAAGAATATGAATGTTTACGTTGGAGTCTAAGAGCCACCCCCAGAATTTAGTTCCAGTCCTCTGATAGTTAGGGTCTCTGAAAATAGAAAGGGGTACCACAGCATGTCTATTCTAGCTCTACAAAGTAAAGTTGTTCCCCTGAGGAAGGAGAATCAGATATGTCCTGACTTGATTTTCAAAGGAATGAGACATCTTGAATACAGGATCCAAGGCCAAGATCCAGGGAATCTACAACATTTAACAATTTAGAAATAATGATTTTCCTGTAATGGGCAGGTTTTGTATGTTTAGCCCATCCTTACCCACTGAGACCAGGTTCCCATAGTTTTCCAACATCACCTCCCGGTACAAATTCTGGTAAGCAGGAGTCAGTTGCCCCCACTCCTCCTGAGTGAAGTTCACAGATATGTCCTTGAAGGTCAATTGTTCCTAGAATATCAAATATATTTCTTTTCAGCCAGAGATCACCTCCATCAAAGTCCAAAGAGTTCTGATAGTATTTTAAGTTTCAAGAGATTCTAAATTGTTTTACTTGGAGCCTCCTCTAGGTCTGTTTAGAGATTCTCTAGAGATTATGTAAATAATTCAATACATAGAAAAACAGGTGGTCATATGTGCCTTGGAAAAAATTAAGCAGGATAAGGGGAATAGGGAGAGCCGCAGTGAGGGTTAGCGATGTTGGAGGAGGCCTCTCTGAAAAGGGTGACATTTGACCAGAGGTGTGAATTCAGTGAGGAAAAGTCATGTGGAAATTTAAAGGGAGAAAATTTCAGGCTGGTATAAAGGAACTAAGGTGAAAGTGTCCTTGTCTTGTCTGAGAAATGGGAAAGTGAACAGTATCACTGGAGGCAGGTTAGTAAAGGAGAGAGTGGAAGAAGATGAGATCAGAGAGGCCTGGGGAGGAGAAGGACAAAGAAGAAAGGCTTTTAGCACCTACTGGGGCAAAGACCAATGCATTTCTGCTGACCTTAAATTCTGGGGCTCTGCTGGAGTTTAATGAAAAAAAAAAAAAAAAAAAAAAAAAAAAAAAAAAAAAAAAAAACAAAAGAACAAAACCATCCAGAACTGTAGTCTTAATCCCTTCCTAGCTCAAACACTGAAGAGATAAAAAAAAATAAAAAAAAGATCATTCCCTCCACAGTGCTGGCATGGGGCACTGGTAGCTGGGTCAATCAGAAGTGAACTCAATCAAAGCTGTATCTTAGCCAGAGCTCAGCCACAGCTCTAGGAGGAATATGAAGAATCAGTACTTATTAACCACCAGAGGAAAGGACTTAGAGTCTCTTAGAAATAAACAGAATGAAACGAAGCAAACTGTATGTTTAAACCTCCACTATTCTTTTATTCACAGTATCTGAACTATAAAAAAAAATTGTCAGACATGTGAATACGGAGGAAAATCTGACCTATAATCAAAAAAATAAAAATCAATGAAACAAACACATGGGTGACCAAGTAATTAAAATTAGTAGACAAAAAGTTTAAAGCAATTATTAAAATAAGTTAAATAATTTAAAATAAAATATAGATAGAATGGGTGCAAACATGAGCAATTGAGGGAGAGACAGAAACGCTAAAAAAGAACTAAATGAAAATTCTACACCTGAAAAATATATCTGAAAAGTCCACTGGATGGGCTTAATGGCAGACTAGACCCTGATAAAGACAAGATCAGTAAAACTTAAGACAGCTCAGTAGATACTATTAAAACTGAAGCACCAAGAGAAAAAAAATCTGGGATATCAAGCAGTTTCATATACATATCATTAGAATCTCAGGAGATGAGAAAATGGGCAGACAAATATTTGAAGAGATAAAGGCTAAAAAGTTTCCAAATCAACTCACAGATCCAAGAAACTCTGCAAACCCCAGAAAGAATAAATCCAAAGAAAAACATTCCCATGCACATCAGAGTAAAAGTGCTGAAGAGCGAAGTTAAAAGAGAAGATTGCAAAAGTAGCCAAAATAAGGTAGGAAAGGAGGAAAAAGAAAAACAAGAAAAGTTGTCATAAAAAAAAGCAGACACACCATATATAGGCAAATGATAAAACAGCTAACTTCTCATCCCAAACAACATAAATAACAAAAGGTCATGGAACATCTTTATAGTGTTTAAAAGAAAGAACAGTCAACCTAGAAATCTATATCTAGTAAAAGATCCTCAAATAGGAAGACAATATAAAGACATTTTTCTATCAACAAAAAACAGTGAGAACTTGTCATCAGGACACCCATACTACAAGAAATGCTAAAAGACATTCTTTAGTCTGCAGGGAAATGATGCCAGATAGAAGCTCAGAACTAAAGAAAGGAATTAAGAGTGCCAGAATTGGTAAATATGTGTATTCATATGAAAGACTCATTTTCTTTTCTTTTTCTTAATTTTTCTATGCACAATTTACTGTAAAAAGTAAAAATAAGAACACTGTATTGTGGGGTTTATAACATGTTAAGTGAAACGTATGATGACAATATACAAAGAATGGGAGAGAGTAAATAGAAATATAATGCTTTCATATTATATGTGAAACAGTATAATATTAATTCAAAGCAACTGTGATATGTTAAAAATGTATACTGTAATGGCTAAAGTAACTGCTAAAACTAATCAAAGAAGTATAGCTAAGTAGGGACATAAAACGGAATACTAAAAAACTATTCGATTCAAAAGAAGGCAGGAGAGGAAGAACAAGGAAACAAAGAACAGAGACAACCAAAGAACAAGATTATACACTTAAATCCAATCATATTAATTATTATGTAAATGTACTAACCAAGCAAGACCTAGCTATATTTAAGAAGGTCACACGTTAAATATAAAGACACAGATAGGTCAAAAGTAAAAGAATGTAAAAAGCTATACCATACAAACAATAACTAAAAGAACACTGGAGAAGCTATATTAAATAAGACAAAGGGGACTTCAGAAAAAGGAATATTACTAGGCATAAAAAGAGACATTTCATAAAGGGTCAATTCATCAAAAAGACAACAATCCTACACATTTATGCATCTGATAATAGAATTCAAACTAAAGCAGGCTGATAGAATTAAAGGGTGATACAGACAAAACCACAATAAGTAGACATTTTAATATTCCTCTTCAGTAATTGAGATAAGTAGACAAAAATTCATCAAGGACATAGCTTGAACAACTTATTGCTAACTTAACCTGACATTTATAGAACATTATACCTAACAACTAGAAAATATACATTCTTATTTAAACCTTTTATTTTGAGATAATTTAACAGGATTTTATATGTAAATCTATTTACATGCAGTTATAAGAAATAATACAGAGATCTCCTGTACTCTCTCCTGGGAGTGAAGCAGAGTTTTGATTGGAAAGAGGTATGAGAAAAATTTCTGAGATTGTGGACATGTTCTTTATCTTGATTTGACTGCATGGTACACACATATGTCAAAATAGAACTATGCACTTTCTTAAGTGTTTTTTTCCTATATGTAAATTATACCACAATTTAAAAAAATTAACCTTTTCCCAGTGCTAAGAATTCCATCAGTTTTTAATGTCAGGAAGTAAGAAATTCCAGAAAAGTAGAATATAGAAATAAGTTAACTCCTTAAAAAATTAGACTATTGTCACTTCTTCCATATTTCTGTAAATAACTTTAGAATGCATTTCAATCCTAGAAGATATTAGCATCTGAATTAGTTGCAGAAATGGAGGTTGTAAAACGGCAAAAAAAAAAAAAAAAAAAAAAGGAAAGAAAAAAAAAGAAAAAAAATTGCCCCATATCACTAAGCTAGTAAATACAAGAGAGGAATTCAAATCCTTTACCATCTAATTCCAGAACCCAAGTTCTTTTCACTTGAAATTCTTCTGTTCTCAAATAACATCTTCTCTTTAATAGTTTTCCCTTCCTGTTTATTCAACAATTTTCCTTCTGTTTCACCTATTCTTCTCACCACTCCTGATGCTCTGCTGTATCTGCTTGGCCTACTGTGTGCAATGTATGGCATGACCATTTCTTCTCTACTCACTTCTTTGGCTGCCGTTTGTCCTGTTCCCAATACTACACTAACGGTCACCTCGTCAAGTTCACAAGCAATATATGTACATCATTAAGAATGTCAGAACTTTCTTCTCACAAAGTTTGTCTTTTAATATGAAATACTCAAATACAATGAGGCTTATTCTAGACCCCAAGTGGTATCTGTTAGTTTTTAGGAGCTAGAATGATATCATTCATTTTGCTTTCTCTATGGAAATTAGCACAACATTAGATCTAGACGTTGGTTAGAAACAAGAGTTACATGGTGGGAAGCCACTATAAGGACATAAACTGCTACCACCATGGCCCAGTTTTCTGTGTAAGAGCAACTTCCTCTAAGCTCCCAAGGCTGAATTCATCCCTTACCCCCTAAAAAAGGGGCAAGTTATAGCCTTAAAAACCAAGAAGCATGTCAAGAAAATGAGAGGAAACTCCAACTTACCTGGGATTCTGCAGTCAAGGCCCTAGAGGTTGCTTCATCCTTTAAACTTTCTCCCTGGGTCTCATCAGCATCCTGAGATAGCAGAGCTGGGGAAGGAAAAGAGCCATGACGTTTGCATTTCCCCAAGTCCCCCAAACCAAAAAACTGCCTGCAGACCTGCTGAATGTGGCTCTTCCCTCAATATATTCACAAAGAGGGACATTTAGAATGACGCAAGGACGCAAGAACAGACTGGAGCCTCTTTAATGAGGATCTGCAGCGTACTGCTTTGGGGATCAGTATTTCCCAATACTGTGGTCCAAAAACACAGATCCACCAGGCCACGCCTCTGTTCAAAGGTTCCCTAAAACAAAGAAAAAACCAGACATTTCCCATGGTCTTCTAGGCACTCTATAATCTCCCTGGAGCATATTTTCCCATTATTGGTTGCCTCTAATCACCATCCTTTACCTGTTGACACATACACTGACCACATTCTTAACCCTCAGTTAGATTACAATGTTCTCCATTCTCTGAACCACTCTTCAAGGTATCCACTCTTATATCCTTATATCCTAAAAAATTTGCACATCTTTCAAGGCCAAATTCAATGCTATCTCATTTGTTAAAATTTCTCATATAAATACAATCGGAAGAACGCTTCCTATCCCTTGTCTTCCAAAAGAACTTTACCACAGCATTTTTCCTAGGCTACCTGCTATTATTTTGATCTGGGTATATGTCTCTCTCTATCAATTAATAATTAGCACTAAAGATCATTATTCATTTTTTCCATCTGTAAGGGTGCTTAGCAAAGTCCCTGCTTGGCACAGTGAGAATACAATAAATATTGGCTGTTTTTGAAGTGTTAAAGGTATGAACTAAAAGGCCACATCAAACACACGAATTCCTCTGTCCATCTGTCTCTTATGACTACAACACTAAATAACGTGTAATCTTGGACATGTTTCCCATTGAACTCTTAAATTTCAAGGTAAAATGAAAGTAATCAAGCATATCATTCCTTCCTCTCAGCAGATGATGAAAACAAAAAACAGATACTCATGAAAAATATTAGTTTGGGGCTAAAATGACTGAAACTTGTAAAAGAAAACCATTGGAGGTCCTAAAGGTGCAAAAGCCTTTGACCTTGCTGTCTATGAATCACATTTACACACTTGGGAGTGGCTGGTGGGGAACATCATGTGCCTGTCTTGTCATGTGCGTATTTGAGGATTGGAGATGGGAGCGGCATGGAGTGCAGAATATTTTTTCTCATAGTTATTCCCTTCCCAAAAGCCACAAGTATGAACCTGAGATATGCTTTCCCCCAGTTTTCTACCCAAGAGATCAGAACAATGAAGTATGTATCTATCTTTTCACATACAAACGAGACCTCTTTCTTCCCCTTCCATCCCCACAACCATCAGTCTATTCTCACCTTCTCCTTCAAAGATCTTAGTCACATCCTCCCACAGGAGCGCCCCCTCCTGGGCCTTCTGAGGATGCTGCAACTTCACCCAGGTGCTGGCCTGGGTGGGCAGGGTAATCATGAGCTGCTGCAGCATGACCACAACCTGTTAGCTGGGCTTGTCCACTTCTGGTGAGGAAACTGCCAGAAGCCCTGCTGAGAGGCTTCACAGCTGCGTGCTCTTCTGATCACAATCTCCAGCCTTCAGCACTTTGGCATGTTCTGTGACTTTAACAATGCTGAAAAACTCACTCCTCTCTTAAATTAAGTACTGCCTCCTCGGGAGGCAGCTGGTTGAGTAGGTCCGAGACCATGCTTTTGTTCTTCTAGAGGAGCAAAAGGCAGGAGATGAGGAACCCAGAAGTACTAATCATACAGCCAGAACTCCAGAGCTTGCAAAAAAATATATTTAAAACTGCAAAAGATTCAAAAACAAAGATTTGGCATCAATGTGAGAATAAGTATAATCAATGCTCTTGATTTGTGACTCTACCTCCCAGTTCCATACACACATTCACAAAAAGCAAAAGATACACAAACAAGCACAGACTCTGCCTTAACGTCCCTCTTTGTAAGCTGCATGCATGTTTGAAATCAGACAGCCTGGGTTAGAATCCTGATACTTGCATTTAAAAACTCTGAGACGCTTCAACTGAGCTTCAGTTTCTTCATCTATAAAACAGGAATAATAATATATGTTTTTTCTTCATAGGGTTGTAATGTTGATTAGAGACAATGTCAGGCATACAGCAAACCCTTATTAAACATTGTTATAAACATTTTGTTTTAATGCTGCATCATAGCATATCTTTTAAAGTTATCTTTTAAAACAATTAGAGATCTCAATTTAAAGTTCCTTTCAAGTATCTCAACTGATGGAATAGTCACATAGCTGCAGTTTTCACATAGGCAAGCGGTGACAGACACACCACCACCCATGTTTCCCCAGCAGCTGGCAAGTCCTTTTTACCTCTTTGTTAAGATGCATCCTGGTTTCAAAAATGTCAAAAATCGGAGAGAGGGTAAGTCGTCAAATGGAGGAAATACAGTACCTCGAGTATAATGAGTACATAGCTGTTTGTAACAAATTTGGGGGGGAAAAAAAAAACGAAACCCAAATACATCATCTAAATCATCCAACCCCTGGCATCTGAGCAGGTAAGTCAGTCTAGGTCCAGTGTATCTGGAGCCCCAAGAACAGTCCTAGCTCCGTGGAAAGGAGGCCAACCCAACTTTTTGAAGTTTGTGGGCAAGGGTATGTGGTTTACGGGCGTATCTTTTTTTCAGCTGTAACTGATGAAGAGAAAGGAGCTGCACATTCTATGAACTCTGGAGAATGTGGGAAAAATGCTCTCTGAATATATAACAAATACCTTGTTACAAAAGTGGAGAAACTTATGAAACAGTTAATGACAGAGAATCTTCCTTTCGAAGATGCCCCTTTTCGCCGCTCCCAGATATGCCTCCCTCGGACTGAGACAGCAGACACAGGCGATGTAGCCTCCGACTCACCAGATCGGCCTTGGACGCAGGTAGGACCAGAGCCCCGGGTGTAAGCGCGCTCGCTCTTGAGGCTTTCAGCTCCAGAGGGTGTCTCTTTAGAGGAGGATTGAGTGGTAACGGATTTGTTCGTATCCAGCCTTTTACAGAGAGACCACATCCCCACTCAACACAACCATTCCTAAAAAAACAAAAAACAAAACCCAGCCAACGTTAACGTCGGCCTCCGGACTGGAGGTGGGTCTTCTCCAAATTCCCACGAGAGGCGGTCTAGGGAGGGTGCTGCTGCTCCACATCAACCCACCGTCCTCCAAGGTGGCCTTTCTCGGCTGCGCCCACAAGAGCCGGGATCTGGGGGCCGCAGTGGGAGGGGTGCCCTGAACTGGCTTTCCCCGGACCCGGGCGAGGATACACCTCGCCGGCTGCGGCTCCAATGCCGGGGAGGCGGCAGTGGCCAGGTCCCCAGTGCCCTGCTTCTTGGGCCGCAGCGCGGTATCTCCCCGCGCCTCCGCCTCCCCACGCGCCCTCCCGGTTGCCAGCGCTGCAGGTCGCCCTCGCGCAGGCCCCGGTGGGCCCCCGGGTGCGGCCCACCCACGCGGCGGTGCCGCCACCCAGTCCAGCGCCCAAGCGTCTTCCGGTGGGCGCCTCAAGCCCGCCTGCAGGCTCCGCCCGGCCCGCTGCCAGCTCCGCCCACGAGGGCCGCCAGAAGCCCGCCCGCTCCAGAAATGCGGGGAGCGCCCTAAAACCCGGAAACCCGGATGCAGCGGAGCGCGTCTCCGGGGGCTGCCCAGACCCAGGGGCGGTGGCCACCCAAGCAGACCGCCTGACTTTTTCCGACAGTGGTCCCCAGAGACTACGTGGCTGGGAGTTTTTCCAGTGGGGAAGCCCCTTCTCTGTCATTCATTCATTCATTCATTCATTCATTCATTCAACTGTCTTCTTAGTGCCTAGGTCTGCCATGCATTGTTACAAGGTCAGAGGATACAGCAGTTATCAAAATGCAGTCCCTGCTTTCTTGCATACTATATCCAATGAGACTAAATAGATAAATAAAAAAATAGATACTATCCCAGGTGATGATAAGGGCTATGAGGAAAAGGAAAGCAGTGTGTAGAGTGGGGGATAGAGGATAACTGGAGTTCCTCTTTCTGTTAATAGTGGGCTAGGATATTTATATCAACCCCCTCAGAAAACAATAATAATAAAAAATAAGTCTGGAATACACACACACACACACACACATATAATATATATAAATGCTCTTAGAGGTGTGTTAATTTGCTAGGGCTGTCATAAAATAACACCAACTGGAATAACACCAACTGGGTGGCTTAAATGGCAGAATATTTTTTCACAGTTGTGGAGGCTAAAAATCCAGGATCTAGGTCTCAACAGGGTTGGTTTCTTCTGAGACCTTTCTCTTTGGCTTGCAAATGGCTGTGTCTTCATTTGGTCTTCTCCCTTTATCTTCACCTGGTCTCTCCTCCCTGTGTTCTCACAGGGTCTTTCCTTCTTGTACTTGCATGCCCCTGGTGTCTGTCTCTCTGTGTGCACAAATTTCCTCTTCTTATAAGGACACCAGTCAAATTGGTTTAGAGCACAACCTAACGCTTCATTTTAACTCAATTATCTCTTTAAAGTGATTAAGTTTAATCATGGAAATATGTGATTAAATACAGTACTAGGGGGTAGGGTTTCGACATATGAATTTTGGGACACACAATTCAGCCCATAACAAGGTGTCTAAGAGATGGCAAGATGGAATTACCAGGCCATAAGCTGGAAAGCCAGGGTCCAAGAAGGTAATCCAACTTGGAACACTGGAAGATGCTTTGCCCTGAGGCATTTAGCTAGCTGGAAAATGATCTTCCTTTTGTACTTCAAAGGAGGAATAAATAAATAAAACACAATGTGTAAGGGGCAACATAGAAGACCCTCTGTATAATAACTGGGACTCCAAAGGGCTACACCTTCAGGATGAGGATGAACTGGTAGTGGAATAGCTTGAGAGGAATTTACAGGCTGGGGTCAAATTGCCTGTCTTGGTTTCCGGCGGTCTCTGACTGTAATGCCACCAGACAGATAACTGGCAAAAGCAAATACAAATCCTCACTGGAGGAAAGCAGTATATTCATAGGTCTTAAATTGTTCCTACACAAAAGTTATCATAGAAATTTTAAGTACAGAATTAAAGATAAACAGGTACACAGGAAACAAGACTATCTTTGGTGAATGCTTCACCAGAAACATAAACAGAAAAAGACATGCAAAAATAACTTGTTTCGGAATTATCAGATGCAAACTGTAAAATAATTTCTATTTTCTTTGTACAAAGAAATAAATGATAACAGACAGTTTGGGCAGGTATCTGGAAACTATTAAAAGTGATAGAGCAGGTCTAAAAAAAAGAACTAAACAGAAATTCTATGACAGAAATACTGTAACAAAATTAAGAACTCAGTGAATGTGTAGACATAGCTGAATAGAGAATAAATGAAATGGAAAGTAGGTCAGAAGAGATTATCTAGAATAGAGCATTGAGAAACAAAAGGGTAGAATGTACAGAAGAGAGGATAAGAGACATACATGATTAAGGGAGAAGATTTAGCATAAGTTTAAAAAGCTGGACCAGAAACAGTATTTGAAGAGATAATGGCTGAATTTTTTTCAGTATTTATGAAAGCAACCAGATCACAGATATAAGAACTCAATAACTACCTAACAGGATAAATAAAAAGAAATCCACACTTAGATACATTATAGTTAAACTTCAAAAAACTGAAGACAAAGAGAAAATCTTAAAAGTAGCTGTGGTGGTTTTAAAATACATCCGTTCCTCCCTCTAATATGTAGAGATTAATTTCTCTCCCCTTGAATGTGAGGCAGACTCACTTCTAAAGAATAGAATGTGGGGAAGTGATTGTGTGTGATTTCAGAAGCTAAGTCATAAAAGACATTACCACTTCTACCTTGCATACTCCTTGCTTGCTCTGAGGAAAGCCAGCTGAAAACCAGGAGGATCAGCTTGCCAGCCACATGAGTGAGCCATCTTGGAAGTGTATTCTCTATCCCCAATCAAGCTTTCGGATAACGCTAACATCAGCTGGCATCTTGATGGCAACTTCATGTTGACTGCATCCTGAGCCAGAATCTCCCATCTAAGCAGCTTCTGAGTTACTGATCCATGAAAAATGTGAGATTAAAAAATGTTTATTTTTTAAGCCAACAAATTTTAGAGTTGTTATGCAGCAATTGCTAACTAATGCAATGGCAAAATTTGATAACTAATACAAGTGGCATTATGACAGCAAATTTATCTCAGCAATAAAGCAATGATGGAAGCCAGAAGATTATGCAATGAAATCTTCAATGTTTTGTGAGAAAATAATTGACAACCAGAGTTATTCAGTGCAGAGTAAAAAAAAAAAATCCTTCAAGAATAGAGGTGACATAAAGATATTTTCAGACAAAAGCAAAAACTATGTTTGCCACCAGAAGATTATACTAAAGGAAACTCTCAAGGTTGAATTTCAGGTAGAAAGAATATGATTCCAGATGAAAGCACAAAGATACAAAAAGGAAAGAAAAACAAAGAAATCAGAATACATGACTAAATCTAAATGAGCATTTATAGACTAAAAATCTTTTATTTGTGAGGTTTTAAAAGATATAATTAAAATACCCAAGAAAAATAGCATGTAAGTCAGAAGGGGATGGAGTTAAAGTATTCTAAGTTAAAATATAACACTTTTAAGTGTTAATTATGTTAAACTAAGTTTAAGTTCTATAAGGACTATCTTGGAGGAGGGTAGAGGTATCATTAACATTAAATTTATAGCATTAAATAAGTAAAAAAAATGTACATCATTAGCTAGAATACTTATAAAAACCTCTTATAAAGTTATAGTAATTAAGAAAAATGTGGTAGGTATTGGTGAAATAATAGGTAAACTGAACGACGGAACAGAACAGGGTCCAGATTCAGACACAAACATTGACCATCACCTGATTTATGACAAGTGTGGGGGAGAGAAAGTCTTTTTCATAAATTGGTACTGGGTCAATTGGATATTCATGTTGACCCCTACTTTACAACACAAAAATTAGTCTAGCTGGTTTGCAGAGCTAAATGTGATAGGTAAAACAATGAAACTTTAGAACATAATAGGAGAATATTTTTATAATTTTGCAATAGGCATAGATTTATTACATGGGATGAAAAGTGCTAAACATAAAGAAAAGACTGATAAATTAACCCAGATAAAAATTAAAAACCAGACATTTCAGACACTTCTAGTGAGAATATAAATTAGTACAATTATTTTGAAAAAACATTTGGCAGTATTTACTAAAGCCGAACATTATGACGCAGTAATCCCATTCCTGGGTGTACACCCAACAGGAATGCATACATATGTTCACCAAAAGACATATACTAGAATGTTTATAGCATGCTCTTTATATTAGCCCCAAACTGGAAACTACTCAAATGCCTATCAACAGTGGAGTGGGTAAATAAATATTTCAGTATCACAAAATGGAATACATACAATGAAAATAAACATACAACAACTACACTCAATATTAATGAATTTCACACACACAGTGTTGAGCAAAGGAAGCCAGACACAAAAGAATACACACCATGTAATTCTATTTATATAAAGTACAAAAACAGGTGAAATTAACCTATGGTTTTAGATGTTACCCTTTGGAGGATAATGACTGAAATGCTATAATTTCTGTTCTTAATCTATGAGCTGGTTACATAGATATATTTAATTTTGAAATTCATCAAGATATCCACATGTATTCATTTATCCATATGACTATTATAATTTAATAAAGTTTTTTTTAGATGCATGTTATTTCAGGACAACTACTAAAAGAAGTAGAGTACCTAACTTCAAACTAGTAAAAAGGGTGAAAGAAATAGTAAAATATAATCAACCCAAGAGAATAACTATAAGAAGTGGGGAGATGTTTTATAGAGGGTAATCAAGAAAAGTTCCTCTGATGAGATGCTATTTGAACAGACTTGATAGACAGGAAGTGAACCATGTTGATATCTGGAGAAGGAGCATGTTAGCAGCAGGCAAAAGGCTCTGAGGTGGAAGCACTTGTGGGCATGTGCATTGAATGCTATATTAAGACAAACTATAGTTAAGAACATTGGATCTATTCTGAAAATAGTGGGAAGCCCTTGAGAGTTTTGAACTGAGAAGCAGGATGATCTTACTTCTATATTAACAAAATTATTTGGGTGCTATTTGGAGAATGAACCATGGGGGATGCAAGTGTGCGATAATCCAAGTGAGAGAAAATCATGTACTGGACTTGGTAGCAGTAGTAGAGGTGATGAGAAAAGATATATTTTGAAGATAGAGCCCACAGAATTTTTGATGGATTTAATATAGAGTTAGAGGCATCAAGGATGAGTCTAATTAGATGTTCCTATTTATGGAAACAAGAAACATTAGAGGTAGAGCAGGTTCAGAAATGGGCTTGTTAAATTTGAGATGCCTAATACACATCCAGGAGTGAGGACCCATCGGCAGTCTGTGATCCAGAAGAGGCCACTTTCACCAGAACCCAACCCTGCTGGTATCCTGGTCTCAGATTAACAACCTCAAAAACTGTGAGCAATATATTTCTACTGTTTATAAGCCACTCAGCCTATGTTTGGGGGATGAAGGTAGAGACTATTGAAGGGGTGGAGCCTGGCTTTCACTAGCAAAAGTAGATGAGGTCCCTACAGTTCACATGTAGCCTTAGTCTCGTTTCCAGCCCTGCATCTTACCCCTGGCCTCTACTGTCTCTGGTGTCCCTGATTCCAGAGCAACTCTGGTCCTCCTTCTCCAGGGAACAAACTTCTAGTCTCCTCTGAGATGAGGGAAAGTGGTAATGGAATGGAGAAAGAGATGAGAGAGGAATGTGTGTGTATGGGGTAGGTGAGAGGATCTTGGGGTCTAACTACAGAATTCCAACTAATTCCAATTTTCAACCCTTCGTCTTCCATGATGCCCAGTGTCTCCAAGGCCTGTCTTCCCAGGGACTTCTTGCCTGGATACTTATCTGTAGGCTATGCTAAATCAGTAACCACTCCTCTTCAAAATTGTGTTGACATCTCTTATCTGCTGCTGTATTGTCCTTTACTCACCCTTAGCTTTTTATTAACTCATGCTTACAAAACAAAGGTAAACTTATGTTGTTAATCAGTCATATTTAACTGCATTTTTGGCAAATTAAAAAATACCCTGCCATCTTAAAAGTATGTCGGTTATAATTCATAGTTCTTAGAGGCCTATAAATTGCATCCATTTGCAAAGCAAGAAAAAAGAAAATAAAAAAAAAAGAAAAAGAAACAGAAAGATCTTATGTACAAAATCTAGATAGGAAAGTACAGGGATCACCTTTCTCTGCTGTTATCAGGGATACATAAGTCAAGCAGTTCAAATCAGAATAGAACAAATATTTGAGTCCCTATTATGTGATATACGTCAGTGAAAAAAACAGATCCTTGCCCTCATAGATTACATACTAGAGACAGTAGTAAACAATAAGCACAATAAATGTGCAAAAATATCTATTATGTTAGGTGATATGTGATAACAAAAAAAGAGAAAATTAAGGTGGTTTAGGAATATTGGAGTTGGGGAGTAAGGAGCTGATTGCAATACTAAGTATAGCAGCATGATCAGGATAGGCTTCAGTGAAAACACATCATCTGAGCAAAGTTTGAGAAGATAAGGGTGTAGGATATCTAAAGGAACAGCTGGTGCAAAGACCCAATGTCAGGAACAAAGCTGGGGCTCATGAAGGAGGTCTGGGCTGGAGATGTAAATTTGACAGTTAAATAGAGATGGTATTTTATGCCATAAGGCTACATGAGATTACTGAGACAGGGACTGTTGATAAAGCGCCCTGCCCTGAAAGAAGCCATAAGAAAACCCCAAACTCTTAGGAAACCTAAGACCACAGAAACATGATAGAACATATGTAAGGAAGAGTGCATATTCCCCTTTCTCTTTGCACCATCAAAGTCACACAAGGACTTAAGAACTAGAGTCCAGTTAAAAAAAAATAAATGTAGCAATACAAAAAAATCTAGAGATAATGTTATAGTCCAGATTTACAGTTTTACTTTTGATAGTTCACACAATGCTCAGGCACTCGAATTATTCTGCTACCTAAGAAGCTGAACTTGACCTATCTCATATTATGTTTGGAAGGATGCAGCATTTATTAAGTGTAGTGAAGTACTACTATAAGTCAGTTCCTCCACTTCCTCCCTCATACTTCCCTGCCTCAATATGGCTCTTGCAGTCACTTTCTCCCTCGACCTCTTTAGTGGGTCCCTAGATGTGTTGTTCTGGGGGTTACCTCTAAATCCCTTCCAATCAACAGAATGCACATTTTCAAATCTAATACTATATACTTATCAAAGGGAAAACTAAAAAAATTAAAATGGTGACTGCTGATCTCAATATTTCTATCTCAAAAAGTCATCAATATGTATTAAAGAATTATGGCTAATAATTTTAGGAGTAATAACAGCATTGCGGCTGTCTTAAAAATGAGTGCTTATCTTTTAAGACACATTTCCCAAGTACTTATAGATGAACCAAAACAAGCATCACTATACACTGAAGTCTTCATAAATATTTCCATAAATACAACCTAGGCTTCCACAACAGCTTTACAAATGTGATTCCTTAAAATTCTTGCAACAAAATACAAAAGGAATTAATAAGGACATAAGACTTGCGACAGATATATACACAAACATACTAATTTGACATTAAATGTGTTTCTTGCCATTAGTAGTTATTTACATAATCTATAACAGAAGTGGCAAACTACAGCCTTTGGACTACATATAACCCAATAACTGTTTCTTAAATAAATTTATTAGAACACAGCTACATTCATTCATTTTGGTTCTTCACTAGGGATAATCTTAATCCCCAGGGAATATCTAGCAATGTCTGGAGACATTTTTGGTTGTCACTGCGGGTGAGGGAACCACTGGCATCTAGTGACCAGAGATAAACAGTGCACAGGACAGCTTTCCATAACAAAGTATCCACCCCAAAAGATCAACAATGCTAAGGCTGAGATACCCTGGTTCATATATTGTCTCTGGATGATTCTATACTAAAATGGTAGAGTTCACCATTTCTGACAGAGGTCTTATGGCCCATAACACCTAACAAACCTATTTACTATGCGGCCCCTTACAGAAAAAGTTTGCCAATTCTTCTTTATAAGAAACCATAAAATATACATAAGGATCTCATGTATAGTAGGTTATCAATCAATTTTAGCTAACTTCCTTTAACATTGTTTCTTCTTGAAATGAGCCAACCAATATTTTTATTTATACCTCTTCCAGCCATATAAAGGACTACAGTATAAGTTGCTCTGATTCATTAAAGGGAAATTTAAAACAGTGATTCTCAAAAGCCAGTCCACAGATCACTGACCTGCCATGATAAAGTTTCCACTGGACTATAGAGAAATGAGAAAAATAAACACATATTTGGGAGATTTTCACAAAGGTGACTTAATTCGATATAAAGGGCTGTTCTTTATGATTAAATCTTTCCTATATGTTTAAATATTAAAATGCCTTTCTTTTCTGAAAAATGTTAATAATAGGTGAGTTTTTTAATATGGAAAAATTAATAGTTGTAACTTTGGGTCAAACCAATAAAAATATTATTGGTTCTCGAAATCTAAAAGTCAGAAAATCACCAATCCAAGATGAGGATTCTTTGATGTTGAACATATTTCACATATCTTTGCTAAAGGTATTTCTTAAATGTGTTTTGCAATGTCTAATAAGTGATGAACTACAGCTGAAGGCTTTTCCACATTCATTACAATCGTAAGGTTTTTCTCCAGTATGAATTCTCTGATGTTTAGCAAAGGATGAATCATGCCTAAAGGCTTTCCCACAATGACTGCATTCATAAGGTTTCACTCCAGTGTGTACTCGCTGATGAATAGAAAGATGTATTCTCTGGCTAAAAGCTTTCCCACATTCCTTACACGTATATGGTCTTTCTCCAGTATGAGTTCTCTGGTGTTGAGTTAGATATGTGCTGTGGCTGAAGGTTTTACTGCATACATTACAAACATAGGGTTTCACGCCAGTATGAATAATCTCATGTTGCCTAAGGTGTCTAATCTGGAAAAATGTTTTTCCACAGTCTGTGCATGTAAAAGGTTTTTCTTTAACATGAGTTCTCAGATGCTGGATCAGCCCAATGCTCTGGCTGAATGTTTTTTCACATACACCACATTCGTAGGGCTTCTCCCCAGTATGAATTCTCACATGTTGAGTAAGAGATGATGGGTGTCTGAAGGTTTTCCCACATTCCTTACATTCATAGGGTTTCTCACCAGTATGGATTCTCTGATGTGGAATAAGGGATGAACTTTGGCTAAAGGCTTTTCCACATTCTTTACATCTGAAAGGTTTCTCACCAGTATGAATTCTCATGTGTTCTGTAAGGTGAATAAGCTGTTTGAAAATTTTTTCACAAATATTACACTCAAAGGTTTTTATTCTTGTATAACTCCTTGAATGATTAATCAAATCTAAATGGCATCTACTTCTCTTTTTGGCTTTGTCATATTTACGGTCCCTTTTTCTTGGAGTACTTACTGGTCCTGGAATAACTTTCGAGCTCACATTAATACTTTTCTCAAATCTGTTAGATTCTTGGCTTCTCTCCTGAGTAAGCATTTTCTTGTGGATCAAGGGGATCTGCCCTTCACCCATTCCTTGGTTTTCCTGGTGACTTTCTAACTTAACACATTTGGTGATTCTTCCAAATGTGGTGTGCAAGGTGCTTCCTCTTGTGGACCTTTCCAGCATCAGGTCATGGTGTAATTCTTCCCACGAAATATCACTCTTTAAGGTTAACTCTTTGGATTCTGTTTTACTCTCCAAGTCTGAAAGAAATTTAAAAATACAAATGACCCATATTCACTTCATTTAAAAAAAATAAATGGCTATAGTAAGAACAGGAGAGAAAAATAACATACTAGTTAAGGAAGCTTGGATTGTCTTTAAACGTGATCATGCCACCTAGAAAGCTAATGTGAAGGAAGTGAGGAAGTGGTCAAAGGAAGCTGTCAAGGGGTGACTTTAAAAAACCAGGAGAGTTCAACCATGGGAATTGCAAGAGAAAATGGAGTAAGAAGAAAGCATTGGTGTAAGGGCAAATATAAGAGATAAGATTAAGGAAGACAGGATTCTAATACCATATCATCTCAAGCCCTTATTTGTATGACAAAATTTTCTTTATTAAAAATTTTAAAAATATTTATCTCATATTTTTTACACATTAAAACATTAAATAATATAGGAATTCATTCACTAAAATGGGGTAGCTTCCTCAACCTCATCCCCATTCCCTTCAGTCTCTTAAGATTGTGGATTGCATCTGTTCAGACATTTCTCAACAACATGTGATGGGAATGTTTGCATTTACATATATATGTTCACAAATATACATTTGCACAGAGAAGGGATTATGGTATACATAGAGTTATGTATCTGTTTTGTTTTTTAACTCATCTACATTTTTAGGCCCCCTTTCACCATGTCTATATATTTATATTTACCTCATTCTTTTTAACAACTGCATTACATTACACTTAATGAATATATCATAATCTGACTTTTCCCTACTGAAAAACAGTAGTTATCTAAATTTTCCCATTATACATACATTTGTGTACACGCCTGTCAGTGTTTCATAGGATTTACTAAAGAGGAATTATTGGGTCGTGGGTATGTGTGCTTTCAGTGAATGTGAGTGCCTTTCCCTGCAAACTCACAGGATTTTTATCAATCTTCATAATTTTTGCTTATTTATGGGTTTGAAGTGACAACAGTGCATTTATATAGAGATGTCCTAGATACCAGGGATATATAGGATTAGAGTTCATACGAATGTATAAGACCAAGATGAAAATATGGAGAATATAGGTGTCAAAGGGAGAGTTGAAACCATCACAATTCATTTGTGGGAGTTTGTACAGAAACAGAACTGCAATGTAAAAGACAGGGGCTCCTTGGGGATTGTGGCAGAGACTGCTGGCTGTTCACTGTAATCTGTTCTCCCCATTTCTGAATACACAACTATACCATATTTCCCAGTCTTCCTTGAATTTGATTGAGTTAAGTGACAAAGGTCTCCCCCATGAAGTGAATGAGCGTGAAAGTGATGTGAACCACTCCAGGCTGGCCCATAAGAAACTCCCAAACGAACTCCCTCTTGTGCTTATCCTACTGCTGGCTAAATTCAGATGATGAGGAGACTCTAGGGGATTGTGGAGCCACCAGGTGGAAGAAAAGAACTGTCCACTGAACCAACAGACCAGTAGATGTGAGAAATTCCTATTCCATTTGAGACAAATTTTAGAATCCATTTGCTGTAGTAGTTTAGCCTATCCTAACAAAGGTGGAAAGAATAAATCTGTATCGAAAGGATATTGATGAGAAACACTGAAAAAGGAAACAATACTATTAAATTGGCTGTTGGAGGAAAGAATACCGAGGTGATGAAGTCTATACAACCTAATGCTGGCCTGTAGAATAGCACCATAAGCACGCAAGCTGTGGAGTTGGAGTCGGAATGATTAGAATTCAAATACTGACTCCACTAAGTAGTAGTTTAGGGACCTTGTAGAAATTCCTTACTCTCTGAGCTTTCTTTTCCCCATTTGTAAGATGAGGCCAGAGTAGGCACACGACTCACAGAGGCCAGCTCGTTAAATAGCTGTCACTATTACTGTTCTTAGAAGTTGACGGAGCCACCAGATTTGGTAAGGAATTCTGTAGTGATTTCTTAAAGAGTCATAAATTATTTGAAATAAAAAGTTAAGTCACACGAATTAAAAAGATAATCAGAATTGAAGCTAGGATCACAGAATAAAATGTAGTAGGAAGATTTTAAATGGAATCATGAGAGAGTGAAATCTATGATAAAATGACATGAGAATCCAGTGAAGGGTACTGTATTTAATGAGGAGAGATCTGTGGATACCTGAATGTACAAGAGAAAGAAACGATGATCAGGGTAGGTTTTAGAATGCTAGAGAAAGCAAGAAAATCATAGAAGTCAGATCAGGAGATATGGTAAAGACGACTTACCCTGACGAGAAAGGCATCTCTTCCTCTGACTCCAGAGAAACTAATGAGAAGAGGCAAATGCAGGAAACGGGTAACGGTAGTAATCAGGTTTCTTGTGAATTCTATCCTAGTGGCCTCAGCCTTTCCCCACAGCCCAGAGAAACTTTTGAGTGGAACTCTCTGGCAAACATGACAAAGACTCCATTTGTCTTACTCTTACCTGAACTTGGACCTCCTGAAATCTCTCTCTCAATCAGCCAGGGTTCTTTTCCCTTCTCCAACTGGGAAATCACACCAGGTTTAGAAAGCTCGTATCCTGCTCATGGAGAAGAAAAAACTGTATGTGCTGAGGTCAAAAAGCCATTCCAAGAATTTCAAGAGAGTTCTTTGGTATTCAGATTTTCTGAAGGGTGGCGTACAAAGACCAGGGCACAAAAGACCACAGCAATCCTGATTTGGTATAGAAACCTATAAAAGAGAACCTAAAGCCCAAGCATACCATTTAACTTAGAAATAAAGATTTTCTTCCAATAGGTAGGTTCTAGTTACAAGCGGGACTCATCCTTACCCACTGAGATCAGGTTCCCATAGTTCTCCAGCATCACCTCCCGGTACAGATTCCGGTGAGCAGGGGCCAGATGCCCCCACTCCTCCTGGGTGAAGTCCACAGATATGTCCTTGAAAGTTAACAGTTCCTAGAATATCAAATATGTTCCTTTTCAGCCAGAGTTCAGGAAGTTGTTCTGACCTTATCTAATCTTTTAAGATTCTAGTCAAGTTTTCCTGGACACCCTCTTGGGAATTGTTTGGCTGATGATTCTCTGCTGCAGGTTAGGGCATGTAAGCTGTCTTTTGCAACTTAAAACTTGGCGGAAAGCAAAATAGTCATGCAATATTAAAGAAGGTCACAGAACATTGTGTAATAACTTAAAGACAATAAAGATCAGAAATATGTGAGAAAGAAGAGAGTTCAAAAGGGGCAAAGGCCACAAGAAGAGATGGGGACCACTGCTGGGCTGAAAGAATTAGTGAAAATGAGAACATTTCAGCTTGGGTAAAATACTAGTAGCTGGGTATTTCTGTTAGTAAGAAAAGTATGTGAGAAGAGCATGTTTCTGGAGAGTGCAGGAATTATACCTAGTAAGGAAGGTTCCCTGATGGAAGTCGACGTTCTGCCTTGTGAAGTACAAGAGTCTGTTATGTACGATCTAGACAAATTAAATAACCATTTGATAGCTATTTAAAAAAAAATATTCCCAAATGCAAAGAGAACTCAAAATCCAGAAGACTCAACAAATTCCTTAAGTACGGAGACTATTTTAATGTTTTTTATGTACCGTAAATAATGTATTTCATGCCTATTAGGCTGATATTAGCATCCACATTGAACAAATGACAAACTGAATTTCAGGAAGGTTAAACACATGGGACTAAATCCTGTACCATGTAATTTTGGAAGCTAAGACACCCCACTTTAAAACACTTCTCATGGATGTACCTTGAGATAATCATGCTAAACGAAATAAGCCAGACAGAAAAAGTTGAAAACCACATGATGTCACTCACATGTGGGATATAAACTTAAAAGCAACAAACGAGCAGGACAAACAAACAGAGACTCATGGACATGGACAACAGACTAGTGGTTACCAAAGGGGGAGGGAAGCGGAGAGGAGGGATGGAGATGGAGTGAAAGAGGTCAAATATGTGGCGACAGAAAAAAAGTCTAACTATGGGAGGGGACCACACAATGCAATATCTATATGCCTTACTGTTAAATTGTTCACCTGAAACTTACTGGATTTCATTAATCGATGTCATCAAAAAATTAATTTAAAAAATTCTTAAAATAAAACACTTCTGTTCTCTAATAATATCTCCTTCTGTATTGGTTTTCTCTGATTATAATTTTCTTCTTGAGTTTCCCTATGCTTCTGGGCTTTGGTAGCATAGAGCTTTGCCGGTGCCACTGGTTTTCTGATTAGCTCGTTTATGATATACGGACACTTACTCTACTCTTAGAAGTTTTCTTTCCTTTTCTGTTCAGCCTATTTAGTTGTTGCCTTTCATGACCCGCTAGGAGCTTCTCTACTCATTTCTCTTTTCAGCTACCATTGTGCTCCAGTATGTGACCAAAAATCATCTCATAGGTCATTAATGAAGTGTATACATCTCCAAGAACACCAGAATCTGTATGTGTTCATTTTTAAATGGGGCTTAAAATGTTTACAATGTTTTTCTTTCTACCAGATGACATTCCTGAGGTTTAAGAGTAAGAACTACACTATATACTTTTACCACCCCATCCCCCACACACCAGCATAATTTTTAAATGTGTTGCATAAATGGCTGGAGGTTTGCTAGAAACAAGAGGATTCCTGAGGAAGGTTACTACTGGTGGGGAAATTACCTGGGAAATCAATGGATTCAGCTTCGTTTCGAACAGGCTAAGAAAATCCAAGCCAGGTAAATCAAAGTCAAAGAAAATCCAAGTCTAGGGCTCTTAAAATCTGAGAAACAATTTCAAGTAAGTGACAGGAAACTCCAACCCACCTGGGATTCTGTTGTAGAGGGCCCCAGGGTCACTTCCTTCTCGAAACTTTCTCCCTGAGTCTCATCAGCATCCTGAGATAGCAGAGCTGGGGAAGGAAAAGAGCCATGAGGTTTGTATCTCCCAGATCCCCCAAATCAAAAAACTGCCTGCAGACTTGCTAATGTGGCTCCTCCCTCAATACATTCATGAAGAGGCACATTTAGAACAATTCAAGGGCAGACTGGAACCTCTCTAATGAGGATCTGTAGTGCTTTGGGGATTAATGTTTCTCAATGTCAGTGCTAGACCAAAAGCACGCCTCTATTCAAAAATCCTCAGAGGCTCCCCACTGACAAGAAAGAAAAATCCAAACATTTCACCATGGGCTTCAAAATCCTCCACCGCCAGTCCAAAACTGCTTCTCCAAGTATTATCTCCCTCTTAACATCATCCTCATCCACTGGCCACACTCCCCCACGTCATCCTATTCACCATTCACTGAACATACCTGGATAGTACCCACCTCAAGCACTTTCCCCCAGGTCCTCTTCAGTGAAAAAACTGAGGTATCCTTTTGGACCAGTTTGAGTGAAATTTTCTCAAGGCATCCTTAATAAGGAGAAACGTTCCTCTCCCCTGTACTCCCCCAAAGTTTTTTTCTCCCCTCTGGTATCTATGCCAGGCTGCCTATTATATTTATTTAGATATTTATCTCCTTCAATTGAGTGTAATTATGAGTAAATGCGTAGAAACTGTATTTGGTTTATTTTTTCCCATCTTTTAAAGTGTTAAACATAACACCCTGCCAGGTTGCTAGAATTCCAAGAAATAGCAGCTGAATTTGAGGTATTAAATTATAAATTAGGAATGAAGGCACACAATCATTGTCCTCGTATTTTTTTCCCAACTTTTTATCATGAATATCGAACACTCATATATCCACCACCTACATTCAATGACTATTAACATTGGCCATATTGGCTTCATCCATCTGTATTTTTTTCTAAACCGTTTTGCATTTATAGACATCATGATACTTCATCCAAAAATACTTCAAATAACGTTCTTCTACTGAGTAACCACAATATCATTTATCATAATACCATTTGTAACTCCACAGTATCATCTAAAAATTCAGCCCATATTCAGATTTCCTCAATTGTTCCCAAACTGTCTCTTCTTATGGATTTTTTCCTAACCAGGGACCAGTAAAGGTTCACACATTCAAAGTGGTTGTTATCTCTACTCTCTCTTACTCTAGAATAGTATTTCCCCTTTTTCCAGGACTTTCGCTCTTTTTAGAGATTAGAACAGTCGGATTATATCCTCATGGTGAGGTTTATCTTATTTCTCCATTCCCTGTATTTTCTTTAAACCAGAAGTTCAGTCTTTAAGCTTAATTTAGGATCACGTTAAACATTTTACAGGTGATATCATGTGCCTTATAGTGCATTACCCACAAGGTGCAAAATGTCAGGTTATCTCTTTATTGGGACACTTGGTTAAGATCTGACCACCAGATATCACCATTGGAAAAGTATGTCCTTTCCTTGGCATTTAGCAAATAATGTATAGGCACGAAACTCTGATACCTTGTGAATATCCTGTTCTCCGTCAACCTTTCAATTATTTCATTTATAATAAAATATTCTATAATTTCTTCTATATTTATTATTGGCAGATATTTTCAGTAAAGAACTTTCCCTCAATAAATGGAAATGATCTAACAAGCAAGATAAATTGCATCCTTCATTCACATAATAATCTATTTTCAAAGTAAGAAATCAGTGTATTAATCACCACCAATGTTGGCAAATGAGTTTTTCCCCCTTCCTTCTCTATTTTAATATTATCATGAACTTATGGAATTTTATTTATTCAAGGTGTTACAATCAATTTGCACACTTACATGGTCAAATTTGTCCAGTAGAAGCCCCCTGAACCTGGCTGTTGTATTCATGTGATAAATTTCCATTAGTTTTTGAGCTTTTTCTTGCTTTCTAGCACAAGATACTCCGGGCTCACCTGGTACTCTCCCTGCTGCCTTCTACTTCTGACCTAGCCACCAAATACCTGGCCAGCTCTCTTGTTTGATTCACATTTCTTTATTATAAAATATGGAAAATCAGGCAAGTCCTCCCTGCCCTATACACCCATGGGGAAGATGAAAAGAAATAACATATACAGTGATGACACTGAAATAATGGTTTTAAGTTGAACATGACTACTCAGGAAAACCCCAGGCCAGGAGCCATAATCAAGACCTCCAGAGACCCTTACCCAATTGTCTCCCCAGGAGATGCTTCTGCTCAGGTGTCTACCTTCCTTCTCACACTAGAAGATGTTGCTTTTCCTCCCTCCCACCCATCAGTCTACTCTCACCTTCTCTTTCAAACATCTTAGTCATGTCCTCCCATAGGGGCGCCCCCTTCTTGGCCTTCCTTGGATGGTGCAACTTCACCCAGGTGGGGGCCTGGGTGGGCAGGGTGATCAGGAGCTGCTGCAGCATGATGACATCTGCTCTCCTTCTCTTCCTTTCCGTGGGACTCTCTGGCCTCAGTCCACAAGGCAGAGAGTCCTGATGGGGCTTGTCCACTTTTGATGAGGAAACTGCCATAAACTCTAAAAGGAGGCGTCACAGTCGTATCGGTGACCTCCCTCTCAGGAACCTGGGGAACATAACAGTACCAAAATCCGGAGTCTGGACCTTTTAATATCAAGGCTCTCAAGGCATACGTCCCGTATTGAGCTCCATTTGTCTTCTCAGCAGGCAGGTGGAAGGAAGCTCCAGGTATTTATGCTAAACAGCGACCTCTATTGACCCCTGGTGATGCTGGACAGAAAATATTAGAGTCAGCAAAGAATCTAGAAGCCTCAAGCACATGGTCAGAATTCTAGAACTTGCACGAATCACTGAACAATTTATACACAACACACATGGTTCAAAGCACGGTGCTGGAGTCAGTGAAGCATAAATAGTCGGGGACAACCCAATTCTTTGTTTCAGGCACCAGTATGTGTAAAACAGTCTGAGATTTGGAATCAAAAACGATCTGGATTTGAATCCCAGCTCCTTTACTTGTCGTTTGTGGCAAATCCTGTACCCGCTTTAATCCCGTTTCCTCCCTGATAAATGGAGAGGCTGAACCTTTCCCCAGAGCTGTACCGGCTGGCCCTGCCCTCGCAGCCTTTGTCTGAGCCCGACTCCGGGGCTCTGGGCTCACCGCGCGCCACGGGTGACCGCCCGCGGGGCAGAACCGGCGCACCCCTGCTCATCTCCTCCCCAGACCCCGGAGAGTTCCGGCTCACCCCTCATCGGCGCGGACCGCAAGCCCAAGCCCTCGGCCCACCGCCGCGGCCAGCCGGTGTCCACGCCACGCGAAAACGCTCCCACGTAGCACGGCGCCGGCCCCTGCGCCTGCGCGGGCGCGGCCTCCACGCGTGGTTCCCAGCGTCCTCTAGGGCAGCTACCCGCTCGCAGTCGCCTCCCGGGATGCTCGTCGTGCGCTTCGGTCCCTCTCCGTTTGTGACATCCCGGATCCGAACAGGGGGAAGCAGCTCCGCTTCGGCAGGAGAACCGGAGCCTGTGTTCTTGTTCCCCTACCCCACACAGGGACTACGAAATAGAACCAGCTCTCCTCTGCCGAGAATAGGAATGTGAGTTTCTGTGGGGAAGTTTGAAACCCTTGACAGAAGGGAAACATCTGTATCATTTTTTGTCGAAACATTGGTATGAAGGAATCCATGCCACTGTCACTGTATAATAAATATATGAAAAAAGGATGAAAATGGAGTAGAATCCAAGGTTTTACTAAAAGAATACCATGATCAGATAGTGTTTTGTTCTATAATTCAGCAAGTTCTTATGTCAGTCGCTTTCCTTATATTTCTGAAACGCCAGGAAATACACAAAGCATTAATTATTATCTATAATCTCACCAAGCAGAAATAGATTGTTAACATTTGGTGCACACACACACACACACACACACACACACACAGAGCAGTGGTTTTTCATGCCTCTTTTTTTTTTTTTTCCCAAAAATGATCACACTGTAATGCTGTTTTATTGCTGGGTTTTGTCTCCCCAACAAAATAGGAATACATCTTTCCAAATATATATATCAATAGCTTACAAAAATAGCAATTTAGAAAAATAGAAACTATGTAGTTGCTAGCTTTTATGGACTGAGTGTCTCTCCACCCACTCCCCCAAATTCATATGTTGAAGCCCTAAACCCCAGTGTAGCTGTATTTGGAGAAAGGAAGTAATTAAGATTAAATGAGATCATAAAGGCAGGGCCCTAATCCCATAGGATTAGTGTCCTTACGAGAAACAGCAGAGAGGTGTCTGTCTGTCTCTGTCTCTGTCTCACCCTCCTCCCCTCCCTCCCACTCTTTCTTTCTCTGAAGGTACAGGCACTGAAGAAAGGGCATGATGAGGATTTAGCAAGAAGGCACCATCTACAAAGCCAGGAAAAAAAACCCTCACCAAAAACTGAGCCTGCCAGACCTTGATCTGAGACTTCTATCCTTCAGAAGTGCGAGAAAATAAATTTTTGTTTTAAGCTACTCGGTCTCTTATATTTTGTAGTAGCAGCCTAAGCAGACTAATACAGTAGCATATAGTATTTACAAAGTATGAGGCTTCGTTCCAAGTGCATTACATATTTTAACTGATTTAGTCCTCATAACAACCCCTTGAGGTAAGTAGTAGTATTATCCCCACTTTGCAGATAAGAAAACTGAGATTTGAAGAAATTGAGTAACTTGTGCTGCATCACACAGCTTGCAAGAGATGAATCTGGGCATTCTATGCTCCTATGTGCTTCTCAACAAAAACACAGCATAAAATATAGTAAAATGTTGATAGTAGAGTCTAGGGAGTGGTACATGAATGTTCACTGTAAAATTCTTTCAACTTTTCTGTTTGAATATTTTCATAATAAAAAATTGGAAAATATAACTAAGAATAAACCAGAATTCTGTGAGACATTATAAATAAAACTATAAAAGTTATTGATTTAAATGGAGAGAAGAGTGTCATATACTAAATTCAAGAACTGAATAGAACATTCTAAATATGTCACTTTTCCTCTACTTGGATGCTCCCAAATCAAAATCTCAACTTTTCTTCTTACTAAATTAGTTCTAAAATTTATATGGAATGGTAAGTGTCCGAGAATGGCCAATAAAAAAATTTCCAACAATACCGAAGTCAGACTTGTTCTATCAATATAATTGGTATAAATTGCCCTACAAATATAAGATATTATCTTGTATTATTGAGGCACAATAATGAAAATAAAATAACCAAAATATACTCATAAATTAGTGAAATGAAATTGGAAGCCTGGAAACAGATTTGATTATTAAAATTTAATGTTATAAAAGTGGCATTTCAAACTAGTGGGGTAATGATGGATTATTCAACTGTCATTAGGACAACTGGGTAGCTATTTTGAGACCTGATAAAATGCCTCACCACCAAAGAAGAAACACAGATGGCAAGTGAACACATGAAAAGATGCTCAATATTATGTATTAGGGAACTGCAAATTAAAATGAGATACCACTACACACATGGCCAAAATTCAAAACACTGACACCACCAAATTCGTGTGAGAACATGCAGCAACAGGAACTTTCATTCATCACTGGTGGGAATGCAAAATGGTGCAGGCACTCTGGCAAACTGTTTGATAATTTCTTACAAAACTAAACATACTCTCATACAATCTATTAATCACACTCTTTGGTATTTACCCAAATGACTTTGAAACTTATATCCACACAAAAACCTGTACACAAATGTTTTTAGCAACTTTATTCATATTTGTCAAAACTTGGAAAACAAAGCTGTCCTTCAGTAAGAACAAATAAATGTCCATCCAGACAATGGATTATTCAGCACTAAAAAGAAATGAGCTATCAAGCCATGTAAAGACATGGAAGAAACTTAAAAAGCATATTACTAAATGAAAGAGGCCAATGTGAAAAGGCTACATACTGTATGATTCCAACCAAATGACATGCTAGGAAAGGCAAAACTATAGAGAAAGTAAAAAAAAAAAAAAAAATCAGGTTGCCAAGAGCTAGGGAAAAGGAAGGAATGAACAGGCAAACCACTCAGGATTTTTAGGACAGTAAAAATATTCTGTACAGTACTACATTGAATTCATGTCATTATACATTTGTGAAAACCCATAGAATGTACAATACCAAGAATGAACCCTAATGTAAATTATGGATTTGAGGTGACAATGAGTCAATGTAGGTTTGTCAGCTGTAACAAATATACCACTTTGGTGTGGGGTATGTGGGAAGTGTACTTTCTGCTCAGTTTTGTTGTGAACATAAAACTGTTCTAAAAAATAGTCTAATAATTAGTAAGAAAGTCTTTACCACAGAACTTTTCAGAGACATTACTATTTGGACATTATATTCTAGATGTTCAAGAGGTGATATAACATGCAGTCTTTCCCAAATTTATTTTAGCATTGTTGTGGAACACCTTTGAGCATCTCACATGCCTCATAAGCAGTTCATGAATTGCTGCTCTGAGCTGCACCATCTTTTGGTACCCTACCACAGCCCGCTCTCTGGTCCCCTAGATCTGGCCTTGTTCCCTTAAATATTGTTCTCGGCAATGCCTAAAACTCAGATCTGACCATGTCACTCCACTGTTTACCACACTCCTGGCTAAACTTCTGAAGGTATAGGAAGCCCCCTGAATTCGGCCCAACTCCACCTTAGTCTCACCTCTCACCACACCCCGACTCACACCGTACCTTAGAAACACTGAACTGCTGTGCTTCTCTGACTGTTCTGTGCTCTTGAAGGGCTCTCTATCTTGTTCACATGGAACTACTGTGGGTCTGGAATACTATTCTCCCCATCCCACCCTACCCGCTGGTTAATTACTCTCTCTCCACGTAGCTCAAGTGCTACTGTCCTTAAGATTTCCCTGACAGGCTAGGTACCCCGCTAGCTCCCCTTAAACATGTATAAGGGATTCTAAGTCTTGACTCATGAGATTCTTAAGAGCAGGGACTATGTCTGATTCATTTATCTGTTCTTTCCAAATTCTAAAAGCGGATGGGCCCCAGGCTCAGTCTTCTTCTCGTTATGCCTTCTTATCTGACACTACATCGTCTCATGGCTTCACAAACCATCGGTCGCCTGATAGCTCCCAAACCTATACCTCCAGCCAAACAATTCCCGATGCAGACATTCTACCTTATTCTGCATTTTTTTAAAGCCCCACACAACTGGCTGCTTACTCAGGTCTCAGTTGAAATGTAACCTCCTCCTGACTATCCCCATTCAAATGGTCCCATACCTACTCTTTCCCTTGTCTTACCTTGTATTATTACTGTCCAAAATTATTTAATTTTTATTTACCTGTTTATTGTCCACTTCTTTTAACCACACTGTTCTATGATATCGGGGAGTTTTAATTCATTGCTTTATTCCAGAACCTAAGACAGTGTTTGGCACATTGTAAGCACTTATTAAACATCTGTTGAATGCATTAATGCCTAACATAGGTCTGGCATGTAATACTTGCTTGCTCACATTTGTGTCCTAAGTGCCCAACACTGTGTTACATGCACCACAGGAATTGCTTCATTTTCCCTTAAGCATTACCATTAGCCCCATTTTATACTGGGATTTGGGGGTTTAGTAGCTTAACCAGGTCACAGAGTAAAAAGAGATAAGAACACTGGTAGCCTGACCCAGGCTCACTTTCTTAGCCACTGTGCTATCCTCTCACATTTGTAAGTATTCAAAAGACGTACTCAAAGAAAGGGAGGAAGGGAGGGAAGGGGAGAAAAGGAGGGAAGGGAGGGGAGTGAAGGGAAGGCCTCAGTTTCCCTATCTGAGGGGGAAAAAGTGCTTCTAGTTCGTGTTGAGACTCTAGTGGGTACAGATCTCCACAGTTCCCTCAGATTACAACTCTAGACACCAACGGAGAAAGGTCCCCTTTCTGACTGCCTGGCCCTTGGGCATACCCCATACAGAATTTTTTAAAATACAGAAAGCAAAGTCGAAAACCTGGGTGGAACTCACCCACCTCCAAGAGTGACACGTAGTAACAGCAAGCACACAGTCCTTCCCTGTAATATTTATTAAGGAATTTACACATACACAGGAAAAAGGCAACCAGGAATTGTGGTTCCCACAGACGAAATCTTTTAAGCAAAGTTTTCTTATTTTAATTTTCAATTAGGGTGAACGATGACTGAGAGGAAAGCTGTCCAGGCTCTCTGCCTCATACACCTGGAACAGGTAGGGAAACAGAGCAGCGCAGGAAACACAGGCATGAAAGAGTGATTGGCAAGTTGAGGGAGGGGAAAGGAAGAAGGGAGCCATCAACGAGACTGCAGTCTTTTTTAACTTTGCAAAAAAACTGGCAACAGTTTTAGGCTGTTGATAAGTTGGTAAATTAACTCCTCTCTGTTGTAAACCTAAAACTGAAAGAAAAAAATAATACCTAGAGCAGATGGGGAGTGGGAGAAACACACACACATACAAACACACGCGCGCGTGCACACAGTACACACGTTAAGCTCCGCATTCTCACTGGAAGGGCTGGACCCCCGGCCACTCAGCCAGTTCCTACTGCAGGCAGGACAGAGGCAGGGAAAGGGGTGTGCGTTTTTGAGTGGGACCTTCACAGAGTCTTTGGTGCTAATAAAGGCTGATTGAAGCAGCGAGTCCTGAAGCCTCAGATTCAAAAGGCAATTCAGGGTACAGTAGAGTAATATTTTTGCTTATCCTCACAGATAGAGTTTTGACTCAACCCAGGGCTAGGGCCAACCTAATCTAAGACCCAAGAAGTATTTGATTTCAGCACTTTCTTCATTCCCACAAATCACTGGAGCATGATGGCTTCCTCTTCAACCAATAATTTGAACATGTAGAAACAGCTTATTAACACATATGGAAGTACCTCTAACTCTCCCCTCTTTGCCTAAAACACAACGCATACAGACCCTTCTGAGAGTCTAACAGGAGGTACTCAAAGGTGGGCACATTTCTCCTGCGGTTTAGTGCCTTCTGCCCACAATTCCTAAGGTGCCAGTGCAGGAGAGGACTGGGGCTGAGGCTGGGGAGGAAGCCAGGATGGCTAGGGAACATGTACAACATAAAGCAACAGAGAGGTCTGCGTGTTTGGGAAGTGGCTGGGCTGGGCAGAATGCCAAACCTCAAATGACAGATTGAGCAATTTCTAAATCAAACTGAGAGAGGTAGGTAATGGGGGTGGGGTGAAAGAATTGGGAAAAGAGGGGAAAGGGGGAGAGATTAGGTAGAGGAGAGTGGCAGCCATACAAGTGTTTTGTTTTTATTTCCACATCTGAGGACTGAGAGTCTGATTTGCTGCCTGTCCATTTCCGCCGCTCATCGACTGTCCATAGCTCAGCATGCCATTGGCTCCACAGAAGTTCATCCCAGCCATCTGCTGGGTCATCTGAAAGGGAGAGAGGAGACTTTCAGACCAGGATGTGGGCATGCAGCCAATTAGAGCAAAAGGCAGGGTAGGAGTCCCTCCGTTTGTGGGGAAGGGGAGAATCAGACAAAGAATACTCTGTTATGGTACACAACTGCCCTGAACCTTAATAGATCATTTCAAGGACACCAGACCACGTAAATGAAGGACTTTTCAGAAGAGAGAAGTTCACAGAGACTAATGCTTAGAGAGGGAAAGAAGGAATCCTGGAGCTAGTCAACATAAAAACAGCATAAAAGTCATCATCTTTTTTCCTTTCCTGGCTCTCATCTGAAATAGAAGGGGATTACTGTTCACTTGCTTTAGCTAACCCTAAGAGTATAGAAACCCCCACTCCAGCAGAGTTACTAATGTCAAAGTGCTTGTGCATGCTCAAGCAGAGAGAAAAAGGAAGGAAAAGTAACTGGATTGTTTAGAATTAACAACCAAAGGCAAAACAACAATAACAACAACAATGACTCCCAAAGACCAACCTGTCTTCAGTGCATGAGAAGGGAAGTTGCTGGGAGAAATGAGTAAGTGAGGTAAGACCTGGGTGGGGTTAGGGCCTCTTTATAAATTAGATTGAAAAACTAGCCTCTGGCAGTGAATACAAGAAATAATTAACCAAAGAAAAATGCCTTAAATTTTCTAAGCCTAGTACATTTTCTGTATAAGTTTTTTCTATAGGAAGCCTATTTTCCTTCCATCAACTTTTAAAGATTTCAAGCTTACAGAAAAGTTGAAAGAACAGTACAATGAAAGCCCTATAGTCTTTCCTTAAATTCCCCAATGCTTAGTTAGCATTTTGCCATATTTTCTCTCTGAGATAAATATGTATACGTGTAAACTTCTAAATATTTTGACGAGCATTGAAAATTGCTGCTATGGTGACATTTTATCCTAAAGTCAGGATGCATCTCACAAGAAAGAACACTTTCCTAGAACCACAATACAATTAACACACTCAAGAAATTTAAGATAAATATGATATCCTAATGTACATTTCATTTTCAAATCTCTTTAATCTAGAACAGTTCCCCTACCATATTTGTCTTTCTTTCCCTCCCTCCCCACCCACAGCATTGTTTTAAGAATTCAGGCTACTTCTTTTGCAGGAAATCTTTCAATATGAATTTATCTTGTATTTTCTTATGACTGGATCCAGTTTAAGTATTTTTGGCAAAATTGTATGTAGGTGATATTGTGTCCTTCTTAGATCTTAGTACCAGATATCAGAAAGCACATGATACTAATGTGTCCCACTGCTGGTCATTTTACATTTGATCACTTGGCTAGGGTAGTAGCCATCATAAGTTTTTTCACTGCAATTAATACATAATCTGAAGGGTATTTCTTTGAGAATATGTGAATACCCTGTTCTTTCTACAATTATCAGTTGCCATTCTTACATAAAGAAGGCTTTGTCTCTATCCCACATCCATTTTTTTTTTGTTTAAAAAAATAAAAATCACTATGGACTCATGAATTTTTTTCCTCAGTGTATTATAATGCATTAATGTCATTTTTTCTGTTAAAATTGTCCCCTTTGGACAGTGGGAGCCTCCAAAAGTTGGCTCATGTGTCTTTTTTGCATGTTCCCATCTGTAATATAGCACTTCAAAAGTTACATAAATAAAAAAGAATAAAAATAAGTGAATTAAAATCCCAACTATGAAAGCCAAAAAAAAAAAAAAAAAAAGAAGAGCAAAGTAAATCAAAAGAAAGCTTATGGAAGGAAATAGTAAAGATAAACCATAAACTGAGGTAAAAACAGAAAAATGTAGAACTAATAAATAAATCAAAATCCTGTTTTTTTTAAAAAAATTTTTTTAATAAAACAGATGGACCACTTAAGTGGTGACTTAAACTAACTGAAAAAAGGATAAGAGGAGTACACAAACATACAAAATAAAAGACGAGAGAAATCACCATTGAAACAGGCAACTAAAAAATCATGACACTATGTGGCCTAACTTTTGATAAATGAATTTGAAAGCTCAAATAAAGTAGATAATCTAGATAAATACAGTCTTCCAAAACTGACTTCCATAGAAGAAACAGAGAAAGTAATCAAAGAATTAACATGCAAAAAAAGCAAAAGGCCCACAAAATTTCACATGGGAATTCTACCAAAGCTTCAAAGACCTATAAATTACTCTAGAATACAGAAAAAGAAAAATGTGACAATACTTTTTGTAAAGCAAGTATCACACTGATACCTAGGCCTGATAAAGACAGCATGTGCACGCATCTGGTATTCTTTGGCTCATCTCTTTATTTTCATACATTGAATCACTTTGTTTTACCTCCATTTTTTGTATCTAGTATAAAATTAGGTGCTGTTTTGTGAGCCAATTTGAATATGTTTTTAATAGAAAAGCTGCCTATTGATATAACTAGTATGTTTGGTCTCAATTCTACCATATTTTGTTTTTACTGTGTTTATTATAATTGCTGTATTTTATAGTTTGTGTATTCTATTTTGTTGTAAAAAATTCCTTTGGTATTTAGAAAATCTCAGATTTTTGCTCTAGTAATTACTTTTATACTAATATTTTTTATATTGTCTTTGGTCACCTTTATTCCATATTCAAGCTCCTACCATTTGATTTGTCAGCTTATTAAATCCTTTGACTTCTACCTAATTTCCTACGAAACAATCAATTCGTTCTTTTCCTCTTTTCTCCTTTTAATTGTACTGTTTGTTTGTCAGAATACAACATATATTCTTCCATTCTTCTCATTACCTTTGTTTTAGTCTTAGGTTTTCAATTAAACATTCAATCACCATTGGTCTTTAGCAAAATGTCCCTAGTCATCTTTTAGTGGAATAAAGCTTATCTTCTCAGTAGGTTCCTAAGGAAAGGCTTAAGTATTATATTCCCTGATAGCTTGCATATTTCAGATTTTGAACCCATTTCTCATTTAGAAAAAAAAGTGCAGCTCACTGCCAGTGTTAATTTAATTTTAAATAAACACACTCTTTGAGGCTGAAGCAAATCTGATTAGTTTTCACTGTGAAAAAAATACATAAAAACTGTTCTTGGAATTATTTCTAAACAGAACTTGTCTCTAATCCTCACATAACAGAAATATATACATAAATCGGATTCATCAAATGAATCTTCAGCTAACTGTTTGAGAACAATGTTAACATCACACGTAGGAATGCTACATTTCCTAGGATTTGGCATTTTCAACAATCCAGAATTACTATATTTTGTAAATGACAATACCACTATTAAAAACAAAATGCTATAAATAGAATAATGTCATTTGTTTCTAAAGACTATTGATATACTAGAGCAAAGTGAAAATAATAATAATAGTGAGCTATTTTGTGGCAAACTTTGGGGGTAAGGTTAGGACGATAGGCTGTGAGTTATCTTGGGGTAAATGCTACAGCCACAAGAACCACCAACATGTATTTTGGGGGCAAAAGGGAAATAGGTTAAAATAGCCTGACATCTGAAGGATAGCTTGGTTGTCTATAAAATACTTGTCCTACCGGTACTGAGTGTTTTGAAAATACTATTCACATTGCTATCTTTCTGTAAGTTGCTACTACGAAGTCTGATATCAACCTGGGTGTTCTTTTTTTTTTTTTTTTTTTTGTAAATGACTGATTTTTGAAGGGTGGGACGTAAGAAGAGGCCTGAGGTCCTGCAAATTTTTCTTGTCTATAAAGTCTAAAAGTTTACGGTGATATGTGTTAGAGTTGACCATTCTGGGTCAGTTTTTCCAGACATAGAGTGGGCTCCTTCAATATTATATTTAAGTCTTTTATTTCTAGAAAGTTTTCTTGTATTGCAGTTTTAAATATATTAATTCTGTTCCACCATTTTGTTTTTCTTCTTTGGGATTCTCCAAATACATTTGTTAGGACTTTTTGGTCTAATTTCCATACTACTTTCTTTCTGATTCTTTTTACAGCTTTCCATATTTAGTTTCCATTTTCTTAGCTCTTTCATGCCTTTCCTCAATGCCAAATATATTTTTAGTTGATTCTATTCTCTCCTGGCTAACTTATAATTCAGTATTTATTTCTGAGTTCAGTAAACATTAATAACTTTCAGTTTTTTGTTTTTCTGTCCATTTTCATTGTAAGTTTTTGAATTTCTAATTCAAGCTGTTTTGTCTGCAAGTATTTGTTATAGGACATTTAATTCAGGTGGGTGGACTATATACATTTTCTTCTGCTTCATGATTGTTTTTTTTTGGGGGGGGGGGAGAATTTTCATTTCCCGAAACATTTTGATTTTCATTTTCTATTTTCTTCTCATAGTAGTTTTGTATCAATGTCATCTGCCACTCTGTTTATTTTGTGTCTTACTCTTTCTGAATCGGCAATGATATAGACAGGGGTGAGGGTTTGGAGAGGTTTACTAGATTTCTTAGTTCAAGGGCACCCTCTTCTGTAAGAATAGTGAAATGACTATTGAAGGGGAGAAGGATGGTGTATTTCCGATTTTGCGATTTTCTTTTCCACTTCTCATTTCTTACTTTCCCTTTGCCACCAGGTCTCCAAAGAGCACATTCTCCTTATAAGTCATCTTCGTCTCCCCTGGAAGCAAGGCTTTTCCAAGGCTACTATTTATAATCCTATTTATTTCAATCCCTTATTTTTGATTCTAGAAGTAACCAGAGTCTTAATCTACCAGATCTCAGACCTATTCTCAGCATGTCACCGATCAGGGTAGGACTTTCTCTTTCTAGGGGGTGATTTTACCTATGTTCTGTCACTGCTTCCTCTCCCCTTTTCACATTGTCTCCTCTGTGACGTTGGCTCTGCTGGATTTAGTATACACCTACTGCCATGTAATTTAAAGTCTGTATTCTATCTACTAGATGTGGTAGTCATGGGTTATGGGTGATTATATTTATGCTCCTTATTTAACTATATAGGTTGTTTTTGTTTTGATGAAGGTGTGGAGAAATTTAGGTTTAGGCAGTTACCCTTATTCTACAAGAACCCAGAACTCCTTGGAAAGTCTGACTTTAGACAGACCTTCTAGGAGGAAAAAAAAAAAAAAAAAAAAGCAAACCTAAGAATGTCTCTTGCATTGTCCCATCCACTATTAGGATTCAAGAATAAGGGAGAGACACAAAGTGAGACAGCCTTGAGGTAGTCTCAAACTGCTGTCCCAAGTTAAATGGAGTAGCTTACCTGAGTGAGATTCCATTGCAGCTGCTGAGCTGGCTGAACCCCGTACACAGTCTGGGGCATAGCTGCCATGCCTGCCATGTAGCCAGCCTGATGGGTGGTCATCATTCCATTTGGCACACCCATCACTGATGCCTGCATGCCACCCATATAGCCTGCAGGCATGGCCATGGGGGCAACCATCCCAGAAGCTCCTGGCTGAGCTACCATGCCTACTGGAGGCGGCATCATGCTCCCCATTATGCTGTTTGGAGGCGCAACTCCAGGGAAACTGGGGTAGGCTGTGGGATATGCCATCTGAGCAGGAGCCATGAACATTGCTACCAAGAAAACACACACACAGATCTGTTAGAAGGAAAGTACACAAAGTCAATCCAAAGTCTCACTGGCTACTCCTTTCCAGCCTGAATTTCTCAGGACTACTCAAATCGGAATGCTCTTTTACACAGCAGAACAGTTAGTTAGAAAGCTTCCCTACAAGATTTGCTATGACTTACCAGTGAGTTACTGACCTAACCACTTCCCCTCTAAGGTTTAGATCCAGACGTTGTGTTAGACTTCACACAGGTGTGACACCAAACCCACGGAAGTATCTGCTGATACTTTGTGGCTTCACAGGAAGCAACAATCTTGTTCAGGCTTATTTGGAGTATGATGTCCCAGCCCCCAAAACAACTGCCCTGTCACAACAAATAATCCCTGCATGGAAGTCCTAATGTCTTTATCTGGCATATTGCCGTGACCCCCATGAAATTTACCTTGGGCGGGCATTTGTGGTGTCTGGGATCCATATAGTGAAAGGATGGAGTCTTTAGAGAGTTGCTTCTTGCCTGTTTCTTCTGATTTGCTCCCTGGCTCTGGAAACAGGTTCAGGTTTTCAGGAACAGAGCCAGCACTCCCTGCAGTTGGCATGGAACCTACAACCTTAGGGCAAAGAGGACAAGAGGAGAGTTGAAACTGTCCTCATGGGGGTCTCTGTAAGGACCGCCCTCATCTCTCTGCTGCTCCTAACATTTCCGATAAGAATTCGTGGCTCAGTTAATAACTGCCTGATGTTTTTACCATACAAATATCTGAAAACACCTGATACTCAGGTTCTGGTACAATTCTTTGTTTTTTAGCAAAACAATGTGACTTGGTAAAAACAAAACAAACAACAAAAAACAAATAAATGATGCAGCCAGAAAGAAATGACTTTAGATTCTAGTGCAGCCATTTACTAGTTTTATATTGAAAGACTAATTACATAACTTTTCTGAACTAATGCTTCCTTATCTATAAAATATCTATTTTGTAGGGCTGTGGGGATGATTTTAAATTATAAATGAAACCACAAAATTATATACAAACATTGTGCCTGGTACACAGCAGGTATTCCACAAATGGTAGCCATCAAATGCCTCAAGTCTCTCATATCTACAAATTCTCTGGCAATAACTCAGGCTGAGGAGTTAACTTAAAGCATCAGCCTTTATAATCTGACACACCTTTGCTAGAAGCCCACTCAAAGGGTCCACCCTTTCTGAGCAGGAGACAAAACAGAATGAATAGTAATCTTAGGATGACCCAGTATTAAGGGAAGAGTCAAGAATTAAGAAAACCAAAGTCCAGTTCCACCAAAGAAGCATGAATGACATGGTTCCATGGTTAAGTTATCAAAATTGCTCTTTTCAGAATACTCTTTAATCCTAAGGAGCCCACGAGACTCACCTTTCTAGAAACTGAAGAAGAGGGGGATGTAACAGAGGCCAAAAGTTCTAAATCCTTCTCTAGAGTATTGCTGGTCTTACTGTTTGTAATGGAGCAGGCCACAGGAGCATCTGGAAAGAGAGATCGAAGTTAAAATGTAGCACTGCTCATTAAGCCTATGCCTTCCTTCTATTCTATAGACGAAGCTGACAGAGAAGCCCTATATGTTCCATCATAGAAATCCACGCTTCTAGTATCATCTACCTTGGATGGGACATCTCAAAAGAGGCTTCATTTCCAAGAGCACACTGGAGAAGCCTATAGCTCAGCTATAGGTTACAGGGCAGCAGAAACCCAGGCCTGAAGCCTGCATCAGCACCACAGCAAGGGGGCTGGTTGGCTCCTTTATGGCTATTTGAGGGACAAAGTTGTGTAGGATTCATTTTCAGAGAGAAATGAAAAGTATAGAAATTAGAAGCCAATTAGAAGTAGCTAATAACCTAAATCAGCAAAAAAGGACTGAAATGAAGTACAACTATCAGTGCATACAAGGTAAAGAACAAGCTCTACTTCTGAAAGGGGCAGGATCACTAGTTTAGGGTTTCAAAGGTTTAAAGATAAATGACCACAAGGTAATGAGCCATCTCAGAAACAGGTCGTACCTGAAAAATGAGAGAGATGGGGATGGGCTCACAGGTGGTGATTTAATGAAAAATGCTAATGTTTACTGAGTGCTTACTATGTGCCAGGCAAGGGGCTAAGAGCTTTAGCAGCATCTCATTTCATCCTTCCAACAACACCTTTGAAGTAGAGACTCTGATCATCCTCACTGCATAGACAGGAAAGTAATGTTCACAGGTTAAGTGAATTGCCCAAAGTCACATAATAGTAAGTAGCAGATTTGGGACTCTGGCTCTCAAGGCCATGCTCTTAACCACTACACTGTACTATCACTCTGAAAATTCCACAGTAAACACTTCTTAGCACAACCACTCAGATGTAAAACAACGAGAACATGAGAGAACAATCTTAGTGACGAAGATACAAACTGAAGACTGTCATCTCTACCTATCTTTCCAGGATCGGAGAAAATTCATTAAAAGTTAAAATTATGGGAGTGGAAAAGTCTAACTCTTACCAAGGCCCAACAAATCCATGACAGGTGCTGTAGATTTCGGGGAGCTTTTCCGAGGTAGTTGTGGATCTTCTTTTTTCTGTGGCTAAGGTGAAAATATGTTACAGAAAGAAATAAGCAGGTGCTTTGAACCCTCTTTAACTCTCTTCACAGTAAAGCCACAGGTATTCTTGTGGTATGGTTGCTGTTATTCAAAGAGAGCTACCAAAGAAAACAAAACTCAGGAAGTGTCGGGTGAAAGATTTAAGTCAGGAGGCATGAGAACAAAAATCAATACTAAAGGGAAAAACAAAGATATCTGTGCTTGTTTGGCTTTCTGAAGAGAGATTTTTCTGAAGCAAATACAACCACAGATCAGGGGATTCAACAGAAGTAGCAATTTTGGGTCCCAGGAAAAATCAAGAATAAAGGTACAAGAGCTGAGAGCCAACAAATCTAGCAATTAGAAAACCTTTAATATTAAAAGGGAGATCAATTTAAAGATTACCTAATTTACTCTGCCAATATCAGTAATGACTGTGTCCTGCACACAGCGCAACTCAGAATGATGATAGAAGACTGTTTGTTAAGCAAATAGTAAAAAGTCCCCTCTCCCAAGATTCCAAGCTTGTATATTAGAGAATCTACTACTATAGCCACAATATGTCCTGTGGAAAAAGAAAGGTGTCTCCTTCATTGTGAATACAAGAAGCAATTGTTTAAAATGGATTAATATTCCCTGGCTTTTAGACTGTTCTTAACTGCAACAGGAAATGAGGTACAAAAGGTCTAACAAGAGAAAGATTATATGGAAGTAGCATCTGCTCAGAAGGTATCATACAGCCTTGGCATTCTGGCATGGAACGTGCCTCTTGCTTAAATGGGACAGATGCAGTTCCCAAACTTCCATCTGGCCCCAAAAAGAAGTGTTACAGATCAGATTAGGCAAAAATAAGCAATGGGAAAGAAGCAGAAATGGCAGCAGGCAATCTAACCTAAATGCGGAACCCTTTAGCCCCAGAGGCAAAATGCTATCGACTCCACCTCACCCCACCACACATATAAACACACACACAAAGCCATGCACTCAGTGCAAATACTTTCCCACTTACCATTTTCACTTTCTCAAAAACAACAGGTTCCATTTTTTTCTCAGGTGCTGGTTCACTCCCTCTTTTCCACTTGTCATCTTTTTCTTTCTATAATGATTTTACAAACAAGATAAAGAACACAAGCCCAATGGTGACTAATAGTTTGATAAATTACCATTCCAAATGCCCAAAAATGAAACAAAAAGTCCCTATTGAATCTGAAGCAGGAGTCTCACTAGCTTGGGGGGTTTCTAGGTGTCAGGCATGAGAGCTGGTCTTGTCCACATTAGCCTCAATGCTCTACGAAGCATCCTTCAAATATCTTAGGTGCCTGCCGCCTTCCTCATTCTGTCTTATGACTCTTGAAATGTACATTTAAGGCTATCTAGAGAGGATAAAACATTTCACCAGTTAGCTACCTCTTTTTTATTCAAGTTTAACTTCCTCACACTTTGAGGGGTTCCTCCTCATCTTGGTACACTAGTGAATAAATTCATGTTCATCTAATTTGGCATAAAGCCTTTGTGATTTTATAAATTCGATCTTAAGTTTTATCAAGCCTCATCTCTTTTTTTAAAAAAAAAATCAGAAAATAAACAGTAATTTCAAGCTTAAAGAGTAAAAAACCAAAAATCATGGAAATAAAGCAAAAAAAATAAAAGAGTAAACAGATTAAAGTATCCCTTTTAGGTTTTCCTGAATGATTTGCCAGTATAAAACCAAAAAGCACATCAAATAAAATATTACAAAGTCTCTCTCAGTTTCTGTTACTTTCAGGGGCAGTTTCATAATACTTTTACAGTGATGTTATTGGTCACATTTTAAACATCAAATAAACATCTAATTGTAAAACAGAGCCACAAAGAAAATTCAAGAACACAAACATATGAAAGGAAGTATTAGCTTTGCTAATGATCAAAAAGTGTAAATTAAAATGCATTTTTTGGGAAGATCTTAATAATCTAATTTCGGTAGAGATAAAGTAAAACTAGCACTCTTATGCAATACTGAGAAAACAGTATAAAATAACAATACAATTCTGGAAAGTATGTTGGCAAAAGTATAAAAGACCTAGATAATATTGTAATATATCTTAATAATCCAAAATATGGAAAAGGTTATTTATATGCACCAAGAAATTCACTGCAGAATTATTTATGAAGAAAAACTTACCTGAAACTAATATAAAATAATAGTGAATATCAACTCTAATTGAAAAAGAAAAATTAAAAAAAGAAAAATTTAAATTAAAACCTGTATGCCACAAGTAAAATAAATTATGATCTAGCTACTTATTGGACAATGATGCGATAATTAAAAATTATGAAAACTACATAAGTAACATAAAAATACATGATATAGTAAGTTGAATGAAAGTAAAAGACATTCTATATAACTGTATTATCACTGTGCCTCCAAAAATTATAGAGAAAAAGAGGGAATATACCAAGATGATAATCATTACTAAAAGTTGACATGGATTTTCTACTTTTTCGTATTTTCTGTAAAATGATATTATAATCACAAACATATGTCTGTTTCATACATAGTATAACACAATACGAAACACTATTTCTTAAAGTTAAAAATGTTTTATCTGTCTATTAAAAAATACTCTTTAATTAACAAAACTAGTTTCTTTTCAATTTGACATTAAATGTCTTCACTTAGAAAATATTAATTCTTGGCATATAAATATTCGCAAGAATATTTTCAAAAATCTAAGCACGTGAAATGAAATTTGAAATAGCCTTTTGGTAAACAGGAGGATTTCCTTCCTAAATGAAAACACCTACGAGTAAAACAGGCTGTTTTCCTGGGCACGGTACACCAGCAACATAATTATGAACAAACACTATCTTCACACAGCAACTCTTCCTACCTCCCTCATCTTTGGGATTACCTCAGTTACCCTTTTCTGATTTCATATAATTTCATATCTTCAGGTACAATGAACAGGGCTTGGCAGACCGACCATTTGTAGTTTTCTACAAATGAAAGGAAATGTATATGTTTTGTTTCAAACTTTTTGATGATGCCTTCCAAGCCACAGCTATACACTGGGTTAATCCTTCTTAGAACAGTTATGATTACTTATAGGTACCTTTTCTGTCTGACTATGAGGTAAGAGTCCTTCATACTAAGGAATTATCTTTACCTAATTATGCATATTACTTTGCACTGACTTTCCTGCACTGAAATTCACCTACCAGTTAATGCTGTTTCGCACAACCTCAAAAGATCGATTTGGAGATGATTCTAATCAGCTTGACATTAAATTATATGGAAAGATGTAGAACCTTGGTGATTTTGCCGGCTAGTACATGCTCCATTAAAATAAATAACTAGCTAGATGGGGGGGTGGGTAGGCAGGTAGACAGACAAGGCCTCTGCTGGAACTGGAGAATCCCATACTCTCTATATTTCTGAGACTCAAGAAATGGTCGATGATTCCTAAGAGAATTCATTGCAGGATATTGTCAAAGCCTTTTTAAAGGCCTAAATACTCATATTTATTGGTGTTCCTTTAGTTGTCAGTAGTCAGGCTTATATTCTTCCAGAAACCACGCTCTATTTCCTCCTGTATGTTATACTTGTCCTAGTTATCGCACATTGTATTGCAGATTCTAACCTCACATCTAGGATGGAAAGCGCACTTGACAACTGGTAGTCTCCTTCTAAAACCTTTCTCAGAAACGAAGGTGCCCTTGGCAATCTGTCCATCGACACAGAAGAAATATACACTGGTCAAACTGAAGGAAACTCTGGTGATTTAATGACAGCTAATTTTGTTGACCTCATTTACAAAATAAAAAATTCATGTATGTGTGTGCATATATGTATACACTTATTATTCTATTTGATCTCATATGCCCAAGATGTCCATTTGAAGAAATAATTTCAAACTAGGAATCATTTACACCCAAATACAGAAAAGGCGAAGAATTTACTGATGGTTTGCTCTGTCTGCCCCTAAGGCCAAAGTTTGCTCCTCATGATACCTCATGGCCTTGACCCAAAAATTGGCTTTTTTCTACTTCTGTATTTTGTAAATGATAGTTTTTGAGCATGTTGGTAGCTATTCTTCAAATTCTTCCCTGGCCTGATTAATAAGCAAATTACATTATATGCAAAAAATTTGAAAGATTTACCACCAACCCTAAAGGCATTGATGTCCAGACTTCGGTCCATATATTTCTTCTTCTCATATTTATCTCGAATAAATCCCTCAACAGCTCTGCAAAAAGCCTTTAAGGACAAATCAAACAAATCCCACGGTATGACTAGAAAAGATCACTCTCTCCCCACTGCCTGGTTTCCCCATATGGCTCCTGTCTCTTCACATGTAAGTTCCCTGACCAAAACCTTGAAATGCCTTCTTCACAGTTACTTCAGGGAATCCTGTTTCCTTTGATTTTCCTTCAGAGTGATGAGAGCAACAAAAGGGCTTAAGCTTCATACTGCTACCAGAGGAGCCTGTGGCTGTTCTAGAATACAGGTAAAGCAGCAATTACCTATTTCAAAGATCTTAAGTCAATAGGCCTTAAACAAAGGCAACTGAGTGCCTCTCATAACTATAAACTCTTGCACCCTCCTATTAGATTTTAATTGGTGGGTCTTCTGCAGGGCCCCAAATCTGTATTTTAACATGTTCAACCTTCACCAACCAAAAAGCAAACTCTAATGAGCTGGTTGATAAAACTACATTTTGAGGAACACTGCCTTTAGGGAGTTTGGTTTTGTGAGCTGGGTGCTATATCAAGTAGTTGGAATGGCAGGGAGTGGGGGGTGGGGAAGTGGAATTATTAACTGGTTAACAACAGTTAATTCTTTTACATAGACTATAAAAAGACATTAAAAATAAATGGCAGTTTTGCTGATTCGACACAACACAGTAAAGTTTTAATCAAATAATAATTTCAGAGATCCAAAAACTACTGAAAAAGTCACTTTATGGGGAGAATTCACAGTGAATCACTGCAATCTTTATTCCTAAACGAGTCTTCCCCATATGACACCACCATTCTGATACAGAAAGTATACATATGCTTTTGTATGCCTTGGTTGCAGGTGAGAGGGAATGTAAGACTTTGACCAATCTAGAGAGATTAGATCTGACTTTTGCCAAATCATGGGTCTTGGGTCTTATGTGACTCTTCCAAAACACCAAAACACCGCTCAGCCTTCTAAGTTTCTCCAGAAAAGATACAGGTCTATTTGAGGTCGCCGAAAGGTCTCCGGAAGGTAGGCTTCATAAAGTCGGTTTGCCTTTCCGTTCCCCATCTCTTGCATGCACTGCAATAAAAAAAGAGATGTGGAAACATGGAATGTCAGAATAAGAAAGAACTGAAAAACTTCTCACCCAATGGCAGCATCTTACAATTTAAGAACCAACCTAGAGAAAAGCAGAACCAAGATTTAAACCTGTGTATCCTGATTTCCAGTCCATGATTCTCTTTACTCCTAAATATTTACCCATAGTTGTCTTTCCCACTCCCCACAAGAGTTCCTTTTATTGAAAGATCTGTCTGACAAGACATATTTAATTCAGTGATAGTTCAAGATCTCATTTAAAAGTCCAAGACACAGCTACCAATCAAAATGTCTACTTGGCAGACAATAATCAGTGCCTAATCGGACAGGCAGTACACGGGCAATAACTACTTTCAGAGTTTATACTATTAATTAACCTATTCAGCTTTATTACCAATAAGTGTGCTTCACACTCGGCTTTTGAAATAGACTCTAATACTTGAAGGATAAATTCCGAGTCTTTTTAAATCTTCAAATTCTCAAATACCTCCATGGATATAATTTCCTTCATAAGATACAGCAAAGTTCAAATGAAAAATATAACATGAATCTATAAAAACAGTCTAAGGTATTTCTAAAGCCATGTCCTGGTTAAGAATAACCTCTTAACCTCTTATTTCCACCACTGACTTTAGCAACTGGTTTTCTTTGGAGCCACTCCCTGCCACCCACCCCCTGACCCCCAATTTTTAAAATCACTTTAAAAAGTTTCAACGTAGTAAGAGAGTAGAGAACAATGAATCCACATGGAGGTGCAGATCTTAGGCCAGCTGGACTCACTAACTTAAGCGTCTACTTGGCCCATCAACCTAAAAGCAAGCAAAATTCATATTTGCATTTTAGCAAAAAAATATTATAAGTCTATAAGTTAAGAGGAGCTTTTTTTGTTTTCAGAGACTATCTGAAACTACAAGTGTTAGATCTACAAGGGCCTTTGTAGATCTAACACTTGTAGTTTTAGATATTATTTGGAAAATAATCCAAAGACCTACCCTTTATACCTTCCTGGATCCATGAGGGCCTAAACCATAGACTATTTGTGTTTTAAAGTACATAAAATATAGGTATACTAATTTGTATATTCAATAGAAAGATTAAAAACTTCCCTATTAAGGTATGAGAATTTGACACAAGCGTTTGACAACTAAATTTTCCTTTACCTTCACCTTTGTGCCCAGTTTGAAATTCATCTTGAATTACTTTAACACAGGGATATAGGAGATGCTGACTCATTCCTGGGCTGTGTAAGTACCTGTATCTGTTCTTGAGTCCACTGGTCGAGGTTAACTGATTTTACCCTGGATATGTGCACCCCCAGATTCCTGTGGATTCCAGCGCATCGAATGCAGATGAACACGCCAATGTTCCAGGAGGCCCATCGTGGCCCTGTGAAGGCCAGGAACAGGAAAATACAGTACAGGTTAAAACAACACTAGGCCTATGCTGTACTATTTAAACATTACAATAAAAAGACCCATGCTGTAATATTTACATTATCAAACATTTCTGCTAGAATATAGTGAGAGAATTGTTACCGCAATCACCTTTTTATTGGTTTTGTTTATTCCTCTATGGATCAGCTTTGTTTGTTTTTAGTATTTTCACACAGCTGTGCAATCATCACCACCATCTAATTCCAGAACATTTTAATCATCCCAAAGAAAAATCTCAAACCCATTAGCAGACACTCCCCCTTGACTCCCAGCTCCTCTCGCCCCTACTCTAGCTTCTGGCAACCATGAATCTAATTTCTGTTTCTATATATTTTCCAATTCTGGACATTTCATATAAATGGAATTATACAATTTGTGTGTATTTGTATATGGAGCAGCTTTTTACAGTGTCCAATAATAATAAATGTTGAAATACAGATATAATACTGTTACTTATATAAAGAAAAATCTCAGGAGAACAGTGGAAAAGTTATGTCACATTTTATGTAGTATCTGACATGAACAGCCCTCCCTCAAGAAACTTTTCAATGGTGGTGGGACCTGGATTCATTTTTCCTACTAGGAAAGAAGATACAGATACGCCATGTCAGCCTAAGGATCAACCTGAAATTTAAAGCTTTGTTTATCCTCCCCCCCCCATCAGGCCTATAAAATATGTATCCAGATTAATTTACTAGGATCCTTTCCTTTGGGTCGATGTCCCTATTTTACGCAACTACAGAACCATCTAGATTGAAGACAGTCAAAAAATAAAAAGATGCTTATTGAAATAAGAAAGAAATCTCAGGTATGTATTTTAATAAAAAATTGCTACATAATCTCCCATCCCATACCAACTTTGCTCACTCTAATAATCACTCTGGAAAATTATAAAATTCCTCTTCATAATTTTTATACAGGAAATAAGTGACTTACTTTTATATGACATTTGCCAAAGACTCACTTAAAAATCACTACTATTTTCTTCTCCATTATTCCACTTGGCAAAAATTTACCACATAAAATAAACATGATATAGAAGTTAGAGGTTGCAGTGGAGAGGTGAAAAGACACAGATTGATTTTCTACAGTGATACAGGACCTGTGTTTGGAACAACTAAGGGCACAAGACTTCACTTATGTCGGACATAATTATTTTGTTAGTCTGCAGGTTTTGACAGCAACTTTAATGAAAGAATGCTAGAGTCGTATGGCAGATTATTCCTAGACATTTGAACCCACAATTATTATAAATTACAATGTTAACTTTCAAAGGTATCACTTAGATACTATAGCAAATGCTATAAACACAGAAGCTCAAATCCTCCTCATAACCACCAGGTGGTGTTCTCTGCCTGAAATTTTGTACCAATAACTTATTATCCTGATAAACTCAGATTATCGTCTAAAAAGACTCTCGGTCCCTTCAAATTCTTAGACAAATCTGCACAGTAGGTCTGCCATATAGCTAAGAAACACACAAATGATTCACATACTTCTTTCTGTGGCAGGAAGATACATAAACACAAAAAGAAAAACCTAAACGGATGCGAATGAGGTTTCATAGGGCGCTGTATGTCTATTCTGGGTTATACTTTTCATAAAGGAAGTCAGACAAGGTCTAAGTTATATAGGTTTAAAAACAGTACCAAAAGTTAATATCTCACATTTATCATTTTACCTTTGGTCTAGATTCTAGAAGTCATGATAAGATAGTTAAAATATGGTTGTTTGCTAACAAAATCGGAAGTTAAGAACATTAATTAAAAGTAATCTGTAGAGCATAGGGAATATAGTCAATAATATTGTAATAACTATGTATGATGTTGGGTGGGTACTAATCAGGGGGTCACTTTTTAAGTTATAGACATGTCTAATCACTATGCTCTACACCCAACACTAATATAATATTGAATGTTAACTGTAATTGTAAAGCTGTGGAACGTTATACCATTTGCCTCCTGGTTATCAGTCTAGAGAAGGTGATTCCAAATCATCTAAGCCATTATCACAACTGTGGAATGCCTCTGATCCCACTTGAGAGTATTCAAAGCCTCTTTGCCGCTGAGGAATACAAGACTAAGATCTGATGCTCTGGAGCTACTAACAAGGTAACAAGGCCTCAGTACAGAGACACAGGCAATAGTATTTTCACAAACAGTCAGAGGAGAGCCTCCCCTGCCCCCTCCTACATCCCTCCCACAACCTTTTCCCAGAGAAACTGACAGTTCGATCCCACTCAGCCTCCTTTAGTTGTAAGTTACTAGATTTATTAGTCAATAGCTGCATAAGAGAGTCTGAAATTAGAGAAGAGGAAACCACAAGAAACAAAAGTTACTTACATGGTTGAAAATGTGGGGAAATGGTATCATTATTAAAAGTTCAATCTTTGTAGCCAGGAAAAACTTAGTTTTGTACGTTGGCTCCTTCAATGATTAGTTGTGACCCTCAGAGGGATATTTAAACTTTTTAAGTCTCGGCTTTCTCATTTATAAAATGTGTACAATAATATCTACCTATTTAGAATGTAAAGGGATAATAATAAAAGAGAGCTATATGTAGACTTGCTGGCAGCATGAAGCTGTTGAAAAGCTCTTCAACGGAAGGGTCAAGAAAGGGAGGGAAAATCTCTTCCATCTTACATCCAAGCCCTGATGAATCTACCTTGGAAACTTTCCCAGGATCTTATCCATCTCTACCTAGACCTTCTCATCTCTCACCTATAGACATTCATTCTTTTTAACATTATTTACTGAATATCTACTATGTGTCAAGCAATCTGTCTGCTAGGTATTAGGGATACAAAGGCAGAGAAAATAAAAATGAGATTCCCGATTCAAAGAGCTCACGGACTAACAGCTAATTGGTCTCCAGACTCCCACCAGAATAATCTTTCTAAAACACAAATCTATATAGATCAGGCCTCTAAATATAAACCTTTCATGTTGTCTTATATATAGAAGTGAAAATATAAATTGGTGCCAGTTTTCTGAACGGCATAGTACAAACAGGTCTCAGTCTCTTGCCACAAAACCTGCTCTTCCTCCATTTTTTTCTCCCCCTTAGTCAGTTACACTGCTGACCACTCAAGTGCATCATTCAGAAATTTAAACATCTTTGATACCTCTCTCCTTCAACCCTCATACCATCACCAACACCAAGATATCTCACAAATCAGTATCTCTTCTCTCCATTTGCAACACTATTTCTCTAATCCAAAATCACCGGATCTCTTAGACTAGTGCAATAATCTCCTAATGTCTCCATTTTTACATTTCCTTCTCTTCCAACCCCAACCAAAACCATTCTCCACAAAATAGTCAGCTTGAGCTCTTAAGGAAGCAAACATCACCTTCACTAGGCTGCTTAAAACCCTTCTATGGAAGGCTTCCTTCTATCACTATTGGATTAAAGAATAAAATCCTTAACATGGTCTCCATGATCTTATACAATCTGGTCCATGCCTACTTCCCCAGCCCTCAACTCTGATGATACCAGCCTTCTTTCATTTCCTCAAAACACTTTCTTTACTTAGGGCTTTTGGCCTCTGTACATGCTGTTCCCACTACCTAAAAAGCTCCTTCCCAACTGTCATCCACCACTTGTAGCCTGGTCAACTCCTATACATCACAAAAGTCTCAGCTGAAAAGTTTTTTCCTAAAAGGAGCCTTTCCTTGGCCCCTCAGTGTAGACCAGATTATAATCTCTCTTTCCATCTTTCCATTTGATTAAGTAGAGTAGAGTAGAATTAACCACCAGCTTTAGCCATTATCAACATCTGGCCAGCTATATTCCCACCACTTTCCCTCACCTCCAACTGTGGAATATTTTGAAGCAAACCCCAAATATCATGCTATTTCTTCTGTATGTACTTTGGTATATACCTCTAAGAGATAAAGACTTTTTAAAGATAATAAACTTTCATTCACCCTTTGCTTTGGTATATACCTCTAAAAGATAAAGACTTTTTAAAGATAATAAACTTTCATTCACCCTTTGCTTTTTCTAAGTTGTACCACATTTTATCATGTATTTATTTGTCTGATTGTTTAACATGTCTTTCCCACTAAACTATAAGTGCCACAAGAGTAGACAACAGATTTGCAATACCTACTGTCATATTCCCAGGGCATAGCATAGTTCCTCACACATAACAGTGAGGCAAATTTTTAATTTTTAATTAAAAATTAATTAAAAGTAAGTAAATCCTTTGATTCCCCCTCCCACCACTTGTAAGAATTCATCAGGGAAACAACAGGTCAAGTATGCAAAGAAATATACTAAGAATGCTCATTAATATATTAAGAATGTTCTAATAAAAATTAGAAACATTAACAGATTACATAAAGGAATTATGGTATTACTACACAATGGAGGAAAAATTTTGTAGCTCTCTATTTAATAAAGAAATCTCTACATGTTAATTTGGAAATTCAAATTCCCCGGGCTCTACTCCAGACCTACTGAGTCAGAAACTCTAGTGGTGAGGCCCAGCAATCTGTTTGAACAATCTGTCAAGGAATTCTGATGCAAAAGAAAAATCAAAAAAGAAAGAAAAAAAGAAGAGAGAGGGGGAGGGAAAGAGAAAAGAAGAAAGAGGAAAAAAGGTTATTTTAATTTTAAAATCTAGTTTTAAAACAGTACATACAGAATAATTCAATTTTTGTTCAAGAATGTGAATAAATGTATATGTATGCACAGAAAAATGTCTAGAATGGTATATGTAAAATACTAAAAACTATTATTTCTGGGTAGTAGGGTTATGAAATATCTATTTTAATTCCTATATTTTTATATACTCTGAATCGTTTGCAATTAACTTGTACTGCTTTTGTAATGAGGGAAAAAAAACAGTAAAGGTATTTTAGAAACAACACACTTACTGTCCATGGCTCCTCACTGGCTACAGGATAAGTTGATAGTCCTTAACATGACATTATAAAGCCCTTTAAGGCCCTGTGCACATGCTGAGCAAGCCATCGCTCTGAAATATGCCACACACTCACATCCTTCTTCTTACCTGGAATGGCTTTCTCCCCCAACTATCTGCTTGACAAACTTCAAAATCTAGTGCGCTGTCACCTCTTCTCTGAGGGCCTCCAATGGAATAAATCTTGACCTTCTCTATGGCTAATAGCCAATGCATGTTTTGCTCTATTAATACTTAGTATCTCATTATAGTTAGTTGCTTACAGGTCTCTCTTGCCCTATATAGACTGTGAGGTCTAGGAGGCAAGGACCATGCCCCTTTATCATTTATCCCACTTAGCACAATGCTTACAAATAGCACATGCAAAATAAATATTTGTTAAATAAATTCATCAATAAGATAAAAGCATACGATTTTTTCCTGTTTTTGGAAAATGAAAGAAGATGAGTTTTCAAACACCTTAAAGGTGAAGCAATCACACAGAAAAGGGATTAGGTTACTCTGGTGAGGTTCCAAAGACAGAACTAGCATCAATGAGTGAAGCTGATTTTAGCACACTCTGGGGAAGAATCTTCTAATAATTCAGGTTGTGTGAAAACAAATGCAGCATATCCAGTAAGTGCAGGTATTCATGCAGAGGCTGGATGATCAGCTTTCAGGGATGGTAGAGAAATGATCCTTGCACAGTGGGTGGGCAAACCATGAGCCTTAAGATCCCTTCTACTACTGCAGTTCTCCTAGCTGATTTATTGGTGGTTTTTAGGTCCCTTCCTGTTTGACTGTCAATGGTTCTGAAAATGCAACATGAGAAAATCAATTTATGAAATGTTAGGACTTGATGAACCTAAAAATCTGAATCAAATTCAGTTCAAGAAGCCTGTATCTGGCACGAAAACTGGTTTAAATGTGACAGATACACAAGGAAAAATCTAAATCAACAAACTCTGATTTAAAAACAGAGGTTAATTCTCTTCGATTTGGTCTATCATTAACTCTAACATGTTCAAGTGAAAAAGTGAAGAAAAAATATTTGTTTTAAAAATAAGTCTAAAAAAAAGAAAAAAAGAATAATTCTAATGCCAGTTACTTAGTTTCACTCAGTTCCCTCTGGCCTCTGAATTATTACAAAGAATACACAGAAACACCATTGCCATCTTGGAGAAATTAAATAGGGCTGAGAGGTATGTATGTTTACCAGCCTATTTCATCTATACAAAAGAGATTTCACCTAGTCCCTTATTCAAACAAAAACAAAAACATAAGCAGTAACCTTGAACTTCTGTAAGTACAAACATTTTCAGGAACCAGGAGACCAAAATAAGACTTACTCAATCCACCTCTGCTCTCAGAATGCTCTGCAAGAGAAGTCCCTTCCTATCCGGTCCATCTTGCAAGAATGTTGTTTCCTTTTCTCAAAAAGAGACACTATCCACAAATACTGACTGAACGACATCAAGAATATGTAATGCAACTTTACAGAGAATTGATCAAGGAGGGACCTGAGAGGGTGGATGCGCCCCTCTCCTTCAGGTACCCAGGGAAAGAGGAGGGTTAAACTGTGAGAGCCAAGGGACCTGGGGTCACATTCAGGTTTGATTAAGCTCCCACCAGCAGCAGCCTCCGGAACATCCACAATTACAGGAAAACATCTGCTTGTCTTCTCTCTTTAAAAGTAATTTTGATTTATCTGTTTTTACTTATTGACTGTTATTTAACTAGTGCTACATTTGCTTTTATTATAATTCCTAAGATAGTATTCAGTATAATGCTTAGGGGTATACTATTTCTACTTCATTGGACTACTCTAGACAATGTAACTATTATTATTTGACTGAAATAAAGATCCACTATTCATTGAAGTTTGACATGACCAACTGGAGACATTTGAAATATAGGAAATGCAATGAGCTGTTATTAAAAGTCTATCAAAGTAACTTAATATGTATCTCGATAAATTTTGATTGGTTTTAAAAATAATTTAAAATAAATAAAAACTAAACAGCAACAACACCCCTAGCCAGACTTAGTCATATTTTTATTAGTTAAGCCCTAAATTCATAGGTCAAATTAAGGGAAATGACATCTTGCAATTATGGTCTTGCTCCCACAAGACCATTGTAAAAGTTGTAGTACATATTTCTGGACCTCCAAGTGGGAAACCCCATTCTTTCTGGAGAATCTTGAGTTCCACCTGGAGGATGATGTCTCTTATTACGCCAGCAACCTCAGGAAGGGGCCTGAGTGCCTACCTACTGAGAAATGAATAAAAGAGCCCTAAGTAAGCAGCAGCACAGGAAGGCTCGTTTGGTTTTTACTTCTAGGTCAAGTTCTCTAGAGAGTAAATCCTGGGAGGTTGGACCTTAGACAGCACCTTACACCTATTATGCCTGAGAAAAAAGAAATCAAGCAAGGTAATTAAGAATATACACTGGTCCTATAAAGGTAAGGCACAGGGATCTCAGACTGTGACGTGGAACAGGCACTGGGGACAAGCCAAGGTAGGATCAACAAGTAAACCTTAAAAGGGTGACCTTTTTTAGTTTTGTTTATTTTGTGACCAATTCCCTTTTTTGTTTCCCCCTTGTACTCAAAGTTCTAAACAGTCTTTAACAGGGCTAAGGGGGAAAAAAATTAAAGGAAGTGACTTCTGTCTATATATGAAGCAGAGCTTTAGAGCAGAGGAAGTAATATGATGAAAGCATCAATGATACAGAAAAAGCAACCCAAAATGGGAGAGAGAAGCAGGACATGTGGGGACCACCTGGGAAACTTTTCATCTCTTGAGGATTCTTCTTCCTCAATTCACATTTTGGAGGTTCTCCGTTTTGACCAATAAGGAAAATTGGACTACTTACAACTTTCTGGGTCAACTTAAGATCTCTGACAAGTAGCTTTACAGGGGCTATTATTTCCATTTGCAAAACATCATTTTCTGCAAGTCTTGCTCCATCCACTTTTTCCATCAAGACTTTTCTCTTTTTGACTCCCACAGTACTCTGTTGTTCTCCTGTGGCACTCATCTTTGGTTCGTTGTTCTGTTTTTGGGTTTTATTTTGTTTTCGTTTATTTTTCTGAGCTCCTTTGGGTAACAACTGCCTAAGTTAGCATACTTTTTAAAAACTTACTGTTAGTATTTTTTTTATAGGGACTTGAGGAACAAATTGCTTATTACTCAGAGAATCATACAAAGGTAATTAAATATCTTACATAGAAAGTTGGGAAAAGGGTGTCCTCAATGTTCCTTGTCTCCAGTTAGCCTGTGATATTTTGGCTCTAGCCAATTTCCTCTGCACAAAGACCCTGCTTAAAGCATTTATGAATAAGCCAGAAGAGTGGCAGCTGAGACATGGCTTCTCTGAAAAGGGGAGGGAGGAAATAAAAAATAGCTGCTTTCACTGGGGGCAGGAAGGAGATTATTTCATTAGGAGCTAAACAGGGAGACTATCTCAGTACAAACAATTGTTTGGTTCAACAGCTCCATGTGGCCAATTACTCCAGCAAAGACTCAGCTGGAATGGAACTCAGAGCTTGCCAGGACTGAGGGACAGGGACTGACACAGGTTCAAGGGTCAGCTTCATCACGGTGTTGGGATCTCAGAATGTCCCAGCAAGGATGTTCACAGAATACGTTCTACCCAATCAGCACACAGCATCATTCTGCACCCAACTTCGTGGAGAATGTGGATTTAAAAGAGATGAATCAAAGATGGAAGTGGGGCAAATGCAAAGTTACCTACCCTAAAACTGACAATTTTATAGCAAACATAACAAGTATAAAATTAGATCTCATAAGAGAGCTAATGCATTTCAATCATCATATCAATGGTTAACAGCAGGCTGAAGGAGGAGGTGGGTAGGGAGGGATTGCTAACAGCTAGGCACCCGTTACAAAGCCTGCCAGGTAGATCTGATATTTCAAAACTTGACATTATAATTGAACTAATTTCCCATCACTCGTGACCTCACTTCAGGTAACAGGCACTAACTTGGTTCGCTAGAAGTCACTTTCTTCACTCCCTGGGGACATTTAGCACTTTACATTTTCAGCTTTACTTCAGGTTAAAGTCTTAACTTCCTCTTTGCAATAACCGGTATCTACTCCTATTCTGAAAAAAGTATTAAAGATGCAAAGTGAGCCTGACCATGTATGGTATGCATATCTTTAAAAGAAGCTACTAAAAGAAGGGTGATATGGCCATGAGACGTTATCCTCCAACCCTAGGCCAGGTAATAAGCAGAAGAGAAACAATATGAAATAGATATTAAAAATAGCCCACATTCAAACAGTACCACTTCTTCCCTCTAGAACAGTGGTTTTCGACTGAAGCAATTTTCCCAAGGGGCAATATCAATGTCTGGAGACATTTTTAGTTATCACAATGCACAGATGGTGGGTGGGGCATGCTACTGGCATCTAGTGGGCAGATACCAGGGATGCTGCTAAACACCCTGCAATACAAAGGACAACCCCACTACAGAGAAGTAGCCAAAATGTCAAGAGCACTAAGGTTGGGAATACCTATTCTACAGGAACCATTTTTAAGTCATTTAGTTGGGAGCATGCGAGATATAAGATTATGCCAATTCTATGAAAAAGCCTCTTCTCTTGTTCTGTAACAAGCAATTCAGAGTACTAGAATTCCAAAATTTAAAAGAACCTTAAGAATTACTTAGTCCAAGCACATTGGAGAAATAAAGGCCCATTGAGGTCAGGTCATTTACCCAAGTTCATAGAAATCATCAGCTGGACTGGAATTAGAATCATCTCTAAACACCTGCAATGTGTGTTATACATAGTAGATGCTCAATAATGGTCACTAAATTGATATCCTGCTCTTTCAGTGTTCTTTTCTATTACAGTTCACTCTCTTGCTGAGAAGCCCGGCGCCTGAAAGTGCATGAAGGCTCATTCACACCACTTCCCATCGACATTCCTCTTCCTCCAAGGAAGTGCAGAAGTGGAGGTGTGTGACACAATACAGCTCAAGAACCAGTGGCCAAACACAATGTTTTGCAGCAGCTTGCCTAACACATCAGAGGAGCCCCGACAAGTGGCAAACGTTCGGAAAAGCAGTGCCAGGTTAATTGAATCACAACCATATCCAAACAAGCTAGAGAACTTTCATTTCTAAACAAACAGCAGAAGAGAAATGAATTCTGGGATCAAAGTACAGATGGTTAGTCCAATGGCATGTTGAATGTTAGTCATCAAAACAGCCCTGGCTTAAGGGGAGAGACCGAAAGGTGGCGATTTGCCCTTTCAAAATGAAAACACACAGTACAGTGTTTCAAAACCTAGGTGTTTCAAAATTGGGTATAATGAGATCCAGGTCAGAAAGTGTGGCGCAAGGGGGCGGGGCAAAGATGCTAGCCATGTGAACAGAAAGGATCCCACAAAGCAAACATTATGTAGGTAAACCCAGGACAGGTCTCTAGGAAAAAAATCACAGCTTCAAAAGAGCCAAAGCAAGGTTCTTGAAATTAAACCTGTTCCAGTGGGATCGAGAAAAGCTTCTAAAGCTGCTGCAAGGTTATTATTAATTTCAATGGCACCTGAGAACAGTGTCTAAATATTTACTCTCATCCCACAAAAAGGCTAAAAGGGACTGCTATTTCAGCCTCCTTTTTCAAACGCCATGCTACACTTTCCCCAAGTTGATGTGTCACACTAAAAACCTCCTACTGAGAGGGCAGAGTACTAGCTTCGTGAACAGCTCCAGTTTTCAATGTGGCACAGATGCCAGAAGCACACAAAAGAAACAGCACGAAGAAGCAATTACCACTAAGCAACCATGAGATTCACCTGCTCAGCTTCTTGAACTGGCACAGATCTTCAAATATCTGATGTAATGGTATGAAGGTGACTTTCAAAAAAGAAACCAAAAAAAGCACATGAGCTAATAAACACACATTAATAGAGTAATAGTGTTTATGACGGAAACATTAGACACTGTGTGCCAGACACTGTGCATTTGGTCTACAGATATAAATGGGACAATTCCTGTCTTTATGGAATTTACAGTCTAAGAAAAGCCCTTGAAAAAATGCAGTAGCTATCATCCCCTTTCTACCAATGTAGGACCTCTAACCCACCTTTCCAGTGAACTGAATTTAAGTGTAGGAGGCCTGTATGAACATAAGATGCTGATCAATAGCACAATATTTCCACATACCAAGTATATAATGTGGAAGACTGTGCATGTGATATAAGAAAATATCTTAGCCCATCTTGCTTCCACCGTGTGCCATAAAGCTATTCAAGCCAGGATTCTCCCAGCTCTCCATTCCTTGTCTTGACAGATGTCCACTGCGGTTAAGCACTTCGAAATGATAGTCCCCACAACAAGGCCATCTCTACACAGGCTCATCCCAGAGGACTCCTTGACAACTTTTTACAATTAGAAGACCCCATGACTACTTAACTCTGAACATCCGCCAGTCTAACAGCAATGCAAAAATTTACATTGCACCATTATTTATAATACAGAAAAACTAAAAACCAAAATGTCCCACGATTGGGCAAGAGTTAAGTAATGACCTATTCAAATGATGAACTACAGTAAAGGTATTTAAATGTTTTTAATGTCATGAAAAATGCTTATGATAAATTTTAAGCAAAATAATAATGATATAAAATTATTACAGTATAAATTCAAGTAAAAAAATGGGTGATATGGGCAATATTATCTGCATCATACTTCATTCTTCCCAATGATTTTTATCAAATATGAATAACCATCATCAGAAAAATTAAAGTTTTTGGTTTTTAAGAAATAGCATTTAATGATGTTTAGCTAATAAGCACAAGAACTCTGATGTTTCCCCCCCCTCCCGCCCTGCCCCCAATCCCTCAAGACAAAAAACAACTATCCTGGGAGTCTGTTCCTATGGTTACAAATCTTTTTTACCCTGTAAATACATAAGTCTGATGAAACTGAGCCCTATTTTTACTCTGCCCACAATATGGACCCTTGATTTAAGTCACTTATGTCAGGCTGCTTCCGTTCACAGACTAGGCTTAGAACCAAGTCAAAATGCTCAGAGGAGCTGATCTAGAGTCTGCCTAATTCCAGCAATGCTTTTAATGACACTTTCTCTCACATACAAACTGGGAAAGTTATTATGGCACTCATATCTATAGGAAAGAACTTTCTTCAAAATTCTCCTGGGTCTGAAACAGTTTCTCTAACCGAACTCCACATGCCTACCCTCAGAGAAACACAGTTTCCAGTCCCACAGCTATTCTTTCAGTAAAAAGGTTTTCAACATAGCAGAAGAGCCTGAATCTTTTAATTGTTACTTTCTCAAATCAGCTGTCACACTTAAATTGGTTTCCATTAGCTCTGCTGTTTACAGCTATTTTGAACAAAAGCATCATGGTAAGAACAGGGAGTTTCCTTCCTATTTCTCATCGGAGGGCTTGTGTCAGCTTTAACCCTAGTGGTAAAGTATCAACAAGATAAAGACAGTATTTCCCCTCCTTCCCCCATGAGCTTTATACTGCAGCCTAAGATGTCCCCAGCTCACAAGGAAAATTCCATAGGAAATCATTTTTTGAAGGCATAAGAACAAGAAAAACCAGCTAAACGATATTAAGACGATCTTTAACTCAAGATTTGAAACACTAGAGACCTTATTTCTAAATCCACACACTGGGGACTTCCAGTGAGACAAGAAAAGAGGAAGAACTTAACAAAATTTACTTCGTGTGCACTTCAGGAAGTAAAGTTGTAGGATTAATACATAAACCCACATCTAAAGTTGTAAGCTCTGTGGTAGAGGCTTGGGGATTTATGGTCTTTCCATCACTGGCAGCTGGTGCAAAAACACTGCATTGCTATTCAAAAAAAGGAAAAAAAAGGTGTTCAAGTCTCTCAAATCATTATACTAGGACAGACTTATTAGCTACAGCTGAAAGTAGGTCTCTCTTCCACCTCTATGTGCTTACTATTTTCATAAAATGAGAATGTTGCACATTTGTGTTTTGGGTGAGGAGAAATGAGGTGAAACCTGAGAAATCCAGTTTTCACTGCTTTGGAGTAAGAAATTTCATTTTGAAAGCACTGACTTGAAATTAAAAAACAAACAAACAAAGCATTCTTCAAGTGGGCTTATGAAATCCAGTACTCTCTCAATAAACCATAATCTACATGTACTTAAAAGCAAACTAGAATACCCATACAAAATATACAAACTGGGGGGAAAAGAGGGCTGTGATCAACAAAGATGGTTAGAAAACTAACATTACTTGAAAACGAAAAGTAGCAGCAATAATAAAATCCTGTTACTACCCAGTGATATGTTACAAAGGTGGGATTCCAGGGCAAGTTTCAGCCACATATGAGGGAGGCGAGGTGAAAGGGGTGTTGGACAAACTGAAAACAACCACCAGGACAACCTTACGCTGATGGATGGCCACAGCTGAAGGCAGATTTGGCTCATCTCTGTGGTTTTCCACGGGGCAGAGACCTGCAGTGCAGCCATTAATGGACCAGCATCCACAAAGCCTGTGGGGAAATACGGGATCCAGAAAAGTAGGGTAGGGAAGGAGAAAGTTTGGAAAACGGAGGAGTCAAATACAATAATGAAATAATGTCCTTATTAAACACGAGGCTTCAAAAATGCATAGATGTACCTCTTAAGTTGAAAAAACCTGGCTGAAAAAACCTGGTATTCTGGAAAGCAGTCTGATATGCTTTTTAAAACACCAAATTACATTTTAATTACATCTGGAATTAAAGTAATGCCTGTCAAGAAGAAATTAATTTTTGGAGAAAAGAGAAAAACAGTAAAATCTATGCAATTTTTACAGTTAGTAACTTTACTGAAACAATGAGGTCCCTTATCCGTGGCCTCTGCAAGAAATAAAAGCCTAAAAACAAATATACTCACATTCCACTGAAAACCTTTGCTGGCCTACTTCCACTAATTCCATTAATGGAGCAGGGGCCCAAAGGCAGGTGACCTGATTGACAAAAAAAGCATTTCTAGAAAGTGCTGAACTTGTATCATGTAACTCATTAAACACTTTATAATCAAGAAGAAAATTAGTAACAATAATTTAGGAAGCTTTGCCTTTAAATGGAGCAGCAGCAGTGTTCCTTACAAAACAAAATACTTTTCAGGTCCAGTATAGAAGGAAGTAGATCCAGTGATCTCACCTTCCTCCCCCAGTGCTAACCTATCTGAAGTTGGGGAGGGACAGACAAACCAATAAGACTAGTTAAATGATATGTGGCACAAGGAGAATTAGCTCCACCACAATTACCTTAACTATCAAGGAAAAAACTAATCTGTACCATGTTTTAAGGCTTTAATTCTCAAAATTCTTTGTAATTTGTGTTGCTGACCCAAGTCTTCCAAGCTGTAGATTGGACAAGCTCAATGTACATATACATCCTGCCTAAGGTCTCCCAGATATGACAGGGTGGGAACCTATTTTCTAAGTAACCAAATGATGAACTGCTTCTGGCAGGGACCAACAGTCAAATACAGATTCAACAGAAGCCAGTTTTCCTAGTCATACATCCTAATTATACAGGCAATGAATGAGTTGTTACATTACTTCCTGGGACTAATTATTATTTCAGCAATAGTTAAGATCCTTTAGAAGCACACAAGGTTGTATCTGCCTGAAAACTCTTTTTATCTTTTGTCCAAAATAACTCAACTATTTACTAATAAGGAGAAAGAATTACATCTTAGAAATATTTTTAAGTGCTTTTGCCAGTTTCCACTTGGATCCTACCCCTGCTCTGCTCTATCACAGAGAACTACATCTCCCAGGCTCCCTTGTCAATAGATTTCTGGGTAAGTTCCATCAATGGCAGGTACTGATAGGATGCAGGAGGAAGTGGGCAGGGGAGCCAGGGTTAATGCTCTCTCTCTTACTAAGTCTGAGTTACAGCTGCCACCAAAGAGCTCTTCTTTCCATGCTTCTATCTTACATCAGATAGCTCAGGCTTCAGGCCTTTGGTGACACCTTCTAATTTCCTTAAGGGTACAGTAGCTCCCAGGTGTTGCTAATCTCTGGGTTGCCTCACCAGCCTATTTACCTTCTAAACTCTTACATCATCTATGTAACCTACTCTGTATATTAAATTCCCTCTGCCTGTATCACCTAGAGTGGTTTCTAGTTCTGTGATGGGTCCCTGACTTTAAAATACATTTTAAAATTTAGCTTTCCTAACAATTAAACAAATATTCAGATAAACTGTAAAAAAATTCCTTCTAATAAGAAACAAAGGATTTATAGGTGACAAAATCAATTCATTCATTCCAACGAACATTACTGAGAGCCTGATCTGTGCCAAGCCCTGTTCTTGGTGCTGAGAATACTGTGGTGAACAAAACAGGCACAAAACCCCTGCCCACATGGAGCTTACATTCTAGTGGACATGTAACTGCAGTAAATTATAATTTTAGAAAGTTAAGCAATATAAGAATATTTCTTAACAAAGGAATCTGGCAAAAGTGAATTCACTTTAAGGTGTTCTACTCTACACAGACTTGGTTCCTACCTTTTCAATGTGGTATGCTGAACTGTCACATTCCAGAGGCCAATACAGAACTTCTTCAAAGTTAGTATCTACTTAAACTGGCCACTTGTGCTCAAACAGAAGTACAACTGTGATAAGGATTTAAGCAGACACAATAACAAAAGTTAGGCATTGTATGCTTAGAATGTAAAACGTATGTGTGTTTTATGCAGATTCTTGCTTGGCATCTTTTCACTGGGGATATCATTTGGAGGAATTGAGCCTGAGTCCATTTAATAAGTCACTTTATCCCCTGTCTATGGCACAGGTAGATTCCATCAACACGACATATAAAGCCAGCTGCAATGTACATAATGAGTAAAGTGCTGCAGTCACCAATTGCATGACATAATTCCAAGATGAAAATTTCAGGCAGAATAATAGAAACAGACAATGAGTCATGTGGTGAACAGTTATAAAGACAACTGTACCCAAGAAAGCTGCCACCTACATACCACAATGACATCAGATGAAAAATGCAGAAAGTAGTTTTCTCATTTACTTGAATGCAATGGATTTGCTGAAAAGTGTACTGAGAGATCAGGCTGCAGCTACCTGTTTATACATCCTAAGCACTGAGTAACCATGAGCAGACTTCAAATATTCAGTACTCATAGACTGCTTGAGTATAAAAGCACATTCGGCTTCAAAATCAATTTCATTAACTTCGGAAATGACACAACATCTATTGCTGCCATTTCACTAGACTTTTCTAAGATAATTTAATGTACTCATGAAGGTATATTTCAATGGAGATCTTGTGGGCATAATACTCAGACCTTTCTTGCTACTCAGCAATTAGAAAATGTTTCATATCTACGACGCTTATGATTCTATTTAAGTAGAGTGTGGATTTCCAATATTATCGGCTTCTTACACAACAGGGAGACTAAATCATCTTTATAATCTCAATATCACACAGCAAGTCAACTACAGAGCTAGGATTTTAACCTTATGGCCAGCCCCCCCACCCCACCTGCCTCATCCCTACCCACTCCCCAACGCATTGGCAAAATATATTAAAGAATCCACTCTCTCTGCCCCACAATATATTACCTATGGCAGCCTTTACACAGTATCTTCTGCCCAGAATGCAAAGTTCCCTAAATTCACCTGGCAAAGTCATGCTTATCATTCAAGACACAGCCTATTTGCCTCTTTGAAACCACAACTTCCTCAGGTAGATTTGTTTGCTTTCTTCGATGCTTTCATTTGGGCCTGTACACAATGCCATAATGTTAATTACTACATTACATCATTTATCTGTTTATACATCTACTTCCCTCACTGGACTGTAAAGTCTTTGAAACCAAAGACCCTACTTTTTAATCTTCATATCCTGGTACAGTGTGTGACACAAAGTAGGTGTTTAAGAAATATTTTCTGAATAAAAACATGTAATGTGGGATTTCAGGCTTGCTAAGAGTTTCCCCTAAAAGTTATAGCATTCTGTACTCGCCATCACACTGCCATGGAATATTTAAAGTACAAGAAGAATGAATAGCAAAGTATCTCCCAGGTTTAACAAGTTGATATTAAAGACAATCTAACAGAGACTTTGATATATTAAGACAATCCAATAGAGACTTTGATAAATTCCTTTCAGAAAAACTGTGTCAAGATAACCATGACCGTCATAGTTAAAAATGCATTAACTGTAAAGACCTGGAAGTTTTTTGTTCTTGGCTGGAGAAGGGTGTTGGACTAGAGATGGAAGCAAAACGCCTTCTGTTGTCTAGATCTGATGGAATTTTCTTAACCTCTCAAAAGGTGCCACAGATATAGCCAAAATAGTTAAAAATTGATAGAAAGTTCATGTTCTAAGAAATGATGTTTAACAATGATTTATCTATCAACAGAAAACAAATGCAAAGCAAAGCTAGAAATTAATTTACCAGAGTTAAAATTTAGGACTACCATTAGAAGGTTTCTATACAAAGACTCCCTCATCTAATCTTTCATATATAAGTTTGAAGAGTCAGGAAACATCCAGAGATAACCCTCAAGAAACCCATAAAGTGCATTTGCAAAAATGCCAGAACCCCCATAGATAGGAAATGGTTTGGCTTAAAGACTAGGGAATTATTGGGTGAGTCATTCTAACTGTGGCTTCCAGTAACCAGAGTATTTAAGGGAATAAAGGTCAGGAAGTGAAATGAAAAAAAAAATCAAGATTAAAAAAGATCGGCGATGGTAATAATAATGCTTACTTTTGTGTAATACTTTAGTTTAGGAGACATTTTCATTTTTCGAAATGAAAATTAAACTGAGAACGTTAGGTGGCGTTCTGAAGGTCACAGAGCTAAAATAGGCACAGTAAAGGAGTTTAACTAGGTTTTTCAACATCAGGTCTACAGATCCTTCCACTACTCTGCTTCTTTGCCACCTGAAGAGTGGGCTACTTTGTGCTCTGGATGAGCCTGAAACACTTTCTAAGATCCCTTCAATGAGAGATGTTTCCAAATCACGTAAGCATATCTTTCAACATAAATAAGATAGCCTAGGAATAGCCTTAGGAAATACCCTGAAAGAACAAATAAGCTCCTACTGTGCCAGAAGAGAGAATCTTCCTGTTCTCCAGGTTATACTATTTATTGAAAAATGCAAGATGTCATGCAATGTGAGTATTACGCAAATGTTTGCATGAAAGCATTGCAAAGAACTATATTTAAATGTAGTTGTTTGTCTATGCAAATAAAAGCCACATAAGAAATTGCCGATAATGGTTACTTCCAGGAAGGGAAAATGGTGGCTAAGGGATCAGAGGCAGGAAAACAACTTTTCACAGTACACATTCCCTTTTGAATCTTTTGAATTTCGAACCATATGTAAGTGCTACTTTTTTCAAAAAGTAAGTTTAAATTTAAGAATACATAATGTGAATTGGAACAGAGGCAATGGTGATTTAAGGCAAAACATTTCAGAGATAGGACACAGCAGAAGGGAAAAGAAAAAAATTATTATAAAATTTCTGTCCAATTCCAGAATTCCATGTGATGATTCACAGTCTGAAGTAAATATTCCTCGAGACCATCAAATGTCTTCCATTTTAATTCCCTTCTCATTCTTTAGGTCTCAATTCCTTACGAACCTTGATAATAAGAAAGGAGTGTCCCGATAGTGGACACAAGTATTCAGGTCATCAGAATGGTAGATTCTTTCATGTTAAATAAGATAGGGTCTAATTTAAACCAGTCTCTGAAGAGGTTGATAAGGAGTTATTTCGAGCACAATGATAAAATACAGAACTGCAGAGCTAAAGACTAAACTAAACCTCGGACTAGTAAGACCTCACGGAGGGTCTACCCCAAAATGGGACCTGGCCTCAACTAGGTAGTTACCACGGACATATCTGGAATTTTCAGGATGTCTGTTCTATCACTACTTAAATCAGTCCAAAAATTTACCCTAAAGGTCACAATAGCTTGAGGATTTGGGGTGGTGATGAAACCAGATCTTTAGGCCTAGAGCAAGTCATAGGGGTTTTATTTTATTTTATTATTATTATTTTTAAGGCAGCACCGGATTACTTTACTTTCCCACACAGGAATCACTTCCATGCCTGAGAGGTCCCAGAAATTGGTGAGTCTTGTGCTCAAGAGAGTTACCCCAGGACCAATAAAATTTGTACCACATAAAGAGAACACATTCTTATTCTCTATTCTGGTGTTTAAATTACATATTTTAAGATAACAACATTCTTAAATAAGTATAAGTTTTTTTAAAAAAAAAAAAAAGAGCTACTGCCAAAGAGTTATTTTGGAACATTACAAAAATACCTACTCATGGGTCTGCAGTCCAGGGCTACATCATCTGATTTATTATTAATGGATTAGCAATCATTCACCAGATCCTGTACAGTTAGCTCTCAATTTTCTAAGAATGGACATGAGACACAGAGATAAATTCAAATTCAAGTCTCATTTTAGCCAAGTGTTTAAATTCCTCCTCCCAATAAATATATTTTTCACCATAGCTAACAGGCAACTTAACCCACTGATACAAGTGTCTCCTCTTTCCATGATCTGACAATTGTCTACATGATCATTATGACAACCAAAAATCAAGAAAAAGGAAGAGGAAAATAAGTGAGAAGGGTTGAAAGAATAGAAGGGGCTAGATAATTCACAAACTGGATAAACTGAGGCCTCAACAAATGTCTTATTTAACTGAATTGAAAGATGACTGACACATTGTCATTTCATTTTTAATACTATGACCAAGTGACTGAAGCCACCAAGCCAAAATGTAAAACTAATTTGTGAAAAGAAATTGTTTCAGAAACCAGGATTCTACCATCAATAGCAGTTAATAAGGTTTACAAGCCAGCAGCTACTAGTTCTCATTAAGAATTAACTAATGTTTCATTACCTGATCTCCAGTAATGCTATCGATACGAGTAATGGAAAATTTGGAGGAAGAAGTGATGAATCAACCTCTCTCTTCCATATGCTATATCTTATTGGAATATGAGTAAGCATAAGAGTGGTATGAGAAATGGGGATGAGGGTGGTACTAATCATCGAAATGGCATCTAACTCCAAATGTAGCAATGCTCACTCCAGTGTGTTGCTTCACTGTGACTCAAGATCTGTCAACTAAGGACGTAAGGGAATTAGAGTAAAGCCAAGAGATACACTGCTAAATTTTAAACCAAATCTTCCAATAGATTTAAGACAAAATCTAACAAGAGTCAACTAAAAGAAATTAACCTACTCAACATATTGATTCTAAAGTGCTTTGGAAAATGCATTCTTGTTAATGCAAAAATTCAGGAGAGAAGTCTGGGGACCTGCTTTCCTAATGACATATGCCATTTATCTTCTGGTAGAGGGCACTACAATATACTAGGCATCTAAATCAATGTATCACCCCAACCCCCACCCCCTGTCCTCCTCACATAACCTTATTTTTCAAAAATAAAAGATAATTAGTGAAAGCATTAATTATGCATGTACTTCCTCTCTCAATACTGATAAATACAAATACATATGCATCTTTGCCATATGCTATATGGCAAAAAACTCTGGCAAATCCACTGCATTATGAACAGAAGTAAATTAACAATAGCTTCCAAAATATAACTATATCTTTCTCCCCAACCAAAAGAAAAAGAATTTTCTCAACTCTTCCAATTATAATCCAAAGAAATCATAAAGAAAATAAGGAAATAGAATGTTTATAGACACTTGTACCTATAAATTTCGAGTGCAAACATTTTACTAATAATCACGCTTTCCTATTATACTGATTTTTAATTGGACCAAATCATGAATCTTTGAGGGCACAGAAAACAAAGGCTAAAACTCTGCCAATTTATCATGACTACTTCACCTTTAGCATGGTAATAATCACCATGCAAGCAACAAACTGGATGCATCCCTTGCTTCCCTCTCTCCAGTGATTAAACGGATCCTTCACTACAGCCACAATCTGCTAGTTTCTGCCAGCACACGCGCGCGCGCACACACACACGCACACACACGCTAGGCCTCAAACGCACTCCACAAGCCAGGGCTAAGACTGTCTAGAAATCCGCACTGTCTCACTGCATAAGAAAGCTTCCTGCTGCACATATTCAGGAAAAAGAAATCCACCACCTAAGCACCCTGTCAGATCACAGCAAAGCTGTAAAATGTCAGAAGGACCTGCTAACCAAATGGCAGGCAGCAACAATTGCCACCTTTAAAAATCATTTAAGCACTTTTCCTCCCCATCATCATCTCACTTCCCTCCTCATCCCTCTTCTCCTCCTCCCTCCTTTCTCTCCCTCTCCCCCCGCCCCCGCCTCCCCGCCACCCCGACACACACACACACACACACACACACACTCACTCACTCACTCTGCAGTTCATCCGCAGCTTTTCAAGTGAAAGGCTGTGAGCTCTGGGCTGCCTCTGGCATAACAGTCAGCCCCAAACTCATTTATACCTCTTAAATACAAACACACTCACCTGCATACACCACGCCACTTCTATTCCCACCATCACCCTCCCCCCTCCTTCCGCCCCAACACCTTCGCCCTCGCAATCTCTCCCCACACCAATCCGGGCGCTGCAGAACACCTAGCAAGCTCAGCAGCAACAGCACTCGATTACCATTTCGGATGATGTGGGAGGTCAAAGCATCAGAAACCCCCTCCCCACAGAGGACGCCTCCTAGGAGCCGCCCGGAGGCTGGAGGACCCCTCGCCTGCCGGGGTAGGTGCACTACCTTTAGACTGGCAGTCCGCGCAAAACTTGTTATCTTCCTCCAGCAGCAGGTTGGCTAGGACAGCCTGGTACCGATCCACGTCCTTCACCGACTTGCCCGTCATGGCCAGGGTGCCGGCGGGGGCAGAGGGCAGCGCGCCCTCTTCGCCCCCAGGAACCTCTGCCTCAGTCCGGAGGTGAGGACTCCCGGTCCCCCGCCCAGGGGCACCTCCTGAGCGGGGGAGAGCCCTCTCCTCCGACCCCGCGCCCCTTCTTGCTTCAGCCGCGCCCGCCCCCCACTCTGCAGCCCCTCAGTGGGGCGCCCCCTGGCGGGCTTAGGGAAAAGCCGGGGAGTAGAGAGGAAGCTGCCGGACCAGAAACCCTCAGCCCCGGCAAAAGGGACTCTCGGTCCTCCTAAGTGCCGAACACAGAGACAGCCGCCTGGCCTGCCCGTCTGTCGGTCGTCAGTCCCGCGCCTCGGTTTCCCTGGCAGCTGGCGCCTGCTCGGCCACCACCTCTGCCGCCTACTTCCGGCAGCTCTTCCTCTCCACCTCCACCCAGCCCAGCCCGCGCATGCGCCCCGCCCCCACCGCTTCGTACTGGACTCTTCTCTGGGCTCCGCCTCTCAGGAACCAATCCGGGCAGAAGTGAGGGGAGGGGCTTGGGTAGGCGGAGGAAGAAGTGGACACGCCCCTTGCGTGTCCTTGGAAAAGAATGAATGGAGCTTGGCAGAAAGGGAGTGGAGGGAGTGGAAGAAAGTGCAGAAAAACAACAATGAACATTTACTGAGCTCTTACTACGCACCAGATACTGTGCTAAGCTTTTTACATGAATTATCATAATAAAATCCTCAAAACATCTTTGAGTTAAATACTTATCATCCTTATGTAACCTGGGGATTGTGGATACCCTAAGGAACTCTTTTTCTTTCCTTCAACAGCCAAATAAAAAGACCTAAACTTTCAACCCAAGATTAGGGAGACAGCGCCTCCTTCCCTAATTTTCAGAGGATTCTCATCACCTCTCACTTGGAATATCTGCTTCCACTGAATCCTGACAGAATTCTGGGTCCCCCTGTTCATTAGCTTTCTTGTGTTGACTGCCATTTTTGGACATTGTTTTGCCTGAGGCCTAGACACCTTTCTGCTGTCATTCCTTAAATCCTCCCACATAGTGCAGTTTTCTGCAGCAGACTTTTACTGAAGGTCATTTGTACAGGTGGTGTAGGGAGAAAAGTGATTATAGCATACCACAGAATAAGCCACTACTTAAAAATGATTATTAAATATCATTCTCCAAGGCAACCTTCACTACAGAGAATTTCTCAATGACTGTCTTTTCTTTAGGGCTCCACTAGCCATCTGGCAAATGTTTTCATTCATTCATTCACTCAGCAAATACTTACTGAGCAACTTCTAAGTATCAGGCACTTATGGGGGGAGAGGAAACAACATGATCCATTCTGTAGTTTTAAAAGTTCACCCACTGACATGGGAAGAATGGGTCAGAAAAGTTGGTAAGACTAGATTGTCAGTTATCTTATCTCTAATAACATCCTTTCCTCCATCTCTTAACTTTCTCCCAAGACAAGGATTCCTTCAAAACTTTATCTCACCAGAGGAAAATTAAAATTTTCTATTACTTTATTAATCGAAACAATTTAATTCTTCATCAAAACCTCTTCCCTTCTAGGCATACGTAGACTTGACTTTAATAAACACACAACTTCATTAAGGTATTTTTCCTAAACAAAATCTCAGTTGTTTCTCCAGAAGGAATTCTGCCTTCCTCCTAAGCTAATTTTCTAAAACTACACCAGTTTGCAATCATTTTTCTTCCTTTAACTTACTTAACTTTTCTTACTTTAACATCTATTTTGTAAATGAACAAGCAGAAAGGATATGTGCCACTTCATGCCTGAAGCAATTATTTGCTGCCTTGAGACTCTTTTGATTCTCTTTCCCTCTGCATGTTAACCATCAATGTTCAAGATGGTGACTGTCCCAGTAAATTTGGAATATTATAGACAGAGTCACTTAAAAACAACAGAAATTTATTTTTCTCAGTTCTGGAGACTGAGAACTCCAAGATCAAGGTACCAACAGATTTCAGCACATGGTGTGGAGGAAAGCATATAGAAAAAAAATCTAAATTCTTATCTTCCATAGGAGGAAGTGAATAAGCAAAGCTGAAAAAAAGGTAAACGATGATAACAGAAGCATGTCATTAGGTAAATTTATAAATTTCAGAAGAATCCACTACAAGAGTTGAAAATGATTACCTCAGAGGAGTAGATATCAGGGTGGGTAGGGTAGGGCAGAGCATTACATTTGTCATTACAAGTGTTTCAAAACTAGACTACTTAAACTATGTACATGCTTTACTTTGATTTAGACGTTTTAAATTAACCTAATGTTTTAAAAAAATGCACAATGATTAATACCCATGGACTCTAAGAGGTGTTTCAGAACATTTTCTGTCAAAGTAGTTTTACTTCATCTTAAGTTAACCTCAGATGAGCATCTATTTGGATTTTTCTCTCTTTCTGCCCTCCCCACAGAGTCCACCTCTCTGTAAATCCAGAATGCTTTCGAATGCGGGTCATAATAAACCCAACTAATCATAGCGTAACCAAATAGTTCTTTAGTTTCTCAGAGAACAAAAAATCCAGAGGCAGGGCGGCTATTTATAGATTCAGCTACCTGACAAGACCAGCGGCATCCAGACTCTATCATTCTGCTTTGCCATCATCAGCCTATTGAATTTTCATCCTCATGTTTAGTGATTCTCAAAGGGTAGTCCTCAACCCAGCAGCATCAGCATCTTCTAGAAACATGGTAGCAATGTGAATCCTCAGGCCCACTCAGAATCAGAAACTCTAGGAGTAGGGACCAACAATCTGGGTGATTCTGGTGCATACACAAGTTTGAGAACCACTGTCGGGAGCGTTTTGAGACATGATGGGAGCCATTAAGAGACACTGAAGAAGTCACATAGCTGATAGCCATGAAGCAGCTACTGAGACTGCTTAACAATGGTTCAAGGAAGCAAGATGTTAACTTAAACATTACTGACCCTGATGGGGAGACTTGCATCATAAAGAAACCCTTTTAAGATAGTGGAATGTTTTACAGCCTAGAAAAGGATGTTCGTACCCTGAGGGAAGGATATATAGGAACTTATGTAAATGTCAGCATTCCTATGGTAATATACATTGTGCTTTGCCATTGTACCCTGTACTTTGCTATTGTATCCAAAAACTTATGTAAAGGCTGTGCTAAATAAACTCAGGGCTGCAGCAGTGAGACTGTATGCCCTGCCGAAAGTTCTTTCCTGTCTTCTTTTTTTCTTAGGCTTCACCCCCCTCTTTTAGGTGCTGTTCGACTTTAGCTGGCGGGCTCCGGCAAACCACTGCTCATGCTAATCACCTCATGATCACAAAATGGTTGCCATAGCTCCAAACATCATATCATATTTGAAGGCAGGAAAAGAGGAAAATATTGGGTCATTCCAATGCCATATGATATACTCTGACTTTGGAAAAGTGCTGGAGCACATTAGAGGGGACACATAACCCAGGGAAGGCTTCCAGAAGAGGATGATGTCTAAACTAGACCCAAAGAGCAAGTAAGAGTGAACTTGATGAACAATGACCTTGATGTCAGCATGGAAACTGAGGCTACAAGTAGTTCAGTTTGGCTGTATTTCAGAGCGCTAGTGGCAGGAGAAAGGGGAAAGGTGAGAGAGTGTTCAACAGGTCAGGACGGCCAAGTGACAAAAGTTGCTTTGTAACAGCCACAGTAGGAATTTGGTCTGCATCCCGAAGTACATAGGAAGCCATTTAAGAGAGTTTTGTTTTGTTTTGTTTTGTTTAATTGAGGTATGATTGACATATAACATATATTGGATTCAGGTGCACAACATAAAGATTTCTTATTTATATATATTGCAAAATGATCACCACAATAAGCCTAGTTAACATCTGTCACCATACATAGCTACAAAAAGTTTTTCTTGTGATGAGAACTTTAAAGATCTACTCTTTTAGCAATTTTTAAATATGCACTACAGTATGACTAGCTGTAGTCACCATGCTCTACATTATAGCTTCATGACTTATTTATTATATAGCTGCGAGTTTGTAGCTTTGACCTCCTATACCCATTTTACCCATCCCCCAGCCCCTACCTATGGCAACTACCAATCTGTTCTCTGTATCTATGAGCTTAATTTTTTTTTTTTTAAGATTCTACATATAAGTGAGATCAGGTAGTATTTGTCTTTCTGTAACTTATTTTACTTACCATGGACTAAAGTGACTGAGTTTGGAGAGTTCACACTGGCTAAAATTTGGGAGGGTGTGGTGGGTAGAATAATGTTCCTGCCCCCAAAGACATCCACATCCTAATCCCTGGAACCTGTGAATATATTACACTACATGGCACTAAGGGATTCTGCATGTGTGATTAAATCAAGGTTCTTGAGGTAGGGAGATTATCCTAGATCAACCAAAGGGGCTCAGTGTAATCACAAGCATCCTTAAGAGTGGAAGGAGATGGGGCAGAAGAGAGAGGCAGAGGAGATTTTGCTGTGGAATAATGACCAGAAAGCTGCAGTGTTGCTGGCATGAAAATGAATGAAGTAGGCCATAAGCCAAGGAATGTGGGAAGACTTTAGAAGGTAGAAAAGGAGAGGTTCTCCCCTAGAGTCTCTAGAAAGGAATACAGCCCTGCACACATCTTGATTTTAGCCCAGTGTCAGACTGCTGACCTATAAAACTCTAAGACAACAAATTTATGTTGTTTTAAGCCACTAAGTTTGTGGTAATTTGTTACAGCATCAATAGAAAACTAATGCAGATTTTGGTACTGCTATAACAAATACCTAAACATGTGGAAGTGGCCTTGGAATTTGGCAGTGGGAAGAAGCAGGAAAAACTTTGAGAAGCATGATAGAAAAAACCTAGATTGCTTTCAACAGACTGTTAGTAGAAATGTGGGTATTAATGGCTCTGCCAGTGAGGACTCAGGCAGAAGCGAGAAGCATGGTAGAGAAAAAATATGTCAACTTAGAGAAATCCTAAATTGTCGTTAACAGACTTGGTAGAAATATGGGTGTTAAAGGAACTGCCAGTGAGGGCTCAGAGGGAAATGAGGAACATGTTAATGGAAACTGGAGGAAAGGGGAACCGTGTTACATAGTTGCAAAAGGCTTAAAATCGTGTACCCTGTAGTTATGTGGAAAGCAGAACTTAGAAACAATGAACTTGGATATTTAGTTGAGGATGATAAAATTACCCAGCAGAAAACAGATGCTATCTTTCATGAAAAAAGGAAAAAAATGACTCAAATGACAGAGCTATGGACCCATAGGGAATGAGCCACAGAGTACTATTATTCCTAGGCTTTGAAACCTGATGGAGTTGGTCCAATTTAATTTTGAAATTACTGAGGACTGATAATACCTTTTCTTCTCCTATTTTTTTCTCTTTTTGCATGGGGATATCTATGACTGTTCTATGCCAGTCCTATCATTCTATTTTCGGTGTAGAGAACTTGTTTTCTAGTTTCACAGTTGACAGATGGAGAGGGACTTCACTCCAGGACAGATTATACTAAATCTCATCGAATACCTAATAAAGATGAGTTAGATATGAGATTTAAGCCTCATGAGCTGGTAGGATTTAGATGAGATTTTGGATTTTGAGTTGATGCTTTAATGGCTAGGACTTAGAGGGGACTTTTTTGGAACGGAGTGAATGTATTTCGCATGTAGGACAGACATGAATATTTGGGGGTCAGAACAAGGACTGTAGTAAGCAGAAAAATAGGCCTCCTAATCCCCAGAACCTGTGAATCTGCTACATTACGTGGCAAGAGGATCATTGTAGATATAATTATATTAAGGATCTTGAGATAGAAAGATTATCCTGGATTATCTGAATGGGTCCAATGCAACCACAACGGTCCTTAAAAGTGAAAGAAGAAAACAGAAGAGAAAAGCAGAGGGATTTGACTGTAGAAGAACGATCAGAGATGCAAGTTTTCTGGCTTTGAAAATGGAAGTCACGAGCCAGAGAATCCTTTAGAAAGTGGAAAAGGCTAGAAAATAAATTGTCTCCTAGAGTCTTCAGAAGGGAACACAAGAGTCAAACAAGGGATATAACTAAAGCAAAGAGTCCGTTATAACAATCCAAGCAAAAAAGAGGATGGAGTTGCAGCAGGGATGAAGAAAGGCGGGTGGATTAGATAAACATAAATAGGGCATAGCAACTGGAAAAATAGTGATAATACTCCTAGGGGAAGAGAGAGGAAAGAGTGTCAAGGCTGACACCCATATTTTTGGCTTAAGCAATAGGGCAGAGGGTGGAACCATTGGCTGTGTAGGCTACACAGGAAGAACAGGTTTGGGGGCAAACAGATAATTTCATTTTTCACATACCATGTTGGTAGTGCCTGTGGAACATCCAAGAGGCAGTTGGAAAAGCAGTTCTGTGGGAAACATATAGGTGATAACTAAAGCCAGTGAAGTGGGTTAAATGACCCAGGAAAAAGACAGGAAGTAAGAACAGAAGGACAAGACAGGACCCTTCAGGATGGTAAGGTTGTGCAGAGAAAAGAAACTTGCAAAGGAGCGTTAGAAGGAACAGCTAGAGCGGTGGGAAGAAAACTAGGAGAACATACCTCACAGGAGCCAGCACCGTAGTTGATCGATGCTGTATCAGAACCAGGACAGAAACAGATGGAACAGATAGGCGGTCAGACAGAACAAGGATCAGGACTAGCAGTTCAAAGGAGTTTGGAGGAGTTCTGCTCCAGCTTGAAAAGAAAGCATAATAGTTGGCCTTTTCTGCCCAGGCATGTGAGGGCAGCCAGGATCCAGGTGAGCAAAGCTACTTAGGACTGGGTCTCAGCCTGGAATGGGTAGTTGGTTCCAGTAAGGGGTTCCAGCTCCCCTCATTGTGCTATAGTTGAGAAACTCATGTTCCCTAACCCTAACTCTCACTTTGCTCCATGGGACTGACTCTCTCCCCAGCAAGGAAGAGAGAACATGTCACCTACCCTGTGTTCTGAACATTCACCCTCTTCCATGCCTTTGCTTACAAAGTTTGTTCTACCTAAAATATCCAAAGCTTGCCCATCGCTATGCTAAGCACACTTTATGCACCTCGAAGGGCATGCTAAAGAGGTAAAGTGACTTGCTCAAGGTCACACAATTAGTATGTGATTGAATCAGGATCCAAGTATAGCTGAATATAAATTCTAAGCTCTAATTCCCCAGAAGCCATGATCTCTCTCTGATGAGTTCCCTCAGAGCTTTGTTTTCTCTCCCCATTTCATCTCCCTAAATGCTCCCTGGAAAAAGGGCTTTTACTCAATTTGTCAGCATGGTGTGGTGCGGCAGAGGACCACTAGGTGGCTCCAGAGCACCGGAGAGCCTGATTTACTGCTGACCGGGAGTTGGACTGTCCCTGGAATAGAGAAATCCGTGGGGAACGAAGAAAACGGCGGGGGGCGCGGGTTGCTTTTTCTTTTTGATTTCGACGCCCACTCCTCCTTCCTATCAGAGTTGAGGATAAAGCGTCAGGAGTTTAGAGATTGGAGGTCTGAGGCTAGTAAAGTGAAATGGCCTAGACTTCAAGTCAAACAGAAGCTTCTAAGAATTCTTCTCTGGGAAGGGCTAGGAACAGCCAAGCAAAAGCTTGTGGTCAGCTTGCGGCCAACCTGGATTTCAGCCCTACTTCTCTCTTTGTCATCCTTTTTTGTGCAGAGCCTAAACTGCGCAACCTTTTTCTGTGGTCTTAGTGGAAAAGAAAGGAAATGCATGTAACTGGTACCAACCTAGAGTCAGAAACAGTGGAAATACAGCTGAGTATCCTTGGGAAAATTATTTCATTACTCTAAGCTTCAGTTTTGTATATAAAATGGAGATAATCACTGGACCTACCTCACTGAGTAGTTGTGAGGACTTAATGACAAAATATACATAACATGCTAGTACACTATCATCTGTCATATAGCAAGTGCTCAATAAGTATTGTTATAAATATAGAATAATTATAATAATATAAATATATAAATGATAAATATTAATAACTGGTGGTTCTTAGCTATCCTTTTTATGACTATGTCATTTAATTATTTCCCCACACCACAGGCCTGACACGTAGTAGATCCTCCGGAAATATTAGTGGAATGAAAATCTAGCTTGTAGAGTCTGGAAAGACTTTCTGAAGAAGGAGTCTTTAAGAACCAGCTAAGGATGAACACAGCATCTATAGCATACGGAACAGTGCCTAGCTGTAGAGAAGATGCTCAGTAAATGTATCAGAAAGAAGGAGGGGGAAGAGAAAAAAAGAGAGAAAGGAAATGAGGCACAAAGAGAAGTAAAAGAAGCTCAAGGTTTTTTAGTTGAGCTAAGGGTCTCTGAGATGGAGGTCTGGCAGTAGTAGGATCCCTAGCAAAATGCTTACTAGAGAGTTGATATCAATATACCCTAGGTCTCTGTAGGCCCCCAAATCTCCCCTAATATAGTCCTCAATATACTTCTTATCTGAAAGCCTATCCCAAAGTATGAACACTGTGAAGACAGGAACTGCATCTATTTTGTTCAATAATATATAATATATATTTGCTATAAATATTATATCTATATATCTATATCTATATCTGTCTACCTAAATATATAAAATACTGTGTTTAATATTAATATAGTTTTTCAAGATGTTACCTTTGGGGTAAACTGGGTAAAAAATATACAAACTCTCTTTGTATTATTTCTAACAAGTGCACGTGATTCTACAACTATCCCAAAATTAAAAGTTTAATAAAAATAAAGAGCCTCAGTGATCTATGGGATAATAACAAGTGGTCAAGCACATATAATTGGAGCCTAAGAAAGAGAAAGGAGGAAAAGATGGATAGAAAACATTTTTAAAAACTAATGGCCAAATACTTTTCAAATTTGATATAACTATAAAATTATAGATCTCAAAAGTTCAAAAAAATCATAACAGGATGAACTCAAATAAAACTGTACCAAGGAAAATTGTATATCATAATCAAATTTCTGAAAGCCAGTAAGAGACAAAAATCTTAATAGCGGTCAAGGGAAAAAGACATAATATAGATAACAAAGATAAGACTGCATAATTGCCATCTGAAACTATGTATTCTAGAAGACAATAGTGCTAAAAGGACTGATGTAAAAAAAAAAATCTATACCCAGAAAAATTATCTTTCAAAAGTTGAAATAAAGACTTTTTCAGGCAGGCAAAACCAGAGATAATTTATTAGCAGAACTGTTCTATAAGAATATAAAAGATAGTTTATCAGGCAAAAGAAATATGACACCAGATGTAAATTTAAATCTACACAAAAAGGGTGACTTCTTTGAAAGACACAAATTATCAAAACTTACTCAAGAAATAGAAAATATAAATCCTAATATCTGTGTTTAAAATTGAATTTGTAGATATTCTGCAGAAGATATGAGAGTAAGCTACAGAGGGCAGATACAGGAATCAGATCTGTGTTCTAATTGAGATATTGTCCTTAGAGAACAACGCCATTTCCCTTCATTTAGAAAACTTTCAAGAAAGAGTTTGCAAGCTCTTCTCAGCTTTCAAATCACTTCTGTCAGTTCATTGAAAGCTAAGACACTCTTGCCTGTTCACCATGGAGTCCCTAATACTACGTCCGTTGTGAAACACACAGGAGGTGCACATCACTTGCAAATTTATTCAGGATGATTGTTTAAAAAGTCAAATCCGGGTATTGAAAGGAAACATGGCAGAATGATAGATGTCCCCAAATATCTCCCCTTGAAATAACAATAAGCTGAACATCTAAAACTCAACAAAAAACACCGAAAATGCACACCAGCATGTCTGAACATGGGATCTGCACATAAGAACTACCACAGGTCAGAAACCTAGGTGTCAGTCAGTGGACTGGGAGAAATAAAAAAGCTGCCACTCACAGCCACTGGAGCTCCTTGTAGGGGGAGGAGGAGGGGGAAGGGAGAAGATGTGGCAACTTCCCTGAACAGCCCTGCCTGGGAGAGTTTGTAAGTTCCATGCAGCCAGTGGCAGGGCCCAGTCATCAGGGCAGAAAGCAAAGAAGCAGATGGTAGAGAAACAACAGTTGATTTTTACTGGCCATGGTTACAAAACTGAGGCTGAGCCGCAGCCCCCAATCCCCAACCCCCAACCCAGAGAGCCCGTCCCCCATAACCTCCAAGACTGATCACCACTGAGCCCAGGGGAATCTGAGCAAATACTACCAAAACTGTTGCTAACACTGACAGGGACTGAAACTGAGTGTAGTGAGCATGATTAAATATTTATAAGAAAATAAAGGCTTTATATAAAGGCATTATTAAGGCATCGTATAAAGCAGGGATCCAAGAGGCTTAGATGCCACCTACTGGAAGTCGAAAGAAAAGAGCCTTCTTTGCAGCAGGCTAAAGAGAGACTTTTATATAATAAATCTTCTTTCTGGAAAAAAAAAAAAAGGCAGAATACATTTTCATTAATGCCAAGGTGGAGAGATAGTCCATTAAACACCATGAACAACCAAAGTGACAAGGCATCTCAGAAAGAAAGAGAAAAGTCTCCAGTAAATGAGCTTATAGACATAGAAATATGCAATTTAAATGACAGAGAATTCAGGATGGTACTCCTGGAAAAACTCAGTGAATTCTGAAATGAGTTATATCAATATTTCAGGAATTGAAAAAACACCTAGATGAGCAGAGCAAGAAGATTGAAACCCTCAAAAAGAACCAAATAGAATTTCTGGAGAAAAAAAAAAAAACACACCCTGCAAGATTGAAAAATGAAATAGCAAGCTTGGGAAATAGAGTCAACAAAATGGAGGAAAGGATCAATGATATTGAAGACAAAAATCGAAGGAAGAGGAAAGAAACTGAATAATAAAAAATAATGAAAGACAAATTCAAGAACTAACTGATACCATCAGGGGAGGAAACATAAGAATAATGGGCACTATCAAAGTTGAGGGAAAAAAGCAGGGACTAGAAAGCATTTTCAGACAAATAGTTGACAAGAATTCCCCAAATCTAAGGAATGAGTTGGAGCTTGGAATTCAAGAAGTCAACAGAACACCCAATTATATCAACACAAAAAGGCCTTCACCAAGACACATTGTATTAAAATTATCAAAAATCAACAACAAAAACAGAATTCTCAGGGCAGCCACGGTGAAAAAAAAAAAAAAGGTGACTTATAAAGGAAAACCCATTAGATTATCCTTAGACTTCTCAGTGCAAACCTTATAAGCCAGAAAGGAATGGAATCAAATATTTAAACTGTTAAGTGAAAGGAACTACTAGCATAGAATAATGTATCCAGCTAAGCTCTCTTTTAGATTGAAGGAGAAATTAAGACATTTCCAGACATAAAAAAATTGAGGGAATTCACTATGAGGCCTGCACTACAGGTGATACTGAAAAGGGTCAGCTCACCTAAAATAAAATAACCAAAAAACCCACACAATTAGGAGTAAAGTGACTATCAGGCAAATAGAAGCAGAGGAGTGTAATCCTTACTAAGAACAGGCATTATTAACTTAAATAATAAGAGGAGAATTGGTGTAGCAAGATAGTAATGAACATTCAGCATACATAGGGACAAATTGAGACAACAATAACTGAAAAGGGGAGGATTCAAAGATCCAAATTCGCAAAGGGGAATGGCGGTAAGGCGCATGGACAAAAAGATGGACGACTGTATGTGTGTGTGTGTGTGTGTGTGTGTGTGTGTGTGTGTACACACACACATATATATATACACACATCTATATATATATTTATACACATACACACACACACATATATATATATATATCCTTTTCATATTCTTAATGGTAACCACACATCAAAGATTCAGAACTGAAGTATATAACATAAAATAAAAAGAATCAGAGAGAAAACTCACAAAAGCCAATCAAAATAAAGAAAACAGAAACACAAGGACAAGAAAGCAATGGAAACACCAAGCTACCAGAAAGTAAAAGATGAAGTGGCTATAAGAGACCTCATATGTCAATAATCACCCTAAATGTAAATGGACTGAATTCACCAATAAAAAGGCACAGAGTTGCAGAATGGATCAAAAAACAAAACCCAACCATATGATGCCTCCTGGAGGCACATATCAGCTCCAAAGACAAATATAGACTTAAAGTGAAAGGGTGGACAACGATATTTCAAGCAAATGGCATTCAGAGAAAAGCAGGAGTAGTGGTACTAATATCGGATGAAATAGACTTCAAAATAAAAAAGGTAAAGAAAAATGCCGAGGGACACTTCATGATGATAAAGGAAATTATGCACCAAGAAGACATAACACTTATTAATATCTGCTCCCAATCAGGGAGCCCAGAAATATGTAAAGCAATTACTAACAGAACTAAAGGGAGAAACAGACCGAAACACTATCGAAGTAGGGGACCTAAATACCCCACTGTCGGATATGGACAGATCATCCAAACAGAAAATCAATAAGGAAATAACATCTTTAAATGACACATTAGACCAACTAGACATAATTGACATTTACAGAGTCTTCCATCCCCAAACAGTTGCTTATACATTCTTCTCTAGTGCACATGAAACATTCTCCAGAATCGACCACATACTGGGACACAGAGATAGCCTCAACAAATATAAGAGGGTTGAAATCATACCATACATATTCTCTGATCATAATGCTTTGAAACTAGAGATCCACTACAAAAAGAAATTAGGAAGAACCACAAATACATGGAGATTAAACAACATACTACTGAAGAATAACCAGGTCAGAAAAGAAATAAAAAGAGGGATCAAGAGACATAGAAACGAATGATAATGACAGTGCAACATATCAAAACTTTTGGGGTACGGCAAAAGTGGTCACAAGAAGAAAGTTCATATCATTACAGGCCTACCTCCAAAAACAAGAACAAGCTTAAATAAACAACCTAATGCTTCATCTTAAAAAACTAGAAAAAGAAGAATAAATGAAGCCTAAAGTCAGCAGATAGAAAGAAATAATCCAAATTAGAGCAGAAGTAAATGAAATTGGAAAAAAAAAAACAATAGGAAAAATAAATGCAACGAAGAGCTGGTACTTTGAGAAGGTTAATAAAATTGATAAACCCCTGGCTAGACTCACTAAAGAAAATAGAGAAAGGACACAAATAAACAAAATCAGGGATGAAAGAGGGGAAATTACAACTCATACTGCAGAAATACAAAGGATCATACAAGAATGCTATAAAAAAGTATATAACACCAAATTTAATAACCTAGAAGAAAGGAACCAGTACTTGGAAAAATACAATCTTCCTGGATTGAATCAAGAAGAACTGGAAAATCTAAATAGACTGATCAGCAGTATGGAAATTAAAACAATCTTCAAAAACCTACCAAAAAGTAAAAGTCCAAGACCAGATGGCTTCACCTGTAAATTCTACCATACATTCAAAGAAGATTTAATACCTATCCTCCTCAAACTTTTCAACAAAATCAAAGAGAAGGCAATACTTCCCAACTCATTTTATAAGGCCAATATTACTCTGATACCAAAACCTGGTAAAGATAACACAAACAAAGAAAACTACAGACCAATATCTCTCATGAACACAGATGCAAAAATCCTAAATAAGATAAAAGAGTGTCTGTCATTAAAGAGGTAACAGGAGAGATCTTTCTGGTAATGGAATAGTGCTGTATCTGATTGCGGTAGTGGTTACACGAATCTACACATGTGATAAAATTGTTTAGAACTATATTCAAGTGCCCATACACACGTGTGCACATGAATTCGTGTAAAACTGGTAAAATGTAAATAAAGTCTGTGGCCAATACTGTCAATTTCCTGGTTTTGCCATTGCCATTTTCCATGTTTATGTAAAATATTATCATTGAGGTAACCTGGATAAAGAGTACATGGGACCTTTCTGCGCTATTTCTGAAATTAATTAATTAATTAAAAATGTTAATGTTTTTAAAATCTCTTTTTTTAAAAAAAAACAACTCACAATTCTGTGGATCAGGAATTCATACAAGGCTTAGCTGGGAGATTCTGCTCCATGCAGTGTTTCCTCAGACCCTCAGTGGTATTTAGCGGGTGATCAGACTGGTCTGGAAGGTTCAAAATGGTTTCAGTCATTTGCCTGGTTCCTGGGTGTGGATAGCTAGAAGCCTGGGCTCGCCCAGGCCCCTCTCCTTCTCCATGTGGTCTCCTCAGGAGGATGGTCAAACTTCTTACACAGTGTCTCAGGGTTGTTTGATTTTAATAATTCAGAGGTGAGGCATTCTGGATGAGACCAAAGCCCTGGGTATGGCCTTGAGAATATAGCTAAAGTAGAATTAAGTAGACAGCCACTAAAAATTAGGTTGTCAAGAAACTGAGAATCCAAGCCGTTAAATGAGTCATTCACGAAGATGTGCAGGTGCCCCCAGATGATGGCAGGACTCAGAGAGGAGGGTTGAGATAAGGCCCAAATCATTAATGAGTGAGGGAAAATGACCCAGGGCAAAGAGGAGAAGGGGTGACAGAACCAGTTTGCATGTGCCTAAAGGAGTAGGGCTTCTACGAGCATGTGTCTGGAAAAATACTTGAAGAGACAGTGTAGACACTGATCCCAGCTCCTGACCCTGAAGAATTCGGAGCCTCCATCTAAGACAGCTGCAGGAAAGCTGTGTTGTCAGAGAGGGTCGTGTGGAGGTCCAGGCTTGGAGTTGGAGGAATGACTCTACAAATTGAGAACAGACAGGAAGTTTACTGATCATTGAACCAATGTTCCAGAGGATACAGTGAAAAGGTTGGGATAGGAGATTAGTTGAGACCTTGGATGCTGGATCAGGGGAGGGAAAACACAGAACAGCAAGGAAGTAAGTGTTTTGGAAAATTACCTAGGAAACCATGGTGTGAGCCTGGTGGTTTTGGCCATGTGTAAAAGAACTTAGTCCATCGCTCTGAACTAAATCCTGAGAATATGCCCTTGCAAGAGAGGGCATGGTAGGGAAGGTCCTGAAAGAATCTCAGTCCATGGATCCAATGTGTGTTGGGAGTTGATTTACTCATATGTAACTTGCTCACTCAAAACTCTGTGGAGATTTGCATTTTGGGAGCACAGAGGATGAATCAGACTCAGTCTCTGCTCAAACAAAATATCTTTATGCTTAAGAGTTAAAATTTTATTGACAGAAAGAAAAGAAATTTTGAGTTAATTTGGATGAAGAGGAAATTGTAGGGATATTTATCTTCCTCCTATTTTTTTGCTCTAGTCCACTATTTCAGGCTCTGTGCATTCTTCAGGGGAGATGGGATTCATAGGGTGTGGTCTCAATCTTCCCTTCTGGTCCGGGACCTGGCTTCTTGGGCCCCCATTTTCAGACTTGTTCTTGCCTAAAAGAGGAAATTACTACCATAGGTGGAGACAAGAGTACACATTTGAGTTTCTCTTTTTCTTTTCTTTTCTTTTTTTTTTAAATCTGAGGTAATCTTAAACTTTTCTTTTTCAATCTAATAATATAGTGAATTACATTAATAGATTTTCTAATTTTAAACCATCCTACTTTTCTGGTATAAAACCAACTTGGTATTAATATATCTTTTAATAAATTGTTATTCAATATGCTAATACTTGAAATAAGACTTTTCTGTCTATATTCGTAAGATGGATTGACCTCTAATATTCCTTTCTCTTACTACTCGTCACTGATTTGGGTATCAAGGTTATATTAGCCCCATAAAATGAGTTGAGAGTGTCTGAACAGACCCCCAGTCAGTACCAACCAGCAGAGCCATTCCTGAATTTCTGATCCAAGAAATTGTTGTTTTAAGCTGCTAAGTTTTTAGGTGATTTGCTATGCTGCAATAGACAATTAATAAACAAATGTGAACTGTCCAAATATGAAGCTCATTCTCGTTATATGATTCTCATACAAACAAAACAAAACTTACACACATAAGGCCTTTGTGTATTTAGCTTTAAAAAGAGATGAAGAAATGAACAACGTAAAGCCAGCAACTTTAGACATCCTATTTCTTAGAAGTCCTTTACATATACCACCCTCCTCACCCCAGGCAATACCCATCATCCCTCTCTCACTTCCTCCTCCTCCCCTCATTTACTTCCCACAAACTCCAAATTCTTCCGCAGACCAGTTAAATTCTCTCAAGCCCATTTCCCCAGTCTCAGCTCCAGGAACACCTTTCAAAGACCTACAGCCCTTTGCCAACATGCTCAATGGTACAGGACATTTCTAAGTTCCCAAGTGTATTCTCCTTGACTCTTTGACTCATCTGCTTGCGGCTGTCTTCTTCACATTTGAATGCAGGCCCGGTAAAGAGAGGATCCTCATTAAATCATAATGAAAGCTAAAATGTATCAAGCACCTATTATGTGCTGGTGCTAGGTTAAGCATTTCAAATGCAGCATCTCGTTCAATGTTCACAAAAACTCTGTAAGATAGGGATTCTTATTATCCTCTTTTACAGATGAGGAAACTGAGACTCATATAGCTTTAGGTGACTTTGGTTATACTTGAAGTTAGTGACAGAGTCAGATTCCTAAACATTTTACCAATATCGCTTAAGCGAATGAAAGGGAAGGTAAGGGACTCTAGAGAGAGCCTATACTGGACAGGTGAGTTTTGGAAATTCTGGTACATAAGGTGGTGGTTGTTTCCATGAACGTGGAGGAGAGCACCCAGAGTAAGAGGGCAGCCTCAGTCCTAGAAACCTGGGTGCTAAAGGGAGCTTCAGAGAAGAAAAGGCAATAGAAGAAGAGGGAGCTGGGTGGTGGAAGCCAGGGCTTCAAGCACGAATGGCCGAGGCAGGCCCAGGTGCTAACGGCCTGTCTGGATGACTGAAGAAGTGTTCCACCTCACCCGTGACCTTCAGGGAGGTGAGCGGGAGAGGAGGAAATTTGAAGGTGGGATGCAGACAACTCTGTTGAAGACCTAGAAGTAAAATAGAGGGAGGAGGCAGATGGGGTATTCATGGGATGGTTGATCCAGGAAGGGCTTCGGTATGTTTTAATATGGAAGAGGTCTGTTCGTGAGTGGAGAGAAACGAGGTGGGTGGGGGCTGAATAGAGCCTGCTCTGAGGTCTGCAGAATCCGAGGCCCAGTGGGTCTGGAGAAAGAAGGGACCCAGGCGCACAGGCAGAAGTGGTGAGGACGTGGGCAAGTGATGGGGCGTGGGCTGCGCGTCAGGGCTAAGGTGCTGGGCCCTGGAGGTCAGGCTGGAGGGGGACCTCGACGGCCCTCTGCGTCCGTACACAGAAACCGGACCGTGATCCCCGCCGTACACTGAGGCCTCTCCTCGGATTACAGCGCCAGGGCCTTTGGGAAGTCCGGGGCGAGGATGGAGGGTGGGCGCTGGCGGCTGGACGGAGCGGGGCGGAGCTGGGCTGAGGACACGGCCTCCCTCCCCCGCTCCTCTCAGGTGACAGACCCCGCGGACCCCCGCCCCGCCCCGCCCCGCCGCATAGTCAGGGGGCCGGGCCCGCCACTTCCGAGAGCAGCCATCGCCGCGCGCGGAGCCTCAGCCGTCGGTCCTGGACCCGGACCCCCTTCCTCTCCCACCCGCCGCCGCCATGGCAGCTACGTCCGCCCCCCGCGGCCTCCTCGTCCTGCTCCAGGTGCTGGGACTCGCGCTGGCGCAGATCGTAAGTGCCGCTGCCACTCCCGCGTCGGGGTCCGGGGTGCGGGGCCCGGGGTCCAGGACCCACGAGTCCGGTGAAGGCGTCTGCCTGGCCTCTACCCTCCACTGACACTTCCTAGCCCGAGGGGCCACTTCGGACAGTCCCGCAGCGCAAGTCCCCTCAGGAGGTGCACAGACGGGGCGCAACCCGGCACCGTGAAAGGTCTACGAGCCGAGGAGCCCTTGGGACCCTGTCCCGAGATGCTCGGCCTTGGCGGGGACAGCAGCGTAGGGCAGGAGCTGGCTCTGGGTCCTGGCAGCCCGGCAAGTCCAGGCGGCGGGGAAGACAATGCTGCCCATTCAGGGGCTCCGGGGGCCTCCGCCCTCTCTGCCTCCCGCGGGGCGCCAGCTCTGGCCAGACGCCGCTCTCTCCTGGCCGCTGCCTGTCTGCGGGGCTCATGGCCGAGGCCGCCTCGGGGATGGAGGTCCAGCGGGACGCCGGCGCGGTGCGGTACCCTGTGCGGTTCGCAGGGCCCGGGCGCCGTCGCTACCCTGTGCGGTTCGTAGCTCTTCGGCGGTCACCTGGCACACGTGGAACCCAGCACGCGTGGAACCCCTGCGTAGACCCCGCTCCCCCCCGTAAGAGGGCCGCCCCAGGGAGGATGGAGGAGCGGTGCTGGGAGAGAGCTCTGAGTGGAAGGAGAAGACAGGTTTCTTGTCCTTACGCCCCCCCTGTCCCCATCGCCCCCCATTTTCCCTTTGGGTTTCACATTCACCAGTGGGAGGGGAGAGGGTGGGTACCTTCTCACCATCGAGACGTGAATATTCATCTAAAAATGATATACGAGCAACTCTTCATTGTACTATCTGTGACTTATTCGAGCCATGAGGCTCTCCATCTGTTCCACGCCACGACAGCAAGGGCACCGGGGTACAGTGGAAGGAGTCGGGCAGAACTAGGGCAGAATCTGGCTTCACCACTTACTCTCTGTGATCGTTCTTAATCTTTCTGAGCCTGTTTCATCAGCCGCAAGCTGGGGCTCAAAAAAGTATCCTCCTCACAGTTCTGAGCATTCATTAAGATCCTATGCGTAATGGTACAGGGAATCTGGTGCACCGCAGGTTCTCAATAAGCGGGAGTTCGCTGCTCCCTGCGGAGGTGTCTTTCCTGGGGAAGGTGCACCCCTAGGACGCCCAGCTCCCTGCACTGTCTGAAGGCTGCACCCCTGTGTGTGTTTTCAGAGAGGTCCGCCAGGAGAGCGGGGGCCCCCAGGCCCCCCGGGGCCGCCGGGTGTGCCTGGATCCGACGGCATCGACGTGAGTCTCTAACCTGGGACAGGAGGGGGAGGGAGCCTGCGGACAAAGGGCAACTTTGTGAGCCTGGGGGCGGATGGTGGGGGTGGTGGCTGGAGACGCAGTGCCCCGTGTTGCCAGTAGGCGGTATCTACCGCACCACAAGGAGCCCATTTATCTTGCAAAAACCTCAAACTAGCCGGGAGATGCAGAGCCGGTTATAGCTGCCCACCGACAAGAAGCTGCTGTCTGCCCACCGCAGATCACAAGGACTCCTTATCCCCACTTCCCCTCCTCTTTCTTCTTTTTCGGAGTGGGAAACGCCTTAACCCCTCGCCCTGCTGCCTGGCAAGTCTGATGCTTCTTCAGGGTAGCTCCGGAGCCTTGGTCAGACCGCTGACCAGCTGGGGCCAGACTTCTGTCTCTTCCCTTTGCATTTCTCGCCCGGATTTTGAACCAGCTGGGCTTGTTCCCTGCTTTCCCTAGCATGATGAGGGTTAAATACCTCATTCAGGAGGCTCCCCCAGGAGGTCAGCTCTATGTTTACCCTTCTGGACAGACTTCTATTCAACCTGGTGGCTCCGCCTCCCAAACACAGGGCCCCGCGTCTCTGCCAGCTCCCGGGCTGCTGCAGGCTCTGAAATGCAATGCTGCTCTGGGGCTGGATCTGACCAGACTCTGCCTGTCCTCCACCAAGAGTCCTTTGTCATGGGGAAAAGGAGGTCCTTCCTGCCTTGGGAAGATTGAATCTGTCCCCTTCATAGGACCCCTTGATCTTTGTCCCTCCCAGTCCCTTGCTTTCCTGACCCCAATCCAGACGAGAGCCACTGCCTACTTCACTCAGCTCCCCTTCATGTTTTTCTAAAAGTTTCTTCCACACTTGCCCAAATCCAAGAGGCATCAGCTCTTGGAGGTAACTCGAAGCCCACAACCCCGTTTTCAAGTCTCATAACTGGTACCTTGCCAGCACTGGCATGTCTAAAACCCATTGTGAGTTAATATCCTCTCCGGCCTGGCTGGGGTTGATTTCAACCTATGATTTTTTTTTTTTTTTTGAAGAAATAGGGCTGTTTTCCTAAAAAGTGCGAGGCTGAGGGGGCCCAAGAGTGAAGAAAAGAAAGTGAGGAGAGAGGCATGTGGGACCCGTCAGCCAGGGCTTGTGTGTGCTCACTTGGGGTAGCGTGAGCCAGAACATGCTCTCATCAACTTGTATCTTGCAGGGTGACAAGGGGCCCCCTGGGAAAGCCGGCCCTCCGGTGAGTGCTTTTTCCTCTCTGACCTTTGACCCTTCCAGTTCTTGCTTTCTGGCTAATATTTGCCTCACCTCTGTTTTCAAGGGACCTAAGGGAGAGCCTGGCAAAGCAGGGCCAGATGGGCCAGACGGGAAGCCTGGGATTGATGTGAGTAGACTGGTTCTGGCACTTTCCCTCATATTCTGCTCAGAGTGGGGTAGCAGGATGGAGACTCTATGACTGTGAGCCCGCTTCCTCTTCACGTGACCTGTGATTTCACTGGAACCCCTCACATGTATATCAAGAGCATTGAATCATGGGCACATGGGATCCACAGAGTGGTTCTGTTAGTCTGCAGCACCCAGGATTTAGTGTCACATGGCTAGCCTCCAAGTATCAGACTGAATACTCTGGGTGGAACTGTCTTTGTGTGCTTCGTCCTCTTCTTCCCTCTTCCCTTCCCTTCCCTTCCCTTCCCCTCCCTTCCCTTCCCTTCCCTTCCCTTCCCTTCCCTTCCCTTCCCTTCCCCTCCCCTCCCCACCCCTTCGCAGCTGAAGGTACAACTCAGGAGAGGAACATTATTTGGCTGATACCAGAGAGTTCTTGGGGACCCTAAGGTCACAGGCTCCTGGACACAGGCCACTGGGACAGTCATCTGGTTGGGGGATAAACTTGGCTCAGTCGTTGAAAGATGGGAGGAGGAAGAAGCTCTCATGAGTTGCCTTTACCCTGCTGGCTCAAGAGGTACCCACCAAAGCTGTGCCCAGCCACCAGGGCCCCTCCCACTCATCACACCCTGTAAAGATTACAAAGCACATTGCCTTTCACATCAATCTTCATATCCACCCAGAGAGGTAAACATGATTATTAATCCATTTTACAGATGAAAAAACTAAGGCTCAGAAAGTTGCCAAGGGCAGACATCAAGAAAGTGACAGTTCCGGACGTGTGTCTATGTCTTCTAGATTCCTAAACTAGGAGATGTGAGACCTGGCCTGACAAATCTTTGAGCCTTGGTTCTTATCTTTCAAAAGATGATAATCTGTCTGCCTCCCAGGGTTACTGTGGGAACTAGGGGAAGGGTGTTGAGGCTCCTAGACCTTCAAGAAGTGGGGTAAAAAGCAGTCTCAGCCCACCTAGGAGAAGCACATGGGTCAGGGAGCAGGCTGGCCTCTCACTGATCTAACTTCCTCCTTCTCAGGGTCTAACTGGAGCCAAGGGGGAGCCTGGCCCCACTGGGACCCCTGGAGTCAAGGTAAGTGGCCTGCTGGGGATTCAGCATGAGCAACCTAGAGCCAGTGTTTGGGAGGGGCTGCAGTAGAGAGGAGCAGGGACCCAGGAGACCATAGCCTCTGAGCTTCTCCCATTGCTCTTGCAGGGCCAGCCTGGGCTCCCAGGTCCCCCTGGCCTGCCAGTGAGTATAACGTGGCAACCCTTTGTGGGGAGGGGGTACTTGAAGAAGGAGCCATGAACCCAGTCTCTTTTCCTTCTGTTCCAGGGCCCTGGCTTCGCTGGACCTCCTGTGAGTCCTCAGGGGATGGGGCAAGGTCCCTAAGACTCCTAGGGAAGCAAGATGCAGAGGGCTTTTAAGAGAACGGCCATTATGGGGAGGGTCTAGCATGCTCTGATGGTGTCAGAAATGGGCACACTTGCCAGAGAACCCTGGGCCAGCCCATTCAGGGCCTATCCACCGGCTCTGGGAGTCTCTGGTCTTTAAAGCCCTAACCTGTCAGTCCTCTGAGGTTGGTTGCAAAGTAAAAGTGGGGAAGGGGGCCTGGGTGCTTGTCCCTACCTGGGTGCCTGGGGTGGGCTAACCCTCCAAGATATCCTGACCAGTGACATCTCTGCTCCTAGGGACCACCTGGACCCGTTGGGCTTCCTGGTGAGATTGGAATCACAGGTGCCAAGGTGAGCCCCAGCCACCTGTCTGCTCACTCTGCCTCTTGCCCTCTGCCTTCAAGCTAGCAAGCTAGGTGTCTCTCCAGGAGCTCCTGGCCTGCCTCTGGCCATCAGGGAGCTCCTCCAGGCCTAGGACAGAAACCCCTCCTGCTGAGCTTCCCCTGCAGTGGGTCTTTCAGGGAGGCCAAGGGCTGGAGTCATCCCTTGCCAATCAGGCCTTGATATCCCCAAGAGTCAGACCTCAGGAGGTGACCTGGCTGGGCAGGTGTATGATATGAGCCCCTCTTGCTTCCAGGGAGATCCTGGACCAGAGGGACCATCAGGTCCCCCAGGCCCTCCTGGGAAACCGGTAAGTGTCCTCAGACCTCTCGCGTAGCAGTGTGCAGCTGAGGAAGAAGAGTCACTGGCAAAAGCCGAGGGTGGAGAGAGTTCACATCAGGCTCTATCTCCACACATCTTCTCTTAGGGCCGCCCTGGAACCATCCAGGGCCTTGAAGGCAGCGCGGATTTCCTGGTAAGAGGTGGTCCTGGGTGGGGCTAATGTAGAGAAGGGGTGGGGCAGCTGGAGAGGGGCGGTGGTGGAGATAGGTCGGGTCCTGGCAAGGGGCTGTGCAGAGTGGCTCAGCTAGGCGGGCTGGGAAGAGGGTTTGGGAGTTGGCAAGATGGGGAAGCACTGCCCAGCTGGCCTGAGGCAGGCACATGACCACAGAGCCCTGCGGAATTTTCTTCTCAGTGCCCAACCAACTGTCCAGCAGGTGTGAAAGGCCCCCCGGGGCTGCAGGGAGTGAAGGTGAGCTACTGGCCCAAGTTTTGGGAGGGCAGAGCAGGTGGTTGGGAGGGGACCTCATACTGAGCTCTATCCTTTCTTTTAGGGGCATCCTGGCAAACGCGGGGTTCTGGGAGATCCTGGACACCTGGGGAAGCCAGTAAGTGTGAGGGCGGAGGGCCGTGGTAGGTCCTACTCCTTCAAAGCCTCCCCTTCTTCCTTTCTTTCCCTTCCCTCGTGGGTCTCTGGGGGCAGAGCCTTGAGCTGGGGGCAGGAGGTCCATGTTCTAGGTCAGTATGTTTCTGGGCAAGTCCCTTCTCCTTGCTGGGCCTCCATTTCACCATCCAGCAGTCACGGGGCACTGGGAAGGGATGGTATCTTTGCTTGTCTGTATACTTATCTCTTGATCTGCCTGCCTGTCTGATCACTCGTTCCCACCTTTTAGGGTCCCAAAGGGGACGTGGGTGCCTCTGGAGAGCAAGGCATCCCTGGACCGCCGGTAAGAAACACTTCCCCTGGAGCCTCCTCTCCTCACCCTGGGAGACCTCAGGGGAGTCATTCCCCTGCTCTGGCCTCTAACTCATAAAAGGGATGCCTGTGCCCCGCTGGCATGTCTCTGGGTAGGGAGCGGGAGGCTGAGGCTGACTGTCAGAAACTGGGGGACAGGAACCAAGTCTGTCAGTCAGCAGACTCGGTTGAGGCCCAGGTTCTGCCAGGGTCATTTTGAGTGACCCTGGTGAGTTCCTCCCCATCTCTGAGCCTTGGTGCCCCCTCTATGAGATAGGGACTCAGCTGCCTGTCTCAGAGGAGCATTGTGAAGAATGAGGGTGGGGGTCAGAGAAGGTATCATGAAGTGGATCTTAAAATTGCCACCGCTACTATCATTTTTCTGTCTTGACAGGGTCCCCAGGGTGTCAGGGGCTACCCAGGCATGGCGGGACCCAAAGGAGAAATGGTAAGTGAGTCTGAGGGTTTCCTGCAAGAGCTACTCTGACAGCCCTCTGGCCTCTGGGGTCCAGCTGGGACTGACTTGCACCTCCTTCCCTCTTCCCAGGGTCCTCGTGGATACAAAGGCATGGTGGGCTCCATTGGCGCCGCTGGGTCACCAGTAAGTCTGCTCCTGGCACCTCCTCCACACAACCCCACACACCTCCTCCATGCTGGAGCTCCCCGGACCGCAAGGGCGGGGTACGGCTCTCTCTGAGGCAATTAACTTGGATTCCTATTTGTCCTTCTTGCCAGGGTGAGGAAGGTCCGCGGGGGCCACCAGGCCGAGCTGGGGAGAAGGGCGATGTGGTGAGTCCTCAGGTTCCTCTTGTCCAACCAGGGCCCTTGGGGAATACTGGGGAGGGCTCAGCTCCATGTAGGACGTGCATGTGTGCGTGTGCGCGTGTGAGTTACTCGGTGCCTGTGCGTGTGGGTGACTGGTTTGGAGAAGCCCAGTCGGCTCTGTCTGCCCCCGTTGCTCAAAGCCCAGCCTGCTGCTGATCAAATTCATGAGAAACCATGAGATTCAGTCCCACAGCCCCCGAGCCAGACGATGAAATTCCAGCAAATCAGCCATGGGGCTAATGGGATTTGGTCCAGATCCCAGTTCTCTCAAACCTCCCCCCTTTTTAAAAAAATTAATAGACTTAATTTATTTTGAGCAGTTTTGAGTTTACATAAAAATTGAGCAGAAAGTAAAGCTATTTTTTTTAGTTTTTTATCATGCAAGTTTTAAAATATACAGAAAAGTAGAAAATGATATAATGAACCCCCATGTACCCAGCTCCCCAAATTAACATTTTGCCACACTTGCTTCATCCTTCCCCCTTTCCCCGATTTTCCTTTGCTTTGTTATTGTTTTGCTCTAATATTTTCAAGACAATCCTTACCGTCATGTCATTTTACCCCTAAATACTTCTGTATGTATCTCTTAAAAATAAGAACTTTTTCTTACATAATCACAATATTATCACACTAATAAAATTATCAATTATTCCTTAACATCATCAAATAACCAGTCTGTGTTCATTTTTCCCTAGTTATCTTAAAAACATCTCTTCAAGGTTCTTGTACCAATTAAGACCTAAACAAAGCCCACACCTTGCATTTGTTTGTTGTGGGATATAAGTGGAGCTCAGAGTCTTGGTGGGGTCTTAGTGAGTGCTGGCTCCTTCTTACCACCGCCAGCCCAGCTCAGGCCAGCCCAGCCCCTTCTGCTTGACACTGACCTCTACTTCCCACTGGGTCTAGGGCCAAAAGAGCACACCTAGGCCCCCATCCTCCTGCCCTGCACAGCGTGGTCTGTGCCAAAGGGACCGTGGGACCCAGAGGTCACTGTTAGCTATTCCCCTCCATCAACAGCCAGACAGGCATTCAGCATCCTGAAAGTGACCTCATCTTTATCTACTTTGCAGGGCAGCCAAGGTGTTCGAGGACCCCAGGGAATAACAGGCCCAAAGGGAACAACTGTAAGTGTTTCAGACCCACCCTGACAGAGACGGGGGTTCATTCAACTCTGTCCAAGACCCATGAAAGCATGGAACCTGGGATTTTAGACTGAACTCTGTTGCAAGCTTTCACCTTGGGAAATGCCCACTTTCTGTGCCTCAGTTTTTTCAGTCATAAATAGGGAGGTGCTGTAGGAGAGGTCATGAGAGGCTTACACCTGGGACCCTTGCCACTCACACAAGGGAGGGACTGTGGTCCAGCCTCTGAAGTCCCCTTCCCACTTCCGCTCCTCTCCCCCAGTTGGCTGGTGGCACACCTCCAGATGACTGGACCCACTTCCTACCTGCACAATACAGCTGTCACAGAGGGACATGGGTGGGTGGCCTGAGCCCAGTCATCTCCCCATTGTGACTCTACCTTCTCCTCCTGAGCAGGGTCCTCCAGGCATCGATGGCAAGGATGGGACCCCAGGCACACCTGGCATGAAGGTAAGAGCGGGAACTACTGGCAGGATTGGGGCAAGGGTCGGGGTCCCTCCTGGCTCAGGCCCTGAGTCCTATCACACTGATCCTGGAGGCCTAGGAGACTGGGACCTTCGGGTGTCTCACTGACACATCCATTCTTGCCCCTGGGCCGTAGTTCTCCTGCCTGCACTCGGTGGAAGCTGCGGACACTCTGGGTGGAGCTCTCGTTTACGCCTCTGGTTCTCTGTCTCTCTCAGGGCAGTGCAGGACAGGCGGGGCGGCCAGGAAACACAGGCCACCAGGGCCTAGCGGTGAGTATGGGGTGGAGCCATGGGGGCTGCCCCATGGCAAGCTGTTTCTCCTCCTCAGAGAGGCCAGGTGCTCTGTTGTCCCTCTCCCCACAGTAGCATGAGTTGGCAATGAAGTCAAAATCCGGACACTCAGGACTCTTGCTCTAATCCTTGCCCTCACCCAGCCCAAGCCTCATCACCACCTCTGTGGGCTCTGGCCTGGCTTCAGCCTTATCTTTGGGAAAACTGCTCCAGTCTTCTCTTTGGCTATTCCAGTCCTCCATGTTGGCTGCGTGGAATCTGACCATTTCCCTGCTATGCACCCCATATGGCCTTCATCGCCTCCAGGAAAGTCATTCTGTCCAGTTCATCAAAAAATAATTACTGAGTACCCAAGATACACCAAGCGGAAGGGAAAATAGTTATGAATGGAACAGCCACTATCTTTGTCCTCCTAGCTCATCTCAGCATTCAGGGACCACCGTAATCGGACCGGCCTACTTCTGTTCCCTTTTTAACCACTGCCCCTCTTCGTGGTCTCCCTTCTCAACACTGCCTTGGCTTTTCTACCCCCACGCCTTCAGACCTTTGCTCATGCCTCTGCTTGGAATGCCCTTCGCCATCTCTGTGCCTCCTCACCATTCAGGGCCCCTCCCTCTCACACCTTTCAGGGACCCAGACTATGGACACCCCACCCCCACCCCCGCAGCCCTGCTCCATGCTGGAGGCCCTGAGACCAAGACTTGCTAATGTGTCCATGTGCATACTGTGTTTCTGTATGCACCACATGTGCCTATGAGCACATAGTGTGTTCCTCCTCTCCCGAAAGACTACAGGTCCCTCTGTCCCCACCTCCTCTCCCACCAGGGCTTGGGGATAAGCATAGTCAAGTTCCTGAAGCCATGTCTGGGCCTTCTGTTGTTCAGCCCACAAGGGGGAAGGATCTGGATCAGGGATGGGAGGTAAAGCACAGGTGCCTGGGACTCCCCCATGCCTGGACAGAAATTGATTTTAACTTCTTTTCACAGGGTGTGCCAGGTCAGCCTGGGACAAAAGGTGGCCCTGGCGACAAGGTGAGGTGACCCCAAGCTGGGAGCAGAATAGCTTTACCTGAGCAAGGGGGCCTGGGGATAGGGATGAGGAGCATGCTGTAAAGACAGCAAAGCTCAGGCCTCACCCCAGACTCAGCAACTTGGCCTGGACACAAGTTTCTTGAGCCTAATCACCTCCCTCCTGCTCCCTCCCTCTGCCCCTTGTCCCAGCTGGAGACAGGATGGCATAGCTCCAAATCTAGATGAGAAACAAACACAGGAAAATCAGTGGAGTCCCAAGGACCTGACCAAGAACATCATTTCCCATCCCCAACTCATTTGGTTCCAGTCTATTTAGGGTTCATTGGGCTTCCCTAAGGCCAAGGGCCTGACTGGGCCACCCAGACTGACCTGAGACTTGTGTTTTCCTACAGGGTGAGCCAGGCCAGCAGGGCCTCCCTGGATTCTCTGGTCCCCCCGGAAAGGAGGTAAGTGTCCCCTCCTTTGACACAGGGCTCTTGCTTTGCCCCCTGCCCCCAGGCCTAAGGACCCAGCACTCAGTGTATGGGTCTGAGGGAGACTGTGAAGCCCTAGGCTGGGTTACCCTGGGTACTGGCCAGGCCTTTGCCAGTGATCAGGGAAGCTCTTCCCCTCTTTGTAAAATGCACTGAGGGTGAGAACTGGTTCAGTTCTGTAATATGGCCTCTGCGGATGACCAAGCTGACTAGAATGGAGAATCTAGCAGACAAGAATTGTTCGTTCGTTCATTTGTTCATTCATTCATTCAATAAACATTCACGAAATACTTGCAACTGTGCTAAATACTAAGACACATAGTGTCCTACTCACAGAGCTTACCATTTAATGGAAGAGAAGACATTAAATAAGTAACCATATGATGACTGATTATAATTGGGTTTGGTCCTCTGAAGGAAAAGTACAGAGACACGAAGGAATAAATGGGGGGTAAAGGAAGGCTTCTCTGATGAAGCAAATTAGCTGTGACCCAAGGATGGGTGGATGTTAGCCAGCTGTGTAAGGGAGTGATCCACCAGGTCTACTGCTTACTCCCAGTTTCTCTGTCCCTCAGGGAGAGCCAGGGCCTCGAGGAGAAATCGGTCCCCGGGGCATCATGGGGCAGAAGGTAAGTGCCTGGCACAGTGGCCCCTCCCTGGAGTCATTTGCAGTTGCTGACTCTGCTGGACCCAGGATCTGAGTCCTCTCAGTGGCTCCAGCACCTGCCCAGTCCTACCCAGCTTTGTATGAGGCCTCCCCAGCCAGGACCCCAATTTGTTGGTCTGTAAAGTAGAGCAAAGGACCTACTTTCTGCTGGTGACAGCAGAAAGGGAGGGCACCCTGACCATGTAGGGTCTGGCCTGGGGTCTGGCAGGGGTAGACTGCCCGTGCCAACAGCCTGGATGTGACACTTTCCATTTCAGGGTGACCAAGGTGAGAGGGGGCCAGTGGGGCAGCCAGGCCCTCAAGGACGTCAGGTAGGTGCAGGTCAGCTCAGGTAGGCGGTGGGGAGCATGTCCTGACACCTCATTTGATTTACTCCTTTGGTTTCTTTTCTCGTCAGGGCCCAAAGGGGGAGCAAGGGTCCCCGGGAATTCCAGGGCCACAAGGCTTGCCAGGCATCAAGGGAGACAAGGTACCAAAAGGGACTGGAAAATACCTGGTAAAGAGGCCCTAAGATCCTGGGGTGTGTGTGGGGGAGTGGAGCTTGAATTCTTCTGAGCTTCCAAGTCTTCCTGGAAAAATTACTCTTTGTGGGTCCAGGGAGTTCTGGGGGTGAGGCAGAGCTGCAGAGGGGAATGTGACCAGGAGCTGAGGTGGAGGAACTCATCAAGTCCCTTGCTTTCTGCAGGGCTCCCCAGGGAAGACCGGTCCCCGCGGCGGTGTGGTGAGTACCAGCGCCTCCCCTTCCCCCGCCTAGGGGCGTCGCAGGCGTCGGGGGTGGGTGGGATGCAGGGCGGCGGGTGTTGGTATCGCAGCCCCAACGCGGAAACCCCTTGCTGCTGTGACTCATGGTTCTGCATTAACAGGGCGACCCGGGGGTGGCCGGCCTCCCAGGAGAGAAAGGCGAGAAGGTGAGCGGTTTGCGTGGGGTTGGCCAGGGAAGCAGAGGGCGGCCCCGGGGCTCCGGCACTTCTGACTGCGCTTCCTTGTGCCTGCAGGGCGAGTCTGGAGAGCCGGGGCCAAAGGGACAGGTGAGTCCAGCCCCTGCGACGCCGCCTTCCTTTTCTCCCGCCATCCGCCCTCGTCCTGCTGGGCTGCCGGGGAACCGCCACTCCCCAGGGCCCCTCCCCCTTCTACACCTCCTCCCACTGCGTGCGTCCTCTCACCTGGCTCTGCACCCATCCCGCCCCGGCAGCAAGGAGTCCGCGGAGAGCCCGGCTACCGGGGCCCCAGCGGGGATGCGGGAGCTCCCGGAGTGCAGGGCTACCCTGGGCCCCCTGGCCCTCGAGGACTGGTTGGAGACCGTGGCGTGCCGGGACAGACTGGGAGACAGGGCGTGGCGGTGAGTTGGCCCCCTAGGGTGGGGGTCTCCTAAATAGGAAATCTCTTGGGGTGCTGCTAATGCCCTGAAGGTTGGGAACTCCCAGAGGAAGCTGGCGTCTCTGAGACTGGTTCCACACTGCAGATCGGAGAGGATGGGTGTGGGATGCAGCAGGAGGGATGTCGGTCAGATGCTAGAAGTATTTCCTGTGAATAAGTGGACCATGGAGGGGTCACAGGGCACAGGAGCAGCAGCCCTGGCAGCCAGGGGCTTCTTCCTGAAAGGGCGGCTCTGCTTTCAGGGTCGAGATGCCAGTGATCAGCACATCGTGGATGTGGTGCTGAAGATGCTGCAAGGTGAGGGGAGGGGCACCAACCCAACCTCACCATCCAGGTTAGGGCATCACTCCCCCTTCAGGAGTCTCTCCAAGTGGCCTTTCCCCAGTGTCTGGAGCCCTGGGTGTTCATTCCGGCTCTGCCTATAAGGGCCTGGGGACCTTAGATACATCCCTGCTCTCTATGGACCTTTGACTTCAGCAAAAGGGCCTGAAAAAGGGGGAGGTTAAATACAGGGCTTTTCTGTTCTGTGCCCACAGGGGCCAGGGGCCATCAGGACGCTCTGCTTTCTGGGTTTTCTGAGTTGGCGCCCATGTCACAGACCTATCTCTCTCCTTCCCTCCAGAGCAACTGGCAGAAGTGGCTGTTAGTGCCAAGAGGGAAGCCCTGGGTGCGACTGGCATGGTGGGTCCCCCAGGACCCCCTGGGCCTCCTGGGTACCCAGGCAAACAGGGACCCCATGGGCATCCTGGCCCTCGGGGTGTGCCTGGCATCGTGGGAGCTGTGGGTCAGATTGGCAACACGGGGCCCAAAGGTGAGTGCCGTTCTGTGGTGAGGGTGGGGGCCAGACGATGGGCTTTGGCTCCTGTTGCTCGGCCTCCTGTTTTCTCTCATCCTTCCCCTTCCCAGGATGAGATCTCCTGGGCTTTCTTTTTTGGCAGCAAATTGATGAAAACAAATGTACTATTGTATAACCTTATTTTTATTTTTTTGCGGGGAGGTTGTTTTAAATTTACTTAGTGATACACCATACACATCTTTGCATGTCTCTGGAAGTGGGGAGGCAGATTAACAAAACAGTAAAGTGGGCAGACATGAGAGTCACAAGATGGCTATGAGTCCAGACGCTGCCACTTTCTTGTTGTGACCCTTGGACAAGTTACTTGTTAATCTCTCTGGACCTCAGATTTATCATCTGTAAAATGAGGATATTAATAGCAACAACCTCATTGTGGTGAGGATGTTAATTACATTTAGAGGTAATTTACATAGTTCATTGCTTGGCACATAGGGAATGCCAGCTATCCTTATTATGAGACACGTTCCTGTAACGAACTTTATCGGCTATAGAGTTTCATCCTTTGTCTAGACCTTCTTTTATTTAACCACTTCTGCAGTCATTTCCAAATTTCCTCTGTTTTAAACTAGCACAAAATAGGAATAATTGCTATGTGTGAAATAGAAATTAAATAGCAACCAAAGTAGAAAAAAATATATTCCAGTTCTGGAAAACTAAGGCCCCCTTCTTTCTCTTCAGGAAAACGTGGAGAGAAAGGTGACCAGGGAGACATGGGACGTGGGCACCCGGGGATGCCTGGGCCCCCAGGGATCCCAGGTGAGAACTTGGCCCTGCCCAGAGGCAGTTCTGCCCCTCAGCTCTGGAATTAATGACCCATAGACAACTGGATCTTTACTGTGGAGGCCTCATGCTCTGCAACTCAGTGCCATGCACCCAGCTTTTGCACCCCTTTGGAGTACCCAGGGGCCTCTGAGAGGGGTCCGGCTGGAAACTGGACAGCTGGGATTCTGAGGACCTCCTGGGTTGTACCAAAATCTGCTTCATGGAGGGAAAGGAAGGGTACTTGCTCTCAGGACTCATTGATTGAAATTTGGGAGTAATTCACAACTGGATGTAACTCCCAACCTGTTAGTCTGGGGCAGAGTCCCTTCTACCTGTGGTGTCCTTGGCTTCATTCTCCACCCTACCCCTCCACCTCTGAAAAGTGGAACTTAAAAGTTCTAGGGTGGAGACAGGCGGAGGCCCTGATGTTTTGATATTCTCCCTTTCACAGGTCTTCCTGGCCGCCCCGGCCAGTCAATCAATGGTAAAGATGGAGACCGAGGGTCCCCAGGAGCCCCAGGAGAGGCAGGTCGACCTGGCCTGCCAGGCCCCGTGGGGCTGCCTGGCTTCTGTGAGCCTGCGGCCTGTCTTGGAGCCTCAGCCTATGCCTCTGCACGCCTCACAGAGCCCGGATCCATCAAGGGGCCATGAACATCAGGCCAGGATAGAGCCTGGCAGGCATCCTGGGGGAAAAAGACTGGGTTCCCTCTGGGTAGACATGAATCCAGCTTTCCCAAGACCTTCTGTCTGGGACCCAGGAGTCCTTAGGAAAAAGAAATTCTAAAACATGGAGGAAGGGAAGGGAGGGTATCAAAATGAAAAGATGAGGCCAACAGACAGGGCTAGTGTCACTGGAGAGTGCAAGCTCCAAAGAAGATGGAGCGGCACCACTCAGATGTTACTAAAACAAATGTATCCTTGATTTGTACCATCTTCCACTGGCCAACAGAGGGACTTAGCTCTCTGCTGGTTCCTGATCCCATTTCACCCCCTGGACTTACTGGGTGACTGCTGATGGGTAACTACCTGAGGTGGCCACCCTTAAGCCAGCCCCACTACTTCCTCCCTGCATCCCGCCCGTCTAAGTATTTAAACCCCCTTTCCCCTTCTCTTTCTGGCATCACCTTCTCCCACCACTCCCTTAGATCCGCAAAGGCCTTTCTGTAAATAAAAACCCCCAACTTGGGTACAAATCAGGATGTGAATTGTTGGGCTTAATTTCTCATGGATTGAGGCTGGGCCTCCTCTGCTTGGGAACGATAGTCAGGGGCTGCAGAAGAAGAGGGCAGCGGGTAAGGCACCTTCCTCTGGGCACATCCTGAATTGTGAGCATTAGGATGACACAGCAAGTTGGAGGAACATCTGTGGGAAGAACCTGGGGGTGGTCAGGACAGTGACCTGCTATGTAACTTTGGGCAAATCACTTCCCAGACTCTGTACAGCTGTGACAAGGACTCAGCCAGGTACAGCTGTGACAAGGACTCAGCCAGGTCTTATTTATCCTAGTAGAGCACTCCTGGTGTCTTGCCTGGGGCCTGGCACATGGGAGGTCCTCTGTGAGTTTGGCACCCATTGTGTGCTGGCCCTGGGGCAGGAGCTGGCAGCGAAAGATAAGACTTGGCTCTTACCTTTCAGGGGTTCCCAGGCCAATGGGAAAAACAGACATGGACTGGATGATGGGAGCAGAAGTGATATTCACTCACGCCACTGTCACTAAGGGGACGTCTAGGGGAGAATGGCTCAGATCTGATCTGTACCTCTGGGGGCTTCCAGCCTCATAGCTTTGTAGGCAAGCAAAGCTGCTCCAAACAGCAGAAGCAGGGAAGGGCATGGCAGGCAGGTGCTTTTGACTCATGCAAAGATGGGAGTTTTTGAAATTCAGAGTGACCAATCCCTTTGCTCCATTGTTTATTTGGGCATTTGTTTCTTTCAATGAAGCATTTTGCCAACTCCAGACCCTCCTGAAGGGAGACACAGGGCTTCAGCCTCAGGTCTGAGTATTTTCTGAAGCCCGGGCCCTCCTGCACCTCACCCTAAACTTGGCTGCGCATCTCCGTCTATGCTGGAGCACCCTTTTTCTCCTCTGGCCAGCAGGGGCAGAGAACTCCCCTTGCCGGCCCACCTTCTCTCCTCCCTTCCTTGCCCCAATATGTGTGTGCACATACACACACACCACTACTGGTGACATCTCAGCATCCTTACCCCAATCCAAAGATAGACAGGAAGGATAAGGTGGGGTAGACCTAAGGGGCACAGAGGTGGCTTCGCCCTCAGTGCTTTGGCAAATCCTGAATCATACCAGTCCCCTTTCCCCCATCCCAAGGCCCCACTACAGCTGGGGCAGTAGGAGCCTTGGAATCCAGAATCTGGGGCTCAGTGAGAAGGGGAAGAGGATGAGAGCTGCAGCAGGCAGCTGCAGCCTGGCTCTGAGCCGGCTCCAGGTATTTCATACCTAGTGGAGAGGGGCTTCTCCCTTCTATAGACCAAGTCACTTTACTTGTCTTGGTGTCTGAAAACTTGGCCTTAGGAGAGTCATTTGAAAAGAGGAAAAAATGAGAGTTTCAAAAACCAAAACCAAAAAGAAAACCCAAAACAGTGCTTGGCACATAACAGGGGCTCAATAAATAGTTATTAAGTGAATGCTCAAAGAAGACCCCACCGACCATCAAACCAGGAAGGAAAGGATTTGGTCTTGGCTACTGTGTGGCTGAGGCATGTTCCAAGACGGCCCAGAGCATCTAGTTTATTTCCTCCTCCAAGAACAGGGATCTGCCCCTCAATAACTGAACCTTGGGAGACAAAAATCTAGTGCAACAAAAATAAATTAGGAATTTAACTCCTATGTTCACAAACAGGAAAAGGGGGATTTAGGAAGCCAAACTGAGTATTACATCAAGGCAGCCCAGGCTCTTCCTGGAGGTTCCGCAGCTTCTCCTCCAGAATGCAGCCTATGAGGACTGAGTTCCAAACCTGCCCTTGGCTGGGCTGCAGAAGTCTGGATGATGGGATTTTGTTTCAAGTAATTTAGTAAACCATTAATCTTTCAGCCCAGATGGCCGGCATCCAACCCATGCCACCAAAAGTTTAACAGTGAAAGGGGCCTTCGGCCAGAGCTCTAGTGTTTTACTAACAAACAAGGCCCCAAGTTGGCTGCTGGTCATTTTGGCAATTTCCAAAGTGAGTATCAATATGGTGGCACTGGGTGGGCATAGAAGCTGATGAAGCCCTCCGCCAGGTAAGCACTGGCAACAGCAGTGGAGCAGCAGTGGAGAGGCTGCTCTAAAGAATCCTGGTAGGGGCAGAAATATTCCCGTTGGAGGGCTTGTTTCTTATCCATAAACCGAGGATTCCATTGATGACAGTACTCACAACCAGTTGCCTTGGTTATTGGACCTCTGTCACGCTCTTCATGAGGTCATAATCAACTCAAGTAGATCTAGGTGGATGAGATGTGTCCTCTGTCCCCTTTGGATAATCTATCTGATAAGCACTGCAACTCAACCTGTCCAGAACTAAAGTCAAAACTGGAATCACCCCCACCGCAACCTGCTCCTTCAGGGTGCTCCTAATTCTACCATCTACCTGGCGCCCAGGCCTGAAATAAGAAGGATGCATCACTTTCGACGTTTTGCCTTCACCCCTTTATCGCAAGTTTCTTCTCCAACTCTGCTGATCTCTCCTTTTCACTCATTTGTTTAGCAAATATTCATTCATTCCCTACATACTATTTGTTCACTGCTTCCCCAACTAGAATGTACGCTCTATGAAGGGAGGGGATTTTGTCCTGTTCACTGCTGTACCCTGAGAGCTTACAAGAAGATACAGTATTTAACAGGAACTTATACATATTAGCTAAATGACATTATTCAGGATAATAGCCACATGTTTTATTATGGCACACAGCCCCTTAAACCTGACCCAACTTCCTCTCTCGCCTCGTTTGTCCTAACTTGCAATTCCTAAAATGCCTCCACGTTCTCATGTTGTTGTACCTGCTGTTCTCTGGAATACCCGCCGCCCTTCCTTGCCTGGCTGGTTCCTACTCCTCTTTCAAAACCTGATCTCGTCCTCTAACAATCCTCTCCTCACCCTGACTGCCAGCTGGGTTAGACACTTTTGCTTTTGTGCTTATCCATATCATAGTGATTATGGTGAATTATTAATAGCATTATTAACAATTATGATTATTAATGTGCATGTGTGGCTGAGGCATGGTAATCAGTTATTGAGCTCTTATTATCAGGCACTGTACTAAACACCCTGCAAACATCATCTCATGCCACCCTTACAAGAGCCCTGTGAAGCAGGTATTAACCCCATTTGCTAAGTTAAAAAATAAAATCTTTTTCTCAAACCCACTTCCACCAACAGCTGCCATCCCATACTTTTGGTCCCTTTTATGGGAATAAAGGGTTGTCTAATTTGGCTCTTAACTCATCACACTGTCCTTGGATACCTCTGCTGGTCTCTCATCTCCCCAGTAGCTGACACTCAGAAGGGTCTTGAATCATAAGTTGTTGGATACAAGTTCTCTGTAATTTTCTTTATATAGCACCAAGAACAGAACTTAAGGGCCACAAGTGGTACTTAGTAAACTTTCTGCTAATGATGATAAAACACTCAAAACAGTCAAAGCTACATAAAGTACGTAAGTACAGAAGAAGCCAAAAGATTAATGAAGATCGAGTAGAAGAAGGCTTTCTCAGGAAGAAGAATACTACATAAAGGATTAGGGGTGACAATGAGAATATAAAGGTAAAGGCCAGCTCTCCTTCGATAGCTCAGGTGGAGAGCAGAGGACTGTAGACTAGGTAAAGGTAAAGGCCAACCTGGAACCATCATCGATACTAAAGTTACTGAATCAGTCCCAGGAATTCTGCTCCTATCCTGAACAGAGGCAGAATTTACTAGTAGCTCTCAGACTTCAGCAAAGGGCCAAGTCAGATAAAGGCAGTACTTACACACAATAGAGGCTCCGCCCTTAGATTCAGAGATCGACCCTGCTAAGGGCATGCTATTTTACCTGTCTCGATCTGCTTTATTCTGCCCCCTGCAAAGCGGGTGCAAAGTGGCACCTCTTTCCCTCCTTGGTTGGCCTCTCTACTTCTTCCCCTGATTGGTCAATACCGCAGGAAGCTACCAGTATCATTATGCCATACCTATGCCTCTGCCACCCATAAATTTCAGGTGACCAGGTTAGAATAATCGGATTAAAAAGCTAATTACTGCTGCCACATGTAAGGAAGACCAAAGATGCAGCTGAGCAGACCAGACAGGCCCAAGACAATTTTGGTTATGAAAATGGAGAAGGAACAGTTCCAAATGATGCTTCTAAGGAGACACTAGCGCAAACTGTGACATTGTGGAGTGGAGCAGGGGGAAGGCACTGAAGACTCTGTGAGGGAGGCACAGCGATGGCGCTGACGTCAGCCGGCATTAGGGCCATTTCTTCCTACTACTCTTCATGTCCTGGCAACTCAGTCCTCTCGGTAATAAATATAGAGTTGGGTAACAAATGACACACAAATTTTGTCAAATCGAAGACAAAGTACATTAATTTGCATTGGCAATTTTAATGTTTCATTTGTGCGGAACTGAAATTTGTATTTAAAGGCACAGAAGGAAGGAAAGGCAGTTATCACAGCATGAATTCACGATAAATGATGCTGGATAAAATCACAGACTGCTCCTCTTTAGCCTTAGGAAATAAATAATGCAGTACTAAACTAGATCTTTATTTTTATTATATTTCCATGTGACGTCATCACCCAAATATGGGCTAAGCAAAAAGACTTTCTGGCCAGGCACCAAGGGTGCACAGTTGATCCCACTTTGAAGCAGTCAAACACATAGCTTTGAAAACTGGAAAAGAAAGCTTTTATAACATTTGTTTTAAGAAGAAAAATTATTAGCATATCAAGAACTGTAACTTTCAAAAATGGAACCAGGCCTGATTAAATAGTACTTATGATTTACTGATAAAAATTACAAAAATAAAAACTAAAAACTCTTCTGTCCTTGAAAGAGATAGAAAACTATATATTTTTTCCTATAGTATCATAAGAGAATCATCAGTATTTCACCTTTAAGTCTCTTAAAATGTCATTTCTTCTTCTTTCCACATTCTACCACTGTAAAAATAGCAAAACCTGTTCAATATGACAATTTCTGATAAGTGAAAGGATGCATTATATATGTTAAAAGGGTATGAGGAAAAGGCTGAATGTTTTGAAAAAGACTAGTTTACCCCTAATGGGACCATATTACCAAGTGGAAAACAAGATAAAGACTGAGATTTTCTTAAAAACAAAACCCAATGATTTGAAACATTCTGTACATAGTTTCTAATTTGAAAGCACTACTGGAAATTCCTGATCCATGTTCAGCAAGAGAGGGAACAGAGAATTTGGCAGAACAGTAGGACATATTTCTAAGTACTTTTGTTTAAATAACATCAGCCATACCAATTATTGTCTGTCTTCCTTATTTAAAACACTGATTGGCCAGGTTAAATCATAACAGCATGAAAGTGAAAACAAGTCTCAACTTAGGTATGAGCACAATGATTCAGAACCACTGTTTCTGCGTTACAGAGGACTCAGAGGTTGGGTGTCCTCTCTTAAACATATGCCCACAAACACCTTATATGCAGATTTTACATGAGTGTGTAAATAAAACAAGTTCTCTATTTTCAACAATTTTACAAGTTGATGATAAATTTGACATTAAAGATAAAACTATGCCTCTAAAAACATTAAGCCTTAAAATTTTATCCAGTGTTTTCGTAAGAAACAAATTATTAAAATAATTTTTGAAATGAGATATTAAATGTATTTAAATCTGGGCTTTTCTGTACTTAATACTTTTTCTTAAAAAAAGAAATTAAAAACATCAAGAGCAGGAACATGCTGCCAGGACAGAAATAATCAGAAATATCTTCAGTTGCAGACTCTGTGCAATTCAATCTTGTTTTGAGTTTTTCAAAGCTTGAAGTCTTTCTAGTAGTGGAGGATGAGAATAATGCCACATTGAAAATAGCCAATCGGAAACAGGGAATCCCAAGTTATCTTTGTTTAGTTTGATTAAAGCGGAATATAAGTCTTTAGCCTTCCCAAGTTTCTTGGCAAATGCATCAGCTTGAAACTCAAATCTGCGGCTTAGGACTGTTAGGCAAAAAGAAAGAACCTGAAAAAGTAAATAAAAAGGTTTTAACCACTGTCCAACTCTTTGTTGTCACTGAAGATTTCATGAACTAAGACTGCAGAGGAAGTTTAGCTCAGGATAAGAGAAACAGCAGGCCCAAAGAAAGATCACTAGTATTTAGGGAACCTAGGATGGGGAATTATTATAAAGTGAATCTTCCCCCCAAGCAAACAGACCAGAAACATATAAATCCAAATAATGTTACCCTTACCAAAAAATATTAAGTTTTAAGAATTTGCCATGAACCAGGCACTTTACATATTCCCCAATGATCCTACAAGGTAATTATTCTTACTCCTGTTTTACAGATGAGGAAGGTGAAGTTCAGAGAGGTGAGATAACTTGCTTGAGGTCACACAGCCAGGTGGTAGTGCTGAAATTCTCAGGGACCCCAAAGCCCATGCACACCACCTTCCTCAGAGTCAGAGTGAAGTCATGGTAATTTATATTCAGACTCTTTTTCTTTTTTTAAAAAAATCCGTCATCATTTATCCACCTTTAAAGGATAATGACAGTCTTTACTGAGAATATTCTTTAAAATATACTATAGCTTCTAATGACGATCTCAAAATTAAATTTTCTAAAATGTTCTGAGCTCTGCAGCATTGCCAGAATACATATCTAGTCTCTAAAGGTAACTGCTATGAAGGGGACAAATTCCATTTGAAAATATAAATTTCTGAGGGAAAAATAATTTCTTTGCATACTGAAGTATTGTAGGTTGAATGACAGATATTTCTTAAGAACTATCTTAAGATATTTCTTATCTTAAAATACTTAAGTATTAAAACAAAAAAAGGTTAAAGTCTCTCATTTGTACCTCTTATTGCCACTAGCAAATATAAGAGTTTCAAAGTAAAGTTTGAGAGTTTCTGCTTCCTTCTAAGATACATTCAAACTCAATAACTGAATTCTGCCTGAAATTTCTTTCCAAATCTTCATAGGGATAGAATCATTAACTGGTGTGTGTGTGTGTGTGTGTGTGTGTGTGTGTGTGTGTGTGTGTGTGTGTTGCTCACTCTCTCCATATTAAGGCAAATTGTTTTTTGAATCTAAAACACATAGAGACATAAGCAGATATTAATATGCACCTACTGCTCTTATATAGTTTTCCAAACTCTTCTTAGTAATTTTCCCCAGGAAAATCTCTTTCCTATCATGTCCTCTTCAACACTGACATTAAACATAAAATTTTCTGTTTAAATATCCAATCTTTTTAAAACAAATCTTAAGGGCTCTCTAAGGTTTTAAAAATTATCTCTGTGGATTAATCACATTTCAAATTACTCTAATGCTCCACATTTTATTTAGACATGTTTTGAAGTGAACTCAACTACTCAACATAAGGGAACAAACAAAACAAAAAACCCTAAATAGCCCAGTTAGATGCCACAAAGGGTAATGACTAAGACTAACACTACTTACAAGGGGACCCTTCTACTCAGTCAGAGTCTAGTTAACTTTTACTTAATAAGGAGGATTATCTGATTTTCCTGTCTATAGCAGATTAAAGAAGAAAATTAGAAAGGAATAGTGGCGTAATGGAAAGTCACATTAATAGTAGCGAGAATTATCAGCCTGACTGTGAGGGAAGAGACAAGAAAATTAGTTAAATAAGTAAATAAATAAATAGTACAATTGCTGGAAAAGTAGAAGGTTCAATAGTATACATGGCTCAGTATCCTTAAGGCATTACTGAACTAGGACAGAAGACAGAAATGACAATATTTTAAGGCGGTCTGTAGTTTCTAAGCACTAATAAACTGTGTAAGGTATTTTACAAATATTTTCAATAAGTTAAAATACAAAATTAAAACATTAGAGTTTAAAGATAAATCTCAGTTCTCTGAAAAATCTGTTTAGTTTATGGGACAATCCTATATATTTATGATCTATTCCTCTCTAGTTTTCTTTTCTGTTGCCTTATCCTTCTCTCTCTCTTTATGAACAAATAGAATTCATTTAGTTTATCTTAAAACCTTAACTCTACAATCTGTTCCAAGAAATAATTCTGAATGGCAATATCTTAAGCTTCCCAATATTATTTCTTGGCTTAATCTGGAAGCCTTATCAAATATTACAACATGCTGTCATCATCAGATTTGTTAATAGTCTCATTAATCCATGTCTTATCATATGTATGAAGCCCCACGACTGAGCCATCACAGAGCAGTGGTTCTTATCACTTATCATAAAGTACCCAATTCTGATTTAGAGGGACTGGAGTGGGATCTTAAAACAATTTTGAAGCAGGTGGTCAGAAAACACAATCAGAGGAACACTGTCATACAGCCTCCCTTATCTAGCCATACATATATATACTCAATTATTTGTCTTGCTCCCTCACACACAGATTTTGACTCAAGCATTGGTGAATATATGGTCTAGGACATAGCATTCCAACAGTTAATCTCCATCACCAAGTCTCTGAGGTATGTGTTATTTCAAAGTTTATACTACTGAAGTCTAATTCTTCACTTTTTTTTCCCCCCAAACAAGTTTTTCTTGATTAGAGCTGGGGTTTTTCTGCTACTGTCTTACACTGGCCAGTAAATCAAGGGACTAAAAGACTTTATTTCATCTCCTCGTTGAAACTATAGTTCTGTTTATTTCTTTTCTCACTACCCTAGGGGTTCTAGATTTGAAACAAGACATATGTGAATAATTTTAAAGATTATACATTACCTCGTTGTAAGGTGAAAAAATAAACTGGAAAATGATCAATAGTCCAATTAGAGTGGGCTGGCTATCATAAAAACCAAATGCAGCAAAAAGCTCCTTTCGACCAATTAACACAGCAAACAAGAAGAAACACAGGAATGAATTCATCTAGAAAGGAGGACACAAAATTTCTAAGTTATTACTGAGCTGATTTCACTGCAGTACCAAAAAATTAGACTAAGACATTATGGTGTGACTTTAAGAATGTTGTTAACATGGGGGCCAAAAAAGAGTTTAGGTAGTTACATAGTTTCTGGTCTAGAAAGAAAAATAAAATTTCCCCAAAGGTAAAAACTATATAGTTTTCTCTAAGGACGGGCTTAAGTAGAACCTCCTACGATTGACGGTTTAATCAACAGCAATAGAATATCTTCTTCTTGTAAAAAGTTAAAGAGCTAGAATGGATTCGGGCTTTGTTTGCACTAGGCTGTAATCAGACACAAGGCCTCCCGCTTGACGTTGATTGGCAGGCTCCAAAGAAAACAGGCATCCCTTGAATTCTCTTTAAGACCACTGGAGCTTTACTGAATAGTTACAAAGGCCCCCCCAAAAAAGTAGGTCTATTTTTAACAATACATAAAAGAGAAAAATTATCAAAAGTCTGTGCCAAAATACTAGTAAAGGGGTATTGGAATAAAGTTGGAGAACAAATACTATTCTTTTTCCTCAGCAGATGAGGATCTCAAAGGTATATCACATTTAGGCGTGTTGCTCCAAACCATTTATCAGGTGATTCAAAAAGCTGCCAGCTTACAGTGGGGCTCAGAGAATAAGAAGGCTCACCATCTGGCCCAGGATGAAATGCAGGCAGCTCTGCCACTCAGCCTTTATAACTCAGTGGATCCAATATGACAAGTTCCAAGAGAAAACTTCAGTCACAGTGAATGTCCCTAGAATTACAAGCTTTGATGCCATTTCCATCAAGTAACCACTGCCCTTTTGAAAAACAACTTTCAGTTTGCTCCTGGGACCTACTAGAGACTGATTCTTGGCCATAGGACACAATCATCTTACAACCTGGGCTGCTCCTCCTGAACTAGTTGCTATTTTAATCCATCTAGCAAGGAAACTGGTATGCTTAGAACTCCAACACTAGGTATAAGTAGTAAATATAGGACTGGGAATGAAAAAAGTCTTGAAGGCAGAAGTTAAATGAGCAGGTGGCTCACACTCCTGGTATGCCAATTCCTGATACTCTGCCACCCCTCAAATGACCTTTACTCGTGGGAAGTTCCCTATAATTATTTAATTAGGGAGGAAACATTTGAGCCTATTTTACCAATAACTTAATATGCTGGCACCAGCTAAAAGTAGACTGCGGTGGCATTACAGTACCATCCTGGAAGACAGTGGTGAAAGGAAATACTCTCAGTAAGAAACTTTATGCAGTTTACCTCATTGTGCACTTAGACTGGTAGGAGAGGGGCCTGAGCTGATTATATACTAATTAATTCTTATATACTAATTATATACTAATTAATTGGCAGTGGACAACTAATGGGTTTGGCTGGATGATCAGGGCCTTGAAACAAACTAGAGTATGACCAACAGGGAGATCTGGAAAAGAGAGATGAGAAAAACTTCCAAAATTAGCCCTGAGAATGATAATATTTTGGTCTAATGTGAATGTTCACCAAGAGTCCCACAGCAGAGGAGGCGGAGAGGTGGAGAAGATGTCTGCTCTGTGGACGGTAGCCAGCCTCTCTCCCCAGGCACTTGAGGACTTGGTCATGAACCAAGTGGCCAAGGCGACAGGTATGGAGTTAATACATTAATCAATAACACAGACATCCCCCCACTAGCTCCTACCAGGTGCCCAAGCTATTAGAATTGGCAATCAACCCCAGCCCTGATGAGGTAGCACAATTCAGGGACCAGGCCAGCAGCTGACTGGCTGACTTCATTGGACCCCCACCTTCATGAAAGGGTCAGTGATTTCCTTGTTTGATAGAATATTTACTTTGAATTTAGATATGGACTTGTTTAATGTCTTATTCGCTGCCGTGTATCCATACAACATAGCTTCAAGCCAAGGAACTCATTTTTATACTTAAAGATGTAAGCCACCAGAAAATCCCTATATGGGTTCACAAGTCTACCCATGTAATCCAGCACCCAGAATCAGTTGGCCATTTAAGACTCAGTTAAAGCTACATATGCTCAGAACCAGTCAACAAGATAATAGTGCTATTTCACCCAGAGCCTGCAACCTGTGATCACTCTGTGGGTTTAGAGGTATTAACACCCAGAGGAGGAATGTTATGGCAACTGCTATTTTCTTCTTTATATTTACTACATTTTCCAATTTCTTTTCAAAGGATATATAATGACTTTTAAAAGAGAAAAAGATGTTTTTTAAAAAGCATTTTAATATCCGAATTATCTAGGCTCATGCCTTTTGATCTTACAGCGCCCATAGCTGAGTAACCCAGGTGGCAATGATGATAGTGGTAACAATAATAAATTTCATAGTACCTACCACATTCAAGGTACTACTACAAACTCTTTACATGTATTAACTCTTTTAATTCTTCTATCAGTCTTATGAGGTATTAATTATGTCATGGAGGCAAAGAGAGGTTCAGGAATTTGCCTGAGGTCATGCAGGCAGTGAGTCACAGGTAGTAAGGCAGGGAGCCATGATGTAAAGCCAGGTAGCCTGGCTATAGCATCTGTCTTAAGCTTTCTACTGTAAGACCTCTCATGCCTGCCATATTTCTCATTTGACCACCATGTCATAAAAAGAGAAATGTCACTCCAAACTTACCTGGCTAATAATGATATTTTTGACTGTGTGTCCCAACTTCCAATGTCCCAGTTCATGGCCTAGTACAGCAAGCACCTCCTCATTTTTGCATCCTTGTTTCTTATTCTGAATCAAAGAACAAATTAAAAACACATTAACAAGAACTTTTAAAAAGTTTATACCTTTTAACCCAGTAAGAGCCCTTCTTAGATTCTAACTTAAGGAAACAATTAGACTTTTGTGCAAAATTATTCAATCACTTAACAAAACATTCTCTGAACCACTCCATGTTAGACACTGGGTTGAGCATGAACAAGACACATCCTTTGACTTCATGAAGCTTACAGTCTAATTTAGATTAGGAAAAAGTGGAAAAAATATACATCTTTGTCAATAGGGCAATAGTTAAATAAATCATGACAAAGTCATATGAAAGCCATATTATAAACTCACTAGAAATTTTGTTTTCAAAAATTATGTTTTGACATGGGGAATTGCTCATGAAAGATAATGTCAAATAATAGTTATGTTATACACCCATTAGAAATGTTTTCAAAGATTACATTCTAACATAATGGTTTATTAGGTGAAGAAAACAGGAAACAAAACTAAAATCATAAAGTATGATTCTAATTACAAGATATGTATATCATGAGCAGAAATACACAAATATAGAAAACAGACTGGAAATATATCAAAATGTTAGCAGTTTTTCTACGTGGTAGAATTACAGTGATGTTTATTTTATCTTTCTTATATTCTAAATTATTCAGGAATAAGTACATATCACTTATGACCTCCAAAAAATACATTAGGAATTGCCATTTTAAAAACTGTGACTTCCAAGTTAAGATGGCAGAAAGAACATTCACATCTAATTTTATTCCCTCTAAAAACTCCAATCAAACTATAGCCAATGGATACATATTTTTTACAGATATAAACTCACAAGGATGGGAGAAACAGTAGAGATGATAACAGTGACTTTTTGGAAGCAAAAAAGCAGACAGACAAATGATAACAGACTAAGCAGACCAAAGAAGGCTGACTCATAAGCCAGTAGTAGAGAAAACAGAAGCAGCCTGATTTAAATCACAGAGTCTTCAAAGGGCTCGGGAATTAACAGCATCATGTACTTCTGGAACTGGGGGGAAAGAGTGAGGTGACTAAAATGAGAATTGGTAAGAGCTGTTTGAGAAATGGTTAAAACTCCAGATTCCTTCTCCAACTCCACACCAAAAGGCAACTGCTCCTCTTTCATCCTGGCAGAAGCCTGAAAGTTTATTCTCCCTGGAAAGGGTAAAAGAAGAGGACCTTTCAACTGGGGGTTCACTAAGCTTGTCAATAAAAAAAAAAAAGTGACTGTCAGTTTGGATTTAAAAACAGCTATTACAACGAAATCCATCGCTATGTTATGTACAAGATATCTAAAACATAAGGATATTAAAGTAGGGTTAAAGGTAAAAGAATGAATGATAGTGGTGATGGCTGTACAACATTATGAATATACTAAAAACCACTGAACTTTACACTTTCAAATGGCTGAAATGATGAATTTTATCTCAATAATTTTTTTAAAAAAGTAAAATGATGACATGACTTCTAGTAAATATTAACCAAAAGAAGATGGTATAGCTATATTAATAGCAGACAAAATCAACTTAAAGGAAAAAAGTATCATTAAAGCTCACAACGGAATGCTAAAAGGTTCAATTTACCAGGAGGATACATGAACTCTAAATTTGTATGTACCTAATACTACTTCCACGGAATATATTAATTCAAAATTTTCAGATTTGGAAAGAAAACCTGACAAATCTATCATAATAGAGGATGTTAAGATACCTCTCTCAATAACTGAAACATCAAGCAAATAAAATATTAATAATGATATAAAGATCTCAACAAAATAATACACCAGCTTGATCTATTATACTTGTAACATTAGAAAATATAGATTCTAGAAAGTGAAGACTTAAGGTTTAAAAAAAAAAACCTCCAGCTACTTAAAAAGGTGAAGTACAAAAAACCAGATGAACATGGAATTGATTTTGTTTTATACAGTTTAGAAAAATGCAACCTAATGGGAAGCAAAGTTTACTGGAATCTAGATATTCTACTACTTTCCCCTCCTTTATCGATTCCTCATTTTAAAGGAACATGACCACTTAAAGAAAAGCTGTGTAGATACATGAGAAAAAGGGATCAGAGAGATTTACATGATAGTATTTACATTTATTATCTTTTCCTTTTAAATATTAGAATTTAGGTCAGAGTACATTTGGTAGAGAAAGAAAAAAATGAAGTAACTAACCCAGTTCCTTAAATGGCTAAGAGACACACACGTGCACCTGTACCTTCAGGACATGGCCGTTAAGAGGGAGTTATGAATTAAAACACCAACGAATAGACATCTATCTTAAGGAGGAAAAGAGATGCAACTAAAGATTTACACAAAAAGATAGTCACTGCAAGAATATTTTTAACAGAAAAAAATTGGGAAACAACCCATATATCCAAAAAAAGGAAAATGATGAAAAAAATGATATTTTAGAAAGACTAGAAATATATATAGTATGATGTTTATGGTTAGTAGGATATAGATGATTTTGTCATAGATATTTTCTAACTTATCTATCACTTTATGATAAGCAAAAGTATGTCTTTTTGTTTAATAATAATGATGTTAATAGCTCCTACTTATTAATGGCCTATGTACCAGACATTGACTATATTAGGTATTTTACATACAGTTCATAAATCTCCATTTCTATAAGGCAAGTATGATGAACCTCATTCTATATAAATTAACAGTCTTTAGGTTTCCATTTTCACAGTTACCTGTTTCCCAATATGAACTATTAAGTCTTGTATAAAACAACCAGTTCTCTATTAGAGCGTAGAGGCTTTTGTCTTTTGGTTCGACGTGTGGGTTTAGGAAGCTATTCAGAACTACACTGAAGTCATATTCAAAGATACGGAATGAAGAGAGCTTTCTACAAAAAGAAGACTTGCTTATTTGTGGTAGATTCTTAGACAGAACTGGATTTTCTTTTGTTCCCACACAAATTTTATATGAAAAAACCAAAAATAAATAAAATACACATCTTTACTTTTCTATAGCAATATTTATATAAGTCACACACTGATTCACTTGATCTTTACAACACCAAGCTGGGAAGGATGGAAAGTATTATCTTCATTTTAGAGATGAGGAAAAGGAAGCTGAAAAAATTAAAATGTCTTGCTTAAGATCACCTTACTAATAAGTAGTGGGTAAAACCCCAACCCACACCTTTGGAGCCTATGCCCTTTCTATTATATTTATCAGCTGGGAAAACTTTCACCTAACCTGAACACTTGCTGGGGAAACACTTGTTTTATTCTACAAAAGGGCAGCTTTTCTATACGGCTTTCATATACTTTTAATTTTCTTTTTACTTCAACTGCTTTTGAGACAGGTTGTCCCAATTATGTTCTCCATTTGTCTCCTCAAGGGTTACTCCAGACAGTAAGTTCCCTAGACATCTTTTAAAGTGTTAATGGCCAGTAGAGGAACATTCATCAAAATGTTCATAGCAGTTACCTCTAAGAGGAAGGATTTCAAATAACTTTAGTTTTCTTCCTTGAACTTCTTTTTAAAATGCAACACTTCATCTCTACATCATGCAGACTTAAAACCATAGTAGTGGTCAGTAGCAGACGCTGAATAAATCAGTTTTCTAAACTTTTGCCACATCTGTGTACTCTATGTGATTATTTACTTAATATCTTTCTTTAAACCAATTTACTTTTTAAAACAACCTTATCCTAAATAACATCCATGAAACGTTATCTTTTTCCTACTATACATTAATATATAGCTATTTAAATGTAAAATACTGATATACTATCTAAAATCATCTCACCAGTGGTACATGCACTGGAAAGTAATCCAGTGAATGAGTTCTGAGTCAATCTTTGACCTTCTCCTTCACTCTCCATAATAATGATCACCGAGTGTTTTAAATCCATCTTTTATCCTGACTCTTCCATTTATTCTGACCTCTCACTCTAGTGCACGCCTTCATTATTTCATGTTTATCTTGGATATCTTGATGCAATAGGCCCTATTAGCTTCCCTGCCTCCAATGTTTGCTCTATCCTATAAGCTGCCACCAAATTTTAGCCTTCCTAAAACAAACTTTGGCCTCTAACCAAGTCAATCTTAACTTTCCAGGCCACTGGAAACAACCACTTGAAGTCTTCAGAAAGAAGTATTTACAAACTGGTCCTGGCCTACCTTTATATCCCCATCTATAAGAATCTACTTAATCAGTCTCAGAATAGCCAGGATGTAATTTTTCTATACCTTTATTCATTCATATCTTCAACATGAAAAGGCCCATCCCCAAGTCAAACTTTTGTCTAGTTCAAGTATTTTCTCTCTTAAGAAATCTGTCTGACCATTAGGATCTGCATTAACTTCCTAATTTCTAAAACCCTCATTATTTCAGCCACTTATGATCTTTACCAACTGTGCCTTAAACAATGGGCAATTTGTGTACGTATTTAGTCTCCTTTACTATAGGTTCTTTAGGGGAGGACTATGTCTAATAGATCTTCATCATGTAACTTATACACAGATGCTAAATATTTGTAGTTATCAACAAAACAAAGCAGGCTCTTCAAGACACCAGGAAAATAACTTAAATTCCGTTCAGCCTAATCTTTTTAAAGATTTAAGCCAAAAATACTGCTCTCATAGATACTAAGGCAGGTAATTTTATTCCATTGCTTGAAATTAGTGGACCACTATCTAATGTCTAGGTTTGGCTATAATGTAATCCACCCTGTATGTGGATATCTCTTAAGCAAGTTGACTTACTGAACTTGTTTGATTCCCCAATGTTGTCTGTCACTGGCTTACCCTTTCTGGACTTCAGTTTTCCTAACTGTAGAATGATCTTAAGATCTCTTACTAGTTTTAAATCCTATGATTCTTGATAAGACCAAAGTGACTTTTATTCAAGTATCCGAACTGGCAGAACAACCTCATTTAAAAAAAATAAACACAATCAAAGGAGTTAAGCCTCTCCCAATGCTATTTAACCTCATCGGAGAATTTTGTTCCATCTACATATTTATAACAGGTTAGGCACTGTACTGGACCATCTTTTTAGGGTCAAAACAGATGCTCAAATGACAAGTTATTTTCTGGTACTTAGAATATATAAAATGAACTACAAAGTACTTCGCATGTATTATTCCATTTAATCTTCATGACCCTAAAAGGTTTGCATCTCTTAGCCCAGTGTTTCTCAACTAGGAGTGATCTTGCCCCATATGTTCCTGCCCCAGGGATATTTGGCATATTCTAGAGACAATTTTGATTGTCAATTGTTGGGTGGGGGAGCTGATGCTGGTATCTAGTGAGGAGAGGCCAGGGATGTGACTAAACATCCTATGATGTACAAGATACCCTCCCACAACAAAAAATTATCTGGCCCAAATGTCAACAGTGCTGAGGTGAAAAATCCTGCTAGCATCATCTTTTAGTTAAGAAACCAAAGATTTGGAAATCCTAACTTACTTGCCCAGAGTTACACAGATCCAAAAGCATCTCTGAATGATACCAAAGCCAGTGGCACATCACACATATACATACTGGTGATTTTTCTGATCAAATTTGTACTATTTATTATCATTGTTCCCTCTTCTCCATGTAGTCTTGATACTTTAGATTTTGCTCATCGGCACCAGCTGACCTCATCCAGCAAAGGAATCAGGAAAATCTTTCTCAGACTCTCAGGTCAGATTTAAGAAACATCTTTTCTAATGCTCTCTCTGCATCCAGTATACATAGCTTTCTTCTGGCAATTACCATATTCTCCTCTTTTAACTATGAATTCCTTGAGAGCAATGTATGCCTCTTTAATTTTGTATTCCTAGTGCCAATCAAAACATCTCAGAACAGAGTATATGCTTCATAAATAACTGTTAAACAAACAAAACTAACCAAATTATATAATGTATCCAAGGACAAAAAGCTGCTAGATGACAGAACCATGATTCAAATCCAAGTCTCTCCATTGCCAAAGCCTATAATTATTATGTCTCAACGAAGCTAAAAATTACATGTTTATCTCCTCCTTATTCTGCCTGTGGGAATTCTCTGATCATAAACGCATCAGGAATATATATAAAGTCCCTGTCTTAAAGATGTGTACATTCTGGAAAAGGTAGTTTAGTTATTAGCATGTAATAACAGCGACAATCATTCCCAAATACCAGAAATATAAAGGGGCCATGGTGCTTGTATTTGACAGTCTCCCTGAATTCAAAACTCACTACACAAAAAGTGATGTTATTTTGAGTTGTCCCAGGAAATGTTTATAAAAACTAAACCAGAGTCTCTTAGGAAAAGAAGAACTCACTTTAATTTTAGCTTTTATTTCTTCACTGTCCCATTCTCCATCATTGCGGGTTTCCATGCCAGACTCCTCCTGGATGTCTTTGTTTAAAACAGAATACTCTTCTAGTAGAGTGTCAAACAAAACTATTCGCTTGTTCTTGAAGAAGCCATAAAAATAAGCATTGCTGTGGGAAGAGCGTTTAGATCCTAAGGAAAAGACAGTTCAAAGCGTGGAAAATAATTAAAAAGTCTGGGGTCCTTTGGAGAGACTCCTAAAAATTGAATTACTGGAAAGGACATTAACAATTTCAAATTGTTTAATACTTGAAGAAAACGGTATCAACATGAATCACTACAAGCAGTGGAGAATGTCTGTTTACCTGAAGTCTTGCCAACAAGTATTTATGCTCATCACGGCTGTGCAGCAATAAAAGTAAATAAGGAAGTAAAACCTAAATATCCAGCAGTACTGGAATGATTAAATTATGGTAAAGCTATGAAATGGAATTTTAAGCAGCCCCCAAAACTGTACTTTTGAAAATTTTAACTAGATAGGAAAAAGCTCACCAATATACTGAGGACATAAAACTTCATGTTTCATTATTGTCGTGAAAAAAAGGTCCATGTAAATAGAAAAGCATAAACACAGCCTATTAAGAAATATATCAAAATTTTGAAGTGTTTATCACTAGCTTCTAGAACTATGAACTATGAGTTTTGTTTCTTCCTCTATACTTTTCTCTTTTCCAAATCTTTTAAAGTATATTTACTTCTATACTCTGAAAAAAATTAAAGCTATTTTTTAAATGATTGGAAAAACATACCTAGATTTTTAACAGTGGCTAACAGTAACTGAGCTGTGGTTGATTTTTATTTTCTTCTTTATAATTTCTTTTTTTACTTTCTAAATGTTCTACAATGTGCAGTGAATTTCGTGGTTAAGAGCAGACTTTGGGTTCAAATCTTGGCTCTGCCATATATTAGTTGTGTAAATGGGAGAAACTTTCTTAATTTCTTTAGGTTTTATTTTGTTTATATTGTGAGGCTAGTATGTATCCCATTAGACTAGATGAATGATTACAAGAAAAATTATAAGTAAATCATATAAAGTACACTATTACTCATATGTTTGCAAAAGAAGAAATGATAAAACATTTGTTTCTCTTGAGAAGATCTCTCACAGAAAATATGAATTTTGTTTTTACTCAAATTTCTAATAGAAGGTATGTTTAGCAATACATTTAGAATATTGCATATTTTATGCATATAGCAGTATGTTTGGCAGTACCTTTAGAATATAGTTAAGACTTTGAAAAACAGCAGAATTTATTTATTTATTTAATATTTTTTCACTTTTTGGTTGGGTTGCCTGGAAGTTCAGAGCCAAACATGTGGTTCAATTTTGCCAAAAATATAGGACCTTGGGATCTGGAAAGCCGTGTACCATTCTGAGGTCTTTACTTCTATCTCATTTTTGTCTTCCCTGATTCTAATTTTTTAATTAATTTAAAAATATTTCTTAGAAGCTGCCTGAAGTTATTTATGGAAGTAGGCAGATTGTATACATATAAATAAAATAAAATGACTGGTCTTCCACTGGTCTAAGTACCTCAGGGTGTGGCCCAAGGAACACTTACACCAAAATCACCTAGGGGTGCTTCTTAGAAGTAGATACTAGGAATCCTACCGGGTCAGAATCTCTGGGAATGGAGGCCAGGAATCTGTCGTTTAACAAACTCTCTAGGGAATTCTTATGTAGTATTCACTAAAGTTAAGAGTCACTGCACTACATAGACCTACAAGCTTTTTGTATCCCTGTGCCTGGTATGTAGTGTATATTCAATAATGCTTATTTGCCGAACGGATTAAGGATACCACCTGAAGTATGAAGTAATGTATTTAAGAACTCTGAAAATCAAAATGTTCCATGCAAATGTAAGGCATTGCCATCTGTGTCTTCATCTTTTCTTTATGATATTTGATCTTAATCAACCTTTCCGCAACATTTGCAACAGATGACCACTCTTTCTTTGAAACACTTTCTCCTCCTATCTCAAAAGAAAACAACATTTTCTTCTGTTATTCTTCCTACCTGAATGGTCTCTTCTCATTTCCCTATGCTGGCTCTTCTCCCACTGCTGACTCTGACCTGAGTCCTTCTCTTCTCTAAGTGCCGTCATCCATGGCATCAAATACCATCTATGTGCCAGATACTTCCACATCAATGTTCCTGGCCCTGACCTCTTCCTAGAACACCAGACTCATACATACAGCTGCCTATTTGACATCCTACATCTCCACATGGATGTCTATAGTGCATATTTGTTATTTCTATTCCTTTCAGAGTTTAGGGAATTCATACCATGTAAGTCTTGTGAGAAATTGGTTCTTATTTGAGAAATATAAAAAGCCAGATATTTGCTTCCCCGGCACTTCTGGCAGCTAGTCTCATGCCCTGGCTTAGTCAACCAGATGCACCTACTGGGGACTCTGAATAGTTAGCTAATCTGCAAAGAAGCAGGGCAGTGAGGAACTAATCCTGTAGGTGCTAGTGGCAGGGATGTTAGGGGTGCAAACTGCTGCATCAAACGGTAGGAGGCAATAGCAGTGTCCTCACCAGACTGGTTCTGCAGTGAGATTCTTCCTTGTCTCCCCATGGGACAGCCCATTTTCTAAGCTTGGTAAACTTAACTTTCCTGGTGATTTTGTGAGCTATCAAATATTTTTTCAATATGCATTTTTTTTCCCGCTTAAATCAACCACAGTTGGTTTATATTGCCTGTTTGCAACTAACTACTGCCTGCACAACTCTAATGTTCAATAGATGAGTCAATATGCAACACATCCAACAGAACTTAATTCCTCACGAATCTACTGTTTTTCCATCTATGTAAACAACTATTTATCCAATTGCTCAGGTCAAAAATCTAGATTGTTATCCTTCATGTCTCCTGTTCCTTTTATTCCTTTATATTATATCAACACTATCTCTAAAGCATATCCCCAATGCATCCTCTTCTCTCCCATCAGTTCCTACCACCTTTGTTTAAGCTACCATAATCTCCTCCCTGGACTGCCGCAACGGCCTCCTAACTACTCTCCCCGCTTCTGCTCTTGCCATCCCTACAATCTATTCTCCATATGGCAACTGAAATATTTAAAAAATACAAACCAGACCATGTCACTTTCCTGCCTAAAACCTTCAATGGCCTTTCCCCCTGAATTTAAAATAAAATCCAAGCTCCTTTCCCTGATTTACAAAGGCCGACATGGTCTGACTCTTGCCTGTGTCTCAGATTTCACATGCTAACTCTCCTGGTATGTGGCAGCCACACTGGACTTTTTTTTTTTTTTTTGAAAGAAAGTTCTACAAGGTTTTCCCACTGATCTCAGCATGGATGGCTCCTTCTTTCAGGTTTCAGCTTAAATTCAATTGTTCAGAGAGGTCTTGCCTGATGACCCAATCCAAAGTATCTACTCAGTCACATCACACTAGTTTAATTCTCTGCATAGTACCTGCTGTCTGATATTATTTGAGAGCAGAAATCTTGGCTTCTTACTACAATATCTCTATTAATTTACAAATCTGTACTATGTGTCGTTATTGTTGTTATTGTTAGTAACAATATTCATTTATTCAAAATATTTTTTGAGAATTGTTACCAGTATTAACAATAAAAACAAAAAATTACAGATTTATATTTGTGCATTGTTTAGCAAAGTTAAGTTGCCCAAAGTCACATGGGTAACTATGATAGAGCTGAGATTCAAACCCAACACTATTGACTACACAGCCTGACCCCTGAAAATCTACCTCTCTCTCCACTTACTCAAATCTTGATTTTCCATAAAGTTCCAGCTCATGTTATAGCCCTCCAAAAAGCCTATTTCATCTAAAATCATATAGCACTGATGGTATGTATCGCACATCAATTACCTCTGTTATATAATTAGCTGTCATTTCATGTCATCTCATTATAACTTAAATGATCAGCATCTTGATCGCCCCTTCTGCAAAAGTCCCTCAAACACTATTATACTGTACTGATTAGTGTGCTAGTAGTTTAATATTAACTAAAAAAGTAGTGATCTCAGAGTCTAAAGAAATAGTATGAATCGGCTTATTCTTCTATTTCCCCATAAAAATGTTTCAGTTTTATGCCTTTAGTTGGGCTGTATAACCTCAGAAGCCACCAAATGTTTGAGATTTCTATACTCTTCTAGATTCTGTTAATTTATTCTTTCTAGTGTGACCATCTTTGTTTTCCTCTGGCGCTGCAATTGCGTGCTTCTGTTTCTACTCCATCCAATATAATGGCTTCTTGCTGTGATTTTTTTTTTTTTAGTTTAGGGGAGGGGTGGGCAAACTATGGCTTGCAGGCCCAATCCAACCTACCACTTATTTTTATAAATAAAGTTTTATTAGAACACAGCCATGCTCATTTATGTATTATCTTTGACTGTTTTTGTATCATAATGGCAGAGATGAATAGTTATAACAGAGAACATGTGGCCTGCAAAGCCTAAAATATTTACTCTCTATGCCTTTATAGAAAATGTTTGCCAAACCGTAATTTACAGGAAACAAAACTGAAACCTAGGTGGATGAAGTGATTTGTCCAAGATTCCACAGCTGGTAAGTGGCAGAGGCAGAACTAGTCTCATTCATTTACATGGATTTTAATTTACAGATTCTGAAGTCATGGTACCATACAACAATTCTACTCTACATCTTTGCAAGCTTCCTCGAGACTTCAGTACTTTTATGCAAGCTAATAGCTTAACTCTCAAAGCAGAGTATAACTAATCAGAAGCATCCAATGGTACTACAGTTTGTGGTAATCTGAAGGTAAAATCAGAGTACTCCAGACAATGGAAGTTCTATTAGAGGAAACAAAGTCAATAACACTGGTTTTTGTTTATAAGCCCTCAAACTAGTGCTAAATGAAATTTGACTATGCAAGAGTCCAACCCAGTTACCTAAAGAAGCCAGACAGTTAACAGAAGGATATAAATCAGTCTAATAAACATGATATAATAGGAAGTGATAAAAAGCTTTGGCTCAAAATTAAAAACAATACTGTAAAGCCAACCAAACATGGCTGCAGGCAAGAGCAGGATCTGGCATCTGGCTACCCCCTGAACTATGTCATCAATTCCCATAAATCTTAAAAAGCAAAAATGTAAAATCCTAACCTTTAATGACAAATTTTAAAAAACTGATTTTTCTTTTATTAAAAAGTTTTAAGAATAAAGTACTCAAATAAACAAACCACCCAAATAAAATCTTCTTACCTATGGTAGCCTTACCTTCAACGACATACACTTTAGTCAAAGGAAAGTCAATACTCTTCGCCATTACTTCAATCTCTTGTTTAAGCTTTCCCTCAGGCAGAGGTGTGAATTTGTCAAATAAAGGGGCAATATAATCAGCATAGATTGTAACAAGTACCTGAAAAGTAAATGGCAAACAACTTATGAATATGTTCTTACAGAAAAACTACTCTTTATATAGATCTAATTACATTAAAACAACTATGTGATCCCGGCCTTGGGAACAGGGACTTTACTTATTTGCTCTGGTATTCCCAGCCCCAAACAGTACCAGATAGTAAGTGTTCAATCTGTTTGATGAATTAATTCAAAGTGAGTAGTCTCTAGGTGGTAACAGTTGCAAAGTCAAATAGTACATTCAATACATTCAATTGGTTATTTCTGATACTTCATAAGCCCATAATAATTTGGAATTCTGCCTTTCAAAGTAATCAAGAAAGATCTAAAGTTTTTGCTAAAAAAGGATTACTAGTGCTTGACAGTGGCTGTTATTTCGTTGGTCTGCTAAAATTAATTATCTGTAGTTCACAACTTTACACTTTGGTTGAAAGAGCACTTCCTTAAGCATTTTTGGAGTATTTCTTCTGCTCTCTTTCATCTCACTTCGATTTGCCATAAAACAGATATTTGTCAATTCAACTACACCCATTTTCTAATCTGATCTTGATCCCACTAGTGGGAAGTGAAGTGATGGGCATCATGGTTAATTCAGACTAAAATAACCTCCTCATCATTTGAGTTAAGAGATGACAGATGATATTTTCTGAGGGCTGTGAACAGAACACTTTGATTGTGTAGTGTTTGTGCTGTGAAGCAGTTTAGAATATGGGAAAGAGAAGAAGAAAAGAAGATGTGAGGGAGGAAAAATGAGGGAGGGAGTGGTGAGAGAAAAAGGAAGGAAGAAGGAAGAGAGGAAAGGAGAAGTGACAGTGGGGGAGGAAAGGAGAAGGGAATGCAGGAGGAAGGGGGAGAAGGGAAGGAGACAGAAAAGAAGGGGTAGAGAAGGGAGAGTGGGAAAAGGGAGAAAAAAGGAAAAGGAAGGCAAGGGAAGAAGGACAGAGGAAAACTGGGTAAGTTTATGCTTTCTTCTCGTCCCTCTTAAATCTATTCTCTTCAAAACACCCATAATTTTTAAGCATTCGAGCTTGGTCAAGAGTCATTACATTATCAAAATTTATCACCTATTCTGGTGGCAACTCATAAATACACAGCCCAAAGGTGCCTGACAACTGGATCATTAAAAGTAACTAACAACTAGCTTCTAGGTTCTGTAAGAGTCAACATAAGAAGAAGAAAATCTATGGTCAGAGTCAACCCTCCTATTTTTATCCTCAAAAGCAGAAACCAAGAGGGGAACTTAGGAACACCTATTTATATTTCATCTGCTTCTCAAGAACTATTTACATGCTAATGAAGATTAAATCAGAGTTATCACACCAAGGAACTTTTGTGAAAGAAAATAAAACAAAGATTTTACTCACCAGAGAAACAACTAATGTGAACAGCCAGGCATAAATAAAAAAATAGTCACCCCCAATTTTAATAATGTAAAGGAGAAGTGAAGACACGGGCAATAAAATGCACTGAGTCACAATAAATTTTTTTATTGCATCTTTCATGAAGAATCCCAAAGTCTGAAAAAAGAAAACATCATCACAAGAAAGTGAGAAATTGCTTTTTAAGTAACTAATAAATGAATACAAATAGTATATTATTAAAGTAATTTTAAAAATTAAAAAGTAGTGAGACTATTTGACACTAGGTAGCCTAAGACAATAAGTAAATGTCTAGTATTTTACAGTTTAAAATAAACTCATTTAAGTGTTATTAGCTGAAAAACACTAGACATTTGTGCTAGAAGAGTTTACGGCAAGATTTTAACTACAATCTTTACCATATCTGCAGTTCCTTTTTTGTCCATAAGTTCATGCTTTAAAATAGCAAATTGTGTTTTAATTATTACTAGGAGAGGACAAGAGTACAAAAGATCTTCACATTTTAAAGACGACATTTGCATTCTCTATTATACCTGTTGATTGAAACCATGTTTTTCTTCTATCACAAAAGTATTATAAAGACTCCATGGCAAGCCAGTCAATGCACTGAAAAGTGTAGCCATCAGTAGAAACATCAAGGACTGAGTGATCTAAACAGAAGGAAAAAAATGGCAGTTTTTATAGTGTAATATTCAATCATTCCTAAAATGAATTCTTAGTGAACAAATCAACAAGTAATTGCTGAGTACTTACTATATCTCAAGCAATGTGCTTGATTTTATGGGTAATACATGGTCTGAAACATCATCTATACCCTCAAAAGTTTGCTTCCTAGGGAAGGAAGCAATAAAACAATTCCTCTTTTATTATACAGGCACTGTATGAAAGTTACCTGAAGTCATAACAGACAAAATAGTTAAAAAATTTGAAAATCTAGATATTTGTTAACTTGTAGTCTTCTGAATCATCCCCCATTCTGTTACCTGGTTTATCAGCATATGCCATTGCAGAGCAATCTTAATAATCAATAAAAAGTAATCTTTCAAAATTTTGGTTAATATACTAAAGACTTTCGTACTTCAAATCTAAATAATAGGGACATGGAAAAATAATAAAACTAATAATATTTAGTAGACTATAATTTGAAAGATTAAAAACACTGAAAATGAGTGTTTTATTTCACTATAAAAAACTTAAGAGTAATTTGAATAATGCTTGCCTTCTCATTTTGTAACTTATAATATGAAAAGGGCATCTTTTCTATGCCTTGAATTGTCACACTCCTCTGAAAGGTTACATCAGCTTCAAACATTTCACCCTTTGAGCTTTTGATGTCATGAAATATCTTCAAGAGGCCTTTTAATGTGAGGGTTTTTGCTTGTAACACTACTTCTGGGATATCTTAAACCACTTTCCTCCTTCATTACCAATAAGGTCCCCTTCACTAAGTTCCTCTGGCTGCATAGAGTCTCTCTAACAGCAGCAGGGTCAGCATTCCCAGGGTCAGCTATTTCTTCTATAACTGCAAATACATTAGGTTTGAATTTCACTTCTGGTATTATCATTTTTCCTTTCTTTGCTACACTTTCATCTTTATTGGCCAATTCCCTTTCGATTATCTGTTTTTGTAAAATGTCATATGGATATTTAGCTGGGAGACCAGGAGGCAACACAATGCATACTCTGAAGAACCGAATAACAGATGTGCAATGACCAATCATTGACAGACTTTGAAAAAAGTGACGTGCTTGGTCACTGATGACTATGATCATCCATTATGTAGACGTGGTTTGTGGATTGAAGAGCAAGCAGGGAAGTTTGTATTTTATGAAATTACTCACATAATATACTATGGCAACTAAAATTTAACCGTGTTGTTAAGGGACTGGTGTTATTTAACTAAACCATAGTAACTGAAACTTGTGTATAATAGAACTGTGCAAACCAAGGACAGCCAATACCATATGGCCATTAAAGAAAACAAAGACCTATATAAATGGATAGGAGGAGATCTCTACAACATTGTTAAATGCAAAAATAATGAACATTATATAAAATATGTCCCATTAAGGTGAGGATATTTTTAATATGCATATGTATGCAGATTGTGTTCATTCATTCAACAAATATAATGGAATACCTACTCTGTAACTAGCATTATTCTAGGCACTCATGACAAAGCAGTGAAGAAAATATATAAGGTCTCTGTCCCTTAGAGCTTAAAATTCTTGTCTGGGAGAGATAAAAAGTAAATAAACAAGGTAAGTGCTTTTATAAAGAAAAGAAAATAAGGTGGTGTGCTTCACCAAAGAGTGACAGGGGATTCTATTTTAGATGAGAAATTTAAGATGAGAACTGAGTAAGGAGTCAATCATGATGATTATTTGAAGCCACCTTAAATCTTTGTTAAACAATGCAGAGATTATGTAAGTAAACTGCAATACCATATATGATAGGTCAGGAGCAAGAGTCTGTGAAGATAGACATCACAAGAAGTCTTAAAAGAATTTGGTTGCATCAGACAAAGGTATACAGAAAAGGGACACAGGTGAGCTGACTTAAGGCCTAAGGTACCTATACATGTAGACGAGATTCATCATTTCAAAAAAGAAATCAGAAAGAAGATAGACTTGGCAATTTCTAAGGAAGAATCAGAAAGCAGTGTCACAGCATCCATTATGGGTGATAAGTCTCAGATTTAAGGTTTTGCCTGGTAACTGGAGTTCCTGGAAGAGTGAGTAGTCAACTCAAACAGCTCAATGAAGATTCTACAAGACACTGTCTCTGAAACATCTGCTAAGTGTGTGTGGCACAGAGTACCTGCTAAATGTACGTTAAACAAAATTCCTGCTTTCCCTTTCATTTCATAGAGTTGTTCCCAAGAAGCAGCTGCCTAACCTGAGACTACACTACTCTTGCGTCTGAGACTAAATACTGGCTCACCAATGAAATGTGCATGCAAAGGCCAGGTATCACTTTGGAGCCAAAGGAGTTAAAAAGAGGATGTACATACCTCATATTCCGGTCCAAAGCCAGCAGAGCCACAGAACCGTCCAGAAAGTCTCCAGAGATAAGGGATTCCTCCAAAGAGAAGAATAAGCTATAAAACAAAGTATACTTTGGTCATATTTGAGCAGTACTAGAAACTATCATATGAGTGCGTGTTATAAAGAAAAAAGGACCTATCTCATTTAGGACAAAATATGCATTTAGATAAATACAAACCAACTGAGATAATAAATTTAGAATGTAAAAAGGTTTTTACCTACATATTTTATATGGATGATTATATGGTGACTTATATCTCAATAAAACTGTTTAAAGGAAAACAAACTTTTGCCAAAGACCACAACAAGACCACAACAAAGACTTTATGAATCAGGAAATAAGCTTAGAAAGGCTAAGCGATTTGTTCAAAATCCCATAGCTAATGAGTGACAGAAATGGAATTTGAACCAGGTTTTATGGCTCCAAAACTGGCTTTTCTTTGAAAGGCAATAGCTCTCTTTTTAAGTCAGGACAAAGTATTATTATCAGTATAGGTGGAGTCATGTCCACTTACCAAATTGGGAACAAAAATGAGTTAGCATGCCTTCTCTGGGTAAAGAAAAAAAGTGAATCCTGAGATAGGAGTCAGGGTTTCGTGGAAATAGGCCCCTTCCTCAGCACACCCTTTGTCTAGGGCAGATAAAGTAAACACAGATATTCACCAAATCATCAAGACATTTGAAAGAGGAAGGAGTTCTTAAAATTTGAGAATACATACTTAAGAAACATGATTCCTCACAACAGATACCAAGTTTGTGAAACTCATTTTGCCAAGAGGAATCAATTTACTGTTTCACTTTGTGGAGCCTCAGGAACACAATTAGCAATCACACTCCTCAGTTAGAAGCACAATATTCCCACCAGTTCAGATATGGCTCCTTGTGCTTTGAGGGTCTGGGACACTATAATATAGTTCATGGGTATCCTACCAATCTACTTTCCATTTTCATATATGTATTCACAAATAATAGTGGTTAATATATGTTTTTAAGAATGTATATAAATGATATCATGTACTTATCAATCTACAACTTGTTTTTTATACTCTACATTTTTTTAGATCCGTCCACAGTGTTTTAACTTATTCAGTATTATCAGCTTGTTCCCTAAGCAGGGTTTCCCAATCCCCCAGGGTACCAGTTAGGAACCAGGCTGCACAGTAGGAGGTGAGCAGCCTGCGAGGGAGTGAAACTTTATCTGTATTTGCAGCCTCTTCCCAGTGCTAATATCACCTCAGATCATCAGATATTAGATTCTCATAGGAGCACTGGTTCCTGGTACCAAAAAAGGTTGGGGATCACTGCTCTAGAGGGTTTATACTAAATTACACTCCCATTAGCAGCACTTGAGTGCTCTTGTTTCCCCACAATCTCACCCATACTTGATGCTGTCCATCTTTTAGATTTTTACCAGTATACTGGATTGGTTTAATAGCATGAGTCTCAAATACGGTCTCTGGACAGCAGCATCAACATCACCTAGGAAATGCATTAGAAATGTAAATTCTCAGGCTCCACCACAGAACTATTGAATCAGAAACTGAAGTTGGGCCCAGCAGTCTCTAGGTAAATATGTTGTACACTAAAGTTTGAAAATCACTATTTCGATAAAGTGCTTTTATAAAGACTCCTTCAGCTCTATGTCCAGCTATTTTCACTTTACTACAACTAACTCAATCTTGGATGTCATCTTGTTTTCCCAAAAGATAAGCTTTGACATCACTGTATAAGTTGATTTGTTGAACTAATTGATTTGGGATGGCATTTCTTTCACCCTATTCTCAGTACTAATACATTATGCAGAATTGAGGATTTATAATGCTTTTGGTGAAAGGTGGGAACACATATTATTAAAAGTCCAGCTTTTAAGTAAGTATCAAGGGTAGCTTTAAGGAGAACTTTATGCATCTATGAATGCATTTGGAAACTGCTGTTGCAACCTTGTTTAGTATACTTTGGGGAATGAAAAACAAAGCATGGAGAACAATAAAGTTTCTCTATATGACAATTTCACTGAGCATGCTCTTGGGACACCCTGTAAAAGAATTAGTGATCTCAGCAAAAATGAGTCCAATGCTTTTACATATATTATTTCACTAAAGACTTGAAAGGCAGGCAGGGAAGGAGCATAGTCATCTCTATTTTATAGATGAGGTAACTCAGAGAGAGTAACTTGCCCAAAGAAGCCCAATGACCAAGTAATTGTGATGTGTTCAGCACTGTACTAAGTGCTTCATTTATAATCTCTTACTCAGTCCTTGCCACAAACCATATGAAGTATGGTTTAATATCTATCTACTTCTCATCTTAAAGGGGGAAAATGGGGCTCAAAGAGGTTAAACTGCATACTTATAAATACGCAGAAATTGAAGAAGCAACAATTTTAATTTTTCTACTCTGTTATGCTCTATTCCCCATCCATTCCATTTCTTGAGAGGGGTCTTCATTGACATCTATGAGATATCAGGAAAGTCTGTTTCAGAGAGGCTGGACATTTTCTCTCTGGGTGTTCTGTCACATTTGTGTGAACAGTGGCACCTTTTGTCACACAAGGCCTCTGTTTATGTTCCCTTAAGTAAAAAGGACCAAGGCAAAAAAAAGTCTAAATTAATTTTTGTACTTGTTCTTTGTGACCAAAGAATACAAACCTACTAATTTTAATCTACCCAAAATAGGAATTGATGAACTTATTTTCAATAGAACAGGATTTCAAAGTAACACATAATGTTTCCTATCTAATGATAAATGTAGCTACTAATTCCCTAAGGTAAATTAAGCACATTCATGTTGTGGTCCCCAGAGTTTCAAGAATGGTTTATTCAACTTAATTTTAAAGACCCAGAAGAGGAGAGTTTGAAACCCGGCTCTGCCATTTATTAGTGCCACCTGGCCATTAAATGAGCAAGCCTTTTAATTTCTCTGAGCTATCATTTTCTCACCCATAAAAGGAGAATAATAATGCCTCTACATTCTACCTTAGAGCACTGTTGTAAACATCAAACAAAACAATAAATATAAAAACAATATATGAAGTGAAAATCACTACCCATACAATTACCATGATGATGACTATTACAGTTCCCAGCTTCCGCCCATCAGTCCTACTTCTAGTTTGAGCCACAGCACATTACAAAGCTCTCATTCTATTAATGTATTCTCCCTACCCCCATCACCTCCTAGAACAAACTGAACCATTACCATAGTCACCAACTGTAACGGCCAAGCTATTACCCACTTTTCCTGGAACTATTTACTAATGACAACCAAGAAGACTGAAAATATTTTTCCTGCCATTTTATAATGGCCTTGTCAGGATAAGTCAAAGAACTTCAAAGAATCAAACATCAATGAAGAAAGATGACAGTGTCTAAATTTACCACCTCTACTTCTATCTCTCTCTGAAGGCTGATTTCCTACTTAGGCCCTATCCCTGACAAAAGAAATGCTTTAGATAAATTAACCAAAGTCAAATATAATTCACTACAATGCTATCTTTCCTGGCTTGGTTGGAAGGCATCAAGTTTTTTTCTTTCTTTCTTTCTTTTATTTATTTTAATTAAAGTATATATAGTACATTGGTTAGACATCTATATAGTTCATAAAACGATCTCCCCAATTGCTCCCTCCCTCTCCTGACCCTACACTTAGCCAACGTATTAATGTTAACTGCATTCCCTATGCCATGCTCCCCATCCCCATCACCATCCATAAGCTACTAATTTGTACTCCTTTCATCCTTTACCCCATTCTTCCGGTCCCCCAAACCTGCTCCCCTGTTACCATATTGTCCATTATATTTGTGAATCTGTTTTTGATTAGTTTGTTCTTTTTATTCTTTAGATTCCACATATAAGTGAAATTATATAGTGTTTATCTTTCTCTGTCTGACTTAAATACCTTCTAGGTCGATCAAAGCAATATCTTTTTCCATCCCCTTTCTTTTCATATGTAGGGGTCTTGTTTTCTTATCCTTTCGGCCACTCTATCTTTTGGTTGGAGCACATAATTCTTTTCCATTTAAGACACTTATTGATAGGAATGTAGTTGTTACCATTCTTTATTCCTGTTTTTGATACATGGGAAGCTCTTTATCTGTCCTTCAACTCTAATGATAACTTTGCTGAATAAAGTATCCTTGGTTGTAGGTCCTGGGTCTTCATCCTGTCAAATATTTTTTGCCAAGCCCTTCTGTCCTGCATAGTTTCTTTTGAAAAATCAGCTGCCAGTCTTATGGGTGTTCCCTTATAAGTAATTATCTGTTTTTCTCTTGCTGCTTTTAATATTCTTTCCCTGTATTTGACCTTTGGCATTTTAATTATGATGTGTCTTGGTGTGGGCCTCTTTGGATCCCTGATTTTTGGAATTCTCTGAGCTACCTGAGGTTTTATGTCCATTTCCTTCACCAGGTTAGGGAAGTTTTCCATCTTTATTTCTTAAAACAGCTGTTCAATGTCTTGATTTTCTTCAGTTACGCCAACCAGATGGATATTTGGACCCTTAAAAGTGTCCCATACACTCCTTAAATTATTTTTATAGTCTTAGCATCTCATCTCTTGCCATTCTGATTGTGTGTTCTTGGCTTTCCCATCCTCTAGATAGTTCATTTGATCCTTTTTCTTTATTCGCTTTGTTTATTCCACTTAATATACTTTTCATCTCAGATAATGTGTTCTTCATTTCCAACTGGTTCCCTTTTATAATTTCCACTTCCATTTTTATGTTTTTATCTCTTTGTTGAAGTTCTCTACACTTCCCATAAGTTCATTGAGCATCTTTATAGTCAGTGTTTTGAACTCTACATCTGTCAGATTACTTGACTCCATTCTATCAGGATCTCTGTTCTGTTCTCTCGTATGGTTTCTGCTTCTTTGTCTTCCAATTTTGGCTGCCTTTCTGTGTCTATTTCTATGTACTAAGCACAGCTCCTAAGTCTCCAAGTCTTATTAGTGTGGATTTGTGAAGTAGGTATCCAGTGGCACAGTCCTGAGAGGGGTTTAGCCCAAGCTTCTACCCCTCCAAAGCCCCCTGTTAAAATTCAGCAAGCAATCCATAGATACAGTGCTTATAGTTGCCAGAAACCCAGGCCAGCTGCCTCCAGTGCGAGTCCAGGCACTGCTCAGCAAGGAGCACCTGACTTGCTGAGAACATACCTGGATGTGGCTTGGGTGGGGCTGCGAGTTGAGGGAGGTGGGGTTTCAGGAAATCCTCTGGGCAGAGCAACCTCTGTTATCTAGTTCGATGATGTCTGGCTATGGGAGTGGGGGAAGGCTCGAAAGGGAACAATGGATACTGCCGGCACTTCTGTACCATGCGAGTTTCACCTTGGCTCTTACTCCGACAATGTCTCCCTGTAAGTCCCTGGTACCCCATTAGCACAGCCAAATGGCACTGGTGCTCAGAGCAAGCAAGTCTGTCACCATGAAAATCTATTTGTGGACGTGGCCCCTTTAAGAGGCTTCTGCCACTGCCATAGCCAGTCTCACTCAGCCGCTGGAGACCAGGCAGCCCTGTGTCCTCACCCCATCCTACCTTCGGCCATTGCGGAGTGATTTCGTGGATTTTCTCTTAGTTGTATGGCTTGTTCATCCCAGGCGATTTTTCCTTGCTGCTGCTCCATGTTTCTGTTACAACTTTGATTTGGTTGCCAGAGTGATGAACAGAGCCTCCATCATCTATACCATTTTTTTTTTCTCTCCCAGAAGGCATCAAGTTTTACTACTAATCCTCATTATCTCAGTAACTAAACTCGGCTTGTACTAGTAAAAATTTAATAATCGATACTGAAAAGACTAATTACAAGCATTCACTGTTACCCCAAAAGCTAATGCTACTTTATTTTTTAGATCATTTATTGATTTTTCTATAATACCAAGATATAACTCTCTCAGAAGTTTTGTTATTTTCCATCATCTTGAGGAAATGGGCAAGGTTTCTAATAATTTGGTTCTAAACACACTAGCCTTACTATTCCATATTTGTCAAGGCAAATTTTGTTACTAGCAAGACAATTTAGTCATCATTTAAAAAGCTACTAACAGCCAGTTTCTTTTCTTTAACTAATGAAACAATTATAATAGCCGATCTCAACTATTTCCGATTTAGGAATATTCCTTTTTGTGGTACTGGAGAATCTAAATGAGTTCTAGAGAAATAGTGATGATAATCATGACCTCAATGATAAAAAAATAATAATAGCCAACACTTATGGAGTACTTATAATGGGTTGGGCATTGTTCTAAGCATCTTCCATATATTAACTCACTAAATCCTCTCAACAATAGTATGAATGTGGAACTATTATTCCTATATAGTTTTAACAGATGAGAAAACTGAGTCATAGAAATGTTGAGTGATTTGCTTGAGGTTACAAAGCTGGTATGGCAGACCTGAGATTCAAACTGAAGCCACCTGAGTTCAGAGTCTGCTCTTAACCTCTATACCATGCACTTTCCATTGTTCCTAGGGTTGGAAAACCAAGAATTGGATGTGGAAAAAAATCTTACTCATTTTATGTATAAAGCACAGATACATAGAGTATTAAAACAGGTATACGGTGTTTCTGTGGTATTAAAATTTTATCAAGGGGTGATTAGGAAAAGATGTCTAAAAAGGTGCGTGATCACGGACCCAGGGAGATCATGAAACAAAGACTGAGAAACACTGCTCTATACTATAGAGCCTCTCTTGGCATGGGAGTAAGACTGGCCCTGTTTTGCTAAGTAAAAATGCTATGTCACTCATTGTTTCATTCAATAAATATGAATCATGGTCTTATTACACTCCAGGCACTAAGTATAAAATAATGAACAAGACTTTAAAGTACCCTTTCTTTAAGGAACTACCAGTCTGTCATCTAAGGAGGCAAATTCAATACAATGTGACAAGCACTGGTAGGAATAATGACAGGATGCTAACTTATGCAGACTTGAGGGAAAGAGGAAGTTTCAAACATTTTCTTAGAAGAGATGATGTCTCAGTTGGATCCTAATGTTAGAGTAGGGATTAATTAGCCTCTAGTGAAGGAATGGAGTTGAAGAGGGAGTGGAAGGGTGCCCCAGACAGATATACCAGCATGTGAAAAGACTCAAAGCCATGAGAAACCATGTACGATATGAAATGGACAATAAAGAAGGGGAAAGAATTTGGGGAAAAAAATAAAAAGATGATGCTCAAGTAAGCAATAGCCAGGTCAAAGGGACCTCATAAACCAAGCCAAGAAATATGGCCTGCACTCTGAAGGATACAAAAAGCCAGTGAAAGGTAGAAGAATGACACTATCAAAACTGTTCTTCAGAATTCCTTTGGCTACAATGTGGAAGACAAGTTGTAGAATTAAGGTAGATGAATGAAGACAAGTAGGGACTGCAACATGAATAGCTTACAACATAAGGTTCTTTTTCACACCTGTCCTCAGGGTGAGTGACCATATTCTACAATTTTCAACTGACTAAACAGTTATGTTTCTACCTCTTTTGCTCTATACCCATTACTGTCAATAGCAAAAGTTAGGAAAGCATTCTGGGATTTACAGATGTGGTATCCTCTTTTGTGTCACAAAAATACAAAAAGGAAAACAAACATAACAAATTATTAAACAATATGATAGATTGTCTCTTCAAGAAGTAAATTACTCACAGTGCCTTCAATCTCTGAATAGAGTCCTGACCAAAAGCTGAAGGTACTTTTATCCAGTTGATACAGTCGAGATTTCTCAAATGTTTCTGAATCCATAATCTGTCCTAACTCCAGTGGCACGTGAGTTGTTGTTTTATATATCCGCCTCTGAAATATTTTGAAGACAACACTTTAATGAAACAGTCTAATCAAATCCTTATTACTGTAGTCATTTACTATCAAATATGGAATGGTTTATAGCATTAACTTGTTGCTTAAGCCTTTTGAATCTAGTTTATACATACACAAATAGTGCATTTGATCAAGCACACTGACTACTAAAACAACTAATGTAGCAGAGTAAAAGTAGAACAAGAGAATCTGAGGCTAGTTGGCTAAGTAAAATTAAAATCATGGTTGTCATCACATTTCAGTTTGCATATGTAAACCAAAATTGTAACATCACTAATGGTACCACTCATCCCAGGTATAACATACATACTATAATACAGAAAATAAATTCATGGAGAGGGGCAGGAATAAATATGCTAACCATGAATGTTAATAGATATTGTGGCTAGTCATTAAATTTGATCCTTGAGGCCAAATTAAGGGAAATTTGAGGAATGACAGACAAACATATCAAATCTTCAAGAAAGACAAACTTTCTCATTATACCATATTCAAAAAGGTAATTTCAGCCCACAGGACATAATACAGAGAGCAGATACCAAAAATGTAATGGGTAGTATCTTCTACAATGGTTTTACAACAAATAGCTTTATTTGTTGTTGTGCATCTTACCAAACTCTCAATAAAACACATTGCATGAAAGTATAACTGAGTAAAGAAGACAGTATAGAAAAGTAGTTACTGTAACTAGGCTTATTATTAAAGTAAGACAAACGGATGTTCAATACTCCATCCCCAATTTACACACTACATCTGGTGTTTACTTTATGCAAAATATCATCTCTAGGCCTACAAGATTCTGTACTAATGGAGCTATCTAAAGAGATACGTCAGAGAATATCCTGAACTAAAAGAGATCAAGATATAACCCAGATATTGACAGATATAGAAAAGTTAAAAATTTCAATTTAAAGATTCATGCAGAATGTAAACTGAGAGAAGAAATTTGTAGAGGAAATTCCAGCAGTTAAAAAGAAAGGTTTTCATAACCATCATCGTTGACATAATTCAGCAGCAACATAGAATGTGGGTAAAGCAAGCTAGCAGTGAGAGACTGTAATAAAGCAGTCTATTAAACTGAAAATCTATCTCATTTAAAAGTTCAGCTCTCTACTTCATCAAGCTGTTATGATAATCTCCAGGGAATAGTTATTAGGTAACTTACACTTTCTACTTGTTTTAATTGTTTAAGCAAAAATAATAAAAACCCTTTTAAAACAAGAAAATATTGTCCTTCGGGCAAAAACAATATACTGTATACTTTTTTTTTTTTTTTTAAGGAAATAGAGTTCAAGTCCTTGGAACAACTGAGAAATATTTTCAGAAAATGGTTTCCTAATCCTATAGCTGCGCATGATTACCACAAATGTCATGCGGAGGCTGTGATTCTAAAATGTTAGCATCTTCCTTTTGAAGGCTTATGAGTCACTGCCAAAAATAAAAAATGGAAGCCTGGCAGGATCTTAAGGAAACTGTGGGACAGGCACAAGAGCTAAAGCCTGACAAGGCGACAGCCCTGCTTTCCCTTTCACCAGGCCTTGAGGAGCCTCGGTCCCACGATCACGTAACTGAAAACGTCCCTGAGGCACCAGAACCTCTCAAACGCAATCCCGCCATCGGGCCAAGTTAGGAGGCTCAGTAGGGACTCTTAGGGTCAAGGCTGGTGCTGGGGCCACAGCATTCATCCAGGGACTTGGGGTCGAAACCGGGACTGGCCTAGGGTTGGCCGGGTGTCGGAGTTGGGTGGACCTTTTCAAAGCTCACCTGCCGCTGTGCTAGGAAGGTCTCCCAGAGATATACTGCCCAGGAGAACAGCAGCACCGCCCCGAAAATACGCTTCTCGGCTGGCATCTCCCACATCGGATCCAGCGACGCCCACATCCCCATGGCCACCTGGATACGCCAGCTCCCTCAGCGTGCTCTGGTGCCACACCAACACAGTCCCTTCAGAAAGTCCCGACAGTGTTACAGCGATATACGTCCCTTCCGAGAGCCCCTACACCGACACCCGAACCCAACCCACCCCATCCGCGCCGCTTTCAGTGTTACATAAACACTCTTCCCCATGCCGACGCCCTCTAGAGTCGCCTAGTTTCTGCCCGAAAAGGGCCAGCTCAGCCTTCCTCACTTCCGGCCGGAGGAGGGCGCGAGCCCACGTGCCGAGTTCCGGCCTCCGCTAGCTCTAGCCCCGGCTCCAGACTTGGTCACACTGAACTGTGTTGCACCAACATTCTTCCCCTTCTCCTCTATGCCAGGTTCCTGCGGAGGATTCCGGCTTCACTATGGAGCCCCGCAACGCCGCGGAGCTCTCCGCTTTCTTTCAGAGCCGCAATTGCATCTCTTCGGTTCGGGGATTGCCTAGCTGTGTGCGGCTTGTGCCGTACTTTCCCCGTCCAGGACAAGCCCACTGGCAGTTAGCACTGCGCGGGAACTGACGCAATGTGGGCCGCCACTCCCGCCCTGAGGTAGCAAGACAGGACGGGATAGAAGCAGGCTTTCCAGGCTCTAAACTCTACTCCTCTGAATAGTGTTATTCAGACTGTGGTATGGTTCATCCTAGGATATCTTAAGACCAAAGAGATAGTTATAAGTGAGACTAGGCATTATAAGAGCAGTATTTGGCCTGTATAGGACTGTTCTGAATTCAGCCGTGTTAGAGAGCGGGAGGTAGTGATGAAATTTCATTAATCTCGCCTTTTCCACCCCCAGGGAAGTCAGAGGCAGCATTTCGCCTAAGAGTGTGCCCTGGAGGAAAGCAAAGATAGCGTTGGTTAGAAATACCTGAACTGAAAGGGCTTTACTTGATCTAGGGGCCAAACTCAGAGCTCAGTGCCCATGTCTGTCTTGGAATTCAGAAGTGAAACGTGATCACAGGCACGCCTGTTAACATATTTGTTTGAACTGAAAAGCTATTTTTTTTTTGACAGATAAGTTTCACTTGATTAATTGATTTGACAAAGAGACTAGCGTTGCTAATTTGCATAATTATTATTTACAATAAATTGAGCTAAATCTACAGCTACAGCTAAAATTAGTGAGATTGTCATGTTAACGATGTGTTGAAATTAACAATATCTTGACTTTCCCAACTCTTCCTAAAAGCTTCTAAGTGAGAGTTATCATAATTAAAAGTCACTTGAGAAAGTGATGGACACTAAGGACAAAATAAATTCTTTTGCATGTCGGATTGTTCCCAGCTTTCAACAGAGTTGGTGGACCTAATAATTGACGTGTCATCTAACTAAGGAACACTTTGATTTTTGGCATATAACTCAGAAAAGGATTGACATTACTATGACAAAACTACTAGCATTCCCATCTATTTTTGTGAGTAATATTTCTTGGCACTGTATCTGTGAAGAGAAAAAATTAATCTAGTAGTAAGAAAAAAATCATTCAGACAGATGAATTAATTGGTGGGAAACCCCATCCATCTCACTGAAACATGTATTCCCAGTAGAATTTTACCTTTTTCTATATTATCAAAATTTGTAATCATATCATTTTGAGCAGATTTTAAATCATTAATTGTAATTATAATTGTAGTGATTGGTCAATTCAAAGAATTCTTCTAATGCATAGACCCATACAATTACAGGAATTTTAAAAAAGTTTTACTCTAATACATACAAATTTATCACAAAGAAGTAATCAATAAAAGCTTTTCAAACAAAAAGTATTGTATTTGGTTAACATTTTATTGGGGAGTAGAACGAAATGTAAAATAGAGATGACAAAAGAACAATGTAGAATTAATGGATGTTACAGAGGTTATTTGTAATTTTTAAATGGATGATGGTAGTTATGCAATTGTTATGTAGATTCTATTGGATACCTTATAAAAAGTGATTTTACAGATTTATCTTAAACTGTCATTATTTACAATTTGCCAGAATTTAAATCCATTGCAACAACTTAATGATGAAAAGTAAAATATCAGCTTTAAAATATAAGGGATAAACACTTTTTCAGAATTCTCTTTCCCTGAGCTATCATTGGTATGTCTACTTCAGTCTTGTCTTCATTTGTCAGGGTCCATCCAGACAACTGCAGTTAGTCCAAAGCGTCACCAAAGCTCCTGCCATTCAAACTTTGTGGCCAAGAGCACAGGTTTAGTCAGGCTGTGTGAGGGCCAGTCACAGTTACACCACAACACATTATTAGCAAGTTACTTAACCTCTCTGTACATCAGTTTCTCATCAGTAAAATGAGAATAATAGTATTTACCTCGTATTCTGAGGATCAAATGAGAAAAATCATATAAAACTCTTAGCAATGTATCTGGCTGGCCCAATAAAGATATACTTGGAAGAATCGCATCATAGTGTTGATCTGTCACTGTGTCTAAAGATACGGGAACAGGAATCCACTATGAGGTTTCTAAAAATTAAGACTGCAATTGACTCATTTATTCAACAAATATTGAGTGTCTGCTAAGTATCAGGTATTGTTCTAGGTGCTGGGATATAACAATGAACCAGAGTCCTTTCCTTTCCTTTGCTTAACTTTTTGTGGGGTGGGATGGATGGAGGAGTTGATAAATAAGCAAATATGTAACAGTAAAAGTGGAGGAGGTGATACATGCTATGAAGAAAAAGCAGAGAAAAAGGGATATAGCATATTGGCATGAGGGCTGCTACTTTATTTAAGATGGTTAAAAAAGACCTCTCAGATTCACTGACATTAGAACACAGACCCAAAGAAAGAGAAGAAGCCATATAGTATTTGGGGAAAGTATGCCATGCACAGTGAACACCAAGTTCAAAGGCCCTGAGGTGGGACAATGCATCTCAGCACGTTTGAGGAATACTAAGAGTCTAGAAAGAAAGGAGAGAATAAGAAGCAAAGAGAGTGCAGATCATGCCATTATGCACAGTCTTTTAGTTAAGAACTTGACTTTTACTCAGAGTGAAAGAATAAGCCATTGGAAGATTTCGAGCAGAGTAATAACATGATCTCTTTGACTACTGTGTAGAGAACAAAATGAATGAGGACCTAGATGAAAGAAGGGAGTCCAGTTAGGAGGCCATTCCAAGAATTCAGGTGAGAGATAATGGTGGCTTGGGCTAGAATGATAGTAGTGGAGGGAGAAGTGAATTATGGAAAGGGAATAATCACTTGTTCCCTTTTTGCAGAAAGATAGTGTTAATAGAGGGGCTTGTCTGTCTGGAATCTGAAATGAGCACCTTAAAAGAAGCTATCGTCAGTGTTTTGCCAAAGGAGAGAGACTGAATTTGGAGCATAAGGATTCTTTTTCTGAGAGTGGACACCAATCAATATAGGGTAGTTAATCTACCCCATCTAACCTGCATGATAAAATAGCTCTCAAGCCCTTTTCCTATCTTGCCATGATTCTCTGCTTGCCAAGCATCTAAGTTCCCTTAATTGATGCCCTGGACATAAATGCTCTGATCTCAAGAAAAGAATGAGTCATATAGGGAATGAATACTTGGTATCAACCTCTTATGACTGTGGTGTGAATCACACATTCCTTCTGGGGAGCTGAGAACCAGGAACAAGGTGAACCCATCAGTTTCTACCCTACTTTGTATCTAGCTCATTCTGTGTTTCCACAGGGACTACCAAATCTTTGTTACTCCCCTGTTTAAAAAGCTATCATGGTCCATGTCAAACAGTATGATATGACCTGTAAAGGCCCTTCAAAATGAAATGAAATAAAATGAAATAAAATATATAAATAAAATAAAAGTCCTTCATTACCTGATGTCATTCTACTCTTCTAGGCTCTTCTTCAAACACTTTTCCTTTGATATACCTGAGAGGTAATCAAGACAAAATGACTGGAACTATGCAGGAAGACACTGAAATTTAGATAGCACCAAAAATTGAGACATTGACTTTAAAAGATTGTATGGCACTCTTTCAGCAGCATAGTTAACAAACTTCCCACTTACACTGTCAGATAATGCATATTGTTGATAACTCCCATCTGTTCTGTTTGCCACATCATGAATTAAAGCTGATTCGAGGATGTAGTTAGTGTGTGTTGTTGTAAAGCCAAAATCCTTCATTGCAGGTCTGGAAATAGCCAGTTTTTCAGCCATCCTGAAACTCTCCTTTTTCTCTAGTCAAGCCATCCTCATTTGTATATTATTCCATGATGATCCCACCAGCCGTATCATCATTTCACTGTTGACCTATGTTACTAGTTATGGGACAACTCGATGTGACCTCTGCAAAGCCTTTCCTGGCCCCACCCTATATTTACCAACCCGTTTTTGCACTGAGTACACTATACAGTGAAATCTCATCTTACACAGGTATTATATATTAAAAACAGTGCCTGGACAAAAATTATGATCGAAATTACCCTTGGGATCCTTTGCAAGACTGCTATATTATCTCCTATTGGACAGAATAGCCAGTTTTTATTCAGAATAAGTAACTGCACACCAAATGAAATATTTCATTAAGGTGTCAGGTAGTTAGTTTTTAAATGAATGTAATCATTTATTGTGGCAAAAATACACACACTATGAACTTGTGGACCATCTACTATCTTCTTCCATCTTTCTTGTCAGGGTAAACGCTCACATTGGTGTACTAGCAGGTAGATGCCTCCTCCCTTTTTTCTCCCTCCCTGTCAAGCTGGGATTCACATAAAGAGAATACCTCCAAGTTGAAGATACTATGACCCCACTGTATTAGAATTCCTTGTTCTGAAATTACTTGTCCAACCAGCCAAATGGAGTGCTCTTAAGCACTCAGGACAGATTCTCAAGGATTATCACAACACTCAGCACAGAGAGAAGTATCAGTAAAAGTTGTATAAAATTAAAGTCCCTTTTATGTTCACCTCACCCTTGCACACCTCTGAGTATTTAATGTAAGGAGACTTCTGGGCCAAATATGTACCTTTGGGCCAAAGACCAACAGAAGGGCCAGCTTACTCCTACAGGAGAGTCCGCAGCATTGCCCTGAAATAGCACTTTCTTGCTGTTTTTATTATATCCAATCCAACCTCTTCCTAACACCCTTCCTTTCCCCACTCCCATGGATTCCCGTTTGGCTGTCCTCTTCTCCAGCCTGCCAAGCAGGCACCACAATCTCAGAGACATTTTTAACCACCATTATACCCCACATTATTCAAACCCACATAAAAGTCGATGCTGGGCCTTACTGAATAGAGAGCCAGTCCTTGCAGGATAATTTCAATATAGGTCTCTATCTTTATTGACATACCACTGCACACATGAGGGAAACAGTGCTTTTCTGGAAAAGATTGGAGTCCATCACATTTCAGATGTGGAAGTAAACCCGGATGTTAGCAAGGGACTCTGGCAGTCGGAGCAACTGCAGTAGGGCTCGGAGGAGCAATCCTTCTTCATGGAAGGTTTTTGGGATATGATCATTCCCTCTAGGTCCTTCACTTTGTTTTCCACCGTCTGAAGTTTTTTCAAAATTTTCTCTTGCAGACCCAAGGACAGGAAAAAATTATTATTGTCTTGACCTGGGAGACCACTCCCTTCTGGGTTGGCCAGCAAAGCCTGAAAAAAATCTGAGCCCTTCTTGTAAAGTTTGTAGAGTGTGATTACAAACAACAATATTTTCTAAAATAAAACAACAGAAGTTGAATGTTACTTGTTTATTCATGTGAAATGCCAGTTTACTATAGATGCAAAACAAAACAAAAACCTAATAGCAACAATAAATCCTCATTCTTTTGCCAAGCTTTTTGTTTAACAAAACATCTTCACATCTATTTCATCTTTTGATCTTCACCACAAAATGGAGTGGAAGGCAGATCAGGGATTATTATTTGCATTTAATTACTAAAGATTATCATAATTGATACTATTTGTTGAAAGTCTGCCACATGCAGGGTTCTGTTAGTTTCCTTGCCTATGCATGACCTATCTATGTAGAAAAAAAATAGAACTGTATATACATTTAGATATTTTCCAGTGTGGACTCAGTCATTATCCAAGGTCTTATACTTGGAAATGATAGATCTGGTACTGGAATAAAGGAATTCTGAAAAACTAGATTTCCTTATCATGAAAAAAATTTTTTTAACATACCAAGACAGATTCCTGCCAGGGTAAGAAAAAAACAAACCAAATCATCTTTTTCCTTAATATAATACTAGCACTGCTTATTGAGAAATTACTTATATGCTAAGCTTTATATATACGGTATCTCCTTTAATCCTCACAACCACCCTGAGGGAGGAACTGTTAGCAAGCCCATCTTACAGATAAGGAAGCTGGGATTTAGAGGCTAAGTGATTGCTCTCAGTTCACACAGCAAATGGTGGTACCAAGCAAGACTTAAGCCCCAGCAGTGACTCCAGACAGAGCCTGTGCTACTTACCACTGTTACACTACCTCTCATTTTGGCTGAGGTGTCTGGAGGGTTGTGAATTCATCTTTCTGAGGTAAGCATTAACCATAGAATAGCAGAAACCAGAATTATAGGTAAAAATTCGAGGGGGTTTTGCCTTATATTCTTGTATTAGCTAATTAAAATGCATGTATGTGAAAATGTATACACACATATCCCTACAGGGGATGATTTAGGTCTGTTAGATTATATATTAAATGAGATTTTGGAGAGGAATTGAATTTACAATCCTAAAACTTGGGTTCAAATCTCAACTTTTCCAGCTCTTCCAATCTATGTCAACTTGAGTAGGTGATAACCAAGTTCCTTCACCTACAAAATGTAGATAATCCCTGCCCTGCCTACAATACAGGGTTTTGAAAAATTAAGAGAACACATGTGATTATGATACCTCAACAGTAGTGATATACGAAAATACGTATATCACTGGTGATAACTTAGCATTTGCCAAGTGAACCAGTCACTCTTTAAGAAAGCCCCTTTTTAAATTGTAACTCCTTAAATTTCCACTGAACCTCACTTCACCTCAGGTTCCTTGTCATATGAAAATAACTTCCATCTATTTCATTGAATTGCGGAGATTCTCATAGCATTTTTACTATATTGTAAATATAGCTATTATTACTGATTGAACAGAAGTATGTAAAGTACTATATGTTTCCCATAATCCCAATTACATTCCTATTCCCCCAAAGAGGCTCTGTATATTTATAGAACCTCACCTTATTAAAACAAGGTAATAATGAAAACATCGTGATAAGTAAATGAATATATGTGCCTCATCAGTTACAGAGCAATGGCACAGTAAGAACAGAAAGGCCAAATCCAGTTATAGTTGTGGTACCTAGTCTATAAAGGCACCCCACGTGGTGTCTAGCACACAGTAGATACTCAAAAGATGAATAAGTGATCAAATAAATTTTGGAGCATGGCTGCCTTCTCAGGTTATGAACTTGTTTGATCTATTTTATTACAAGACGAGCCAAAGACCATTGTGAGAAAGAGCATTTTAATGCTCAAAACCTAATTGGTAGAAGTTTTTAAGGATAAATTAGTTTCAATCAATGTCAGAGACAAGGTTCACCCTTGTACACCTGCATGGTCTTAAAACTGGGTGGCAGCAATATGGTAGAGAACCAATCAAACTTCATTTTATAACTATTTAAACTTCTTTGTAACAAAAGAGTATAACCTGAATTGACCGAATACTTCGTTTCCATAAGGCATATAGTCCTACTCCCAACAAAATCAAAAAGAAAATCCCCAGGATAACTTGCACGGCCGGAGGAAAATTATCTAGTAGACCCAAATTTGTTTGTTGAGGTGTACTAGTCTCTCCCAGAGTTGCTTGTAGCCAATTCCATATCGAGCTCAGAGAAATATAATCTATGATGTCCCAGACAGATGAAGATGAAAATGTTGACATTTTAATAAGATAGCAGCCCCAGGAGCTACATTTGCAGAGGCTTCCAGAACTTAGATATGAATTAGGGAGAGTGGCCTGGGAGCCCAGGTATCCTAGGGCCATTGTGAGCTGTGCTCTGTGATGTCACTGCTCCAAAGGTCAGCTTGCTTCTAACTCAACCAATGACCCTTCTCATTCAAAACCAACCAGGGACTGGTCTGGGTTTCCAGTTCAGTCATATTTCTTTCTCTGATTTTTGGCGTGTCCTAGCTCTAGCATGACACTGCCCAATAGAACTTTCTGCAAAGATAGAAATGTTTTTTATCTGCTTTGTCCAACATGACAGCCACTAATGACTTGCAATGTGGATAGTGTGTCTGAGGAACTGAAGTTTACATTTAATTTTAATGAAAAATTTAAGTAGCCACATGTGGCTAGTGGTTACCTTCCTGGACAGTGTAGATATAGACCATTTCTAACAATCCATGGAATGGACAGGAATTATTTTCACATGACAAATGAGGAAAATGAGGCTATGTAGAGATTTGAGGAGATAGGATTTGGAGAGGGTTTTACTAAAGAGTGAATAGTTGGTAAATGTGAAGAGAGGTTATTATTGGATCATTTTGTAGCATTGTTTTTTATACGTCATTATTGTTTAGTTCACACACAAGTATATAATCTAAACTGTGAGATCAATTACAAAGACAGCAAGAATCCAAAAGAGGGTTTGCACCAAGATGAAAGGAAGGGCACAATAAGGGGGAGAAAGGGTCAGTTATGACAAATGATTTTTAGAAAATATTGTCTGATGGTATTCCAAGTTGTTCATTCTGGTCAACTGAAAGTACAGTAGTGGGTAAGACTGGTGAGGAAGGAATAACTGTTCTGTTTTTATAGGAAGGAGATGTATGGTAAATTGCTTGTAGTGTCAGAGACACATCCAGAAAATGGAGTCTAGAATGCTGTTAGGAATATAGTACTTATGTCAGGGTGAAATGGTTTAGGAGTTACTGTTATTGATGTTAAACCAGGTCTGCTAGTGACCGACCAAAGCCAGAATCCTTTCTAGCAAGGAGTGAAAGTTAACTTAGGATTTGACTGTAACAGGTTAAACATAGGTCAAAAACCACTGAAGAATGGTAACCAGAAACTTTGTGAAGATAGGGTTATGACTACTGAATCATTACCTGAGACACCCTGCACTAGATTAGATCCTTGTTACATGGCACCTTATACTTTACATGCAACACACTTAACACAGCTACAGCTATTTGTGCAATTTTTGGTTTAATATCTGTCTTTCCTGACTACTATCAACTCAAGGAAGACAGGGACTATGTCCATTTTATTGATGACTGTATCTCTAGTGCTTAGCACACAGCAGGCATTAAAATGTGTTTAAGTGAATACAGAGTTCCCTAGAAGTATTCCAAGTATCTTTATAGCCTAAACTGTTCATTCATCAAGTGCTCATTACCATATTTGTGTACTAGTTTGAATAGAAGCTTTATAGAGTAGCTGTTATGACAGGCCTTTAGAGGTATAATGGATCTGGGTTCAAATTTTGGCTCTACTATTCACTAACCTTGTTACCTTGGGCAAATTACTTAATCTGGGGCTCAATTATTCATTTGTAAAGTGGGAGTAATTTCTACCTTGTAGAGTTGTAATGAGAATATGATAATTTGTGTAAGAAAACCATGAATGTTACACATATAGATAAGGGAACTGTTATTTGTAGTGATGTTTACAACCAAATACAAGGTATTACAAATATCAATAATGCAAGGCGTCTTAAAGAGCATCTAGGCTGAAAAACCCATTTGTTTTGTTTCCCCAAACACCTGACCACCTCCAACGACCAGCAATTTATCACTATGGAAGGCATCTCAACCTACCTTTAGATAGTGTCATCCATCCACCTACCCATTCAGCCAGCTATCAGTCTGTCATGTCCACTCAGTAGTCTTCCACATCGTGCCATATTAGGACTTTTTGACTGGACACTGCAACTTATGACATATACAAAACTTGCTTTCAAGCTTTTTTTTTTTAAGTTTTAATAGAAAGGAAAGTACACTTCCAGAAGTGGAAGCGGGCCTGAACAAAAGCAGCGTGGCTCAAAAGGCCTGCTTTCAAGCTTTTAATAGATTCTTTGTTGCTTTTCAAACACTACTCAAAATCTAGAACATGGTTACAAGGCCCTGAAATAACTCGTTTCTGCCTACTTACCCAACCCTCTCTCTTTTCCCTTTCCCATTTATTCTTTCAACTTGAGCTATATTAGACTTGCCAATGTCACTACATACCAAGCTGTTGTACCACAAAGCCTATGCACGTAATTGGATTATCCTCTCTGGCTAATTCCTATTGATTCCTCTAATTTCAGTTTCAACATTGCCTCCTCAAGGAAATCTTTCGTCCTCTCTTTGGTTCCCATCACAGTCAGACCTTCTATTTTAGCACTTTACTTTTAGTGTTACATTTAATGGTTATCTTCCTTACCAGACTCTAAGGTCCATGATGCAGGAAACTTACTGTGTCATGTTCAACACTCTGATCCCCAGGAGCTAGCAGGTGGTTATAAATATTTCGCTATAGCTTTCCTGTAACTCCTTTCTTTTCTTTTCCATGCTAAACATACCATAGGTTGACAGGTTAAATCTCTTGAGAATCTTGGTTACCTTCTCCAAAGTGGTTCTTATCTCCAAATGTAGGGTCACAGAAGTAGAGTGGGCCACTTCTTTTAGATTAGGTTTTACATAATAGGAGGCTTTGCCTCTGAATCTGTAGTACAAAACCAGGAGGCATTAGTCTACTGTGGGGGTGGGAGGTGGGGAGTAAAGGAGATTGAACAACTTTTCTTTTAGAAGCTTTTAATAAAAAACTGACCTTTTCACAAGTTACATGTTGTTCACTAAAACAATATGCACCAGTTTTCCATCTCTTCCTCACACAAGATGTCAATACTGGATCTATGACTGGAGATGGATCTGCACGTCCTGGCTTTTATCTACACTTCAAACTTATTTCCCACCATTTGCTTTCACAAATAATACACTCGATTACTGAACTGTGGTATTTTGGGTACTTTAAATAACCACCTGCAACTTTCTATCTTTCTGTACATTAAGTTCTCCCTGATATTCTTTCAGGTGGAAGAGACTGGAAACAAACTCCACCTCTTTCTAGCTTTTATTAGCTAGGCAAGACACTTCATATCTATCTTTTTATCTGTCAAATAACAGTACCAACTTCATGGAATTATGAAAATTCAACCAGATAATTTTATGTAAAAGGCTAAAAAAAGTATAATTACCTTCAATTCTCACATAACTTCTAACTTTGTATTCTAGGCCATTGCTTCTAGAAATTTTCTGTGTCTACGAGTCAACTGGAGATCTTATTAAAATGTAGATTTTGATCCAGAAGGTCTGGAATAGGGCTTGACATTCTACATTTCTAAGGGCCATGCCACTGGCCCACTGCCACGCTTTGATTAACAATGTTTAAGTTACCCCAGCCCTCACATTAAAGTTCCACAATGGCAGATTCCTTAACAAATTTACTTTGGTATTTTAATATCCCAAAGCTTCTGGAACTATCTTTAAATATGTATGTAAATATTTGGTTAATGACTAACTGTCCTCCAACAACTATGTCCTTGACAGTGCAGCTCTGATGTTGGCAACCTGGGACTGAGAAAGGATAGGTTGGAGATGGAATCCCTAGGAAGGCTAATCAAAAAACTTTCTTCCTTATCATTCCCCACACTCTTTCACACATGTGCTCATGAACATGAGACACCGAAGTAAGAGAATTCAGGATACAGAGCAAGAATGAAAGCATCTGGCACTTTCTATCACTATTCATTATTTTATGAGGCATCCTTATATTGAAAAGTCTTTGAAAACATAGTCAATGTTTCCAGGTCTGGGACAAACCCAAGACATCAATAAATGGAACTAAAAGCTACAAAAACAACCCTTTGACCTTCTGTATTATCATCACATAGTCATCCATGCTGCTTTTAACATAAACATTGTCTCCAATAACGATCAAATGAACCAAGCTGCTTCAACTGGAATAGAAAATGTTAGGAGCAACCATTTGATCCTAAGTACTGAAAGCAAACTTTCAGTTGGGTTCTGAAAATTAGGGTTTGGTTCCACTGCAAATAGACTCATTTGGTCTTTCCAAGGGGTAAGGAGTTAGGAGTGGATGAATGGATATAGTTCAGTCTTAAGGAAATTAGCAGCTCTTATTTTGGGCTAAAATACGAAGAATTAAAAAAAAAAAGCGGTCTATGGCCATGCCACCCTGAACACGCCCAATCTTGTCTGATCTCGGAAGCTAAGCAGGGTCAGGCCTGGTTAGTACTTAGATGGGAGACCACCTAGGAATACCAGGTGCTGTAAGCAATTAAAAAAAAAAAAGTAAATAAAAACAAAAAATCTCCCTAAATGTAAATGATTAAAAATAAATAAAAATTAGAAAAGATTTAAAAAGGGGGGAGGGCATCAGTTGTTTCCCATGATCAGATCACAGAAAGAGACCTTTCGAGATACTCACCTTTATCTTCTCACTTTCTAGTGAGGACACTGAAGCCTGCAGAAGAAATTAGCTCAAGATCCCAAGAAGTCAGCAGTAGCCTCGGCCTCTAAGATGTCCCACTGTTTCTGCCACTTTTTCTCTCAATAGATTCTTATTTGACAATCCTCTGTTACCTACTGGGATCAGAGCTAAGCAACGACATAAGCAAGGGGGTGCTTTAGGCTTAGGGTGAGAAGGCAGAAGGATGCAATTCCTAGAGATGACAAAACAAGGCAACAAGTTTAAGGGTCAGAGAAAAGGTCGTAAAATCTTAACCACAGGCATAATACAGGGATGGTAAAAATGTTTGAGTCATTTCATAGCTTACTGGTGGAAGTGGATGAAAACTTCGTAAGAGAATAAAGAACTCACTGCTTCCCTTGTCAGTAGACACAGATGTTTCACAATACACTGAAACTCAGCATATCTGAAGACCAAGATCATCTTGGCTTTCCATCCTCTTCTCCAAAACCCCTTTTTTCCCTTTAGTCCCACTGCAACTGGTTGCATCACTATTGAATCTTTACGTTTTCCTCAAAACATTTTCTTCACTCTCCAAGGCCTACCAATCCTCTTTAAATTTCTCAATTTCATTTACTCTTCCCTCTACTGCAAATGTCAGTACTCTCACTACCTCTGCCTCAATTACTTCATCTTATTACCTATTGTTTCCATTCTCCACCCCTCAAATCACACTCATTTGAAGTGCTTTATTACTGTTACTTTGTTTAAAACCCTTCAAAGGCTCTCAGCTGCCTCAGGACTCAAGTCCAAACTCCTTAAATGTTCATGGTTTGGTTCCTGCTTTATCTCTACAAGAAATCTCACTCATGCCGGTGCTCTTGCTCCGTTTACTCCTGTCAAATTATTTGTAGTTCCCTGGGCATACAACTTCATACCCCTGAATTTGCTATGCCCTTCATGTTCTGCTTGGCACATCCTCTCTCCTTTCTATCTGGACAACCCCTGGACATCCTCTTCTGGGAGCTATTTTGACTCCCAAAGCTAATTACTCATGTGAGAATTTTCTTCCCACAAAAATATTTTAAGACAATAGTAATTCAAAAAGAAGCTTGATCTAAATGGTTTGGTTAATATGAAATGAAAACTTGGGTAAAATATAAGTGCACATTCCAGAAAATACAAGTGCAATTCAAGCTTATATGTGGCATGAACACTCTTTATGAGTAAACAAGGAATGGGTGAAAAATTGTAATTTATTGAAACTCAACTCAAAAAATATAAGATGCTGTAGTGTACAATATATTACACAAAGCACCCTCAGGTGCACATTCAAGTCAAGTAAGAACTCCATATCCCTTTCCCCAGCCCTCCCACCCTGGGATCTTAGTATTTGTTCCATATACAATCATGCACACTTAATTTGAAAAAGGAAGCCCCAATATATTTTGATGTATTAATTAGCACCAAACAAGAGTACAGTTCCATTTCTTTTTTTTTAATTAACAAAAAACCCAATCAATAAACCAACTGGAGAGCTAATGGACTCAGCCAATAGTGCTGACATAGATATTATACATTCATGTAAATACACAGCCTATTCTACCCTAAACAATGGTATAGCTGGTTCTCAGCCTTTGTTCGAGTTGGCAATTGTCCCCATGTTGCAGTGTTGGAGCCAGTCTGTTTCAAACACAAAATTGCAATTTAGGAACTTCCTACGCAAAGCTCATCGGTCTTTTTTGTTGGAAACAAGTCTAAAATTGGTGTGGAAAACTTAGATCTTTCAAGGACAACAACTGGCCGAAGATAATGAAGCTGTTTTAAGGCAAGCTCTCCACAGTCTGTTAACGCTTTGTCCAATACGACCCTCAAGTTTTCCAAGGAAGGAACTGTTGTCGTTGTCTCAGCTACTATTAAAGGTGGGATTGTAGTCAAGTTCTCATGAATTGTAGAGTCACTGGAAGAATGAGGTATGTCAACTTCAGGGTCATTGTCATTCACCATATTATTTGCCATAACATTCCCTGTTAAGTCATTACTGGGTTGTGAAGAACTACTTAAGTGCTCTGAAGGCTCCCAATCGTCAAAATCGTCTTCTTTCTCTTCACTTTCCTGAATAAATTTCAGAAATGAAGATTCAAATCCCATAGGTTTATAAGTCTTCAAATCAAATGACCTGGGTTGTGAGTGCTTCCTAAAATTCTCTTTTGGGACATGGGTTGAATTTTTTACAGTGTTTTCTTGCCCTGAACTTTGCTGCCCGGTTTCTGAGTCTTTGATCCTTGGTAAAGGCAGCTGGAAACTTGTAAAGTAAGTCCCATTTTCAGTCCCATCAGGATTAGGTATGGAATTTTCTATTTTACAAGGAGGAGGCTGAACTATATTACACTGCTCCAAGGAAGTGGTTTCTGAACTGTGGTTGCATTTCAAAGTTCCTCTGTAGAGCAGAGGATCTGCCTCAAATACTTGCTTGCTTTCTGTACATCCTTTCTGACCTCCATCCCTTTCACCTGGATGAAGGGAATCAGTGTTCTGGATAGGTATGCTGTGGTCGCCTGTGGAATGACTGTGCTTTGTGTACTCTGATTCACAGCTTCCATCTTCTTCTTTCTTTATATAGGGCTCTATTTCAGAAGGGGGTTCCTCCTTAATTTTGGTACCATACTTAACACAAATGACAAGATTTTCCATCTGTTGCTCTAAGTAGGCACTACTCATCTGATGGGTACGTTTGTAATGCCTCACTATGCTGCTCTCCAACTTCACCACAGATAAGCATCCTTGAACCATACAGGGGTACTGTGTGTGCTCAGAATGCTCCACACACATATGGAGGGCTTCAGCTCTTGTTTTAAAAGTAATTGGAGCTTTCTTTTCTTTGATTAAGCCACACTTTTTAGCCTTAGCATTAAATGACCTCCTGGTAGTCTGCTGTTCATGCCCCTGAGTGAGAGCTGTTTGACACACCTTTTCACTCCTTAGTAGCCTTTCATTTGCCACTTTCTGGCTTCTAAACAGATCATCATAATAGTCCTTATGTCGGTAATAGACATGTTGAGAATAATTACTGCGATGGGTGAAAATCTGGCCACAGCCATTAAGATCACAGTGAATTTCATAATCTGAATGTATTTCTCCTTCAATATTATGCTGTTCCATCAAGTGGTGCTTCAACTTGCTGAATGTAAAAAAAACAGCAGGGCACTGAGGCTGGTTACAGGAAAACCTTGCTGCAGATTCAGCTTCAGAAAGCACTTTAGGCTCTTCAATATGGTCTAGATTATGAGAGTCACTACAGTGTTTAGCAAGAGCTTTGGAACACAGGAAGCGTTTGTTACATTCTTTATATTTGCAAGCAAATATCTTTTTACATTTGACAAGTTCCCTTTTGGTTCTTGCTTTGTCTTTCTCTAAACATAACTGTTCTTTGTTGTACTGATGTACAGTTCTGTAATGGCGAATCAAGCCTTTTAGATTGGTGAATGAGGAGTTGCAAGTTTTATGAATACAATGGAATGGTTTGTGGTACTTATTCAAAATATAGCAGAGATTTCCTTTCGCGACAGTTCTCCTGCTACCTCTCCCCTCTCTTCCTTCTTGTTCTTCTCTATGGCTACCTATTGGTGATGAAATATCAGATGTTTTACTTTCTGTTTCTTCACAAGATGACTCCAAATCTGTTTCTGAACTGCATTCATCTTTTTTAGAATGACAGTGTGGCTTCTCAGAGTTATTGCTGGGATCACCTCCAAGTTCAGCAGAACAATCATCTTTCAAAATGTCTACTGAGCATGGGCCTTCATGATCACATTTTTCATTATCTAACAGTTTGTGAGTTACTCTGTCACTGCCAATTTGATGTTTATTTTTATAATGAATCCTTAGGTGTGTTTTTCTTGTAAATGACCTTTGGCAAATATGACACTGGAATGGGGAATATCGATGCTGAAACATGGTTAACTGGAGGACTTTTTCTTTTGAATAATTATGCTTTTTAAGATAATGCATTAACAAAGCCTCTCTGGTCACAAATTCATATTTGCATCCTTGAAGCTCACAGAAAAAAGGCTTAGCTGCCAACTGTGCAAGGTACTGACTTGGCATATTTTCATCTTGATTCTGAAAATTAAGGTCTGTGATAGTAGGTGAAACCGACTGAAGAGATTTAGCACCACTGGATGGGTACCCTTGCAATGACCCTGAGAAAGATCCATGTGTTATTGAGTTTTTCAAGCTTAAATGTTTCAAGCGTAACAGAAGTTCCAACATGGTATCCTCTGTACATGGCCTTTTAGAAGCACAAATAGAGGCTTCTGAAGAATAACCTTGATGTTCTCGTTTACATTTAGTATGGATTCTGTGATCTAGACCTTCATCTGGGGAGTCGCTGTTTGTGTCTGAGCTGGGTTTAGGTTCTGCATCAAACTTTACAGTTGTTTGATTATGTTCATTATCCAAACAGGGAAAGAGATCTTTTGTCTTTATCTTTTTGGGTTTCAAATGGTATGGATGAACCTTTCGTAGATGTTTCTGCATCCCTTTTGCATTTTTGTACGTGGAACCACAGCCATCAAAACCACAGGTAAACTTAGTCCCATCAAAACAGACTGCCACATTGGAACATTTTTCCTTTAAATTGGGAGACACAAAGACTTTCTCATGAGATAACAATATATCCTGCATGTTTTCAGAGTGATCCAGTGTGTCAATTAACTCTTCATTCATAGAAGCTGAAGAGCTATGACTTAACTGATCACTAGAATTACTGTCACTGTTTTCTTTCAGGTTTTCTGCAGTTTCTATTTGAGAACTAGCTGGTCCTGCACAGAAAAGAAGATCCTCAGGTAAATGTGATTTATCAGTTTGGTCAAGTAGATGGGGCTGATCAATACCCTCTTGCTTTTCACCTGCTACAGGCTCCTCAAGTTTCACTGATTTCTTCACATCTCCATTTGAACTTTCAACATTATGCATTGAGAGGTGATTCTGGTATTCAATTTTGGAATAATAGAACTTTTTACAGCCAACGAAGTTGCATGTGTAAGATGCATCCCTAAAGTGTTGTGCTTCATGGTGGTAAAGCTGTCCCAAGTCACTGAAAACAATATTACAGCCATTTAATTCACATTTATAACGCAGATCGTCATGTTTTTGTTTATGATTAAGAAGTTCATTCACTGATCCAAACCTAGCATAGCAATCTATAGATACACACATATAAGGTTGAGGACCACAATGCACTTGTTCATGCTCCCGCAGGTGAAAAGCGGACATGAAATGTCGTCGGCAGTAAGTACACTTCTCTCTTCTATTTTTCATATCCAAGTAATGCTTGGCATTTTCATCATTATTTTGGTGTTCAGCTTTAAGATGCACACTTAAGTATTTAAATTGCTTAAACACACGGGAACAGTCTGTGCCAGGACATGGGTACAAATCTCTGTCTTGCAGGTGGCAATCTTCTAATTTGCTGAATGTGACATATTCATGAGACTCTCCTTTGGCTTGTTCATTCAATGACTGATTTTGCTCCACAGCTACAGAGGGACTCTTGGGACAAATTCCCTTTTGAGAGCCTTTCAATAGTAATTTCTTTTTAGAGCGGTCCCTTCTGCTTGGTGGCATTTTAACATGTTCCATCACATGAGGAACAAATATTTCTTTTCTCTTAAACTTTTTAATGCAAACTGGACAAGTATAAATTCCATCTTCCATATGCATCTTAGAATGATGAAGAATTCTGGCCTCTATACATTCCCGTTTACATAACAAACAGAAGAATTTATACTGAAGCCACCTCTGGTATCTTTCAGAAGAACCAATGGGTTTTTTATCTCTTTTCTCCTTGTGCTGATCTGTCAAATCTCTTCTTCTATATTGTTTATCTTCTTTACTTTCCTCATAGTCACTGAGAAACGACTCTAAAACATCTGTGTCATTTATTGACATTTCATAGCCACTTAGATCATCATCAGAATCTGATGCTTCTTGTCCTAGGAGTTGGTGGCAGTGTCGTTTTAAAGTTTTCCAGTCCCAAAATTCAGGATCAAAAGGCCAGTGGGCTTTTAAAGCTAGTAAGAGCTCACACCGAAGAGAATTTGGAACTGGTGCATTTTCTTCATCAAATTTTTGATCTGGTTGCAAATACAGTTCTTCCAACATATTAAACCCATCCAAACTGGGTTCGATTAAGAATTCTGTAAGCTGACAGGCTCGTCTAACTTCTAAATCTTCTGGTAAAAGACAAGCAATTGTTTTACAAACTGATGCCTTCATTTCTTCATCCTCACTTGATCTCAGTTGAAGAGCTCTGACACACAGTAAAATTGACACTCCAAGACCAACATCTTGTGCCTATAAGATAAGCAGGGAAGTAGTTAATTTTTTAATAGAAACATTACATAACTTTCACTGATGAAAAATATACCTTGTACACATATGTATGTGAATATATATTTCTCAAAATTTTTAGAGTTCTCGAATTTTTTAAAATTTATTTATTTATTTTTATGGTAACATCGGTTAACTGGAGTTCTTAAATTTTATCTTAACTCTATCTTCCTGCAAGTTACATTTAGATGCTTGTCTCAACATGCAAAGGACTGGATTAGATGCTACAAACATTAAAACAATGTACATTCATATATAAAGTATATGACTTTATAAGGAACTGCATATTAGAGCAGTCCCTAATCCTCAAGGAATTTACGTACGTGCCAAACATGTAAACAATAAAGGCACATGAATTTAAAGGAATTCAGTATAAATACGGACACAAAAGAATTCAAGAGGATTTATCTTAAGTTAGGCAAGGAGAACAGGACTTAAATGAATGGGTGCAAGAAGGAACATATATAAATTGAGTCTAAGATAGAATTCAATTTAAGAAACTCATGTGTCATCAACACTTGGGTGTTTTTAAAACCTCAAGGCTAAAACAAATGACTTGCCTCATTTCTTCCTAAAAGAATTAGTACTTTAAAAGTTACAGGTGTATTGAATCTCAGCATGGAAAAATAACAGAAATTAGAAAATTTCTCTCTAGCAGCAGGCTCTCAGGAACTAGTCAAAAATCAGGAAAAAGATCTGGTCATTTGTGATAAAAGGCTAGTGCATACACGATGATTTTTTTTTTTTTATGTGAGAGGCTGAAATGAAATGTGAAAATAACATGAGCAAAGAAAAGTGGGATCATATGGCAGAATAGCTTAAAATGCATTACTTAAGAGCACAGGATTTCAAGTCAGACTTTGACTGCCTTTGAACCCCAGCTTCACTACAGTGACAAGTTCTTAACTCCTCTATGCCTCAGTTTCTTCATCTGTAAAATGATAATAATGGTAGTATTAGGTTTTCCACCTAAAGTTGTTATAAAAAGAAAATAAGATAATATAAAGTGATTACTACAATGTTGGCGCATAGTAAATATTCAACAGAATACCATGTAAAATAGCTGAGGATAAATTCCACTGTTCAAATCAGTAATTAATTTGCTAAACAATTATTCCATGTTGGGCATCATTCAAAATGCTAGGAACAAAATAACTGCCATCAATTTATAGAACGTTTAATAAATCCTAGGCACTAGTCTAAACAAACTCTTTGCATACATTATCCATATTTTATAGATGAAGAAACCAAGGCTCAGAAGGTTAGTTGCCCGGTGTCACCAGATAGTGAGCAGAGGAGCAAGGATTTAAATGTAAAGCAATCTTTTTCCAGAGCCTGAGTTCTTAATCACTTTTTAGCCTACACTGACTCCAAAGCTTAACTGACTTGACTATATCTCATGTGTCCTTAATATTATATGCCAAACCACTCTGTTCCTTCAGCTAAAAAACCCACCAACTTATTTATGCATGTCCACAAATTTCTTCAAAATTCAGCTCCATGTTCCATATCCTAATTCTAATACATTCACGTTTTTAACAAGTAACTGCTTGGTATATCTGTCCAGAATGTATAATGGTATTTTTAGCTTTTTCTTTTTTTGAAAAGTGTTTTTAGTGATTTCATAAATTTTACCATTTCTACCAGATTAAGCTGTTTAAAAAAAAAAAAATAGACATTCTTTGCTATTTATCTCATAGTCTTACAAAAAAAGTCAGCATTAATAACTTGTTGAGAACCTATGAATTATTTTAAAACGTACATGGCTTTCTTCAAGTACTCTGTGCTCTGACTGACAAATCACAACCTTGTATCACATTATGCAATTTGCCAAATTAACTATGGTCTAGTTCTGACTCTGCTGTGAACTAGGTGTATGATCTTTACAGATCACACATCTCTAATTTTTAGCTTTATTACTAAAGAGAGGAGATTAAACTAAACAATCATGTTTTACAAAAATGGTAGTACCATATGTTCCACCAGCGTCCCGTAGACAAATGAACTGGATTCAAGATGATCCCTCTTCTTATATCTTCTGTTTCAAAGTATAACCACATCTACATTCATTCTGTCATACTATTTTTGCAAGTCTTGAGACCCTGGATTCTCTCAAGTCGTCCCTTCTACTTATGACTTTCTCAAGTCAGAATCCAAATTTAACAATTCTAAGCACCTTAAAGAGATGGTCTAATTTAAGCTTCTTATTTATAGAAAACTGAAGCCCAGAAAACAAAAGAAGCACTATTACAGGGCCCTCCCTTTATACACTGTTACCTTCTGCAGGAGACTTAATGCCCTCATGCCCACAAAAGCTTTTTAGCATCATTAACCTTTTCCATCCCATGGGCTATGTGACTGGCAGCTAGCTGTCTCCCAATATCCTTTCCCCTCTTCTACAAAAATAGAACACCTGATTTTGATCTGTTTACAAAGTCACCTGGATTAATGAATGTATCTCCTAGCCTCACTGCAGCTAGATGTGGCCACATGTATGTGTTTATATGTATTGGAGGGAGTGGGGAAAGGTCTGCCAGAGTGTGTTTTAAACCCACCTCCCTTCTTGCTCTCGAAAATGAAGACATTATAGCTGAGATTTGAAAAGTTTTATTAGGACATGAAATGGAAGCTATGTGTTGACGGGAGACAAAAAGATATTTGGAGCCACTAATGCAACGCTGGCCGGTCTACCTGGATTATCTACCTATATGAAAAAGAGATAAACTTCTAACTTCTTTAGATCAGTACTATTATGGGATTTCTACAATTCATAGCAGAACTAGATCCAAATTGATACAGGTTAGATCACTTCTCTCTTTTAAAATGCTAGAGGTGAGTCTCTCAATTTAAAAGAAATGCTAAATTCACTCCCCTTCTATCCAGTCTCTAACTTTTTTGCCATTCAAGCCAAATATCATAAGCAAAGATTATAATGGAAAGTATCCTAGACTGTAATTAAAGAGAAATGGGTTCTGGTTTTCCTATATAGATGTGTAGGAAATTCCTTGGTCTATGTCAGAAATCCACTTTCCCTAGTCCTCCAGCAGTTTTCTCATGTTCTTTGGTTCTTTGTGGTGAGTAGAGTTTGTAGATGGCCCCCAGCAACCCTCACCTTTGTATAATCTTCCCTTTGTGTAAGTAGAACCTGTAAATATGATGAGATATTATTCTTATGATTATGTTATATGGCAAAAAGGACTTTGCAGATTAAGACCCCAATTCAGTTGATTGTAAGATAGGCATTATACCTAAGCAGGACTGACCTAATCACTTGAGCTCTTAAAATCTAAGTCTGGAAGCTGGAGGAGGTCAAATTCAAAGGAGGATTCCTTGTGTCTTTCTTGGCTTCAAAATAAAGGCATGGAATGAGGGAGGTTTCTCAAAGCTGAAAACAGATTGTGGCTGACAGCCATCAAGAAAATTAGGACCTTAGTTCTGTAACTAAAAGGAAGTGAATATTCTCAACTACAAGAATGAGTTTAAGGTGGATTTCCTAGTGCCTCCGGATAAGAACTGCCTGGTCAATATCTCAATTTCGGCTTTGTGATACTTTAAGCAGCAAACCTTGCCACACTGTACTAGACTTCTATCCTACAAAAGTGTGAGCTAATACATGGTTGTTGTTTAAAGTACTAAATTGTGGTAATTTGTTATGCAGCAATGAAAACTAATAACTTTCCTTAAAGATTAAAAAATGAAACTTTTTAAGGCTACTTATAACACTAATTTTTTAAAATAAGGCAAATTCTATAATTGATTTAACATGTTTTTTCTGTGATAGGAGACACAACTTCATTCAATGATTTAAGTAATTATCATCTAACTTATTTGACCATGGATTTGCTTCTGATAACTGTTTTTACCTTTTCCTATCTTGATTGAAAAAACTAGATCAACATATTTCAAATAAAGTATAGGATCTGGAATATTACATTAAAGAAGACAGGGAATATCAAAGATAAAACTGTACCTTGACTTTAGTATATAAAAACAATCCTTGGGGAAAAAATAAAAATTAAAACGATCCTTGGATGTTGTCAAAGTAGTAACCCACAGAACACATCTATGAGCCATTATAGTTATGGGTATATGGAGAGATCAGTCATGAGTAGATACCAAAATCAAAAAAAAATAAATATGGAGTATAGCATAGGATTCATCCCAAATCTCTATGTTGGTAGTCTTAGCATATCTATAGGGCTGAACTCGAGGGAAAAAAAAAAAAAAGGCACTTCATTTCATTTTAGTAAATACTTATTTCCTCAAAATTCTTAATTTATTTCTTATTTGGACAGAAATTTACAATTTGTGTAGTTGATTCTGGAACTGTTCTATTTCTCCAAAACCCAGAAAAATGTATCATTGCATCCTCAAGAAGCTGAAAAATACAATTATATTTTCTTCATTTGTAATTATGTTAATTAGCAAACAAATCTGTCTGTATAAAATACGAAACATTGTTCTAGGAAAAGGAGACATAGGGTGGTTGAGATGACAGCTAAGAAATGCAATCTTCCCTTCTTCTAGTGGTTTGTCACTTTATTTTTTTATTTCTATTTTTTATTTTTTTAAATTTTGGTTTGTCACTTTAAATCACTACTTTCTACTAAGAAAAATTGTGGATTCCGAGGCAGTCAATCTGCAGAAAAGATAGATATGTCTGATTCCATAACTGTAGTAAACCCCATTATTTCTCGTTTTTTCTTATCTAAAATGAGTTGTCTGAAAAGTTAACTCCCCCTGCATTTCTTTCCTCCAGGATAATCAGCATAAAAAGCATAAATTACTCACTTCAGTTTGTATAACTCTAATGAGGCAAAATAAATGCTGCTGTGTTTTAGCTATGACACCAAACTGACGACAGCGCTCCAAAAAAGTATCCAAAGAAGGGTCGATTCTTCTTTGCAGTTTACTCCAAAACAGTGTCAATTCCCTATAAAAAGAAAGATTAAATAAAACATTTAAAGCAACTAGAATTTGCTATTGAGCTCCCAACCCATTTTTTTGGTTTATGAAAATAAATTGACAGTAAACAAAAACTAGAAGAAAAACCTGTCTATGTTTCCTATTGCTTCTTCCCAAACTGTTAAAATTCTTAAGAATCCTCCCTGAAAATTTCCCCGATTCTTTTCTTCGTGTCTGGGTAAAAACAAAAACAACAAAAGACTACTTTCTTTATGCTGACATTTTAAAAGACTTTCGATCCCACCCTGTTCCAAAAGGTTTTACCCCTTACATTGGTAACTGCACTGACTATCCTAGTGGGCAGGGATCATCATACATCGCTACACTGCCAACAAAATGTATACAACCATAAGTACTCTAATGACACACTTTCCTCCACACTTATCTCCTGCCTTTTCCAGTTCTAAAATGTCACGATGCTATGTAAGGCCTGTATTTTGAAATGTTTAAAGTTTACTAATAAAATTAATAAAACGGCACTCTTGGAAAAGGCTAAAATACAAGAATCTTACAAATATTCTCTATAGAAACGAATAAAAGCTTTTTAAAGAACAAGTTAAATAAAAGCTTGAATGGGTTAAGAGAAAACACTGAAGGAAAAACACTAGAAACTCGAAAATGACCAGGATAGAAAGAAATGCTAGTATATATGCGAAATGTGAATGCAAGGAAAGTTACTTAGCAAAACTGAAGAGAATATTACCATTTTTAAAAAGTGGCTCTTTTCTGTACAATTTCATTGCATACTGTGTATTTAAGTGATTTTCATTAAAAAAATAACCATATTATTTTCATAAATGAATTTTAGAACACTAACGTCTTATTATTCCTGTTAACACAGATTATTCCAAGAAGCTGGTTACAAATCCAAAGGTTAAGAAATCAATATAACATACCTCTTTTTACAACAGATGGAAAATAAACATTTACAGAACTTACTTATATTTTCGTATATTTTTTAAAAGGTGAAATTCTTACACTTGCTTCAAAAATTGAAATGAATTTCTGTCTCAAAAGATACATGAAAGCTTATATTTAATGATGGCAAATTTGGGCTAAAGAAATAAACTTAACATTAAATAGCTGTCTTTGGTGACTAGTGTTGCTTTCCAAGCAGAAAAAGTAAAAATCTGAGATAGGTCAGCTTTGCAAATAGCTACTAGCCAGGCAAGTAATTGGGATCACTGTTCATTTTCAAATTCCCAAGATTGCTTCATTCAGATGTAAACACATTAGTAATAAAAACTTTTGAGAATATGCAAAATTCTGAAGAAAGGAAATGGAAGAATTACATATGCTCAGAGATAAAAAGGAGTATCTATCAAAATATGTGAAATCTATCCTACTTAAAAAGAACAAATTATCAAAGCCAGTGAAACCTAATTATGGAAATAAAAGGGTCAAGAGTATCTGCTACCTAAAATTTATTAACTAGTTAGAAGTTTAAAGTTAGGCAAATCTGATGATTGATATAAGGCAGGTTGAGAATTAAGGTCCCTCAAATAATTTTTAAAAAAATCAGAATGCCTAGGGCTTAATTTATTCCAAACTCAATATTTCAAGCTTTAGTTACCTTAACTCCAAATAGCCATGATGGAAAAAAGGTATTTGATGTATACATATCTGCACATTACAATTCAAAGATTTAAAATTACTATTACCTGCCTGAACATGTAAACGTGCCTGAAACCAGGACAACCAGTATATTACTTGTGAGAATGCCAATACGTGCCTTTAATCATCCATTCAAACCTATACACTGGAACAATGAATATACCAATGAATCATAACATGTAGCCTGCTGGAACATCCAAGCACTAGAACAAATACTTCTTCAATGAGTACAATGATATGATTTTTAAAAATGGACAACCATTTATGAATATATGAAAAATGATTCCACTGTATACAGGCTTCCAATGTTCACACAACTAACTGCACCCTTGAATTATCCCACTGTCTACTTCAAGTCAACAAATTATAAATTCATAAAAATTGGAAAGGAAATTTATCTATAAATGGCAGGAAATGCATTTTGGCAGAAATCTAGCTACCAAGCAAGAACTTTAAATTACACTGTGTTTCTGAATAAATAGCAGGAGGCCCATGGAGTTCAGTTAATAGTCACATAGATCCAGAATTTAGGCACTTTAAAAAAAAACCCAAAAAACAAAAACTATGGAATTAAGGAATGACCATGCCCTAGAGAACGCTTCTGCAAATATAGTTCATGTGACCTCTTTTTTATTCTTACAAAATTCAGTTGAATAGAATACATATGGATATATGGATATCTGGTCTTCACCAGATACAGGGGACTCAACTGTGAATTAGACAACATATGTGATGACCACAGAATATTGGTTTAGTTAGGAGAGAACAGATAGATAATTACATCTGAAGACACAAATATACAACATGCAAGATTTAAACTCAGAGATGTTATAGAAAGCAAATTCAACCTATCAAATACTGAAAGCTTAGTGTAGAGGTTTAAGGTTCAACTCTATGATTTTGTTTTTAAAGTAGTAGTGATAAATACACATCTATATGTACATTGTCCCATTCCAAATGGTTATCTTTCGCACTAGAATGACTACTCTAATTATGTGACCATTGCCAGACATCTATAGGGAATGCATTCCTCTAGCACTTATTTCTGTGGATAGCCAAAAATTTTGAAGGGGGCAAAGTTAACAAAAAAACTAAGCAGGTCTACGGCCATGCTACCCTGAACAAATCTGATCATGTCTGATCTTGGAAGCTAAGCAGGGTCGGTCCTGGTTAGTACTTGGATGGGAGACCACCTAGGAAGACCAGGTGCTGTAGGTGTAAAAACAAAACAAAACAAACAAAAAAACTAAGCAATATGTCTTTTGAGATCAATACTATAGTCACTACAATAAAGTAATAAGATATATGTCAATGTGGTTTGGAAAATATCTCTGAAGGAAATTTTTAAAAGAATAAAAAACTGTTTAGAGTGCTAGTTAAACAGTTTAGATTTCACTTCCTTAGTGACCACATTTAAGAATGACATTTCCAACAAATAAATGTCTAGTACATATATGTGTTTGAAAATAAGTGACTGTTTTCATTATCATATACCAACTTCACTGTCATATTTTTACAAATATCTCTCCTAGACAAATACTCCATAAAACCCACTGTCTTCAACTCAGTAAATTCCCAGCACAACAAAAGAATCTATTCTATTTGAATATAATTCCTGGGATTTATTTTCCTTTGTAAAATTACTGTGTTTATGTTATGGTTATTCTAACTTAAATATCCCACTATCCCCCCCACCCCCCAAAATAAAGCCTTTGAAAACAATAGAAGAATAAAAAAAAGTTTCAAAATTCTGAAATTTTAGATTGTATTTCTCTCTGAATTGCTTGGAAGGGGCTTACTTTTAACAAAGTATGAAGCGACTTAAGATTTTCTTTTTTCATTATAGCTCCTCAGGAGGCCAACAAGAGGGAAATCCTTGTTAATCCCTTCCTGCTACAGGGGAACAGCATTAATCTTAGAGCCACTAATATCCTTGGAAAGGCTAATGGTCGCTGAGTGAAGAAGGGAAGAAGAAAAGTGTATGAGTCACTATAAAATGGAAGCTGGACAAGGATCACTTAAAAAACTGTGTGACTACAGTTTTCAAAACACTTTATAACACATCTCATATATGACTTACAGTATTCTCTGCACTGAAAACCTAGCTATAACTAGTAGAAATGTTTTTCATCATAGGCAAAGAAGTTAACTGTAACAAGAAAAATTTGTTCCTTCAGTGAACACATCTGTTTCACTAAAGCTAAAATCTCTAATCTCTTAATGCATGAAAAAAACCTCTTCTAGTTGATTTAGTAATCAAAAACCTCACAGCTACTTAACCATTCTTTTTATTATATCACCTCTTTTTTGGGTTTCCCCACAAAATGTCCAATGATTATTATGAAATATATTTAAGTCCCTATCCCACTATCTCCTTTTCTCGTAAGAGGTATAACTCTGGCATAGTAGATTTGGTGGTAGAAGACTGTAATTTGAATTCTGGCTCTGTGTCAAGAAAGTAACTGTATGGAGGAAAAGCACTGATTAGGAGTCAAAAACCCTGGGCTTCCAATTTTAACCTTAAGACTTTGACCAATCACAATATTTCTCTGATCCCGCTGAATTTCCACTGCCTCATATGTACAATAATTATGATGAGAACTGGGTGAAATACACAAATAATATAAAATAGAAAATAATATAAAATAGAAAAAAAAGAAATGTAGTAATATACAAAACACTAATAACATAAAACTATATAAATATACACAAATGGTCCAGGAGAGGAATGAAGGCTAAAGTGTATAAAAGTATCTACTAGGTTTTCTTATGAATAAAATGCTCATTTCCAATTTTAAGTTATTCTTAGGTCCTGAAATACTCAAAGCTCCTCTAATCAAGACTATGTTAATCCAACCCATTTCTGAATTAAAGCTCAAATACTATCTCCTCCCTGACACCTTTTTTAAACAGTGGTATACAGTAAGTACCTTTCTCTAACCTCCTATAGCGTTATCTGCATCATTAATCTGATTTCTTATTGACAGAATCTTGCATTTTGGAATTTTCCTGTGTATCACGTTTGTCTCTCCGGCCTAAATAGATTCAATACAGTTAGAATGAAAGAACCATGGGTTATGCTGTTTCCTTTTTAACAATAAGTACTCAGTAATCCTTTTTAACAATAAGTACTCAGCAACAAGGAAGATATAAACTGAATCAAAACCTAAATAATACAATTCTGCTATACAATACCAAAGTTGCAAAAGAAATTGCTATCCAAATGGATTTTCTTCTCTAATGCAGGTTTGACCTAGAAACCTAATTAGTGGGTTTCCAAATGAGAGGGGGAAAGTGACTACCAGAAGATGTAATAAATGTAAGGAAAAACAGCCTAACACCAATTTGTTTCATACTGCTATAATTTTATCTTCAAAGAAAAAAAAGGCATATATTGGAGTTAACAAACAACCCTTTATGGGATGATCAAGATGAGCTCAAACATTTTACCCTTTATTTTTGGACTTTTCCAGAAAAGAATAAACCAATGATATCACTAATTAAATAGGTTAGCTTATAAACAAGATTTTATTCACAAATCATCATTTAATTTGCGGACACTTTAAATTTGAAACAAACCAATGTTTTACATAAACCCTGGATACTACACAATGCGCTAACAAATACAGAGGATAAAAAGTAAATGTACTCACCAGGAACAATATACACTTGCAGTTTGGAGCTGCTGGGTAAGGTAAGTCGTACAAAGAACAAATGCTGTGTTATCCTGACCCTCGGATTCCAGATTACAGATGATGTCTAGTACTTCCTTGCAGTCGACCTTTGCAATCTATCAAAAATAAGATGACCAAGTAAAAAAGAAAATAGTGACTTTCCTGTGCATGTGGTTATAAAACGTAAAGCTTCTCTTCTATCTTTTGATAACCGATGGAGCAAGAATTAAAGAGATAAAATTTTTTTCTATAACTTAATGGCTGAGACTTCTGGAATGAAATATTTCATATAAGAAAGTATTAAATAGAGAAGCAAACAGATGCTATAAGGAGGTTCTACTGCAGTCCGAACACCGAAAAAAAAAACATTTTAGTACAGTTTAAAAAATTAATCATGAACACTGCTGTCATATAAATGAGTCAAATTATGTAGATTAACTTCAGGTTATTTTCACCTTAAGTACCATCACTTTTTTTCCTGTTTTTTTTTCTTTCTTTCATTTTCAATTTTTTTCAAGTCATTCACGATATAGACAGAAAGATACAAGGCTTACTCTTGCTGTCAGTAGGGTTAAAGGAAGACAACTGAGAAACTTAAATACAAATGCTATATTAACATATAATTTTCTCATATAATTAAGAAAAAAATTTCACGTGAGTTTTTCAAACAACTAAAATACTTTTAGAAATATATCTTTTTCATTTACACTATTTATGAGAATCTTGAAAAAAACTTCTGGGAAAATAAGAATTTTCTGGGGCTTTTTTTTGTATATTGGTAAACAGGAGAGTAAGACCTCTATAGACTCTCAGTCTATTTTATCACTTCCCTGTCTTAACAAACAGAAAAAAGAACATAATCTATTTCGTGACTGTGTCGGCATTATAAATGTAAATTATATCAGGCACCAAATATACAGGGCAAATGAGGTGTGTATCAGGGCAAATGAGGTATAGAGTTTAGCTCATCTCTTCCAGATTGCTATGCGGTTCCAAGTGATGGTTCTAAGTCTCTAATTTTAGTCATATCCTCGGGTAGGCATAGAAAGGCTTCTTTCAAAGCTTAGCTTAAATGACCATTTTCTCATCAGATCCTTCTCTAACAATATATTAGAATCTCCATCAAAAACGCTACTCTCAAATTCCTCCTTTGTAGCATTTATCACAATTGCAATTCAATCATTAGTTGGACAACTTATTAGCAACTATCTCCTCTGCTAGAATATAAAATCTATGAGGTCAGGGGCTATGTACATCTTGTTCAAAACGCAGCACTCATTAGTGTCTGGAATAGAGAAGACACTCAGTAAATAGGTGCTGATGAAGGGAAAAATCAAGTTTTTTATCAGGTAAAAAGCTCATGTTTACAAACTGAACCTTATACAATTCTGTTTTCTAATCCTTTCAAAGATAATCCGATAACATAATAAACAGTATATTGTAGTGGTTAAAAGTAATTACTCTAGAACCAAATTGTGTATTCTCTTTCTGGCTCTATAGCTATTAGCTGTAAGACCTTGGATAAGTTAAATAATTTCTCGGTCACTTAGTTCCTCAGTTTCTGCATCTTTAAAATGGGAATAGACCCTCCCTCAGAGAGTTACTATACAAATTAATATGCTTGAGTACAACATAGTGACTACAGTTAATTCTGTACTGCGTATCTGAAAGTTGCTAAGAGAGCAAATCTTAAAAGTTCTTATCATAAGAAAAAAAAATTGTAATTGTATAAGGTAACAGATGTTAACTAGACTTATTGTGGTGATCATTTGGCAATATATACAAATACGGATTCATGATGTACACTTGAAACTAACATAATGCTACATGTCAATTATACCTCAATAAAAGAAATATGGTATATGTGTCTATTAAAGTTACAGTTAAGCTTTTAAGAAAGATGTTTCAAAAGGGGACTGGCAAATAGGGAGCACTTTAAAAGTATTGTTAAAAACTGTTTTCATGAAATACATACATTTTTAAAAGGGGAAGGGGAAGAAAGTGAACCTTAAGAGTATTAGAAAGCATTTTAGAAAGATCATTCTCAGATATAAGATCACTCTTGACGCAAATTTGTACTGGGGGGCAAAGTTAAGTTGTTAAAGACTAAAACATAATTAGATTCAGTTTTCAGGGGGGGAAAAGACTTCATCATACATTATAAAGATGAAATTTTATTGATGCCCAAAACAACCATGTCCTCAGCCACAGCTGAATTAATCAGAAGGGTGACCCAGAGAAAGAAACGCCCACAACATGGTCACTTAAAATTGCATTGAGTGAAGTACCAAAATAACAATTCCAAAGTAAGTGCAAACAGCTGTTCTAGAGCGAACACCATCTACCACCACGTCATGTTAAAGCTCCTGTGAAAAATCAAAAATTCTAAAATTTGATTTTGGTAGCAATTTAACATCTCCAAGCTGAAGAATAGCATGGAAAATTCTCTAAGCGAGATACATAAATTAGAATGGAAATAACATATAACTGCATTTCTAGAACATTTTTATCCCTTTCAAATAACTTTTATTGCATTATCTCATTTTATCAACATGATAAATCTGTAATATTGGCAAGGCAGGCCAGAAATATTATTTCTGCTTCACAAAGAAAAAATAAGCCTGAGATTGCTTCTTGTCTCAAGTCAACTGTACCAAATAATCAGAATAATAAACAAAAAACTAATTTCATGTCATTTTATTCCTACAGGGAAGCCCTTAATTTTAAATTTTAAAGGAGTACATTTCAGAGATACATTATAGGCTTTCATCTTACAGAACCAAAATGTTAAGAAAAAAGGGACAAAAGTGAAGAAAGAAATATAATTTAAGTAAAAATTCATTAATCTAAAATGAGGAGGAAATGATATGAAAAATATGGATTAATAGCTTATAAGGCATATATAATTTTGTCACTTACATTTATCACAAATATTCTAAAGATGAACACTGTCTTAACAGTTAGTATAGAATAAGCCTAATAGTCCCTCCTCCTCTTGCCTGCCTAGCCAATTCTTCTCATCCTTCAATATCCAATTAAAAATCATTATGAAGTATTCCTTCATAGACTACTCTAGCATACAATGATCTCCTGCTCTGCTGAATTCATAGGATCTTGTCAACATTTTTAATTGGGCTATTCTTTATTTTACTTTGGGACAACTTTTAAACAAGTGACTCACATTGGCCTTTACCTTTTACGATTTTACTTTTTTATGTGCATTTACTTTGGCTCTCCAACTAGATCATGATTTCCTTGAAGAAACGAGCATAGTCTTATGACTGATATTCAAAATCCTCTGTGCAAGGGAAGTAGACACGTTAAAATGTATGTGTCTATCAAAGCTATTTATTACCTGTAGTGTGCTAAAGTACTGGAAATACAAGACAATTTGATTTTTGCCCTCAAGGAACTCACAGTCTAATCAGGAATGATAAATGAAGCAGCAGAGAATTACTAAGAATACAATGTATGTTAAATGCTACAATGCGGGCATACGGAATATTTTCCAAATACCTTTGGTAAGAAAAATCTAATACAAGTGTAGGGGATCAAAAACAACTTCCTGTATAAAGTCATGACTAAATGAGAATTAAAGAATTAGTAGGAATAATCCATGGGAAGAGTAGAGTGAAATAATAAAATTGTTCCGAACAGGGAGAAAAACACATAAAAAGGCCTAAAGAGTAAAAGTGAGCATGGTATTGCAGGAACAGAAATAAATTACTTCAATACAATAAGGGTATCCCTCTTAGTAGCTGCTTCAGGATCTTTACATGACAAACAAGCACTTGGTTAATGTTATTTTTTTTTTAGTTGAAGAGAATCTAAGTATTTTGCCCCAAATACCTGTATTTTCTTGAATATAAAGGAAAAAGAGGTATGATAAAGAAATAAAATAGAAAATTCCAGGTAAATTAAAATGACCTAACTAATAAAAATGACCTAATAATACAATATGGTTAACTACTTGTCCTCAACCTTTTGTAATAAATAGCTTAACACCATACTAAAAACCAAATATATGCCAGAAAATACTTTTCAGCTAAAGTCAATTAAAATGAAGGTTAATGACAAGCTTTTGAGAATTTCATTATCTTGTACCTGGATAGGTACTGAAATAACATTTTTGTTCTTATATATGATTTCTATCCCTGGGGTTTACATTCTATACCTGTTAAGACAAGTAGGACATGCATCCAATAATTAAACCTTTGTTTACTATCCATCTTATTAGAGTATATGTTCCAAGAGAGCAAAAGTTTGTTTTATTCACCACTGTATCTTCAGTGTCTACAACTGTGCCAGACACATGGAACATCAATAAATATTTGTTGAAATGAAAGGTTACAAGATAAATAACTTAGTGGCCACAAAAAGGCAGGATGAATAAGTGAGTCAGACTGAAGACAGGAATAACGTGGACTGGAGTAAGGAAAGAAGGCTTCAAGGCAAATAGCTCTAGCAGGGATATCAGGGTCTAGATGTGTAGGGCAGGATGGCCTGAATAAAGATGCCAGAATGAGTAGATTATTAAATGTGACAGTAATAATGGCATATGAGGAGAAAAAGGTTATCTGAAGGATAGAGACAGAGCTAATTTGCACAATGGAAGCTATCTTTCATAGGTCATGTCAAAGAGTGGTGCAGTTTCACAGCATACACAAACGTAACCACCTAAGGAGGTTAGTGGGGGGTTGAAATTCAGTCTGCTTACCAAGCCTTAAGTTTTGGAATAGAGTTCTTCCTCTGAGAAGAAGAAAGACCTCTGAAAGGCAACAATGTGAAGGAGGGCATAGTGGAACATGATGCTTTTTGCTGATTTCCATAAAGGTACCATACAGGATAATGACTGCTGACAGACTGCAAAACATGGAATTTATCATTTGGGTTTTACATAGAATCAGAGGATTTTGCTGTTGTTGTCTCTTTTGGATATATACCCAGAAGGGATGACTTGAAATCAGTATGGTTTTTAGATTAACTTCTATTTATTAGATTTCTCCTGATTATAAAAATGATTATAGAAAACTTGAAAAATACAGAAAATAAAAATCCTTAGATATTATAATTCAATGATAACCAATGTTAACAATGTGATGAATTTTATTTCCAGTATTTTGTCTATACACACTAACTGTACAGCATGGATTCAATATGTAACTAATGCAAATATGTCCCATTTTAAAGAAGGGTGGGACTGTGCTGGTCCTATATCCTTTCTTTTACCCTAATGTTTTATTGTGATTTAATGACAATACCTTTACGCAGGATTAATATATGCCAGGCTCTTTTCTATACATTTACATAAACCAAATTATTAAATTTTCACAACAACCCTACAATACCGGTACACCACTGTAATCCCCATTTACAGATTCAAAAGCTTAAAAGTACAGACATGTTAAGCCACTTGTCAAAGGTCATATACAGATAGTAAGAGTTCCAGGATCTACCCCAGACAGTCTGGCTCCAAAGTTCACTCTTAGCCAATATGCTGTATTAAGATGTTTAAACTGTAGAATGGGCAATACATTATTACTGAACAGAAAGGAAACTGTACACCTATAGTTTTCCCCACATGTGTGCTCTTTGAAGAAATATGTTGATTGGTTTATTTCTAATGGTGGTAAATATTTACTGAATTGCAATGGACTGTGAGTAGAACTAGCCAAGAACTTACAAGGATCTCAAAGACTATTCAGGATCATTCGTTCCACAACATGTTCTCGCCTTGAGCTTCCTGCAAATCTTAACCAGTTCCCTCAGATCCTTCCTTATCACAATCAACTTCATAACGAAAGTCTGAAAAGGCTGCATACTGTATGGTTGCTAGGGGCTTGGAGGGAGAAATGAATAGGCAGACCACAGAAAATTTTTTATGGCAGTGAAGCTATTCTATATGATACTGTGATAGTAGATACATGTCATTTATATGTTTGTCAAAACCCATAGACTATACAACACAGAGTGAACCCTGATGTAAACTATGGATTTTAGTTAATAATAATGTATTGGTTTTCACCAATTGTAAGAAATGTTTAAGACACTACTGGCAAGGTGTTAATAGGTGAAACTGGGAGTGGGGGAGGGAAAGAGATATGGCAACTATACTTTCCATTCAATTTTTCTGTAAACCTAAAACTGCTAAAAAAATAATCTATTAAAAAATTTGATCATTTAAAAAATCGGATTATCTCTTTCATTGTTAGCTTGTAAGAATTCTTCATGTATTCTAGATTTAAGTCCTTTATATAAGATATATGGTTTACAAATATTTTCTCCCATTCGGTGAATCAACTAACTTTCTCCATTGTGTCCTCTGATGCACAAAGTTGAATGAAGCCCTACTTATTTTTTTTAGCCACTTGTTTTTGTTCTCAGATGTAAGAAACGATTGTCTAATCTGAGGTTTTAACGATTTATTCCTATATTTTCTTCTACATTGTTACAGTTTTAGTTGTGACATTTAAGTCTATAATTCATGAAGAGGATATTCAGTTGTTAAAAGAACCATTCATTAAAAAGACTATTCTTTCTCCCATTGAATTGTCTTGACATCTTTGTAGAAAATTAACTGACTGTATGATTCAAGTCCATTGATCTTTCTGCCTACCTTTTTGCCAGTACTGAACCATACTGTCTTGATTACAGTAACTTTTTGGTAAACTTTGAAATCAAGAAATGTGAATCCTCCAACTTTGCTTTTTTACGCGATTGTTTTGGCTATCGGGGGTCCCTTAAATTTCCACATGAATTTTAGGATCGGCTTGCCAATTTCTACAAAAAAAGAACATGGGATTTTGACAGAGATAGCCCTGGATCTGAGGATCAATTTGGGGAATACTGCTACATTTATAATATTAAGTCTTCTGATAGATGACCATAGGATGTTGTTCCATTTAAGATTTTCTTTCAACATTTTATAGTCTTTAGTGTACAAGCCTTACACTTTTATTTTCAAATCTGTTCCTAAATACCTTCTTTTTGATGCTATCATACATGGGTTTAAGTTCATTTTTACATTGTTCATTTTTAGATGTATATAAATGATTTTTGTGTATTAACCCTTATAGGATTGTTTTATATACAAGATCATGATATATGCAAAAAGACAGTTGTTCATTCTCTTTCGAATCTAGATGCCTTTTCTTTTCTTGCCTAACTGCCCTGACTAAATAAAACTTCTAGTACAGTATCAAATGGGAGTGGCAAGAGCAACATTCTTGTCTTCTCCCTCCCTGATCTTAGAGGAAAACCACTCAATCCTTCATCATTTTATATGTAATTATGATGTCAGCCATGGGTTTTCACAGACGCCCTTTATCAGGCTGAGAAGTTCCCTGCCATTCCTAGTTTAAGTGTTTTTACACGAAAGGGTATAGGATCCTATCAAATGTTTTTTTGTTTTTCTTGTGATGAAAATACAGCTTTTGTCCTTTATTCTATCAACATGGTGTTATTATATTGATTGATTTAAACCAAACCTATGTTCATTCCTGTGATCTCACTTTGTCAAGTTGCATATTCCTTTTTATATGTTGCTGGATTTGTTTTGTTGTTTTTGTTGAGGATTTTTACATCTATATTCATTAGTGATAGTGGTCTGTAGCTTTCTTTCTTCTGATGTCTTTGGTTATCAGGTTAATAATGGCCTCCAAGAAAGAGTTTGGAAGTATTCCCTCCTATTTTTTTGATGACTTTGGGAAAGACTGTTATAAATTCTGTATATATTTTGTATAATCCACCAATGCAGCCATGTGGGTATAGGCTTTTCTTTGTAGTTAAGTTTTTAAATTACCAATTCAATCTCTTGTCTCATTTATTTGTAAGGCAGTTTTAGTAGTTTGTATCATTCTAACAATTTGTCCCCTTTATCTAAGTAAGTGTAATTTTTTGGCATACTATTGTTCATAGTATTCCCTTATAAGGCTTTTTATTCTTGTAATATTGATAGAGATGTCATCTCATTTCTGATTTTATTAATTTTAGTAATCTTTTTCTTTTCACTCTAAATGTATCACTTTTGTCGATCTTTTCAAAGAACTGACTTTATTATTTTTCTCTATTTTGCAGTTTCTATTTCATTTATTTACAGTCTAACATCTCTTGCTTGCTTTGGGTTTAGTTTGCTCTTCTTTATCTAGTTTTTTAAGGTAGATGTTTAGGTCACTAAGATCTTTTTTAAGACTGACATATGACAACTGTAAATGTGCCTCCAAGCACTGTTTTATTTATATCCCATAAGTTTTGTTTTGTTGTATTTCCATCATATCTCAACGTATTTTCTAATTTTCTTTCTTTGATCCACTGCTTATTTGGGAAGGTATTGATTTACATATATTTGTGAATTTCCCAAATTTCTTTCTATTACTGACTTCTACTTTCATTCCATTGTGGCTGAAGAACATACTTCATATGACTTTAATCCCTTTAAATTTATCAAGGTTTGTTTTGTGCCTTAATATGTCATCTATCCTAGAGAATGCTCCGTGTGCATTTGAGAAGAAAGTATATTCTGTTGCTGTTGGGTAAAGTATTCTACAGATATCTGCTAGCTAGTTTAGTGTTGCTCAAGCCTTCCATTTCTATGCTGTCTAGTTCATTTATCCATTATCGAAAGTGGTGTATCAAAGTCTCCAACTATTATATTTAAATTGTCTATTTCTCTCATCAATTTGGCAGCCCATATGTTTAGGCGCTCTGTTGTTTCTCAGATTGGATAATCTCAATTGACTCTTTCATTCAAGTTTGCTGATTGTTTTCTCCTGCTAATTTCAAATCTGATATTGAGCCTCCCTAGAGAAGTAATTTCAATTATTGTACTTTTCCACTCCAAAATCTCTATTTGGTTTATTTTTAAAATAATTTCCATTTCTTGCTAATCTCTACTTATTGAGACATTGTTCTCATAATTTCCTTTAATTTTGTAGACATGGCTCCACTGGTTCTTTAAATATACATTTCGTCTTCATTATTTGTAGATTCTACATTTACAAATTAGCATACTTACTAAAATTTCTTTTTAGCCCCAAAATTCAATACTCATGATTCTTTTGTAGTCATTCATGAACATGAAGAGTGGCAAAAATTTAAGTCTCCTGGGGTGCATGTTCCCAGCTAAGGTCAAACAAGGTGATACTCTTGTTTTAGTTCTCATACTGCAATAAGTGTTTTTTTCACATTCTAGTCTTTTTTTTTTTTTTTTGCATGCTTGTGGTTTTCACTGGCGATTTCACTGTTTAAAATTGCTCCCAAGTGTAGTACTGAAGTGCTATCTAGTGCTCTCACATGCAAGAGGCTGTGTGTGATGCACCTTACAAAGAAAATCTATGTATCAGACAAGCTTCATTCAGGTATGAGTTACAGTGAGTGTTGCTGGCTGTCAGTTCAGTGTTAATGAATCAAAAGCATATATTAAATATGGTATCCCCACATAAAAACACACATACTAAAAACAAGGTTATGTACTCATTGGTTGAAAAAACTTTGCGATCAGAGGACTGCAGGAATCTAGCCTTGTATATCCCCTAGGAGCAATGGTTTCAATATTTGCTAATTCACTGTTTGCAGTGACTATATAGAACATAACCACCATGAATGATAAAAGGTGACTATATTTGTAACAAGTGGTTTAAAGTCCTTTGTTTATTAAGTTCAACATCCGGGTGTCCTTAAAAACAGTTTCTATTGGCTGTTTTACCGGTGGATGGATCATCATGTTTCTTTATATGATAATGTAGATATTTAAAATAACATATCCTGGAAGCTCTGGAAATCCAATTCCCCCACCTCTTTAGGGTTTGTTACTGTTACTATTTATTTGTTTCGTGACTTTCCGGGAATAATTCTGTAAAGTCTGTATTCTTTGTCATGTGTGGCCACTATAGTCTTTGCCCAGTTTGCTTAACAGCCAGCTAATAACATATTCAACATATTCAGATTTGTTTAAATGCCTTGAAAAAGTAAGTCTGCCTGCTTTCACCGAGAGGCTCTGTGTTTATGTTGGGGCATGCTTTCAGTATTTCATTAGGCTATTTACAACTCTGCCTTGCCCTTCATTTCCTACTTGTGCAGAAACTCAAGGCAGTAAGAGGTGAGGGATTAGGGCCTTCTCAAGTTATTCATAACTTGGCAGACACACAGCCCTGTACATGCATGTTACTTTCCAGAGTTCTAGGAATGTATGGGAGGTTTTCAAAGTCCCCTATAGACATCCCGTATCCCAGTTTTTCTTTTTAAAATTTTGGACAGTCTCTTGTTAGCCTGACTGGTAATGCTTCCTCAAACAACTATCATATTAAACAATTACCACTGACAGAGCTTTTGGCAGAGTAAACTCTGAGTCAAATAAAGACAAGTCCTGGGAATGGAGCTTTTTAGAAACTTGCCAGATAGGTCATATAGTGACAACTCTCTGGGGGTGGACTTTTGCAGAGTTCCAAATCCCCTCTGCTTCCACAGGTGCCTGCTAGGCTGCTGGTTTTCATAGCTACTGCCGTTTCAAGGCTATTTTCAAGGTTACTGTGAAGCTGGTAAGAGAGATGGGAAGTTGGGAAAGTTAAATGTCACCAAGCTCATTGTTCTTATTGAACTTCACCTTTTTCTTGAATAAAACCTCCCTAGGATTCTGGTAAGCCTTTAGGTAATTTCTAGAGTTCTGAAAAAGTTAATCTCATTCACTCTGGTTTCAAATGCTGATGACCTGGAACTCTTAATCTCCAAACCTCTCCTCTGAGTTTCATATTGTTTGGCTACTGTCTGCTGTTCCTCTTTGTATCCCTAGTAAAGTCTTTCAATGAACATACATTAAATGACTGGAAAGCATATCTGTATCATTTCTTAAAACAACATGTGAATCTAAAATTATCTCAAAATAAAATGTCTAATTTTATTTTAAAAAGAAAAGAAAAAAGATCACCTTGGCTATTGTAGAAAATGAACTGTGGAAAAAAGAATAAACGCAGTTATAAGACTTTCCTAATTATCAGCCAACTAAACATCAATGGCATGACAGGTAACCAAGTGGTAGAAGATAAGGTAGGCAGAAATATATTTGTCTTTCTAAGTTATTTTCATGTTTAGGCTACCAAGGTAAATTAGTATTCTAGCCAGTGCCATTGCATTTACCTTTCTCTAGAATATTGGTTTTCAATCTAGTATTTTCCTGATCCATTCTGAGGTAGAATGCCAAATAATTTGTTCCTAGTAATAAGTTTTAAAAACTGAAACTGGTAAAGGTCTTTTCAAAAAGGAATCAAAGTGGATTTAAGGTTATCCATAGATTTCTCTCAACTGCACCCTTTAGTAGAAGGGTGGAAGTTATAGTTAGAAAGCCTACATTTCATGTAAAACTGGGTTTACCTTTAGGAAAATCATCCCTGATAGGTTCATAGACAACGCCTGGAAAAAAAGACTGATTCTAAAAATCTAACTTCTTTAAATCTGTAGCAATACCACAGACCAGCACTATGCTGTGTGGTCGCATGTAGGTTTCTTAAAGAAATAAATGGTCATAGATGCTTCTAATTAAACCCTATGACTGTGTATCTAAGAGAAGCCTGAAGTGTCCTACTGGAGTCTTTAAATGATGTGTCTGACTAACTCCATAAGACCCCTCCAGTATAATCATACAATACCCACACATTACCCAAGAAAGTGAGATTAGAAGAGATCCAGATACATACTAAGCCATGGGAAGATGTCTCTTCAAAGCTATTTAAAAGAACTCTGCTTCAGGAGATAAATATTTAAATAGGCAAATCCTCAATTTCTTCATGTGGCCTTTCTACCTTCAGTGTATTTTTTGAGTATACGTCTCATAAGGATAAAGTAAAAGTATTCAGATTTTAATTCTAAGTTTAATTATATACTTTGCTATTATTCCTTGTTCCAGATCCATTTTAATCTTATTTAAGCTACACCTGGAATTTCTATGTTGTTTACTTTTTCTTGCTCCCAAACTGAATTCCCTATGGGTCCTGTTTAAATGTATTTGCTCTGTTTATCATTTATACCTAGTGACTGTGTCAATTCCCAACAGTGTTAGACTGGTGAGTAAATTAGGTCCTGTTTGTCTTTTCCTTTTCCCACCAAGAAACAACTGTTAACTGTTAACTGTTTCTACTAATCACATTAGGCACTAAAGATGTAGTTCATTCAGGGATCAAGGCTGAAAATGGACCCCCTACCTTAACTGTGTCAAGAATTCTGCTGACAGATTTCTTGGTTCTTTATAATAAAAGAGAAATGCTCCGTGTTTAAAGTATCATTATCCTTAGTATTATATGCAGAAAACTTGATCTTTGCAAAGATTTCCTCTTTCAGTAGTAAAAAAGTATATAGGAAAATGTCTACTTGGGACACTGGGACATGGCCAAGTCTGTAACTTTCATTGAAATCTTTTCATATGTAAAATTAATAAATATGTCATCTCATTTAATTCTAAATGAAGTATTTACAAACTAGAACTTGAGGATTCCATGGGGTTCAGAATTTTGGCTTTCAAACTGACCCTGTCAATTAACCTTAATTGTATGCGTCTGGCTAAATCTTCCCCAGCAGAGGTTTCCCATTACACACACCTATTACTGTGATACCCACAGGTGTCAACATACAAGTACTTTTATTCCCAGCTGTTGCTCAAGTTAATTTGACTCTTCTCCTACATTCAACTGAAATAGATGGCAAAATGTGTGTATAACTCTGCTACTGTAGAGCATATGCTCATTTTAAATTAACGAACATCCAGTGATTCATTAGGACTCCTCCAAAGCAAATTTTAAAATTCTTTTTAATTCTTTTGTTACTTGCAAAAGAAAGCATCACTGGATAAGAGACTAATTATGATGGTACCAGTGTTCCTTTTAAAATAATTTTATGATGTGTGCTAAATGTTTTTTTGTGTTGATTTAACAAATTAATCCAATTATAAAATATTTTAAATCACACTTATATATAAATGTATAAATATGAATGGAATGATAAACCACCAAGATCTTTCCTATTAGAACATGGTTTATCAATGCCGACTAAAAACAGTCGTACAGTGGAAAGAGGGCTGGCCAGGGAGTTAGCAGATCTGCTTTCTAGGCTGGGTTTGGACTCAAATTATCTTAATTGCAGGTAGTGTTGGAAACATTATCATTTTGGCTTCAGTTTCATCACTGATAAAATATGGAGGGTTAGACTAAATGATATGTAATGGTTGTAATACAGTGAAAAATTTAATTCTTGTAGAACAAGGGTCAGCAAACATTTTTTGTAATGGGCCACATATAAAATACTTTCAATTTTGCAGGGCAGATGGTATCAACTCTCCCACTGCAGAGCAAAACTGCCACAGATAATAAACAATGGGAGTGACTGTGTTCCAGTAAAACTTTATTTATAAAAACAGGTAGTGGGTGGATTTGGCCCATAGGCCTTACTTTGCTAACCCCTCTATTTTTGTCCTGTCGGCAAGTCTTGTCCTTTCTCTTCTTGCTAGTTAACTCCAATCTCTTCTAACCTAAAACATACTTTCTGTCTAAGCTTCCTAAAACACTGTTTCAGTCATTTCACTTCCTACCCTCAAAACCTTCCTAATGTCTACTACATCAAATCTAAGCTCAAATGCACTGGATTTTCCAAGGCTTTCCTTTCCCCTACCCGACAGGTCTTCTTTCTCCCAAAATCTCAACACCCACTCTCTGCCCCAGGTAAGGTGTTCTCTAGTGGGTCCCTGTAAAGTACACATTCTTTCTGTGCATTACCACAGTCAGTTTTCCCAAAACCATTCTTTCTACCTGTCCAAACCCCACCATTATTTCAAGGTCCAATTCAAGGATCAATTTTTATAAAGCATTGTATGCCAGTCTGCAAAGATATTCTCTATCTCTACACTTTCACTGAATTTAGGGGCGGTACCATATGTCTTAGTAGTTATCTTCCTGTAATTGTTTCTGGCAACCAAACTAGGTCATACACACTCTTTTGTATTTGCCAGTGCTTAATACAATGCTAAGAACAAACTAGGTTTTAAATAAACAAAGGCTGAGAGATTAAAGAAAAGTTGTTATTATAGGATGAAGAGCAATCAAATCCAAGGTCTAGCATTTGTAGTTCTTCTGAATTCTTTTGGCATATACTAGGTGCTGAGAATAACCATTACTACATTTTACTCTGGTTAAGTTTCCTGAATACAAAATTCTGCAGCTGTTATTAGAAGTAAGCAGTCTCCCATCTCCTTACCCTTCCCAATGCTACAAATATGTACACTAGCATACAAGCTTGTAGTTAGTCCTTTATGAGTGCCTACTATGTGGCTAAATAGTCTAGGATGTAGGAATTTGGCAAACAAACCTATGTCCCTATCCTTACAAAGTTTTTAATCTAGTGAGAAGAAACAGAGAATAAGCAAATATGATGACTAATAGAAATATTAATATATACTTATAAAGAAAAAAACAGGTGGGTAAAGGGAGAGTGATGCAGGCCATTTTAGATGGATTTATATATAACGATAGCAGATAGTTATTGAAGAAAAATATGACGGAGTAGGGGGACAGGGTATTGTTTAAAATTGGATAGTGAGGAAGGCCTCTCTGCTATGGCAATATTGAGGAAAGGTGTGAATGATGTCAGGGAAATGAGCTATCCACATTATCTTGTGGAAGGGCATTCCAGGCAAAGGAAAGAATAAGTACAAAGTTCTAAAGCAGGAATATATTTGGCTTTTTCAAAGAACAGCAAAAACAAGGTGGCTGGAGAACAGGAGCATTAAATTGTACAAGATAAATTCACAACATAGGCCTATGAAACAGAACTGAGTCCAGAAATAAATTATTTATATGGGCAAATAATTTTTGACAAAGGAGCCAAAAACATACAATGGAGACAAGAAAGCCTCTTCAATCAATGGTGCTGGGAAAATTGGAAAGCCACATGCAGAAGAATGAAACTAGGCTATCTGTCACTATACACAAAACTTAACTCAAAATGGATTAAAGACCTACACAGAAGACCTGAAATAATAAATTGCATAGAAGAAAACATAAGTACTAACCTTACAGGCCTTGGTCTTAAGAGAGGATTTTATGAATCTGACCCCAAAGACAAGGGAAGGAAAAGCAAAAGTAAATGAATGAGACTATAACAAAGTAAAAAGTTTCTACACAGCAAAACACGCCATCAACAAAACAAAGACGCAACCAACTGAATGGGAGAAGATAACTGCAGATAACACCTCTGATAAGGGGCTAATATTCAAAATACGTGAAGAACTCATACAACTCAGAAACAAAAACAAAAATACATAAATAAAATAAAATGCTAAAAAAATAAAAGCAAACAATTCAGAGGACCTGAACAGACACTTCTCCCAAGAAATACCAATAGCCAAAAGATATATGAAAAGACGCTCAACTTCGCTAGCTATTAGGGAAATGAAAATGAAAATCAAAATCACAGTGAGATACCACCTCACACCTGTTAGAATGGATCTTACCAACACGACGAATAAAAACAAGTGTTAGAGAGGTTGTGGGGAAGAAGGAACCCACATACACTGCTGGTGGGAATGTAAACTGGTACAGCCACTAAGGAAAAACAGTATGGAGGCTCTTCAAAAAATTAAAAATATAATTACCACATGACTCAGCAATCCTTCTTCTGGGTATCTACCCCAAAAATTTGAAAACATTTACCTGTAAAGATATATGCACTCTGATGTTCATTGCAGCATTATTTATGGTAACCAAGACATAGAAACAACCGAAGTGCCCTTCAATAGATGACTGGATAAAGATGTGGTACATATATACAATGATATTACTCAGCCAAAATAAAATAAAAGATAAAATACTGCCATTTGCAACAACACGGATGGATCCTGAAATTATCATGCTAGGCAAAATAAGTCAGACAGAAAAAGCTGAGAACCATATGATTTCAGCCATATGTAGGATATAAAACTGAAAGCAACAAACGAACAAGACAGACAAAAACGCATAGACACAGACAACAGTTTAGTGGTTACCAGAGAGGGAGATAGAAAGGGTAAAGGAGGGTCAAATATACGGTGACAGAAGATGATTTGACTTTGGGTGGTGAACTCAATGCAATAAACAGATGATGTATTATAGAACTGAACATTAGAAACCTATATAATTTTATTAACCAATGTCGCCCCAATAAATCTAATAATAATAAAAAAAGATTAGTCAGAGATTGTTAGAGAAGTAGCCAGGGGCCACTGAACAAAAAATAAAGACTTTCGATTTATTCTGAAAAAGATGGAAAGGTATTGAATGGTTATGACCAAGGAAGTGACATTGCCTGATTTAATTAAGAGATCATTCTGGTTACTTTTGAGAAAAAATGTAGGAGGCAAGAGTAAAAGCAAGTACACCAATTTGGAGTCTTCTGAATTCATCTTTGCATCCTGAAATGTCCAAGACAGCACTTGATATATAAACCCTAAGGTATATAATACCTAGGACAATATTTATTATCACGTATCTTTAATATACCAAATTCAGGTATGAATCTCTGCATAATCACTTTAAGCTTCGTAACCATGAACATATTACTTAATCTTAGCCTTTGTTTCCTCACCAATAAAATGGAACTACCTAAGGGTTGCTGTGAGGATTAAATGTGACAATGTACATAAAGCACATAGCCTAATGCCTAGTACATAGTAAGGACTCAAAAAAATGGTAGCTGGTTATTCACTGGCCCCTCCACCCCGACTAACACTGAGAATATACTTAGAATGCAACTGACTTCATTGAGAGAAAGTACGTTAAAACGAACAAAGCCTTAATATCAGAAATATCATGAGCTTAGTTATGGACATGTTAAATTTGCCATGCTATTAGCCAAACGAGTAAAGATAGTAATTAGGCAGTTGGATATATGAGTCTGGAGTTCAGAGGAGAGGAGTGAGCTGGAAATAAAATTTCTGAGATTCAGACTATAGTTGGTATTTATAGTCATGAGTCTAGATGAGATCACTAAAGGATTAAGTATAGATTTTAAAAAGAGGGCACTCAAAAACGGAGTCCTAGAGTACACGTAGAAATGAGAAAGAGGAATCAATCAAATAGAAAGAAAACCAAGAAAGTGTTGTACCCTAGAAGCAAGTAGAAAAACTTTTAAAAGTTTAAAGACAAAGTTAAGAAGTCAGATTGAGTAAGATGAAAACAAATCTTCATTGGATCTAGTGATGTGGTAAACTGGCAGGGGTGAACACCATATTAAACTGTGTTCAAGGAGAAAAATGTTAAAAGTAAATGCAGACAATTTGTTCAAGAAATTACCCTGAACAAAAACACCTAGTAGAAAAAGAAAAAAGAAATAACCCTGAAAGGGCAGGAGAGAAATGAAGTGGCAGCTGGAAGAAGTAGTAGAATCTAAATATTTTTAAAATGGAAGAAATAACCTAAATCCTGTCGTGATGGTTTTAGCAGAGGTGGAAACTGATTATGCTATAGCAGCATTACCCTTGATGGGGCAAGAGCAGATTGGGTCTAATACAGAAGTCAAAGGGATTGACCTAAACTAGGAGAACGGATATAGTTTACCCTTAATAACAAAAGAGAAACTGCATATGCATAGATGCAGGCAGGAAACTCTCTTCCAACTGCCTCAGTTTCCTGAGAGAAATAGGAGAAGGTTCATGAACAGAGAGTGAGATGGGGTAAAGATATTCTAGCATAGGTTTGAAGAGAAAGAAAAAGTATGAAATAGAGATCTAAGAGAAGGGAGAGTGAAGAGATGAAAAAAATATAGTGTGAATGCTTTAAAGTAAAATCAGTTAGCAGGTTTTTCTCTACACAAGCCTGACCTCACTGGTACAGGTAAAGATATGGAGTTGATGGAAATTTAGGGATAATCAGGATATTGGTTAGTCAAGTAAGTACAATTAAGGGAGAGACCAGAGGAATTGAGAATGTATGCAAGGGAATGATAACAATGACTATGGAAGAGCAGAGTAAGAAGGGAAATGGGAACATAGGAGGATGAGAGAGTGAAAAGGTGACAGGATTAATAGCTTATTGGTCCTGGTGGTCTTTACATTAAAAGGAATGAGGTGGAAAGATATTTACACCTAGAGAGCAGAATATTTATAGTTCAAATTGTCATAAAAATGTAAGAATGACTACAACAGAGATCCAGATTCTTATAATTCCTAAATTTAATAAAAATAAAGTTCAGTGTAGAGGTAAAATAAGAATCCATGTCAGATGTGAATGGAAGATAAGTAAATGGAGGTGATAGAATGCAACCTAGGAATTCCTCATTTTTCTCTGTATAGTTTATTAAAAACTATTAGAGAAACCTAATTTCAGTTTTTCTAAGGAAACCAGTAATTCAAGGTAAAAAAAAAAAATTCAATCTAATAAAATAGTTTAAGAAAGGACTCAAGCACTTTACTCTTTTCCATGGCATCTAGTTTGTCCACTTTACCTGTTTAAATGTACTCATGGGTTCTAAAGTCCTACATTTCTGTTTAGTTATAAGTATAAAGTAACTTATGCTAAAGTTAAATGCCACTCTCTTCTGTTTATCCCTTGATGCCAGTATTAATTATTTTTGCATTTTCCAAAAATAGGGAAATCATTACTTTAAAAAAAAAAACAACTTTCAGATGTAAAAATTTCAAAGCAAACCATCATCCAAACACAAACATCCATCTGTATATTCTTTAATTATCTACTTTACAAATCCTTTATATTCAATCTGTTAGAACATTTAAATATACAATTAAAACATCACTTTTCAGGAGCCTGGGGAAAAAAATCAGTCTTGGTTTTCATCTTGCCATGCAACATTTATCAAATTCTATTAAAATTCATAGTAAGTGTGAATGACAACAGCAGTCGTTTGCTTTACTCACCTCCTTAATAGCATCTTCATTAGGAAGAATGGAACATAGGCATGTGATATAGGCTTGCTGAAATGATGATACATTTGAAATTTCTTTAGATTCTGCACATAGTTTTGATAAAGCAGTAGCCTGGGGGATGCAGTTAGATTTCAACAAATGTTTTATTCGCATTTGGAGAAAGAAAGGTCCTTCTTGTGCAATCAATTTATTGACTAAAAAAAAAAAGGGAAGATAAAACAGTTTGATAACATATCACATAAGAAGTTGTTAGGATGAAAGTCTGATCTTTTGTTGTTGGGTGGTTGGTTTTTACTGAATAAAAATTCAGTTGATATAACTGGGAAGTTGATTCTGGTCTCGATACTCATTTAATAGAGCAGAAAATGAAATTAATTTTGCTAATAACTCCCCCATTACTTAGTAGTTTTATTTGGAACACCAAAACTTTTAATACAGCTACTAACATTGCACCAAAATTAATTATTTGATCTTCTCCTTCACTTTCTGATAAGGATAGTAAAGAATAGTGAAATTAACTATAAGCATAGATGCAAGAAAAAGAAGCAAGTAACCTATGTAATATTAACAACTACAACTTGAACACTTAAGAGGTACCAAGCTTTAAGCTAAGTGTCTTTATATACCTTTCATTTATTCTTCACACCACCACCAAGGCAAGTATTATCATCCCCAGTTTAAGGTTAGGAAAATTAACATTCAGAGAAATTAGGTAACTTGCCAAGGATTCCAAAGTCAGTGGTGCTCTTTCCTCTAAATCAGGCATTTCTCAAAGTGTGTTCCACCGACCAAAAGACCTGAGAGATAGTCCTAGAAAAAAAAAGGATTCCTTGGTCAAATCTTGGAACAGTCCTGCAATAAAGAAAACTGTTCACTTTTATCTAACTCAATTTTTCCCAAACTGATTTGACCAGAGAACCCTTTTACACATATTATTAGTACAATATAAAATATATGTTCCTGGTTCAGTACACACTTTGGAAAATGCTGCTGAGCAGTACTGAATATTAAGCACTTGAGTACTGATTTGTACAGTGTTCTGGACAAGCCCTCAATTTATGAATAGTAGATACTCAACAACAGTGTGGCACAATTTTACATAGTATTACTTATAGACATGGGTCTGACACATGTCAAGACGAATGGTGAATGATCTGGTTTAGGTAGCTCATCTAAAATAGTGTGTCTCAAATTTAAAAGTACCTTCTAAATCACTTGGGGAATTATATTAAAATGCAGATAGATTCTAATTCAGTAGGTCTAGTATGGGACCTGAGATTTTGCTTGTCTAACAAGACTCTCAGGTGATATCCATGATGCTGTAGCTATACAGACACATATGGAGTAGAAATCATTAATATTAAAGATAAGCTATTTGTGTGGGGTGGTGATAGAGATAAACCACTGGCCCAATCTTAACTGAATATCAGAATCAACTATAGAGTTTTTAAAGTTCCTTTATTAGTTAATACATATACACATGACACAAAACTCAAAAAGGCTTACAAAATAGAATACAATTAAAAATTGTCTCCCTATCTACCTTCATTCCATAGCCTCCGTCCCCAAGACACAATAACTGTTTCCAGCTTCTTATTTATACTTCCAGAAATAGAAATTCTGAGTACAAAAGACATATTTTTTCCCACTTAATATATCATACAGGTCATTCTATAATTACAGTACACTTAGAGCTAACTCAATACTTTTAACAACTGAATAGTATTCTACTGTGTGGATCTATTAATTAATTTAGCCAATCCCCTACTGATACATTTGCAAGTTGTTTCCAATCTTTGGAAACAGTCAATAACGCTACAATTTACAACACTGTACACAAGCCTATTCACAACCCTGTACATAGGCCTATTCACATGTCTGACTATATTTATAGAAAAAATTCCTAGAAGTAGAACTGCTGCCAAATTGATCTCCAGAGTTTGTACCAATGTATATTCCCACCACTTATCCATGGAAGGTACTCATTTCCTATGGCACTTCAAAAAGGTCTGGATGCCAAAGCTCCAACTCTGGAGATGTTGGTTTAGTAGGTGGAGACTGGACCTCGGGATGCGTGTGTGCTTGTGTGTGTGTGTGTGTGTGTGTGTGTGTGTGTGTGTGTGTGTTGGTTTTAAATTTTGTAAACACATTGAAATGTAGTTAAGGTCAAAAAGCATGTACAGAAAACAGAACACTTTCACTTGAAGTATTTTATGTTAGTCCCATGGGCACTAAATTCCACAAAATGAACTAATAACCATATTTCTCAAATTGTTCCTTATTTCTTCTATTTTCCATAATAATATTCTCTCAATCATACAGAAATGAAATTCTGGCATTATTCTTCTTGCTGACTCCTTTCCTCAAGGAAATCAATTTAGTTGTTATGTCCTAGCAATTCTTTTTAAAACTCTCTCCAATCTCATTCCTGCCACATCTGTCAGCCCTATATCCTATTCCGCCTAACATCAGACTCTACTGTTTATCAGCCTTATCAGGTTTTAAGCATTTTCATAAATCACACACCTGAAAACAAGCACATTATTTACACAACCCATCCCCTTCTATATTCCCACATTTACTTTCACCACACTTAGTTTTCTCTTTAAGGACAGTAATAAAAGCTTACAGTGTACAAACATTAAGATCTGGGGTTTTGGAATTACCAATCTGAGGCTGTCATGACTCTGACACATACTATGAGACCTTTGGACAAACTGACCTCTCTGAGCCTCAAGTTTCTTCATATATAAAAGATCAGTAATAGCTACCTCATAGAGTGGAAAGAATCATAAATGAAATACCAGTAAGCCAGATAAGACACTTAGCACAGAGCCAGACTCAGAGTAAATACTCAATACTCAATATTAGTTATTATTTGTCTCTGACATACCCCTTATTACAGTATCAGAAATTTGTGAACAAATATCAAGTCTTGTTAACTCTTCTGTTTCCCACAGCACTACACACAATGTCTTTTATATAAGAGATACTTAATAAAACCATGTATTTAGTAACTAAATGATTTATCACTCAATCAAAAACCTTTAATATCTTCTAACCTGAGCTTAAATTCTGCCTCCACAATTTTAACTACGTGGCCTTGTAATCTCTCACCTGTTTAATGAATTAAATGGTATGGAAAGCACTAATACAGCACCCATCACATAACAAGTACTGTATAAATCATAGCTATTATTAAGGTAAAACTATTATTGAGGTAAAACTATTTTACTCAATATATTACAACCACAGTTAAATTGCTATATCGATTTTTAACACAGATCAACTTTGCATTTTAAAAATCATTTATGTTGTAATCAATATTTTTTGTAATCAATATTTAAAGTGTACACTGAGAAGTCTCACTTCCAATCATGATCCTTTCTGTATTTTTTCCCACTTTAATACAAAAAAAATTTTAATCATATATCCTCTCCTCCATCCAGATTCAACAACTGAACTGTTTTGGCGTATTTCTTTACCTACATTTTCTCTTTCTGAACCATTTCAAGTAAGTTGAAAACATTATGACGGTTTACCTGGTATATACTTCATAATGTAAAAAATGATAACATTTAAAGTCCAGCTAAAAAATGAAGTTTTTTTTTTTTTTTAATTAAACAGGAAAGTCTTTTTTTTTTTTTTTTTTTTTTTTTTAATGGAGACTCAGGTGGCACATGAGAATTCATAAAATGGCTTCAGAGGTAAGGGGTAAAGGGAAACAAAAATTAAACGACCAAGGGGTAGGGTAAGAGCTGGCTGGTTCCTTCTCAGACTTATTTAGGGGAGGGAATTGGTGACTCTGAACAGTAAGAATGGATCCCTTCAACCTCTGGTAGAGGGGAAAGAGAGAAAAATGCAAAAGGCTACTGCTTTGGCCCTCCTAAGTCTCAATGAGAAGGGGGAAAAACTTGTGTTTTGGTATCATAAACTATGGGAAAGGGGGGAGGCAGGAGCCGGGTAGGGTACAAGTTGGTTGGAAAACTGGCAGATACCAGATAGTAGTTCTGGATGACCTTTGTGTGCTGGAATCACTCCAGTGTGGTGGTAGAAGGGTCCCCACTGTTGATGGGGGTTGATGTTTCTGGACTGGGCTACACCTACTTCCAACTGCTTCACCATCCTGAGAGTAAAGAAGGTTTTATGGGTGCTAGGCCTCAATATTTCATGGGGCTTGACTTGGCCTTCTGTGGTAGCCTGCTGAAATGGCCTGGGGTGGAAAAGCCTTTGGTACCTGGGCTAGAATCTGGGTGTGAGAAACCCCCTCATTTCCCTGCTGATCATGCCAGGCGGTACTTAGTACATATTTCAGTAGTAAACTTTTTTTGGGGGGGTGGAGGAGTGGGTAGACACAAAATTCAAGAATTAAGGCAGGAAAAATAAAAATCTTATGAATTTTTTCCCCAGAAAAACTAAACTGAAAAGCATCTATATTAAGTTCTTTGGAGGTTAAAAAAATGCACTTTTATGCTTCTACATTATTGACCAGAAGGCAATCTTTGAGATGACAGTCAATATTTTCTAACCATAAAATATGTTAGTATCTGGGCTGCAAGAGCAGTTGAGCTATAAAGGAAGCTTTCTAATCTGTTTTTGACCTGAAATCAGCATAATGGTCATCTGAGAATACAGGCAGGCCACAGGCTGTCTGCCTATCACTTATATTGTGGATCTCAGAATAATTCCTTAGATTTGTGGGTAGCCTATACCCAGTAAGTCTTATAAATAGTAGGTGTTTAATAAATCTTTATTGAACAGATGGGATAGTATGGGGAGGTTACATAAACAGTGCTTCTCCCTGCTTTTGATTTATATCAACGTGAAAAGAAATTAAGTACTGTTAACTCCTGAGGTGGGGTGGTATATTTGATTAGTACATCAGGGGAAAATAAATTGAGGATATTTAACTTAACTCCACCTTGGGCCTGCCTACAGAGAGCATGAGTTGTTTTTCACCCTAGTCAAGCCTTATGTAAAATGGGAACTGCAAAATTCCAGGATCCTTTTAAAACGATTTGGTTCTCTCCTTTAACTTTTATTAATAATAAAGGTGACATTTTAGCCTCCATCTGCCTATATTTATAAATGGAAGCCATTTACTGGGGACCTCAACAGAAAACAATAACCACCAATTTCTTTTTTATTTAATAGCTCTTTTCCTTAACTCTTTTCTTTTGTTGTCAGTATTAACTGATAAGCAGTAGAATTATCAGAGGAAAAGGACCAAGGGAAAATCTAAGTACCCTACTGCTAATCTCACTATGCGGAAGAAACCAAATAGCATAAATACAGTAGACTGTTAAATCTGGTGAATGAATAAGCTAACTGGGATAGTTTAGCGCATTAACATTCAACTGGACTGCTGTAAGACCTATACTAGCTACATATCAAAAGTGTAATAAAAACTCTTCTGGATAAAAACTGTTCTGAAACTCATTTTTATTCCAGAATCATACTTAACAGAATGTGATATTTTTAATTTATCATTAACTAAAAGCAAATGAAATCACAATTGTTGGCAATACCAATGATACTATTGTGTTTAAAATGCAAAAATCAACTCAAATACATAAATCTTAAACTGCCAATTTTGCAAACAAAAATGTTCATTCTTTTCATTTCTCTACAAAACACAAAATTTCAGTATTTCATAAGTTAAAAATAAAATAGCAATTTTTTTCATGGTCCTCAGCTATATTAACCAGTGAACAAAATATGAGCAAAGCTCAACTACAAACCAAGGACTAAAAGCAGATTATTCATTTCTATCTCAGGAACTCTGCATAAATATTGTTACTCAAAGCAACATTTCAAAATAAATACAAAGGGACACTTAAAACTACCTAAAAATACAAGATCCTTAGCCAAAACATTAAGTGCTAAAGGTTGGTTTTTACTATTCCAAGGAGAACAGAATGACTGGGTATATAGATATACAGGTGAAATTCACAAAACTGTAACCCATAAATCAATTTCAATTCTCTTAGAACTAAGTCCTAATTCAATATAGTCAGTAAAGTTTTAAGGCTTACCTTCTTCAGTTTCTACTGGCTGTTGAGAAAGAATTTTAAGAAGAACTGGATTTTTCCACACCCCTTCCTTGGTAACATGAACCAATATTTGTAGGTTATTATTCCCAAATTCCAATAATGCATCATGTGACTCCTAAAACGAAAACAGCATATCCGGAAAACAGGCTAATAAGCAATACAGACAGTAGTTTTGCCTCTTCCATATATATGAATGTCTATGAAAGGACTTATATCTTAGATTTCCTTTAAAAAAAAAAAAGGCAGAAAAAAACTAGTCTCAAAGTTTTGTGAAATTCTGTTGCTGCTCTTTTTAAATGAAACTAGGATGTTTTCATTAACTTAAAGGGTATCTTTAAAATGTTTTTCTCGCTTTCCTTTAGGTAAAATTATCACCACAATTCAATTTACATACTTGCATTACTAAATTATTTTAGGGCCAATGGTACAGCTTTTTTAAAAAAAGATTCTGCAGTATCCACACAGGCAACCTATTCCTTTGAATAGAATATTACTTAATGACACCAATTGTTACATACTTTTTATATTGTTTAAATTCTTCAAATCAAATGACTTTGTAAATGAGAGATGACTATAAAATGCCATGGAAAGTCTAGGTTATTAGTTATTATTCTATCTCCTTGAAAACAAACATAATTGCCAATAGTTGTTCTTTAAAATACTTATATACACAAAGGATGGGAGGAAGAGATTAGAAATTTAATTCGACATAAATGATTAAGTATGTATCTCACTGTCCTCTATTTCTAGTAGGAATTATTGGTGGTTCCCATGTCTAAAATCTTGTTTTCCCTTAGACTGCTAAAATTCTCAAGAAACATAAGCTTCCTTTTACAGCAATATATTCCTTTGGAAAATATAATGTGGTGAACACACTATGTAAATATATATATGACATACTGTTAAAATGTACATCTGAAACTTATCAGATTTCATTAACCAATGTCACCATAAAAAATTGATTAAAAAATATATAATGTTCATTTTCTCCACTTAATTTTCATATCAAAATGATAGGTTTTTAAAATGTGCACACTCTTTTACTTGCCCCATACACCCAATATGGTCAGCTATATTCTACTGGGAAAGGGTGTAAGATACAATATTGACACAGAAAGTGATATTTCTAATGAATAGTTTACTAATAGCAATATTTTACTAATGCTGCAATTTTTCTTTAATAGCTTGACATGTCCTCAGCCTTTTTTCTCTTTAACTTAGGACATCAGGCATTTACTTTGAAGTGAGGATGAAGATTACATATTAAAATTTAAGAATTTACAGTGTCTGGTTACTTTATTTGTAATATCTAAACAAAGATGTACTATTACACTTAGCAACAAATACTATCACTCACTATGATACACAGCAACTAAAATAAAAGGTCACAGTTTAGGTTAAGAACAAAAAGTTTTATTTTTTATCTGTTCAAAATACAGTTTATCCTTAGTAAGAATGTGTGTATAATAATCCTTAGCTGACAATGGATATACATTTATTATAGTAAAGCTACTTTTAAAAAGTTATATATAGAATCTTTAAACACTATGGTGGAATTTTAAAAATAATTTTAAAACTTAAATCTTTCTTTTTTTAAGGTAAAAATTTCAGTCCACATCTTGAAGTCTATAATACAGACATACTAGCATAAGATGTTCACTCTAGTATTCTTTACAATAAATTGCAAAAAGATTTGGTCAAATAATTTATGGTACAACCACACAACAGAATCCCAAGTAATCACCAAAAAGGAGGTTCTATATATGCAATCTTAAACGTATGTCCAGGATTGCAATATTGTGATTTATATTTGGACTTCACCCATAGTTCCTGGCTCCCCAAACTCTTAAAATTTCCTTAAAAAGTCAAGGAGTCTTTCGTTCTGTTAATGAGGTGACCTGTGGACCCCACCTAAGGGTGGGGGCTGGTTGCCAGGAGAACCATATGGTTAGAGGTTGGAACTTTCAGTCTCCCCGCTCCCACTTCCAGGAAGGAGAGAGGGGCTAGAAGGTAAGTTCAACTGTCAAAGGCCAATGACTTAGTCAATTATGACTATGTAAAGAAGCCTCCATAAAAACTCAGGGCAACAGCTCGTTGGTCCTTTTTAAGAGAGCTTCCAGGTTGATGAACACATGGAGGTGCTGGGAAAATGTTGTACCCCAGAGTGTGTGGAAGCTCTGCGCCCCTTCCTACATACCTCGCCCTATGCATCTATTCCACCTGGCTGTTCCTGAATTACATGCTTTCATAATAAACTGGCGATCCAGTAAGTAAAATGTTTCTCTTAAGTTCTGTGAGCTACTTTAGCAAATTAATAGAACCCAAGGAGAAAGTTTTGGGAACCTTTGATTTATAGCAGTTGGTCAGAAGTACAGATAACCACCTGGATTTATACTTGGCATTTTGAGTTAGAAGAGGGCATCAGTACAGCCAGTCAGTCACAAGTCTAGGTAACAAACCAGGTTTGTGGCTGTTGTTTGTGGTCAGGGGAGGGGGGGGGTGGTCAGGAAGGCACTCTTGTGGGATTAAACCTGTAAAATCTAATGCTATCTCTAGGTAGATTGTGTCAAAATTAAGTTGAATCAATTCTTTGACACCCTGCTGGCATCCTAGAATTGCTTGTTGGTATGAGAAATGACCCTTCCATGTTGAAATGGGGGTCTAGGGAACTCCATTTAATACTAAAATCAGTGTTTAAAAAGTTATGAAAAAAGGATCTCATTTTTGATTAATAAAAAGTCCATTTCAGAGTGTATTTTTATACCTATAGGCAAAAGGCATGGAAAGGCTACAAAGTGGTAAACAGTGTTCCATCTGTGGCCTGCCTGCTCTGATAAAACTATTCTACCAAAAGTATCCTCAAAACCGTTTGTGGCCTTGTCCACTTATCACCTAAAATAAGAAAACTTCAGGGTTTTACCTTCTAGATTTCAACAGATACTACATCTTACATTTATGTTTACCTCTGCTGCACTGACTTTATTGAACACATTTAAAAATATATCCGAAACTTCTGATAAAAAAAACTTACACAGAAGGGAGGGAAAGAAGGGAAAGGCAAATAATCTAAGAAAGAATGAAGAAATGAGAGTGTTCTCTCTGCAAAGGATACTAACGAAAATAATAGCAACGGCCCTAAATAAGAATAAGTAGATTTGCCCTTCTAGAGTGTTGTATACCAGGACAAAACTACTGGCAGGCCTCAAAATGAAGAGCGACAAAATCAATGTGCTATGTATGTGTGAAAGATAATTTTAGCAGCTGTATGAATATGTGAGGAATTAGTACTGCACTACAGAGATTAAAATAGGCCAAGAACGTGACAAAGAAACCTGTTCTCAGCAAAGAGAAAAAGATAATATTGTATCATTTCATATAGAGTTACATATCTGAGGAAAGAAATACCAGATAATAATGTGTCTGATAATATGGAAATTTTTACTTGTACCTACAGGAAACAGGTCCAACCTAATATGGAGTTTGGGTCTTTGAGGAAGCAGTTAACAAGGAAAGTTCTGGGGCAAGCTGATTAACCTCTCTATGCCTGTCTTCCCATTTGTAAATGGAGATGCAAATGATTATAAGGTTTGTAATTTGATTAAAAGATACAAAACATGTCAAATGTAATGTAAGTAGTGTTTGGTACATAATTAGTGATAATAAATTACAGCTATTATTGCTTATATTATGTATGTTTTTTTTAAAAAAAAAAATAGTTTTTCTGTCTCTACTAGTGACGGGCATATTTGCCTGCTGTCACTGGCAGTGACTTGCTTTTCTTCCTACCCTACTCTCTCCACCCCCAACTACTTTCTAATCTGCTCACCCTAAGAAAGCTGATAATCAAGCCAATATGAAAGCCAACATAGCTTTCTTGTAACTAAAATGCATAAATAAAATCTATGACTATCTTGACTTAAAATGCTTGACACAATCCCTGAAGCATTAGGGAGAAATTACTAGATAAGTATACTAAGAATGATCCCAAAACAACTACCTTATAACAATATTTGATTTTACATTTTTAATAGTTTTATTCTGTCTAAAACTGTGAATAATGAAAACTGTTTTGATTTCTAAGCTGTGTAAAGGCTAATAAAATCAAATGAAAGAAAAAAAATTTAACACACCCTTTCCATCTGAAAGGCCTCTCATTTAATGAACTTAATACCAATTATATAATGAACTTCTAAGTTCCTAATTTTAGTTCTAAGTTCCTAATTTTAGTTTGCTGGAAGAAATTAATTAGGTGTCTTAGATACCTAAACAGAGACATTTTTTGAGACCAAATCAACTTACCTGTAGAGACTGAAGAAAGAGTACCCAGACTTCACGTGGCAGTTCACTTTCAGACACTGAAAGTAGTAATTCAAAACAACTCCTACAATATAAATAACTAAGTCAGTATATCAGTCAATAGTTATAATCAAATACAGTATAACAGTGATTCTGGATACATATTTTACATTTGTTCAAACTATTTTAAATTTGTTTTCTACTCTTTGCAATTTTCTTCAATGCTGTTACACTGGAACTTCAATTTTATTTTATTTTTATATATATAGTTTTTTACGTCTACAGCTCCTGGTATTCCTAGGTGATCTTCCATCCAAGTACTAACCAGGCCCAACCCTGCTTAGCTTCCGAGATAAGATGAGATCGGCCATGTTCAGGGTGGCACAGAATGGCTGTAGAAGGCATTTCAACTTTAAAAAGGAAAAATCATAGGGCTTTATAATTACACTGTTGCTTTAATACATTTAGTAAGACTATAAGTCTTTTATAAATCATATTCCAAGCAGTTTTACTTAATTTATTAGGGTGTGGGGAGAGTACCCATATAGGAACCATATTGATTGCAGAAGAAAAAAAACAGGAGCTCATGCTATTGTCAATTCAGCTGATGAAGTAATAAATATATGTAACTCATCTATGCAGGTTCTTGTCACTTGCTGAGGAAGCAGAAAGATTGGCAAGGCCATTTCTTTACCTAATGAGTCAAGGGAGTAGAAAAAGTTTTATTTTTTCTACCCTAACCAATACCCAGAAAAAAATAATGGAGAATTTTTAAAAGGAAATGCATAACAATCTGAATAAACTCAAAATATCCATCAACCAATGCCTCTCTAAAATCTTGCAGACTGCTACTTTATCCCTTAGGAATTAGCACAGGTAGTGTAGAAATTGGGACTTAGAAGGAATAATGGGATTATAAAACCAGAAATGTTTGTGCTCCATGAAAAACATAGTATTAGAGACTTAGGGTTTTGGAGAATAGAAAGAAAAACAGGTGAAGCCAGAGAAAAATAAAACGGATGGCCCAGACTAGAAGTTATCCCAGCGAACAATCTGTAAGCTGAACCAAGGTGATTCCCCAGATAAAAATTGAATAGCTGCTGTGTTTTTTCAATTTGCAGCTGAAAATTGCATTAGAAGTATAATTTTGTCTGCTACTAGGCAGCGAAATATTAAAACAGTAGCTAAATTTTCATGGACTCTTAGGGTGGTAGCCTTATACTGTGCCCTGATATTTTCTGCTAGTAAAATTCTTAGTTCCAATAATATAACTGAATTGCGGAATTTCATGGTGTTTCCCCTCAAGAGTATTCCTCAAAGACTACAAAAATTTTCAGATCTATAATTTGAATTGATCTTTACTAAGGACAGAGAGAAAATATATCATTCTTGGATTCTAAGCCTAAGTCGGAAAAGAGACTCTAGAGGCAATTAAAGATTATGTTGCTTGGCTTGTACTTTGTCTCCTGGGAACCTGAGTATGAAGGCTCAGAGCAAAGGAAATTTCATTCAATGGTATGACTATAATGGTGCTTTGAATAACATGATGCCATAGTAAACAGAAGTCAGGCAAACATTACAACCAAAAGTACTCAGTTTGAAGAGTGATTTAAGTTCTTAAACTTACAATACTAATCTGCCAAGCACTAATAGGACATCTTCACATTCAGTAGTTAAATATGGACGAGCACTGGCAAAGCTTTGGATGGCAAGTCGATATACCTCCAGAAGATACACCATATGTTCTGATGCATTCTTGTTGCTTGCATATTGCAAAAGGGTCTAAAAAATAAAAGTTTTAATTATTTAAAAAATAAAAACAATGAAACATTGTCTTTGTTTCTCTTTTTCTATAGACACATACACCTTTTATTTGCCTTTACAGGTTCTGGGTTGTTAAGAGTATTCTATTTTCATCATTTAATGAGTTGTTTCTGCTGTGTTAAAGAAAAGGCACACTGCTCTTTTGACATGAAAATAAATCTATAAGTAAAGCCATAAAATGCTTATAGTGGTTCTCTCTAGAGGTCTGGAGTTACCACCTCTGAAATTTAAAAATGGGTATCATTAATACAACATTAAATTGAGCACTGACCACGTGACAGGCACTAGGTATACAAGAATAAGACTGATCTCTGCCTTCTACAAGAAGACTTATTCCTGAGTATGGCCCTCAACTCTACAGCTCCATAAAATCTATTTTTTTTCTGCATACATGGAATTGATTAGAAGCTTAATTTATACAAACCAATTTTTAGAAGCTTGATATTATATTTTTATTTTTAATGAAGTTTCTTTAAAAAAATTAACATATAAGACAAACATTAACTTGTTTACAGTGTGGAAATGGTCATTACTCACAGTACCCCATAGGTGAGTACAAAATCTAAAACAAAGAAAAATGGAGCCACAATAAGGCCTGATAAATTACATGTCTGACACTAAGAATTTGTTCAAATGATGGTGAAAAGCTAGCTTATGTTCTCTTGGACAGTGATGGAAAATCACTGCCAAATTCTTGTCTGGGGACTCTCTAGGTTCCATGGAATTGCTCTATTAATATATTTCTTCTAACAACTGATCAGGTTTTGCTTATGATGAACTGATATATCCAGTTACATTAAGACAGGCAGGATACAAGTTTTTCCCCCCTAGAATACACATCCTGACTGGGCTAGGGAGTTCCTAATACTCTTAGTTCAGTACTACTTCTATAGGCAAGTCTTGTTTTTAGAGGGCAGCTTTATCTTGAGTTAATTACATTATGATGTGAATTCATTACCTCCAGAATAATCTCCAGATTCCTAACTTCTTAGCTTTACTTTTTCTGCTTAAAGAACTACATATAGCTGGAGTGGCATTGCAAGATTACACTGAATTTTCTGCAGCTTTAATTTCCACACTTAACAGTACCTATATCGGTTCTGATAACTTAGAACAGACTGGTCTTGATTACTTTAAAAAAAACTTAACCAAGAAATATATGATAAACCACTGTATAGTTAAAGCTCTCTTAATACACTGGATTATTTGATCTTTGCATACCTGAATGATCAAACTAGTTAAGCTATTTTAGTAAACCCATTCAATTATCTTGCTGCTTTACCAGTCATTTTAAAGAAGTGGCCTCCTGCACTTTCAGAAGAGCATTATGCCCCCGTCTAAGCAAATCCTAAATTTTAATAAAATAAGAAAAAAAAACCTGAATAACAGGATCATAAAACTGACCTCTTAACAATCCTCTTCCCAGCTAAATGAGAAAAGGAACACAAAATATGTGCTTATCTATTATGTAAATAAGATTACACCAACTTTCTCTTAAGAAATTTATTAAAATGTAAGAAGATTCTGTTTTAGGTCAACGAATTACTTAATGTTTGTTATGGTTAATCTAAAAACCAGAGAACTTTACAAATTTATATTCACTACCAGACTTTATGCTCCCTGAGGTCAGATATTGTATTTTATCAATCTTTATAGGCCTACCACTCTTCCACCGCTACAGGACATTTTCAAGTCTCACTAAATGTTTGCTGAATACATTCACTATTTTCTTCATTTGAAAAATATTTACTGATAGCCTACTCTACATATTGTGCTGAGTGCTGGGGAAAAAGACGTGTGGGCCCATCCTCGTTGAGCTTTCAGAATGAGTCAACACAACATGACAGTAGAAACGACTCGTAGCTAACGTATGCAAAGAGAAGGGCAAAATACATACAGATGAGGTGGGTCTTGCTACATTCCACCTTTCCATTTAGAATGCTCCTGCCACCAATCTAATTATCTTCTGACACAGACACTCCATTAAGACTTCTGCAAGTTATACCACTTGAACGATTCAATACCCCATGGGTATTTATGTTTACAGTTTGCCCTATATCCCTTTCTATTTTTTAAATATTTCTAAATCTTTTCCCCCTCGTGTGTTAGTTCAGTTAAATAGTGAGGTCTCCTTAACATACTGACTACTGGCATACTCTGGACAGCTGAATGATCACTGGAACAATCTTCGCTATCATTTTTAAAAACGAAAATTAAGATTAATGAATTTATAGCAATCCAAATAATATTTTAACATGTAACAAAATGTAAAACTTCCATCAGAAGCAGTAAAGAAAATGAAGGTCTCTAGAAATTTAAATATTAGACACCAACAAGACTGAAAGAAAAAGAGGAAAATGATAAATATGACTCCCTAGAGTACATTGGCATTCTAAAGAGAGCACATCAACGGCCTCTCCCCTTTGTTTCAGTAAACCAATTTATTTCACAAATGCCATTATGTGGCAATACTGCGCCGGGTACTGAGAATGGACTCTATTCTTGCCCTTAAAAAGCTATGTATGCTGAGAGGTCAGATACACAATATACAAAAAATTAGTCCAATAAGTACCATCTTTGACCATTTTAAACATTATTAATGAGAGCTCCCACTCATATCCCAGGTAGATTCTCTCTCAAGTCCTTGCTATATACATCGACTGCCCTCTTAGACATTTCCATGGGATGTCTTATTTAAATCTCAAACAGAAAACGTCTAAAACAAATATCTTCCCTAGCAAATATATTCTTTCTATGTTCCATCTGCCTCTTTTCAGGAGGCAGTGCTAAAAAAAATTATCTTTGAAACCACACCAAAATGTGTAGATTCAACTTCTTTGCCTCCTGCCCTAAGCTTTATTTCTATAGCCATTGACCTAGACCCAGTCCCCAACATCCCTCACTTGGACTGCTACGACAGTTTACTTCCCTAGGCTAAATATCCTCCATTTCTTTATGTTTTATCACAACATATTTGCATATTAAAAAAATTAAAGCACCAGAGGAAAAAAAAAAAGGACCCGAAAGAACTCAACTAAAATGCTAATATGGCTATTAGAACTCAGTAGGAGAATTATGAACAATTATTTTTGTCTTCATATTTTTCTGAACTTCCCATATTTTCTTTAATAAGCAATATTATGTTTCCAATGAAGGAAAAAATATCTCCCCTCAACCCAATTCTATCTACATACCTTACTCCCTTGTTTCAAAGAGGCTATTCTCTGAAACTATCAAAAAAGGAGAATTTCTTTCAAGGTGGTCATATTTTATGCAGGGATGCATTCCAATTTAAAACTCAAATGGTTTGACTAAATTTCCCATGGAATAATCATAGTTAATGTTTTTGAGTACACAGTATGGGTTAGGCATTTTCTTAAGAGTTTTATGTGCTACTACCATTTAATACAGCAATCCTATGAGCTAGTGATTTATCATCACCCATTTAAAAAATGAGGAAATGAAGGCACAGAGAGATTAAGTTATTTGCCCAAAGTCACCCAGAAGGTAAGTGCTAAATTCAGGATTTGAACTAAAATCAAATGGCTCCAGAGCCTACACTTAAATCACGTTGCTTCATGTCCTTTCAGAATGCACAATTCTAGAACTATTTTAAGTGTATTTTTAAATTCTGCTTTCCCCCCCCTATGTGTTAACTTTAATATTTTGCAGCAAGTAGTATCATGGTCATCATTTGACTTTCTTCCTAAGAGCTTACGACATCTAATTTCCATTTAAACTGACTGCTTCTGGGTAAAATTATCCTGCAGTGGTGCTGACTGACACCCCATACTTTAGAATGCTGGTGGTTCACAAAATGACAAAAGGTATGTGGTATTTATTAAAACTACACATTCTATGGCAATAAAAAATAATATGACCTTTAATAAAGGATTTGCATTATTTCAAATTTTACACATAAAGCAAGAAGCCTTTTTTGATTTTAATTTCTCAAATGAAATTCCTCAAATTAAATAAATATGAGTAAAATGTGACTGCATTATGATAAACAGACTGCCTGCAGGCAGCGGCAACTAAGCTGGGTTTCTGAAGTATGGATCCAGTTTGAAAACGCAAAAGTGAGGGGAATAGGACTCCAAGTAGACAGCAATTTGAACAACCTCAGAAAAGACAACGAGAACAGATGGTGACAAGACTTAAACGTCAGTTGGTGAGGAAGCACTGGAGGTTTCCCATGAAGAGACTAAGCCTGGTTAAGATGAAATGGAATGAATGGGAAGAGAAGAGCTGGCTGCTTACATTGAGAAAGTGGCTAGAGAAAATTAAAACCTTTAGGTCTTTTATATGTGTTGCTACTAGGCCCCACTTTGCACTTTCTATATTAGTTACAGTTGGGTTTTTTAATCCAGAAATATAACTGGCTTATTTATCCATCTACCTATTCATCCAACCATGATTAAATTTCACTGGATTCAATCCATCATCCCAGCCTACCAAGATTATTTTTAGCTACTGATTCTGTCATGGGATTTTAACTACACTTTCTAGCTTCATTTAAAATATTAAAAAATATCATTTACTGTTTTGTCATAAAAATGATATCATTTATCATTTAAAAAATAGAGATGGAAAAGTAAAAAGTAAAATGTCAACCAGCCACACTACTACCACCCAGAAATAGACCACTATTAACAAACAATATTGTTTGAGGCATTTTTATGCCTAAATAAAGGCATTTTAATGGAATCATACTATACATTGTTTTGTAAAAATTTCTTCAACAACAGTATTTCTATAGCTGCACAGCCTTGTATGTGTACCACAATTCAGTACCCAATTCTCTATTTCTGGACATTGTGCTTTCTAACTTTGCATTATTATACATAATGTTGAGAGCATGCCTCTATCTAACTTTTTCCATGTATCCATGACAATTTTCTTAGGATAATGTCCTATAAATGAAATTGCTGGGTCAAAGAATGCTTAATTTTTAAGGCTTTACATACTGCCAAATTCTGTTCCAGAAAATTTGTTCCAATTTACATGTCTATTATTAGTGCAAGATAGTGACAGACTGAGGAACTGTCACAATTATTATACATTACAATTTAAATACAACGTTTGAGGGTGAGGTAGATAGGGGAAATACAATGTTTTTCTTTATTCAATTTACGATTCTTTCGTTAGTGTAGTAGGGGAATAAAATTTATGTTTCTATTATGATATAATCTTAAAATTTAATTACTACAGCATTTGTATGGTATCTTCATCTGGGTTATCAGTACCAGTAAGAAAGACAGTTTAGATGAGAATAGCATCAACAGTTAATTTTAATCTTCCAAAAAATCAAAGAGAAGGGAATAATTCCAATTCATTCTATGAGGGCAGCATCACCCTAATACCAAAGCCAGACAAAGACTACAAGAAAACTACAGAGCAATATTCCTTATGAACACTAACACAAAAACCATGAACAAAAATACTAGCAAACTGAATCCCACAGCTTATTAAAACATTATACACCATGACCTAGTGGGATTTAGTCCTGGAATACAAGGATGGTTTGGCATATGAAAATCAATGTAATACAGTCATGTGCCACTTAATGACAGAGATACGTTCTGAGAAATGTGTCCTTAGGCAATTTTGTCATTGTGTGAACATCACAAAGTATACTTACACAAACCTAGATGGTATAACCTACTACACACCTAGGCTACATTGTATAGTCAGTCTACTGCTCCTAGGCTACAAACCTGCACAGCATATTACTGCACTGAATACTGTAGACAACTATAACATAATGGAAGTATTTGTGTATCTAAACTTATCTAAACATTGAAAAGGTACAAGAAAAAAATGGTATAAAAGACAACAAATGGCACACCCGTAAATGCACTTACCATGAATAGAGCTTCCAGAATGGAAGTTGCTCTGGGTGAGTCAATGAGTGGTGAGGGAATGTGAAGGCCCAGGACATTACTGAACACTACTGTAGACTTTATAAACGCTGTACATGTAGGCTACACTAAATCTACACAAAATATTTTTCTTTCTTCAGTAATAAATTACCCTTAGCTTATATAAAATGGAATAAAACCATGCATACAGTATGCCCACTGCATCCATAGATTCCCTACTGAAGATAAAAATACTATTTACAGAGAACATTTTGATGGTTGACAGATGGGAGGAGGTTAAGGGAATGCATGAAAAAGGAGAAGGAATTAAGCTGTATGAATTGGCAGTTATAAAAACAATCACAGGAATGTAAAGTATAGTATAGGGTAGGAGTCGCCAAATCCCAGGCCACAGACTGGTAGTGGTCTGTGGCCTGTTTAGGAACCGGGCCACACAGCAGGAGGTGAGCAGTGGGCAAGCAAGTGAAGCTTTATCTGTACTTGCAGCCACTCCCCCATGCTAGCATCACCACCTCCGCTCCACCTCAGATCACTGGGCATTAGAGTCTCACAGAAGCACTGGTCCCTGATGCCAAAAAGCTTGGGGATCACTGGCACAAAGAATGTAGTCAATAATATTGTAATAACTATGTACAGTGTCAGATAGGTACCAGACTTACTGGAGTGATGACTTCATAAATTATGTAAATGTTTAATTAATATGTTATACACTTTAAACTAATAAAATATTGTATGCCAACTGTAATAAAAATTTTTTAAATAAGCAACAATGAGAAAACACAGTTTCGATCAAAGGTTGCCTGAATCTTCAGATGTTAAACCTGGGGATACAGAAGCCCAACTGTGTATTTACTGAAAAAAACTTGCATGTAAGTGGGCCCACACTGTTCAAGCCTGTGTTGTTCAAGGGCCAACTGGACACTATTGTGCTACCATCACCAACATCTACAGAACTCTTTTCTTCTTCCAAAGCTATAATTGAACCTATTAAACAATAACGTCCCATTACCCCCTCCATCCATTTCCTGGCAACCACCATTCTACTTCCTGTCTCTATGTGCAATACAGCTTTCATAACATTATATTTTCAATTTAAAAAAGCAAAACAAGAGTGTGGTAATGGCATCAGGATAGACAAATAGATCAGTGGAACAAAACAAAGTCCAGAAATAGACCCACATACTTATGGCTAATTGATTTTCAACAAGGTGCAAAGGCAATTTCTCAATTCAGTGAGAAAGTAGTCTTTTCAACAAATGATACCAGAACATTTAGGTATTCATATTAAGAAAAGAAAAGAAAAGAAAAGAAAAGAAAAGAAAAGAAAAGAAAAGAAAAGAAAAGAAAAGAAAAGAAAGACAGAAAGACAGAGAAAAAGAAAAAAAGAACTTCTATCCATCCTTTATCTCAGAGGTTTTCAACTTTTTTGGCACCAGGGACTGGTGCTCCTATGAGAATCTAATGCATGATGATCTGAGATGGAATTGAGGTGGTGATGCTAGAGCTGAGGAGCAGCTGAAAATTCAGATGAAGCTTTGCTTGCTGGCCTGCTCACCTCCTGCTGTGTGGCCTGGTTCCTAACAGGCAACTGACTGGTACCAGTCTGCGTCCTGAGGGCTGAGGACCGCTGCTTTTATACAATATACAAAAATTAACTCCAAATGGATCACAGATCTAAATGTAAAACGCAAAACAATAAAATTTCTAGAGGAGAACACAGGAGAAAATCTTTGTGGTTTTGAGTTAGGCAGATTTCTTAGACAGTGATAAACTGATAAATAGAACTTTTATCAAAATTAAAAACGTGTTCTGTAAAAGACACTGTTAAGAAAATAAAAAGACAAGCCACAGCCTAGGAGAATATCTTTGCAAAGAATATATTTGATTCTATTTTCCCTAACTTCATTAGCTCTGTGGTTATAGAAGGAATCAATTTAATAGAACTTAATCATGGCTTGGCTGCTCTTATGCCCACCTAGTAACGTACGACTTTTCTTTCCTGTTAACATCTCACCCAGTTTTTCCTGGAAATTCCTTGATAGTATCTCATATGAGTTCATCAACAGATCTGACTAGAACTTGTGACTTCTACCATATTCTGAGACAGTTGTTCTACTTCGGCTCATCCTTGTTAGGATATGCTCTCTATAAACCAGTGAAGAACACCTTAGCTGTTCCCCATGCCCACATCACCACAATGGAATCCGTGCCATGGCCAAGGGAGTTCCTTCCAGAGAAACCCAAGTGAACTGAAGGCAGAATGTGTATAAGTCACAAGTGATACAAATCACCATGCCCAATCTCTCCACTCTTTGCCATCTAAGCCTCATTTTTTAAAAAGGAATATATTTGATAAAGGGTTTATGTTCACACCCACGCATATGCACATACACACACACATCTCTCAAAACTCAACAGTAAAAAACAAACAATCCCGTCTTTTCTAATATGCAATAGATTTGAAGATACTTCATCAAAGAAGATAGAAGGGTGGTAAGTAAGCACATGAAAACATAGGCAACATAATGTCATTATGGTAATGCATATTAGAACCACGATGAGCTATCACTAATTTTAGAACACCTAAACTTAAAAAGACTGAACCCAAATACTGACTAGGAGCTCGAAAACTAAGAACTCTTATGCATTGTAAGAGTGGAAACGTAAAATGATACAGCTAACTCTAAAAGACTTGTCATATGATCCAAACATGCTACCTAGGTATTTAACAGAGAAAGAGGAAGCATTTGTCCACACAAAGGCTTATACAGGAAGGTTCACAGCAGCTTTGTCTGGAAACAAGCCAAATGTCTATCAACAGGTAAATGAATAAGCAAATAATATATCCATACAATGAATACTAAGCAATAAAAGGAATTAATTATTAATATAGAATGTTATTCATGTTAATAAATTCATTTATTAACATGAATTTCAAAATAATTATACTGATGAAAAAAGCCAAACAAAAAGAGACTATGTAATTATATTTATATAAAATTCTAAAAAATGCAATCTAATCTATAGACAGAGAGCAAATTGATAGTAGAGTGAGGATGGAAGGATATGTAAAGGAAGAAGATAATAGGAAATGCAAAGAGATAGAAGAAACTTCTAGGGGTGTGAACATATTCATTATCTTAATTACAGTAATGGTTTCATGGAACATAGGTATGTCAAAACTTATCTACTGCACATTTTAAATATGAGCAGTTTATTGCTTATCAATTATACTTCAAGAAAGCTGTTTTGTAAAAAAAGACAAATGGGCATGAAATGCACAAAATCATAAAATGAATTTAAATGAATTTTACATTTCAACTGTCAGATTTATGATTTTTACTGCAATAAAATGTAAAACTGCTATGCCTAAGATAAACTGGAGAGAAGACAATTCCAAAGCGTATGACCAACAAAAGAGTCATGTTTAGAACACATAATTTCATAAAAACTTTTAAGAAAAAAGACAATAAAACTGAAAAATAAGCAATAAATATACACTAGAAAGATAAAACAACTCACAATTAAACAGAAAAAAAAAAAATTAAAACCACAATGAGATACCACAGTCCACCCCCAGAATGGCTAAAATTAAACTGTCTGACTATATCGAGTATTTGCAAGAATGTGGGGTAATGGTAACTTTTATACACTGAAATTGTTATAAACTACTTCAAATACTTTGGAGAATAACTTGGTGGTATTTATTACAGTGATAGGCCTATATATAAACTTGGCAATTCCCCTGTAAGCATATGTCCTAAAGAAATTTTGACACCCATGTATCAAGATATTTGGAAAGGTGTTCACCCCACCAGTTAATGTAAATGTCTCTAAATTCATCAATTAAAAAAACAGACAAATGAACTGTGATATATTTACATAATAAAATACTACACACCAGTGAAAAATGTACCAAAGCTATACATACCAATAAGCCTCAGAAACATTACATTGAATTTTAAAAGCTTTAGAATAATACATATAATACATCATTTAAGTAATACTGAAAAACAAAATAATACTACATATTGTATCAAAATGCACAAATAAATTTTAAAAAGTAAAGAGATGCAGGGGGATGATTAAATTAATAAGGATGGTGGTGAGAGATAGATGATATCTGTGAAAAGATACATAGGTAGCTTCAATCAATTTTAGGCTGTGTTATTTTAGTACCCTTTACTACTTTGTATGTTAGAGATATTTGATTTTTTAAAAAGTAACATACCCCTCAAAGTTTAAACAAAATCGATTTCAATCTAGATTCTTATACCCAGCTAGACTAACACAATCAAGCTAGAGACTTCAGGAAGCTACTGAAGGGTATCTCCCTCACATTCAAAGCCAAAAAAAAAAAACAAACACACACACGAGGGCCAGCAAACAGATTATTTAACAAGGAAGAGAAGCAAAGACAAGTACTAAAACAACAACTGATCAATTGAAAATTAATTTAAAAGGGTAACGTGTAAGTATGAACTGTATAAAAACACAAGACACATAAAGTGAATATCTCACTAATTCTTCACTGAAATGCAACAAATGACAATATTTTAGTAATTCTTTCAAAACTTTTTCTATACATTGTTGCTTTATAAAATGAGATAATATAGTTTTCTTTTTAAATAATAGATCTTGAATATCCTTTCATATCAGTACACAGAGCACTATTTTTGCCTGTTTAAATTTTATTTGAAAAAATGCTGAAATACACAATAATTCACAAAAATAAAATTCACACACCACTTTAAAATTACGTATGCAATAAAGACATGAAGGATCACACCTGTGGTTCCATCTAATTCCACCCCTGCTCCCCACCCCCCAAAAAACCCCTATAAACAAGTTAATATATATGCATTATTTACATAGACAAAAGTTTTCCCATTCTTTGTGATAATCTCCTGTGCTCAAATGTTTTATGGCTGTGGAATATTCAAAGGGTACTTATTTTTTGACATTTCCAAACCTAAAATATCTTATAAAAGCCCTCATCCAGTCCGAAATGGATTCCTGGCATTCCTACTCTCCCTTAAATTAGCTGGGTCTTCTCTTCTTAATCACACACTTGCTTCAAATTTTAGTCTGGCAACCAACACCAATGAAGATGGTTATAGAAAAGTGGCATGGAAAATCATGTCTTTAAAATCTACATTGAGTGGTAAAGAGCAATAATATTATTGCCTATTCAAAACTATTTATATTAGACTTCCAAATGTTATACGATAGACATTGGGAATTGTTTTACTTATGCTTCTATTACCTAAAAATTTTTTTGGAAGATGGATAAATACACACGACCATCAAACAATGACTACTAATTATTATATCATAAGCAAATGTAGTATGAAAAATTGTTTAATGGTTAGCCTCTCCACTAGACAATAAACTCACAGAGAACATGAACCACATGTTTTTATCTCACTGTATACCAGAAGCCAACACAGTGAATATCACATAAAAGGTTATTCTGAAATTACTTGCTTTTGATGCTTTGCACTATTATTAAAATATTTTCTAACTTATATGTTTGATTAAAACAGTTTTTAAGGTACGCATCTTTAGAATGAAATATGCCTGTATAGTACTAAAACAAATTCAACTAAGTAGATTTGATTCCAAATTCTCACTGCTTCATTCAAACCCTAGCGGTAGAGGAAAGTAGAATGTTGACCAAATTGCACTTGTGGATATTTTTTAAAAGGGGATGTTTAGATTATAATTTTTAGAAGAGTGCACACATCAAATCATGATACTCTAGTTCTGAATTTTGTATGTTGGTAAATAAATATGTCAAAGTTCAGAACTTTATTGAAATTATAACCTATTCTGATCCTCAGCTAACGTCCTAGACTGAAAGTTTCCCCCTTAAAAGTTTGAAATTGGAAAGGGAATGAGCTAGATAATCTCTAAAATTCTTCTCTGAAACATAAGATTCCATGATTCATGAAAATATGGCTAACTTCTCCCCAGGGACTCAAATCCAGTGTGTTATAAATTCAAATCACTTTTGATATAGGAATCTTCCAACAAAATGAACTACATAATTTAAATCCTAAACAATAAATCAAGTTAAAACCAATAGCCAAACGAATAAAAAATATTTCATATAGGATGATCTGTTGGTTGCTACAGGTCAAATCCATTATATCCACTATAAACCCCAAAGGGCTTCCATATTGTTTCAAAATGTAATAGAAATTCACTGTAAATTACATTTCTAGTCTACAAAGCTCATCATAGGCTCTCTGAATCTAACACTATGCTAGCAAATGCTATGTAAACATCTAGCAAACTTTTTTCTATCAACGGGCTGTATATTGACAGGAAAGTGGAGGAAAGGTGCTCTACATGAAATACCTCTTTAAAACAATATTCAGAACAGAAAAGAAATAAAGAAACTGACACTCCGTGTACCTATCTGCTACCAAAAGCTATGCTAAGGGCAGTGTTACACTGTCCCATTTGATCCTCACAATAACCTATGGGGTAGCTTTCTATTACCCCAAATTTTATAAATAAGAATACTGATCCAAGGCAAGGTTTACGGTCACAAGAGTGACCTTATGAAATGAGGATTTAAAATGAACTCTCCTAACTTCAAACATACTTTCTATTGCATACGTTACCCATTGTATGAACAAACATGAGACTGACCAAATATGTTTGATCCACATTTACTGTTAAACTTTATGTATTTTCACTTTCTGCTTTAAGTATTTAAACATCTTATTTTAAGCTTTTAGAATGAGCATGTATGAATTGGAGTCACAAGAAATAAAATACATATATTTAGTTTATTACTTTAAGACTTTAGTATTTAAAATATATACACAAAAGAAGCAAATTAATGAAAATGAAGTCACAAATAAAAACATGTCTTTTTTTATACAATCATATATTAAAATACTTAATTCCCAAGCTAGGCCATTCATTCTATCACATCTGTGCCCATGTAACTCTTATCGGTGCCCATGTAAATGAAGCATTATTGTACCGGGTAATGTGACACTCAGGTTATTTCCTCAAGAGTAAAAATACAATGAATTCAAATGTCAGTACAGTAACCTAGAAACCTCCCCCCTCAAAAAAGGTATTAAAAAAAATATGAGAAAAATCAGACATAAAACAAAAGCGAGGAGAAATAGACAAATACATTACTAGTTCCCAAGCTAGCTATGTTGCAGAAATATTGGTAAACCTTGAAATAACCTTGAATTCAAGATATATCTGAAATATAATTCATTCTCAACTTCTAAAAATTTTAATACATTGAAATATTTTTTGTATGGGACGATAACTTAAAACCTATTAAAACTTTGGCGGAAACTTCTTCATAGAAAGCTCAGTCATATTTTAGACTGAAACTAGGGAATCAACACTCAGTAGTATACAGAAACATAAAGAATCAAGTCTTCACCACAGCATTTTACTTTACTAAAATGAAAGAAAAGCATGTGACTTTTGGTCTGGTATAGAGTTTAGAACATGGTAAAATGTTAAATGTTTTGAACCTGCCAAATTTGGCTAATGCTGTTCAACTCTAATGTCTCTCTAGAAGATTCCCAATGCACCTAACCACATAAAAGACATTAAAAAAAAACATTTATCTACTATTATTTCAACTTATATGAACCCAGAATCCTTATTTCAAGAAGTACTTACATATATATTACATATATAACATATATGAACAAAATACAATTTAAGAAATGCTGACATAACCAGAACAACAAGGGCTCTGGAGTCTAAAGACTTTGCCATAGCTTACTAGCTGTGTGACCCAAGGAAAGTTACCTAACTTCCCTGGACCTCAGTTTCTTTCTGTAAAATGAAAATAATACCACCTACCCAAGTGCTTGGCACATAAAAGATGCTCAATAACTTAAATAGCTCCTCTAATTTTTCATATAATGGTTTGAATATTGACTTTAAGTCAGCAATGACAGTTTTAGGAATCTATTTTTTATATCTTCTCGCTCAATCCCTTATCTATGTATGTTTAGGTTTTTCAGTATGGTGTCAATCATATCCAAAATGAATGCTTCAATCTGGCAAAGCAAACGGTGGAAAAAGTTATTACTTTAAATATTTGTGGAATACAGGCAGCCATGGGAAGTTCTTAGAAAACATAAAATAAAAATGAGGTTCTACTCTTAGGTAATCAAGATACAAAGAACAATAAGGTCTGGTCCCTGCTGGGAAGCAGCATAATCTGGTTGACAAAAATGTCCCTGTCTCTTGATAAAGACATGTAAAACTTGCCTGTTACCCTGAAGAAGTCTAGTCAGGAATTTAAGGAATGGAGGAGGTAAAAGATCAATATTGTTGAATACCCTTTAAGTGCTAGGATTATTTTAGGCACTGTGTAAACAAAACAGTCAAGTCTCGTGATGCTTACATTCCAGGTAGGGAGACAAATACACACATCAGAAAGTATAAAGCAATGAAGAAGGGTAAAGCAGTGCTAAGGAGTTGGAAGAAGATGGGAAAGTGCTAGTTTAGATGTGACAGTCAAGGAAGACCTCTGGGAGAGGTGACAAGTGTCTAGAACTGAATGAAAACAAAGCACATTATAGTTTACTAATGCCTTTGCGGTCTTGAAATAAGTCAGTGCTTTCTATTTAGCCTTTTAAAATTAACATTGGTCAGAAGAGCATGATTCACAGGTAGACACAGAAATCACTACGGGTCACAGTATACAGCAAGAGACTGGGTGGTACCATAGTAAATGACAGCACCCAAAGTTCCCACTGCTTCACAAGTCACATTTATAATGTTTTGGTCATATGCACTGCAAAGCTAATTTTTGCTACTATAACTACCTGTCATTTAGTTTCTATTTAGACATCTTCCAAGAGACAGCAGCACAAGAAGAAAAGCAAATGCATTAAGTTATTTAAAATAAATGAAAAGGGTAAACCTCAAGAATCTTCATGGCCGCCAACTGCAAGGAGTTAGGAAGACTGATTCTCCTCATCTCAACATTTCCAAACTGTTGTCCTATTAGACTCCTAACTCTTCCTCAATACTATAATTCCTCCCATTTTCTCCTCAACACTAACCTCCATTCTACACATGTAAATGTGTATATCATTATGTGAATGTAAACTAAATTGATGAGTAATTTCTCCAAGAAATCTATCCTGTTCCTTCACAGTAATTTCTTATGGTAAAATTGATTTTTAACATACTAGATTTTACATTAGATATTCCTCTTAAAATACTCATCTCGAGTATAGCATGAAGTCCCTATAATATAATTCATTCAATAATTACTGTGCCTAGCATTGTATTAAATGCTAGATACCAAGAATACCAAAAACAAAAACAAAACAAAAACAAACAAACAACAACAACAAAAAAAGCCCACACATTCCTGTTGGCTTACTAGACGGTATGAGACAAAATGGAAACAAATATTCAGGCACCACACTTATGTTTGAGATGCTACTGTAGTATACTTAATGAAAGAACTACCTCTTTCTGTCTGCTGAAATTTTAAAAATGGTTCTGACTGTTGGTTAATATTTGAGCCAGGTTTTAAAAAGATAATAGGCAGATGGGGAAGGGAGGACCCTGGGGTTAATCAAGCAGACTAAGTGACACTCCTGGTGAAATGGACCAAAAAAAAAAAAAGAGGCTTGAAAAGTGGGAGCTGAGGAAGGAGGGAGGGGTTCAGATTCTAAAAGACCTTGTACACTAAACAATTGGGTCTGAATTTTACCTTGCCTTTGAGGCAAGAAACCACCGAAGAATTTTAGGGAACGAAATGACTAACAAGATTGTATTTACGATTTAAAAAGAACACCAAAATGGATTGTAGGTAAGTCCAATCAGAAGGCAAGGGAGATAAGTGAAGAGGTTGCTGCACTAGGATACCATGAAGACTAAACTAAGACAATGACAAAAAAAAAAACAAGAGTTAAAACCCTAGGTATGTACAAAGTATCAAAAGAACAACCAACCAGGAGGAAATCTATTTAGTGAAATTAAAAAATTCAGAGGAAGTGACATTTGTACTGGGCCCTAAGGAAGGAAAATGCACCATGCAGAGAGAAATAGATAGAACATGAGAGAAAAGGACAGAACAGTACAATGAAAAAGAAAGACAACAAAAGAATGCTTGATGACCTGTAATCTTGTTAAAGTAGTAATTCTATCCTTTTGGAGATCCGTAAGTTAGTTGATAAATACCTACTGAAAGCCTAATATGTCTTGGATCTTGAACAATCAAATGAAAATTAAGATCATCTTTCCCAAAACAATGCACTTGGAAATTCACAAACAAAATTTTATTCATGGAAGAAACTGAGATCACACTTTGGTCTAAGTAAAGTAGCCCTGAATAAGAGTAGGATTAGGGTAATGAAACTGGCTAGGTATGAGCTGAAAGTAAGCTGAGGGCAAGGTTGTAAAGGCTTTTTATTCCAAAACTAAGAAATCCGGATAACTCAGGCAATTCTGAGGGTGCTGTTTTTTACAGAGACTGTCTTATTTAGTCCACACAACAATGCATTTACACAGAGAACAATAAGTACTATTATTGTTCCATTTGCAAATGAGAAAACTAAGGCTTAAAAAAAAATAACATGCCCAAAGTTAGACAGCTAGTTTAAATGGAGAAGCCAGTAGTATGCCTATCTAATTTAGACCCTTTGTATCCATCCAATCCCTAATCTAGAAAAACTGGAATACATATATGCAGTACTTACTTATTTTAACATTAAATATTTACAAAGTCACTGTGAGTCTAGAACCTAAAAGTATCTTATAAAAACAAGGTTTACTCATGAAACTATTTTGCCCGGTAGTCTCAAAGTATAATCATTCACTCCAAAACCTCAAGTTTGTTAATGACTACTTTAAAAGTCTTCAAAATTTGTGTTACAAATAGAACAATTGGTTGTAAAACTGGTAATTTTGGTTCCCAAAATATAGCAAAAATTTGAGATATCATCAATTTTTTAGCAAAACAAAGGAAGGCTGTTTTCTGGAGTTAATCTTATCCACACTGTCTGGCAGATGATGTTTTCAGAAAAGGAACTGAGGGAAAGAAGAGAACACACACACACACACACACACACACACACACACACACACACACGACATCCCAGAGTCACTGAATACAAATTTTCACAGAATACAATTTGATCTTAGTACCATTTTCTTAGTAACTATTACTTCTAAACTTTTGCTTTTATCATCTTCACAAACTTCAGAAAATTGAAAACATGCCCAGAATGAGACAAGTTTCTCTATCCTTTCATATGTTAGTTTATTTCTTGATTTGGTGCAATTCCAAAGAGAAAGCCATTTCTTTTTAAGTGCTACAAGAAAGGGAGAGAATATGGTCCCAGGCTGTTGCAGGAGGAATCTACCTGACAAAATTTAAGTCTCTGGGACAATATTTCTAAACTAAACGCCTGATGATATATTTGTGGCAATTAAGCATCCCAGAGAACACAGGTTAGGCCTTTACGATATGATAATGTAATGCTATTACTTATCTTTACACATTATGTGCTCCAAGAGGGCAGGTTCCCATCTCCAGTACGTAGTGCAATATCGGGTACCATAAACAATGTTTCTTATTTTGCTTTTCAAATGTGAAACCAAGACCTATTAAGCCAAATTTGGATGGTGGAATTTTTCCTGCTCCATTATAAAATTAAACAACGAAAAAGTCACTCTAAGTTGACTTTATCTGGGCTACTGGGGGAAAAAAGTGACAAATTTATTGCATTAAGCACAGAGAAGAGTTGTATGTAAACTTTCTATTCTGTTTGTATGAAGCATTACAAGGAGATAAAGATCAGAAAACAATACAATTTCAGTCTTAGTTTGCCTAAGATTATTAGCTAATAAGTGGTAGAGTCACAATTAAAATTCAACTCTCAACCCTCTGTGCCTTCTATATCTACTACAACAACCTCACAGGAACACCTTTTCGTATTTCATTTATTAATCCAAAAAACGTTTGGGGAAAAATTTTAGGCACCCCCCCCCAAAAAAAATTCATAGAAAAGACAAAGCACAAAAGTACTTTCTTTTAAAATTTCTCTGTGCCCTCACATTTTTAGGTGTGACCAAGACTCAAGATGTTAAAACATTCATTTAAAATAAAATGGAAGCTGCAAGCACTAAGCACAAAGAATATATATATACACGTGTGTGTGTGTGTGTGTGTGTGTGTGTGTGTATGATATCCTCTGACAAGTTTCAATCTGATTGGGTACATCCATTCTAGGAAGACAACTCAAGCTTAAGAAGTCTAACCCCAAATCCACAATTCTCCTGCCCTCCTCCCCACTACTTCTTGTCCAATTAAGCTCCCCCTTCTCCCCAAGCACTCTGTGTTCCTTTTCATCTCCACCTTTGGCAATGGAATGCTACACACACACACACACACACACACACACACACACACACACGCCCCCCATTCACATGGCTCATTTTCATCTTTTCAGCCATTGAGAGTTCCTTGATCACCCTATCTAAAGTAACGTCTCCCAGTTACTTCTTTCTAAGCACATATTGCAATCTATAGTTAATCTTTTTATTTACTTTTACTAGCTAATTACTGTTACCATTAGGAGGTCTCATGAGGGCTCTTCCCTCACCACTGTCTCTACAACGCCTCCTTTACCATTATTACCAAAACTGTATTGGAAATCATGTTACTTCTACCAGCTCCCCTCGAATGTAAGCTCATCAGGGGTAAATGCCTTATTCACATTTCCTCAGAACTTTGTAAAGTGCTTGGCACCATCTTATGGAGTCAGTAAAAGTTTATAGGACAGATGTGTGCATTAAGTACAAATGATCATTACAAGTGAAGAAGACAAAGAACGATTACACCTTAACGTTTCAAAGTGCGGGGAAATGCTGCAGGTTGTAGACATAAAAATTGGAGTGAAACAATGTATGGAAAAGATTAACAAAGACAAAATTCCATTCAAAGATGAGGCACGGTCTGGCTCAGCAGAATGTAGGTTGAGAAAAACAATCAAGCAAGTCGATTTTTGATTCTCCTCTGGACTCAAAGAGCAAACTGTCCCCTAAAATTATAAGTTTGGAACACTGCAATTTATTCAACATAGTCAACTATTCATTAAGAGACCAAGAGCCAAGACACTACGATTATTCTAAGGTATACCAGGTAAGGAACAGAGGGGTGGCTCTAACATCTGACATAATAGCAGAAGTAGAAATAGTAATCGTATATATCTTTAAATCTATTAAGAACTCGAAAACATTGAGACAAATCTCGGAGTGATCATGGAGACTAAATAAACATACCAATAAATACGGAATCATAGGTTAGAACCCACTATGGCACAGAAATGATCACACGACTGCCAAGAGACCACACCACATCTTTCTCGATTCCCTTCTACTCAAGAGATCCTAACAGTCACTACAGGCTCACTGGCTTCATTCCTGGTAGCAAAATCCTCAAAGGAATACATGAGAATCGAAAGAAAAGCTTAAATGGCAAAAAAGAAAAAAAAAAGAAAAAAGAAAAAACCAAACAACCAACCGGCTCCGCAATTCCGAACCAGAAAGCCCCAGACGCCTTTCAAAGCCAACTATCTGTCATACCTTTTAGGGACCCAGCAGCCTCTGACTCTAAGGATAAGGGTCTGGGCCCAACACCTATCTTCGGATTATTCAGGAAAAAACAGGTTTTCCAGTTTGGAGATCTACACTCTACTCAAAAAAGGATCTTCTGGCAGGAACGCGCAATCAAACCCTCAGCGGGCAATGGCGCTCCAACCACCCAGCCAGGGCACAGACAACGGCGACAGGGCACGGCCCTTCCAAGGAGCCGCCGGCGCCCTCGGAGCTCTTAGTCTGGCCCAGCGCAACCCGCCCTGACGGTGGCTAAAGTCGGGCAGTGGCGGAGGGGGGCTAGCGGTTCAGTTTCCGAGCTGGGCCTCCCCGGCCCGGGGGCGCGGCGAGACAGGGAGGTAACGCCTCTCAGTCCGGCTCCAGCTGCGGCAACGGATCCGGAGCCTCGTCCTCTGGCCTCCTCGCCCCGCTGCCCTCAGTCAGCCCCTCACCTGGCAGAAGCTCCGACAGTATTTCAAAGATGAGACCTCCGACACCTCTTGCTCCCTCAGTTCTGTCTCCAGCTGCCACAGACACGGTCGCAGTCCCGGGGCTCCTGGCGCCGGAGACGTAGGCCGCTGACCCCGAGCCATGGACTCGGTCTCGGTTCCGTCCCCAGCCCCGGCCCCAGCCGGAGCCTCAGCCCCAGCCCCAGCGGCGGTGGCGGCGTCTCCCTTTCCGTCCGCCATCTTCCCACGGCCCAGCAGCGCGTAGGCAACCAACCCACGTGACTCAACCCTGACCCCGCCCCCATTCGACCGCGCGTGGTGACGCACTCCTTGGCGACGCGGGCGCCCGCCAGATTCCGTCACTGGGACTCCCGACGCTCCTCCTTTTGGCGGACACTCCAACAGACGCCTTGGCAACAACCTGGCAACAACTGGCCACAGAGGCTCTTTCCCACCTCAGTCTTTTGAAATCATTTATTGTAATGGGGTCACCGAGCCGGACATACCTGTAGACTTAATCTAGATGTGAGGGGGATGACATTTGAGCTGAGGTCTGAAGAACGAGATAAAGGTAGCCTTGAGAATAGCCTTAGAGAAAAGCATCACTAAAAGAAAATAAGCAAAGGTTGTGAGGCCAAAATGAAGACTAGCTCCTTGGGAACGTAATTTATAACAGAGAGGCCATTACAAGTCAGTAAAGAAGGCATGAACTCAAATAAATGGCGCCGAAACATTTTTTCCAAAACGGAAAAAAAATAAAAGTAGAGTTCTACTTAAAACTGTATCCAAATATAAATCCCAGATTAATTAAATACCTCAAAATAGTTGTCGGAAAATATGATATCAAAATAAGAATTTCTTAAGATCCAAAAACCATAAGGGAAAATGTTAGATTTGACTGTTACTTTGGCAATAACAGAAATTTTAAAAGATGGCACATAAAGACAAGCCAAAGACTAGATGATATTTACTATACACACAAACACATACACATACACACACACATATATCCATCAAAGAATTAAGATCCAGAAGTTACCAAAATCAAAAGGAAAAAAAAAAAAGCGAACAATTCAATACAAAAGTAGATAAAGGATATACAGAGTTCACCAAAAAAGAAAGCTGGCCCATAAATCCATGAAAAGATATTTAACTTCATTATATCAAAGTACAAATTAAAATGAGATGTAATTCTATACCTATCAGATTGGCAGAAATTTTACATTTGTATCATGTTTTAGGATTGAGGAAAACTGAATTTACATATTGCTGGTGGAAGTAAAAATTGGTACATCACTTAGGAGAAGAATGTATATTATTTAATAAAATCGAAGATGCACATGTCCTGGGACTCAGCAATTCCTAATAATAATAGTCAATATTCATTGAGATTTAATATATACTGGGCACTTATCTAAGTTCTTTACACATATTAACTCACTTAATCCTACTAACAACACCTTCATTTTACAATTTTGGAAACAGAGGCACAGAGAATTTAAGTTACTAGCCAAAAATGACAACTAGTAAGTGATGGTGCCTGGAATTCAATCCCAAGTAGTCTTCTCCAGAATCTGACTGTTTAACCACTAAATTGTGATATTCACTGAAGCACTATTTAAACAACCTAAATGTTCAATGGTAGAGAGATGGATAAATAAATTATGGTATATTCATACTGAAATGTTGTACAGCCTGTAAGTGAATAAATTAAAACTGCATACATCAACATAGTAAATATGGAACACATAAAACATGATAAAATGAAAATTTCAAAGAACATATCATTTCATACTATTTTAAAAACATGAATTTTAAAAACATGCAAAACAAATGTTCAAGTGGTAAAAAATATTAAAACAAGGAATGGCATATATTACCTTTAGAATGGCAGTGCCATGGGGAAGGAGGGAGGGAGGTGTAAGAGGCATTTACTGCACCTGTAATGTTTTATTTATTTTTTTTAATCTGAAGCAAATATTCAATCACACCAGGAGCATTAAGCACCTGTTATGTCCTGGGCACTTTCCCAGGTAATAAAGATTCAGAGGAGTATGCATTTTAATGGACAAATGGTGCTAAGTATTAATGTGTTAGATATGGGTAATGAGTATATGTCTGTAATATTATTCTCTGTACTTAAAAAAAATACCAATAGTATTTTCAATACAAATAATTAGGTTTAAAAAAAGGAAAGGAGGTCAGTGTGCCTGGAGTATGGTACAAGAGAGAGAAAATGGCAGATATGAGGTTGGAGAAGCAGAAAAGGGCCAGATTGCATAGACTTCATAGCTCAAGATAAGCAGTGGTGATTTCAAGTGTGATGGGTAACCACTGGAAAGCGTTGAGTGGTGATGTGATGTCACCTGATTTACACTCTTGCTGCTGTATGCAGAATAGGTAGTGGAGGCAAGAATAAAAACAGAGAAGCTATTTTAGCAATCCAGATGATAAAAATGAACAAATTAAGGATACATTTTTGGAAGTAGAACCAACAAACTGAAGCATTGGTTATAAGGAAAAGGGAGGAATCTGGAATGGCTATACCACTTCTGATTTAAATGGTTGACAAGGATGGTTACTGAGAATAATTAAGACTTAGAAAAGATGAGATTTGGGAGAGGGAAAGAGAATGAAGAATTCTGTTTGGGACAGATTAAATATGATTTTCCTATGAGATATCCAAATGGAGATACCAGAAAGATGCTTGAATATGTGGTTGCAGAGCTCCAGAAAAGACAGGTTTGGACATACAGAGCCATCAGTTGTTATGTCCCCTGTTATTAGACCAAAAAAAAAAAATCTTCCTTGACTCTGAAGAGGAATTTTAGGGATTTTCATTAAAAGTTAATCAGCTTTTGTTCTGCTCCTGTAAATATGTTTGCTGCATGCAAGAGCTCACTTGCACTTTGTCCTACTTGTCTGAGCAGTGACTATTGCTGTTTGTACCCCTTAGGAGCTCCCACTTCCTGTAACAATTGTAACCATCAGTACTCCCGCCCTTCTACCGATGTTACTACTCACGATAGCAATTCCTGCCACTTGTACCAGTCTGAGTTCATACTAACCAATCAGCATGTGTAAAACTCCTGTATATAAGGAATGTTACAACTGGGCTCAGACCTTTAGAGCACTAGCTTCTCTGGGACCATGTGTAATAAATGAGAGTTAGCCTTTTCTCTGAGTTACTGCTTGGTTTTTCACTGGTCTGATTTGGGAGCTTTTCCACAACATTTTTGGAGGCTCCAGCGAGATTCCAACCACACTGGCTCCTTGAGCCACCAGACTGGTAGCCTGGCCTGACCGAGGCAGAGGGGAACCAAGACAACTGAGGAGATGAGCCACCTGAGTATTTCAGATTTTCTTTTGGATCAGCACCCTGACTCACGGGAAAGCTGAGTCACCAACCGAACTCACAGAAGGAAAGGACCAGCTCACCAAAAACAACTGCACAAAAAGGTACCAAAGTAAGATCAATCCCAGGATTAGCCCCCATTCAGGTCCCGCTTGTCCAGCAGAAGAAGAGTAGGAACACCTCCTAGTCTTCAGTAAGAAGACATTGGTTCAGGTCTTCCTAGTGCGGGAAGACACCAAGGTCTCCAAAGAGGGTGGGAGGGTAGAGACAGGAGTCTCACCACTGGGGGAGGTATCAGGTTGAGGCAGGCACCCACTAGCTGAGGATAAAACCTATTGCATATACTGATGGGGAGGGACAATGTTTTAACCTGATGTGTGAATGAGTGAGTGAATGAGTGGCTTGGCCCACTTGATCAATCATATATGAGTTTGTAGCTCCATGGCTGGTCACCCTTAAGGCCCCCTAAAAGCTACGGAGTTCATGTGGGCTCATTCTGCATTTCTGTGGTGAATGGCATACAATCCAAAATGGCATTGGACTAGTGTCCAATTGTAAGTCATGAAGCTGAGTCTGCTATGACTAAGCAACACCTAAGTTCCTTTGAGACACAGCCAGATGAGCATCTGAATGGCTCCTCTGTGGAGGGGGCATGCACCCTCGTTTGTCTTTGCATCACCGTCACAGGGTGGAATGAGTTTGGTCAACACTAAGTAAAGGGGGGAGCCCAATCACCCTCCAGAGGGTAACCAAGTGCCCTCCACAACTTAGGGGGAGTGACTGCTTGCTTTCCAGTGGACAGGTTAAGGAATGGTGGGAGGTTGTATGAAAGAGAGTGAGTGCTGAATGACCGAGACATGGCCTTGTCACGAAGTGAGAGTTGAGCCCCAATCCGCAGTTCCAGAGTGAACCTCAAATGGCTTACAGTGGCCTCACTGGATCTCCATGAGGAGTATACTCCAGTGATCTGGGTCGGGGGTTTATACCGACCCACCAATGCTAAGAGGTGCCCAAAATCCCCATGACGGGAGTGGCCGGAGACAGGTGAAGTGACTGGCATCCCCTCCAAACTTTCCCCAACCCTATTCCCTGACCCTCCATGTGATCTGATTGTTGTCTGTCGTGGGAGATACGGGAGGTACTCCTGATATATATATAGACCTTTCCACTGTGAGAGCCGTGTACTGGGAAGTGACAGGAACCCCTGTACATCCAGACCAGTTTCTGTACATAGACTCATTGCAAATCACATTAGACTCATGGTTGAAAATCTATGACTTTCCTGGAAATGATGCTAAAGACCTGCTCTTTAAGATGAATGAGATCCTGGTGATAATCGAGAAGCCAGAAGAACAGCGGTGGAGTGCCTGAAACAAGGACGGCTGGGTTGGGATAATTCCTGTCCCTTTTGTTAGAAAGCTTGTGAGATCTCTACCACATGGAAAACATAAGAAATCCAAATTAGAGGTGAAAGTTGGGGCTAGAAAACCAACAAATACGTCAAAAATAGCAGAAGTACGCCAGAGGCCAGAGGAATCACTTACAGAGTTCTATGAGAGACTATGTGAGGCATTCCAGATGTATACCCCTTTTGACCCCAAAGCATGAGAGAACCAGAGCATGGTCAATGTGGCATTTGTGATCCAGTCCTTCACTGACATCTGCTGCAAGCTTCAAAAATTAGAGGGCTTTGCTGGGGTGAGCAGCACCCAGCCACTAGAAGTCTCGAATAAGGTGTTTGTAAGCCACGGTCAGAAGGCTCGATTGGGGAACCCAAGTCAAATACAACAGACTGCTGTTCCCACATGGAAGAAAAACCAAAAAGAAACTCCCACTTCATAGTGACCAATGCTCCAACTGCAAAAGATCAGCCATTGGAGAAACGAGTGCCTCCATCATAGGGGAACACCTGAAAGGCCAAAGAATTTAAGATAGCAACCTGAGCCAGTCATCCAAGAGCTCATTGGCCAGGCCAAGGAACAATCAGGCTAGGAACAATCAAGCCCCCTGATCCTATACTCCCAGGAGCCTATGGTCACAATAGAAGTGTGTGTGTGTGTGTGGGGGGGGGAATCAATGACTTTTATAGTGGACACTCAATACCATGAGCAAACACCAAGAAAGGACTACATGAGTTTTTAGGGGCAGCTGGATTCTGTCGAATCTGGATGCCAGATTTCTCTGAGATTACCAAGCCACCATATGAGGTCACAGCTGAGTCTGGTAAAGACCCCCTACTTTGGGGCTTCAAACAAGAAAAAGCATTCAGAGAAACAAAAGAGACTTTTAACCAGCATCCCAGCATTAGGACTACCAGATGTAACACAGGACTAACCTTTTCAGTCAGGCCAAGGCAACACCCAATTGTATGTTTGTCAAAACAGCTAGCTCCAGGATGGCTGCCATACCTCGGGCCTTAGCCGCTATGGTAATCCTGGTCAGAGAAGTAGACAGGCTTGCACTGGTATAGAATGTAAATGTAAAGTTTCCCCATGCTGTAGCTGCATTAATGAATAATCAAGAACATAAGTGGCTGACCAACGCCAGAATAACTCACTGTCAGGGAAAGTTGAACACATGAACTGGACCCTCATAACCACACTAGCTAAGCCTTTTTTGTACCTCAAGGACTTCGGGCTACTTCCCTTTAGACCTCCCCCCACCCCACCCCCCCAGTGATAAGGAAGTTAGAAGGAGACCCTAGATTAATAACTGACTTAGAGATGTCCCAACACGTTTAGGCCTTAGGGAAAATCCTCCATCACATCGCTCAGCTAATTTTAGAAATAGCCCCTATCCTTTTAGGGAATTGGGTCCACCTCTTTCATCCAGGAAAAGAAATATGGGTTAAAGATTGGAAGAAGGAGTTGCTCCAGCCAAGCTGGACAGGCTCTCACATTGTTGTATTAACAACTCTCACTGCCATTAAAGTTGCAGGTATCATCCCATAGATCCACCACACCCGAGTGAAGAAAGCAGCATCTCTAGAAAAACCGGGAGACTTTGGCTGTAGAACTTCTTCCAAATTGTGTTCTGGAGGCAGCAGAAATCCACCTGAGATCATTGGCCCTGCTCTGGCCACCCCCGGAAGCCGGCCAGTCAATGCACGGCAGAAGCTTGAGGATCAACCACCGGCTCCTTCAGAAACTCCTTCATGGACAGCGTAGATGGATTCCACCAACCCTCATAAGTTGACCTTGAGAAAGACAACATGCCCTGCTCCAGCCATAAACAGGAAGCTGGCTGGTCCATGCATGGCCAAAGACTAAGGAATTTCATGGTGGGGCTCCTAATAATTGGACATTGGAGAGGGAGGGAAATTAGGGCAGAGGACTGTGAACTATGTATCCATGTCACCAAAAGGGGTCAAAGAATTTCCACTACCTTGATTTTCTCTAGCTACTATAAATGTCAAGGAACTCAGAAAGGGACCTGTACCTATAACCAGACTCAATATTCAATATGCAACCCAGGGAATAATCAACCTTATGTATGTTACAACCCAAATGACCCTCCCACTGAAACAGCTTTTGAAATAAGAGTAGCTTTGAGGGACTATGGGGGAGGATGGACAGATGGACCTGTGTTTGCCCAAACTAGAGTAAAAGAAAATCCCAGTCAGATAACCCTGAAGTTTGATGCTTGTGCCGCCATGAGTCAGGGCCAATGGGAGGAAGGGAGATCCTGTGGATCTCTCAGTTGGGAAGAAAGCTACAGAACAGAAGAAAAGTATATATGTCCCCACAGTTCCACATGTGGAACAAACTGTGCCTATTGGTCATGTGTCCTATGGGCTACTTAGGAAGAAGACACTACGAACGAGAAAAAGGTGCATTTAAGAAAAAGGGTAGCTTTATCAAACTGTACCACACATATGTGCAATCCGTGAGAATTAGAATTAATCATACCCAACCTCTTGAGCCTCCATTGGAATTCCAAAGAATTATTAACACTGGCATTGATGGGATAGGACTAAATCCCTATGTTCAGATTCATATTAGAGATCAAGTACTAGACCATCCAGCTCAAATTTATCAGGTTTATAAGTTCTTCTACAAAGAAGTAACTGAGCCTCTACTCCCACAGCAACAATTGATCAAAAACTTATTTCTCAGAATGCGGAAGGAATAGCTCACTCCCTGAATGTCACTTCCTGCTATGTATACGGAGGAACTCTGGTGGGGGATAGGTGGCTGTGGGAAGCTACTGAATTAGTTCCCTCCCAGGCAATGGCAGATATAACAGCCCCACACACCTCTGATGATGGTCAGTGGATTTTAGAACATACTATTATGGGACAATACTGCCTGGCCAGAGGTGGAGGGAATCTCATAAAGTCAGTTGGATATTGATTTGCTTAGGCCAGTGATATTATAATGCCACCTCTAAAGAAGCATTTGGTAGGGAGACAGAAAAGAGAGAAATCCGTTGGCCAGATTCCCAGGGCTAAGTAAAGCCTGGCATAACCCAGGCAGGGTTCAAAACTAGGCTTTACTGGATTTGTGGAAGCATGGCCTATATCCACCTCCCCCAAAAGTGGGAGAGGGGCTGTGCAATTGGCATCATAAAACCCTCCTTTTTCTTCTCACCTCTGAAAACAGGGGAACTACTTGGTCACCTGGTCCCACAACCTTCACAATGGGTAAAAAGAGAACTTCTAATAGGGGAGTGGAAGGATGATGAGCAGCCCCCAGTACAAATAATCCAATACGATTGGCCTGCCACTTGGGCAAAAGATGTATCCTGGGGATATTGTACCCCCATTTACATGTTAAACCGAATTATCCAACTGCAAGCAGTTTTAGAGATCATTACTAAGGAGCCTGGGAGAGCCCTGACCCTCCTTGCACATCAACAGACTCAGATGAGAAATGCCATCTACCAGAACAGATTGGCACTAGATTATCTATTAGCATCAGAAGGAGGCATGTGTGGGAAATTCAATCTCACCAACTGTTGTGTACAGATCGATGACTGGGGCCAGGCAGTTGAGGACCCTGTCGAACAAATGACGAAACTGGCACATGTGCCCATGCAAGTATGGCATGGATGAGACCCAGATAACCTCTTTGGAGGTTGGTTCTCTGCCTTTGGGGACTTTAAAATCTTAGTTGGAATAGTACTTCTCCTCCTAGGTGCCTGCTTCCTTCTGTCCTGCCTGTTGACTCTTGTTGTCCAGTCAATTACCTCCCTCATAGAGGCCATAGTGGAAAGAAAGACTGTAGCAAAGATCCTGATGCAGTGGAATTACCAATCTCCAGCTCAGGGAGATCAAGAAGGAAATCATGAAATGGATGCCCTATGAAAAATTTAAAAGGGCATCAAAAGTGGGGAATGAAGAAGAATTTTAGGGATTTTCATTAAAAGTTAATCAGCTTTTGTTCCGCTCCTGTAAATATGTTTGCTGCATGCAAGAGCTCACTTGCACTTTGTCCTACTTGTCTGAACAGTGACTATAACTGTTTGTACCCCTTAGCAGCTCCCACTTCCTGTAACAATTTGTAACCATCAGCACTCAGCCCTTCTACCAATGTTACTACTTGCAACCATAGCAACTCCTGCCATTTGTAATAGTCTGAATTCATACTAACCAACGAGCATGGTAAAACTCCTGTATATAAGGAATGTTGCAACTGAGCTCAGGGCTCAGACCTTTAGAGCACTAGCTCCTCTGGGACTGTGCGTAATAAATGTGAGTTCTCCTTCTCTCCAAGTTACTGCTTGGGTTTTTGCTGGTTTAATTTTGAAGCTTTTCCGCAACCACTCCATCACATCCTTCTTTAGTTTCCATTCCACTTATTTGTTTGCTTTCATAGAAAAACTCCTCTAAAGAACTGGCCAAATCTTCTGTTTCCCACTTATTTTCTTCTTCTCATTCCCTCTTGCACACTTTTCAGCCAGGTTTTTATCTCCATCCCTTACTGAAACTGCTTTTTTAAATGCCACAAGTAATTTCCACTTTTGCTGTATCAAATGGTGAGTTCTCAGCCCTTCTTTATCCAATCTTTTGGCAGTATTTGACATTGTTGATCATTCCACAACATTGGATTTCACCTGGTCTCAAAGTCTCCACATTCTTCTGGTATTCTTGGTTTCTTTTCTTGTTCTTCCTTCTCTTTCTGATATCTAAATGCCCCAGGCGCACATACACACACAATACAAATATATTAAAGAACATACCTCTATTATTTGAAACCTATCACTTACCACATAGCGTGACTGTAAATATTTGCTTTTATAACTGCCACTATTCAGGCTCCAGGAGACTTCTCCAAATCTCTTTTCGGTGGCCTAAAACTGAAAGGCACCAAAATATTTTAAAGCAGGGACTTAAACAGATACCTGTATGCTCATATTCACAACAGTATTATTCATACTAGACAAAAAATGGACATGATCAAGTGTCCATTGATGAATGAATGGATAAACAAAATGTGGTCTATACATACAATGGAATATTTTTAAGCCTTAAAAAGGAAGGAAATTCTGATACATGCTGCACCATAGATGAACTTTCAAGACATCATCCTAAGGGAAATAAACACATCATAAAGAGACAAATACTATATGATTTCACTTATATAAGGTACTTATAGTGGTTGGAATCATAAAGACAGAAAGTAGAATGGTGGCTGCAAAGGGCTGGGAGGATAGAATGGGGAGTTTGTGTTTACTAGGTACAGAATTTCAATTTGAGAAGATAAAAAAGTTCTGGAGATGGATGGTGGTCATGGTTGCACAACAGTGAGAATGTACTTAGTGGCACTGAACTGTAAACTTAAAAAAAAAGGTTAATCTTATACATTTTACCATGATATAAAAAAACAGAAAGGCAATTGCATCCTAATGCCTTCAAGGTTTTGTGTTGTGCCATTAAAGAGAAATAGGAACTGCTTCTAAATGCCAAGAGAATTCAAACAGCAGAAGCACTTAGGTGTAAGAGAAAACACAAATTGACTTGTCAAACCCTTCCTCTCGGATAGTAAAAATGCATATATTCTTGCATAATCAAGTATTGTTTCCCAGCAGTAATGAATGTTCCTTTTTTAAATTGCCTCCCTGCATGTTCCAATTCATGGTCTAAAACAACATTTCCCATGATGACCGAATAAAATTTTTCAATATTAAGTATTTCCTATGACCCTTAAATTTTGTATGCATATATATCTGTCTAGAAGTAACATGAGTGGAGAGTGAGACTGATCCTTTACATTATCAATAGATGAACAATGAATGCTAGCATTAAGAATAATTCTATTTGTATAAAAATCTTTAATAAGACAATTTAATTTTTTAGAATCAAATTTATACTTCCAGCATTATTTATGTAATTTTGATTTAAAATTTTGATATTTTTGTGTTTTGTTATTTTGAATTTTAATTATAATAGATAATTTGAATGTTTTCAGATGAAAATAACTTTTCTGAAAACATACAAAAGTTTTTGACATTTTGCAATATAACTTTTTATCAAAATATATTTAAGGTTTGTATACTTTGAATAAATTACATTTTATTTTAAATCCTTTTTAGCTCCTATTATCATAGACACAAACTATGTGAAAATTTTTTGTATAAAAATGTGAGTAGTGATCTTGCTAAGGTAAGAAAAATTAATTGTATGAAATAAATATGTAAGGATTTATTAATTATGTATGTATTTTATAATTTATCTAAACATCCTTGGGCCATCAATAGAACACCCAGATGTGTATAATAATTAAATTCAGTCATCTTTGATATTTTTCCAAATTTCAGTCATAAAAATCACAGCTTAATAATGTGTCTGTTTAAATTTTATTGTTGTAAAGTTATATTTATCAAGGTAGAAGGATAGAACATGTTTTATTTGACTAAGTTGTTAGTTTGGTCATAACTTCTTAATAGTTAAGACATAAGAGAGATTTGTGCTCTTGCTCCCGATCCTATAAATAATAAGAGTGAATCTGCTATCACCAATACCCTGAAATTCAGACTCTCCCTCCTAACAATGTCCTTTGGATATCTATTAAGCATCTCACCCAAAACATGTCCAAAATGGCTCCTCTCCCAGTAAGTGACAATCTATTCATCCAGTTGCTTAAGCCAAGGACTTTGAAGTCATGCTCAACTTCATTCTTCTTCTCACAATCCATTATCTAAGTCAGGCTCTAAATTGAAAATATATTCTCCAATCTCACCCTTTCTTACCTCCTCTGTCTCTACCTCCTAGAACCCTTCACTAACACCTCTCATTTAAATTTAAGTAATAACCTTTTAGTGGACTATTTCTATTCTTGTCCTCCTTCAATCAATTCTCTAGACAATAGTCATATTGATCCTTTTAAAACATAACTCAGATCTCATCACTCCCCCTACTCAAAACATTCCAGTGGCTTTCCATCATACTTACCAGAGCCCACATGGTCCTACTTATATTGACCCCTGCCACCTCTCCATACATATTTCCTATTACTTCATCTCTCATTGAGCTCCAGCCATATTGACCTTACTATTCTTAAACAAGAAAACAAGCCCTATGACTTTTGCACCTACTCCTACCTCTCTGGGGAACTCTTCCTTTTTTTCATGTCATTCAGTTTCAAGTATCACCTCAGAGAGTCATTCCCTGATGACCCTATCTAAACTAGCCTCCTTTGTCCCCTTGCTCCCCTTTAATTTTTTTCACATTAATTGGCTTTACAATATCACTATTTTGTGTGTCTCTCCTTGCTAGAAGATAAGTTCTTTTCTAAAAAATTGAAATATAATTGACATACAACAGAAGGTAGGTTCTTTGAAAGTAGGGTGACATTTATTCAATGTTATATTTCTAGAGTCTTGTACAGTAGTCTCTGGCATATTGTGAGTACTCAACATTTGTTAAGAAAGAAAAAAAAGGAAGAAAGAATGGAAGAAAGAAAGAAAGAAAGAAAGAAAGAAAGAAAGAAAGAAAGAAAGAAAGAAAGGAAGGAAGGAAGGAAGGAAGGAAGGAAGGAAGGAAGGAAGGAGAAGGAGCTTTCAAGTTTTATGGTATTTAAATGAGACTGGATGAGATCACTTGAGTAAAGTGTAAATCAGGGGTCACAAACTCATATTCCTACATGCCTTAGGCAAGTAACCTAAATGGATGAAGCAGACTGGAAATAATGAACTGATTAAGAAATGACTCATACCTAGGAATACCAGGTACTGTAGGCATGGGGGGGAGGGGGAAGACCCAGGCAGTAGGTACTCAGCTCCAGGAAATTATTGCTATATGATAAAGTAGATTCCATTTTTAGAAAACTTCTCCAAAAGAAATTTGAAATTCAGTTTCTAAAACTGCAAGCCATCTAATGTCCACCTCTGAGTTTGATTTGATTGATGAGCCAACAGTGTTTGACCTCAAACAGAGAAAGAGAAGGGTACAGAATCAGTTCAAAATTGACTCGTCAGAGGAAGGATCCATCCAGCAAAGAATGTTGAGACGGAGCCATGAAAGAAGTGGAGGGAAAACCAAAAGGGTGTGATGTTCCTGAAGACAAAAGAGGAATGTGTTGAGAAAGAATAGTCGACTGTGTAGAGTACTAAGAAGTGTTTGGGTAAGATGAGGACAGAAAAGTGATCACTTGATATAACATCATAAGTTTGTTGATAATAGCGACTTAGAGAAATTTCTGTGGATCTCTGGTATAGAAGCCTGATTAGAGAGGGTCGAAGAATTAACTTAAGGTAGTTTTTCTTTTTCTAAATAAATAAAAAGGAGGGGAGGAGAGGAAGTTAACCCTTTTGAGTTTTCCTGTGAAAGAAAAGCATAAAAATGGAGCTGTGCTATAAGGCAACATGAGGATTTGGAAGGAGTTCTTAAAAATAGGAAAATTCTAGAGTATGGTTTTATGCATGTGGAAATGATACAGGAAAACAGGAAAAATTATGATATAGAAAAGAGAGAAGGGGAAAACTGAAAAAAAAAAAGTTTTTGAGAAGGCAAGTGGAAATAGCATCCAGAAAACAAGAAAAGGTTGGTCTAGAATAGAAATTAGAGACACTTTTTTTTTTTTTTTTTTAATCAAGAGAGAAGCTAGCCAATATGGTTACAGACACAGGTAGCTGTATAGATTTGGTAGTTGGAGATTCGGGAGTTGCTGACTGACTTTCCCCGCCTCCCTCTCCAGGAAATACAAGATGAAGTCATTAGTTGAGGTCAGGAAGGAGAGGCAATATCAGACATTTGGGGGAAGAGAAAAACCTTTGCTAGAGTTGTTTCAGAGTGAGATAAGGAAGAAAACTTGCTAGACATGTGCAGGAAAACTGTAGGGCAGTGTCGAGTGGCATTCATTCATTTGTTTAACAAATATTCATTGAGTCTACTATGTTTCAGGTACTGTCCTAACTAGAGATGGAAATATGTCATGAATAGAAGTCCCTAGCTTTTATATTCTTTTTTTCCCCAAAAAAGTTATGATATAGTTAATTTATTTGTAACTTTCTTTAGTCATATTCCAATTCTAAGGATACTCCCAGCTCCCCTTGAATGAACCTGGCTATTTCTCAATACACCATCAGTAACACATTTATGAGTGATGACTTAGGGTAGTTCATTTTGCAGATTCATCTATTCAGATTCAAAAAGCATTGTGGATACCTACTATTGTTGCAGCATTTCATTTGCATATAGGTAAAAAGCAGAGGGTTCTGGGGTCAAGATTGCCAGGTTTGAATCCCAGTTCCACTACCTATTATGTGCCTTTAGGTCATTTACTGTCCTTGAATCTCATGTTTCTCATCTTAAAATGGGCATAAAAATAGTGTGTATCTCACAGGAATGCCATGAGTTCTAATAAAATACATCTAAAGGGTCCAGAACAGGGCAGGACACATAGTAAGTACTCCATAAATATTATATTATTGCTTCTATGGGGTTCAGTATCAGAGAATAATTTAGCTTCCCTTACTGTAGATCCCCACACACACACACACACACACTGATTTGGAAACATGATTTTCTTGTAATTGAGAAAATGGACAGAGGACAGACACACACCATGTTTCATTAAAGAAGCTTAGGGTAGAATTTCTGATTTGCAAGTTCAAGAACTTGATTCTATAATTTCACCTATGTAGTGATTAAGTCACAAGAGCCCAATTTACTAATTTATCCTAAGAAATATAATGGCATCCCTACAGAAAAGTCGGTTTGGGAAATAAAATTTTCATCAGAAGGTTGCTTAGGGAAGATCTTAAATCATCCCCATTCCAGCACCCAGGCTTCTCTCATAATTATTTTCTGTCTTCTTTCTCCTCCTAGAAATCTAATCAGGTTAGATCCCAAATCTTATTAATTTGTCCTCAGGAAATTATCTTCCACCCATCTTTTCCCTGACCCATTTCCACTTATTCATGCCTGGGAAATGAGAACATATAGATAACACAATATAATGTCCTCTAAAGATGTGAGGAGAGGGTGAAAGGTGAGAGTCACAGCTGGGTGAGGAAGCAATATTTGTACTCCAGAACCTCCTTTTAAATGATAATCCCCCATAACTGTCACCATGCCCTCCCAGGCCCTTTATCTCCTTTGGACCCCCAGAACATTCTATTTCTTCCCCAGGAGCTTAGTGTTCCTTTCTGGGAAGTAGGCTTTGTTGTTGTGCTTAACCGAAGGGTTAGGCGATCTAAAGGCAGAGAACCTGCAAAAGAGGTAGAAACTCAAAAATCTCACAGATGCTGTTTCAGTCTTTTCTCTCCTGCCAAAGATTTCCCCCAGAGAAGTCTTTGCTCTTCCTTTTGGGGGGAGGGACATCTTGGTTGGACTTACGGAAGGGGCGATTCCTTCATGGTACCACCACTCTTAGACAAGTCCTACTTCTCTCATGCTTGCGCTATTGTAAGCGTCCCAGCAGGTATCCCTGCTTCTAGGTCATCCCACTCCCTGAGATTCATCTTCCTAAATTTATCTTCATTGCTTAAAAATGTTCAGTCCCTTTTTTCTTCAAATAAAATAAAATATTCAGGCTGGCTTATAAGTCCAACCATTTATCACTTGCTATTCCTAAGAGCACAGAGGTTCTTGCTAGCTCTCCAAATACGTCACCACCGCCACCCATTACATGCACTTTTCCTGATTTTTGTCTTTGCTCAATTTGTCACCTCTTCCTGGAACTCCCTGTTATTTGTCCCAAATAGAATTAGGAGATAGTTATCATCCAGTCATGGCAGCGGGGACCGCAGTACATCGGTCTTCCTACAGTCCTTCAAATCTAATCTTTTTCTTACCTCAGGGCCTTTGTACTTGCTGTTCTGTCTGTCTGGAACATTCTTCACCTGTCCAGCTCCTTCTCAATCTTCATGGTTCTCCTCTTAGAGTAGGTTCTTTGCTTTTTCTCTCTTTTAGCATCCTGTTCTGTCTTCCTTCAGAGCATTGACCATCTTCTATAATTATCCATTTAAGTATTTTGTTTTTTTAACCCTCTCCCCAACACACACACTAGATTGTAAACTTGCGAACAGTGTTCATGTCTGCTTGTTTCCCACTACTCACATTTCAGTGCCTAACACAGTGCCAGGCCACAGTAAGCATGAATGTTTCCTGAATGCACAAGTGATTGAACGGGTTATAATGCATGAAACTCATTGACTATCATTGGCAAAATCCCCTATATTCTCAATCTCTTCTCTGCTTCAACTTAGACCTAGCCCTTCCCAAAGGCCATTTCTCCCAAAGGTTGTCTTCTCTCTTTTGTTCACTGCATAGATTGGTGCCTGGCAGAACAGGTGTTCCATATGTATTTAATTACTACATTATCTATTTGCTGTCTTTTCCCCTTTAATCTAGTGAATGGTCAGGAAGTAGCCCAACAGAGTGAAAAGTAGCCCTTGTTCAGTCAGACTGAAATGGAATCTGCTACTGACCAGTTGCTGATCTTGACCAAGTTTTTTTAACTTCCTGCACCTTAAGCTTCTTCCTTTACATGAAGCAGAGTGGGCAGAGATACCGTTAGTTTGGCCTAAGGAGTTAATCTACACTGCCCCCTAGAGGATCTTTGTTTCTGAGATAGCAATGTTTGTGAGCTACACTGACACCCTGGCTACACTGACACCCTGGAGAGAGGCGGGCTCTAGCGTAGCCTTGCCAGAGTTGGCTCCAGCATAGACAGTGGGGCCAACTCTCGCATGAACAGATGAAAAGTTCAGTGGTCTAGGAGAGAGTAGCACAGACTGAATTCTGAAGCAGAAGAGTGACAGTGGTCGTTCTAGTTACTTCAGAGAATTGCCAGTGGGACCTCATTGGGAAACTAGATTTACTGCTACTTAAGCATGTGGCGGGTTGACAAGAGCTTTGAAATTTGGAATATTGCTAAATGTGTTAATCATACTTGGGTGAGGTCAGGGATGTTTCTGAGCCACACATAAAATGGAAATAATAATAAATACCCACTTTTTAGGGTTGTAGTGAGGATCAAATGAGAAAATGGATTCATGTAAAGTGCAAATATGGTGCCTGGTACATAATAAATACTTAATAAATGGCAACTACTATTATTGTTCTTGAAAATAAGGCAAACTTTCTGCTTTTTTTTCTTATTCCACGTGACAAATTCATTCTTTAATAATAAAGAGAGAATTAGAAAAAATGGATTAAAACAAGAACATACTCAAACTGCATTCTTTGTAGACAGTCCTTTGCTTTCTGGTTTAATTATAAAATACAGACATTCTGTTAATAAATTAAATGTGTATAAATATATTTAAAATCCACTAATAGATGACAATGTCCTTATTAAGTGATCACCAGTTGTCAGGGTGGGAGCTAGAAAGTGATTGAGAAGGGGCACACAGAACCTTTTCGGGTGATGGAAATGTTCTATCCTAATTCTATCAAATGTTCCTATTCAATCGAGAAATCTAATCTTGATTGTGGTCATGGTTATACGTGTATATACATTTGTCAAAATTCATTGAACTGTACACTTAAGTGGATGTTTTGTTATATGTAAATTATACCCAAAGTAAGCTAGTTTTTAAAAAATTCCAATGTTTTCAAAGGTGTTATTTTTAATAATTATTTTATTTAAATTAATTTAAGGAATAATTAAATTTAAAATTATTCATTTTCATTATTAATTAAGTTATTATGCTGCTCACAGAATTCCTGAATATTTAACAATCGGCTTTTGCAAGCCCATGTGAATTGACTCCAGCCTCACACTTTAGAATCCACACAATATCTGTGTTTGTGTATATGTGTATCCATACATATGGTTCCTAGTTGCTGTCCTATTTCCTTGTCCTACTGAAAGGACCTACAAGAATGACACCCTAATAGCAATGAGCATAGCTAGCATCTACATCTTGACTTCCAAATATCATTCTTCACTAAGAAGGAACAAATGTTTCTTGGAGAAACGGCTGATTCCATGACTGGGGCAGTAAAAAATCTTAGTGGTTCCTTATTAAAGAAAGTGTTTAAAGAATGATAAAGTACCAAACTGAATAATGGCCCTCATAGATATCGGGTTTTAATCTCGGTTACCATATATGGAAAAAGAATCTTTGCAGATGTGATTAAGTTAAGGATCTTGAGGTGGGGACATTATTCTGGAGTATCCAGGTGGACTCTTAATGTAATCACAAGTGTCCTCTTAACAAAGAGGGAGAAAGAGATAACATGAGAGAAGATGACAAGCAGGAGGCAGAGACTGGAGTGATTCAACCGCAGGCCAAAGAATATCAGCAGCCACTGAAGTTGGAAGAGGTAAGGAACAGATTCTTCCCTAAAGCCTTTAGCATGGCCTTCCCCCATTGCATAAACTTGCCACTCTTGTCAAAAATCATTTGCCCACATATGTAAGGATTTTTTTTCTGGACTCTCTATTATATTCCATTGGCCTATATCTGTCTTTATGCCAGTACCATGCTGTTTTGATTATTGTAGTTTTGGCTGTAAAAAATCTAACTGAAAGTAACTTTACAGGGTGATCTGATCATAAATTCCTATCTGGGCAGTTCATGGTGGGTAGTTGCACACCTGGCATATAAGTTTTAGTAAAAGGTTTATCTTTGTCTTATGTAACCCCTGTTCATTGTTTTTGTGCAATGCTTCTTTTTCAGACCTCTCCAAAACAAAAGTGTGACCACCCTCAAGAGAGCATGTAATCTTGTTAATTATCCTGTAATTCAATCCCTGCCTTGCTTCTCCCACCTTCAGACAACGTTCTTTACTTCCCTCTTTAATTCCAAATGTATAAAAGAAATGGCAAAATGTCATTCTTGGGAGCATTTGATATCTTGCTTCCTGTCAATGTGATCAGTTTGGACTCTAATAAATGCTTATAAAAATTCTCTACAGGTTTGACTGTTCTTACATAGAAAATTTTCGACATTGTTCTATTTGAGGTCTCTTGAGATTCTATTTGAATTTTAGAATAGATTTTTCTATAAAAATAAAAAGTGTTAAAAATATTTTTCTATAGAAATAGTACACATTCTTAAAATTCAAGGTTCTCCTTAAAATGGTCATGACTAGCCACAGACATAAAATTAAGGACCTTTTTGAAACATCCCTTAATGGTACTGGACCCTTGTACAGAGAAAGTTGAGAAGCCCCAGACTTAGCATTTTATATCTCCTTTCCCTGTTTCCAGCCATGATGATCTCACATTGAATACAAAAAAATTTTGTAGAACACAAACATCAGAGAGAGGAGGACTATGATAGAGGCAGACAAAAGCCAAAAGGGAGCAGGATCAGTAACCCTTCTGGTCTACTTTCCCCAAGGCTATAACATCAGAGAACAGAGTTCTCTTTCATTGGTTTGTTTGTTTCAAAGGCCTTTTCAAAGCCAGGGGGAGTTCAGTGGTTCTTGATAGGATTGCTTTATCTTATTCATGAAGAAAAAATTTAACAAGTACTACATAGTCACAATATCTTTTATGGCCCAATATCACTTAGCAGTATAAAATGATGTTCTATTCATTTGTACAAACAGTGCATTTGAAATCAAATCACTCAACATGACCCTACTCTTTCTAAGACAAAAAAATAAATAAGTGATGTATATATTTAAAAAATGTGTGTACATAGATTCTGGCCCTGCACTTACTAAGGCTCTTAATCTCTTTGTGTTACAGGTCTTTAAAATGGAATGAAAACAGAAACTACATCATGGGGTTGCCTGAAAATTAAATTCACTAGTATATGTAAAATGTTTAGAATAATGTTACATAAATATTGGCCATTATTGTCACCTCGTCAGGTGTCATGAGGATAAAGTAAATGAGATAACCTTTGTGAAGCTCTTGGTACAGTGTCTGGCACATAGAAAGTGCTACATAAATATTGGTTATCATTATAAACAGATATTTCTGTGATTTCATATGAAGTTCGCCCCTTTATTAAATACATCTTACTTTTCTTCACAACTTGGACACATGTGGAACATAATAAGCATTAATTTTTTTATAGTTATTCTTCAGGCAAGCAACTCATTTTTGAGTCCTTATGGCTGCATTGTCCAACATGGTGGTGGCCTGGGGCCACATATGGCGATCGAGTACTCAAAATATGCATTAATAATTTTATACTGATCATATGTTGAAATATTTCAAACATATTGTATTAAATAGATATACTATTAAAATTAATTTTTCCTGCTTCTTTTACTTTTTAAGTGGGACTACTAGAAAATTTAAAGTTACATGTGCGGCTTACGTTTTATTTCTATCAGACAGTGTTGTTTTATAGGGTTAAGTTGTGACTATTTCCTCAAGTCATGACCACAGTTTCAAGGTGGACTTTTTGTAATTTGGCTTAATCCATAAATAATATTTCTAAATGTTTACAAACATATATTGATCATTTACTTCTACATTGCAATTATATTTTAACTATATTATATGTTAACATCTTTTTCATATTATTCTGGATTCAAGGCATTTTTATAGATTTAACTCGTTCCAGTTGATTACAGTCATGATTTCAATATTTAGCTTGTCATGGCTTGACTGTTCCTGGGTGTGCAAACTATTCTCAAACTGCCCTGTTTACTTCCTTCAACACTATATGTGATATCTGCAAAGAACTGCTTCATCTTACCAGTAGCAAGATATATCAGAGTTTCTCTGCCTGGAGATTTGGCATTGGCTTCCCTCCTAGAAGCTCTGGTTTCTTTTAATGGATAACGTGAAGAATATAGGCACTGTGACTGCATCTGTATCATTCTCAGTGATGACTGAGTATCAGCTGGCCAAAAACAAAGCAAACCTTACTCATCTCACTGGCTGAGTGGAAGCCTTTCAGATCTATAAGGATTCAATTTAACCCGAACTCATTATTTTTATCTAATGTGAATTATAATTCTAAATAAAAATGAAAATTCTACATAAAAATCTTAATCATTTTAAAGTGTGAATCCTCTTATTTTGCTCTGTTTTTCCATGGTACTTAAATTTTCCAACATACCATCTCTCAATTTTCATTTATTTTCTTATCTGAATTGTCAGCTTTTTAATTTTGAATAGGTGATATATCCATACCATACATATTCTTAACATGGTGAGAAAGAGAAAAGCAGCCCCTGACCAATCCAGAGCTGCCCTGGCACTCACACCAGGGCCTTAGCACAGCTAGGAGCTAGCCTGGTACTCATAGCTCTGCTATGGTGATCTCTCATTGAACACATCAGAGAGAGACAGACCATGATAGAGGCAGACCAAACAAGATCACTCTATAATTATGTCTGAGTAGACAAAACCAAAAATGTTTTCTAAACTGAAAAAATGACTGAGCATATGCCCCTTTCCTGGATATTATGAGTGACTACTGCTTCTTTACCAAGTACAGCTTGAACTCTGCTTTGTTCCTTGCACCTTCTGAATAAAAATTATTAAGATACTCAGTCATGGAATTAGTCCTGCCTCCTGAAAGCATCTAATCGAGAGCAAAACCCCCTTTTCTTTAGCCCTTCCCCAATTATCTAGCCCAAACTCAAACTCTATAATAAATCCTTTCTGACATCTTGTGACTGGGATGCCCCACTGAGCTTATGGTCATTGCAACGAGCCGATAAACCCCACTTTGACTGAGTACAGCTGTGTTTCTTCTGAGCTACATGCTACATATGGCTACACCAAATCATACGTTTAAATTATAATGCAGCCCAAAGCTTTATAAACATTTATATTCAAATTTCAATGTATGTTTCCATTAAATTTAGCCTTGTTTATTAATTTCCTTTAGCTAGAAGACCTGACCTTGCAAGACTTCTGAATCTAACTCTCTTCAGTTTACTCAATACATTCATAGCTAATGGATTCAAGATAATAGTAGCAATATCAAATTCACCAAAATCAGTCTTATCTAAGGACATTATAAAGAAATATTTAGGAGCAGGTACATAAGGACTCTACAGGATAAATTTTTAGACATTTGAACTAATATATAGAATCATCTGACAATTCAATTCAAATATATTACTTTTAAATTGAAGCATTGAAACATTATATAAAATTAGTGTCATGCCAAATGCCTGCCTATAGACTAGACTAGCTCACTAATACAGTCTTAAAATACAAATTGAGATGTCCCCACGTATCTTGAATTTGTTATTTTTACTATTTTTGAGTAAAATCTTTCATTTATTGTCATCTCCCCTTTTGAATTTTTACATCCATGGACACTGGCTAAGAAATTTCATCCAAAAAACCCCACTTTGGCTTTTTCCTGTCAATAGGGGGAAAATCGGCTCCTTTGCTCATCTTTTTGTCATAAACAGCTTTGCCATAATTTAATTTTAAAAAACACGACAGAAAAAAATCCTAAGCAAGCAAGGAAATATAATTAATTTATATAAGTTACAATTTATGATTTGACTTTGCTCTAATCATAATTGGTCAAAATAATTGAATTATTATATTGTTGAATTTATCTTTTGGAATCAAGTTTAGAGAAAGCACAGAAGACTGAAGGTAAATGTTTTCCATCTTAATCATGTGAAAATAAAAACATAGATGATAGAAGTTGGGGAGTGAAAGTGGGGAAAAATGCTGATATCTGCATTTTACAAAATGAGGAATCTAGAAATTTTTCTACTGTCAAATAGACATAAACATTGATTAGAATTACTAAATTAAGAAGAAAAGATCTGAAATAGTGCCATAACTATTTTCTTTCTTTCTTTCTTTCTTTTTTACAGTAGAAAAGTTTTATTAGAAGGGAAAGTACACTTCCAAAAGTGGAAGCAGGCCTAAGCAAGAGAAGCGTGACTTAAAAGGCCTCCTTCTACTTTCTTTATTGCTCACCCTCCTTCAGTTACACGGCCTATTGGCTCTCTCTCAAACTCACTAGGCATACTTCTGCCTTGGAGTCTTTGCTGGTATTAGTTCCTTTGCTTAAGAGCTGCTTCTCCCAATAACCACATGGCTAAATTTCCTCTCCTTTGATAAACCTTTAAACAAATGTCCCTTCACAATGAGACCTTCCTTGACCATCCTATTTAAAGTTAAAACACCCTCACTGGCATTAGCAAAAATTTGCCCTGTTATATATTTTTTATTCTATTTTACATATTGTCTTCTAACATTATTTACTTTGCTCATTTATCATATTTATTGCTGCTGTCTGCATTCCCTACTATAAGCATCCCAAAGATCTTTGATCAGTTGGCTCACCGACCTATCCCAAGTGCCTGTAACAGTGCCTGGCATATAGTAGCTGTTAATAAAGATTAACTGAATGAATGAACTTGATAATTTCTGAAGGTTTTAAATACTTATAGGTATTCAGCATTCACCAATCCCAAATTTCCAAAAGATATTTTTAAATCAAGAATTTTTTAAAAATCTAAATTACGTATTACAAATTATATCTAACAGTATACTCTCACCTGCAGACAGGAGTTTTTGAAAGACCATATGTTATCCTCTTAACTCTACTCTCTATTCCAGGAGATAAACTGCACAGCAAGTTAAACTCTAACTGGGTTCTCAGAATCTTAATGCTTTCATACTGAGAATTCAAAGATAAAATTGCATTCGGGTAACCCCTGGGTCAGCCTGCTTACCCTAGCTCTGCTGACTGCATTTTGAGAAATACATTGCATTCAGATATTAACAAAATTAATTAAATAAATCTGTTCAGTTTTAGTTTTTGCCCTCAAATTTCCCAAGTAACTGCAGGCACAACAACACGCCCCCTCCCCGCATATAAACATATAAACACATGTGCACGAATTACAGCAACAATTTATCTTTTAAAACAATAGTTTATTTTTGCTCATGAAAGTATGGGAAACTAAGTTATTTCCATGAGTTGGGCAGGTCTTATTTAGCTATCAGTAACTTCACCACACAGAATCAAATAATTCTTAATTTTTAACCTAAAAACTTAAAAACTGGATGGGAAGATAGCTTTTGTTTAGTTTTGTAATATATTTGGTTCACAAATATATCATTTTAAAATTTATATGTTACTAAATCATGAATTTTCTTAAATAGTTATCTCAAATAAGTTAAACTGTGTGTCAATTGTCAAATTGGAAAACGTAATCTAATTTTATCTTACAAAATTATAAATATATTCGTCTTACATTTAAAAATGAACTTCATAATAATATTTAGAAATATGCAAACCTAAAATAAAATGTTTTACTAAAATCTACTTTAACATATAAGCAAAGTTGACAAATTTATTACCTAGATGGCTCACAAAGGTACAGGTTACATTGCTAGGGGTTTAAAAAATCAAGAAAATGTGTTAAATGTTCATCTCTAGCATGAATTAAGATAATTTATGATTATTTTATTCTACTGCTTTGCTCAGTAGTACATGGCTCATAGTTAATAACCTAGCTTGATATATTTGTATTGTCTTAAAATGAAACATAAGAGTTCTTTATTTTCAGTATGTGGAGTTGTTGCCAACTTTTAATTTAAATTGTTAGATACGGTACAGTTTTCTTTGCTCTCCTCTTTATTGGTGTTCCTTTTTTAAAAATGAAGTAGGAAACTATTAAATTAAATTCTATTGGTAAATCTGACACCATAGAAGGACAAAATCTTGGAGCTGAAAGACTTGAAAAATAATTTAGTCCATCACTCTCTACTCCCATTTTTATAAGTGAAAAAAAGCTCTGGTAAGAGATGCTATAGAATGTCTGGCTCCCGCCCTTGGTTTCTTTGTACCACATCCATCTCCCACAAAAAAGAGAAAAGTTTCTATATCAATAACACAGGACTTATTAAGTAGATTTACTTGAATCCAAACTCATAAAGAATAAAAATATTTGAAGCAACTTTCAGCAATAACACATGTAATAAACTAGAAATTGAAACAGAACACCATATTTAGTGAGAAAACTAAGCACACAGCTTTGGGAGCAGAGGCCTACAGTCCTTGGATGCCCTGACCTGATCTCTCTTCCTTTTGTTTCTTTGTTTCTCTTTCAACTATATTTTACAAATTCCTTTAGAGTATTGAGAATAGTTGGAAAAATGTTCTCAGAATTTCTTTTCTCTTGGTACATTGCTAGATACTGGGGAAGAAATAGCCTTGCTGTAAATGTATCAGGCATTCTTGAAAGTCCATCTGAGGGCTTTCCCAGGCTTATAGGGAGGTGCTATAAATTGCGGCATTCCAAGATGCCACCAGATAATGCAGCAGGAACTCCATATCTCTTCAGGAAAACATCTCTTGGTGTGGGCCAAATGGCTTCCTTTATTTCCTGGCCAAAAATCTCTACCCACCACTGTTTATATTCTACTGGTGTATGGGATTTGACTGTGATGGAGGAGGGAGGTAGGACTGGGAAGGAATGGTTTAGCATTTGCAGACTTAGGCCATAGAAAATCCTTTGTGAAAGTTGATTCTTCAGCATTGTGACTCCAGGATGCCATTGTGCCTCGTTAGTTCATAAGTCTCATAAAAACTTGCAAGTCATAGGTAGCAGTGAGTTTAGGGACTTGGGCTTTGCAGTCAGAATTGCTGGCTTTAAATTCTATTTCTTAATTACTGTCTCACCTTGGCTTTAACTTCATGTCTCAGTTTCTTCATCAGACAATTGAGCTTACTTCATAGGGTTGTTGTTGGCTTAAATTAGATAATCGCCATAAACTTCTGTGAAATAACAGAAAAAATATATATTAGTCTCCACCCCTGGATTTTCGGCACAGAGTGCCTAAAACCATTGCAATTTCTCAAGTGGTAAGAGCAGTAGGAGCATCTTTTTTTCTAATATATGGTCTTTGACCCTGGTTCCTGACCCTGGTTCCCAAATCCCTTGGAATTTCCTGGGTGATAGGAATGTCTTTTGTTCCAAGGAGGTTACTCTTGGTGGGCTCCTGAATAGCTTCAGCATGGCGTTGGTCACCAGAAAGACCAAGCCATGATTAGATGCTTGGAACTTTCAGCACCCCTCCCCTGCCATTCTTTGGGAAGGGGAGAGGGACTGAAGATTGAGTTAACGATCTATCATGCTTACTGAATGAAGCCACCACAAAAATCCCCGAAGTATGAACTTTGAAGAGCTTTCAGGTTAGTGAACATATTTACGTGTCCAAGGGTTGTATACCCAAACCCTGTGGACTTTGCCCTATGTGTCTCTTCATCTGGCTGTTCACTCATATTCTTTATTAGAACCTATATAATAAAGCTTTATAGCAAACCCATAAGCATAAGTAAGTGTTTTCTGAGTTCTGTGAGCCATTCTAGCAAATTAGTGAAACTAAGGAGTGGGTACCCCAGATTTAGAGCTGGTTAGTCAGGAGTACTGGTAACAGCCTGGGACTTGTGATTGGCATTTGAAGGGGGTGGGCAGTCTTGTGGGGCTGAGTCCTTGTGGGATCTGACACTGCGGTTAAATTGAGTTAAATTGTAGGATATCCAGCTGGTGTGGGATAATTGCTTGATTTGTGGAAAACCTGCACATCTGGTGTCAGAAGTGAAGTGAAATGTGGTAGTAGTGTGAGAGTAAAGGAGAAAGACACAGGAAGATTGTAGATTTTCCTTTACAATGTCTAAAAAAGTTCATGGCTCATAGTAAGTGCTTCATAAATGTTAGTAATAATTACTGGTCTTTGTTTTCTCCCTGGGCCCCCAAGGAGGCTAATGACCACTAATACAGAGCCTTCAGGTAATTTCAATTTGACCCATAGATGGTGTTAAGAGTACCAACATGAGGGGCAGATTCTACACTTACTCCTTCCACTTTTTTTTTTTTTTTTTTTTTTTTTGCCTAAAATGCTCCCCTGTTCTTCTCTAACTCCAGTTTTGCAAAGTAAACATATCTTTCAGATCACAGCTCAAGTACGGTTTCCTTAAGAAAATTTTCACTGACTTCCCAGTCTAGGTCAAATCTCTTTTCTCACCTTTCTGCACAGAACTGATCAGAAGTGTATTTTTATATTTTTTTACATAGTTATTCCCTTTGTACCTGCCACCCCACTAAATTGCAGGTCCCATGAGGGCAAGACCTACTGCTTTTTGCTCACCTTTATAGCCCCAGGACTCAGCATACGGCCTGGGATATAATAGGCATTCAAAACAAAATTGTTTTAAAGAATGAGTCCCTTGTGTAATCATTCATAATATAAGTTCTTTTTGTTAGACTTTAATATTTTAAAACTAATTTTGCTGTTGAAAAATACTTTTTACACTTACTACAATAGATTTTTAATGGGTGTTGGCAGCATAGAATTGAAACTTGTATTCTCTGGTAAAATCTTAGTACACTGACATTCTGATTTGCTGGCAGAGGTGACCTTAAAACTAATGAGTTCCAAATAGAAATAAGCTACTTTCTCCAAAAGTTTCCTACTGTGGAATTTTTGCATAACCTGATTAAAAATTTAGTGTACTTATCCAATTCCTTCTGATCTATAGATTTTTCTTTTCCGATAGCTATAATCATATTATTCTATGAAGGGCCAGTGATCCTTGTAATTCAGTTAATCTACTTATTATAAATCGCCGCTCAACTATTGCTAATAGTTGAGTTATCAAATTCTGTGGCTGGCTTCAAAATGCTGATCTCTGTATAGTTCAATTACCTTGTATAGTCTGCAAGTTTTGGTAACTGCTCTTATGGTGAAATAACCTCGTGTCCACTTTCTATTTCACTTAGATATAAGAGTTTTATTTGTTCAACTGACTGGATCTACATAAATAGACTCTGTTTACTCTGATGGCCTAGTGTTTCTGGCAAATATCCAATAATGCTCAGCTTCAAACATTCCCATGCTTTTCACAGCTAAGCTGCTAGCTTTTTATTTTACTTCTCAGCAGATAAGAGCATCTCATCAAAGAGAATATTTATTAGTAAGTTGGTATCTGTTTTGTTCTGAATGGCTCCCAAGTGAGCCAAGAAAATTAAGGATAGTAGAAATTCCAATTCTTCCTAGACTTCCCCCAAGAGGTAATTGAATGGATCCCTCCTAATATGAGGCTATTAATAAGAGGGGAAATAACTATTGGGCACCAGTACATAAAAGAATAAGCAATGGCACCAATAGCCTCATTCTCCCTAATTGCTTATTCTCCCAACGGTGATCACCCTCAGGATGGAGGGGGACTAGTAGTGCTGCTAGTGGCCCCTCTTAAACAACAGATTCTTCCTAGGCTAACATCTTAAGTAGTATATTCAGAAGGAAAAAGCCACTGAATTATCTGTGGTTTCAAGATGCCATCTGAACAAGCAGGACACATCCAGCAGGAGGCCTAATCCTAGAGCACTCAGTTCTCTTAGAGGGTTTCTAATGCTCTGTCACTGAACTATCACTTTCCCACATAAACAGACTAATAACCCCTGTTCTCCTGTCCTCTTTCTCTCAGGGCATGACTAGCACAAGCAAGACTTTTAGAACTCCTTTGCGAAGGCATAGACTCCTGTGAATTTGGTTATTGTGAGTCATCACTGAGCCTGATCCTCATTGGCCACACTGACAGAGCTCAGACTTTGGGCTGGGAGGCCCGGTGTTTGCGAAAATTTGAAAAGATGTCTGTGTGTGAACAAAATCTGGAAGGTGGCATGCAAAAATAAAAATAGCTGCAATGTTTGCTGGCAGAATTATATAAGTTACTTATTAAAAATTGTTTTCTTCAATGTTGTTACACTGACTTTTCAGCAGCTTTTTTTTTTTTTTAATAAAAAGGTTCTCGACCTTCATCTTGATGTCCATATGACAAAAGTCAGATCAGTCGAGGGTTTAGTGCTGGCTGCATCCAGGCCGAAACTTCTACCTTGGCAAGAATTAATCCTCTAGAGAATTCCTTGGTTAGTAATATTTAATTTTTCTAGGTTCTGGTGGTAGAGCAAAGCATAAAATAAACAAAGTCCTTGCTCTCTTAGAGCTTACATTCTAGAACTGCATTGCCCAGTACAGTAGCCACTGGCTACATGCGGTTATTTAAATTTAAATTAATTAAAATGAAATGAAATTTAAAATTTATTTACTTGGTTGCACCAATCACATTTCAAGTGCATAAGAGTCATATGATAACCAGTGTTTACTGTACTGTATTGCTCAGATATAAAAACTTTTTCATTACAGAAAGTTCTATTGGTCAGCACTCTTTTAGAGAGAGGAGATTGACAATAAACAAGTAAACAAAAATGGACAAAAGCAGAAATTACTCTAAAGAAAATAAAAGATAGTCATGTCAAATAGATAGATGGTCTTTGGGAAAGCATCTCTGAAGAACTGACATTTGAGCTGAAAAAGTAATAAAAAGAAGGAGCCAGTCAAAGAATGTTCCAGGAAGAGGGAGAGGCAAGTGAAAATGTCATGAAGTGGGAATGAGCTTGGGGTATTTGAGAAACAGAAAAGTCACTTTGGCTAGAACTTTATGAGAAGGGAGGAGAGTGTTCCAAGATAAATTTGGAGAGTTAGGTTGGGGCAAAATCCGAAGGGCTTCCAAGGTCATGATGAAAAGCTTGGATTTAGCCTCTGCCTATCTTCAGAGGGTGGCCAATCTTGAGGTCTACAGAGAAGCCTAGAAATTTTATTAGATCTTTGAGGCTATGTGTTGCATATATTCAGGCACCTGAGATCCTGAGGCACAGCAGAGTTGCAGAGCCTGACAATAGTTCTAGAATTGAGCAGAAGAAGATGGTGTCAGAAAAGTTGGTCTTGCCAAAGACATATAGGAGGAGTTGAGAGGTGACCTAGCAGCATTCACAATCCCATTCTTGGATCAGGGAATAGACTCTTCAGACAAGCTGGTGCTTTCAAAGGGCTGCAGAGAGCTCCTCCTTGCCTACCTCCTAAAAAAGATAGTAGATCTAAGGATATACCCACTTAGTTGGTTCCACCCTAAGAACAAACCTTTTGTTATTAAAGGGACATAGCATGGTTCAGGTGAGGATAGGAGAAGCTGGGAGTGGAGAAAGAGTCAGAGTCACATCCCCTCATCCTGGGGTGTTCAAAAGCAGAGCTATCTTCATTCCAACATTCATTACCTCAACAAATCTTGGTTGTCTACTTATGCTATGAATTTTTTTAGGTGTTAGGAACATAGCAGTATATAAGACCAAGTTCTTGCTCTTTTGTAGCTTATAAAGCAGATAATAAATGGATATAGAATATGTGAAAAATTAAATAGAAAGGGGATAGAGAGTGACAGAAATATTTGCTTTACATATATTGTTTGGGGAAAGCTCTACATAGATGATAATTAAACAGAGATTGGAATGAAGTGATGGTGTAGGCATGTAAATCCTTGGGGGAAGAATATTCAAGGCAGAAAGAACAGCAGATATCTTGAAGTGGGAGTCTGCTTGGTGGGCTCATGGAATATGTTAGCAGGAGTCCATTATGCTGGAGTTCATTGGATGACAATGAGAAGGGTGAGAGATGCAGTCTGGCAAGTGAGGCTGGAGGTTGGGTACAGATAACAGGGTATTACAGGACATCATAAGGATATTGGGTTTTATTCTAAATGTCACAGTGAAGAGGAATTTTCATTCAAAAGGCTAATCAGCTCTCTGTTCTGCTTCTGTAAATATGCTTGCTGGACTGGAGGTTGACTAAAGACTCTTCCTCCCTTTCGTTTGATCTGTCTAAGCTACAAATGTAAATGTTTGTACCCCTAGCAATTCCTGCACTTTGTAACACTTTGTAACTGCCAGTAACCCATAGCAACTCCCACCCTTGTATCGCAATGTAACTACCTGCAACCATAGTAACTCCCGCTTTGTAGCAGCCTGAGTCCAAATTACCCAATCAGGCCATGCCAAAAAGGGTCTATATAAGGAATGTTGCAACTGAGCTCTTGGCCCAGATCTTCAGAGCACTAGCTCCTCTGGAACCACTGGTGTAATAGACCTGAGTTCTCCAACTCTCCAAGTGCTGCTTGGTTTCTCGCCGGTCTGATTTTGGATCTTTTCTGCAACAATGGATCTCACTGGAAAGTTAAGAGGCAGGAGTTATATGACCTGATCCACATTCTCAAAGAATCACTCTGGTTGCTTGTAGAGAACAAATTATAGAGGCCGAAGTAGATACAAGGCTTGTTAGAAGGCCTGTGCAGGAGCTCAGGGTACAAATGACAGACAAAGATAGTAGCAGTAGAGGTGGGGAGAACTTGTCACATTCCAAATACATTTTGCTGATGGGATTGGATGTGGATTATAAGAGAAAGAAAAGAGTAAAAGATGACTCCAAAGTTTTTGGTCTGAACAACTGAGTGAATATAATGTCATTGACAGAGACAAGAACCCCTAGGAGAATTGTGGTACAGAGGGGGATGATCTAGAAATTATTTTAGACATGTTATGTTTGAGATGACTGTTAAACAATCAAGTAGAAATGTTGAGTAGACAGTTGCGAATACATGTCTAGAGTTTAGGAAAAAAAGCCAGCCCTGGAAGCATAAATACAGAAATGTTCAGTATACAAATTGTATGTTTTTATGTATATATGTATGTATGTATGTATGTATGTATATTATGGAACAATTTTAAGTATATACAAAAGTAGAGGAAATAATATAATGAATATTCATATATCCATTATTTAGATTAATCAAAAATTAATATTTTGTTAGTCTTGTCCCTACCGCCCCCACTCCCCTCTGGTTTGAGTATTTTAAAACAAATTGTGGGTAATACTATCATTTGTAATAGGTTATTTTTAAAGTCCTGGGGCCAGTGTATGTAAATAGAGAAGAGGTGGGAAGACTGACTCCTAACACTCTGCCTTTTGAGGTTAGGAACAGGAGCAACCAGCTAAGGATGGGGACTGAGAAGGAGCAGCAAGTGAGATAGGAGAAAAAGTGTGATGAGTGTGGGGTATTAGAAGCCAAGTGAAAAATGAGATTCAAGAAAAAGGGAATGATCAATTGTGCCGAATGCTGTCGAGAAGCTAAGAAAGATGAAGACTGAAAAATATCCCTTGGCTTTAACAACATAGTGATAACTAGTGACGTTAATGAGGGCAGTTTAGTGGAAATAAGGTAAGAAATTGATTAAAATGGGTTCAAGAGAAAATGAGAGGAGAGGCAAGAGAGACTTCAAGTACGCACAACTTTATAAGGAATTTTTTTTTCTGTAAAGAGGAGCTTGGAAATAGGGTAATAACCAGAGGAAGGTATAAAGTTCAAAGGAGGTACATTTTTAACAGGAGAAATTACAGCGTGTTTGTATGCCCATAGAAATAATAAAGTAGAGAGGGAAATTTTGATGATGTAGAAGTGAGAAGAAATAAATTAATGAACTAAGTCCTGGAATAAGTTAGAGGAAGTTGGATCTTGGGTTTTAGATCATTCATTTCAGTAGTTACAGGAAATTCTGAAGATTCAGGCCTTGCCTCTTGTAGGTCAAGTCCTATGGCAGAAGCATACTCGCTTCCTTATGGGCACTGGTTCCAAGGAATGAACATCTTTGCCCAGAGAATGTCAGAGGCTTGTCACTGAGATAGATGGGATCTTCTCTTACTAAGTGGAATCATTTATTTGGAAGGGTCTTAGTCACTTGGATGTATCATCTATCCAGTGACTCTCACTGCAAGTAGTTCCTGTGCCCAGCCCCAACTAAATAGTCATAAGTCCAGGGCTAGGCATGTGATCTAAGCCAGTTCAATCATATCTTTTTTAGGACTGTTAACCCTTGCCTGAAGTTTTAAAACCAAATATCAGCACAGCTCTGAAAAAAATGTTTAGTTATGTGGGATAATAAATTCCCTTTGTTGTTTAAGCTAGTTTCAGTTAGATTTTCTATTACTTGCAACCAAAAGCATCCTAACTGAACTACAAAGAAAGGCACAGTTTTCTACTGGGTTATGCATATATTAAACATGTTTATCATATACCAATTCTGTGTGAGGCAATGTGCTATGCACTAGGGAAATAGTAGTAAATAAAGAAAATTGAGTTCTCTCAGTCTAAAAGCAACCCCTCCAGGCACCTTTTCCTTGAAGGGCATTGGGCCTTTTGTTCTTCGCTGTGAGTCCCAGTGAGCCAACCTTCTCTTCTCTCTTCTCAGAGCTGCCACCTCCTGCCTTCACCATGTGGGACATTCTTTAACCAATTTCATCTCAAAGAATGTTTATATTCCCCCTCTGTCTTTGTCACTATGTCAGTCGGGGAGTAGTCAGGGAAAAAGAAACTACTCTAGATAGTTTAAGCAAGATGGAATTTATTTCAGGGAAATAGCTGTTTTACCAAACCATTAGAAGAGCTAGAGGATTGAATAAAGGTTAGGGAAAGTCATTCTTTGCTCTCATACTTGCCACCAGTTTTCAAAGAGTCACAAGTTTTAAGAATTGAAATGATTACTGCTGCATGCAGCACCAAGGTGGGTGATTCATGGGGAAATACTGAATAAAATTTGTCCATTTGTCCTCACTGGCTTTAACTAGTGTCTGGCTCTATTTGAGCCCACTACAAAACCTTAGCCTTTCTCCTGCCCAAGGAGCAATAATTTATTGCTTCTGCTTCTCATTTGCTTTCCAAAACTCATTTGAATGCCTTTCACTGGTTAGCACTAACCTGAAGTCCACTGGTAAGGGGTTTTGAAAAAGGCAGATCCCAAATGGCCAGTCCCTGTGATATCAAAGAGCTCAAAAGGGGGGTAAATGGTATGAATTTCCAGACAATCTGACACAGCCATCAACCAAAGGAAGAACCAACCACATTCTTTTTTTAAGGGTTTGTCTGCTAATCACAGCATAGATGCTCTCTGAAGACAGTGGAGATTTGCCTGGAGCTGGTTCCTAGAGATATCCTAGAGAGAAAATTCAGCCTCACAAAAAAGCAGATCAGACTTATATAAAAGGGAGGTGGGAACAGCAGCTTCACTCAGACACAATTCATGAAAAGTATACTCCACTCTCATGATGGAGTCAGTTATAGAGGTCACCAGACTGCCTGCTTCCCATGCACCCTACAAAGAATGCTGCCTGATGATTTTATATGTACCTCCTGCTCATATATAGCTCGAGATTAAGGAATAGGCTTATTGGAAAAATACATATGCAAAAGAAGTTCAGGATAGCTCTCTATATAGGAATATGATTGGGCAACCAGGTATCCAAAAAGAAAAGAAAAAAAAGAAAAAAGCAAAACAAGCAAACAAAACAGTTCTTTATAAAGGAATGAGACTAGTCATCTTTAGCAATGAAGGTCTTCAAAGTTGTGAGGGAAGAAGTATTTGAACTTAGGGGAAAAGAGCCAGCCAGACACTAGTAAAGGCAGTAAGGATGAATTTTACTCAGTATTATTGCAATCTGGGAGAGAAACTTCAGTAAAACTGAGCTCAACTACAAATACAGCAAAGACAGCTGGGGATTTATAGGCAAAAATCAGCATGCGAGGATCAGTGGAGGTAGGAGGATTCTTGACAAACTTGTCTAATGGGATGCTTGCTAAAAGCAGGCCAACTACTTAGACATCAAGGGTGGAGAATAAGAGAAACTTGATCAGATATTAATGGTGATTAGATATGAAGGAGGGGGTAATTCTTGCTAAACTTACTTAGGATTCTTGCTAGAACTGAGCTAAGCAGGCTGAGGATAGAGCCAAAGGGTGAGGAATAGTCAAAAAGAGGGCTCAGAGAAGCTCCTTTAAAGTTTGGTTGAGAAGAGAGTCTTTGTCAGAATAACACACCTAGCCACACTGTCTATTGAATGTGAAGGCAAAACAGGAAACAATTGAGAACTCAGAAGGTTTAACAACACATACTCGATGTGAACAAATTACTCATAGATATAGTTCAGCAAAACAAAAATGGTATCTATGAAGGAGGACCATATGCGTAATAGAGGTATAAAACCAGTCAAAGTGAAAAAAATAAAAGATCCATAAGATCCTGATACACAGAAGGCTCCCTTCTGAGTTACAAAGTTTTATTTTTATTATTTTTATTTTTTTATCTTTTTAGGCAAGGCAATTCTTGGTTGACCTCACAGATTGAAAGGACCTTGTCAGCTTATGAGCCTCTTTTTTTTTTTTTATTTTTTACACCTACAGCACCTGGTCTTGCTAGGTGATCTCCCATCCAAGTACTAACCAGGTCTGACCCGGCTTAGGTTCTGAGATCAGATGGGATTGGGCTTGTTCAGTGAGTTACACTATAGTGAGTTACATACTTTTAATGACATAAGAATATATTTTCATCACTTAAGATCTAATTATGTTACCTGGTTCTATAGTTTGTATTTATAAAATTATAGTATGGTAAATGTTGGGTTTGGGTTTTTAACTTTTAGTCGATTTATATACAAATTTTGTATTTAGTCATCAAAATAATGTTTTAAGTATTTACAGTTAACAAATTTAGAGATGAAGGGGAGAAATGGAAAGAAGAGAAAATGTGTTAATTTATATTTACTGTGGAGAGATGGTTCAAAATTAGTAAACTGATAATTATACTGATTGAAGAAATCATGATAAACATCAGGAAAGCTAAAGAACAAAAATTAACAGAATTGCTTCTAGGAAGTGAGATTTAGTAAGAAATGGAGAGGAAGAGAAACTATCTTTTCTTGTATGCCTTTCTTAAAATTTAAAAATTGTATGTGTCTATATATATTGTAAAAATTTTTGAAATATTTAAAAATTGTTGGAATATTATTTTTAAAAGATATCCTTTCCACTGTGTAAGAAGATGAAAGTATCTCATAAGTTTTAAATGTAGATGGCATGTCTAATATAACTTTTTCACTTTTAATATCATTTTGGCAGCTCTCGAGAGTCAACAAATAAAGAAATCTTGGGATTACTTTTATCCATTGCTGTCAACATGTAATGGTATCATGGTCTTTTTTCATGGCCCAGATGATGGAAATAAATTATTTCTCGGTCTAAGAGTATTTACTATATGTGCTCACTCAGTGAAATCTCTGTTCATTTTATTGCAAAGCCAGTAGGTATCTAGATCTTGATTATTAATAAACTTGTTTTTTAATAGCGAGCAACTTTATTAAAAAATTTAATCTATAAAAAGCGTTTTCATTACTTGTGTGCAAAAAATAAAACTGAAACCCTTTATGAACATTCAGATACTTCTCCATGTTCCCATTGTTCCTTGTCTACTTAGGGAATGGATATGTATCTTATTAACTTTAGTATTCTTTGAAGTTACATTGAAATTCAAGCTTTGCAAGTACTCACTTCCTATTATAATATTAATAAGCTTCAGAAGCTTCTCATTAAAATAACCTGAATTGACTTAAATCGAAAGAACTTGTCTCTCATTTAATGGTTCCTCTTAAAATCAAATCCAGAGGAAATAAGAACTCTGTTAGTACTTCTCTACATAAATCATTTTTATTATTTGATTAAAAAAAATACTGCGGTAGGGAGAGAGGTGACCTCTGAAGAGGTCAATGGAAGAGATAGACCAGAGTTGAGCTTTGTGAGATGGGTTGTATTTGTTTAGATAAAATAAGGATGATGAGCCTATTCTAGATAGTAAAAATGATTTGGGAAAAGGAGCAGATCCAGGGATTTTCTTATAGATGAGCCCCGTTGATATAGGAGTAAAGGAAGGTAGGTTTAGAAAATTGTTTGAGTTTTTAATTTGAATACAAAAGCTTATCCATATCCTGAGGACTAAGGAGAAGTGTTGAAGGTTTGTTTTTCATTCTGCTTTGTTTTTAAAAAATCAGCTTATCGGTCTTATAAAAATAATACATTTTCATTATAAAAAATTTAAGCAATGCAAAAAAAAAAAGCACAAATGAGTTCTCCACTCCAGAAACACCAATAATCTTTGTCTTCCAAATTTATGAGCTTCTCCCTGATTGTTTTAATCTCTTTGTGATTTTCGTTTGCCTTTATTATGATTATTTCAGCTTTTTTCCATTTCCAGCTATATCTAATTCTATTCCTTGCCATTTTGTTTTCTTTAGTTCTCTAATAATATTGTTTTGGTCCATGCTTTATCAGATGTGCAGTTTCCCTATTCATCTCTTTCAGGTGTTTTATTGTCTCATTTTTGAGATCTTAGTTTACTGAGCTCATTTTCTTTTTAGGTTTTTCTTGAGCTCAAAGCACTTGGGTGAATTTTTTCTGTTTCTCTACGTGCCTCCTCAGTTTCTTCCCACTTTATCTGAAACTGGTTTGGTTTTCCTAATGTCTGCAATTTGAGGGCTGTAATTTTATGCTGCATGCACTTTTTTTTTATGATTTGTAAACTTGTCTGAAGGAGGGGACAGGGCAGACTCGGGAGGTGTTGAGCAGCCTTTGTTAGAATATCTAAGTTCTGCAATCACTTCTGGGGTTTTAAGTGTCTATTGCAGAGTTCACTCTACTAAGGCTTGTGGTATCCCACTTCTATGGGAAAGAGCCTTATTCTTTGGAATCTCCTCCAATTCAGTATGCTTTCTGAATTTCACTGCGTCCTAAAAGAGATAGTTTGTTCTTCACTTCTTATTTCACCTTCTCCCCACTAGCCATTTTCACCTTTCCAGAGAGAAGAGGTGAAAGATAAGGAAACCGCTTAATTTTCTTTTCTCTTGGAACATATGTGCATATGTATATGTTAATTCCCAGGATTTTGTGGACCTAACAGTATGAGTTTTGATGGAATGGAGGCAGGATTGGAAGACTTGACAAGCTCCAGGCGAAAATCTATTTCTTTCCTTGCCTGCAACTTGTTGAATTTAAGATATTGAGCTATTACTCTTTGTTTTCCTTAGATAAAATTTTAATTTTAAACTTTCTTAGGTATTGGTGGAAACAGAGTCTGTGAGGAAGCTTTATTTCATTATCTTAACCTAGAAGTACAATACTTTTTAATGTATATACTTATTTTTTCTGATTATAAAAGTTAAATATACCTATATCAAATCATTGTGTTGTACAACTTTAATTAATGTTGTATGTAGATTTTATCTCAGTAAAACTGGGGAGAAAAACCTAGGAAAAAATAAAAGTTACGTATCCTTTCTGTAATCATTCAAACCATACAGAAATGTATAAAGTAAAAGTGAAAGTTCCTCATAATTCGAGTCCAAAGAATATTACTTTTAACATTCTGTGATATTTTTATAAATTTCTTCCTTTTTTTCTTGTCAATGCTTTCGCTTTTCAGTGAACATCACTAGATATATGTGAATACATATATGTTTAAGGAATAGCTTCATTAAGGTAGGTTTTATAGGCCATACAATTCACCCCTTTCATTTGTACAATCTAGGATTTTACTAAGTGGTGTAACCATTACCCCAACACATATGCTTTTCCAAAAATACAGTTACTTTCTTAATTTCTATTTAACCTACTCTTTCAATCTTAAAATGTACTTACTGATGCCCACAGCATGCTAAACATGGCTAGGAGACTACTTTTGAGATATTCTGGGTAGTTCTGTTTCTGCCAGTTGAGCTTTGACTACCAAATGTCAGTTGGGTTTATTCCATGTATTGATTTCAGTGAAATTTGCTATTGTAATCTAATTAAATTATGAAAACTTATGAAATATGAGTGTAAAGATAAAAGAGATGTTTCTATGAAAACTAAGTTGAATGCTTTGGAAAGACTTGTTAAAGGCAAGTTGCTAAAAATTGTTAAATTAAGTATGTGTGAGAAATCTGTGATTGGAACAGTTACAAATCTATAAGAATTTTACATTCAGATTGCTTCACAAGTGTCTTCTAGTTATTGCTCCATTTTAGAGAAACATTTGAAGAAATCATTGATGATTTATTAAAGGCAAGAAGTACAAATCACTCCAAGAAGCACTTCAAAGGCCCCATAATCACAGAAAAAGCCTGAGCCTATTTCAAAAGATTGGCAAAGTAATTTACATTTATAAGTTTAAAAAAAGTTTATCATATACAATAAACTTATTTTTCTTAAAATAAAACAAAACTGTATTTTGTATAATGCTTTATGATTCTGCGTTTTAATTGACTTTATCAATTAACAAGTAACCACCAGTCCCAACAGCATCAGATAAAAGGGGTTCAGGTGGGTGTGTAACCAGCTTTTCCTTTACAATATATTGAAGATATTTATTATGTCCTATATATAAATCTACCTTATCCTTTATAAAACCTCATAATATTCCATTGCATAGTGGATACACCCTGATTTACATAAATCCTCCATTTAAACTATTTCATTGTTTTTCTTAAAAAACAACAACAACAAAAAACCTTGAGTAGAGAACTATGATGAAAGTAGATAGAGATAATGAATCTGGCAATAGAACACAAAATGGATTAAAGAGGGATGGAAAGGGAAAAATGGTAGGCAAGGGGCTCCTGCAATAACCCAGCTCTGAGATTAGACCAGAAGTGGCAGAGTTTTTTTTCTATCACTATTTATTATACATCCAACAGTTGCTCTTGTCAGTCTGGAAAACCCTGCCATTTCCAGAAAACACTTTTCCTCCTCTCTGCCTTAGCTCATTCCAGTCCTTCTCCCGCATTTCATCTTTGTCTGTTGAAATCCTCCCTTTCCTTCGAGATCCTTAATAACTACCACCCCCTGCCTTGATTGGCCTTGGCTGGAAATTATCCCTCCCGTCCCTAATAGAGAGCTGAGTCCTGACTTCTTATTTCCCCAAAGTGTTTTTCTTCCAAAGGCAGTGGTTAAGAGCACCGACTTTGGAACCACCAATTTGCTATCTCTGTGACCTTGACATCTTACCCAAATTTTCAGCACCTTAGCGTCTTGACTGTAAAATGGGGAGACGCGTATACGGTTGTTATCAGGATACATCAGTTAACAGATGTAAAGCACTTAGAATAGTGTTCGATGTGTAGTAAGCGCTGAATAAATATTAGCATTCATTTTGACTCACAGCAGTGGAGCAACACTATTAAAGCAACACGCCAGGGGCAACGCCCACCCAGCCCAGCAGCCAAGACGGAGGCGTGGAGGGTGTTTTCTGTCCTGCCCGCGCCAGGCCCGCGCTGCTGGAGCACAGTCACGTGACTGTGTCAAGATGGCGTCGCCCAGCTCCTCCTGCCTCTTGGCTATCGCTTTTCTGCTGGGGTCCTGCGGTGCCCTGGCGCTGGGGCATGTTGACCCGCCGGCGCCGCTGCCGCTGGTGATCTGGCATGGGATGGGTGAGTGACTGAGGGGAGGAGCAAAACGGTTTGGTGACTCTTTCCCTATGATAGCCTGGGTTCGCGTCTGCAAAGTGCGAGTGCCGAGGGCGAAGACCGTGGTCACACAGCACCTGGGTGGCCCGACGTTAGGATTTGAGGGATACTCTACATTGGAAAGGAATGAGGGGAAGGAACTGTCTTTTGGTGAGCGCTCACAGAGGGCTATGCACTGCGTTGGGGCTTTACTTGCTGTCCTTGTTTAATCCTCATAGCAGTGGCGTCAGGATGCAGAATCTGGCACTTGCTCAGGAGAGCTGGGCAGTGGCCCTATGACCCAGGCATTCATCTTTTTAATCGTTCACACACTGAACAGAGATTTGTTAGGCACCTATAGTTCATTTATACATTTAACATATAGTTATTGAGCACCTACTAGATGCTGAGGATACAATAGTGAATGAAACAGACACTTATTTGCTCTTTTGGAACTTTTAAATGGGAGAGACAGACTATGAAGAAATAAGTAAAACATCTAATATGTCAAATGGTGATAAGTGCAATGAGAAAAAATAAAGCAGGAAGGGGATAGAAACCGAAGATGGGGCTTGCAATTGTGTTGAGCAAGATCAGGAAAATATTCAATGAGAAAGTGACATCTGAGCAAAAACCTGAAATAGACCAGGGAAGATGCCATGTGGCTGTCTGGTAAAAGGAGCAGCAAATGCAAAGGCCTTGGGGTAGAAGTATGTCAGGTATGCTCAAGAAATAACATTTAGACCAGTGTGGCTGGAACTGTGTGAGCAAGGAGAAGAAAACTGGGATTTAGGTGGAGGTGGTTCAGATGTCGTTGGGCCTACTGAGGCTACTGTAGGGACTTTGGCTAGAATGAGGTATGAAGCCCTTGAATGGGAGTGTTGAGATGAGTGATATGATCTTGACTTGCATTTTAAAAGGACCATTCAAGTTTCTATATTGAGACTATATGACTATATTGTAGGGAGTCATGGACATTTGCAGAAAGTCCAGTTTAGGAAGCTACTGCAGTAATTTAAACGAGATGATGACTTGAAACAGTATGGAGGTATTGAGAAGTGGTCAAAGTTTGGAATATTTTGAAGGTGGAACCAATGGAATTTGCTAACTGATGAGATGTGGAATGAGAGAAAGAAGGGAATCAAGGATGACTCCATGAGTTTGGTCTAAACAATAACAAGGATGAAGTTGTCATTTTACCAAAATGGAGAAGCCTGTAGGGGAGCAAATTTGGGATGGGGAAAAGATCAAGAGTCTGCTTTTAGACTTATTAAATTTGAGATGTTTGTTAGACATCCAGGAGATGTAGAGGCATTTGGAGTGTGGAAAGAAATAGAGCCTGGAGATTTAAGTTCCGGGAGCCTTCAGCATAAAGCTGGTATTTAAAGCCATGAAACTGGGTGAGATCACCTAGGGAGTGAGTGTACATACACAGAGGAAGGAAGAGGTCTAAGAATTGTGCCCTGAGGCACTCTCAACATATGGAGGTTGTGAGGAGAAACTAACAAAGAAGACAGAGATAGAACAACCAGGGAGGTAGAGGAAAGTCAGGAGAGTGCAATGTTCTGGAAGACAGATGAAAATCTTTTAAGGGGAAAGAAGTAATGGAATGTTGTTGACAGCTCAGGTAAGATAAGGGCTGATAATTGGTTATTGGATTTAGCAGTATAAAGTTAACTAAAGACCCTTGCAAAAGCAGTTTTCGGGGAGTGGCGAGAGTGAGAGCCTTATTGAAATGGGTTAAAGAGAAATGTTCAGAGAGCAATTAGAGTCAGCAAATATAGACAGTGCTTTCAAGGTTTTGTGCCAGGTTCTGGGGCTGCTACAGTGGAGTTAAAAGAGAATACAAGATGCTCCATGTCCTCCCAGAGCACAGTCAGTCCATAGAGAGGCAGTTAAATAACTAACAATTACAGTTTAGTGCCATGAGTGTTATTACAAGAGAAATAGAAGATTCTGTAGGCCTTAGCTTTTCTTCTTTAAAAACTAATTCTTAACCTTCCTCTCAGGTTGAAAATGGGATGGTTAAATTAAAATGTTCATGATCTCAGCCTACATCTCCTACTCAGTGGCTTGTTACTTTCTTCCAGTTTTCAGTTTTGGTTCCTTGAAACAGGACTAGGCCTTCGGTGAGACAAGTAAGCTCATAGGGTGTAAATTTTTTAAATAATTAAAAATTTTTTTCAGTTACAGTTGACCTACAATATATTAGTTTCAAGTGTACAACATAGCGATTAGATGTTCGTATAGCTTATGAAGTGATCACCCCCAATAAATCTAGTACCCATCTGACACCATATATAGTTATATTATTGACTATATTCCCTCTGCTGTACTTTATCCCCATGACTGTTTTATAACTGGCAATTTGTACAGCTTAATCCCTTCCTCTTTTTCATCCATCCTCCCCTTCCCAATTGCAACCATCAACGTGTTCTAGAGTATAAAATTTAAGGAAGCACACTCTCTAATTTGTGCAAGTTTAGGGTCAGCACTTGCACAAACCTGGCAGTGGGTGCCTCCTTAAATTTTGTGTCGTAGGTGCTTCACTTGTCTTACCCTAGTCCCAGCTCTAAAGAGAAATCTGATTTTAAACCGCTTTTAAGTCTGTTAACCCAAAATGTACCTGATGATATGGGAGGGAAATATGCACTTCTGCTTTCGAAGTTTATTACTTGATAGACGTGAGCTGAGCATTCAAAAATGTCTTTTTAATTGAGGTAAAATTCATGTAACATATGATGAACCATAATAAAATGGGCTTTAGTATATTCACAATGTTGTACAACCACCATTTCTCTCTAGTTCAAAACTTTTTCATCACCCCAGAAAACACCTGTACCCATTAAGTAATCACTCCTCATTTCTCCTCCTACCACTCCCTGCTTTCTGTCCCTATGGATTTGCCTATAATGGATATAGTATGTAAAAGGAATTGTACAATATGTGACCTTTTGTGCCTGGCTTATTGCACTTATAATAATGTTTTCGAGGTACATCCACATTGTAGCATGTGTTAGTACTTCGTTTCTTTTCGTGGCTGAATTCTATTCTATTTATATATTTATATATATCTACCCTATTGGTTTAACCATTCATCCATTGATGGACATTTGGGTCACTTCCATCTTTTGGAATAATGCTGCTATAAACATTTGTGTACAAGTTTCTGGATGGATATATCTTTATTTCTCTTGGATGTATACCCAGAAGTGAAATTGCTGGGTCATATGGTAACTGTATGTTTAACTTTTTGAGGAACTGCCAATCTGTTTTTACAGTGGCTGCATCATGTTACATTTCCACCAGCAATGTACAAGAGTTCCTATTTCTCCATGTCTTTGCCAACACTTGTTATTTTTTCATTTTTCATTAATTAATTATTTTATTGAAGCCATTCTAGTAGGTGTGAAGTGGTCTCTCATTGTAGTTTTGATATTGCATTTCCTTAATGACAATGATATTGAACATCTTTTCATGTGCTTATTGGCCATTGGTATATCATTTTTGGAAATATGTCTGTTTAACTCCTTTTTCCATTTTTCATTAGGTTATCTTATTGTTGAGATGTAAGAGATCTTTGCATATTCTGGATATCAAAGCCTTATCAGATATATGTTTTGCACATAATTTCTCCCATTCTGTAGTTGTCTTTCCACATTCTTGATAATGCCCTTTGAAGCATAACATTTTTTAAAAAATAAATAATGTTTTGATTCATGAGTTCCCACCATTGTGTTTGTTGTCTAGGAGACAGCTGTTGTAATCCCCTAAGCATGGGTGCTATCAAAAAAATGGTGGAAATGAAAATACCTGGAATTTATGTCTTATCTCTAGAGATTGGGAAGACCCTGATAGAGGTAAGGCCCTTCACAGCTCTGTTCCTTTGAAGGTTTGCTGACTAATTTTATGGAGTGTGCTATTAAAATCCTTTACCTTGTATTTTCAGCAGCAAATTATACAATGAAAACAACAACAACAACAATTTCATCCCTTGCCCCCCCCAAATTATACAATGATACTTTAACTCTTGAGTGATTTAAGTGAGGATACCAACCTAAACAAGTTCACCTTTTAGAGAAGATGTCAGCGTTGTCTTCAGCCCCGTCTTTTCACTTCTCTATGGCTCTTTTTTTAGGATATGGAGAACAGCTTCTTCTTGAATGTCAATTCTCAAGTAACAACAGTGTGTCAGATTCTTGCTAAGGACCCTAAGTTGAAGCAAGGCTACAATGCTATGGGATTCTCTCAGGGAGGCCAATTTCTGTAAGTGCTTTTCTGTTATATCAAACCACTTACACGGGATTGATTTTTTCCCCCTTTTATTCAGATGGATCCACTCCTCTAATTCTTTTGGGATCTTCATCTATCTTGGAAGGAAAACTGCTCTAAACTATCCCTATGTAGAAAGCTTTATGGAGCTTAACTTGTTTTCTTTGAAAGAATAATAAATATTTGTGTTCGGCCACATCAGAGGAAAATCCTGAAACTCTGTGGCATTGGGAAACCACAAAAAATTAAGTAGCTTAATCTGAGAAGTTGACTTTTGATGATACATTTCCATCTGTCAGTGGGAACTGATACTTTTTTTTTTTCTCCAGGAGAGCAGTGGCTCAGAGATGCCCTTTGCCTCCCATGATCAATCTAATCTCAGTTGGGGGACAACATCAAGGTAACTTCGATCTCTTTGCCTCCTTTTTTCTCTGTTCTAACCTATATGACCACTTGATTTTTAAAAATTCTTGCTGCTCTCTTTGTACAAGAAGTCAGCCATCCTTGCAATATCCTGTTTTTCCACCTTATTACAAATTAGCCAGCATTTCTGAAAAAATAGGAAGAGAGTTAGAATTCCAGAACAAATCATTAGGTTACCATCTACTTCTTCCCTTAATTGACATGATTTCCAGGAGGTGAGATGGTTGCAGCCATGTAGCAGGTGGTAGGTGAGGAATTAGGAAAGTCTAATAATTTTTCCTGTTTTCTGACATTGGTGATGTCCTATTGAATTTAGGCTTAGGCAAAGAAGAGTGTCTAAGTTTTTGTCTGTAAAATTAACAGAAGAGATTAAATCCTTCAAAAAAACAAAACAAAACAAAACAAAACAAAACAAAACAGGTTTTCTATTTAAGCGGAATTATTACCTTGGGGGAAGACTATGTCCTTAGACTAGAACTTTATCTCTGTTCTGATGGATATGGCTATTAGCTGGTATACTGGAGAAGCAGAAGAATTCTTCTTATAATCAGGAAACTGGATTCACCCAATTAATTGTTACTGATGAGCAAGTAGTTTGGTGTCTGAGGTCCCTTTCACAAATGATGGAAAATAGAATAAGGCCCTGCCCATCTTGTGGGAATTTTTCAGAGGTTGAAGTGAAATAATAGATAGGAAAATACTTTCTAAAAGTGCAGGTATTATTTAAATGCAAGTTGGTAAAAAATAGCTTTATCATTCATTTGTTCAACAAATATTTATTGAAAACCTAGAAACAAGACAGACAAGCTCCCTGCCTTCATGACACATCCATTCTAGTTGGAGTAGGGAAGAGCATAGATATGAAACAAACAAAATAAATACAGACAGTGGTAAGTATGATAAAGAAAAATCATGGGTTATTACTTGAGGGATAGCATCGTGGTTGTATTTGTTAAAGGTATGGCCTCCGAACTGCCTGGGTTCATCTCCTGGCTCTACACTTATTGTCTAACCTTGGAGGATGTTTAGAACCTCTTTGTTTTAAAATTTATGATCTGTAATATTGGTCAAATAATGATTTCTACTCCATAGGGTGGTTTTGAGGATTAAAGTAATTATTGTAAATATATTGAACTATGCCTGGTACCCCCCCAAAATGTTATTGAGGACACTGATTAAGATGAAAGTGTAACTGGAGGAGGGGAAAGAAATGGGGTTAGACATACTTGAATTAGGGTAGTCAGATGTGACTTCTCTAAGCTAAGGCCTGCGAGGTGCAAATGAGTTTAGCCACTGAAGCAGCAAGAAAAGTAGTACAGGCATACCTCATTTTATTGCACTTAGCCTTACTGTGCTTCACAGATACTGCATTTCCTCAACATCCAGGCAAGACCCTCCACCAGCAAAAAGATGACAACTTGCTGAAGGCTCAGATGATGGTTAGCATTTTTTAGCAATAAGTTATTTTTAATTAAAGTATATACTTTTTTTTTTTTTAAACATAATGCTATTGTACACTTAATAAAAAACAGTAAAGTGTAAATGTAACTTTATATGTACTGGGAAACCAAAATATTTGTGCAACTTGCTTCACTGTGATATTCACTTTACTGTGGTGGTCTGGAACCAAACCTGCAGTATCTCTGAGGTATGCCTGCCTCTACATCCTCCAGGAAGGAGCAAGTGCAAAGGACCTTGAGCAGAAAAGAATGTGGTGCTACCAGGAAGAAGCTGGTTATAGTATTAATCCTCAATACATTATTTTCTCGTAGACTACATGAATGAGATCAGAGTCAAGCTCTGGTTTGCTTCTGTTTCTCACAGTGCCTTGTATATAGTAGGTATTCAGTACATGATTAATGAAGGAATGGGTATTTGTCTTCTACTCCCCTAGGGGTTTTTGGACTCCCTCGGTGCCCAGGAGAGAGCTCTCACGTCTGTGAGTTGATCAGAAAAACACTGAATGCTGGGGCTTACAACAAAGCTGTCCAAGAACAGTAAGTATGATTAAGTGAAAGGACACAGAACTGTCACTGCATGAAAATATCATGCTGACTTTCATGCTAACAGTGATTCTAGGAGTAGTTGCTGGTGATATTCAAATGAGACCTTTTGGTAAATATCTCTGTATTACCTGCTCAATTTTATTGTAAACCTAAAACTGCTCTAAAAGAGAGCACATTTTTCTGTATAGGAAGAGTGTAATTACAACAGAATCAATTTCCATCTTTAAAAAATAAACTGAAAGCCTTTAGAAAGTACCAAACCCAGGGAATTATTGTTAATACTGGAGGAAAGATTCTTTTTTTTTTTTTCTGCTTTTATCTTTTTTTATTTGCTTTTAAAAAATATATATATATATTAAGTTTATTGGGGTAACATTGGTTAATACAATTATATAATTTTCAGGTGTACATTATAATTTAACATATATTTTTCTATTGCGTGATTACCACCCAAAGTCCAGTTTCATTCAGCTACCATATATTTGATCCCCTTTACCCACTTCACCCTCCCCCTCCCCCGCTATATTTGACCCCCTTTACCCTGTCTACCTCTCCCCTCCTCCCTGGCCCCTTACCCTCTGGTAACCACTAGCCCATTGTCCATTTCCCTGAGTCTCTGTTTGTTTGTCCTGTTCATTTGTTGCTCTTAGGTTTATATGCCACATCTAAGTGATATCATGTGATTTTCTACTTTTTCTTTCTGCCTTATTTCGCTTAGCATGATTATCTTGAGGTCCATCCATGTTGTCGCAAATGGCAGTATTTCATCTCTTCTTATGGCTGAGTAATATTCCATTGTATGTATGTATCACAGCTTCTTTAGCCAATCATCTATCATAGGACACTTCAGTTGCTTCCATGTCCTGGCCACTGTGAATAATGCTGCTATGAACATTGGTATGCAAATATCTTTGGATATGGATTTTCAAGTCTTTGGGGTAAATCCCCAGTAGAGGGATTGCTGGATCATATGGTAGGTCAATTCTTAGTTTTTTGAGGAACCTCCATACTTTTTCCATGGTGTCTGTACCAATTTGCAGTCCTACCAGCAGTGTACGAGGGTTCCTTTTTCTCCGCAGGGAGGAAGATTCTTTATGTTGTCAGCAGTGAGGAGTTAGCTTCCTATATCAATGTCCCCAACTATTTAAATGTGTTTGGGTATTTAAAAACATGCAGAAACACTTTTGGAGTGTGTTCTTGTTCAGTTGTTTTCAAACTAAAATATACATCTGAATCCCTGGGAAATTCATTAAAAACAGATTACAGTGCTCCATTTCTAGAAATTCAGATTCAGTAGGTCTGGAGTATTCTAGGTGATAATTGAGATTTGGTATCAACTAGTATGGTTATGGTATTTATCCTATGGGTTTTTCAAGTGTATCATTATTGCCTATTAACAACTCTTCAGTACAACACTTTCTTGAAGCCATTTCCCAAGGGACAGACTTGTGAGTGACTCACATAGAGATACACCCTGCAACTAGCTCTTTTCCTTTAACTTCCCGTTGGCTAGAATCAAAGGCACAAAGCTGTTTGGGGTCCACAGTGCCACCTGAAGGTCAGTGAAGGAAAGTAGGATACTTTGTATCTCCATTTCCTCTGCAGGCAGTTTAAATCACTAAGCTTTACCTCTTACCTGGTTTGACTAGTCACAGCTTTGTTATATACGTCCTCCATATTCTCTGTTCTCATGGATATATATGGCCCCTTAGACTTTATTCTTGATTCTACCTCAGATGCCTTAGAAAAATTCGTCCTTTTCTTTGCATTTCTTTTGCGAACCAAAGACAACTCTTGGCAATCAGAATTATTAGTCACTATAAGCGAACAGTCATTAGGAAACTGGGGGGACAGTGACACATAAGTACTGATTAAAAGTGGAAGATTGATGTGTTTATTTTCACTTCTTCCTTATGCTTTAATAAAATGGTAACAAAAGAATAACAAGTGATAGACCCACAAGGGCAAAGAGAACAGGAGAGGAGATAAGAGGTAATAAAGGATGTCAACATGTTTTTGAAAGACAGAGAGCAGATGAATGAGTGATAACTGTTTTAGCAGAGCGGAAAAAGCTGATGCCTTTACGTCTGTAGAGGGACGCACTAACAAGAAGAGATTCACTTGTTACAGCTCCAAAAATGTTCAGGAATTAGATGCATAAGATACTTTGGAAGGTAGAGATAAGTGCAAGGGACTAAAAATAGGACTTTTTGTTGAAAATCTATATAAGAAATGATCGGATTTCCCAGTCCACTTAAGTGCACATCCAAGTGACTGCTCTTCCCCCTCCCTGACAAGAGAAGCAAAATTTGTTCTCGGGAGCAGTTTAACTATAGTAGCATCAGACTCCAAGATAACAAGCACAGGATTGGTGGTAAGAAGCCATATTGGAAATTCATCTCTTCCCACTCGCCTTTCCTCCATTTGCCCTCCAGAATGATAGCAGCCAGGCTTATCATGTACTAGGCAGAAGTTTTTTGGACCCCTCTCTGGAAAAGCTGACTGGTCATGGAGAAAATACTTACAGGTTGATGTTTTGGCATCCTCCAGCAAGTCAGGACTCCTCCTGACTACCATGTAGTGAAGCCATCAGTGGATAGGCTTTGCTCAGGTGAAGAGCTTCCAGTTAACTTTGTAGTACCTCATTTGAATATGGACAGTAAGCCAAGACCCCCAGTCAGACATCTGAAGAAAACTTCCAACATGAAAGGCAGACCAAAACAAACAAAAAATTAAAAAGAACTTAGAAGAAACAGATTCAAGGAGCAGAAGAAAACCTAAAAAATAAACAATAAAAAAAAGCTTGTTATTATCTCAGGAGGTAAGAGATCGTATCCATGAGACTCGAACAGAATGCAAGTAAAAACAACAATTGGAAAATAAGAGATTTCTGGAAAATTAAAAATAAGATAAGCAAAATTTAAAAATGTATTAGAAGTATGGGACAATAAATTTGAAGAAATCTCTTAGAAATGAGAACAGAAACTCAAAGAGGTAGAAAAAAGGGGCGAACAGAAACAATTAGAAAAGCCATTGAGGAAGTTCAATATCTGACTAATAGGAATTTCAAAAAGAGAACAGGAAAGAGTGTCTTGGAATTATTAAAGAAGTAATACAAGGAAATCTCTCAGAACTATAGGACATGAGTTTCCAGATTGAAAGGGTTCACTAAATAGCCAAGGCAAGGAACAAAAAAAGACCCTCACTAAGGTATGTTCCTGTGACAAATTTGAACACTGGGAATAAAGAGTAGATTTCAACGAAGTTACTTGCAGAATGAGTCCTAATGGCAGCAGACTCCCTGACGGCAACGCTATTGGTTAAAAAGCAATGTTGCGGTTATTCTAAGGGAATGTGATTTACAACCTAGAATTCTCAACCGAGCCACGAAGTAACAATCAAACATGAAGGGAAAATAAAGACACCTTCAGACATACCAAAAAAAATCAGACCTTCCTTACCCCCTCTTTCTAGGGGGCTGTTAGAGAGGCCCAATTCTGCACTGTCTAGCTGTGTGGCCTTGAGTGTCTGAATTTCCTTCTCATTTCTAGTGTGAGGTTAATAGTAGTACTTTCCCTCAGAGTTGTGAAGAGACCCCAAAACAAATTGAAGGGAAAGCTGTCAGTGCAGTGCTCAGCTCATACGAAGTAGGCAGGTTTGGGCTGTGACCACTAGTGGTGCCATATTTAAAATGTTGATTCAGCATTAGTTTTCTGTTTCCTTTATTCATAAGTATTGCAGTGGTTTTGTTTTCTCTAACTTTTGGTTGCAGTTATAAAATATTTCATTTATAATTTCATCAAATATTGAACTGCTGTTTGTCGGGCCCTGCTTTAGTTCTTGCAGATACCATGAAAAATAAGACAGTTAATGGAGAATGAGAAAATTAAGGTCCCTGCTCTTATGACTTAACATATTACTGGGGAAAGGAGATCTCCAAGTGGACAGATGCACTAGATAACCTCGAACGGTGCTATGTCTGTGAGGGAAATAAGCACGGTGCAGTGATGGAGAGTAATGGAGAGGTACCTACTTTGCTCAGAATGGTCTTTGAAGAAGCGCTATTTAAGCTGGGATCTGAAGGATGAGAAGAAAGGAGCATAGGAGGAGCTAACAAAAGAGGGATCGGGCAGAGGGGACAGCAAGCATAAAGGCACCGAGCCTGAGATAAGTTTGGCTTGTAGGCCAAGGTGACTAGAGTTTAGTGATAGATGGGAAGAGTTAGACAGAGAAGCAGGAGCTACATCATGCAGGGGCTTGTAGGCCATATAAAGAGTTTGGGTTTACTTTTGAGCATCATGGGAAGCTATTGGGATTTTTAAAAAGTTATTGTTATTATTACTATTATTATTGTTATTATTATTATTAGGATCTTTTAAGCAAGGGAATATGAAGATGAGTGAGCTGAAGAGAATAGAATGATTTGAGGTATGTTTCATAACATTGTAGATGAACTAGACTGTGAGCCAGGATACAGCTTACCATTTATAACACAGTTTCCCTGGGAAATGCATTCTGAGTTCTCAACAGCTTATTGACAGATTAACTTTTAAGATACTTTTCTGATTTTATAGAGTTACTTGTTTTTCCTTTTTTTAGTTTCTTTGTAAAATCTCATTTTAACATATGGCCAGATCATTTTCTCTTTGCAATATTCTCTTTGCAAGGTTGTCCTTTGTATTAGGGAGAATTCTGGTTGCAAGAAAGAAACCAAATCAAGCCCAAGTAAATTTAAAAAGAAGTTCGTAATATTTGGTACTCAAGGCCTCAGAGGGACTGGAATCAAGAAATGAGGGCCATCAAGAGCCAAGGCCGTCTCTCTCCAGCTGTCGTCAGTGCTTCTCGTTCTGTATCGCTGCTGCTTTTTTCTCTCCATGCAGACCAGCCTCTCCAGCTATCTGCAGGGCGAAAGGTGGCCTTGGACAGCTTGCAAGTATTTAAATCTTCTCATTTTAGAAGATTATCTCAGTCAGAGGCTAGAATCTCTCCGTTCCAATTCAAATTCTTAGAGAAGGGACCAGGGCCAGCTCAGACCAGCTTCTCACTGTTCTCATTAGCTGTGGCTGGAGAAGTGGGACCACATGCTACCAACCATACTGGCCCTCTAACTGGTAGGTGGGGGCAGGAAGGGTGCAGTTCCCACACAAAGGAGAATGATTTTGATTTAGGCAGAGACCCCAAAAGATGTCTTTTACCCTGTTCTGATAATTTAACCTTAGCAAAGCAAATTTGATATCCTAAAACCCTGAGTAAGCAGTGAGTAAGTGTTTTACCAGCAGCAGGCAGGCCCTGGCCAGACATGGTGTGGGCAGTGAAGAACGGTGAGTGTAACAGCTCCCCCTCACCTTCTGGATTTGAAATCTGCCCTCTAGTTCCCCTTTGAGATCCTGGCAGCCCTTCCTGATTTCTCCTTCCTTGTTTTCTCTCTGCCGTCCTCCCACCCAGTGTCACCCTGGCCTTGGCCTCTCGTCTTCCCTCGTGCCAGCCCTGTTCTCCCAACTTGCCCACTCCGAGCCTGCATGCCCCTTGCTTGGCCAGGCCTGTGCACCTGCCCCACCCTATTCCTCATGGTTCTCAGAGTCTTTTCTTCAGTTGTCTCACTTTTCCCACACCTTTGCCCTCAACTTGTCACACCTTTTCCTGGAAAAACAGATGCACAATCACTCAAGCTCCCTCAGATACTTTTCAAACCATTCAGAAAAATAAAGAGAGTACTGTAACAAACTGCTGTGTACCTAGGACCTAAAATTAATATTTTGCCATATTTGCCTCTGATATTTTTAAGAACAGAAACATTTTAGATAAAATTGAATTTTTCTGCATATCTCTCCAAGGTCCCATTCTCTGCCCTCCCTTCACAGTGACAACCACTGTGAAAGGAATCAGAGGATATTCTTTCTATTAAAAAATTTTTGTACTGTATACGTACATGTCTATAATGTATAGTTAAAATTATATAGTTAAAGTTGTGTGTAATGGATATTTTATTGTGCATTTCATTCTACAAATGATTTTTTTTACTCAATATTATGTTTTTAATACCTAAACATGTTATTACATATAAATCTAGTTGATTTGTCTTAACGGCTGCATGACATTTTATTATATGAATCACAGTTTATCAATTCCCACATAGCAAATATTTCAGCAATTCCAGTTTCTCATTATAACAACTTTTGGAGAACATTCTTGTGTTGGAAAACCCAGTCTTCTCCTCCTATGAGCCTCCTGTGTGTCACCTTTACTTTTCCTCTACTACACAGGACACTTCACTGCCGGTCACCAAACGTGTGGGAAGATTTTCCCCCACCAAGCAATTCTCTGCAACACCAGCTGGTTGTACTACAATTTAACTCAATTCCAACACTGTCTACCTGGAGATGGCATCATATGCCACAGGATAAGGACTCAGTCCCACAAGACTGCATCCCTCTTCAGATGCCAATTGCAAGTCGTAGGTCCCCAGGTTACCCACAACCTCTGTCTGATTTGGCTACAATCAGAGGTTTCCACGACTCCCCTCCTCGATTTTGATTAATTTGCTAGAGCAGCTCACAGAACTCAGGAAAACACACATTTACGTTCACCAGTTTATTAAAGGATATAATAAAGGATACAGATAAACAGCCAGGTGAAGAGATCCACAGAGTGAGTTCTGGGAGGGTCCCTGTGGAGTTGGGGTGCGTCACCCTCCCAGTATGTGGATGTGTTCGCTGACTTGGAAGCTCTCTGAACCCCATACTCTTGAGATTTTATGGAGGGTTCTTCACAAGGGCATAATCAATTATTAACTACATTTCCAGCCCCTCTCTAGAGGTGGGGAGCAAAAATTCTAAGATCTAATCATGGCTTGGTCTTTCTGGTGACCAGCCCAATGCAGGAGATCACTCAGAGTTGCCTCAGTAGAACAAAAGATGCTCCTAGTGCTCTTATTACTTAGGAATTTTGAGGGTTTTAGGAGGTCTGTGCCAGGAACTGGGGGCGGATATATATATATATATATATATATATATATATATATATATATATATATATGTTTTTGTTGTTGGCTTTTTCTAAGTTGTAGTAAAACATAGCCATTTTAATCACTTTTAAGTATAGAATTCAGTGGCATTAAGTACATTTACAGTGTTTTATAACTAGCATCAGGTGGCAGTGGCTTTTAATATGGATTCAGTCCAATTTATCAGTGTTTATGATTGATGCATACAGCTATTCTCTTATCCCATATTTTCCTACATTTTTTTTAAGGTTTAGATTTTATTCTTTTTCATCTACCTGAGATTTTCTGTGCTTCAGTCTGTTTCTGGGCTGTTCTGTTCCATTCATTTGTCTATTTCCACCCCACTTACCATACTTTTAGAAATTACTATAGCACCTTTTACCTAGCTCTTCTTCAGTTCTTGGCTGTTCTTGGATTTTAATAATTTCAGGTGAATTTTAGAATCAGTTTGTCAAATTCCACCAAAAATCATCTTGTGATTTAGATTGGCATTCCTTAGAGAATTTTGGCCTCACCTCAACACATCCTCTTCTGTGCTTCCTTTCCTTACCTTCTGGTTCATTTCTCTCAAGCTAGGCCTTTGAACAGCATTTCCCCGCTTAAGCTTTACTTGGAGCTGGATTCAGAGCGAGGGAGAGGAGGAACAAAATGGAATGACAGGTCCGATAGCATTGTCTTTTACTAAATTTGTACCATGAGTGGGCACAGTACTAGAGCTTTTCACATCTTATTAAATTTTCACAAAAACCCTGTAAAAACAATAGGCTCAGAGAGGTAAAATACCTATGATTCCAACCCAGGTCTGTTTGACATAAAGCTGGTACTGTGTACATCCATCCCATAGTCATCAGAGACAGTATGTATAGTGGTTAAGAGACTGTCTGTGTTTGTGTTTTGGCTCTGTTAATACTAGCAGTATGACCTTGGATAAGCTACTTAATCACTCTAAGTATTGTTGCTTCATTTGTAAACATGAGCCAAAATAATAGTACTTACCCTGTGGGACTCTTGTAAGGTTTAATAGGTTAATATGTGTAAAGTGCCTAAAAAGGGCCAGTAAATGTAAGTGCTACTATACAGGTGTTACTATTATGATCTCTAAGTCACGATGGCTAGAGCAGTTCTCAGGTAGAGGCTTATTTCACAAGGCTCTGAATTGGGCCCTTCAGTGGTGAAAAGGAGATAATAGCATAAACCTATTTCTACTCTGCCCACTTCCTGAAGAACCTTCCCCCTCCCCAACCTCCCCACCTTCTGCAGCCCTTCTAGCTTCAATTCATCCTCAAGTCCCTCCCCTTGGCTGTCCCATGTGCACCAGGCTTCATACTAAACTAATGTCCTTCATCTTTTTGCTGTTCCCTCTTAACTCTGTTTCCTTTTTATGTGAAAAGGTGACCTGTGACTACTACTGATTTTGTTCGTTCTTTCATCCTTAGTCATTAGGCCTCCCTACTGCAATTCTAGGTCACCAGAACCTGGCCTGGCAAGATCCAAAGACTTCTGTATTCTTTCATTTACATTTTCTGAAGGAACTTTGATTGGCCACCCATGTGGAAAGTATGTTTACTTAGTACTCACCACTCCTCAGTATTTGACAGTGTTGACCCGAAGCTTTCCTTCCCTTATTCTTCTAACTATAATCCCTTCTCACTTCTCTAAATCCTACCCCTCCCTCAGTGTCAAGCCTACTTCTTTCATAGCTTGTCTGACATCCCTACATCACACCATTTCATTTGGCAAACCCTTACTACTGAGCATCTGCTATATGTCAGACAGTCATGGCTGAAGGAGCTTATAGTCCTGAGGGAACCAATACTCTCGCACGATAAGCAATAGCAATGCTCAAACAAAATGACAAGTGCTAACATCAGTATTTTATAAATGTTCAAAGTTCATCACATTTTTAAAAATCAGAGAAACTAAACATCTAAAAGCTTCCAAATATGTTATTTATAAACAGATTCTAGAATGCGACTTCGTGGACAATCCGATGGCAGCTTCCTTTAACCGCAGTCCTGTCTGCTCCTGGGCGTGAGGAGGTGCCATCGTCTCTGTCGTAGCTGGTTCCCTTGGGCCTCAGTGCCATCCTATTCTGCTGAGCGGAGTTTTCAGGACCATCATCTCCGGGCAGTTCTTCCACTCTGGCTGGGGCTCCTATTGTAGAAATTTTTATTTCTTTTCCTGCCCAACTGAGATAGAGAGTCTCACCCATGTACCCATGTTCTAATTTCTCCCTTTCCCCGGATGACTTCTCTCATTAGGTCCATGCTCAGCTCTCCTCCCCACCCCGCTCCCACTGCCCTGCCACACGCACAAACACACACATACCTCACTGATGGGAATGCTGCTATGGAGATGTGGGAACTAAGTGGGAACTAGCTGATGGGATGACTTGTGGTAAAGGTGTTAGTTTTGGTGAGGGAGGGCTGGGAGGGAAGGGAAGAAGTGGAGAGATTGGTGAGAGAATAAGAGTGTAAAGAGAACTGACCTGTGTCTGAAATAATAGTATTATAAGCACCAAATACCTGCCTTTTGTTCTTAAAAACTGCATGACAAACCAGAATCCTGAAAGTGGTATCACCACTCAATAGTATGATAAATGCTTTGCCAATCTGAGGATGGCAAATGGATGAAGAAATAAATGAAGAGGAGATAGGGGATGAAGAGGAGGCAGAGATGGTGGGAGCTGAGCTAAGTCTTGCAGGATGAGTGGGAAGCAAAGAGGGGAAAAGGAGGTGGGGTCGTGGGAGGGGACAGCATGTGCCACTATGACCTGGAGTGATAAGTATAATAAAGCTCACTGCCGCAGGGGAACAGGTTTTGAGGAGTCCTTTGCCTAAAGCTTGTGGGCTTTCTGTGCTGTTTTAAATTACACCCTTGCCTCAGGTATCTTGGTGATGAACTGTTATCTTCCCTATGAGAAGGAAGGCCTGGGACCTGAAGGCTCTGGTATTTTGTCCTTCTTAAGTCTTTTGGTGGCCTGTGCACCAGGGCATGCCCCAGGCCTGCTGAAATGCAGCTTGGTCACCTTCATTCCTTTTTCTTCCTGCAGCCTGGTGCAAGCAGAATACTGGCACGACCCCATAAAGGAGGACATGTACCGCAACCACAGCATCTTCTTGGCAGATATTAATCAGGAGAGAGTAAGTACCCAACCCAGGGTGCTGCAGCTGTACATTCATCTTTCTACTGGGACATTATAAACAGATCAGCAGTGACTGTTGACCCGAAATATCCCAGGCAGAACCTGGGAAACAGAAGTTCTGGTTTTGGGGGAGCCAGTGTTTCTGAGATTCAGTTCCTTTTAGGGAGGCTGAAATCCATTTGGCCTTTTTCCCTCAGGTCCTTTCCCTCCCCTAGGGTTGAAGCACCGTAAGCTCAGTGGGTTAGCTTACATGGAACTTCACAGCTGCTCTCTTACTGAGGGAAGCCTTCCTGGTGGGTCTCTTTTGGGTCAAATTTTCTCAGAAGAGAGACTGCAAAAGGGAGTGAGTGTGTTCAAGGCATAAGCATAGGTTGGGAGATTCTGATAAACTGAATGGCTCCGTGTATAACGGGCATTATCTGGAGATTTAAAAATTTTTTTTGAAAAGGGGAAGAACAGAATAATGTACATAACCACTCAGAATTTGCAGTTTCTTATTTAGTACTGTTTTTTTTTCTGGCTAGAAACCTATAATGGAGTGCAGTGACAGATTCATGGTGGTGCTGTGGTTGCCATGGTTGGTGGGGGCATGTCAATCAGATAGGACAGTAAGAAAAGGCTGTACAAGGTATATTTTGGCCAGGAAGCTAGAAACGCAACCTGTACCTTGAGGAAGAAACATGGTGGCCCAGGGTCTGGGAGACCAGAGCACTGAAAGGCTTTAATGCCCCTGCTGGAACATGATGGTGATGTCCTGAGATACTGCTGGCCTTTCCTCTAGGGTGTCAATGAGTCTTACAAAAAGAACCTGATGGCCCTGAAGAAGTTTGTGATGGTGAAATTCCTTAATGATTCCATTGTGGAGCCTGTGGATTCTGAGGTGAGATGCTGCTTAGGCATGCCAGGAGACCACAGGAATAGATAACATTAAAATACAGCTGCCTTTCAGAGGAAAAATCTTCAGTCCCTTCCATCAACCTTTGTGTAGAGCATGGGTTCCTCACCCAAGGTCTATAAACTGAGGGTTGTAAGCCCCCCACCACCTGAAATGATATGCAAAATTGTGTAGTTGCATTCTCTGGGGAAGGGTTATAATTTTGATCAAATTTGCAGAAATCTATGACCCAACAAAAGGTTCAGAACCACCACAAAAGTTAGTAAATCCCTGAGGTTGGCATTCAAGGTATGCCTTGACCTGGCTTCACCTGTCTCTCCAGCCTAATCTCCCTTCGCTACCCACTTCATACTCTCTGATCAAGCCATATTATACCATTTGAAATGCCCTAAACTTGGCATGTACATTTCTTTTGCCTTTGTCCATGCTTTTCAGTCTCTAGAATGCCCTTCCCTGGGTTTCTCCATCTGACAAGCATCTATTCATCTGTCAAAATCAAACTCAAATCACTTCGTTCATCCAGGATGCCATCCATGTTCCAAGAGGAATTTGGTCCCTCTTTTGTAGAATCAACCTCTATTAGAACACTCATCACGTCACACCACCAGGGACTAGCAAAATCGTGACCTGCTGACCAGATCCAACCTGCCACCTGCTTTTATATGGCCATGGACAGATGGTTTTTACATTTTTAAATGGTTGAAAAAGTCAAAAAGATTATCTGCCAATGTGAAAATTATATGAAATTTAGATTTTAATGTTCATAAAGTTCTATTGGAAGTCAGCTATGCTCGCTTTCAAAATATTTTGTGGCTGCTTTTTCATTATAATGGCAGCGTTGACTAGTTGCAGCCATGTGGCTCTTAAAGCCACAAGTATTTTGTATTTAGCCTTTACATAAAAGTTTGCTGACACCCATGCTAAACAATGAGTTGTTTCTGAGCCTCATTAGACTAGAGCTTCTTGAAAACAGGCACTACATATATTCATCTTTGAATGTATGTCTAGAGTTCAGCACAAGGATGTCATTGGGTAGGTGCCCAGTCATTATAGGAAGTAGAAATTCTGGGAAATTGGAAAGCTCTTTGGAAAGATTAACATCCTCAGGGTACACCCTTAAAAAGAATGACTCAGGACATGCTCTATTTTTCCTCCTTGCTACAGCTTTATGATATTCAGCTTGTCGGTAGTGTTAGCTACCAGCCAGTCTTAAATTTGGCAATATGTGCCATGTGTCTAATCTGCTTATTTCTTCCTCCTTTCCTGCAGTGGTTTGGATTTTATAGAAGTGGCCAAGACAAGGAAACCATTCCCTTACAGGAGACCACTCTGTACACACAGGTAATGGGGAGGGGAGAGGCGTTGTCCTTTAAAGCTCCTGACTCCTGAAGCTGCTAGGTTCTCTGGAGACAGATCTGTCCTGTACATCCCAGAGCAGTATGTACTCACAAGCCGACTACTAACTTGTGTCTGTTATGGGTGAGACTTGTTAGGCTGCTGACTGTTGCACCAGCCCATCAGGTGCTGGTTTACAGAAATCTACATCTCGAAGGTTGAGGGACCCGTACCTCACGATTTTCAAGCATGTACAAGGGATACATCATCTCTAATTCCTTCCTTCTGGTAAAAAGGTTTAGAACTGGCTTCCTTTGCTAAGGTGCAGACTGGAACAAATCCAGGAAGGCCCCATGCATAATGAAAACATAGACAAGAGGGGAGTAGTAACATTAACAGATGTGAAAGTTCTGTTTTTGAATTAGGCACTGACAAGGGGAGCTCCTCTTGCAAGAGAATGAATGGAAACAGCTGTGAGGTTTTTTTCTTAGCAGTAGGTGGTTTCTCAAGCAGAGGTTGCAGCATTTCACCACCTCCAGTTCCACATTCTAAAGGTTTTATATTGGAGATCACTTTCCCCAAAATGCAGAAGCGCTGCATCTGCAGTAATTGCCACATCTGCATCAGTTGCCTTCTACTAGAGTTCCTTCAAAAAGCCATTTGCTGCCTTTCTTGGCTTTTCTCCTGCATTTGGTGCCCCAGCTTGGATGAGGTAAAAGGAAAGAGAAGCTAGAGACTGTCTAGTTTTGGAAATTAGAACTAACAATTTCCTTATCCTGAAACTCAGACTGATGGTAGCAACAGAAGCAACATTCTGGCACTCCATAACTGCTCAGCCTCCCATCTGTACTTGTTCTGTGGGATGTAGACATTTTTAATTGCAGGATATGAAAGTGTCCCAGGTTTGTAACCTAAAGGTTGGATATATTTTAAGTTATCTAATGTTCTCCTGTCTTTGGCTCTGTTCCACTTAACTAACATTTTAAGGCAGTTTTGTCTGTGGCTTGCCCACCCTTGGGTGGTCCTCCAGAAGCTTTGAGAAACTTCAGAAAGCAGAATTTAAAACGCTATAAAATTTATCTCAACTGCATATATTTTTAGTGCTTAGGGGAAAATGGAAGGAGGTATCTCTTCCGGCATTTTTGACAATATACTTAAATTTTTATACTTAAGGAAAAGATTTCATTTTGAGAATGTATCTCAAATTGACATTGTTACTAACATTTTACTCCAAAACTTTCATTAAGCCTCTGGACTGATTATGGCTTTTCTTTGCAGGACCGCCTGGGGCTAAAGGAAATGGACAATGCAGGACAGCTGGTGTTCCTGGCTGTAGAAGGGGACCATCTTCAACTGTCCAAAGAATGGTTTTATGCCCATATCATACCCTTCCTTGAATGAAACCCTTGGATTTACACCAGAGCTCAAGGAGCCCCCAGCACTTCCAAACCAGTGGAAAACAGTTCCCTTCATACCCAACCTGAGCTCAGATCCAGTTTGCAACTAATCCTTCTCTAACAGGCCCTGCTCCAAAAGATCTTAAGATCCAAATCTTATCCTTTGCCTCATCCTATCAGCATATGGTGTTGAATGCAAGTTTAATTAGTTAATAACCATAGAGATTATTTTACAACCATTTGATGTGGTCAAGCTGTCTTAGAACAGTCTGCTGCAGGTCAGTGCCAGAACTGTGCCCAGGCCCAGAAGAGACTGAACTAAAGCGGTCTTTAAAGAGTCTAGCTTTCTCAGGGAAATCTTGCCACATTTTGAGCCTAGAGAAGGCCAATACCCAGACCTGAGGTATTCACATAAATGCTTTTTTGCTGGTGGATATTTAATCAGTGCTTGGAAAACTATTACTTGGGTAATGTTTCTGCATAATCTGAGACTGCCCTCTGACTACGTTGCATTTTGTGATGTCTAGCATTATTAGACAAATTCTGCTAGCCCACCATCTTGCTTTGGTAGCACTCTTTTTGTCTTGAGTAGTGATGAAGTAGTTGCTCTGTCACAAAAGGAGGGGACTCAACTGGATTGCTTAAGGGAGGAAGTATATATTTTACTTAACTTGGTGGGGGGGGGCATGAAGAAAAATATAGAAATGGAAATGAAAATTTCACCCTTAATTAACCTGTCCTCTTAATACGACTAGTGGTTGGATTCTAGAGTCATTCTGTTGCTGGCTTTAGAGAATGGGAGGAAAAATGTCAAGAGATTAGGCTTTATTCTATCTTAAAAAATCATATTTACCAGTACACTCCAAACCTGTTTCTGTTATGTCCTGTGAAAGAAGAGATTATTTGCTCAAAAAGCTTGGGGAATGTTGCATACATTTTTACCTCTTAGAGATCAACCCACATTAGAATATGAAGGACTCTGAAAATGCCTGTTATAGTAAAGAAAACTAAGCTTAACCTACCATTTCCTATTTGAACTATTTGAATGCGGACATCTTGGCCAGTTTGGGGAAATGATTAGCCAAACATGAGGGAAGAACCTTGTTAGTGCTGTAAAGTTTACCCTTTTATTATTTTTCCTTCACCTCTCTCAAGCCTTATTTTTCAACTAAAAATATGGGCGAGAAGTGGGGGGGATGTGAAAAGAATTTTATGAGGTGGTTTTAAGAGTAGCCTCTTATCCTTGGTGTCATTTTTCTTTTCAATATTCTTACATCTTTGTACAGCAAATATTAAAGGGAAATGCTAAGCAAGTTTGGTATTAATTTTATTCTATTTTCTGTATAACTTTAAGTACATAAAGGTTTATTTCCACAGGCCTCAGGAAATGGGTAGAAGTCACAGGACAATCTCTCTTCCAAAAAAAGTTGCATATTTTAGTAAGTGTGTGTCCTAGAGGGAAAAAAACTGAAATTTACATTAGCAATGCTGTGCAAGAGTCTTACATAAGACCTAAACCAGTCTGCAGTGGAGATGTTAGTCCTTTGTTCACGTGCCCGAACAGAAGCCAAAAGATGTTGAGTATGACAGAGCAAAGGAAACAGTGAAGATGGATGACAGGCACCTAGCATGGCAAGAATGGTGTGGTGTTTTGCTTTTTAAATCATCTCTGTGGAAGGTACTGGGCAAGGATCCCAAAGAAAGGGTCCAAGACTCCTTTAACTGGCCTGGGTACAGGGCCCTGCCACAGCAGCTGGTACAGGAGAACCTACTATCTCAGGTTCAGGCAGAGCAAGGATGGAATGGAGAATAAAAGGATTGCTTACAGGAAACAATTTTTCTTGGAATGCTAAATGGCCAAGCTTCAGCCTTTGGTCTGGTACAACCCTTGCCTCATTTGTCAACAGTGAAAAATTAAACAGCTGCAATCACCAGCTTCTGCTACCTTCATGCTCATTGTCAAGTAAAAGATTAACTTGTGTGAACTTTCTGAGCTGCTAATTCCTGGGGACTGCTTTATTCTCCCCAAAGACTTTTGGCCAAATAATCCCCAAAGGCTGAAAGCTAAAACATGCCAGTCCTGGTCTGTAGTTCCTTAAGAATAGACTGGCGATGTAGTTGAGCTGATATGGAAAAGCTGCACCTTCCTGCAGAAGATCAACTGACCTGCTATCCCACCCCAAATCTCAGCCTGAGGTATATTTTCAGTGAAGGCAGGTAGCTGTGCTTCTCAAAGCAGAGAAGCAGTTTAAGAGCAGAAAGGTAGAGGAAATCTAGAAAAGAACCGTCTTGATACAGATTTATCCCATGATGTGAGGGAAAGGGCAAAGAACCCAGTGGCACTTCGCTTATCCAGCAATTTCTGTCACTGTGGTGACCAACTTCTGCCCATTCCATAGGGTCTTGAACTGCTCAGGGACAGGGAACTCATTCTGCAAATAAAGAAACAAGTTTTACTCTAAGCTAAAAAATAAGTTGGGGTTAAATCTTACACTTTTCTTTTAATGGCTGCTTCCACTAAACTCAGAGCAGGTAGGATATAGTAAGAAACTGAACCCACCTGAAAAAGTATGGCTATGAAACTGGCAGCACCACATCTACTACCCCTTTCCCCTACTACTGACACAATGAAGAAGCACTGCAGTGCAGGAATGAGAGCAAAGGCTCCAAGCCAGAGAGATGTAGGTTTGAACTTGTTCCCTGCTGATCTTGGACACAGTGTTAAGCCCATGAGGCGTAGATGAGAATGTATAAGCTTCATGGCACCAGCTCAACAGGGTGCCGTGACTCAATCTCTTTCCTTTTTACTACTTGGAGCATCTATCTACTCAACCTAGGGCAGAAACCACCCTCCTCTGGAGCTCTCCTTCGTGACAACATCACACTTCTGTGTGCCTGAGGTGAGCATTGCTGGGTTTGACGCACTAAATGCAGAATGCCCATCAACTAGCTTTGTCTAATGCAAAAAATCTTCAGTCCCTTCTGTTTTTAGATCATACTACTAAAGAGGTCAAGAAACTTACAAAGTCACCGCCTTCTGTAGGAATGAGGACATTCATCTCAGAAGATTTGGCACTGACTATCTCACAATCCAGGGAATTCTTGCTCAGGTAAACGTGGCAGCCATCTGTTTTGTTGATGGAAATGGTTGGCACTTTACCCATTACCTGCAGAGAACACCAAGAACACTAAGTCCCAGCAGCTAGAGAGGACAACAGTTCATTTGCAGGAAAAGCTTTCAGTGTTTCATGTGATTCGGCAATGGCATGAAAAGCTCACAGGTGCACAACAGATATTGGATACTAGGGGCGGGCTGGGATGGGTGCTGGAAAGAGCTCACTCTAAGAGCCAACTCCTTTCCTACCACATCCAAAGCAGCTCAGCTTACAGACTTTGCAGAATCAGATTCCACCACCTCAACATCTGTGGGTCGGCAGTGTCTCTTTTAATTAATTCCTCAGGGACCAAAGAAGGAGCCAAGATATCAAGTTACCTGAACTTTGACATCCCTACTATTGATTATCTCCACAATGCCCACCACATCGTCGAACACCAGACCGAGTTTCTTACAGTTATCTAGAAGAAAGGGAGCAGGTCAACAGTATAACTTTTAAAGGAAAGTAATATATTTGAGAATTTTTAGGAATAGAACAGGTATGGTTCTGGCCCTCTCAGGCATTAGACAGAGCCTTCCTAGGACAACAAGAACTCACCTATTGTAATGGAGTTAATTTTGCCCTTGATTTGCAATGTCGAGTTGACACACTTGTATACGTAAGCCACCTGTTTGAGTTCTGTGTCATCAATCACCAGGTTGGAAACATTCTCCTGATTTTCCTGTTAAAGAGATACCCTTTTCAGAAATCTCATCACGAAGCACAGACTACCCCAAAAATATGGCTTATCCCCAAACTTTCATTCTTGCAATCAAAGCCAGAATCCTGCATTCATTCAGCTGTGTTCCATTTAACTCCTCTGTCCCCACCCTTTGTTCCCCTAGCCTGGCATTATTAACTCACCACTCTCCACTTCTTGCCCTCCAGTTCAAGTAGAGCTGGCTCCTTCTTCATGGCTGGTTTGGGGGATGGGCTGACTCCTGGTTTAGGTGCAGAGAATGGTTTGGGGCCACTTCGTACTGGACCACTCTGAGCCTTCAGGGCAGGGTTCTTGTGAGTCTTCATGTCATCAGATACATGTTTCAGGGCTGTAAGGACAACAGCTGCCTTGGTCCTCCCTTCATACCAGGGCTTTGGGCTGAGGCAATAACCAACTTCTGCTATCATAAGTTAGACTGATCCTACAAAAAATTCAAAGCCAAGAACCCGGAACCTTTGAGATGTTCTCTCACAAGCAATTTTGGAGAGGCACTTTTATAATTTCTATCCCGAGGTTAACTTATATAGTTCCATTAAAAAATAAAAAAAATTAAATATGGCATATGTGTGTATGGGGGGGAGGGGTACATAAATCCACAGAAAGAGATCTATAAAGACACATATCAAATACATACAAAACATGTATATGCTTTTTAAAGCAACAGAGGAAGAAAAAATATGTAATAGTAAAGAAAATTTGTAAAAAACAAAACAAAACCAAAAAACCTCATCCACAGCTAACCTATTGCTCTCCCAAATCAGTGTTATCATTTGAACTCTTCTTCCAATATTTGGCTTAACCAATTAATATCTAATAAAAATTTTCTCATGTTAACCTATTGTTTCTAAAAATTTCTTTTTCTTTTTAGGGAAACGATTCTAGTCACACTCAGCATGCTTACCCACTCCTTGCTCTTGAACATGGTCCAATCTATATAACATACCGAGTGGCCTTTTTACCTCTACCGCTTCTTGTAATTGTAGTTTAAATACCTGATTTTTCTCAACTGCATGGTTCACTATAGAAAAAGATTTAATGGCATAGTGTTTCATCAGGAAGATATACTACAGTTAACTATTTTTTTGTTGTTGTTAGATATTTAGGTTGTTATACCATTTTTAGCTACCATAAATAACACTATAAAGCTTGGTCTTTATTTTAGATATTTTTATAGGTAGATTCCTAAAAGAGTGCTATATAATTTAGACTTCCATCTTCTGTGTATAAGGGTGTCTACTTTCTCTATACTAACATGAGGTAATTCTTATGCAAATATTCCATATGACTATTATATATCCTCTGAGGAAGTTAACCCCCAGCATGATGACGTCCGAAAAATATCATGTAGTAATATGGAAAGAGCTCTGGGGAAAACTGCCAGCACTATGCCTTCGCATAATCAGGTACTCTATATATGCCACTTAATATGAAATCACTTTTCTATGGAGCAGAGGGCTTCCCTCAACTATAATCACCCATTTTCAATTTCCATTTAAGCCAACTTTGCTGTTTCCTTGGGCAATTGAAGGAAGGTGACACTCCAAATTAATTCTCCCACACAAACCAGCATTCTGGCTTACAGACCGTCCAGTCTGTAGTCGGTAAGGTCTGGCCAAAACAACTTACTGTACCAACTCTTCTTGCCAAAGTATTCGCTTACCATGTGTGATGCTCTCTCCCTGATTAATCTGCGCAAACAGTGCTGAGCGTGAAGCAGAGTCATCTGAGCCTGAACTGGTAGGCACTGGGGGAGGAGGTGGGCCTGGTGGAGGAGGAGGAGGACCTGATCCAGCAGAAGGTCCAGATGGCAACCCACTCAGTTCTTTTGCCACAGGCCCCTGGAACAATAAGTGCAGACAACATAGTCACCCTCTCTTCTCTTTTACACCATTCCCAATCGGGTCCTACATGTGTCCAGGGGACACAGGGTACCTACTGTACCCCTTAACAAAGCGATTAATGCTCCCTACCCACAGCCAACTTGGCTTGATGCTTTCTCATTTTCCCAAAGATCCAACCCAATTCAGCTCCACTTTTCTAACTTCACCTTTTTTCTTTGGTCTCTTAACTATTTCCAGCTTAGACTCATACTTCCAAAAACCTACTTAAGTGTCACCAGTACCTCAGACTCAACAGGTCTATCCTACCTGTACAATTACCAGTCTCTATTTCAGTGGAAGAGACACTATTATCCACATTTGACTATTCAATCTTCTTTGAGTCTTTCAAATCCCTCAATCTCATTAAATCTTTCTTTTATTTTGGTTCTATTTCTGCAAATTCTTTTGTATCAAATCCTAGCACCATGAGCACTTCCACAGTGTGAGCATAAGCCCTTACTCCTAACCTATAAATTGAGACTCTTTTAAGGACAATTCTGATCATTATCACTCTCTTGCTCAAATACCTGTTATCATCTACTATAAAATCAAAAGTCTCAACTTACCATCCTTTCCAGCCTTTCTCTTAAAAATTTGACTATCTCCTTATTGAAGCCAGAAATGACCAACCTCTCTATATTTATTCTGTATTTCTTTGTTTAAGCTATGCCATTTGCGAGCATCCCCATTTCTCACTTTTGACTTAAACTTGCAAAAAGTCTCAGATCAGAGTATATCCCTTCAAACTACGATCTCTCCAAGTGAGAATTACTCCTTTCCCATACTCTGAAGTATGTAACTTTATTGTAGCATTTAGCTTGGTGATTTATATTTGGGGTTGCATGTCTATATTTTTAAGCTTCAAAAGGGCCAAGATAATATAACACATTCACCTGTCTCCTCTCCGGCCCAATCACTGTCTTGGACCCATGCTTACTGAAATAGAATAGAAATGAATATTCCTTCTCTGACTCTTGCTTTCTTTACTTTTTCCCTTTTCTTTCTCTCTTCCACTGAAAAGACTCGCATTCCATCTTGGACCCTGGTAGTACCAAAGTCTAAGATACCTTTGGACCCAGTCCTAGAGGGATAAAAGAAAGGAAGGAGGGTTCACTGACCGTTTTACTCCAGGCCAGTCCGGTGGTATGGAACTCCTTAATGTAAGCCTGCAGCTCTGCCCATATATTCAAGTAAGCTTTGACCCAGTCCACATGCTTCTTATCCCTGGGATAATTAAAGAAGAATGCATCACAGGCAGTCAGAGTACATTACCACAGTGATTCCAGAACTCTTTGTGTCAGTGAGCTCATATCCTCCTGCCTGTGATATTTTTCAGGCTCTGCTCAATGGCAGCTTTTCTAACATCGTTGAGGTTTTTCTTCGTTTTTTAAACCTATACCATTAGCCTAATTAGACTAAAGTCCATTAGGATAGGGACGCCAGATTTTATCTCTTTCTCTTATAGCAGTATTCTTCAAACTTTTTTTGTTAAGTAGCAAAAAGTTTTTCACAGTAGACTTTAGGCAGAACATAATATGTAAAACTGATAAAAGCAGACATTCTGTGAATGAAATCATAGTATGAGCTCTTGGGCATTACTGTAGAACTCTAGGACTCCAAGAAACTCAACTGTCACAAAGCACTGTGCCTTGTGTCAAGATATATCCTACCCTACACAAAAAGTAAAAATAATAAGTTTCTCTTTAGGAGGAAATACTCCGCATTAAGTAATACAAATAGCAATGCAGTATGATTCAACTTTCCTTTCTTCTTATATACTAGCTGGAAGACTTTATGATTATTTAGCATAAGACCTAATTTCCTCAACTGTAAAGTGATAGGGATATAATGGTAGGGCATAATCAAAAAATTGTGATACGTAATTCCAGGTTGTGGGAATAATCAAGGAGGCACTTGGTCATGAAGGCTTACTCCTTCACAGAATTGTTACTCAAATGTTTACTGACTGATCATAAACAGAAGGAAGGGTTTGTATAGCTGTGTAGCTAAATAATAGCTACCTACAGTCACTCCGGCTCAAACCCAGCAATGGAGAAGTCAGTCAGGATCAGTGGACATATGTTGTTATTAGACTATGAATCTCCTTACTTAATACCAATGTTGCCCAGGTAGCCTTCTTCTCACTTTACCTGACTACATTAATAGTCAAGGTAATTTCCTAGTAAATTTTACTGAACTTTTTTTTTTGCCATAGGGCCAGTTAGAAATTCTCTTGTCTAAACAGGCAAATTAAAAGGCATTAATTAGCTCATTTTACCTCCAGCCAAACTTCCTAAACCTGGAAGACTGAGCATCAGAATACTAAATGGGCCTCTACAAAGGCTACAGAAAAAGCAGAAGCAGAAACACTTCCTGCTTGCAAATGTAGCTTCTATGAGCCACTATCTATCAAACTTTCCACAAAGCAGTCCTGAGACAAGAGAACCAACACAACAGCCAAGGGCAGCCTTAAGTATCCAGCTGGGTTTGTCCTTTACCCTTTGAGGGATGGCTGGACTTACACATCTCTGTACTCCTTGAGGACTCTGTTTGTATAAAACATGGCAGCATCATTCATTTCTTTCACATAAGGACCAGGCTTGGGAGCCTAGAGAAAGAGAAGGTGTCAGTGAATAACAGCCTTTCTAGCCTTATCTCCTTCCCTTTTTCATCCTATCCTTTTCCTCCCATGGAAGTTACGCTGCTCACCATTGCCACCCAACCCAGGGCCTGGATACTTTCGCTGACAGCTGACAGGTGATTGAACAACTTGCTGCCTCGGTTCTTCTCCCGCAAGGTTATCACTTCTTGGATTTGCTCTGAGATGGGTGCCAACAAATCAGAAAGCTTATCCTAGAAAAAGATGTAGGAAAAGATTCAAGTTAGAGTCTTTTCACAAAAAGCTTTGTATGTTGGTCAACTCTGATCCTGAAGGCAAGAATTCTTTATGGATGCAATAAGCATTCAAACAAACTTTGTATTCATCCTATACAGATTCCCATGGCTAAAATACTGCTCATCATCTCTCTCTTCTCATAGAGTTCCAACTCCTCAGGCTGGATTTTGTGGTTCTTCATAATCAGGACCCACACTCCAGCTATACCACAAAATTCTACCATTTCAGCCACTTGTCTCTTTTCTGTCCCACTAGATCATTTCTAGGCCTTTACTCATGATGGGCTCTTCTTTTTCCATTTATCCAAATGTTCTTCATACTTCATGAGGAACAGCCCTCCAACTCCAGCCACACTACAGCATTTATTGTCAGCATAATCAACTGTGGCACATTATCACCCATCGGCACAAACTATTAATGGACCCAAATAAATGTTTTTCTTTCTCATTAATTCTTAAAAGACAAGGGCTTTGTCTTAGCCCTCTTTTATAATCCTCATAGCCCTCAATACATTGCAAACCACACAGCAGCTGCTGAATAGAGATCTGATGAATCAAATGCAATTAGGGGGCTTGGCATCTGAGCACAGGCAGCTTAGCAAAAGGGATGGATCTTATTTCTGTGTTTTTATCCTTCCTCCAAAGCTCAGTTTCCCGAGCCTCTCAATTCTCAGCTCTTAGCATGAAAACAGTCTAAAGTGGGCATTGGTAAACATTCTGTAAAGAGCCAGACAGTAAATATTTCAGGCTCTGCAGACCATACAGTCTCTGTTGCAATTTCTTAACTCTGCCATTGTAGTGCATAAAGCAACAATAGACAAAACTTAAAAGAATGAACATGGCTTTACGCAAAACAAACAAACAAACAAACCCTTCATTTACAAAATCAGTAGCAGGCAGGCTATCAGATTTGGCTTGCAGGCTATAGTTTGCCAATCCCCAGACTAAAGCAAGGGAAATATAATAATAAAGTCTCAGGGGTTTGATTTGTTTTGGGGAAAAGGTTTGGACAAAATGCTTTAAACATTGAAGACAGATTAATAATTGATGCCTAACACATTTAACATCATCTTATGGTATTTTTACATTATTTAGGCATGCTTAGGGTCAAGGGTTTTAATACAGCATTAGCAGGAAGACTCATTTTATTACCCTTCTGTCTAGGAAAGCCAAATGCAAAAAGAAAAAAACTAAAATCTTTGGCTCGGGGAAAAAATCTAAATTTTCTTTAGTTCACGTCATACCTTGGCAGCATAAAATTCTGAGGTAGAGTTAAAGGAAGGTTTATTCAACCACTGAAGGATAAAGGGAGAAGCAATACTTTAGAAGTATTATTAAAGCCTACTCACAGTGAAGCAAAAGAACCACTCTGTGACCCAAAGGGCTTAGGGGACAATGTGACAAATTTAGCTTCCAATTTCTCTATTAAGAGAAGCAACAAAGTCTCGCAGGTAATGATAGTCCTAAGTAAAATGACAGAAGAAAGGCCAGTAGAGCCCAATAAATACTCAAAGGCATAATCCTATAATGGCACTTTAAGTCTCTGACTCTACTTCTGGAACTTGGCGTGACTGTACATGAGCCTGGTAGGTCAATTTTAGCACTCTGTGATAGCTTAGTAGAAACCTCCCAACCTGTCCTGAGCATCAAACCAAAACAAAATCAACCAGTAGTGAACTTACAGCTGCTGGCTGCTGGCACTGAGAGGCTGTAACTAAGAGAGCTTGCTCCAACTTCAGACCTGTATAGACCATCTCCGCCTGATGGAAAGAAAAAGAATCAGCTATCAATGACACACTACAACTAGAGAGGTCCTGCAAAGAATAACCTAGTGGTAGCAACCCACGTACTTCATGTTACTTTCCCCAGGCATTCCAGAGTCTAAGGACTGACCACAGAATTACAGACACCACTGTCCCTGTTGGAACTGATCAGGGATACATATCTGGGAAATGAGGTTCATCAGAGCAAGCCTTAGATAAGGCCAAGTTAGCAACTGCACATGCAATGGATATAAAGTGTACTCCTACCCCTCATTACCAAAAACACCCTTCTTTTCTCAAAAAAATTAAGATAGGAAAAAAGACAAAGGCCTAAATTTATGCCTAAAATTCTCAAGGTATTCACTTCTTTAGGTTACAGCTATTACACAAATGTTGGATCATGATCCATTCTCAGGTATTTATTTAATCAAATCGACTTAATGAGCCATAACCAGCACTTTGTTAAGTGAAACAGAACAGAAAATAAAAAAGGAGTGCAATACATCAGCATGAAATTACTTCCAAACAAAAAGTTTTTAAAAAGTTCAATACTAGTATAAGCATTATTTTGTGAAACTTATCTCAGTTGTAAATATGGATTTTCTTACTGAGGGGCCTGGTCAAAAAAGTTTAAGAAATATGAGGCTATAAGCACTATTAAAATACAAAACTTCAAATAAGGTAATCTGTTTTTCTGCATGTACATTTTTAAAATCTATAAAAGTGCTACAAGTTAAATTTTTTTTCAAATGTTAGACTGTATAAAGTGAAAACGCAAACCCCCACACTCCTATTTAAGTCCCAGTTCCACACTCTAGAGCTAACACTATTGCCAACAGATGGTATCTAGGAGACTCAAACTACATCTTCTAAGGATCAGGCAACCAGTCTTGTCAAAGGGTCAGGAAGATCCTTAAACATGGTTACTGCTTACAAAGGATCACTCCGATGATTAGCAGGAAGACTCTGGGTCCCAAAGAGAGAGACCAAATATGTATGTGAGTGTGGGGTGGTGGTGGTGATGACGTGGGTGGCAGTACATGAAGGGAGGTAGGAGGAGAGGCAGCAGCACATCTGAAGGGAAGTGGGTGGAAGCACCTGTCATTGCCTACTTCATATTCTTGCTGTGGGCTAAGTGTGAAAATAACTCATATTAGCATAAGCAATAGCTATCAAGTATAGTTTTATAAATGCTAAGTCACGATAATGACTCTTTTGAATAAGCCACCCTGGGCTTGATTATGTAACATGCTGGGATGAGACGGGTAGCATGTTCTCACCACAAAGATGAACCAAGCCACATTTTATGCACCAAGCAAGTTCCCTGTATAAAAGAAGCCCACGCAGAATATGTGATAAAAGCAGGGGGCCTGGAAAAATCTAAGGAACCATTACAGTGCCTGGACTGAATACTGGGCAGGAGTTAGCTAGAAAGGAGCTAAGAGCCTCTTAAACCAAGGACAAGGAGGATTTGAAGAAAATGGGAGAAAGGGGGAAAAACATCCTTACATGTTTCTGCACATCTCCTCCAATCTCTTTACTAATCTTCAGGTACTCTGCCACAGAACCAGCAAGCAGTGAGTCGAATGCTTGCACATAAGGAACTGCTCCTGATGAAGACAGACATACCACAAAGAATCAGTCGTGCATCAGAAAGATCAATTGTTAAAAGGCACTTCCATATAAAGTGGAGAGTCAAGGCTATACAGTAAACAGAATACTAGAACATGGGTCAGGAAACCTAAACTTAGGTTCTAGTGTCAATACCATCACTAACTGGCTATATGACCCTGACTAAGCCCCTTTTCCTCTTTGAGCTTAATTTTCTTTATCTATGAAATGAAAATCAACAAAATGATCCTCCAAGGTTCCTTTTAGCTCTGACATTCAATTGGTGCATATGCAAAATGACCAATTTGCCAATCATTTGAAGACAGAAAATTTAAATATCACTTGTCGTTTGACTTGCACTGGTGTCATTTTGCTAAAGAAAGAACAGGAAATAGCACACAAGCAGGAAGCTCTTGCATTAAAATAACTTAACCACAGGCCTCCCTGCACAAGTCACTTCCTCTGTTCACAGCAATGCGAATTACAAGCTATGAACTTTCTAGATTAAGTGTTTTGGGAAGGTGGCTTCAAAGGAGAGAATACACTGAGAGAAAAATTTCAGGCCAAGACATTGAGTCTTCAAAGCATATTGCTTACCTTTTGTATCACGGTCTCCATACCCACAGTGCATGTCAGAGGCATGGGATACTGCCTCCAGGCGGCCCACTACTCTCTCCAATCTTTCTACCAGATTTTGCATGTCAGCCATAATGCGCCACCTGCTGAAACAGATCAAATGTCATTTGTTGTATTATTACATAGTACCTAAGGAGAGAAGACAATGCTCTAGGGGGTGAAGAGGATGCCAATTCTGAGGGAAAGAGTCATTTAATAATAAAATGAGATGGAAAAATAGTCTAGCATATTTGCAAAATCATAAAGACCTCATTAAGCAAGAGAACTACCCAACAAAAGGTGTTCACTGCAAGCAAATGTTCACTCATTCAAATACTGAATATTTATGATACCATGAAATATCATAATTTAGAATTTACAAAGTAGAGTCACATATATTAGTTTGTGCCTTTCATCAGCTATTCAGGGATGGAAAGATCATTATCATGCTCTTAAGATAGAAAACTGAAGTTCAGTGTCCTTTCCTACAACATTCTGCTGTCTGCATATAAATGTCCAAACCATGAAAAATAAGATATTGAGCATGCCTTTAATATCTTAAGTCTGATACAGGAGGCTTGACATGTACAACTATGAAACAAATAGAAAAAAAAATAAGATGATCTAAGATAGGATAATACAGGATTTCAGAAAGGGGAAGAACATATGGTTGGAAGGCTCAGATAAGGATAGCATAGAGAAGCTGCCATTTGAGCCAGGCTTCAAAGAAGGATGGGAAGGATCTGGATATGTGGTAGGGAAGAACGGACACATCCAGAAGAGCTTTTACAGATCTTTCACTAATTTATTTGAACTAGCTTCATTCGGTGTCTAATATCCTAAAGAAAGTAAGCTTCACCAGAGCAGTGACCTTCTCTGCTTTGCTCCCTATTATACTCTACCATCTAGACCACTACCTGACAGGTAGAAGATATTCAATAAATACTTATGAAGCTGAATGTCAATTGTAATCGAAAAATTTAAATAAGTAAATATATATATGAAGTTAACCTGAAATATAGCATCCCAAAACTCCAAAGGGACAAGTGTTCAGAAAGCTGCATACTATACACATAAATAATTATTAAATGTTATCTATATTTAGCTATTTAAAATGCTTGAGACCATAAATGAGCTCATAAAAATCAGTGAAATTTCAATCAAAGCCTTGACTTGGGAGAGATACCATTTCAAAGAATTAATTAGTTCAGGTAACTGAAGTAGAATGAACTCAACTCCCTTGAAGCTGCTTAAACTGACCATTGCAATTACAGTTCCTCCAAAGATGACATCATGCCAGCATATCTCAACTCAACACATTGTTGTCCCTGTGGAAGAGATAAGCAGCCCACAGATAAAGTATCCCTGTCCATTCTTTTCGGTGTATGGGCTCTTGTCTCTCTGGGCCCAGTGACTTGCCAGAGAATGTTGTTTAAAAGAGAATCAAAGGAAAAAAGGAGAATGTAAACTAAGAAAACCTTTCCATTCCTTAGCCTGAAGATGTAGCAGCAGCCTCTAAGTCTCTGCTCTACTCACAAATAGGGCAGACTAGAAACAGCCAGTATGTTCTCCCCTATGTTATGCTACTATCACCCGAGTCCCTGAATTGCTGCCCATTCTGGGTACTCTCCATATATATATAATTTCCCACACTCGATAAATCCCAGGGGAAAAGGCAGCAAATGCAATAAGCTCACCAGTTCTGTTATAAAACATGTTCCTTCATACAAAATGAGTGCCACAGGTTGAGACCAGTGTTAACGTGGAAACACAGTACAAGTAGCTCTAAAGATTGCCAGGGTTGGTGAACACTTACCAATCTTAACATCTTAATACAGTTTCATGGCATTTGGTTCCTTTTTTCTATTTCACTTATAAGCTTTCATTGCTAAACAAAAGCTATAGTTCTGCTATCTAAAGCAGAATGAAAAGGGACAACACAACTATGATTTATAGCTAATCTCATTCTACCATTAACCAAATATAGAATGGTAGCTAGTTGTTGTTGTTTTTGGTAGTGGTGGGATGAAATGTGAGATGTTAAGCAAAAGACTGTCCAGAATTGAAGACACCAAAAGACATACCTTGTCTCATTGTCTATACACACATATTCACATTCTTTAGGTGGTCACGTCCACTCCTAAGCCTTCCACTACCATATCACAGTACCATCCAGCCTGATTGCCAAGTAGTACCACCACAACCACTATAGACTAATAACTCCCAAAGTAGTACATCCAGTTCAGGCCATTCTGGGATTCTGAATTTTAGATCTAGTTTCCACCTAGCCATCTCTACCTGGATGTCTCAAAGCCATCTCAAACTGAAATATCCAAAACAGAACTCATCATCTTCCCACCCCACCACCTCAGTAATCCAGTATTACCATTAATCACCCGACTGACCAAGCTAGTAACCTGGTTACTGCTAGGGAGGAAAGTGTAATTGGTTAACAGCATGGTCTTACATAGAAGTCTGACAGAAAGTCACAGAGCATTCATAAGCTCTGTGACTGAGTGTTAACAAACTTCCTGAGCCTCAGCCTCATCTGTGTAATGGGGACAGAAGTACAAAATCCAAAGGGCTGAAACTGGTCCTGCTTTATCTCTTATCACTCCCTCAGTTTTATCTTTTGCCACACCTTTCCTCAGCAGGCTATAGCAATCTAGGACTATGTGCATATTCCAGAAACAATCATGTTTTTTTCTCACTTCTGAGCCTTTACAATGCTATCCTCTTTGGTTGGTTGCTTTCTCTTCCCAAATCTGTCCCATCTTAGAACTCCTGCTGCCTTTTAAGACTCGGCTAAGATATTGCCTGCTCTAGAAAGCATTTCCAGTTTGGGATGCTTGTCCTGCTCAATCTGCCCCCTCTCCAGAACTCCTATTTTCCATTAAGTCTCAGCTAAGGAATCACTCCCCAAGAAGCATGTCCAGTATGTGCTCCCACAACATCATGCACTTTTCTCTACCACACGTTTATGGTTTTAAGTCACTTACTTAATAGTCGATAGGCCATTAGCCACCCTAGGGCAGGGACCATAGCTTTGTAATTCCAGTACTATAAATGTAATAGGCATTATAAATAGAGTAGGTTGGTAAAAGTCCCTGAAAAAAAAAAAAAACAACAAAACAAGGCCCTCTTTCCCCTCAACACAAGCCTAGATATCTCCTCTCTCTGATAAATCTGGGGAGAAGTATGTTTTTCTACTCCTTCCTTCCTTCCTTCCTTCCTTCCTTCCTTCCTTCCTTCCTTCCTTCCTTCCTTCCTTCCTCCCTCCCTCCCTCTTTTCTTTTCTTTTCTTCTTTTTCTTTCTTTCTTTCTCTTTCTTTCTTTCTTTCTTTCTTTCTTTCTTTCTTTCTTCTTTCTTTCCTTCCTTCCTTCCTTCCTTCCTTCCTTCCTTCCTTCCTTCCTTCCTTCCTTCTTTCTTTCTTTCTTTCTTTCTCTTCCTCTCTCACTCTTTCTCTCTTTCTCTCTCACTCTTTCTCTCTTTCTCTCTCTCTCTTTCTTTTTTGCTTGTCTATTTGCAGGATCTTATGAACACTTCCATTTTTCAAATAAATGCTGCTTTCTTGGGCACGAATCACCCTGACATAGAGATCTTTAAACCAAGTACCATAAGGAAAATAAGCTTGTTTATTAGATTATGCAATATTAATTTAAAATAATATTCCTCTCTAGCTTTAAGTGCTTTACAGCACCAATCTATTGCTCCTTGAGACTTAAAAAACTCTGTGATTTATGTTATGAAGACACTAATCTCCATTTTTAGAATGAAAAAGCCTACAGAAAGTTTAAAAAGCATGCCAAATATCAAACAGCCAGCAGGTAGAGACCCTAGGCCTTGAGCACAAATTCAGAGGCTCTTCCCACCACTCCACATGTCTTTCAAGCAATTAAGTAACTTTGTGGTTCATCAGAACATCCAGCACCCAGTGTCTGCTGAGCACAGCACCATGGATTCAAAGCCTCTTTATGGTGTCTTTAGTAACATTATTATCAGCAGCTCTCAATTTTCTTCACGGAGGCCAATATTTTTTCACATTCAGGCTTAATGACACATGTTTGGAAGGTAAATGTTTAAAACAAGGGTTTTCCCAAGTACAGAAATGCCAGAGTAGAAAATTCTGCCTAATCTTGTTCCTTGCTATTTCTGATGACAAGAGCCAAGAACTATGTGTAAACGTCCATAAATGAATATACAGATTCCCAACTATGTAAGCATTCATTATAAAGCTTCACAAAGAGAGGCAGTCCTAATTACACAAATCTAAATAAAATTAGGATTCAGGAGATCAAGGTTTGAGTCCCAACTCTGCCACATGTTTACTGTATAACTTTAGGGCAGTCATTTAATGGATCCTCATCTAGCACACAGAGATATAAGGATCAAAGGAGTACATTTTATAGAGGAATAGTCAATTTGGGAGCCTTAAAATACAGTTTGATCAGTGCATACTATATGCTAGAATACAGACTCCTCCCCTTCCCCAGGAGGATGAAAATTTATCCATTCTCCTCTCCGGCCTCCAGCCCCATCAATTTGCAGCACTTAGACAACCTGGTACACAGAAGATGCTCATAAAATGAATGTGCTAAGCACTGCAGTGACTACTGAAGATATAGAAGACACATGATCCCTTCCCTCTAAAAGCTTTCATTCTTATTGGGAAGGCCAACACAGGTGAAATGCCAATGGAATAAATATGGAAAACTAAATTTTTTAAAGTTCTGTTAGAGATTATCTAACTTTACTTGGATCAGGCAAAGTTAAAATTATCAGCCTTTATACTAAATCCTTTTCTTTGCAGAATATTGTATGGTTCTGAGTTATATAGTATAAATGACTATGTGGTGTGAGAATTTAGAAGAAATCACTGAGGACTGGAGGTGGTTTCAGGAGGGAAGGGGGCATCTTGATGGAAAAAAGGTAAAAGAAAAAAGAAAAGACATTCCAGAGCAATCAGAAGCAATGAGAGTAAAATGAAGAGGCTATACACAGAAAGTATGAGTAGGTTAGCCCACATAGAGCATGCAGTATGAAGTATGACAGGAAACAAGGCTGGATAAGCAAACCAGGCTAGGTTATGGAGGGCACTGAAAGCCAGGCAATATTTGCATTTGATGCTATGATAAACGTGAAGGCATTCAAGGGTTTGAGTGAAGGAATATGATGAAAGCAAAATTTTACGAGTACTGTCTGATAAACAGAATAGTATTTGTAAAAAGAAAGATACTAGGGTCTAGGTTAGGTTGAAATAGAAAGATCCTAGGGTCTAGGATAGGTTGAAAGATGTTCATCTAGCTGTAGAACAGGAATACTACTGTAAAAAGTATTTTTTATATTTCAAAGGAAAAATTCCACAACATCTAGTGTCTAACCAGATTGAGAAACCAAATTAAAAGAATCAATTAACCTACAAAAATCAGTTTTAGGCAAGTAAGTGACCAGCACCTGAATTAAGTGGTATGGAAATACAAAAGAATAAAATAGTTTTTCTGCCATAAGGGAGTCTAGCAGGAGAAACAAGGCTACCTTCCACTGAATCACTGACTCTTAGGATAAGGAGGGAGGGAGGAAATCATCTTGTATAAACATCATCTGATACCAGAACAGTCCTTTCAACATTCTCAGCAATTGGTCAGGTAGCCTCTGTTCAAATACCTTCAGTGTGGAGAACATGAGACTTCTAAAGGCAGCCCATTCCATTCACACAGCTCAAAGTATTTAAGTTCTTCCTTATATGGAGGTAAAATCACTCCCTGCAACTTCCACCCACTGATCCTGGTTCTGCCCTTGGAGGTCACACAAAACAAGTTTGTATTAAACACAGGACAAGTACTAACTGTGGTACTGACTATTGAGGTACAGTAGCATTACAGAAGGGACTCCAGAGTTGCAAATCTAGTGGCCGAAGAGACTGATGACACTACAGGCAGAAGCATGTTATGCAATGTTCTCAATGTTCTAGTTAGAGTAAGAAGATGAGTTCAGTTTGGATGTGAGAGGAGTGAAGAGAAGATGAAGCTTCCAATTATTTCCAGTAGTTATAAATAAAGCTTAGGGAAGGATCAAGGCCAGAGATAAATGTTTGCAAGTCACTGGGAAAGAAATGTCATGAAGTCATGAGAAGGAAAGGCTCTGGGAGGACAATCACATAGAGCAAAAAGAAACTAGAAGCTTGATTCTCCAGCAATTTCTTTTGTGGCCTGAAACCAAGAAAAATCTGAAATGGCTAGTGATTCCTGTCACAGCTGCTTCGTACTCTTATCATTCTAACAATTCAAACAACCCAATTTTTCTGCCTATTCAAGGAAGTCGTTCAGAAGTAAATGGAACCAGGTTACTCCTGCAGCTCATTTCTCATCTCACCAGGCAATTAAGCCAGTGGTATGCATATTTATTTGAGTAGAAAGTTGTTTTTTCTCTAAGTCATACCCTTAAGTAAAATTGAAAGGAAAGAACTATACAAGTTAGCCTATATATGGCAGCCCAACTGATCTGCTTCAAAATGCTTCCCTTGGCCTGGACTTTGTAATTCTTTTCCTGAGATGTTATCCTAAGAAAGTAATCCTAATGTGGGAAAAGTGAGAGGTGGAAGGTGTTCACTGTAATGTTAGCTTAGACTTCTGGTTATAAAGGAATAGCTAAATGAGGAAAAAGACTTGACGAAAACACAAAATTTAAAATATTTGTCACAGAGTAATGGGGTTTCCCCTCTATATTTTCCAAACTTTCTTTAACAAAGCTGTATAACTTCTTTATACTGAAAACAAACAGCTCCACTTGGATATATCTTTTAAAATACCACTGAGCCAGAAGGCATTAATTAGTTCTAGTCCTAACAATATAGTTCTCATCACCAGGCTCTAATATGTCACAAAGCAAGAACAAGACATGATAATAGGAGATATTTACAAGTTGGCTGTTTTAATCCAGAAACCAAAGAACAGACACTACTTTGACCCAGCAAAGATGCCATCTAAATCTAACCCAAATCAGGAGCTACTGTTCTTCCCCAAGCATTTGGTTTCCCTGATGAAACCAATGACATTTTGTGCCTGAGTCACTGCCACCTGAGGTTTAGATTAAAAGAGAAAGAAAAGCCTATCTTCTAGGGAGGGAAAGAATCCAACTCAATATCAGTATTTGTCTCCTTTCTTAAACATGGTCCTCTATCTGAAACTCCAGGAGTGAGTAAAGGTGATAACAATGTACAAGCTGAAGTCAGACTTGGGAAATAGCTGTTTCAATGCTTTGGGGCAAACAGATAACTAACTGCGTGGCCATGAGTTCCTCTCTCTTACATCCAAGGAATATTATGAATAACTTCCTAACAACATTCAGCAGGCATCTTTGACACTATATAAGGAAAAACTGCATTGACTGATTTCAGCTGGGCAGTTGCTTTAAACAGGACAGAATTTCCCATTCTCACGTGTAAACATAGATTCAAGAATGCCGTTTGTCCCTAGTCATGATTCAGCTACAACTAGATGTATGAAAAGACCTCTGACTGTAAATCTATAATTAACTTAAGTATAGGATTTTTTCTAACCTCTGGAGGAAAAAACCAAAAACAAACCAAAAAAAAAAAAAGGCAAGCTCACTCCTTCCATGAAACATTTCAACTATAACTTCAATAAAGTTTTCCGGCCAGATGGAAAACTTTGACACAACAGGTTTGGTAATACAAGGCAAACAAAGCTGCACTGTAGCTGAGAAATACTTTTAGAGCTATGATTCTTTTTATGGAGTTTACATAATGGCATATAAAGAGATAGTTTCAAAAAAAGAAAAATAGTTTCATGATGGATGCTGTAACAGCATTAATTTAAAGATGATAATTCTATAATAATTTAATCAAAATAAACATTGAGGCGCAACATCATAAACTATATGCAATTTAAAATAAAGGCTAAGCCCTGTCCACTAAACCAAGCTGTCTAAATGCAGGCAAGATTAACAACACAGGAATTTATGTATCCCCAGTGTAGGAGATATGTAAATCTGCTGACTCGCACTGTCAACCTACACAAAACTCTCTTCTATTGAGTGCCTAATCAGCAGCATTTCTCTATTAACATCACATCCTCTGAGGAAAAAAAGAAAAAGGCAAGTCCTTCAAGACCATCCAGGAATTCCTTGAATAAACAATATTTTTTGATGTCTCAATGAAAGACATGATTCATTCACTGCAGGGTACCCAGTTCTTCTCATGTGCCATACACTGTGCTAAGCATGGCCACAGGGCCTGATCTCAGAGAATTTAGTTGAAGAGATAAGACTCTCACTGCACAATCTTAGCTATGATAGTTTCTAAAGCAGTGGTTCTCAATCAGAGACAATTCTGTCCTCCAGAAAACATATGGCAATGTCTGGAGACATTTTTGGTTGTTATACTGAGGGAGTGTTACTTGCCTCTAATGGGTAGAGGCCAGGGATACTGCTAAAATCCTACAATGCACAGGACAACCCCACAGCAAAGAATTATCCTGCCCAAAATGTTAACTGTGTCAAAGTTGAGAAACCCTTTTCTATCATAATAAAGAGTAAAAGGGAAGTGCAGGAGCATTAACAAATAAAATGCTAATGCAGTAGTTTAGGACTCTGTAAATTGAAATGTCAATCTGCACCATCCAATGAAAACTAATTAGGATAAGGATCACATTGTGGAGAATTCTGTAAATTGGACAATGGAGCTTAGACTTGATTCTTTGGGAATATGAAGCCAGTGAAGGGTAATGAGATGAAAATACTTCTTTTTAAAAGATTACTCTGGTTGTGGTAGAGAAGCTGAACTATAGGCATGAAAGCCAGCTTAGTAGAAAGTAAAAAAAGAAACTGATGATAACTCAAAGGAATAATCACTAGGACTGGGTAAAATATGGCTTGAGGATCCTTAGATTTCAAATCTCAGGATTAAATTTCAAACCAGAAGGTTCAACTTCCAATGATACTATGCATTTGCTTGTTTAAGTAAAATGAATCTTTGACTCATAATGCTTTACATAAAACTAAGTCACTTTTTAAAAGCTTAGTCCCTGGTTAAAAAAATAATAACTGCAACTAAACAAATGTATGTATAACCAAAAAAGGGGGTGAGGAAAAAGACCACCCTTCAGGTTGGAAACATTTTACAAACTAAACAGTTAACCTCCTCAAGGCAAAAATATACCTACTCTGAACTTTAATACTATCACTCTATTTGCATGATAGGTTGTACTGACAAAGTTCAATACTTTCACTGCTATCATTTTATTTAAATTCCTCTGAGACATAAATTACATCTAACTGATTGAAAAAGTATTTCTGGGGAAGAAAAAGGCAGGAAATTCCTACAGAAATTTCTTTCTCCTGGACTGTAATAACTCAAATAATACGCAAACTGCCAACCACAGAATAAAATCCAAATGCATTCAAACAAGGCATCCAAAGACCTCTGTAACCTGGCAACCATCTATCTTTTTTTGGGGGTCTTATCTCTGCCACAAACTCCAGGCTCCAGTACTTCACTGAACAATATGAGCCCTCTCCTGCCTCCACATCTTTGCTCTTGCTGCTTCTACTAGTTGAGGATACCTTATTAGACATCTTTACCTGGATGTGCTGCAAACACTTTGAACTCAGTATGTCCAAAATTCATTTTTTTTCCGTGCCACCTCCCCAAATCATCCCTCCCTCTCACATTACCTATCTTGGTGAATGGTACCGCACAGTTCCCTAAGCCAGAAAAACAGGTAATCATCCTAGACTATTCCTATTTCTTCATTCCCATAAGCAACTAGCCTCCAGTTTGAATTCCATCTTTTTAATATTGCTCAAATCTGATTCCTCCTCTTTCCCACTGTCATTGTCTTACTTCAAGCCATGATTATGACAACAGCTTCTAAACACTAGTCTATTTTCTCATTATGTCCCTTCCCTCTGGACAGACTGAACTTTCTAAAACATAAATCTAAAACACATTATGTTTCCTACACAAAATCCTTCAAAGCCTCCCCATAGCTTTCAGGATAAGATCCAGAACTCCTTAGCATGGTTTAAAAGGTCCTTCATATTTGACCCCCACCACTTTCCGTTTCCTCCACTTCTCCAAGCATTACTAGAATTCCAGTCACAATGAACCAGTCATGACCTTTCACACGTCCAGATCTCCATGTCCTTACACCATATAGCTAAATAAATCCTGCAAGACTTGGCCTCCCATTTCCTCCTCATAGACTGAAAACCTGACATAGGTATTTATCCTCTAGTCATATAGTCTTGTGCTCACACAGTACACTAAAACATTGTAAGCCACCCCTGCTTTACTTGTGTGGCCCCTTCTCTTCAACTGCACGAGAACTGTATTCTTAGCCACTCATTTAATATGTGCCTCACAAATATTAAGGGTCAAGAAATAATTGGTGAATGATGAACGTGCTAGGCTGCCCCATTTTTCACTTGAACAAGGATCCCTACAAAGAACTTCAACTGATAGTTCTGATAATAACCTGTACCTTAAAAGGTTGTCATCCTCTCTTCATCGAGCTTATTCCTATTTATTCTTCAAAATTCATCTTAAACTTTGCTTCTGCAGAAGGGAATTTCCTGATCCCCTTGTTATACACTTTCATAGCACCCTGTTGTTCTTTCCTAACACTCATCACATTTATAATTACTTCTTAAATGTCCTTGGCAAACAGTTAGCTCCACGAAGGCAGGATCTAGCTGGTTTTGTTTCAAAACTGCATTCCCTGGATGCGGCAGAGTGCTGAGACAGAATAAACAGAATTTGTACCGAATGTAATTCTGTGGGGCAAGTAGAGATCTCCAGTTAAGATACGAGCAAAATGAGGCTCAGAGTTACATCAAGCAACTATGGCTACAGATAACTTATGGATGGAGGCAGACCAAACCTGAGCCATCTGATTTCAGGTCCAGAAGTATGCAAAATCCTCAATAAAGTTAACTTGGCTCTTCGGAATAAAAGCAATAGACTAGAACGAAGCAGAGGCTAGCTGAATGCAAATACAAGGACCTGTCCCTCTCTTTTTAAAAACTCCCAGGCATTCCAAACAGGGTGCATTACGAAAAAAAAAGTTCTAGGCAGTGGGTGGCCTTTAACTTGCTGCCCAAGAGAGGACACCTACTGGAAGACCACTCCAAGGCAAAGAGAGGTTCCCAGTAAATGAACGTGGGAAGGATCTGGGGCTGGTAATCTAAGGAGCTGAAGTCATGATTCCGACTCTTTCCCTCACTCGCTATACGATCTTAGACCAGCTTCTTCTCTCCGGGGATCAATTTGCCCATCTGTGCATAGGAACGAGAAGATTAGGAAGACTAAGGTCTTGGAGGTTCTTTCAATCGGGGCACCTTAAGAATCAGGTCTCCGCTGAGGCTGATAACCAGGACTGCGAAATCCAGTGGAGGCGACTCCTCAGGAGAGCCCGGCTCAGTTGGTCACCCCGGCCCCACCTCAAGAGACCGCGCCCAAGATCCCAGGTGGGCCGGAGGGCCTCCGCTCCAGGCCCCTCAGCAAAATTCACCACGCGCGCACAGACCAGAAAGACCATTAACAACGCAGGGGCCAGTGGGCCGCAGAAAGGACCCCAATCCCTACTCAGCCGCGTACCCTCACCTCGGAGTTCTGCCTCACCTCCGGACTGCGAACAGCCGCTCTCCACTTCCGGCAAGAACAGCCCAGCAATCTTCGCGCGACCCACTTCCGGGCCCTCACTGGGCGCGGCCCCCCACCGGAAATAAACGGCCAGCTGAATCCCCAGGCTAGAGGAGGGCGGGGAAGGAAGTCCGGCTACCCGCTTGTGACTCCGCCCCCTATTCAACCCTCACAAGAGACTCCCATCTAGCCCAGAGGGCACAGAGGAAAGAGCCCGCCCCCAAGGCGGGAGCAACCCTGGGGGCGTGCTCAAAAGTAGCCACGCCCTCTGTCAACAGTAGGAATCACCTAGGCCAATGAAGGGACGAAATTACTGGCTAAGCTCCACCTTCGAAGGAGGGCGGGTGAGTGGCCAACTCTCTTATCAGTGTGGTTTCAATGGCAAAGTCCGGTTCTTTTTCGCAGGAGTCAGGAAGGGATCTAGGAGGGCCTGAAGGGCAGGATTTTCTGAGGGCGGTAGTCCCCTGCGGCCTTCAACTATCCGTGGGGGATGGAGGCTAAGCTCCGCCTCTCTCTGGGCGTGCATACCTTGGTCTCCCCGTTTGTGACGTGAGAAGGCCATTGGCTGGGCAGTGTTCTGGGTGGGCCTTCAGGGACTGGGTGTGGGAAGGGGATCCTTGAGGGCGCATGGGCCCAGCCCAGCTCGCTCTGCCTGGGGTCGAAAAGGCGGAAGCTCGCCCCACTTCCTGTTTGTTCTGAGCGCTCTGTGACCATAGATGGTCAGGTCTGGGGCTACGCGGAATCCTCCGCCTCGCGGTTTTGGAGTCTTTCCTCCTTGCGCGCAGGGTGTGGTCTCAGAAAGAGAGCGGAATTAGAAAAGATCCTGTTCCACTCGGCTAAACTCGACTTCTGAGGCATCCTACCCCGGGCTGGGCGTGGCAAACCGGCTGCCACTCAGATCAGGGGAGGTTCTGCATGGTGGCTGCAGCCCACAGTGGGGACTTCGCTTCAGTGCTGCTCGGGCCTGGGGATCAGAGCTTTGTTCCCTTAAGGCTCACACTTTCCAACCAGTGATTATCCTCCCACAAAGATTTATTTCCAGAAAAAATTGGCGAATGCTTCACCTCCCACCCCTTCAGCTGAACCACTGTGACAGTTCCAAGCTTCAAGTTGAATGCAAGCGTTAGATGCCGCAGTCACTCATTCAACAAATAGTTTTTATAATTTATAAGAGCTACCATTTACTGCGCGTTGACTACATGCCAGGCCTGTACTGAATGCTTCAGTCGCATTTTTATTTCCTATTAATAGGGGCTCTCCGCGGTCGGTACCATTATGGCCTCCAGTTTTCAAATGAGGAAGCGGAGTTACTTGGCCAAACCCACAAAATAACTGTTGTAACTTTGAAGGGAACACATCTATATGACTATAAATCGCATGATCTTAACCTCTTTATACAGAGCACACTGGAATCATTTACGGCAGTCTTGAGGCAGTGGTGCCTCTGGATGGGGAGACATCCTGGGTTTGAGTCCTGGTTTAGACGCTTTACTAGGGATCAGACTTACCAAGTTACCTAACTTCTCTGAACCTGGGCCTCTTTTAAATTTTATGACTCCTAGTATATATAAAAGTAAAACGACAAGACAAAATATTGTACAAAAATTGTAGTACATTTTAAATAGTTACATTGAACAAAAAGCACTGTTCCAAGCACATACACATACAAACCTTGACTCTATTCAGACTAACATCATCAAAAGGTTATATAGCATCCCTGGCCCTCGCTGTAATCAGCTCTACATTTAGCCTTTTAAGTCTCTTTAACAGTTAGAGACAGGAAATACATAAACCATATATTTATCCTAGAGGAAGCAGAGAGGGAGGAAACAGGCATGGGGAAGGAAGGAGGGAAGCAAGTTTTCCTAAAATGGGGATAATAATTCATAAGGTTATAATGAGAAACAAGCCATAACCTATGTGAAACCACTTTGTACAATGATTTTCTATAAAGAATGTACACATGAGTAAGTCAACCCCTGCCCCTAAAAAACTTCTAATCTTTTAAGGAGTCTAAACACATGCACTTATAGCTCTAGTGGGAGGCAATATATTATATGTTACTTTTATTTATTTATTCATTTATTTATACATTGAAAAAAAATTATTGAGTTCTTCCTCTGTGCTAAGCACCATAATACTTTGCACCAGCACAACTAGGGGCACAACAGTAAACAAATCAGTCCCTATCAGTGCCCTCATAGAATTTACAGTCTCTTGTAGAAATAGCTATTGCCACCTAGGGTGGTCATCAGAACATGTGCTAACTACTGGCTTCTACCTTTATCCTTCTCACTGATCTTGCCCAGTGCCCCATGCCTCATCCATGGTGGGCCTTCATCAAGCACATGTTTAGTGAAACCTTTAAATTTAGAATAGTTATTTACTGGGCTGCAATAGATGGGTAAAACATTGTAAAGCAAACATGAGTTAATAGTTGTGGAGATAGCAATCTGTGACTGGCCCAGGTGAGAGGTTCTTGTAGGAGAGGAATAAGATAAGGCTAGGGGGGGGGGGGGGAGGAGCAAGCTGTCCCAGGCAAGACAGGTAAAACCTTAATGTGAAAACAAAGAAGGAACTGGTCAGATTGCATTTTAGAAATACAACTCTAGCTGCAGTGTAGAACATGGGCTTGAGCGTGCAAAAAAGAAGCAGGGAGATCTGTTAGAAGATAGAAACAAAAAATGTATCAAGGGACTGAATCAAGGCTGTGGTGTGGGGATGCAGGAGAAGGGACAATGCAGAAGACATCATTCTTATAAAGGAGATAGTGAGGGGGACGATAATAAAGAGGAAGACAAATGGAAAGGGGATGATTTGAATGTAACCTCCAGACTAGCTCTGGTTCCCCAGGGACATACTCCCACTGAATACTAGTTTTCCTTCCTGGCAGGTTTCACAATCCTAATTAAATAATTACTTGTGCCATCACCTTTTAATATTGTCTTTCTCTGTAAGTACCTCAAAGTCCTTGCTTCTTTGGCCCCAAAATTGATACTGATAGATATTTATGGAAATTTTGACTAAATAAAAAGGGTGAGAGAAATGGGTGAATTGGAAAACTGGATCTGGGTTTTGGAGTTTTGAGCCTCACACTGCAAAATCCAGCCTAGGGAAAAGAAAGGGAGAAAGGAGTGCAATTAATCATTTTTGCAGGCAAGAACTGCCATCAGAGTGTTGATTGATTCTCACAGATGCCTCCTCTTTGTACATTTTGCCACTTTCTCATTTTGTCTAGATTTCATCACATTCTAAACCCGCGGAATTGCTTTGTCTCTAAGGATACCACCCAAGATTCTTTCTTATCAGGGTTTCAGACACAGAAGTCTGGCAGTTCATCTGGAGTGTTTCCCAACCTGGCTCAGAGCCTGTTTGCATATGGGCATATCCTGTATCCCCCTGCCAGAAAGGGCTGGTGACAGACAATAATCTATCTGAGCCTGTCTTTCTTTCTTTCCTAGAATGGGCCCCAGCCTGAGTTAGGGTCCCAGGTTCAAGTTACAAGTTGGCTAAAGAAATATTGGCAATATAATGTAGTGGGTTAAAATCTGGCTTTGGCGTTACTCTGACCTAAACCTGAATCCCTACTTTGCCACTTGCTAACTATGTGGTCTTGAGCAAGTCAGTTGACCTCAGAGAAGGATATTAATACCCATCTCGAATGGTTGATATAATGATTAGGAGAGAAAATTCATAAAATACTTGGCTCAGAGTAAATACTCAATGAGTAGTAACAATTATTCAATAATTTCTGGTGAAGACCCCCAGAAAGCAGAATAGGGTCTGACATGTTAACACGCTGGATGATATCACTATAACCTCTGACACATCACGAGAAAGTTTCCCCACAGTGTCTGCTTCCTTATATCACTGTTTTTTGATTCAAAGTCCAGGCCTGTGCTCTTGGCTGAATGCTTTTGGCTGCAGATAGAAAACTTGACGGTGGTGACATTTAAAAAAAAGGTTTTTTTCCTCACATACAAGAAGAATAGAGGTAGGAAGTTTTTACTGGCTCAGTTATATCACTGATTCAATTTGATTTACCTTTATAGTTGCAAGTTGGCTGTTATAGCCCAAGTCATCATTGTGTTTAAGAGAAAAAAGAACAGGAAGGTGCAGTATGTGAAACTAGAAAGCTAAAGTTTTCTAAGGAACTCCAAAGCATACTCTGCTTCCTGTCTCATAGCCATAACCATAGTCAACAAATATTTCAACTTCCTTACCCCTCAGAGGGAGACTTCCAAGGTATTCATTTCATACTGTTTCTAAGGGTCCCCAGAGAGACTGAACCCCAGTTTCCCACAGCAATAACCCTCTTATTTATAAACCCTTTACTGACTTTTTTCCCTTCCCCAACTCACTTGTCTCAGGGTACACAAACTAAAGAGAATGGAATTGGCTAAGTCTTTGACACTAGCAAAGTGACGGTGAGCATTGTCAGCTTTGGTGGTGTAAGGTGTACTCACTCTCTCTTTCTTTCATTCTCTCTCTCTGTCTCTGTCTCTCTCTCTGTCTCTCTCTCTGTCTCTCTGTCTCTCTGTCTCTCTCTCTCTCTCTCTCTGTTTGGGATATTGCCCAAATATATGAAGGGAATGCAGATGCTGAGTGTCCAACAGGAATGATAGCAATCCATGATAGTAAGCTCCTGGAACTGCCCAACATCAACATATACTCTTCTTTCTATACTTATCCTTCAAAAACTGGAACAAAACACAACTCCTAACTAAAACAACCTTCCCTTTTATCACCTAAATTGTCATCGTGACACTCATTCCCCCACCTCAAAACAGGAATCAACAATAGTTTCATAAGTTGCTGAATCATGTTCAGAATTACTGAATCATGTTCATTCTTCCTCCTGTTCCATTAATGATCCTGCTTCAATATTCTTTGAGTCTATGGACTGAATTTTAAAGTTAACCACCATAACATACCATGCCCCACATATATTGGGGGCAGGGTGGGAGGAAAGGAAAAGAGAAGAAAATTAGACACAGTATGCAACTGTTGAACTGACCTAGCAAAAAACCTTTCTGTAGCTACTAGCAACGCTTTAGTTAATAGATTTGACTTCGCATAGCCACTACCCATTCTGTACTCTTTGTCTTCAACCAGCACCTCAGTTTGTCAAGGTCATTGTGATGGGAAATGAAAGAGGGCATGAAGGAGGCATGCTACTGTTTTAAAGGCCCTAATCCAGAAGTGGCATATATCACTTCCATTTATATTGCATTAACCAAAATTGAATCATATTTAGCTTCTACTTAGATCTGTAAATGAGGTTTCTTTTTTTTTTCTTTTTTTTTTAGGCGAGGCAACCCTTGGTTGATCTCACAGATTGCAAGGACCTTGTCGGTTTATAATCCCCCTTTTTTTTTTTAATTTTTATTTTTTACGCCTATAGCACCTAGTCTTTCTAGGTGGTCTCTCAAGTACTAACCAGGCCCAGACCTGCTTAAGTTCCAAGATCAGACAGGATCGGGCTTGTTTAGGCTGGCATGGCCGTAGTCTATAAATGAGTTTTCTATAAGTGACCCAAAACTCCTTTCTTGAGGGATTGGAGACCTTAGTGATCCTGCCTGTATGATATTCCTATAATTTTCTGCACTAAACATGGCAGTAGTAGAAAGTATATAAGATAGCCTCTGGATTACATCCATAATCTTCCCTTCCTCTGTTGCATAGTGACAATTCTCTTTTGCCTTGATAATAGGCTCATTCACCCTAGTCAACCATGACAATCAGAGAGAGAGATGTAGGTAAAGTTTACCAATAATCTCTACAGGGTAAAATTCCTGATTAGTCGTATTTGCCAATTTCTATAGTACAAATACTCCCACCATAACCAATTCTACGCTACCAATGTTATGTCACTGAATGCAGAGTTGAGAAAAATGCACTGTATTATGTTGAATAATGGCCCTCCAAAGATATCCATATCCTAATCTCTGGTATCTGTGAAAATGCTACTTTACATGGCAAAAGGGACTGTTGTTGGCAATCAGGTTCCCGTAGTTGTGGGAGCCAGGAGCTCACTCCTTGGATCCCCCATGAAAGATTTACTTGGTGGTCCAACAATCAGAGACAAAAGAGTGGAAGTGATTTTATTAAGTAGGCTGAATAAAGTACATCTGGAAGAAAGTCCAAGCAGGCACCTCAACAGAGAATTGAGGGCTCCAAGAAGTTGAGGGTCAGGGATTATATGGGCCATAGAGTTTCTTTATTCTCCCTTTGTCCCTCCTATCTCAAATGGTGTGAATCTTTTTTTCCTCCCTTAGACCCTCCTACTTAAAGCTGGGGCATATGTAGTATGTCCCCATAAATGAGAAGTCATACACCTGCATGCTCAGTTAATGAATTTTGCTTATACCAGGCCCTAGAATAAGGTTATATAATGGTCATTTGCAGTTAACTGACCAGGAGAAGCACAGGGTTAGGGGAGAAGGGGTGATGGGAGAAAAGGGGATGAGGAAGGTATCAGGCGCTACAAGGCTTTTTGGTCTGCCTGTCTGGCTTTTGACCTTGGGAAAATGAGGGAGGCTCCACAAGCCAGCTAGACCTAGACAGGGCTGTATATTTTCTTCTGCTGAGCTGTCGCAGGCATCTCATTAACCCTTCATTGTCCCTCTCCCTCTGACTCATATCTACCTACCTACCTACCTTGTCAAGACTTTGAAGATGTGATTAAATTAAGGGCATTGAGATAGGGAGATTACCCTGGATTATCCAGATAGGCCCAGTACAATCACATGGATCCTTATAAGAGAAAAAAAGGAAACAAGAGAGTTAGAATCAGAAAAGCAGGTAGAACAATGAAAGCAAAAGTCTTCCTGATGCAACCAAGTAATGTGGGCAGTCTCTAGAAACCAGAAAGGCAAGGAACAGATTTTCCCCTAGAGTCTCCAAAAAGGAACACAGCTTTGTTGGTACCTTGATTTTAGCTCAATTCAGATTTCTGATCTGAAGAATTATTAGAAATCTGTGTTGTTTTAAGCCCTAAAATTGTGGTCATTTGTTACAGCAATAATAGGAAATTAATACACGCACATAATCGTCTCCTGTAAGCCTGTGTGAGGTGGATCTAGCACACCACTGAATTCACCTTTTTTTTTTTTTCTGTTTACCTACTGGCATGACAAGCCCAAATTGGCAAATGGCAGCCTTGTTGCCAATCCAGTGGAATTATTTTTATGTCCTTTGGTGGAAGTATTTCTTCAGAGGGTAAGAAAAACTTGTGAATAGCTATACTCAGAATCGCAGAGACATGAAGATAAGCATTTAAAAGTTATCAGTTAGGTATAATAGAATTGCCACTTTTTCTTCTGGAATTCATCTGTTTTGGCTACCATATATTGGTTACTGGTTCAGAACTTACAGTGCATCTTATAGGTTAGAACTTCAATAAGGCAAGGTGGTGTCTCTTACTTCTGGCTACCTATGGGCACTTTTGTGCTTATCTTTCTGAAGAAGGGCCAGGTTGGGGCCGTAGCCTCGTAGCCTGTAGCATCCTGACCTCACCTTTCCTTATCTTATAGTTTAAAAATAGATTGTCCCCTGCGGCTTAACCCAGAGCTTAGAACTTCCTCTGCCATAGAAAATTGCCCGGAAACTTACGATTAATGTCCCTATGCTTACTGATTACAATCTTTAAGGTCTAGCATTCTTTCCAGACAACTCTACCTTTGTTCCTGAGTTGTTATCACCACCAGTGGACCACATTGCCTGAGGGAAGGCTCTGTGAAGCACAACAGACACCTCCCCCCACTGTCATGGAGCCTCTGGAATAATGCCCAGATTTTCCCTTAAATACTCTAAGCCAGACTGAGAAAGTAAGGAAGTTTTCAAAGGTGTTAACCTGCTGCCTTCTCATATCACTGGTGCTCTGACAATAAACGCTTATTCTAAATAACCCAACTCCTGCCATTCATTAGTTTCTTTTCTACTCCAGCCACTGTTGTGGCTACCAGTCTGAATGCAGGTGTGACCTGACAGTCCAAAGCTTCAACTGCTTGCTCCAAATAGCTCTTGCTTCTTGCCCTAGGCCTTCTCTTATGGAATTCACCTCATAGGATGCCCATGGGTACTCGCACAGCCATTGTGACTTATGTGTCAACCTGAAGTGTCAACTCAAATGTATAAGGGAATTAACCCTTGACCAATGAAGATAAGAATTGATGAATGAATACTTCCCTCTTCCTTCTGTTGGTCGGACAATTAAGAGGCACATTCTACACTGCCTCAGAGTATCTCCAGGGGCATCGAGCTCCACGTGCCCAATTGACCTGGATCTCTTGCCAGTGGACTGGCTTTCCTGGTTTTGCCTATTTTACTCTTCCTAGTCTCTGACTCCTGTTCCTTGGGATCAGTTCTGAAAATAAACTACCTGTTTGTAAGCCCTTACGTCAGGCTCCACTTTTGTGGGAAATTAAATCTAAAAAATTTGGTAGTAGAAGTGACCCTAGAAAGCAGAGTCTCTGGCTGAGATTCTGTAACTGTATCAGACAGCAATCAGGACCCCACTCTGGGTGGTAAATAGAGTAGTAATAACCTTGGACATGAGGTAACCTCATACTTTCTAAAATTCTTACCAATGGTATATTTTATATATGTAGAAGGAAGGTGAAACATTTATTTAAGAGGAAGGGTAGCATTTGAATAATGGTATGGGCAATGATATTATGATTGTGGTATCAGCTGGCTGTTATTAATGGCTGTTGAGTCTTGAAAAACAGAAGACAAGATCAAGTTAGCTATCAGTGCCAATATGGATGTCAACTCTGGCTTATATGATACACCAAAGTGCTTGTTCACTTCTCTTCTTTCATCATCACTTCTTTCTGTTGCTTTCTCTCTGCTGCATGTGACAGTTCCTAAAGTTCAGTCTTGGGTTCTTTATTCCCTTGCTCTTTCAAGTGATGAATTACCCTTGTGTCATGTCTTTAGTTGTTATCTTTATTCCAATATCTCTCTGGTATTTCTGCCACCCTTTTATGTAGCTTTAGGTTCTGGAACACCTTGAAATGTGCTGAATGACATTGGACAGTGTGTCAGTATATCGCCACAAGATGGCAGCCTTGCTAATTTTGGCTGCCCTGAATCCCGTTATTCATCCCTTCCATTTGGAGGGGGTAGGAGCGATTTCCAATAGACTTTAATCTTACTCATTTAACATTCGTTGAGAGCCTACGCAATACTGAGTCTTTTAATATATTAATATTTTTAAAAAATATTCTAAAAAGTTAAGCGTAATCCCCTCCGCAGATGAGAAAACTGAGTTGAAAATGGTTAACTTGCTCAAAGTCACAACCTACATTTGAAATCAGTTTTCTGACTCCAAAGCCAATTCTCTTTTCATTGCATAAATGAATCTCAAGCAGCAACAATATTAAAGCTTTTTGTTTTTGTTTTTGTTTTTAATTACAAGTAACAGAAAATCAATTCGAGCCAGTTTAGCAACACAACAATGCATTTGGGAGTGCCTCATGGAAATTTAAGCAGAAACAATGCTTTGACTTTAAAAGAGTTACTAGCAGGAGGAACTGGAAAACCTTCAAGATTTGAAGAAGGGACAGAAAACTGGGAGATGGGAAGGAAAGAGAAAACTAGGGAGGCCTAAGAGATCAAGCTTTGTCTCATCCCCCATTCAACTAGAATAGCCTCCATTTTGATGCATTTTACATATTAAGCCTTATGCAATGCTCATTTTGAAAAATAATGATTAGCTATATTAGATAATATTTTTAAACTACTGGTGTAATATATGAAGGCTGTTTTATATTTAGGAGAATTTTTTTCTTTAATTTTTCACTCTAATAAGTAAAATGGTGATAAGTATTTTTTCATATTGTACTAAACAGTGAATGAAGTCATCAATTATTTCCATTTCCCTTGGCCCTTATAAGGTTCCTTAAAGGAGGAAAGGCATTGGGGTATAGCCTCAGGCAATTCTAGTCTGTACCCAAGTGCTACTTGGGCCTTCCCTAATTGTCAGCCAGTCCAGAAATACTTAGTGAGTATCTAACTACATGCCAGGCACTACTAGGCACTGTGGATACAATGGTGAATAGGCACAGTCTGTTATCATAGAACTAACAATCTAGTGCAGAAGACAGACATGAAAGAGATATTCCACAAAATGATTGCAAGAATCACAAGCAAAGTGCAACCAAACAGAAATTCAGAAGATTAAGGAGACTAACCACATGAGTTGACTTAATCTGGGGGATTAGGGCAGGCTGCCCTGAAGTAATGTTATTTAATCATTATTTAATCTGAGACCAGAAGAATGAGTAAGAGTTAGTCAAACAAAACAATTGGAGAAGAGCTGTTTGAGCAGAGAGAAAAAGTGTGAAGGCCCGAAGGTGAGAGAAAGCTGGGCAGGGCAGGTTCCTCCAGTGTTCCTAGTCTCTATAAAGAAATACCATAGTCTATTTGACTATTCACCCTGTCTCATACACAATCATAGTTAGTTAATCTAGCTTCTGTAACTTCTACCTCTTAGATCACTCATTCTCAAATCTGTCCATTTCTTTTCATCTACTGCTGACACTATAGTCCAAGTTACCATCATCTCTTGCCCAGACTTCTGCATCAAACTCCTACCCCAATCCTGCTGGCTTCCTTGCATACACTTTGGCCTCCATGCTATGGCCAGAATATTCTTGTTCAAACACAAATAGGACTGTGCACTTCCTCCTTTTAATTCTTGCAATGATCTCCTAATATGTCAGGGCAGGCTGCCCCGAGGAAATGTTATTTAATCATTATTTAATCTGAGACCAGAAGAATGAGTAAGAGTTAGTCAAACAAAACAATTGGAGAAGAGCTGTTTGAGCAGAGAGAAAAAGTGTGAAGGCCCGAAGGTGAGAGAAAGCTGGGCAGGGCAGGTTCCAGAGATCTAGACAAGATCAGTGTAGCTGGACACAGAGACTAAAGGGAAATGATAAGAAATTGCAGTGAAATGCTAATTATAAATTATAATTATAAAATGCTAATATAGTTCATAAGAGTTTGCAAAATCTGAACCCTGCTGTTTCTTTCACTTCAATCTCTTATCACTTCCCTTTAGTGGGAGAGACGCTACAGAACCAGTTCTGTAATCCAACAAACCTATGTTGATTAGAATTTAGTGCAATTGCCTGAGAGTTGTTCATTTTCACCGTGGATTTTAGATCCCATGTCTAGGCTTTTGATTTCACCCTCTGACTAAAGGGAAGTGATAAGAGATTGACGTGAAAGAGACAGCAAGATTCAGATGTTGCAAACTCTTACGAACTATATTAATATTTTATAATTATAATTATAATTTATAATTAGCATTTCACTTCAATCTCTTATCACTTCCCTTTAGTCTCTGTGTCCAGCCACACTGATCTTGTCTAGATCTCTGGAACTTGCCCTGCCCAGCTTTCTCTCACCTTTGGGCCTTCACACTTTTTCTCTCTGCTCAAACAGCTCTTCTCCAACTTTCTTTTTTAGATAATTTTTTTTCTACCTTGGGCTCCCTGAGGGATTGCTATGGTGAAATAACATCTTTGGAGTGATCTCCTTAGATCTTTTTGAAGTCTTAACCCTTAACTTCATTTTTAGATAATGTTTTCATGACAGTGTCTTGGACTTTATTTTTGCCAAGAGCATTTCTTAATTTTAGACTCATTTACCATCTGGAGAAGCTGACAATAAAAACCAGTTTTATATTCAAGCCCAGTAATAATTCACACACCATGCAATTCACCCACTTAAAGTATATAATTAAATGGTTTTTAGTATATTTTCAGACTTGTACAATCATCACCACAATCAATTTTAGAACATTTTAGAACATCACCCCAGAAAGGAACCTGTTACCCATTAGCGGTCACTCCTCATTTTACCCCAACTCTTACTTGCCCAGTCATAGGCAATCACTAATCTACTTTCTGTCTCTACAGATTTGCCTATTCTGGGCATTTTGTATAAATGAAATCATACCATGTGTGTCTCCTTTATATTTAAGTTTATTTTTTAGTTTATCTCTCTCCTCTCACGTTTTATTATAAGCAGCATGTAGAAAGCAGATAGCTCTTTCAGTTTTCTGCCTGAAATTTCATTGGCTAGATCACTGAACACAGTAGGGACGTTTCTCATTTTCTTTATTACCTCACGTGACAGTTTGCCAGACCTTCTGGGAAAGGATTCCCCTTTCTCCCGCTTTCAATAACATTGTCCTCACTTTCCTTTGTGCCCTACCAACGACCTCCTCCAGTCTCTTGAGGTTTCAGCTAACACTCTCACTGAGGCCCTTTGGCCTTTCTCCTCCAGGCCCTTCCAGCTTCTGTCTGCCATTCAGTTCCAAAGCCGATGCCTCATGTTTTAGGCTTTTATTATGGCAACATCCATACCAAAATGTTTCATTATCTATTGCTGCATAATGAATCACCCCAAAACTTAGAAGCTGTGTAAATGTGAGTCCTCTTGCAAGTAGATGCCAAAGATGGAATCAGAAGTTCAAGGGAGGGGAAATGCTTGTGAAAGATAAAGATGAGAAGAATCAGGAGTAGATGGGGAGAAACTTGAGACCACGATGCACAACTGACACCTGTGAAAGGAGGCTTGGCTAAAAAGCCTCAGAGTACAGTGCAGGCAGCTCTGAGAAAGCCTGGGCCAAACTGACTTCCCATTGAAGAGTCCCACATGAGGCAACAATGGTCTCGCTCAGCTATGGCCACTGGGCTCAGTCCTTGGCTGAGATTAACCCAGGGAGAGTGTGCCTTAGCATGAATGCTATGGAAAATCCCAAAGGTATGGCAGGTGAAAGCTCTCAACTACCCATACACTTCACAGCAGTCCTCTTTATAAAGGTAAATCTATGAAGTTGTGCACACAGTCTGCTTCTCGCTAACATAGTCCATACCTTGCACTGCTCAGAGATCCCTTCTGCAGTTCTCACAGGCCCCTCCTCATGAGGGGAAACTTAGAAGAGAGAGGTTAATGAAATGAACTATAGTCCCATTGCTGATGGTTGGATTGTCTTTTAAATAAAATTTATAGACTCATTGTATATTACTGGTATTAACCTCTTTTCAATTCCATATGCTGCATACATTTTCCCAAACTATCTCTTATCTTTTGGCTTTCTTATTTTTTCCCTTGTCAAAAAGGATTTTTATGAGGGCAAATACTTCTAACTTGTACTTGACCCTCTTAGTTTTTCTCTTGTTTAAAAGGTCTTTCTAAAACTTAAGTTATATATTTGAACTCCAAAATATTATTAAAGATATTTTTTTACCTTTAAACTTTAACACATCCAAAATTTATTTCTGAATATAGTGAGTTTGGGAGTCCAATCCTATTTTCTTCCAGAAAGATATTTGTGCCACTGCCATTTATCAAGTAGACCATACCTTCTTCACTAAATTAAAATTTCCTAAAATTCCCATATATACTTTCTCAACCCTATTTCTATGCTAACATATATAGTCATGTGCTGCATAATAGCCTTTTAGTCAACGATGGACCATGTACAGGACAATAATATACCTTATAGCCTAGGTGTGTAGTAGGCTATACCATCTAGGTTTGTGTAAGTACACTCTATGATGTTTGCACAACAAAATCATCTAGTGATGCATTTCTCAGAATGTATCCCCATGACTGTACTTTTTTATAACCAGTATTGTATTATTTTTGTTTGACGATCAGAACACAGACATTATGAACAATCTGTACATAATTCTTAATCTAAGTATTGAAAAACTCTGTAACTTACATGATTGTAATAATTTTCTGAACAATTTTACAATGACTTTCCAGCTTAAAATTTGGAGTTAATTTGTTTCTATAAAGAGAGCATCAGATACCAATATCTTAAAATATTGAAAAACTATTAGGTATAAAACTCCACAAATTCATAGCTTAATATCAAGCATTCTGCCTATATCATAAATTTTTCAAATATTTCAAATCACATTAACAGAGAAAGGAAAAACTGGACGACCCACTACAAAAGATGTCACAGATAGCATACAGTTATGATGGGGGATCCAAGACTAAGAAGTAGTTTTTTTAAAAAAAGATTTGATTTCATAGATCATGTTTAGAAAACTTCACTCATTCACTCAATATTAGAGAATATATATTTTGTCAAGCACTTATTTCCATGGTACTATTGGCCATACTGTAGACAATGCTCTTGTTGAAAAATAGTCTCAAATAACAACAGATCAGTATTACATTTACCACATTATGTATCTACATTATAATTGGAAGACAATAAAAGCAACAACTTAAAATACCATGTGTATTTGGAAAATATAAGTCATACTGCTAAACTGATCCAAGAAGACAATATGGGAAATCAGAAAATATTTTAAACTCATGACTTAAAAATACTATATTTTTAAACTTAAGGGATGCACTTAATGCATAGCCTTGAGTGCTTATAATAGACTAACATTTAAAGCACTAAGTGTTAAAATTAAGAAGTTAGACAAAGAACAACAAAACCAACTCAAAGGAAATAAAAATAAGAGAAGAAGAAGAAGAAGAGAAACTAAATAAGCAAAAAACAAGTACGTGTGATTTTTAAAAGGTTGGCATAGGCAAAAGTTGATTCTTTGAGATGAGTAATAAAATAGACAAAACTTTAATGAAACGATGGGAAAAAGTCACAACAAAATTTTGGAGGAAAAAAGAAGACATAGTACAGATACAGCAGAGATCGATGGTGTACACATTTAAAGACTATTTTCCACAGCCTACCCTCTAACCAACATAATTCATATCCCCATTGAATATGCAGAATATACTCAATATACTCACCCTCCCAGAACTCCCAGAGTCTCATTACATTAAGGCCTCAGTTCGAAGTTCAGAATCTCATCATCTAAATGAAGTCTAGGTGTGGATGAGGCTCTTCAGATGTGGCTCCTTGGTTGTGATTCCTCTTGATCTGAAGATCTGTGAAATAAATAATCAAGCTGAATGGAACATACAGCCTACAATGTTGTTATGGGGATAAAATAACTGCAATAATTGCTTTTGTTCAAAAAGGGGAAAGTAGGAGGCACTTAACAGTCAGTGTTCCATAACAATTTTGAAATCCTAGCTAGGCACAACTTTCTGTTTCTTTGATTGGGACTCAGTTTTCCCTTAGAGTGATTCTCTGTGGCTTTTAGCTTTGCCTTCTGGACTCTTGGCTCTTTACTTTGAGTTATCCTTTCTTTCCCATAAAAAGCGGCTCAAATTTGTTGCTGTGTAGCTTTCACAGCCTGCTTCTTACTTGTAGAAAGTCGGTAGTTCTGAGGGCTCTTTTTATTTTGAACCATCCTTTTTACCTGAAGCTGGTGGTGCTTCTACAAATGCAGTTCCCCTAAATTTCTGTTTTCTATGAATTTTGTTTAGACTCTCAAAAGCCACACCCACAAATGTCTTCAAGATAGGCACTCTCTACCTTGGTCTGAGATTCAGTATGCTATAGGAGACACCATTAAGGCTCTTAAAAGCTCTCTTGGCTAGTAAGAAAAAGTCTAAGAGGCATTCCAGCATTCTTAAAAGCCACTTCATTTACTTGGGCAGGTCTATGAAATACACACTTAAAATTTTCTAAAGTCTTAACAAAGAGTTTTACAATGCATTCGCCATCTTTGTCTTAATAGTATTCTTCCTTTGAAAAACTTTTTATGGCTAGAAAAACTGTCCCAAGCCCTTCATATATCCTCTAAATTTTTCTAAAAAGCTGAACACTTCTCTTTTTAGCTTACCTTTCTCTTTCCATATGTTATCATTGATAAGTAAAAGAAACCAGTTGTCACTTTGAACATTCTGTCTGAGGATCTCTTTAGCCAAATTTACCCCATGCATTAAGTATACTTTATTATTTGTATTTTACTATAGGTGACATTCTTCTGAATTTAGATTTTTCGTCTAATGAAAAACTGTATGGGAAAATGATGAGAAAAACAGAAAAGATGCTAAAATGGGAAAAGATAGTTTCCAAGTCTAATGCCAATGAGAGATTATTATTTAAAGTAGAGTTTGGAAAAGTCTTTCTGTAAAGGACCAAACAGTGAATATTTTAGGTTTGCTTTGTGGTCCAGATATTTTCTGAGAAGGCTAGTCAACTCTACTGTTGTAGTAGGAAAACAGTCATAGACAGTAAGTGAATGGATATGACTATTCTAATAAAACTTCATTTACAAAAACTGGAGGTGCACCAGATTTGGTCTGTGGGCCATGGTTTATTGATCCCTGATCTGGAAAAAAACAAGGAACTCCTGTGTATCAACAAGAAGAACACAGCAACTCCAAATTAAAAAGTAGAAAGGGACACGAATAGGTGGCACATAGAAGTGGAAATTGAGAGGGGTAATAAGCATATAAAGAGATGTCTAAACTAAATTATAATCAGAAAAATATAAAATCCCAATGAGGTATTGCTTTACATCTAATCAGATAGCAAAAATTAGAGAGATAATGATGAGCTTTGTTGGGAAAATAAGAACTCTTCATGAAAAGAATAAAAACTGGTGAAACTATTCTAGAATGCAATATGGTGGCACACAGTCCATTAATGTGGATATGTGTCTAATGACCCAGCAAATCAGCTCCCAAGTCTGTCTATCTCAATGAAATTCCCATACAAACCCAACAAGAATGTTCATTGCAGCATTATTTGTGGTGCAGAGGAGTGAAGACATTCTGGTTTTGGAGAAAAATATAAAATTTGGTGAAAGTACACCATGAAGTACTACTATGTAGCAATTAGGAGCAATAATTAGATATACACTTAACAACATGGATGGATCTTGAACTTAAAAGCAATGCTGATTTTAAAAAGTCAGAACAAGTTATAAATACAAACCACTTGTGCAAATTTAAAACATATAGACACAAAACAATATATTTTGCAACAGCACAAAAAGATACAAAAAGATACACATTACAGTGGTTTTCTGTGGGATAGGAAAGGAGTAGGTTATGGAATTAAAGGATATCTCTATTAGTAGATAAACAGAATTTGCATACTATAACATTTATCTATATCTATATGTAATCTATATCTATCTATATATCTCAGTATATATATATCTTGGTAGATATATAGATATAAAGAGAGAGGAAGAAAGAGCAAGCAAGTGCATTGCATGGACCAATGACGATAACGTACCATAAAATAAGGAGAATAATTAACTGCATCAGAACTTAATATAAAATAACAGATAAATAAAAAGCAGAGAATATACGTTTTTCTTTTGAAGGAGTAAAGAAGACAGCTCTATAGGAAGATGAACCTCAGCAGAGCTGTGAGCCCCCCATTCAATTCTTCCTACTTGGAATTAGCTATCTGCACAGGCTAGTGAGAGAGTGTGTGCTGAGTAGTAGCTGAGTTAGCATGAATGACAGTGGGTAATGTCTGCTTAAGGTTATCAAGATTAGAATCAATGTATTCTGAATGTATATCTGAATCAACCTACTCATGCATAGTATGTGTAGTATAATTCCATTTTCATTTAAAAGTACTATTACATATTAATGTATGCATACAAAAGGAGTTGTAGGACTTTGCTCTAAACTGTTGACAGAGTTATTCGTGGGCCAGGTGTGGCAGACATTGGTCAACAACTCAATAAATCTCTTTCCTCTTCCTCTTCCGCCCTCCTTTTCTCAGCCTCCCTTGCAGATAGGTGTGGCCATGTGCCTGAGGTTTGGCGGATGGATTCATGGACAATTCTGCATGCTCTTTCTCCTTCTGTGTCAACTTTGAACGCTCCATGTTCAATCAGGATTGAACAAGATCGATCCTGTCTGATCTTGGGAGCTAAGCAGGGTCAGGTCTGGTTAGCACTTGGATAGGAGACCACCTAGGAAGATCAAGTGCTGTAAGCATAAAAAATAAAAAATAAGGGATTATAAGATGACAAGGTCCTTGCAATCTGTGAGGTCAACCAAGGGTTGCCTCGCCAAAAAAAAAAAAAAAAGAGGAGAACAGTTTATTGTTCTGTGATGAAATCCTGTTTTGGATTTCAGAAGTAAAAAATAAACTTTTCTTAATTAGGTATTTAAAATGTTAGGATTTGTTAAACTGCTAGCATACATTAACTCATACAATAATTAGATTATAAGAGACTGATTTTTCACATTATGCATTTAGATATTGTTTGCATTTTGAGAACTTTGTATTACATTTATAATTAGCCTTGTATGCAATATAGATTTTTAGAAAATTAATGTTTCATAATTTGTAATCAACTCTCCTTGTTCTCTTGTTTAACATTTTGGTAAAAAATGCAAACTATGATGATGTTACCAAATGTCTGGTTATTTAAGACCTATAAGTACAGAGTCAGCTTGTTATCCTTTTTGGTCTTCCTTAGTGAGATATAATTCACATACCGCAAAATTCACCTTTCTAAGTATGCAATTCAGTAGTTCTGGTATGTTTACAAAGTTGTACAATCATGACCACTATCAAATTCCAGAATGTTGCCAAAAAGAAGCCCATACCTATTAGCATCATTCCCCCTCTGCCCCGCCTATCCCCTGAAAACCATTAATCTGCTTTCTGTCTCTATGAATTTGCCTATTCTGTATATCATTTAAATGGAATCATATGATACATGGCCTTTTGTGTCTGGCTTCTCTTACCAAGCAGAATGCTTTTAGGGCTCATCCATGTTGCAGCATATATCAGTCTTTCATTTTTTTATGGCTGAATACCATTTTATTTATGGAAATACCACATTTTATTTATTCATTCATCAGTTGATGGACATTTGGTTTGTTTCCAATTTTTGGCTATTATGAATCATGCTGGTATAAACTATCTGTGTACAAGCTTTTGTATGAATATATGTTTTCAGTTTTCTTGGGTATATACTTAGGAGTAGAATTCCTGGGTCATATGGCAACTTTTATGTTCAACTTTTTGAGGAACTGCCAAAGTAGCTGCACCATTTTACATGCCGACCAGCGATGTATCAGGGTTCAAATTTCTCCATATTTTCTCTAACACTTGTTATTGTTTGTCTTTTTTATTATAGCAGTCCTAGTAAATGCGAAGTGATATTTCGTTGTAGTTTTGATTGCATTTTCCTGAAGATTACTATCATTTCTGTTTTAATGTTTGTGCATTTGTGTGCGTGTGTGTGTGTGTGTGTTGTGATAGTTACTTTGCTATAGTGACAAGATATTTATGGATTATATGTTGAAGAAAACATAAAACATAGAGTTGGTTCTGGTCTCTCTCAAATTTTTTGTTAACTTATCCTTTACCACAACAAACAGACATCCAATCAATTCATTTTAACTTTTTTGTGTAGCAAGGTGGCTCAAGTAGACACGATTTGGGATTCAATACTTCTGGTGAGTGAAATTCATTAATACCTCCACCTATCTGTTTAAATCTGTCTTGATCAGCTTAGACTGCCATAACAGAATACCACAGGGTGAGTGGCTTTAAAAACAGAAATTAATTTTTTCACACTTCTAGAAGTTGTAACATCTAAGATCAAAGTATTGGCCAATTTAGGTTCTGGTGAAAACTCCCTTACTTGCAGATAGCCACCTTCTTGCTATGTCCTCACATGGACTTTCCTCAATGCATGTGTGTAGAGGGAGAGATAAAATGCAAGTTTTCTCCTGTCTTTTCTTATAATGAAGCTAATCCTATCAGATCCGGGACCCACCCTCATGACCTCATTTAACCTTACTTACTAACTTAGAGGCTCCATCTCCACATAGAGTCACACTGGGGATTAGGGCTTCAACATATGAATTTGGAGGGGAACACAAACATTTAGTGTATCCACTGATTTCCCAGGAACCTCCTGATAAGCAAAATCTTGATCTCTGTCTCCTTTTTGATTCAGATACATACAAACCCATCTGATGGATTGGTATGGTCCTGACTGATTGCTGGGAAGCTCAACTGTATACTTGAGGAAAAATTTAAGAGAAGGTGGAGGCTGCATGAAGCTGTCATGAAAAGCCGAATTCGGAAACAAGGACTATGAGGAGGGTAACAAGTTACCGTACTGAGCAACACCAATGACACCATTCACATCTTAATCTATGTGAATGGCAGTCCCTGGAGTTTTTTTGTAGTGCAAAACCTGTAAGGCCATAGCCTAGCTAGTGGTTATGAATATAGAGGATCAGCAACTACTGGTACTCTTCCTGAGGCCCTTCCAATCCAGATGCTATGGCAGTATGTCAGGGGAGAAAATTGCTACATGCATGTGTCGATAAAGCTGGATCACTAAATATCATCTCATTTTGGGGTCCTCTTTGCTATCTATGTTATTATTCTGAGTTTAATGTCTTTTTGCCATGGGGCTCTCCTAATTAAGTTTAATGTTAAGGGACCAACTACTACTTAAAGTCCTTTGTCTACGAGCAACAGAAACCAACTCTGAATGACTTAAGGGGGACATAAAGGAATTTATTGAAAGAAAATAGAAAAATCACAAAGTCAAAAAACAACTTGAGCACCCAAGTATCAAGATATTCAGGGATTAGGGCAGTTCTGGATATGTAGGCAACAGAAACAAATAGAAAGTCTCTTCACGATATTGCCCCAGAATGAATCAGCTTCAAGAGGTTTCTTTCCTCCTGTCTTCCACTAAAATATTTTTTCAGAGGGAGCACTTTCAACTGGCTTACTTAGGATTGGATGCCATCGGGAAGGGCAGAGAACAATGATTGACAGTCCCATTAAGCCAGTATGCAGTGAGGGAGGAGGCGTTGTACAAAATAAGGAGATAGAATGCGCGTAGAGAAAAACAACAAAAGTTCTCTGCATTCCAACTATGGGTTGCCAAGCAATGGCCTCCCACTCTTTTTCATGTCATATACAATTTTTTAAATGCCTCTGCCTAACAATATAATTATCTCACATGCCTAAAAAAAACAAAAACAAAAACAAAAAAACACTCACCTCCTTCCAAAAGGAGACAACCCATGTCTAATTATGGCATCTTTTCCTTTCCTGGTTCCTACACAATCCCCTTTCACATTTTGCAACTTGTGGATAAAATGACAGGCTGAACCATCACCAAACCACAGTATACACAATTCTAGGGGAAGGGAAAAGGGAAGAGAAGGATAATCGTTTTTTAAATATGTCTGACTTTCTTCATATTACTGTATGTAAATTTGAGAAGAAAAAAACCCAGTCTTCCTCCTGTGTTTCTCCTTTACTCTTAGTCACACTTCTGAAACCAAGTATAGTCCCTCCCACTCCCACCTTACAACAAACAATTCTCTGTGACAGTAGCCGAGGTCATACAATTTAACTCAAATCTAACACTATGTACCTGACCAAATATCAAATCCCACAGGTTAAGGGCTTAGTCCCACAAGACTGCTTCCCCCTTGAGATACCAATTACAAATCCAGGTTGCCACTTTTGCTTCTGACCAACTGATTATATATTGAAGATTCCCACAGCCCCCTCCTTGGGTTTGATTAATTTGCTAGCATGGCTCACGGGACTCAGAGAAACCTGTTACTTATTCTTTACTAGTTTATTATAAAAGGTATGATAAGAATATGGATGAATATCCAGATGGAAGACATGCATAGGGCAATGTATATAGGAAGGGGCAAGGAATTTTCATGCTCTCTCTGGATATACCACCCTCCCAGCACCTCCATGTGGTCACCAAACTAAAAGCTCTCCAAACCCCATACTATTGGGATTTTTAGGGAGGCTTCATTGTATAAGCATAATCAATTATTAACTCAATTTTCAGCCTCTCTCCACTTCTGGAGAATGGAGTGTGGGGCTGACTTTCTTTATATTGCTGTATGTAAGTTTCTAATCATGGCTTGGTCTTTCTGGTGACCAGCTCCCATGCAAGAGTCACCTCATTAGAACAAAAGACACTGCTCTCACCCAGGAAATTCCAAGGGATTGGGGGACTCTATGTCAGAAACTGGGGTCAAAAAACAAATATTAGAACAAAAGATTCTTCTAGTGTTCTTATTGTTTAGAAAAGTACAAAGATTTTAGGAGCTCTGTGCCAGGAAGTAGGGACAAAGAACAATATGTATATTTTTTATTACTTTACAGATTATACCTCAATAAAATAGAGAAAATATCCATGATACAGAAAGGAGGGAAATACTGGTAGAACAACAGTATGGAACTAATTATAGTATTTATGACTTCTCTCCTCCCCAACTCAATCCACATTCTCTTGTCACTGGCCAGCTCTTCTGTTGGTCTAGTGCTTTGTCAGGTGGGTTGTGGTAGCCAATCTTCACGATAGCACCGAATGAGTCTCACTTCCTGGTGTTCATGCCCTGTGTGTCCCCTCCCACATTAAATAGTTCGTAGAATATTTTAGATTACTGGGATTAAGGCCTCCCCTAGGATAGCTACATCATCTGCTCTCATGCTTACCACTCTGGTTTTTACCTCTCTCTTTACTTTGGACCCTGGAGATTTCTCTTTATTCCTATAAGTTCAATTGAGCATTTCCTTAAATTTTAGCTGGCATTTCTAAGTGTTTATCATAAGAACATTTTCTGGTTTTCTGGTGTTCTAAATTGCTGAAGTTGGAAGTCCCTATGCGTTTACTTTTCTATCTTCCCCAACTCTGCTGCAAGCTCCATAGGGACAGGAGAGATGTTTTTATAATAATTGTGTTCTCATAATCTAGCACTGGACCTGGTGCATAATAGACACTTATTACATGTTTGTTAAATGGATTAATGTAACCAGAGAAGAAACGGATGCCATAACTGGACATATGTTGTCTCTTTTTGGAAGGAGTTGATTGTATTTTTTATTTGCGTGTGAGACTGTGAGATTACTATACTAATCACCTAATTAATCAAGTAATTAATTCAGAAGAAGGCACATAGAAGACTTTTCCTCATTTAACAAAATTCTCTTTCATAATTGCATATTGCTGATAATTAAATCTAGAGACTTGCCTTTTAGATATCATCATTTGGTCTGCAAATATGGTTGTCATTTGAGATTACTTCTTACATTTACATTTTTAAACTTAAAAGTGTCCAGAGGAAGTAGAATTTGGTTATACTGACCCAGTTATGATATTGACAGGACATGGACTTCTCCAGGTGAGGATAAAAGAAACAAAATGTATTCATATAAATATATTATTTGCATTGGTATTTATAGAGCTTGTCCTTAAATGGATGAATATTTTAGTGAACATTTGCATTGTTTAAAATAGGTGTCCCATAGTCCATGGAGTTTGACTTGGTCCATGTCATGATCAAAAGAGAATTCTTGATTTTCTTTTTCCAAAGCTGCACTTGTCCCATAGACCCCTTTTCTGAAACTTTATTTGGTAGTTCAGGCCAAAACCCTAGGAAGCAACCTTGAATCCTTCTTTTCTACCTGTCCCCCAGCCCTCAGCCCACATACAATTCATTAGCAGTCCTATTGACTCTCCTTTCTAAAGGTATCCAGAATCCAACCTCTTTTTTGAAGTCCTATCTACCAAGTCTAAACTCTTATCATGTGTTCCTTAACCTACTGCAATGGCCCACTAACTCATCTGCCTGCTGTCGTTCTTGTCCCCACTATCAGCTCTTCGCACAACAACCAGAGGGAACTTTTCAAAAAATAAATCAGATCATATCAGTTATATAGTGATGGGCCAATTTAAAAGGCAACTCAAAAACATAGCTTCCTTGTCATCCCTAGCCACACTATAGGAAACCAGGGGCTATCATAAAAATAGTGTGATGTTCCATCACTAGAAAATAATTTTTTTTTTTTAAAAAAAAAAAGGAGGAAAATGTTGTTGTTATGGGAAGTTATAAATAGCAGAGCTTGGCCTGATCATCTTGGCTCTTCTCCATACCTCATTGTGAAGCTAAAACAAACAACCTCTGAGCAACTAGCATGAGGATGCTGGAAAAATAGTCATAAATAACCCGACGTTTTCCAGTTAGGGTCCTGCTGTTCTACTTGCTTCTCTCATTACAAAGTTGACCTTTGATGAGCTAGTGAAAGTCTGGTTCCTATGATGACCCAGGGTTGCTGCTCTGATGTTATGCCATCACTCAGCAGGAATGAATGCGGTGGATTTTGGTCCTTTTCAACGATGCCTTCCAGAAGGACCGATAGCCAGAAACACAGTGGACAGAAGAAAGTTTTCTAAGTCTCAGGCAGGAAGAGAGACATGTTTACTATGATGCTACTGAAACAAGATTTAGTTCCCCTTCCTTGCAGGAGAGACTTCCAAGGCCCTATACCTAATTTTGTATCATACGTTGTATTCTTTTTTTCTTTAAAAGGACACCACCTGTTTGCAAACAAGTTTACAACCCCTCTTCCCAGAATTTCTGATAGCTACCAGGAAAAGGAGATTCAGGATGTTGATAATTTGAGGAGCTGGGGGAATAGAGCAGCCAATGCTGTGTCTCTGCGACCTTCTATTTTGCTGACCCCCTGAAAAACCTTCTGTGCTAGCCCTTCCAAGTCACTCAACATCCATACCCCTAACTCAGTAATCATCACTTTTTGTCCTGCCCAAGAAACCTGGCAGATTGCCAGCTGTGTAGAGCTCTGTGAAATCTCACTGAAAAAGATTATCTTAAATATCTTGATTATAAAACTATGTGTCAGTTTTTTGATCATTTCTTCTCCACAGAACAAAGAGAGACCAGTTTGTTGTAGGTAGTTCCACTTGGCCTACCTTTCTACAATCTAAGATATGAACTATGACTCACTCAAGTTCAGGAAGGATATATTTGAACTTCTCAGAACACAGCAGACTCCTTGATTTACTATACTTAACTGTAAGTGAGACATTTAAACTTTGATCTCTGCCCCCAAGTTATGGATAATCAAAATGCTCTGAATTTGCATTAGTTTAGATAGCTGTCTTTATGCAAAATTATACAAAGTAACTGAACTAGTCTTAGCACTTCGGAGGTGTAGCCCCCTCCTCTTCATCATCTTCAAAGAAGGACTCACTGAGTTACATTTTTAATAATATTTTTTTTAGTGTTTAAGAACAGTCATTATAAAATGCACCCCATGAAGCTATATAATTTTCAGACCCCACATAACCCAACTTTGTCTCTTTCACACTTCAGGAAGTGACAAAGTGAAGATTTCATTATTGGGAAACCTTAATTTCTACTTACAGATCAAGTTAATAAAAGATCAATATATTTCTGACTAAACTAGATATGCAAAATATTCCAAGTCTCCCAGCAATGTGGAGGTCAAGGTGATAATTCAAGTTTTCAAGTTGGCTAAAAAAAAAAAATCACTCTACTTCTGATACTACTTCATCTAGTATTCTATGCCTCCTATTTATTAAGTATCACATTACCAAGGAGGTTCATCAGCAAATTTCATGGTTGAACAAAGCTGACATTTTTTTCTTAGGTTCTTATAACTGTATCATATGTAATGGTATTCTAAGAAGGGTGGACTCCATTAAATATAAGACCCCCACTTGATGGGTCTAGATATATATGTTGCAGATTCAGAGGCAGGAAGAGCCAAATTGCTCTGCATAATAGAGGAACACAAATTTGGAGTACAGAAAGCAATTCTAGAAGGAGAAAAGAGAGAAAGGAGACGAAGATAGGAGCCAGCAAAATTCTGGAGGAGTGGATGTATCTGGGGTTAAATGTCAGTGAGAAACCTGTAGAAAAGAATTTTAAGATTGGAGTTTAAGTGTACATACATCACTTCAGTGCAAACACTTCCTTCATCTTTTCCCTGCCCCAGCACTGCCAATCTTCTATAACACCTATTGAACAAATATTTAGCATGATTTAGCTTTTGTAAAACTTGTAGAAAGAGGTGAGATCATACATGTGGAAGGAATCAGGAACCCAGAGAAATAACAAGAGAATATAATCCCTGGGAATTAACATCATTTTTAAGGAATCTGTGGCTTTTCCCCAGAGTTTGGGATTGGAGGTTAGAGGCAATTTCAAATAATCTCAGAGGGTAGGGAGCTGGGTTACCTATAAATCCTGTGTGTTTGGCCTCTTCTTTTCTCATCCTACCAAGTGTGTCTTGAGATGGCGAGAGACCTGGGCATCACCCTTGTTCTGTCTCTATTGGGGTCCACTCATGTTGGCAGATCTTCTTTCCAGCCCAAAAGTCTACAGCGAGGGCTGGCACTCAAGGCCACTGAGCATAGCATTAGAGATGGTGCAGTGTATGAGGTGCCCAGCCCACACTCCACTCACCATACCCTGCACCTTGGCACAGAGCTGCATCCACTCAGAGAGGGGATGCCCTTTACTAACTTCCTCTATGGGACCCTGTAGGATAGAGGTGGCCCTGCTCCCACTGGCTGTGTCAGCTAACAGGAAGGGGAAACTTACCCCTCCCACATTTGTCTTATATAACATCTTCTCACCTACCTTCCTCTGGAGATTTATACAATTCTCCATTCTTGAGTTTCACTAATTGTTCCTCCCTTAGTTACCTCACTCCTTTTATCCCAGTAATTTGCAAAGTTGCCTCTTTCACAGGGGAGTTAGGACTTCTATTTGCAATTCAGAACAATTGTATTTATTTCTTTGAGTCTTGGCCTTCCAAACTGTGTTCTCTTAGACCTGCTGGGAATAATGAGCAGGCCTGGTGAAGAGTCAGAGACCTCTTAATGGAGTCTCCTTTTTCTACACAGAGACAAAGGCTCTGCCAAAGCTTTGAAACTAAACCCTCAGACTCCTCCAGTTTGTGCTTGAACATGTTACATAAAAAAGAGCCTGGTAAACATAAAAAAGAGCCTGGTAAAAGGAAGAAAGAAGGGGACAAAGAGCGTAGTTTTCTTTTTCTAGTTACAATTGTGTTAAAATTTTCTGATTTTTCTAAAATAAGTACACAGAGGCTCAGGAAGGTTACATAACTTGTCCAAGGTCACACAATTAGTAAGTGGTGAACTGGAGGTCGACCCCATTCCAAGACTTCAGATTGCATCTAGGGCTTTTTTCATTTTAGCTGAGCTGTCCCTGGAAAGTCGAAGCTGGCTGCCAGGCCTGTAATAGAAAGAGATTTTCCTATAAGGATGGAGACATGTTACTGTCCTTTAGCCAGTGAAAAATATAGTGCAGGACCTAAATATCTCTACAGTCAAGAGAGCTAAAGTACCTAAGTATCTCCTCCTGAGAGGTCTGCCACCTGTCCCCCAAGTGGGCCCCTCTTTGTTCCAAATATACAGTGCCTCTCCATCTCTCTCTCTCTCTCTCTCTCCCTCCCTCACTCCCTATTTACCTCTCTCCCTCTCTCTGTCTCAGGAAATCTGTAATTAGAATGAGGAGTGTCCAATTCAATCTGGGAAAGTCACTTGAACCAGGAGATATATGCTTGGGAGCTATGCTTGGGCTGTCTTCTACCTGCCATATGAAACAAAAAGCTGAGCTGAACTCCCCAGTCCAAAAACCTAATGGGTGAAGATGGCGATTTGTCCAAGACTAAACTTGAGAACTATTAAGAAGATAGTTATTCCCAGTTTCAAAGTTGTTCCAAACCGAATACCTTTTTGTCACAAGTTCCACCAGATTCAACATGATTCACTGTTGTAGGCCTCTGTTCAGCCTTTTTCAGCCTCTTTGTAGACCCCAGCAGCCAGTAGCTATTTACATTTACTTGAAACAGTCAACAATATATCTGGACAGTCATGCCTCAAGGGTTTACTGAGGCCCATTTTTATTTCTCCCAAGTACTCCACCAAGATTTAAGCATCCTCCAGTTCCCCAAAAATTAACTCTTTTATAATATGTAGACAAACTCTTGCTATGGTCTGTTACCAAAGAGTTGTCCACAAAATATTTCACTTATTTGCTACAGCAGTTAATTCAAAAGGGACATAAAGTATCTAAGGAAAAAATATAGTTATCTTTAGACACTCTTCATTACCTAGGTCATTGGAGCCCTCCAGGAATCTAGCTATCTCCAAAAAGAATTAAGCTAATACAAACATTTCCTAGACCCACAATTAAGGGGCAGCTTCGTGGATTTCAATGTCTGTCTGGCTATTACAGGCTATGAGTTCTTAATTTTTCTTGATTGGCTTCTCTACTATATGAATTTACTAAAATTTTAGTCCTTGAAATTTTATAAATATGAGCAAATAAATATGAGCAGGCCTTTAAGATGAAAACGAAGGCTGCAAGAACCACCTGCCCTAACGCTACCTAACTATTCAAAACCTTTTACCCATTCGTGCATGAGACAACCAAGCCGTAGGAATGCTCATGCAAGAACATGACTTTTACTTACAAACTCCACATACCATCCAAAGTTTTCTTAGCTCTGAATCCACTGAACACTTCTCTACAAGCAGACTAACCTCTCATGAGATCCTTCTACTTTCACCACCTAATCTGCAAATTTTTTTCTCTTATTAAGTTTATTAGGGTAACATTGGTTAATACAATTATATAATTTTCAGGGGTACATTATAATTTAATATCTATTTTCCTATTGCGTGATTACTACCAAAGTCCAATTTCATTCAGCTACCATATATTTGATCCCCTTTACCCACTTCGCCCTCCCCCTAATCCCCTATATTTGACCCCCTTTACTCCATCTACCTCTCCCTTCCTCCCCAATCCCCTACCCTCTGGTAACCACTAGTCCATTGTCCATGTCCCTGAGTCTCTATTTGTCCTGTTCATTTGTTGCTCTTAGGTTTATATCCCACATCTAAGTGATATCATGTGATTTTCTACTTTTTCAGTCTGGCTTATTTCACTTAGCATGATTATCTCGAGGTCCATCCATGTTGTCGCAAATGGCAGTATTTCATCTCTTCTTATGGCTGAGTAATATTCCATTGTATATATATATCACAACTTCTTTAGCCAATCATCTATCATAGGATGCTTCGGTTGCTTCCATGTCCTGGCCACTGTGAGTAATGCTGCTATGAACGCTGGTGTGCAAATATCTTTTTGGATACGGGTTTTCAAGTCTTTGGGGTAAATCCCCAGTAGAGGGATTGCTGGATCATATGGTAGATCAATTCTTAGTTTTTTGAAGAACCTCCATACTGTTTTCCATAGTAATTGTACCAATTTGAAGTCTCACCAGCAGCATATGAGGGTTCCTTTTTATCCACATCCTCTCCAACATTTGTTATTACTTGTCCTTTTGAAAACAGCTATTCTAACAGGTGTGAGATGGTATCTCATTATGGTTGTGATTTGCATTTCCCTAATAACTAGTGATGTTGAGCATCTTTTCATATGTTTGTAGGCCATTTGTATGTCTTCTAGGGAGAAGTGTCTGTTCAGATCCTCTGCCTATTTTTTGATTGGATCGTTTTGTTGTTGTTGTTGTTGTTGTTATTGAGTCATATGAGTTCTTTGTATATTTTGGATATTAGACCCTTATCGGGGGCATTGCTTGCAAATATATTTTCCCATTTGGATGGTTGTCTCTTTACTTCGTTGATGATTTCTTTTGCTGAGCAGAAGCTTTTTAGTTCGGTGTAATCCCATTCATTTATTTTTGCTTTTACTTCCGTTGCCTTTGGGGTCAAATTCATAAAATCCTTTTCAAGTCCCAGGTCCTTGAGTTTTGTTCCTATGTTTTCTTCTATGCATTTTATTGTTTCAGGTCTTATATTCAGGTCCTTAATCCATTCTGAGTTAATTTTGGTGTTTGGTGATAGACAACAGTCTTGTTTCATTCTTTTGCAGGCAACCTTCCAATTTTCCCAGCACCATTTATTGAAGAGGCTTTCCTTTCTCCACTGTATGTTTTTGGCTTTTTTGTCGAAAATTATTTGCCTGTATAAATATGGGTTTACTTCTGGATTCTCGATTCCGTTCCACTGGTCAGTGTGTCTGTTTTGCTGCCAATACCATGCTGTTTTGATTACTGTCGTCTTGTAGTATAATTTGAAGTCAGTCAGAGCGATGCCTTCACCCTCATTCTTTTTTCTCAGGATAGCTTTGGCAGTTCAGGGTCTTTTGTGTTTCTATGCAAATCTGGTGATTTTTTGTTCTATGTCTTTAAAAAATGCTGATCAGATTTTGATAGGGATTGCATTAAATCTGTATAATGCTTTAGGTAATATTGTCTTTTTAACTATGTTGATTCTTCCACTCCAAGAACACGGAATATATTTTCATTTCTTTGTATCTTCTTCAATATCTTTTAATAGGGTCTTGTAGTTTCATTATATAGGTCCTTCACATATTTTGTTAAATTTATTCCTAGGTATTTTATTCTTTTTGTTGCAATTGTAAAAGGAATTATTTTTTACATTTCTTTTTCTGATGCTTCATTATTGGATTATAGGAACGCTATGGATTTTTGAACTTTGATTTTGTACCCAGAGACGTATTGTATTTACTTATTGTTTCTAGTAGTGTTTTTGTGGAGTCTGTAGAGTTTTCTATATAGAGAATCATGTCATCCACAAATAGTGAGAGTTTGACTTCTTCATTTCCTATTTGGATGCCTTTTATTTCTTTCTCTTGCACTTGCTAGAACCTCCAATGTTATATTGAATAGCAGTGGTGATAATGGACAGCTTTGCCTTGTTCCTAATCTTAGAGGGAAGGTTTTTAGTTTTTCACCATTAAGTATAATGTTGGCTGAGGGTTTATCATATATGGCCTTTATTATGTTAAGGTACTTTCTTTCTATACCAATTTTGTTAAGTGCTTTGATCACAAATGGATGCTGTATCTTGTCGAAGGCTTTTTCTGCATCTATTGATATGATCATATGATTATTATTTTTTAATTTGTTTATGTGGTATATCCCATTAATTGATTTGTATATGTTGAACCATTCCTGTGCCCCTGGGATGAAGCCCACTTGATTGTGGTGTATAATCTTTTTAATATGTTGCTGTATTCAGTTTGCTAGTACCTTATTTAGGATTTTTGCATCTGTGTTCATGAGTGATATTGGTATGTAGTTTTCTTTTTTGTGTTATCTTTACCAGATTTTGGTATCAGAGTGATATTGGCCTCATAAAATGAGTTGAGAAGTATTGCCTCCTCTTCGATTTTTTGGAAGAGTTTGTGGAGAATAGATATTAAATCTTCTTTGAATGTTTGGTAGAATTCACTGGTGTAGCCATCTGGTCCTGGACTTTTACTTTTTGGTAGGTTTTTGATGATTGTTTCAATTTCCATACTGCTGATCAGTCTATTTAGATGTTCCAGATCTTCTTGATTCAGTCTAGGAAGATTGTATTTTTCTAAATACTGGTCCATTTCTTTTAGGTTATTAAATTTGATGTTAAATACCTTTTCATAGTATTCTTGTATGATCCTTTGTATTTCTGCAATGTCAGTCATAATTTCCCCCTCTTTTATCCCTGATTTTGTTTATTTGTGTCCTTTCTCTTTTTTCTTTAGTGAGTCTAGCCAGGGGTTTGTCAATTTTATTAACGTTCTCAAAGAACCAGCTCTTTGTTGTATTTATTTTTTCTATTTTTTTTGTTTTCAATTTCATTTTTTTTTGATGATTTCTTTCCTTCTGCTGACTTTAAGCCTCATTTGTTCTTCCTTTTCTCATTTTTTAAGATGAAGTGTTAGGTTGTGTATTTGGGCTCTTTCTTGGTTTTGGAGATAGGCCTGTAATGATATGAACTTTCCTCTTATGATTGCTTTTTTACTGTGCCCCAAAAGTTTTAATATGTTGTACTATCATTATCATTCATTTTTATGACTCTCTTGATCCCTCTTTTTATTTCTTCTCTGACCCAGTTATTCTTCAGTAGCATGTATTTGTGGTTCTTCCTGATTTCTTTTTGCAGTTGGTCTCTAGTTTCAAATCATAATCAGAGAATATGGTTGGTATGATTCCAACCCTCTTATATATGTTGAGGCTATCTCTGTGTTCCAGTATGTGGTCGATTCTTGAGAATGTTCCATGTGCACTAGAGAAGAATGTATAAGCAGTTCTTTGGGATGGAAGGCTCTGTAAATGTCAATTATGTCTAGGTGGTCTAATGTGTCATTTAAGGATATTATTTCCTTATTGATTTTCTGTTTGGATGATCTGTCCATATTGACAGTAGGGTATTTAGGTCCCCTACTATGATAGTGTTTCAGTCTGTTTCTCCCTTTAGTTCTGTTATTAATTGCTTTACATATTTCTGGGTTCCCTGATTGGGAGCATAGATATTAATAAGTGTTATGTCTGCTTGCTGTATGATTCCCTTTATCATCATGAAGTGTCCCTTAGTATCTTTCTTTACCTTTTTTATTTTGAATTCTATTTCGTCTGATATTAGTACCGTTACTCCTGCTTTTCTCTGAATACCATTTGCTTGAAATATTGTTTTTCACCCTCTCACTTTGAGTCTATATTTGCCTTTGGAGCTGAAATGTGTCTCCAGGAGGCAGCATATGGTTGGGTTTTGTTTTTTGATCTGTTCTGCCACTCCGAGCCTTTTTATTGGTGAGTTCAATTTATTTAAATTTAGGGTGATTACTGAAATATGAGGTCTTCTTATGGCCATTTTATCTTTTGCTTTCTGGTAGCTCAGTGTTTCCATTGCTTCCTTGTTGTTGTGTTTCTGTTTTCTTTATTTTGGTTGGTTTTTGTGGGTTTTCCCTCTGATTCTTCTTGAATCACTTGATACCTGGGTGCTCAAGTTGTTTTCTGAGTCTATGGTGTGTGGTTACCATTACAAATATGAAAAAGATAGTTATATATATATGATATGAACTTTCCTCTTATGATTGCTTTTTTACTGTGCCCCATTTTCTTCTTTACTGTTGTCCATTTTCTTCTGTAGGTGCCTTATCTCTTTTCCCCTTTGCAAATTTAGATCTTCGAATCCTCCCCTTTTCAGTTATTGTTGTCTCAATTTGTTTCTATGTATGCTGAATGTTCATTGCTATCTTGCTATAGCAATTCTCTTCTTATTATTTAAGCTTATAATGCCCTGTTCTTAGTAAGGGTTACATTCCTCTACTTCTATTTGCCTGATAGTCATTTTACTCCTAATGATATATTTTTCTGTTATTTTGTTTTAGATGAGCTGACCTCTTTCAGTATGACCTGTAGTGCAGGCCTTATAGTGGATAATTCCCTCAATTTTTTGTATGTCTGAAAAGGTCTTAATTTCTCCTTCATGTCTAAAGGAGAGCTTAGCTGGATACATTATTCTAGGCTGGTAGTTCCTTTCACATAACAGTTTAAATATTTGATTCCATTCCTTTCTGGCTTGTAAGGTTTACACTGAGAAGTCCAATGATAATCTAATGGGTTTTTATTTATATGTCACCAATTTTTTCTCCCTGGCTGCCCTGATAATTCTATCTTTGTCATTGATTTTTGATAACTTTAATACATTTGTCTTGGTGAAGGCCTTTTTGGGTTGAGATAATTGGGTGTTCTGTTGACTTCTTGAATTCCAAGTTCCAGCTCATTCCTTAGATTTGGGAAATTCTCATCCACTATTTGTCTGAAAATGCTTTTTGGTCTCTGCTCCTTTTTCTTGCCTTTGGTAATGCCTATTATTCTTATGTTTCCTCTCCTGATGATATCAGTTAGTTCTTGTATTTCTCTTTCATTATTTTTCATTTTTTGGTTTCTCTCTTCTTTCTTCTTATTTATTTCTACATTTCTGTCTTTGATATCACTGATCCTTTCCTCCATTTGGTGAACTCTATTTTCCAAGCTTGCGATTTCATTTTTCAGCTCTTGCAGTGTGTTTTTAATCTCCAGAAGTTGTACTTGGTTATTTTTGAGGGTTTCAATCAACTTGCTCTGCTCACCTAGCTGTTTTTGCAATTTCTGAAATTGTTGATATGACTTGTTTCAAAACTCACTGTTTTCAGAAGTACCATCCTGAATTCTCTGTCACTTAAGTCACATATTTCTATGTCTGTAAGCTCATCTTCTGAAGATTTTTCTCTTTCTTTCTGAGATGCCTTGTCACCTTGGTTGTTCATGGTGTTTAATGGACTATTCCTCTGCCTGGGCGTTAATGGAAGTGTATTCTGTTGTGTTTCCAGAAAGAAGATTTGTTATATAAAGGTCTCTCTTTAGCCTGCTGCAAAGAAGGTGCTTTTCTTTTGGTTTTGAGTAGGTGGTGTCTACGCCTCTTGGATCCCTGCTTTATATAGAGCCTAATATCTTTTATTTTCTTGTAGATTTTAATCACACTTGCTGCTCTCAGTTTCAGTCCCTGTCGGTGTTAGCAACAGTTTTGGTAGTGCTTGCTCAGATTCTCCTGGGGCTCCGCAGTGATCAGTCTCAGAGGGTATGGGGGGAGGCGCCTTCTGGATTGGGGGTTGGGGGCTGCAGCTTAGCCTTGATTTTACAACTAGAGCCGGTAAAAATTATCTGTTGTTTCTCTGCTATCCACTTCCTCTTCTCTGCTCTCTGCCCTGGTGACTGAGCCCTGCTGCCAGCTGTGTAGAAAAGTCCCAGCACTTCCAGACAGGGCTGATCAGAGAAGTCACCGCATCTTCACCCCTCCCCCTCCTTCTGCAAGGAGCTCTGACAGCTGCAGGAGGCCACTTCTTTATTTGTTGCAGTCCCCCACCTGACACCCAGGGTTCTGACCTATGGTAGCTCTTATGCGCAGATGCCACACTCAGATGTGCTGGAGTGAAGTTTGGGTGTTTTTTGTTGAGTTTTAGATGTTCAGCTTATTGTTGTTTCAAGGGGAGAGATCTGAGGACATCTCTCACTCTGCCATGTTTTCCCAGAATTAATCTGCATCTTAAACATCACAATATTCTTAATCCTATTGCATTACAGTCCTTGCCTCATGAAGTTGAGCTCCATTGCTGTGTAATATCATCCCATTTCATAACACTATGTTTTGATTTACAAGATACCCCTTTAACTAATCCTGATCTAATCTTGTTGCTGATGGGTCATATTGTAAAAACAAAAAGGGAAATTACCGAACTGGTTATGCTGTTAATACCCAATATGAACTATGTGAGAGGGCAAGTCTCCCACCAGCTGGATCAGCCCAAGGAGTAGAGCTCTGTGACCTTACCAGAGCACGCCAGTTATCAAAAGGACAAATTGTTAATATTTATACTAATAGCTGTCATCAAATTGAGGCACACGCTAAAAGAATGAATCTGAGTATCAGGGAAATGCCCTACCTGACTTTCATGCAAGGCAGCAGCAGCAACAGACTCATTAAAGGTTGTGGCACACATGGATGAAATTCATTCTATAGGGAGATGATAATTAATGGCTTGGACCAAAGCAGTAGTGGTGGTGGTGGTGGTGGTAAAAAGTGTTCATATGTGAATGTGTTTTGAAGGTAGAGCCAGCTGAATTGGCTGATAGATCAATTATATGTGGGGGCTTGAGGAAAATAGAGGTGTCGGGAATACCCTTAATAGTTTTGGCCTGAACAACTACAAGAATTAAATTGCCACATCCTGAACTAAAATAAAGCTGGGAGAGAAGGAAGGAGGGAGCCTGTATTGGGAAGTAGATTCAAGGTTTTGGTTTCGATATGTAAATTTTGAAATGCCAGCTAGTGATGTAAATAGAGACATCAGGTAGAAATTGCATCTACATGTGTATATTTAAGAAAGAAGATGAGGCTGAATGAATAATTTGCAAGGTGTAGTGTATTTAAATCCATGAGACCAGAGGAGATCACCCAGGCCAATGATTCTTCACTGGGATGATCTATGCACTAGAGAAAATTTTGGAAATTGCAAGAACATTTTGGATAGGATCTAGAGGGATGTCATGATGATTAGACTGACGAGGCTTTAGTGGGTGGGGCCACGGCTCCTGGACACCCTACAGCACACAAGACAATCCTGCACAACAGAAATTGTCCCACATTTCACATGATTTTCAAATGTCCTGTCAGACATTCATTTGGTGAAAAATATGTTTATTATTTATCTCAAACTAGAGCTTAAATCTTTTCTCCACATAAACACATAGCATTTTTAGTATGGTTTTAATATATACCTAGATTCCCAGGAATGCCACTTCCATGTCATTGATGGAACAAAGTGCTTTGTCTTGTTTGGAAAATCAACAACACTGCTGCTCGCTGTATTTAAGATGCCAGTCCAGTTCTCTCGGATCATTCTGCACGTGCAGCTTTAGCAGGTACAATGATTCTAGGAATGGCTGCAAGTGTCTAATGATTACATTAGAGCTTCTGCTGAAGTTTTGCATAACTTTTACATGTTCAGATATATAATTTTATGCATTATTTTCCCCTTAGTCCCCTTGTATTACAGAAAATTAAATTTATTATTTTGAAAAAAATGTGTGTAGTTTGGGGTGAGAGGTAATCTGCAGTTAACCCTCCAGATTCAATCCACTCTCTGCTCTTCTGTACCCTGCTCCCTGCCCTAGGAAACCAGTTTTTATGAATGGTATTGCCCAGTGGCATTGCCCAGTGGCTTCTGGTTAGGTTCAGCCAAAGGGAGATACCACTCCCTCATTTTGGCCATTCAGGCCTAGGGATGGCAGACACTCTCTCTAGTACTCTCTCATTTCTTACTGGTTCTCTTAACTTTGCCCACATCTTTATCAATAATCCCTTCATTAAACTGGTCTCGGTTGGATTCGGCTTGAGTGTGCCACCTATTTCCTGCCAGGCCCTAACTAATACAGTAGTTACATTATTTATGAATTTTACTTCAGGACTGTAAAGGGCAAATTATAAAAGATTTTTTATAAAAAGAGAGTAAATCCAGGATGCAGAACACTCCACAGAGCTATTGAACCAGTTTCTGCAATATATCAATGGTATGAAAAATAAAGAGATGAGGAGAACTACTGGACTTAAAAGATTAAAAGGGCACAACAACAAAATGTAATGTGTACACCTTGTTTGGATCCAAATTTGAACAAACCCAGTGTAATAAGACATATCTGAGACGTTAGGGAAGGTGTTATGGGCCAGATATTAAATATTACCAAAGAACTATCTCAAATTTTGTCAGGTATGGTCATGACACTATGGCTATCTGAGAAAATTGCTCATGTCTTTAAGAAATGCATACTAAAGTATATAGGAGTGAAATGACATGGTGTATAGGAGAGACTATTCTATGACTTGACCACCATAAGACCCGGGCCAGAAGGGAGAGATTGCTTACTGAAAACCCCCTTTAGGGACATCTGATTGTAATCAATGTTCATTCTGACATAAATCAGCACCCCTCCCCTGCCTCCCACTCATCCCAGTTCCTGGAACAGGGTGTTGTCCTGACCTGATCAAGCATGTAAAGCAATTTGCACACTAGTAACATTCATGTCCTGGTACTACTGATGACTGTTCCCCCTACCCCACCTATTTTACCCTATATAATTTTTTGGTGATTGCCAAGCTGCAGGTGGATTCATTTCATCTTGCAGCTGCCCAAGGCATGCATTGTAAGTAAGTTTCCCTTAATAAACTCTATTAATTACCAAATGGAGTAGAAAGCCTCATTCCTTGGTCTTTCCCTATCCTTGTTTATGAAGGTAGATTTTCAGTCTCCGGGCTTTTCTCTGAGTCTACATGTATGAACACATGGTGTCTGGGACTTGCTTTAAAATAGTTTTGTGGGAAAAAAGGGGGGAAGGGGGAAGTAGAAGAAGAAAAAGATAGATAAAGCAAATGGGGGGGAATATTGTTAATAGGTATATGGGAATACATTATTCTATTCTACTTTTGTTTTTATGTTTGAAATTCTTTATGATAAAACATTTAGAAAATAAATTAGGTTAAATTAAAATGAGACATTGGGTCTGATAGGGGCATCAACCAAGGTAGGAAGTATACACGAGGAGTCTAAGACTGAGTCCTGGGCACCTCAGGTAGAGGTTTGGAAGACAGGAGGAAAAGCCATTGAGAGAAGAAAACAAAGTGAGTGTTTCAAAATCATTTGGGCTGCAGATGGGGCAAGAAAGCAGGCAACTGAAAACTAACCATTGGATTTAGTAACATAGAAGTCACTGGTGACCTTGACAAGAGCAATGCAATTTTGGTGTAATGGTTGAGACAAAGCCTGACTGGATTAGAATCCAATCATCTCTCTCTCTGGATACTTTCTCTTTTCTCTGGTCCCTTTGCAACATTCTGTGTGGCTAGTGGATTGGAGTGGGTTTAAGAGTGAATGGGAGTAGAGAAAGTAGAAAGAGGATACAGTCAGAATTTCAAGATGTTTTCCTATAAAGTGCATTAGGGAAAGGTGGTAGCTAGAAAAAAGTGTGAAATCAGAGGAGGGATTTTGTTTGATTTTGTTTTTAAGATAAGAGATAGCATGACATATTTGTAAGCTGCTAAGAATGAATCAGTAAAGAAGGAAAAATAGAAAATGCAAGAAAGAGAAATAAAATAATTGTATGAGGAATATGCTTGAACAGGGGAGTGGAGATGCTGGTGGGTAGGTTGATGTGAATATAGAAATTTTCTTCTGATTGCTTTTCTATTAAAATAAGAAACAAGATCATCAGTTGAAAGTGAGGGTGGAGAAGAGGCTTCAGAGATTGGAGGAGACAGAGGACATGAAATAGTTGGTTAAGAGAGGGAGAACAAATGGACTAAGGAAATGAGTGGCATTACAGGTCCATTTATAATGGAACTGATCAATATCATTGTGTATTTTTCTCAACCATGTTGAGCCTGAGATTTGGATTTAAAAAGGAATATGTCCAGGAAAGATCTATAGAGGGATTCCGGATTCTGAAGAAGTCGAAAAGTTATTGGATTCAGGATATTAAAGAGCCAGAAAGATAAATGGTAATGGTCAAAGAATGGGATGCTTAAAAATAATCAAAATACTAGCTTGAACCTGAAGATCAATGAAAATGTTTTTTAAATTAAGTATGTGGACATCTCATAGAATTAATAACTGAATTTAACAAGATTACAGGATACAAGGTCAGTATGCTAAACAAATGTATTTCTATATACTAGCGAGAAACAATTTAAAAATTAAACTTACAAAACAATATTGTTTATAACTGCATGAAAAATAATAAATACCTAGGAATAAATCTATTTAAAGGTGTGTAAGACCTCAACATTGAAAACTACGACCTCAGTAAATGAACAGATATTCCATGCTCATGAATTGGAGGACTCAGTACTGTTAAAATATCAATTTTTTTCCAGATTGATAGGCTCAATGCAATTCAATCAAAACTCCAGCAAGCTCCGTGAGTGTGCTTGCATGCACATGCGTGCATGTGTGTGTGCGAATGTAAATTGACAAGCTGATTTCAAGATTTGAATAATAATCAAAAGACCTGGAATATCTAAGAACTCTTGATGAAAAAAAAGTTGGAGGACTTATATCACCAGATTTCAAAATTTACTCTAAAGCTATAGTAATTGATAGAGGATACTTTTGGAGCAACTATAAACAAATAGATCCCTGGAACAAAATAGAGTCCAGAAATAAGCCTACACATATATATTCTCTTGATTTACAGCAAAGGTGTCACTACGATTAAATAGGGGAAGGATGACCTTTTAATAAGTGATGTGAGAACAATTAGATATGTGTGGACAGAAATGGACACTGACCCTTAAACTACACACAAAAATTAATTCAAGATGAATCATAGACCACAATATAAAAACTTCAGTGAACTTCAAAATAAAAACATAAGAGAAAATTTTTATATTGGAATAGGTAAAGGTTTTTCAATCAGATCACAGAATGCACTCAACTATAAAATATTGATAAATTGTATTTAATTAAAATTAAAAACCTCTAGTCATTAAAAGATATCATTAAGAATGCAAGTAGGCAAAATATAGACTGATAAAGAAATCATATCCAGAATATACAAAAAACTCACGAATCAATAAGAAAAAGAAAAACATTCAATTCAAAAAAGCAAAATACAAGCATTTCTCAAAAGAGGACATTTTAATGGCCAATAAACATGAAAGAATGCATAAAATATCTAAAAAAAATTGCAAACTAAAACCATGAAATAATTTTATATTTTCAGCAGATGGGCTTTTTAAAAAAACTGTCATTATCAAGGGTTGCTGAGGATGTGGAGTAACTGGAACTCTCATATGTTATTATTTGGCAATTTCTTATGAAGCCAAACATACACCTACACTATGATCCAACAATTTTACATCCAGACATACACCTAAGAAAGATTAATTCATATATTTGTCAGGGGACTTGTACGGAATGTTCATAGCAGCTTTATTCATAATAGCCAAAAATCAGACAAAATCCACATATCCATCAACAGAAGAATAAAACAATTTATACGATATGTTCATAAAATGGAATATTGCTAGCAATAATCAAAATGAAAAAAACTGCTAAGACAGAGCAACACAGATGAATCTTAAAAACATGCTAAGAGAAAGAAGCCAGACACAAAAGAATACATACTATATGATTCTATTCATAAGAAGTTCAAGAATAAGCAAAACTAATCTATGGTGATAAAAATCAGAATACAGTAGTCCTCTCTTATCTGCAATTTCTGCGGCTTCAGTTTCCTGCAATAATCAGAAAATATAAAGTGGAAAATCCCAGAAATAAATAATTCATAAGCATTAAATTGCATGCTGTTCTGAGTATCGTGATAATATCTTGAGCAGTCCTGATTTATACCACTAGGACATGAATCATCCCTTTTTCCATCATATCCACACTATATACATTCCTTGCCTATTAATCACTTAGTAGCTGCCCTGGTTATTAGATCAACTGTCACAGTATCACAGTTCTTGTAACCCCTATTTTACTTAATAATGGCCCCAAAGTGCAAGAGCAGTGATGCTGACAATTCAGATATGACAAAGAGAAACCATAAAGTGCTTCAAGTGAAAAGGTGAGTACAGTACAATAAGATATTTTGAGAGTGAGAGAGACCATATTCATATAACTTTTATTACAGTATTTTGCTGTAATTGTTCTTTTATTATTATTTATTGTTATTAATCTCTTACTGTGCCTAATTTATAAATTAAACTTTATCATAGACATGTATATGTAGGAAAAAACATTATATATAGGGTTTGGTGCTATTCATGGTTTTGGGCATCCACTGGAGGTCTTGAAATATATCCCCAGCAAATAAGGAGGTTTACTGCAGTGGTTACCTCTGGTGGAATGGGTATTGATTAAATGGAGCACAGGAAACCTTCCAAGAAGATGGACATGTTCTATATCTTGAACTGGGTAGAGGTTATATGGGTGTACAATTGTTTCTCAGTATTCTAGGGGGATTGGTTCCAGGACCCCCATGGATCTGAGGATCCAAGATCTGAGGATGCTCAAGTCTCTTAAATAAAATAGTATAGCATTTGCATATAACCTATAAACATCCTCCTGTATACTTTAAATCATCTCTAGATTACTTGTAATACCTAATACATGTTAATGCTATTTAAATAGTGGTTATACTACATTGCTTAGGGAACAATGACAAAAAAAATCTAAATCTACATGTTCGGTACAGACACAACCCTGCGATCATCATAGGCCTAACTACATAGTACATGTCAGCAACAGTGTAACTTTTTTCAAATATTTTTTATCTTCAGCTGGTTGAATCCACAGATGTGGAACCTACAGATATGGAGGGCCAACTGTATGCATATGGAATTATCGAACTATTTGGTTAAGATTTGTACATTTTCCTATATGAAATTAAACCTTACTAAAATAACTTTAAATAAGAAGTTTCTTTTTTAATTACAAAAGCAAAATAAATTCATTCTTTTACAGGAAATTAAAATAAGTGCAACTAGAAGAATAAAACCAAGCCCTGAATCTATTTCTGGGGACATGGGTCTGTCTTCAAGTTCCTGCAGGTATAAGATGGGACAGAGGGAGAGGGCGTTTTGTGTCTATGACAAAAGGCAGATCCAGAATCTGTGGAGGCAGCCATAAGGAGGACATAGTTTCCATTCAAGATGAGGAAGATGTTTTTTACACCTTTCTCCAGAAATGAAATAGGCTGACTTGAACCATAATGAGTTGTCTGCCAGTGGCAGGGTGTGGGAGTAGATAGTTGCCAGCCACAAAGCAGGGATTTGTAGAGGGCATCCAAGCATCAGATAGGGTTAGATTAGACAATCTAGGTCTCTTCCCTTGTGCCCTTGGCCACTGGGTCTCTTTAAGAAATAACAGGAAGTGGAACAGTTCCTCTCACACACTGCATTGTCCCTTGGTGTTGACATCGATGACCAAGCCCATCTTCAGGCAGCCATAGACTGCTGGGGAACAAGCTCTTAAGTCTAGACTCTGGTGGAAGTGAAAGAGGAGGGAAAGACACAGGACAAGAGTATTGGTCCTTAAGAAACTGAAAATTTGGTAAGAAACAAAAATAACTCTGAGTTTGGGAGTGAGACCCAGATTCCATCCTCTTTTGCCTCTGATTGTATACCTTGTATAACTCCCTTGTCCTCTCCTGAGCTTGGGGGCTAGGGCGGGTGGTTCCCCTGCCTTGCCCAATATAGACATCCTCTGAGGTTGCATGGGAGTCCTGAAGAGGAAGGTATTGGAATGAATGACTATAATTTTAGGGAGAGACATTAGAGGCTCCATGTCTCATTCTTCATTTCTTATAAACCACTAGAAAGGCAGACAGTCCTGCTCCCTCCCATCTTCGCTAACCTTAGGTATATTGGCTGGAAAATTACTGCTCGGCTATTGCCCATGGGAACATAGGCTATCACCCATAGGAACATAACATTTTTACAATAAGCTTTCTGTTTCTGTACCCCCGCTTGTACAACAGATCTGTGGGTTGACAGTAAAGAAGAAAAAAAAAGAAAAATAGACTTGTATGTTCAAACAGGATGAAAAATGGGGTTTAAGGCTTAAAAACCCTGTACCTCTACATTTCGGGGCTGCTTAATTTGGGATCTGTGTACCCCTGGCAGACCCAATAAAGAGTGTGTTTCCTATAACTCACTGATTTCTGGTGGTCTGTGTGTCTTTCGGGGGCTGGCGGCTACAACAAGGTCACCCCAAGACATCCCAGACTCCCCGCAAGCTATTCAGGTCATCTTGGAAAAATTTTGGGTGTGGTCCCAGTTCACCCAACCTAGGTTAGTGTCAACTGGATTTCTGTGAGACAAAAGGTAATTTTCTGGAGGGTGAGCAATTTACTCTGGGCAGGGCTTCATCAGGGCCTCGCCCCAGAAAGGGCCTTAGGCCATAAAAATCAGAATTTCCTTGATTGCCCTGGTGATATGAGGCCCATCCTGCCCTACCCAGCTGCATTGGAAGAAAGGGGGAGGCACTGGATCTGTGCTGGCTGGAAAATTATTGCTTGCCTATGTCCATAGGAACATAGGCTGTCACCCATAGGAACATAACATTCTAACAATAAGCTTTCTGCTTCTGTACCCCTGCTTGCACACCTGACCTGTGGGTCAACAGGTAGTGAATAGAAGAAAAATAGACGTTTGTGTTTAGACAGAATGAAGAATGGGATTTTGGGCTTAAAAACCCTGTACCTCTACATTTCGGGGCTGTTTAATTTGGGGTCTGGGTACCCCTGGCAGACCCAGCTGGCTGAATAAAGAGTGTGTTTTCTATAATTTACTGAGTTTTGGTGGTCTGTGTGTCTTTTGAGGGCTGGCGGCTACAACAGATCTAGTTCAAAACACCTTATCTGCCTCTCTACCTCATCTGTCATGCCTCTTTCCTGCCTCCCTTCTTTGGGTTACAAATAAATGTTAGCAAGTAGGCAAATTCACAAATATAGAATCTGCAAATAATGAGGATCAGCTGTATGTTGTACTGACTGAGAGAGACTGGAAGAACTTCTGACTCTGCCTGGAAGAATCAAGGGAGACTCCCAAAGAGATGATAACACTTTGGCTGTGGACTGAAATACAGAGAGGTCCAGACAGGGGTCCTGTAACCAAAAACTAAGTCATGTGGTTTGACAAAGAACTACTTCTTTCTTATTCTTAGGTATTTTGTTGATCTCATAAATGTGGTCATCTCTTTCACAACATTTTAACTACACTAATACAGTAGCTACTAATCACATGTGACTAGTATAATTGAGAAACTAAATTTAAAGTTTTATTTAATTTCAATTATTTTATATGTAAATCCAAATAGCCACATGTAGTAGTGGTTATCATGTTGAACAATGTGGTTTTAACTGATTGCAGTTTTGTATATATAAAGGGTATTGATTTTTGTATATTAATTTTATACCCCATTTCCTTATTGAATTTTCATGTTCATAGTTGTTTTTCATTGATTAATTTGGTTTCTTTTGGAATACAAACGTATCATTGACTAATAAAGATAATTTTACCTACTCCTTTCCAGTTTTGATTTTTCTTGTCTAATTGCATTGACTATGTAAAAAGAAACAACAGACCCAAAATGTAGTCATTTGTGGTAAGCCCCGCCAAGATTTAACACTTAACCTAATTGCAGTTTTAGCCTTTCCCAGGAGTAGAATTTTAAGCCAATCAGTCTGGAATTTCCTGACAACACTAGTGAGGAAATCTACCTGGTAAGACCCCCTGCCTTTCCCTAAGGGAAGGTAATCTTGCCTGAAATAACCCACTTTTAACTTCCTTGTCCCACCTACTTTCTGCCTACGAAGCCCTTCTAGTTCATACAACTCCTTGGAGTGCCTTTCTGTTTATTAAATGGGGTGCTGCCTGATTCATGAATCATTCAATAAAGCCAATTAGGTCTTAAAATTTACTCAGTTGAATTTGTGTTCTTTAATAGCTAATACCTCCAATTAAAGGTTATGTTGTCATAGTGGTGAAAGTGTGTATTCTTGTTCCTGACTTAGTGGAATTTTTGTGTGATTTCGTCTTTTTTTATATGAAAATGATACAAACAGGTGACAAATGAGTTGTTCTGTCCCCAGGCTTGCTGCTCCTCCTCTGGTCCTCCCTCTATTACTAAGCTGAGGCACCATTCTGTTTCCCAAGTTAGAAATCTAGGCATCACCCTCATTTTTCTCTTTCTCTCCCCCTCCTTCTTTGTTATCCAGGCCAACCAGCTGTCAAATCTGTCTTCTTTCCACTTCCATGACCACCACCCCAGTCTGCTACTTTTCATTACCAAGGAACATTGTAAGAGCAGCCTCTACTCAGTCATCCTGCTTCTACTTTCATTTCCTTCACTTTTTTTCTCCACAAAGCAGATGATATGGTCTTGCTAAACTATTTATTCATGTGAGAACATCCAAACAATTTTTAATCAGAATTTATTTGAGCCAAAGTGACAACATCTGCCAGGAAGCAAGATCTCAAATGCTCTGAAGAATGAGTTTTGCAGTTCTTTTATACATCTGGAATTAAGGAGAGAACTAAAGAAGATTACATCATGACCTGGGAGAAAGTAACGTGGAGATTATAGATAATTAAGGTTACTGCTCCCTTGAGGGTGGTTATGGCTTCCAGAGGTCTGAAAAAAAGAATTACTCTGGCATTTCAAAGATGTGTTAACCTCTTTGCACGAGAACAATGGACAGGGCTTGCTAAAGGCAAAGTTTAACCTGGGCCCCACCGTGACTTGCTCAATTAGGAATTTTATGATCAGATCACCCCTGAGGTTACGTTCAGTCAGGTTTATTTCCAAGCCCCCGTTTTCATTCACATCTTGATCTAGCATATGACTCTCCTACTTAAAACTCATCAATGGCTTCTCTCTGCTCTTAGGATAAAGATCGAAATGCTTAACATGGCCCATAAAGCCCTGCACCATCTGTCTTTGCCTTCATTTTTTTTTAAAAAAATGTAAATCACATTTCGATTTAAATCTTTTCAATGGCTTTTGGCTGTTCTCAAAATAAAATTCAAACTCTCATTGTGGGCCACAAGGCCCAAGATGATCTGGTTCCTGTATACCTCTCCAAATTCGCCTCATACCACCTGCTCTCTTGTTCACTATACTCTGGCCACAGTATTCTTTCAGTACTTGAAATGCACCAAGCTCTTTTCTATCTCCAGATCTTCGCACTAGCTGTCTCCTCTACCTGCAGTACTTTCCTGGAAGCTCTTCGAATGTCTGCTAATTCTCCTCTTTTGTGATTCAAGACAAATGTCACTTTCTCTGAACATTTCGTCAATTTAAAATCTTCTCCACACACGTTTCCTCTGTTATATCACCCTACTTCTTTCTTTCATGGTGTTTATTACAATCTCAAATTATTTATATGTCCCTTTGTCATTGATCACCACTGAGTATGTAAGCTCTAGTTGTTCACCACTGTCATCCTCAGAGCCTAGCTGGTGCATGACACATAGTAGGCCCATTTGTTTGATAAATGGATGGTCAATATCATTGAGCCAGTCAACGACACATTTGAATTCCTTCTTTGCGATGTTCAAAGATATTGCCCCTTTGGCTCCAGCAGGTGGAGCCAAAGCCACATCTGGTCGTTAGCAGGGATTTGGTGGGGAAGGCAGGAAGATTTGCTGAGGGGAGCAAGAATGAATCAAGACCAGGAGGCAGGGATTTTGTAGTAATGCTGGATCCAAACATAGAGGGAAGTCAAGATGGCACTTCTCCTAAAGGATGGGTAGATATGAAATATCCAGAAGAAACCTGGAATAGCCAGTGACCCAGGGAATTCCTGGGATCCCAGACTACTTTCCCATTTCCCCCGCCTGTACCAACCCCAAACCATCCCCCAATCAGCAAGAGGTCTTTGAAAAGGAAAGCAGTTTTCTGTGAGCATGAAACTAGAGGCAAGGATTTTCAATTCCTAATCTCCATTGTCCAGCTAGGGGAAACTGAGGCCAAGAAAGAAGCATCATAGTGGGTCGGTAGGAATTGAGTCTGGCACACAAAGCCCTCTGGTCATAGCTCATGTTTATTCAGTTCCACAAGCCCCACCCCACCCACCATACCTGGCCACTCGATATGGGAGACCACAATGAAGGGGGAATGGACTCTCGGAGCTGCCCCAGCGGGTAGAGGGGCAGGAATGGCTTTAGAGAGGCATACTGGAGCCAAGACATATTGGACTGATGTCTGCCAGTGGAGCCAGAGGCCAGAGATGTATTCCAGGGCCAGACAGGTGGCCTGCAAAAAGGGCTGCATAGAGATCTGGGGTTGGAGAGGTCGGCAGGAATCTTTGACTTCCTCCTGAAGGCAACAGAGGGACTCACAGAAGGGCTTCTAAACAGGAGAGCTACTTGGTTGTTCTTGATAGTTTGAAGAAAGAATATGAGATCAAAGACAGAGACCAGTGAGGATGCTGGTATAATTATCCAGGTGAGAAAAGATAAAACCTGATAAATATAGGCGTGAGAAAGAAGCAAGCTTAAGTGGTTTAAGAAATTAAAAATTTTTTTTTAAGAAATAGGACGTGGTAGTTATAATTGACTAATTGAATGGATATTTATTAATGCCTTTTAGTAACACTTTGTAAATTTTAAAAAGTGGTTTGGCAGAACTTCATTAGCAAAAATGGAGCCCCACACCCAAAGTCAAAACCAAGCCTAAATAGTCTAAGTGCTTCTCTTCTCCAAGCCTCATTTATTCATCTATAATTTAAAGAGGTTGGACTGGTAGCTTCTGATCCTGACTTTTTTGGAGCTTGACTCAAGTATATGAAACCCAGCAATATACAGAGATAGGCTCCTACAGCCCTGTGAGAGCCAAATATTAACTTTTCGGGAATTTTATAAGATAGTACTATTGGTAACTTGAAATATAGTAGAAGTATTTACACCATGGAAATAGGCAAATGCTACAAACTAGGCCTTCCTCCCTCTGCCCCCTGCCACTATCCTCCCCTCCAGAGATGGTTTTCACCAGCACACTAGTGAGACCCTTCTTCAACTGACAGACAATGCACACCCAGCCAGGTACATTCTCACCCTCTAAAACTGTCATTAACAGTTGTGGGAAAAGAATCACAGGTCTCTAGGACTCTACAGGGCCCCAGTCCCAAAGAATCTGTCCCAGCACAGCCAGGCCCACATGCTCAGGCACGCACGGGGTGGGAAGCACAATGTTCCAGGCAGATCAGCCAACTGTCTGATGGTAGGTTGGTCATTCTCAGACACGGGAGTGGAGTTTGGTGGTTAACGTACTGGAGTCTCACCAACCTGAGATGGAGTCTCATGGCCCCAGATCTAGATACAGCTATTCTTGCAGGCCACCTGCCTGGCCCTGGAATATACCTCTGGCCTCTGGCTCCGCTGGCAGACATTGGTCCAATGCGTCTTGGTTCCAGCATACCTCTCTAAAGTCATTCCTGCCCCCTTGCCCCTGTGGGGCAGCTCCACTTAGGTCACTCTTAGCTGTGTGATGTTAGCGAAGTTCTTCTTGACACTAGAGCTCAGTTTCCTCACCTTTAAAATGGGGACAAGTTCTGAGTTAGCCAGATGGTTTCTAGGATTAGGTAGGAATACCAGCAAAGTGAATATAAAGCCTCCACATTGTGCCTGGTAGAAGTAGGTGTTTAGTAAATGTTTAACGAATGCTGTTATCACACCTCCAGATATATTCTGCCCAGCCAGGGCCCCCTTTGGCTCAGTGCTCCCTCTCACTACCTGAATTTGGGCACAGAAGAGTTCAGTGAGTGGACAAGGCCAAAGACAGAAACAGGCAGCTTCATTTTCCAACTTTTATGAAAATTAATAACATTAATAGTTCACAGACACATATATATATATATATACACACACGTGGCTATGTACAGTCATTAAGTTATTAATTAGTCTCCATATAAAATGTTTCTACATTAGTGTTCTAGGCTAGGCCCCATCAGTCCTTGGCATATTCACAGTAGCAGTCCCAGGGCTTGGCCCCATGGGTTGGGAGAGAGGAGGCAGGAGGCTGTAGGACTAGCCCACCCCAAGGTGGGCACAGTTGTTATCATGGGCTGTTTACTTTCAAGTCGTTGGCTCCCTTCCTGGCACCTGGAGATCAGCTGTTCAGTGAGTGGGCAAGCAGGCCTGGATTGCTTGTATGGCCTAGTGATGCATGCCCTACGTGTGGTGGCTTCAGGTAACACAGCAGGTCCTAGAGGATGCTGGCCAGCTCTGTAGAGTCTGTGTCAGAGCAGCCCGAGCTGCTGGCCTCTTCCCTGCAAGAACCAGAGGAGATGGGTTGGAAGAAGCACCCTTATCCTTACCCTGCCCCCACCTGCCTCATTCTTCAGGGATCTTGGCTCTGTAGTCTTAGCCATCTGTTAGCAAACCACAGGCCACACATATTTGCTCACTCCTACTCTCAGCCCAGAAACTGCTGGTTGGTCCATTCACTGTTCTTGCTGCCCACAAGACATCACAAGCCCCAGGACTACGCTCTGGTCTGGGCTGGCTGGCTGATGGCTGGCATGACTCATTCCGCCCTGCCCTCTGGTCTCCTGAAAGGCAGGGCTCAGGCCACATCTGAGGTCCTATGTGCCAGTAAAGCCATGAAGAGTGCAGGCTGTGGAGTCAGAACGCCAGGGTTTGAACCTAGCTCTATCCATTATCAACTGGGCCAGTCACTCTTCCTGGTTAAGCCTGTTTCTTCATCTGCAGAGTGGGAATCATAGGACCCTGTGACACCTAGGGTTGTTAGAGGACTACAGGAAATCATGAATGCACGTTCTCTAAAAGGTAAACTCCTTGAGAGCAGGGATTTTTGTTTCATTCACTAGAGTAATATATGCCCAACAGTAAGTAGGCTTCCAATAAGCATTTGTTGAATGAATAAATGAAAAACCACTTGGTACAGTGCCTGACATGCAGCTAAGTGTTCAAGAAATGTCAGCTGCCACTATTATAAATCGGCAAAGGGAAAGGGCAGAAGAGGAGCCATGAAGGGAAGAGGTATGGGAGGAAAGTCGACATGGCCAGTGGAAGCACAAGCTGAGGACTTAGAATGGATGTTGCTTCTTCCCCACCAACCTGTCCCTTTCCCGCTCTCACCTCAGAGCCTGCAGTGCCTTCTTGTTCTGCCGCCGCTTCTCCTCATCAATGGGGTACAGCTTGAAGAGCAGCAGGCCTAGCAGGATGAGGACTATGGGAGCCATTGTCACCAGCATCTTCAGTGTAAACCTGACGCGTGCTGGCTGGGAGCAGCCACGGGTCTGGTACCCAGCAAAGCTGTGAGACCCAGTGGAAAGAGGAGTGATGAGAATGGGGTACCTGGGGCCTGTACCTGCCCAGCACTGCCCCACACACCCACCTCACTCACTCAAGACTGAGGGTAGAGATGCCCAGTGAGACTCCAGAGGCAAACTTAGTGAAAAAAACATAGAAGGAGAAGAAGATGGGCTCGGTGCCATGGGAGTGGGGCTGCTTCAAGTGGAAGTCGTCAATGACGTCGGGCAGCATGGACCTGTGAAGAGTGGTAGCAACCATGAGAACCCACGCACCTAACAACCCCTAGTCCCTGACAGCTCACCTGGCACCCCTGTGTCAATAAGAGGTGGCCCTCTGGGAGTCTGCAGCCCCATGGTATACATTTCAGTAAGGAGATGGCAAATTCATATGAATAAGAAAAGAAGGCTCCTTCCTCCGTGATGAAGTAGCCCCATTTTAGGTGCGCAACTGGGCGAGCAGAGTGCAGACCGGATTTAAGCCCCCATTTCCCACCTCGATTAGATATCCTTTCAATTTACAGCCTGAACAACTGTATAGGGAAGACCTGCCCCCACCTGCCATCAACTGAATGGCCTGCAAGAGGATTCTCCCCAAGAAGCTTCAGAAGAGGGGGGTGGGGGACTGAGAAACATACCCAGTGTGCCTATATACCTACCAGGGTAGTAAGAAGGCGGCTGCTACACTGATGCCAGCTGCCACGGCTACCACGTATGTGACAATCAGGTTACTCTCCTTTAGGGCCACCAAGATGAGAAACGGCACTGCTGACTAGGGGAGAGGTGCAGGAAGATGAGACAGCTGGGAGACTTCCACCAGCAACCCCCAGCCCAGCCCAGGTGCTACCCCTTCAGCTCCACTCACTGAGATCCCAATGTATACAGCCATTTTCTTGCCAAACCGAGTTAGGAACCACTGCCAGACAGGAATGGTGAATGTGGCTGAGAGCTGAGGATGGACGAAGTGGGTGAGGAAGATGGATTAGAGCCATTGAACCCCTCCTGCCCTTTCCAAGACCCCAAAGGTCTGCCAGCCCTGCCTGAGAGCTGCAAGAAGATATAATCTGGTCAGTGGGAAATTGACAGGCACCTTTGATGGCTCCTAAGAGGGGCTGAGAGCGGGTTCCAATCTCATCTGCCTTTCCTGAGCACAACTGAGCCAAAGTTCTCAAGTTCTTGGCCCCTGCCTCTGCACTCTTGCTATGCTCTCCACTTGAACATCTAACCCCAAACTCTTTCACTTTTTCCTCCCAGTGTTACTGAGATATAATTGATATGTAATATTATATTAGTTTAAGGTTACAACATAATGACTTGATATATGTACCCGAACTCTTTTCACAGTCCTACCTAAGCAATTATAGGTCAAAACCCAACCAAATATTCTGAGAAACCTCCCTCATGCTTTCATAGCTTTGAGTCAGTCTGGGAAACATCCTTTGACTCTCGAAAAAAACATCCCACATCCTATGCCACTTTAGCCCAGGCTTCCCTCCCACCCTTGGGGCCCCCCACGCACCATGATGGCCAGGAGCAGATTCTGGAATTCGTTGCGGAAGCCCAAGGTATAGGTACAAAATAAAGCGAAGTTCCCTTCCACCAGCTGGGGGAGGGGATGGGAAGGGGAAAGGAAACACAAGGAAAGATGTCATGTTGGAGCTGAGCCTCCCTAAGACATTCTCCATGCTCTAGGGACCTCAGATTACCCACCCCCCGGCTCCACCTGTAACATCCCAAGTCCTCAGCTTACCCCCTCCCAATGCACAGCGCCCCTAGGCTGAGCATGTCAGGCCCCCCACTCACCATGAAAGCCAGGGAGGTAAAGAGGAAGCCAGCGATAAGCTTGATATATGGGCCATGGCTCATGACCAGCCGGAGGCCCCGAAAGAAGGACATTGGCTCAGCCTGCTGAGTCTCGTAGGGTTCTGGGGGCCAGAGGAGACAGTGAAGAAAGAGCAGAGACCCCTCCCAAAGCCTGAGGTCTAGGCAGAGGGACAAAGTCATCCTGTGTTGGGACTGCATCCCCACCCCCAAGGGGCTTCTTACCTCTCTGCTCTCGTACACCCAGGACCAGGATGACAGCACAGATGACATAGATGGAGGCAATGACCCCTGCTGCCAGCAGGTACGCATTTTGCTATAAAAGGAGGATTATAGGCAACAGACATTCAATCTGATTTCATCTCAACTCCCAGCAGTTCCATTCAATGACCTTGAACTAGTCCCTTCTACTCTGGGGCCTCACTATCTCCATCTGTGAAATGGCAGAATCATCCTGGGCCTACTGCTGTTTCCCAAGGCTGGGCAAAGTCCAGTGGAACAAAATGTCAAGAAGCTGGGCTGTGGAATCTGAAAGCCCACAGATCAGATCTCCCCAAATCTAGTGTCTGCAACTCACTAGCTCTATCATCCTAGGCAAATTATTTAGCCTGTCTATGCTTCAGTTTCCTTATCTGCAAAGTGGGTATAACATTAACAGTTTGTATATCAAATGCCCAACAATTAACAAACACTAGCTATTATTACTATTTTGAGGATAATTGCAAACCACCCCATCATTCCTCATCTCCCCAAACCCTTGCCCTTCCAGAGGCCTCACCGTTCCTCTGAGTGAAGTGGAGCTGTGTGTGCGATTGGCACCTTCCGAGGCCACTTCTGAACCATTGGGGACCTGGAGACAAGGCGTATCCGCTTGGCCTACAATTTGCCCCTGGATTGCTGTTCCCAGCACTGTGCCCAATACCTCCACAGTCATCCCTGAGCAGTGAAAAGAAGGTCCTTTGGAGGGGACCTACAACTTATGGGCCCCCAGGGAGGAAGGTCAGATGGATAGAAGGCCAGTTCTAGCCCCAGGTGATGGGAGCAACTCCAAGTAGAGTGGGTACAAGGTGGTGGGAGAGATGGCACCTTGGCCTAAACTCGTGGCCTTGCTCTGTATGACCTCTGCCTAGTCCCTGCACCTCTCTGGTCTCACTAGAACAATAAGGGGATGGAGTTATTTTTAAGATGGTTTCACACCCCCTCCCAGCAAGGGAAGAAATGTGGCAGAAGGGTCATGGGACAGGGGACCCAGGGTTCCTGGTGGGTGGGATCAGCAGACTGGGGAGAAACTTACGATAGGCAGTGGCCGAATCCCGTTCACTCTGCTCTGTGCTGATGAACATGGTGAGAGCTGAGTAGGGAACGTGGAAACACTGGTATGGAAGAGAGGCCCTCGGGCAGTCAGATGATGGACAAACAGATGTGGCTTCAGGCGCCCACCCTAAAGGCCCCAGGGACTGCCCCCGCCCCTGCCCTGATACCCAGGTGCCCACACTCACTGTGACCAGCGTCTCAAAGAGGCAATAGAAAAGCAGGTACCACAGGGCCTGGCCCTGTGGGAAGTCAGGCACGAACCAGATGAGGAAGTAGGCAATGATGGCCAGGGGTGTGGAGAAGACAATCCTGAGGAAGCAGAGGATATATATTATATATATTATCCAACCTTAAAAAGGAATGAAATTCTGACACATGCTATAATACAGATGAACCTTGAAGACATCATGCTAAGTAAAATCAGCCAGACACAAAAGGACAAATGCTGTATGATTCTACTTACATGAAGTATCTAGAGTAGTTAAATTCATAGAGACAGAATGTAGGATAGAGGTTGCCAGGAGCTGGAGGGAGGGAGAAATGGAAGTCATTGTTTAATGAATATAAAGTTTCAGTTTGGAAAGATGTAGAGATGGATGGTGGTAATAGTCACACAATAATGTAAATGTCCTTAATACCATTGAATTGTACACTTAAAAATGGTTAAAATGGTAAATTTTGTTATGTGTGTTTTACCACAATAAAAATCATATGAACATTTATAAGGTGATTAATTGCTATGGGTTAAAGAAATCTAAAGCAGGCTGAATGGGGATTAGGAGTATGGGGGTATAATTCACAACCAAGTAGACAGGGTAGCCTTCAATGAGAAGGTGACATCTGTGACATCTGACTTGAATGAGAGGGAGTTGGCCTTTCAGATACCTGAGGCAAGAGTGTGCTGGCCAAGGGGAACAGTTAGTGCAAACATCCTCAGGCAGGAGATGTACCTGGCAGGTATAAAGAATAGGAAGGAGGCCGTGGGGCTGGAGTGGAACGAGCATGGGAAATGAAATTAGCAGATGAGGTTGGAGAAGAAATGAGATACCAGGTCAGGTAGAGCCTTATATCCAGCGTAAGGACTCTGGTTCTATTTCCTAGGGTAGAAGTAGTTTCCAGACTTAAATAAGTTGACAATGTAGAGCAGTGCTTGGAACACAGTTAAGTATTTGCTATGGTTATCACACCAGGAGAGCTGAGGGGTAGAGTACAGGTCCACAGCCAGCAGGGTTCTGAGAGCACTAGACTGGGAATCTGACCTCGGATTCAGCCCTGCTGTATCTTGGGCTCCCTGTGTGACCCTGCTGACACACTGCCTCTCACCAGGTGGCCTTGGGAACTCCAGGGAAAGTGTCTGTCAAAGTCTTCCTGGTCCGAAGGAGGGATTTAAATGTTGGCTAAGGGCAGATCTGGTCTAAAGCCTGGGAGGAGAGTAAGCCATAAGGCTCATGAACCCAGAAAGGCCCAGCCTCTTCCTACACCGACAGAAAGGGTGCTGGGTCCCAAGCCTGAGGAGGGGCCCAGGCGCTAACTGTGGTATAAATGGAATGAAGTCACATATACTACAAGGCAGCCCCTCAGCCCACAAGTGGTCCAGCGTGCCCTCCAACAGAAGGGTGGTGGTACCGCTCAAGAGGTATCACGAGGAGTTAGCACCCAGACAGGTGAAGACATGTACTAAATCAGAACCAGTCTGAAGGGCCTCAGTAACTTAACCAAGCCTGCTGCCACACCTGCCCAGGGAGTGGCCACAGGTAAAGACTCTCCTGATTTCCCTCCCTGCCCTCCAGGGAAGGAAAGTCTACTCAGAGAACAAGGATGTCAGCCTTCCTCAAACACTCCATCCTCTTTTCCTAGGCAGCTAAGCAGCTGATGAGGAACCAAATGTGACTTACTAAGAGAAACACGCTGTTGCAGCATCAGGCTGGCCAGAGCAGCTCCCTCCCATTGGCTGGGCCTCATGAGGAGATGTGGCAGCAGAGCCCCGCCTCCCACCAGCTGCCAGAGAGGCGGGTACAGGGCCCAGTTTCACTGGTGGCTCCAGCCCCCTGGGAGTCCCAAGCAGCCTGCCCAGGTAAGGCAGGCCGTCCTGGCCCTGAAGCCTGGATCAAAGGCCCCGACCTGGGCCTTAGCCAGGGGCTGGGAGGATTGTGATGTGAGCAGGGCCTCGTGGGAAAGGAAGCTAGGAGTGGGGGTGTGGAGGCTGTTGGAAGAGCTTTGAAGGCCGGAGACCAGGTATGGGCACCCCTGGGGCAGGAAGGCGCCCACTTGAGCCTGGATGGGCTAGAGATGAAAGGAGTATGTCCCCACCACCACCACCAAGCAGGATGTCCTGGAGGGAACTAAAGCTCCAGCCTGTCAGCCTGTCCTGTGTGTCTCCCTTTGCTGTCTGATCTGTAGCACCACCTCCCCCAACCTTGAGATAGCCTGAGACTGTAGGCTTTGTACTGAGGGTCCAGAGGTTATGGGTCTGCTATATCATTCTTGGAGCTACTAAGAGCCACTCTGAAGGCCTGCCAAATGATATACTACTTAACATGTGCCAGGCGCTGTTTACTTTACGTATAAAAAAGATGTAATCCTCACCACAGCCCTATGAGATAGGCAGATTATCGCCCTTTCACAGATGAAGAAACATGATGCTCAGAGATGTTAAGTGACCTGTCCGAGGTTGCACAGCTTTTAGTGGTGAAGCTGGTATTCAATCTGAGGCATGCTGGCTCTAGAGTGTAACCTCTCAACCACTACACAGTACTGCCTCTGCCATTATGGGAAGTGACTAAGTGAGAGAAGTTAGAATTCTGGCTTCACTGAAGAGAATGCACCTTGGCCAGGGAAAGCTACGATTTGGCCTGTCTAGAAATGAACTGGCAGGGTATCCCAGCACTATTCCTGCGGCAGCTGAGGCCTCGGTTGGGATTTCAACACTCAGGTTTTTGCATCACCCACCCCCACCCCCCCCACCCCCGCATGTGCCAAATCAGATGGAAAAACTGAAAGGTAGTAGACAAACAATAAGCCCTGACTTCTCCCACCTAGAAGAGCATCTTCTACTCACCAGGGCATAAGGCGGCCCAGCCGGGTCCAGGAGGATTTGCTAATGCAGAAGCCCACCAGGGGGTCTGTGAAGGCATCCCAAGCTCGGCCCACAAATAGGATGATGGAGGCAGAGAACGGGTCTACCTGGAACGGGGAACAGGCACCTCAGCCCTCACTGGTAGGCAAAAACATGCACTCCCTCCCCACCTCAGCAAGGTCCCTGCAGCCTGTACTCCCCCCAGGCCTTAAGTATCTTCACTTGCCTTGTTAACATAATAATGACAATAATAGTTATCTGATAGCAGAAGCACTGTGTGTCTCCATAGAAACTTTCTCAGATCTATTCCCTTATATCCTCCCCTTCACTGTCCTTGAAAACACTCCCCTCAGTTAGAATAAATGGAGTCATTTCTTTGCCTCCCTTTCACATCCCCGAGCCCCCAACCACCTGATACCAGAATTAGTATTTGCTGGGTGACCACAGTGGATCTCGGTTTCCCCATCTGTATAATGGGAATTATGATTCCTCTCTTAACAGTGCTGGAGTTATGATCCTTATAGGGTCAAACTATCTTGGACGTAGAAAAGAAATCTATATATGCTTTTAAAAAGTGGCCTATCACTACCCACTCAAGCTATTCCCTCTCCCCAAACCTTCTAGGCCTGAATAGACAGCTTCTCTGGACTCTTTCTCATCCATCAAGATCCCACCATTGCTATTGCTCAGGAAGTTGGAAGACTGGCAGCCACACCCATGTAGCAGTCTCCCTAACCTGACTTTTCCAACTCTAACACTCACTACCACACAGTTTTACACTTTAGCTGGAGGCTCCTTATATTTGCACCCTACTCAGGGCCCAGAACAGGAAAGTTGCTTAAAAACTAGCTGCTGAATGATGCCATTTGTCCTTTCCAGGGCTCAGTGTTCTGCACCTATAAATGGATATAACTAAAGTGTCCCACTTGCAAAGCATCTCTGTCGATGCCATATAGAAAAGATGGCCAGTGTGTGAGCCCTGAGAGCTGTGGCTATTCAGCCTCCCACTCTCTCATTCAGACAAGGTGAATTCTCAGGATGCCAGGCTGCCAGCCAAAGCTTCTCAAAGCACAGAGGAAGGAGCCCTGCTTCACTCTAAGTACCCCTCTCAGTCAAAAACTGTGTGTGCTGGGGCACCTACTCAGCCCAGGACTCGAGGGCCCCCCTGACATGCCTCTGCTTCTCAGGTAAAAATGAGATGCACCTCATCCACATGCCTGGCAACATCCACCAACCCTGGAACCGAGCCAGCTGATGGCTGTCCAGCTGGGGACATAGTGTGCCAGCGTCTTCCAAGAACAGCATCACCAGCAGGCTCCGTTTCCCCTCACACCACTGCCTACCCCTCCAGATTTTGTTGCTCTTGCCAGGCAAGAAGGAGTTGCCTGACCTTGCCAGCTAAGATTCCTGCAGTGGATAGACTCCCCTTCTGGATACTTTCCAGAGTCATCTTTTTTTTTTTTTTTATCAACTGCGACTCTGAGAGACAGATGGGGAAAATGAATAAACCTACCTAGTCTATGCCACCTGAGGATGTTGCGGGAGTCCCAGCAGGCTCAATCTACTTACCTGAGCCACATCCAACAGGTAGATCTGCAGGAAGAACCCTAGGGCACAGCCTGTCACCTGGTAGGGGGCCCCTCCAACTGCATAGCAAAGCTTGTTGCAAATGGACAACTGTTGTTTCTTCTTTGGTTCCTTCTAGAAAGAAGAGAAAAAGATGGAAAGAGACCCAAGATTCTGGCCTCCACCCTAGAAGGTTCCAGAGGTAGGACCATCTCTCCAGCCAACTCTGCCAGGAGGAACAAGTCTGCCTTGCCCTGTTCCCACCCAGAGAGATAGAACGTCACAAGAAAGATAGATATTATTCTCTGTTCTTAGGAACCTGGGAAAAAGGAATCCATACTGAGAAAGTTGCCCCTAAGCTACCCCACTCCACCCCCAGATTCTTATCAGCCCACCATCCCTAAGAAACTCCTCCCAGGGCTTCAGCCATGCTCCTTTCCAAGCTAGATGAGGAGCATGCCCCAGCAACAGACCTGTCCCCACCTGGCACCAACTGCCACAACTTGAAAATCCTCTTGCTGCCAAGAGCTGCCTAAGCCCAGCCCCAGGTCCTGCACTGGTTCAGAGGCCAGGACCCACCTGCCTATTGAGTGAGGGCTCAAGAGCTGTAGAGGCCAGGCCCAGCTGGCTGCAGGCACAGCTGTTCTTTCTGTCTGTCCCAGAGCGTCCCTGGCCCCTGTAAGGCAGCCAGAGCTTTAGGCAAACCCAGGAGCTGTCCTACTCTCTCTCAGCTCCTAGGGGACCTTAGAGAGGGGAGGAAAGGCCTCTAGGTGCAGGGATGGGCTCTCTCTGGGTGGGGCACTAGGGAGATTGAGGTTGCCCAGGGAAAGCAGAGATTACTCACATGTGGTAGCAGCTTAGTTGCTCACCCGGGTTCCTTCCAAGGATCGGTTAATTAGATTAAAAGGAAAAGGCAGTCACCTCCCAGGCAGAAATCTATTTCCTAGGATCCCTCCCTGGGGCCACCTGATTTCATTCGATCCTTCATTATGTCCAGAGAGCAGGGGATGGCGCCGAAGATGAAGACAGCTCGGGCGTAAGCCCCAGCTCCCACACTCACACAAACGCCTTGAGGAATGCGGCTTTTTAAAGAGCCGAGCCCTTGTTCTTATGAATGAACTTGAATGGCCCTCACACAGAGTTGAGGTTCATGGGTAGGCATGTGGGTTTGGGGCGTAAGGGATGAGAGATGGGGAACCAAGGAGCGTTTCCTAGATTTCTGGGGTCTCTCTGGCTTCTAAGCCGCTCGTCAAAGAACGAAAACCATCCAGGCTAAGCTGGGCACCACGTGGAGTTACTAGCCAGGCGGCTCCGCTCCGCAGAGATGCCGGCGGGCCGGGCGGGAAAGGCAGGCAAAAAGGGGGGCCGGCGTTTCCAAACTTTCTACATCACCCACAGCCCCCAGGGCACCTCTGGGCTCTCTCCTGCTCCTGGGTCCACCGGTCCTCCGGTAGCCTAAGGTGTCCTAGAACCATGCTTACCCATCGACACCCCCCTCAGCCAGCCCCCTTGCCCTCCACCCGGGATGCTGGGCTCTCACCATCATCACCTGGGCCGGACGTTCACCAGCTTGAAGGACGCCTGTGGGCAGCAGCCCCGCCGCGGAACCGCTCTCGGCGCCCTCTCCTTTGGCCATGACCCACGGGCCACGCCTCCTGGAACCGGGACGCCGGGATGCACCTCTGCTCTGCCGGCCTCCACTCCTCTCGGGCTCCGGTTGTAGCCGGCACCGCCACTGCAGCCACAGTTACTTGGTACTAGTAAACCCCACAGGCTGCCGGGTGAGGTGCACACTCCCTTGTAAGCCCTCTTACTCTTAAAGGTTGGGCCCTTTCGGAGCCAGCCAATCCCGGAGTGCCTGCTGCCCGCCTCAAGCCAATCAACTTGCTTCCAGCTTTTTCAATGCGCGCTGAGGCTCTTTGCCTCTTGAGCCACGTTCTCAAAACCGGGAACACGCATCCGGCCGCTTTAGCTCCACGCAACCTGGGAGAAGGCTGAGAGACCCACCTGACACGAGGAAACTGAAGCCCAAGGCTGCAAATGACCTTCCCATGGGCTCCCAGAGTGAGTATCCCCTGGGTCCAGCTTACACACCATGACTTCTGACCCCCAAGCCTAAGAAAAGTAGGGGCTCAGAAGCCCACTTCCCCCTTTAAAATCTGGAGTCAGACTGAGTCTCTGTCTCCTCCAAACCTGGAGAATGTAGCGCTGGCATTTCCTTACCAATTTCCCTCTTTGATCCCCCAAGACCGACCATTTCCTCTTCCTGCCATTGGCATCTTTGAGGCCCTCAGCGATGGCTGGCCTCAAAAGATATTGCTGCCCCTGCCAGCCGGACGCTCCCAAGTTGTGAAAAGCAGACGGGACCACCCACTGGCGCTAGCTAGCACACTATGATAACAGCAGACTTTTATGGAGAGCTTCCTACATGTGCAACATTCAGCCCTCACAACCATCAAATGAGAGTGGTACTATTATTATCCCCATTTTACAGCTGAGAAAGGGGAGGCTCACAGATGTGGCAGAGCCAGGCCTGGAAGGTTTTGTTCCATCCCAAAGCCTTCCCTCTAAACAACCCTGCTCTGTCCCTCTCAGCAAAAATTACCAGAAGACGGATTGGGTCTCCCCAACAAGAAGCCCTGGGAGATACAAAGCTAAAATGGCACTCTGCAATCCAAGAAAAGTTTGAAAAAGAGAGTGTTGAGTAATCTGATCCTTGAAAGAAGATGGAGGACATTAGAACAGAGACCCGACATAGATGCCAAAAAACAGTCTTTTCTATCACCTCTCAGTTCCTTATGCCAACATCATCCCAGGGAGACAGGAGGCTGGTGGAGACCAGTTAGCTCTGATTAGTAAAGGGGCTGCCTGGGAGGATTCCCAAAGGCCTCTCACCCCTCTTCCTGTGGTTGCTCAGCTACAGGCTCCGTTTTACTTTTCTTAAAATCTCTAGGAGAAGATAAGAAGTCTGGCTGCTGCAGACCCGTGAGGCTAATAGGGCTAGTAAGGTTACCCTGTGCCCACTGTAGATTGGAGCCTCAGCAAAGCCTCTTGGGCTCCAGGCCTGGTGGTATGGGGATCAGTGTGAAGGAAGGAGAGTGGCCACAACAAGCTTCCTCTTATGCCCTAGCAGATCCGATCCTGGCACACATCTCGGTCACTGCTGAGTGGATGAGAACCAAAGTGAGGCAATTGAATACTGTGAAAAGGGCACATATTGGCTCCCACGACTCCACCTGAGCTCTGTGACACCGTTTTGCCTCGTTCACTCTCTGGTCTTGAGTCATCTGAGGTGGACTCTAGTATCCCTTCCAGCCCTAAAATCTTAACTCCTATAGCATCCATATCACAATTAATTTAGATCCCTCACCAGACCATGAATTCTGGGAAGGTAAGAACCACATCTTTTTCACTGCTGTTGGTTGTATCCCCACTACAAGCTTGGGAACTGACTCAGTAGAAAGTTACAGTAGGAACTTAATAAACATGTGCTCAGTGATGCATGCTCAGTCTTCCTCAGGTACAAGCACAAGAGGGGCCCATTCGGAAAAGCCCCAGGCTTCTCTATTTACTAGCTGTGTGGTTGAGCCTGTGCAACTCAGTTAACTTCCCTATGTATAAAGTAGGGATATTAACAGTGACAACTTGATAGGGGTTGGGGAGGGGGCAGTATGAAACAAGAAAATGCACAGGAAGTGCTTAGCACAAGTGCCTGGGATCTGAGGCTGGTCTGGTCCCGGTCCCCCTCCTGGCCTGATTCCAGTCTGTTAGTGTAGCAATGCAAGATTCCAGATATGGCCTGACCAAGCCAGCACAATAAGCCTATTATTTCCCCGCCCCCCCCACCCCGGTCTGGACTTGACACATTGTTAATGCAGACTAAGGCTGCTGGGCTTTGGAGACTTTCTCTCCCATGATTAGTTCCCATCAGGTTGTGGTCAACTAAATCATTCAGATCCTTTTCACTGGAGCTGGGGTCAAGTCAGGTCTCTCCCCCTGCCTCCGCTTTGTATAATGTCTTGGAGCTCACAGAAGGACAATGTCATCTTGCTTATTCCAGCCTGTTGAAATTGTTTTGAATGCTGGTCCTATTGTCAACTGTTTTCTCTCCTTCTCTGTTTAGATCCAGGCTGCTCCTTGGGACTTCGACTCCACTATGCATACTATTGGACAGAGCCCCATACCATACCACTACAGACACTCATTCACCATTAACCAAATCCGGGCACTGCCAATCCAATAGCTCCCAATCATTCAGCACCTACTGTATGCTAGAGAAGCACTGTGCTAAGTGTTTTCCATATAGCTTCTCGTTTACTCCCCACAACACCACTGGGGAGGGTAGTTTTTGTTACCCCCATTTTACAGATGATGAACGTGAGGCTAAGTGAGGGGAAACAGACACTAGTTTCATAAACCTAGAATCAGGCCTCTTTTTCTGATAATGAGTTCGGTCATGAACTTGTCACTTAGAGATGCTATTTTCCAGGTACATACAGTCTTGACCATGTGTCTCCATTGGCCCTCTTGCCACTCTCCTTCCTACCCACTGACCCTCACAGCACCAGGCTTGGAGCCCAGGGGGCTTTGCTGAGGCTCCAGTCCACAGTGGGTAAAGGGCAACATTGCTAGCCCTATTAGCCTCATGATCCTGGAGCAGAGACCTGGGCCCATTCTTCATATCAATTTTTTTCTAACTAAGATAGAAATGAGGACAAGGCTTCTCCCTGAGGAGCATACAGACAGCTCCTCACTCTGTGGTAGGACCACCCTCCCAGTCATCTTTAACCCTTTAAGGTCTAGCCCACCCTCACAGTCTAGGGCAAATAAACTTCAGAGCTCCCCTTGTTGCTCTCCACCTGTCTGTGCACTCCTAGGGTGTCATGCCCAGCCTGGTGGGCTTTGTATACCCTAGCACACTCCCCTGAAGGCCTTTGGGGGAGATCACCAGGTCCCCTGAGCTTCTTGGGAGGTAGAACAGCAGAATTAAGTGCAAAGATTCCAGGAGACAGATTACCTGGCTTTGCGGCCAGCTTATCGCTGCCATTAAAGTTTACTTTTGGGCAAGTTAGCAAATCTCTTTGAGCCTGTGGGTAATAATTGTAACCTATCTCATAGGGTTTGCATGAGGATTAGGTCGGGTGCTTAGAACAATGCTTGGCACATAGTAAGCACTTTAAAAAGGTGTATTATTATTATTATTATCATTATCATTATTATCATTATTAATAGTAGTACCCTGGGCAAAATCTCACCAAGTAAGGCCACTTAAGTCAGAGTGGAGAATATTTGATGCAAATGGGTAGAGGCTAGCTTTATGTCTGGGGACTTACGGTGGTATTCTTAGCACAGTGGGATAATGCCAAGACAGGATTACCAGGTAGAGGTGTTGGGGTGTTAGTGGTAGGAGATTGTTGCTAAATGAAGGTGTTGTCAGATGCTGGTGTTGCCAAATAGCTTTCAGTCTGTTATCCAATGGTAAGATCTCTTCTGACCCATCACCCTGACTTTTGGAGGAAAGGAACCCAGCCCACACCCTAACAATACTTAGCTCAACAGCCACTGATAAGTTTACGTCCTGGGTGGTGGTGCCCTAAGGCCTGAGGCCAGGGAATGGCTAGGTTGAAGAGGTAGGGGCTGAGCTGGCCCTAGAGCAAGAGCTTCCTGGAACAGCTGCTGTGTTGGAAATGCCTCAGCCTGTTCCCCATTAGTCCCTTTGTTTGCCCTGTGGCAGAGGAGGGAGAGCAGGGCAGAAAGTAGGAAGGAGTGACTCTTTAGGATCCCAAAAGAGGCTCTTTGGGGAAGAAGTAGCTGAGGACCCTTGAAGTCACCTGAGGCTGCCAGTTCCTGCCTGGATGTTGGTTGGGCTTTTGTAGAGCAGAAGAGGTCTCAAGGCTGATCCAGGATGCCACAATGCTATAGACCACTCCATGGGGCGGCCCCCTATCCTGGGCTTCAGAACTAGCTGGGTGATGGGTCTGACTTCTGAGCCACAGTTGTTAAGGAGCTGAGGGGCCCAAAGAGTTCCCTGAGATTCCTTGTGTGTATGAATAAAAAGGGTTCTGTGGAAAGTAACCTCCCAGAGTGATCTGATCATAAATTCCTAACTGAGAAGGTTACAGTGGGTAGTGATGACCCAGACATATAACTTTTTAATAAAAAACTTATCCATTGATCTTGTGCATCTAGGTTAATAGACTTTTGAGATGTCAGAAGTAATACCCCTCAAAGGCATAACCATCCTCAAGAAGCACATAATCTTTTTAATTATCCTATAATCTAATCCCCACCTCACTTCCTCCCACCTCCATAAAATCTTCCTTATGTCCCTGCCTTAATTTCAAATACACAAAAGAAGTTGCAAAACTTATTTTCTGGAGCAATTGAGATCTTGCTCCCTAGCATATGTCATCGGTTTGGCACAAATAAACTACTATAAAAATTCCCTACAGGTTCAGACATTTCTTATATTAACACTTAGGACACCTGGTTTCCCCTGCCCCCACCAGCCCATGTCCCTGAATCTTCTCATTGTGGACTCCTGGACTCCAAGTTCAAGACCCTCCCTACTCCCCAGGAAGATTGACTGCTGAAAAGACCTAAGGAGGATGGAGTGGGAGAAGCTGTGGTCAGCCTGGGTTCAGAGAACAACATCATCTCAAGCCATAGCACAGCTCTGAGGGAGCCCCATGGGTTGGACCAACCTACCAGGTAGCCTCAGGAGACACAAGGTCAGGTGAAGTGCACTCTGGGCAGGAGCCACAGCCTGACCTCAGGGGAAGGGGTAGGGACTGAAGCCTGGCTGGCAAGGACTCTGCCCTGGCTTTCATCATTCTTATACCATGTTCTTGCATGGAGGCCCTGCCTTGGTCTGCTGGCCTTGACCCTCTCAGAGGTAGAAGAATCTTTAAGAGTACGTGACTTACTGGACTCAGGCCAGCGTGGCAGAAGCAGAAGCCCTAGAGTCCCGCCCTCTCCTCTGGACCTCTGCTTACCTATCTACTCAAAAAGCTTGTTGGATAACCCAGCAACATGTAATGGCCGCTTCCACTTCCACTATGCCATATGGAGACCTCCAGCTCTTGGTGGCTACTTTCAGACTTAATGGTAATCCCGTGATCCTCATGCTGATTAGGAGCAAAAGATAACAGCATTGCTGGGGTGCTTAACAAGTGCGGCCTGGAGTCAGGCTCATAAGGATTTGAACCTAGTTCTGTCTCTAGCTAGCTCTGTGACTTTAGGCAGGTCACTTATCTTCTGTGAGTCTCATTTATCTGATCTGTAGTAATACCTCATACTGTTGTCCTGAGGATCTGGTAAGACAATCTGTGTGCACAAAGCAAATCTTATAGTGGGCTCCCAACAAATGTTAATTTTCTTTCTTTTATTCATTCCCTCTGATTGACAGGATATCTTTGATTATTGACAATGGAAAAACACATTTATCTTCTAGGTTCAAGAACTTAAAACATGAGGGCCTTAAAAAAAAAAAAGGAAGACATAGTTCCATAATGTAGTGATTGGCACATCTGCTTTACACGCAGAAGATCCTGGGCTCACACCCCCAGTGGAGCCACGGTCCATGGTCTACGGCCATGTCACCCTGAACAAGCTCGATGTCTGATCTCGGAAGCTAAGCAGGGTCGGGCATGGTTAGTACTTGGATGGGAGACCTCCATGGAAGACCAGATGCTGTAGGCATAAATAATAATAATAGTGAGAGAGAGAGAGAGAGAGAGAGAGGAAGAGAGAGAGAGAGAGAAGGAATCTTTGAGGAAGTACAAAGGTTGCCTTGTCAGTGTATTCACTCTGAGCCTACTCTGAGCCCACCTAGCAACAAAGAGATGTCCTTTGAGGGGGTCACATCTAATTGTGGAGACAAACATTAGAAGACTAAGTTATAAAATAATGTGGCAGGGCCTAATGGATCTTAGTGCACAGACTTTAGAATACAAGATTTTGTTTAAGGGGGTGGAAGTCTGGGAAGGCTTCACAGAAGAGGAGATGATGGAACTGAACCCTGAAAGATGAGTGAGAGGTTCTGAGACATAGAAGATCATGCCAGGCAAAGGGAACACCACAGACATGGAAGTGCAATAGAAGACGGTGGGTACAGAAACAATAAGCAGCTTGGGTTGGCTGGGTGTTTGCTGAATGGGAAATTTGTAAGCCCTAAGGCTGAGAGGATGGAAGGAGGCCTTGAATCCTCATTCTGAGGATAGTGGGAAGCCATTAAAAGGATTCTGAGCAGAGGAGTAAAATGACCACATCTGTGCTTTGTAAAGATAACACTGCCTGCCAGTTGCCATAATCCTCAGACCCTCATCTCATCTCTCCTCGACTGTTGCAGCAATGTCCTAATGGGTCCCCTCTGGTTCAACATCCAACAACAGATAAATTTTGAAAAATGCAAAGCTGACCATTTCATCCCCCGATTTAAAGTCTATTTATTATATGTTCAACTAATATTTGATGAATAAAAGACTAAATGAATGAAAAGGCTATCTGTAATAGCTCCTTCCTTTATGTTTCTGGGGCTATGGGTCTAAATAAAGCACTTCCTGACTTCCTTTTTGGGAGAAGGAAGACCAGAGAAAGGAAAGGACTAGAGCTAGCAGCAGTGGGATTCTGCTTCCCATCCTGTTGGGATTCTTAGGGACAGCCCTTGAGGAGAAAACCCCAGGCCACATTTTTCCTGGTATCTGAGTCTCCAGGATGGACCCTCCAGACCAGGGCTAGGAAGACCACAGAACATTCCCCCTGCCATACATACAACCACTAGCTTCTTGTCCCCTCCAGTCAGAAGTAGGGTTGAGATCTGCAATTCCTTTTCCTCAGCTTGCAGCCTTGATCTCTCTCTCTCTCTTTCTGGAGCTGTTCTTAAGAAGAGCATCATGGATATGCTAGGCTTTGGGCTGGGTGTGGGGTTCTAGGCTGCCCTAATTAGTAGGATAGACTGAGTTCTAAAGCTAAGATGGGTCTTGCTGTGTTGTAGGCTTTTGGGTAGGTGGTTCTAAGCTGAATGCTGTGCTGCTCTAGTCTCTAGATTTTGGATTTGGCTTTAGTCTGAATTCTAGGCTCTGAGCTTCGGGCCTTCTGGCTCTGGCTTCTAGACTGTGAGCTAGGTGATAGGCCCTGGGGTTAGCTCTAAGTTCTAAGCCCTGGTCTTTGACTCTGGCTGGACTTTAAGCCTGGTCTTGTGCTCTGGTTTCTGCAGTCTTGGTTTTAAGCTCTGAAATTTAGTTCTGGATTCTGAGCTGGACTTTGGACCAGGGCTGGTCTTACTATGTTGGATAAGAGTAGGAGAGTCACAGAAAGGAGAGTAGCAAATTCTTGAACCTCTTCCCTCACCCCACTCTTCTTCCTGGAGACTCAGTTTTACTCCTTCCTTATAGTAGAAATGGCCAAAGTGAAAGTGGTAGTAACTTTGCTTGTGTTTTCCAAGGACTTCCCTGACCACCAGGAAGAAATGAGAGGTAAAAGATAGGGCAGGTAGAATGTGGAAATATTCTCAGGTGGCTACGATCCATCCTGCCTATTCTCAAGGACCTTCCCACAGATCAGAGAGCAATGAGGAAACACAGGTGTGGCCCACAGCCTGGGTCTGTGGGAAGGCATGGGAAGGAAACAGCAACAAGAGCTGGGAGTGAGACTGAGAGGCTCCCATCCCCACCATTCCTACCTTATTCCTCAAGACTTTACTCCACACTCTGTCCTAGCCAGAAGGTGAGCTCAAAAATCTCGGTTCCCAGAAGAAGTAATTCCCAGGGCTCATCTCAGCCCTTGTTCAAGTTTTGCTCTTACCCTGACTGCCTTCTCCCTCATAATGCACTGCTTCATATTTTATTCCCCTTCAAGGAAGGTCCCCATCCACCAATGTCTGCTCCAGAGCCTAATGCCCAGCAGGACTCCTCCCTAGCCCCACTGCTGGACATGATCACTCCACAATGCTGCCATGAACGCAAGGCCCATGTGCGTGTGACAGACTTCACTGAAGGGGCAGGAATTCCTGTAGGGAAGTACAACTAGAAGAAATAATTTTAAATTGTACATGTCACATAACTATCCAAGAGAAAAACAACCAAAACTTGTTAACAGGATGTCCCGTCATGAGTACACTCAGTTCCTAACTTTATTCTCCTGTCTCAGATCTTTCTTCCTTCACACCCACAGAAAGATACTACCTTTCTCAGCTCTCCACCAGGCAAAAATCTCTACCAGACTCTGTGCAGGAAACCTCACCCCCTAAGCCACATGGAGTAGGATCAACAGGATAAGAAATACTTCACAGAACAGTTTCCAAAATCTGAGTTATTAGGTCTGAAAGAATATCACAGCAAGAGGATGGAGGGGTGTAGGAAATGAGCTTCAGCCAAATAGCCTAGGGTAAGCTAGGTAATTTTTACTCTTAGTGTCCTGTCTCTTTAAAGTCTCTCCATCGACGAGAAGTGAGGAGCTATGCCTCCTCCTCATTGTTCAGACTTGGCCCTTGGGGGCAAGTGGGGATGATGGCGGGGGTGGGGGGGGCAGTTTAAATGTAGATCAAATACACATACACGTAGATACCTATAAAAGATAAATATTTATTCTCAGGAACAGTATAGTCTAAATCCACACTGAGGAAGAAAAACACTTTCCCCAGAACCTCATAGTCCAGTCCTTGCCCATAGTGTCAATAACTCAAATTATTTTTTAGAGAAATGTTAGTCACTCTGAGTACATCCTCTTGTTTCATTCTGTGTCCTAGCTTACTATGCATTTAAAAAATGGACCTGGCATTTTATATAATGTCCTTGTAAGTGCTTTGAAAAGATTACTTCCTTCACTTTGGACCAGATGAAAGTCGTGGAGGCAGGAGTGGAGGGCTAGAATTCTTCCCACTCCTGAGGAGAGCAATCCAGAAATGTGAAGCACTGGGTTTTCAAAGTACAAACTCTTCTTTATGTCTCAGATCCTTTCCCTACTCTGACCACTTCATCCTCCCTTACAGGTATTTGTCTGTCTTAGAAAAGCCTTGATCTGAAGCACACAGGGATGTAAACCTCCTGATCATGCTCAGTTCTTGCCATGTTTCATGTTCGTTCATTCTATCTAGCCAGCCAAACTGGGAGCACCAGGATGCAGGGACTTGGTCAGGATCCCTTCATTCAGATGTGCATTTACTGAGCCATGACACTGTGTCAGGCAGAGTCCTCAAGGAGTTCAGGATCTAGAGGGAAAGGCCAATACATAAACAAATCATTAGAGTAAATGTCTGATAAAAAAAAATTATGATAGAGGGAAAGAGAGGAAAGATATGAGCAAGGTTGCCATGTTGCACAACTCTGGGGGTCTATATAACTGGCCACATGTAAGATATATGTGATAGATCTGGTCATGTGCAAGTCTAAGGAGACATCTGACCCAGTCTGGGAAGTCTAGGCAAGTCCCTTAGGAATACCAGGTATTAGCTGAGACTCAAAGGGCAAGTTTACCAGGCTGATGAGGAATGAAGGGCAACCCAGGCACAACAAACAGCATGTGTAAAGCCACAGCGGCGTGAGAGAACATGGTAAGTGTTAGTAAATATTAGGAAATACATTTTGGCAGAAGCACTGGACACATGTGGAAGAATGCCTAAAGCTGGTTTGTTAAATGAATTAATGAATGCAACAAGGACTATACGGTTGACCCTTGAACGACATGGAGGTCAAGGGCACCGACTCCGCCTTAGTGCTGTCAAACATCTGCACATAACTATAGACTCTTCCAAAACTTGGCTATAGTCATCCCTTGGTATCCACAGGGAATTGGTTTCAGGAACACAAAGTCCATAGACACTCAAGTCCCTTCAATAAAATGTCATAGAATAATGCATGCAGTTAGCTCTCCACAGCCACAGATTCCCAACTCTGGGTGAAAATCCCGAGGATACAGAGGGCTGACTGTATATTTATTGGGGGGAAAAATCCACATATAAGTGGACCCATGCAGTCCAAATATGTTGTTCAGGGGTCAATTGTAATAACAAAAATCATAATCATCATTTGTTAACCACTCACTCTATATTGGGCATTATACTAAGTGGTTTATGTGAATTTTCTCATTTTAATTTCACAACAATCCCATGAGGTAGGTTTATTATTATCCTCCCTTCTATAGATAAGGAAATTGAGGCTCAGAGGAGTTAATCAGCTTGCTCAAGGTCACAGGGCTAGAGAATGGCAGAGCCAGCATGGAAACCCAGATTTCCTGGACTCTAGTCCTTGACTACTGCTTCCCTCAATACTAGTCCCCTTAACTTTGGGCAGGGGTGGCCTCAGTGCACACACGGGAGGGCACCAGCAGTCACCTCACTCTCCTTTGAACTTCACTGGCAGTGGTGGTTCATTGGGCATTAACATGAAAAGAGTCAGCTTCTCTTGAGCAGAAGGGGAAAATTTGCCCCATGAGCAAATTCTCTGGGCATATGTGAAAAACTCCTAGGATTTTCAGAGCTCTCTGTGGGAACTTTTAGGGAGGCTGGGGTCCTGAAGAACAAGAAAAACACTGTTTGGTGACTGTTTTTATCCTAGGTGTGGCACAGTTTGGTTACACCCTGAAAAAATGTCAAATTCTCTTCGGCTCTCTCACGTCTGCGTCTCCACTTCACCTGTTTTTCAAATCCATTAGGACCTCCCACTTCTCCACTTCTCTATTCTCACCCAACCTAGCAGTCCTTATTACAACTTACTTTGTTGTTCCTTCCCTACGGCTGGCATTCTTTGTGCTGACACCTTCCCCTGCCTTTATCCTGGGTTAGACCCAGCTGATTCCAATCTTTGTTTGTATCCCAGGTTACTGTGAGCTGTCGGAAGAAACCACGTAGTCACATACAGTCTCTGAGTTCACCTGCTCCACAGCCCTTTGCCCAGTCCTTGCCAACTTGCTGGCTTTCCTTAGCCTCATTCTGGGGATTTCCACTTTACATGGCCTTAAATGTTATAGCTCTAAGGACCTCTTCCTTTACTTTACTTGCATTTCTTCTTTACCCCATCCTCTCCCACCCCTTCATATTTATACTTATATCTCCCCAATCTACACCTCCACCCAAATCTGGATGCCTGAATATGTATGTCACATGATTGTTAATATAACTAACATTTTTTGGTTTGTTAGATACGGCACTTGGTGAATGACAAGGACCCTGCCCTTGTGAGCTCAGTCTTGTGAGCAGATAGAACTAGGAAGTTAGAATACAGTATATTGGCAGAGAGCTGAAGGGACAAGAGAAGAAACAGTTGATTCAAGTTAAGTGTATCAGTTAGGCTTGGGATGGCTGTGGGTGACAGAAAACCCCAAATCACGATCATTACAACCAGCACTATTCCAGAGGTAGTATGGTGGATCCACGATCATTAGAGCTCCAGCACTGTTTCATTGCTCCACCATCATCTGCCATTCTTGACACATTCTTCTATCTCATTGTCTAGTATGGCTGTTCAGGCTCCAATCATCATATTTGCATTCTGCCTGTCCAAAAGAGGAAGGTGGTAAAAGAGCACACTCTCCCTTTAAAAATAGTTCTTAGAAGTTACATGAAACACTTCTGTTCACAAGCTGTTGACTAGCACTCAGTCAGTCACAGAGCCATACCTAGCTGCAAGGAATTCTGGGAAATATGGTTTTTACTGCAGGCCAAACTGTACCTAGCTAAAAAGCAGCCTGGGTGTAGCTTGGCCTTAGACATCCCTAAACTTTCTTCTTGAGCCTGGAGCTCCGAGAGAAGCCATTTGAATTGGGCTAACTCCCTCAGCAGAGAAGCTCTGGGAGCTCTGGAGCAGGGCTGCATTACTGAGGCAATCATCTAGGACCAGCTCCTGGCTTCAGTGACCTCACTGGCCTCGACCACTGGTCAAAGGCAGAATTCCAGCTGGAGAATTCTGCGAGACACATCACCAGGACTTCCAAAGGTTATGTTTATTTCCCTGCGATTTTTGCAGACAACAGGGCAGGGCAGTTGGCTAGGTGTGTAGTATCTTGATTCTTTAGTAAATAGATCCAACCCCCTTGACACTGCCCCTCTCTGCTCCTACAGTGAATGGACAATGACCCTGGCCTGGACCACCTCAGAGAGTTTACCAGGAAATCCCAAACACACCAACACCTCCCCATTGCCTAACAGAGCTTTCCAGCTCACACTTTCCCTCTGTACTACTTTACGTGAGACACACATCACATATAGACACACTAACACACTTTGCTTATGCCACATACCCAGGTCCACATCTATCTCTACAAGTTATTCACATATGAAGTCACATACACATACCACACCCATGCTACATATAAGCACAGCCCTCCAACTACCCATATCACTTATAGATACACATATATTATAGATATACTTATAGATACACACAGACATATACATCTACACATGATGTTCTAACGTGGCTATACTTAGCACATACCATGCCACACGTACATCCATACCTACACATTCTCTCACCCACACATAACACCCAGACCCCCACTGATGTTGATTCTTGTGTTTGGGGGGCAGGGTCCCCAAGTTTCCTTATCCATGGGAACCATTGCCTTCTGAGTTTGATAAGACAGAGAGTCAGCGAGGTAATTGGAGGGAAAAAGGAAGCACCCAAATACATATACTCGACCCACAGTAAGGGAGACTCATAGAAGGGAGATCAGCCTTCCCTCTAGTACCCTCTTGATCTGTGTTTGCTCCTGATGTCAGGGACAGGGCGTTCTGGACAGGGAGTGTCTTGGCTCTAGCTCCACTACCTAAAATGTCCTAGGGACAACAATCTAAGTCAGAAGCCTGGAAGTAAGGCTGTACCAGGCCCACTAATGTCATAGTTACAGAAAAGCTCTTATGCAATGGGTACTGTGAAATGTGCACAGCGTCTGCAGGAGCTGAACTAATGGACCTTGGTAAGGGATAAAGAGGAAAGGCCCCCAGGGTTATTGACACCTATTCTGTGCCCGGCTCTGTGCCCAGACCTCAGCAGCATTGTCTCCTGTTATTCTCACATCAACTGTTATCCCATTTTATAGACAAGAGAATGGGGGCCCAAGGAGATCCTTAAATCCTCACAGCCAGTTAACGGTTGGGTCTTGCTTTGGACTTGAAATTCTTTGTCCCCATAGCACTGGCCAGAGCTCTGATGTCGGGCCAGAAAGTTGCAGCAAGGTGCCTCCAGGGCCAGGGTAATCCCAGAAGTGGGCAGGCTACATGAGGCTGTTTTAGTCTTCTCTCATTCTCCTTCCTTGTAACTAGGGAGGCAGAAAACTTCAGCCTAGGAAAATAGAGCTGGGACCAGGAGACTAGGAAACAGTTGGATGGGTTGTGAGTTTAGACCCAATGCCACGGGCTAAACAAATATTAGACCTGGATATTGATCCAAAGCTGGTGTCAGGCCAGGAGCTAGAGCTCAAGCTTGAAGTAGATCAGAGATCAGAGCTAGAACAAGAGTTGGAGCTGAGTCAAGAGCTGGACCTGGAGCTGCTGTTGTTGCTAGGGCGAATTTAGGCCAGGGCAAGGGGAAGAACCAGCTACATGTCCTTGGCACTCTGAGCTTCAGTTTCCTCCTCTGTAGAATGGGTAAAATTTTATTTCCTCCACAGGATTCTCATGAAGATTAGACAAAACATGTGATGGTGTCTGGCACATTGTAAGAGCCAAAGCATGTTTCAAATCTCAGCTCTGCTCCAGCCCAGATCTCTGGCTCCCAGGCAAGATCATTGGCCTCCATCAATGACAACTATAATACCTCCTGGTCACAAGGGGTGGGGTTCCCTCACCTGACCTGCAGGAATCCTACCACCTGGCAGCTACAGGTACCTCTGGTCTCCCAAATTCCCATCAGCTGAGAAAAATGTCCTGGGTGCTCTGTCTGCTCACTCTCCAGCCATTGGGGCCCAGCTGGGTCCTTCCTCTGAGCTTTGCTTCCCAATAGTGTCCCTGAGACCCACCAAGTTATCCTAGGGGACAGGCAAGTGCCTTTGAAGAGCACTGAGGTATCCTGAACTTGACTGGGGTCTCGCTCCACCTCCCCCTTCATTGGGCTACAGCAGGCTCTGGTCAGAATCTCTCCTAACCACCTATTTCTCAGTCTACCTCTGCAGTGAGGTACTAGGGAGGGTCTGGCCCTGCAGGATGGAGGCTAAGGTCATCTTAGGAGGCAGCTGAACCTTGCAGAGTCTTTCAAGCTTCTCTCCCACTCCTTTAACAACCTTTCAGACTCTTAAATGCCCTTAATCCCTTAATGTAACTTTAATGTAAACAGGATCTCAGGGTCTGTCCTAGATCCTGCTCTTCCCAAGCAGCTCTGGGGAGATTTTGCCCACTCCCCAGGCCTCCTGTCTCTCCAAGGTGCATCTTAAGCCCAGTTCTCTCCTGAGCACCAAACCTCTGATATCCCACTGATCACCTCATGACAGACACACATTCTCAGACCCCACATGGATAAAATCAAACTCATTCTTTACCTCTAGACCTTTAGGTCAATGAATGGGTCTACCTCCTCCTATCTACTCTTCTGGGCTGGAAATCTAAGCGTCAGTCTTGTCTCCTCTCTACCACATAATCCACATCCTGTCAATTCTACATTCTAAGTACTTGTCACCTGTCTGTTCCTTTTTTCCATATCCACTCCACTTACTAGTAAGGGCTCCATATCTTCTATTCCATATCTTCAATCACTAACTTCTGGCCTCTAGCTCAGCTGTGGAAACCCAACGGCCTATAGATCCTTTCTTTGATTCAGGGGATTCAAAAGGTGTAAACAGTCCCATTCTGACTTGTTTGAGAAATCTTGTTATCAGCAGGTGTCCTGGAAGGCAACATTTTAAAATCAAGCAATCGATGATAATCACAACTTAAATAAAATATTTGCCTTTCAAAATAAACTTGCCTTGCAGACCCTTGCAACAGTGGCTTACTCGAGAATTTTTTTCTGATACAATTAACACCACTTTGCAAAAGACATACAAAAATGCACTATAAAAAAAGAGACTGCCCTCCAGCATAATACCCAATGGCGAGCTTCCCAGACCTTCAATCTTTTTTTTAAAACCCGAACTCTGAGTGTTAGATGAAATTTCACAATGTTTAAATGTTGGCAATCAGTTTTTTAAAAAGTCTTTAAATTCACTGTTCAGCCCTCCGGTATTGCAACTTTGAGCATCTATACTGCATCCTCTACAGCACTCTTAAAATGGTCTTTCCCAATAATAAAAAAAATTATTTAAAAAAAAATCTTACAGTTAATGAATGCTTAGTAGTTGCAGATAAGGTTCTAAGTACTTCACATGGAATTCATTTTATCCAACACTCAAGAAAGTAATGGATCACCAAATTCTCTGCGCATTTAATCCAACACTCCACCTGCTGAAGCCCAGAGAAGTTAAGTAATTTGCCCCAAGTTACATAACTAGCAAGTGGAGAGGCCAGGATTCAAGCCCATTCATCTGACCTCAGAGCCATGGAACTGTGATTGTCCTTGGGATCATGGACTGTTTTGCTCACCAGCTCCTTCCACAGCTGAATAACCGATGGATGCGTGAATGAGTGAATGTATGAATAAATGAACCGAAGTGCAAATCTAGTCTCCTCTGCCCAGTTGCTACCTGCCTTAAAGCCGCATGCCCTGCCCCAGCCGTGCTCGCCAAGAAGTCGCGCCTGGGGTCCGCGGCGACTCAGTGGGAAGCCAGGGTTTTACAATGCAGGTGCGGGCTGCTTCCTCCCTTCCGCCACTTTGATGCTCATGGACAGCCCCGTCCGCTGCTTCCTGCTCAAAGCCCCCGGCCTGCGACGTCCGGCTGCCCGCCCTCTGGCCTCCAAACCCTACCCAGCCCAGCCCTGGAGTTGGAGAAGGGAGTACAGAGGAGGCTCCGCTCAGCGTTTGCCGAATCCTTGTAAGTGATCTGATTTCCCCGTCCTAAGTCCACTTCCTGGCTGTGTGCTTGGGACACGTCTGCCAGCCAGGAGCCACCATTGATTTGTCGCTTCCTCTTCTTTCCCGTCCTGCCACCACCTCCTTGACACAGTGTCCCCTCAGACCAATTTAAATTCAGCACCCACCCAAACCCTCCATAAGTATAAAAATAGCTTCTACATCAGGGAACACCTTCTAGAAGATGGTCGCCCCCAGCTGAGGGCTTTGCATGGGTTATCTCATTTAGTCTTCACAACAGCCAATGCATGATGAGTCTTCTTATCCCCATTTGACAAGTTAGGAGACTGGAAGACCAGATTGTCCCACTTCAGTGTCTTGCTTGTTCTGCACAGCGTTCAGTGTGCCCACTCTAACATTTTGGCTCAGGGACTTGAGCCAGGCCTGGGGACACAGATCCAGGTAGGTACTTCCCTGGCCCTCAGGAAGCACCCCTTATGATGAAGAACCACTTTCTAATGCTGTGCGAACTAGCAACTCGCTTCATTGCTGGGTGGATAGAAAGACATGCCTGAGCACTTAAACATAGAGAGATTTCAGGTTTGGGGAGCAGCTCACGCAAAGTCGGAGACTGAGTGGGCCTCTGGGTCAAGCTCCTACAACAATGCGGCAGTGTTCCTCCCACGGTACCCTCCTACAGCCGCGGCCTGCTGATACTGGGTGCTTCATCCATAGGGACATCTCTAAGTGTGTCTGTGTTGGCAAGACCTCTGGAAAAGGTTTTCTCCTCCCCATAAGACCTAATGTAGGAAAAGCCTAGGCAATGATGTCCTAGTAAATATTTAACAGCTGGCATGGGATGAGGGGAAACCCTGATACATAGAATTTGTAGGATTATTTATTCTATCATGGCCAATGTGAGGCTACCGAAGTTAGAGATGGACAGTAGCACACTATTATTTAGTACTTCCACCCTAACAGATACAATATGGTAAAATAAGTAGGGAATGATGAGTTCGGAGTCTTTACTACCTTGGTTTTTAGCATTTATTTAAATGCAAATTCATGTAATTAAAATTGTAATGACCGTGTTTGACAATCAGCTCCCACAATCCCTGAAAATGCAACAACCATCCCTCATCAAGCCAGTACAAGCAACTCCAGCATAGCATCGTGCCTAGGACACTCGGGTCCTGGGGAAGGCAGCTTCTTCTGCTTCCTTCTGCCTCAGGGCTCCTATGCATAGGATTCACCATCTCTTTAGTCTGGGTTTCCCTCTAGTGGACAGAAGAATCATTCCAGGTGATTCTTTTGCTCCACCTGTGTCAAGAGCTCAGCACCCAAAGCAGGGTGTGGTTGAGGTTTGTCACCCCTCATGAGAAAAGTTTCTTAAGGAGGGTCCATAGGGTTTCACAATTGTCCTCAGGCACCGAGCACTTGGTATTCCACCTCTCTGAGAGGTGGTGCCTGGAAGGCCCCCTCAGCTTCAGCCATTATCACAGTCTCCAGAGTTTCAACAATCCCATCTCATCCCCCATGTGATAGTTCAGGCTGACTACATTAGTCTTTCAAGTATGAGGGAATCCCTGATCAGATCTATCTCCAAGAAAGAAAACTGAAAGACCCTGTTTGTGTTAGGAATTACATATTCACATAACTCACAGCCCACCGGGGAAACACTGATGAGGGCCATTCATATGTTTTGGGCACATCTAAGAAAATGGAGTCAAATAAACATACAGCTGAGGCTCAGAACTCTCCCTCCTACATTATACTTGGACTATCTTCTTCTAGAAGTGATCTTTCCAAAGCACAGGTATATTTTGTATAAACAGATATATCTCCATTTATAAACCTCCTATAATTCTCCATTGTTTTCAGCATCAGTTCTCAGCCAAGTACTCAAAGCCTTGGTTGAAACTCCACCCATACTGTTTACCTTAAATCTCCAAAGAAAGAAAGAAAAGAAAACTGACTTTTTAAAAAATTATTTTCTGGGCCAGGCACTGTGCTAAACACTTTGCAAACAGTATTTTATTTAATTCTCCAATAATGCTGATGAGTAGGGATAACCGCTTTAAAGATGGGAAAACTGAGTCAGTACAGCTGGCTCAGTATGACAGTTTCCAAACAGATAAGTTTTATATTCGGTCTACTTCTCTTTGTTCTTGAAAGCTGGCCCCTGTCTCTTCTGGTCCCTTCCCCAGATTGGCTGCAGAGTGAGGCACAAAGTTTCCAGAACCCTTTCTCACTGCTCCTAAGGTAAGGCCACATTTCCAAGGGTTCTAAGGAAAGGACTGCTTTTTCAGTGAAACTCAAGCAGAGGTAACAGAGCCACGGACATGGGATAAAAAACCAGACTTTAATCTGATTAAATTCTTCTGTTATCACCAAAGTCCTTCCTCTCCCTTCCTCCCCTTTTTTCCTCCCTAACTCTCCCTTCTTATCCTCTCCCACATTCATGTCCTTAACGTCCACTGGAATCCTAGACATCTTTAAGGCTCAGATCAAATTTCTCTCCCCAGAATGCTCTCTCAGACAACCTGGTTCATAATCTGCCCAATGAAAGTGAGAATTGTTGCAGTTTGAAAGGAAGAGCAGATTTCTGGCTAAATGTGAGGATTGATCACATGTGTTTATTTCTACTCACTCCTGAAATTCTATTAAAATGACAATAAATGGATTAGGTTTAAAAAGTATGAACTGCTTAATGGATATGGGATTTCTTTTTGGGATGGTGAAAATGTTCTGGAATTAGTGGTGATGATTGAAAGAGAGAGAGAGAAAGAGAGAGAGAGAGAGAGAGACAGAGAGAGACAGAGAGAGAGAAAGAAATGGGAAAAGTTAGACTCCTACCAGCACATGGATGTATTGTTAACTAGAAAAGCTCATCTGAGCTTCGATGTCTAGAGTTTTTACTGGGGTTTCATTGCATAAGCATGACTGATGGAATCATTGTCAATTGAATCTTCAGGCTCCTTCCCCTTTCCCAGAAGTCAGGCCAATATCACATGACTCAAAGCCTCAACCCTCTAATCACATAGTTGGCCTTTATGGCTTGGCCAACCCTTATCCTGAGTCATCTTAAAATAATTAGGGGCCCTATCATGAGTACCTTCATAAGTGTAAACCATCAAGGACCACCATGAATAACAAAGACAGTCCTTTCACTTTGGAAATTCTAAGGATTTAGAGACTACCTTCCAGGAATGGGGGGCGTGCCACTTAAATTTTATTTATTATATAATAGACCCACACCAAGGTACATCATTGAAAAAATTCGGAATGCCAAGGCAAAGAGCACATTCTAAAAACTTCCAGAGAGAGAAACAGGTCACATACAAAGATCTAATGATCAAATAATATCAATCTTCTGAGTAGCAACACTGGTTGCTAAGAAACAGAAAAGCAATATCTTTAAAATTCTGAGGGAAAATTATTTCTAGCTGGTATTCTGTACCCAGCTGAACTATCAACCAAAGATATGGGTATAATAAAAACAATTTCAAAAAGGCAAGGTCTCAAAAATTTTACTTCTCGAGTGCCCTCAGGCAGCTGCTAGAGGATATGCTCCACCAATAGGAGGAAGTAAATCAAGAAAGAAGAAATGAGCTCCAGAAAACAGGGAAGCCAACATAGGAGAGAAGCAACAGGAATTTCCAGGATGATGGTGAAGGGAAGTTGCATAATGACAATTGTGGAGCAGGCCTAGAGATCGGTAAGTTCAAATTGGGACAGAAAGACAAAGGGTTCCAAGAAGAGATGTTTTCAAGAACAAAATGCAATCAACTGACGAGTTTGACCATATGAAGTGATCTTTGTTGCTCTAGTAGGAATGTATAGGGTTAAATTCATAGTACATACATAAAAATCTAAGCAAAAGAAAAAAATAAGATATCTCTGAAAAAGATTGTGTAGGAAAAAATATAGTTAGACTACTCCATACTCATATAGTCAAAATACTATTAATTAATACTATAAATACAATGAATACAAAATACTATAAATAAATTAAATATTTTTTTTAAATTGAACTACAATTGTATGGTGAGAATAAGGTGAAGATCAAATACATGGGGGTGGGAAGGGAAATACATCCTCTCCTTCCATTTTAAAATGTCAATAAGAATTTAACAATCAGGAAAAAATAGATTATCTGAACTGGTCAAAATATGGAAGTAAATATGAGGGACAAAAAAACTGCTGAAAGTGTAGTTGCCTCTGAGGTGTGGGAATCAGAGATGGGGAGGGCAGGACAGAAGACTGCTTTTTTTTAAACCTTGTCACACATTTAGTTGGTTTTTAAAAACTGCACATGCATTATTTTGATTAAAAATATATTTTTAAGAAAAATAAAAGAAATTAAAAATTGCAGAAAAATTGAATGTCCCTAGGGTAGCATTTGTTACCTTGGTGAATTCATCACCATCCTGTAGGTCTAGACATCTCTAAACCAGAACTGTTAGCCCTAAAAGCAGCAGCATCTCTATGGAACAGATACACATTAACCAGGTTCATGAGACTGATATTTCAAATCAGATGCCAATTTATTAATTTACAAGGGGAAGCAGAGCTTTAAAGCAGACTAGATCTTCTTGTTCGCTGATGAATGCATTCTCTCCCTGGGGGCAGATCTACATAGGGAACACAGTGGTTTTCAGTGAGTTGCTTGGTGATCAGAGCATGAGTGAGGTGGGGGTTGAATTGGGTGGTTGCAAAGAATGATGCCCTCGTTCCTGGACCAGCGTCTTTGTCCCCAGACAATGCTAAGATGAACACTCTGGTGATTGCCTTGACAATAATTCTTGATCTTCACTTCATTGCCAGTCTAGACTGGGCCTGAGAGTTATTCTGTTTCCATCAGGTAAGTTGGCATTTATCTCTGTGTTAAGGCATGGGAGGCTTGTGTCCAGTCAAACAGGTGGTACCTTTACAAAGCACCCATGATGTGCCAGGCTCTGTTCTAAGCCCTGGAGTTACAGCAGTCAACATGGTGACATCAGTCCTTGCCCTCATTGAGCTTACAGTGTGATGAGAAAGATCAATATTAAACAAAGTGTAGAAAGAGAAGGAATGCCTAATTTTCAGACGACAACTTGATTTACTTTATTTGAGTTCTTGAGGTTGGGTCACCTCCTGGTGCCTCCAGATATCACCTACTATAATGAACCACAGGAAGGGGATTTTGAGTAAGGATTCTTGTCTAGATAGAGAAAGAAGACCCATTTTCCAAGCATATATTCCCAGTTTCCCATGACCCTTAATCCCAAATCCTTCCAATAAAGCAATTTTCAACTTAAATTTATCTAGGATTGGTTTCTGTCACCAAGAATTCTGACTCCTACAGCAACCATCTCAGACATCTGTGAACCAGAGAACAAGTCACCAAAAGGCAGTTCTAATCCCTCCGCCTCAGGGCTGCAACCAGACCTGAAACCTTTCTGATCTGTGCCTTCCATTCAGTACAAAGCAGGGCACACAGGCTGTCTCAATAAAATCTGATTGGCTGAGTCACTCAGTAAGTTACAAATACCGGCCAGAAGGTACTCAGCTAGTAAAAGCTAGTTGCTACTTTCAGAGATGTCCCACATGCATCTTAGACCCAAGATATCCAAAACTAAGGATGTCATCTTCCCCGCCTTTTCTCCCATCTCCTATATTGACTCGCACCTGTGCCCCATGTTCCAACAGCACTGAATGGCTTGCACTTTTCCCTTCCCTCTGTTGGGATGCCAACAGTGAGTAGTTGGTGTTCTTAGACCACAGAGGTAGGAGGGAAGGAGACAGGTAGCAGCCAATCAGCTACTTGTAGATAGGGACCAGACCTTGAATGCCAGGTCTGGATGAATTGGCAGTTATCTCATACAGTTTAGCTTTTTCCTCTTCCATTCCTCTTCTACCAAAGGTAGTCTCTATGGAAGATGACATAAAGGGCTTATATGTCCATCATCTTGACCAGAGATGCAACTGCAAGCAATGTTCCCACTTTACAGGTAAGCAAACAGAGCCTTCAAATGTCTTGGCTCTACAGCTAGCAAGTAGTAAAGCAAGAGCTTGAACCAAGTTTCCAGACTCCAAATCCCCATTCTTTCCTCTACTAGTACAGCTCTCTCAGAGATTTTTGTGTGTGGTATGAGGGAGGGGCGTCTCAGCCCTGGCCTGGCCCCAGTGGAAAAGTTCTTCCCCTCACCACCAGCCCTAGGGGCTAAGTCAGTTCCGGGGCCTCTCCTGGCCTACCTTCCTTCTCTAGATACTCTATCTTCTTAAATCCTCACAACAATCCTGTTAGGTTTTTATATTTGAAACCGAAGCTCAGAAGTTGTGTTTCACGCTCCAAAGTTCAGAATCTTCACCACCTTGCCTTGCTACAGTCCAGGTTTGGAATACCTAGCTAAAGAAACCGGCCACCCAGCGATGAAGCGGATGCTGGGGACCAGCCCCAGTTCAGGGCTTAGGGCCGCCAGGTGGCGCGGTGGAAGTGCGGCTGCTTCTCCATCTCGCTCACCGCGGGCCCGACGCACCTGAACTAAGCCGGGAGAGCCTAGGGAAGTAGGCTCGCGGGGTGGGGCAGGGCGGGGCGGGAAGTATCCCTATTCCTCAGTCTACAATGGCAAGGAACACTGGGACCGCCCAGGCCTTGATAGAGTCACGTCCCCACCAGGCGACCGCCAGTCTGCATCAATTTGCAGCATGCCCTGCGCTCCCCAGTGTGCAATTCATTTTCGGGGCATAGGGACTAGAAGAGAGGAGAAAGCAGCCAGCGGGGGTGGGACGGAGACTACACCGTCCCCACCTGTCCACTACCGGGAGGGGGCGTGTCTGGGGCGGGGTTTGTCCCGTAGGGCCCGCCCCGGGTCCCAGAACCCAGGGCGCGCGACGAGATATAAAGCAGCTGGGAAACAATGCGCCTGCATCGCGCTCCCGCGCGGATCCTAGTAGCGTCTGTACCGCCGTGCGCGAGCGAGGGTGGGAGTGCGCGCGCGAGGGGCGCGCTCTGGAATGCAGGCGGCGCGCTCGGTGGCGCGCATGTGCATGTGTGCGGGCTGTCGGGCTGCCCCGAGCCCGCCGCGAGCGGGTCTGCTCCAGGTGGTGGGCGGCGGCAGCGAGGTGAGGCTGCGGGCGGCCAGGGGACGGGCGCGCGTCCCGGGAGGGCGGGCTACAGGCTGCCTTCTGGGCAGAGCGCGCCGCCGCCCGCCCTGACGGGCCCTGGGAGCTGCGCTCCGGGCGGCGCTGGCAAAGTTTGCTTTGAACTCGCTCCCCGCTTCCTCGTCCGCACGCTGTGAGCGGCTTCCCTGGGCACACTGACCCAAGGCCAGGCTTCCCGGGACGCGAGGGAAGGGAACGGGTTTTAACCCTAGAGTTGGGGAGGTACGAGAGCTTGGTAGCCGGCTGTGCTGGAGAAATCGGGGACTCCTGCTTCTTTGGGCCCTTACCCTAGTCAGCACGTCCCCCTTCCCTCTCGTAGGGAGCGGACATGGACTTCGACTCGTACCAGCACTATTTCTACGACTATGACTGCGGGGAGGATTTCTACCGCTCCACGGCGCCCAGCGAGGACATCTGGAAGAAATTCGAGCTGGTGCCATCGCCCCCCACGTCGCCGCCTTGGGGCTTGGGTCCCGACGCCGGGAACCCGACTCCTGGAATTGGTCCCCCAGAGCCGTGGCCCGGAGGGGGCGCCGGGGACGAGGCAGAATCCCGGGGCCACTCGAAAGCCTGGGGCAGAAACTACGCCTCCATCATCCGCCGTGACTGCATGTGGAGCGGCTTCTCGGCTCGGGAACGGCTAGAGAGAGCGGTGAGCGACCGACTCGCCACTGGTGCGCCCCGGGGGAACCCGCCCAAGGTGCCCTCCGCTCCGGACTGCGTTCCCAGCCTTGAAGCCGGCAGCCCGGCGCCCGCTGCCCCCTGTCCGCTGGGCGAGCCCAAGACCCAGGCCTGCTCGGGGTCCGAGAGCCCTAGCGACTCGGGTAAGGACCGCCCTGGGCCATTCGAGAGGGGGGCACCCCTTGGGTGGCCAAAACTCTGCCGCTGTCTGAGGTCAGGCACTGGGTCTTCGTAAGCCCTTTGGCCACCTCCCCCTTTCTCTGGCTGTAGCTGCTGGTGTAGCCCCCAGCGGTGTCTGTCTGGCACGTGGGTGTGTTAGTAAACAGTTTGAAGAAGTGGCGTGGGAGCCAGCGTCCCTTTGATGATGATTGAAGCCCCAGGGGACAAGGGAGACTGGGTGAGGCTTGGCGTTTAGAGAGGACAATACTGGTATTTGGCTGTAGGGGATTTCTGTCCTCCCGGGCTGGAAGGGAACCTTTAAGGGTCACTCCAGGCTTGAAGTTTTTGTTGCTGCCTCTTTCCCTGGGAAACTCACACTCCCCTAGGGAGAGAAGAAGCTGATGAGCCTTTTGTACAAAGCCAAAGCCTTCATCCTTTCAAAAATCTGGTCTCCTATCTGCTTTACTTTAAAATGCTCCCACCCCTTACCATTTGTGCATGTGCACCATTACCCATAAGACAGGTAGGGAATGAACATTTTCCATTAACAGATGGAAGAACCGAAGCTTAGAAACAGGAAATCACTAGAAGTGAACTCAGCTTCCTGCCGTCTAGCCAACTTCTTTTGCCCAACCCTCCATAGCAACCAAGCACTAATTCCTTGATGTTTAGAAGATCTTCATGGTAGTTTACCTGAGAAGGACTACACCTTGCCTTGTTGCTTTGGCCTAAAGTGGAAAAGTGTCCCTTTAACTCCCCCTTTCCTGCCCCCCCCCAGCCCCGCCCAATCCATCTGAGAGCTTCAGCTCCCTCCTTGCATCCAACAAATGTTAACTGGCCTCTAATTTGTACCAGTGGACTAGGTGCAGAGGTCAGGGATATAGAGCTCCAGGCCCCCTGCCCCATCCTCCCTGTCCCATCCTTAAATGCGAGTGTCAACTTCACTGAGGGCAGCGTTCGGCCTTCTGTGCTATCAGACTACATTGTTCTTAGTCTAACCTCTCCTAAGACCTCTGTACCCATGAGTAATACTGGAGAAGAGGGTGCTTTTATGAGGTAGACTGAGGTTAGCATGGGGTAAATTGAGACAACACTCACTGCCGCGTTTAAGAATAACTTTTACATGACTCTTTAGAGGAAAATGAGGAATGGGGCATGGAAGCCATCATACATTTGAGGGAAAAAATAAGAATGACAAGAAAAATTAAAAGTCATTTTTTTTCAGTCCACTGTGTTAAGGTCATTTTTAATCTGCTTTCTACCCCAAGAGCTTGTGTTTGTTTAATGGCTGGAATGGGAATTTTGAGATCAAGAAACCAATAAAGATGTGTCTCTGCAAAGGCCAATGGAGTGGTGGAGTGGGAGGAGCACCGTTTGGGAGTTTGGAGATCTTAGTTTGAGATCCAGTTACAAAGGTGATGTGTAGACTGGCCAATCTGGGTCTTTTTCTCCCTTGGCACATGAGGGGATTGTCCTTGACCATCCAGCTGAGGACATTTCCTTTCCTGAGTAGAGTTAGACACTACTCTCTGAAAGGAGAATGGTATTTTACATGGTCTCTTTCTTAGGCCACAACTATGAGGTTTAACACTGAAATATTAAAGGTTTGGGATATGGGGAAGCCTCCTGAATCATTTTCTGACCTGCCCTTTAACCTGAACCTGTTTGCAAGCTCCCGGTTCACTCACAGGCCACATGGCCCAGAACAAAATGCAACAGATTGCAAACAATGAGGGGGTTGGGGAGAGTGATTGACTGCAGAGCTCAGCCAATAAAGGCTAGGAGCTGGGTAAAACAGCATTCCAAACACAGCTTAGCCAGCCAATCCCAGGCCTTGGGGCCAGGAGGGCTGAATGGTCAGGTTTTATTAATGGAGAAATAATGCGATTGTCCACACAATGGAAGCCTTCCTGACAAAGGGGCTCAAGCATCCTGATATGCAAAAGAGGCAGAGAACTGAGCTCTTCTGTAGTCAGGATAAAATGCATTAAGGTGGCCTTCTATGTGAGGCTGCAGAACATGTGGAGCAGAAAGGTTTTCCCTCAATTGCCTCTCTCCTGGCTGAGGTAACCCAGGAGACCTCCAAGCCAAGGAATGATGGGGTCATGTCCAGGTGTCTCCAGGTCCCTGGTGTTTCGGCCCTTGTACGGTGACATTCCCTTGCTGCTCAGTTCCTACCTCTGGCACAGGTAGCTTGGAAATGGTTATCCTTTGTGAAGTTACTGCAGCTTTTGCCGACCTGGGATTATAAATCCAACCCTCTACTAGTCCAGGGAAGGGGATGGAGTGGGCGACCTATAAATGATGGATGATTTAAGAAACCCATCGAACCCAGGAGCAAAATGCCCTTAAGGGAAACCTTTCCCTCCCCTCTGTGGGTGAGGAGGGATGGCAGAATAGAGAGCTGAAAGGGATGGCAGAATAGAGAGGTGGGGGAATAATAGGATTTATAACTTGTGAAAAGTAACAATTCCCCAAGTGCAGGCTGTGCTGGGCAGGAACAAAGGGCAGCTCTGCCCACAGACCCCTCATTTACAATTCTGATGGGGCATGAAAGAGCCGACTGGGGAAGATCTTTATAGCTAAACTTTGTCCCAGGCCGATAGTTCTTTCTCTCTATCCCTTCAGTGGGGGAGGGGAGAGCCTGTGCAGACTGGGGGCTGTTGGCTTGGGTCTGCCTTTTGTTCTTATCTAAGCTTTGCTGTGCAAAAGGAAATTGGAGAATATTTTCCTTCTTGCTTATTTCCCCTCCTTTCCTTCACACTGCCCTTACCCCATTACAAATGAATCAGCTGCCTTTCTCCTCACTTCAGTTTGTTTATATCTAAGTTGGGAAAACACCACCTCCTTTCCAAAGCTCCAGCATAGGGTCCTTGTACGTGCTTCTCATGGGGTGTGTTTCTTCTCTTCTTCTCCTCTTGGACAGAGGGTGAAGAAATCGATGTTGTGACAGTGGAGAAGAGACAGTCCTTGTGTGTACGGAAGCCGGTCACCATCACGGTGCGAGCAGACCCTTTGGACCCCTGCATGAAACACTTCCACATATCTATCCATCAGCAACAACACAACTATGCTGCCCGTTTTCCTCCAGAAAGCTGTTCCCAAGGAGGGGCTCCAGAGAGAGGTCCCCAGGAGGCTCTAGGGAGAGATGCTCCAGCAGAGAAGGAAGATGAGGCCGATGAAGAGGTTGTGAGCCCCTTGCCTATAGAAAGCAAGACTCCTCAGTCCGGCCACCCCAAACCTGTCAGTTCTGACACTGAGGACGTGACCAAGAGGAAGAACCACAACTTCCTGGAGCGCAAAAGGCGGAATGACCTCCGCTCAAGGTTCTTGGCCCTGAGGGACCAGGTGCCCACCCTGGCCAGCTGTTCCAAGGCCCCCAAAGTGGTGATCCTGAGCAAGGCTTTGGAATACTTGCAGGCCTTGGTGGGGGCCGAGAAGAGGATGGCTACGGAAAAAAGGCAGCTCCGATGCCGGCAGCAGCAACTGCAGAAAAGAATCGCGTACCTCAGTGGCTACTAACTGACCAAAAAGCCTGACTGCTGTCTTATAAAAACCCAAGTTTATTTTTTAACCTTCCTTCTCCCCCTTAGTAATTTGCACATTTTGGTTACGGTGAGACAGTCTGGACAGTAGATCTCAGAATGCTCTGCAGCCAGTGCATACACAATAAGGGCTTGCATTCTTGGAAACCTGGAAACCCAGCTCTCCCTCTTCCCGACTCACTGGAGTTCTATATCTTCTTTGGCGCCCTCAGCTTCTCAGGCAGGCATCTGACTGAGGGGCCTTGGGGTCTGCCTAGCTCACTAGCTCTGAAGAAAAGCCTGACAGATGCTATGCAACAGGTGGTGGACGTTGTTGGGAGCTCCAGGCTGCATGAAATCTCACACTCCGGATGAGCTTTAGGCTGGGAAAGGATGCTCCCACTGGTGTCTCTGGGGGTGATGCTAGGACAGCTGGGCCTGGATATTCTCCCTGAGGCTCCTTTTTCCAGGAGACACATGAGCTGTCGTGGGTGAAGACAAGCTCGCAGACTTGATCAACATGGACCATTACCTCACTGTCAGACACTTTATAGTAGCTGAGGAGTTGAAAAACCTTTAATATATATATTATGATGTTAGATGACACCCACTCCCACTCAATGCTACGAACTTGAGAACATTTAAAGAGCTTGGCCTCTAGATTCTCTGTCTCAAAGCCTTCTGGGCCCTTTCCTCTGAGGGAGAGACCATTCTGTCATCACAAGGGACTTTTTTGTTTCTTTCTGCCTTTGTTATGCAATGGGCTCTACAGCACTCTTTCCTTGCAGGCCAGATATATTTCCCCAATACACAGGGAAATGGGTGCTAATTTGAGGACTAGGGAAAGCTTGGAGTCCTGGCCATGAACTTGTTTCCTGCCTAGGTGTTTTCCATCTTGGTATCTTTTTTTAAGGCAGATGTCAGGGATGTCAGGAGTGAGAACTGTACCACTTCTTTCCCACTTCCCTGTCATCTCAGTTCTTCACTGATTAGTTTGAAGTTCTACTAGAACCATGCAAACCTGTCCTTCTTGTACAACTCTGAGGAGCTTGCTGGCTCTGTAGCCACCCTTGGGTCCCCTGCCAGCCTGACATGAGTCAGATCCCTTTCCCAGAATCTGGGCCTGACTGAAGTTCTTAACTGGGAGAGCTGCTGGGACTCATCCAGTGCTCCACATTGTGGCCCAGCTTTCTGGTGGGTTTTAAAGGAACTTCCAGGAGCTCTGCTTAGTTGGACCATGACGGATTTTGGCCCAGATGGACTTGGTACCTCCAAGTGGATTCCAGGTGCAGCTTCCACTCTTGCAAAGGCACCCAACCCTACAGGTGTCTTGTGGGCAACCTCAGGAGCCCCTAAGCTTAGCTTGGAAGAAGGACCAGCCCCTCCAGAACTCTGCCCAAGAGAGCAGGTGCCTGTTGGCTACCCGTTTGAAAGTAGGGGAGGGGAGAATGGTAGAGTGCTATATGGCTCTGGAAAGTGAGCTGCTCCTTCCAAAACAATTATGCACGATGTTCTGTTTCTGAAGTTGCTTCCTGGCCTGAGAACCTCAATGGAAGTTTGGGGAAAGCCTCTACATTTTGGAACATGGTTTTCGGGAGCCAACTAACTTCTGGAACTGTCTTTGGAGAAGAAGTGGGATGTAGGTTACTGATGTTTCACCTAAAGAGCTTGTGTTTTATAAGCTGCTGTTGCGTATTATGCTGGGAGCAGTTTTTCGTTTTTTGTTTTTTGTTTTTAATACTGTATTTTTGTATGCCTTTTGCAAAGTGGTGTTGTTTTTGTACAAGAAAAAAACTCTTGGGCAATTCTCCTGTTGCAAGAGTCTGATTATTTTGAAAAGCAGGTTTACCTGAAATTTTGTATTTAGTTGTGATTATTAATCGCCTGATTTTAAAATGTTGCCTTCTGGGACATCTTCTAATAAAAGATTTCTCAAACATGTCAGAGTGGGGGCAGCTTATGCTAAGCAACTCCCCCTGAACCAAAGAAGACTGACTATTTCAGGGTAGGCACAAGGGAGCCAGAGTGTTGCATTTCTCTTAACCACGTTGCTAACCTGTTCATTCCACTTTGGGTTCCTGAAATGCCGTTTCAGACGTGTCTAAACAATGTAGGCTCTGCTCTTGGTGAACAGGAAATTCTCTTGTGAATTGCAGAGTGCTGAATTTGCCTTTAGAAGGCTTGAAATTGTGGTTCCACCACTTACTTGTTTTGTGCCTTTTAGCTTTATCTTTCCAAGTCCTAGTTTCTTTATCTGTAAAATGGGGATAAATGCTACTTCACAGGAGTATTAAATGAAGTAGTAGATGATGAACCACTTTCTGAACTATAAAGCCTTATGTTCTTTTGGGTGGTACTTTTCTTACCTTAGTGGTGTGATGACCCTTTGCAGGACCTGTTTTTAAAAATTGTCTGCGAATTTGCGATATGTGATTTTTTTTCTCTTTCTTCCTGGATTAATGAAGGAATATGCAGCCTCCCTTTTCCTCACATAATTCTCATAAACTTGCTGCAAATGCAAGAGGGGAGAATTTAATAATAGCTCTTCCTGATAAAGCACCTCCTATGTCTAAGCTTGCTTCTCCATATTATGCTTTGCCATCCATGTGCCAGGGCTACTGAAGAGGAAATGAGGTTGTAAGAATGAAACAACATTATCCAAAGTTACAGAGCTAGTAAACGAGGCGGGATTTGAAACCAGCTCTGCCTATCTCTGCAGCCAAAAGTCTTAGCCACTGCATAGTAATGATCAGTTTGTTCTGTTAGCATAGTGTATGTGCAAGAGGTAAACATGGAATTCCATCACTTAACTGCTTCTTGGAACTCTCTCTTTGTGGCCATTGTGTCTGCCACTTTCTGGAATGAAGTGGAGCAAATATTACATGACCAGCACTTTTGCTGCATTTGTGGGCTGGAAGGGTTAGTCTTGTCCCAAAGAGGCCCCTTGTGGGACTGAAAGGAAAATGGCTGCTGTTCAGAAAGGCCACGAGCATCATAGTGGGAGAAGGCCACTTTGCCTTAGCTCCTCTTGCTTTACAGCTGAGACCTGAGTTGGTATTGCCTGACTGCATATCTGTGGAGCCTGAGTAGAGTCAACCAGCTACTGTAAATTACTCACATTTACCAAGTGACCTTCATCACAATGTCTGCCATATGGTACTAGAGCCCAGAAAGGTTTCTTGGTCAAGGTCACATAACACAGTCAGAATCTCAAACCCAGTCTCCTGTCAGGTATACTTTCCATTCTACCCTTACTGCCCCTAGAGCACCAAACCCAGTCCATAAGTAGCTGTTTGATAAAAACAGACTTGGATTACTGGGACTCTTTTCTCTTTTTTTGGGGGGGGGGGGCCTGGGGTGGGGGGCTCTTTTCTTAAAACTACATTTCTCTTTAGCGATTGTCAGTCACTCTGTCCCATCCTTTTTTAAGGGCATTTGTCAAGAAACTAAATCTGTAGGACTCCTCTCCCTTTACTAGATCTTGAAAGAATTCCTGGGCCCGCAATAAGGTGTTAGGGACTCCTAGGTACAGGCACTAATGCTAGTTGTTTTTACATATCTTAATTCTCACATTACTCTAGAGAACATGATGGTGTCACTCCATTTCACGGATATGCAAACTAAAGCTCAGACATTTAAGTCATTTATCTAAGCCCACACAGCTAGTACCAGCTGCCTGACTCCAAGCTTCAGCTCCTTTGAGTCCCAACTCCGCTAAGAAAGGAGTGGGAATAAAGCCATCTCCTGGGGGGAAGGGAGGGTGTTTCTGGAATGTGAAGTATTTTAAGCTCCTTCCTAACTCCTTTCTACAGACTCCTACCTCTATCTCTGTCTGAAAATAGCCAGGAGTTTATTTCTGGATTTCAGAGAACAATTTCTACAAATTAGGTTTGCCTCTGAGTAGTACACCTAAGGGACTACATCCCCAACTTGGGGATGTAGAGGTAGACAATAAGGGGCAATGGAGAAGCCACACTTGGTGTAGAAAGGAAAGGTCATCTTCTCTGTTAGACAACAAAAGGCTAAAGTGTGTGCTTAACTCCTGCCTCTTGGCAGCTATTTTGGGGGGACTGAGACAAGTTGAGCTATCTTAGATGTGCTGAGTTTGTCTAAAGTGCCCCCGTAGGTAAGATATTGCAGAATATTCACTTCAGAAGGAAAAGAGGGGGTGGGGATGTCTTTGTTGATCTGGAAGGTGATAGGGAGTGTGAGAGAGTTTCCTTTCAAGGATAAGATAACCAGTTGGGAGACGATTGATGACTGGGTGACTGGGAGGGGTGAAGAGGAGGGATCTAAATGTGTCAGTGGAAGTTCCATGGGGTGTGGGCTTTTCTACTTTAAGCCCAGTGGGCAGCTCTTGTTAATGTCTTTATTTAGAACTGCTGCCAAAAGGATCAACTATTAGTGTTAACATTCTTTCGCAGAGAAAATATAAATATATTCTTAAAGTCTTTAATCAGGTAAGTTACTAAACAATGAGACAGTACCAGGGGTCCAGTAGGTGCCCAGGAAGTGATACATCACTTTTAAACTTGTGGGAAGCAGTATGGTTAAGAAGTCTCTCGTACCAGCTTAGATCTCAGTTCTAAATCCAGCTCTTCATTTTCCAGCTGCCTGACCTTGGACAAATTATTAACCTCTCCTAGCCCTAGTATCTGTAAAATAGGTATAAATAATACCACCTACTTCACTGGGTTGTTGTAAGCAATAGTAAGTGCTCAGTAAATAATTAGTGTTGTGTGCGTGTATGTGTGTGTGTGTGTGTGTGTGTGTGTGTAATGAATTATTGTATGTGGAATGTTCAGTCCTTGCTGCACAGTAAGCATTCTGTTGATGCAGGACAGAACAATTCCCCCAAGTGAGACTAGACTCAAGCTCTGTAGTGAGAGAGAAGAGTGTTCTTGGGGGAGTATGAGAAAGCATTGAAACATATGCCAAAGTTAGAGTCAGAAGGAGAGTTTAACACCATAAACAGCGTGGTCTCCTCTCAAAGGCAAAGTGAGAGCCTGAGAGACTCAGAGGGTCAGAGACAATAGAGAGAAGGACGGGAGAGAGTAAAGGCACAGAGAGACCTGAGTGTCCAGGGAATTCAGTTTATATATCATTCTTTAGTTCCTGTGAATTACAGTTTAAAGACTTTACTTACCCATTTTCCTTTGATATGGACAAACAGTGAGGAAGGATAAGAGTATGTATGTAGAGTGAAAAGGTAAGCATATGTAGTGTGAAAGGCCTGCTGGCAGTTCCCAGCCCTTAATCCATAGGTTCCCCATGGTTTTAGCCATAGGGAATGAATGATTTAATTTTGTGTAAGGCACCACTTAAAGACTCTGTTTTTCCTGTTTTCTCTTCACAGTGTTGGGAAAAGGGTTGTTAGTAATCTCAGCAGAAATCTTCCTTTGTTCTGCAGGTTCCCTCATGGTCTGGCTACAGGGCTGATCAGCATATTGGAGTCTCTGAATGTAGCTTGAGTTAACATTTTTATTCCCTTGCCTCCTCCCTACATTACTATGAACATATTAGCTATTATCTTTTTTTTCCAGTTATTTTTATTGAAGTAAAATACACATAACTTAAATTTATCATCTTAGCCATTTTTAAGTATTCAGTTCAGTGGTATTAAATACATTCATAATGTTATGCAACTATCATCACCAGCCATCAATATAACTCTTTTCATCTTGTAAAACTAAAACTCTGTCTCCATTAAATAACTTCCCATTCCCCCACCCTCTAGTCACTGGCAACCACCATTCTACTTTCTCTATAATTTTGACTAAATTATTTCATATAAGTGGAATTCTACATTATTTGTCTTTGTGACTGGATTATTTCGCTTGGCACAATATCCTCAAGTTCATCCATGTTTCAGCAAGTGTCAGAATTTCCTTCCTTTTTTAAGGTTGAATAATATTCCATCGTATGTATATACCATATTTCACTTATCTATACAGATGTCAATGAACATTTGAGTGGCTTCTATGTTTTAGCTATTGTGAATAATGGTGCTGTGAAAATGTGTGTACAAACATCTCTTTGAAATTCTGCTTTCAGTTATTTTGGGTATATACCTAGCAATGGAATTGCTGAATCATATGGTAATTCTATTTTTAATTTTTTGACAAAACTCCATATGGTTTTCCACATTGGCTCTTCCCTTTTACATTCCCACCAACAGTGCACAAGACTTCCAATTTCCCCACATCCTCTCCAACACTTGTTATTTTTTTTTTTATGGTAACCATCCTAATGGATGTGAGGTGATATCTCATAGTGATTTCGATTTATATTTACCTAATGATCAATGATGTTGAGCATGTTTTCATATGCTTATTGTCCATTTGCATTTATTCTTTGGAGAAATGTCTATTCAAGTCCTTTGCCCATTTTTGAATTAGATTTTTTTTTAGTTTTAGAAGTTCTATATATATTCTGGATATTAATCGCTATCAGATATATGATTTTCAAGTATTTTCTCCCCCAAATCATTAGTGTTATTTAAACCATTTAAAAAGTCATACCTAAAATACAGATTCATCATAGTGGAAGATGATAGAAAGGATTGGTAAAATAAGAAAGCTACCCAGAAGGAATACCTGAAGTAATCTGGAATACACATATTGATGCCTCAGGAGGCAGTAAACTATCAGGGAAGGAGTGGCCATGATTTGGGGAGACTGAGATAAGCAGAGGATGAAAGGAGGTTAAAGACCTGAGCCTCTGGTGGGTCCACAGCATCACATGACCCATGGTAGGCAGGAGCTGCAAGTCTATGATGCTACCGCACATGTGTCCTTACTTGGCACTGCAGTGCTTCAAACTGAGCTGGAGTCAACTGACTCCAGTCATTAAACCTAATGTCTATTTTGTTCAGGCTGTGAGTCTCAAACCTGAGTACATCTTAAGGTTAGGGCCAGAAATCTACATTGCTGACAAGCAAGCAGGGAGGTAGAATCCTGAGATTATACTTAGAAAAACACTGGAATAAGGGTTTGTAGCCAAGTCCTGCAGAGATATAAAAATGTTCACAGAAGGTGGTATAAATGGTATAGTATAAGGGTTAAGAAAATGGTCTTAGGGTTACTACCTACATGACGTTGGGCAAATCACTCACCTCCCTGCGTGAATTTCATTCTTTAAAATGGATATAATATTAATACCTACCACATAGAACTGTTGTGAAGAGTAAGCAATAATAATATGTAAAACACTTAGAATAGTACCTCCCATATAGTTAAGAGCAATGATATATGAAGCTATTATTCCTATAGAAGTTTATGAGCATGCAAACATAATTATGAAATAAGGCATTATGTGTCTCAGACAAGGGCTGCAAGCCTCCAAAGGGGAAGAGAGTACTTTCTTTGGAGTCATCAAGAAAGTTTTTGTTGGGGGATATTGTGACTTTAACTGGAACAAGATGTACAGTGGTATCTTGCTAAGTGAAAAGAATAAGGTATTCTAGGCTAAGGGAATAGATTTGAGGAAAAGGGGATTAAGAAGGTTGTGTGGAACCTGGGGAAAGAGGGAAATCTGGTCTGATTTGCTGGCTGAGTGGTCTAATTTTTACAAAACGAGAGGGGTTGCACTGGATTTCTAAGAGGGTTTTTTCAATGGCAAACACCCTCTGTGATTCCTTGAAATAGGGAAGTCAGGGAAAGAAACCGATAGTGGTTTGAGACACAGATTGAAGTGATGGGGTCATCCAAAACAGGAAGTTGGAAATGTGACACTGAAGCTTTAGAAAGGGATTTGAAATGAAGATACAGGTTTGAATCTCATCAGGAGATAAGATGATGAAGGTCCAAAATGCCAAGCCATGAGAAAGAGAAGGGGCCGTAGAAGTACAGGAAAAAGCTTAGAATAGGCAAGGATCTCTGATGGCTCTGCATCTTTTGCCCCTTGTACCTACCCTACTCTGATTTTGCAGCTTTCAGAGATCCCCTGTGGGTGTGCAGCCTCTCTTAGCTGAGAAGGCCCGAAGTGAGCTCCCTTTGAGAACATTCTGGTGTGCTCTGAAGCAAACTCTATACTCAACTTTAGGTGTAACATAAACTCTACAACATGGCGAGCTCTATTCTCTTTTTTCCTTCACTTGTTTTGAATAATTCTAATGCTCCTGAACTCAAATTGGCCAATCACCAATGGAAACAGCAATTTGCCAAACCAATGCAAGGTGTTGTGATTACTCACAGGTACTATACCAAATTCAGGTTTATCCAGAACTTGTGAATGTAACCTTATTTGGAAATATAGTCTTTGCAGATGTTAAAATGAGGTCATACTGGAGCAGGCTGGACCCTAATCTAATGACTAGTGTCCTAAAGAGAGGAAAATTCAGACAAAGACATACACACAGAGAAGATGACCATGTGAAGATAAGAGACAGGACTGGAGTCATTCTGCCACAAACCAAGTAATTCCAAGGGTTGCCAGCAACCACCAGAAGCTAGAATAGGCAAGAAAGTGTTCTTCCCTAGAGCATGGAAGCATGGCCCTGCTGACAACTTGATTTTGGACTTCTGGCCTCCAGAACTTTGAGAAAATGTGGTTATGTTGTTTTAAGCCACCCACTCTGTGGTAATTTGTTATGACAGCCATAGGAAACTAATACAGGAGCCAAGTTCATCATGAAATACTCCCGCAGGAAATGTTTTTCATTTGGGATACCCAATTATATGGGGTTAGACTGCAAAGTTACCTTAGGTTGTACCAAAAAGCTAGGGTTTGTCTTTGACCCAACTTTCTTCTCTTATCTTGGAAATCAATGCTTCAGGACTCACATGGAACATTCTTCTTTTGATCCAGACTCTCACATCATCTTCCAGAGTTCTATCTTGAGTGTTTGAGCTTTCTGGATGCTTCACTTTGAATGGCCCTTGGACTTCTGCTTTTACCTCTTTAGTGAGGTGGATGGGGTGTTACTATGGCCCTTCCATTTTAATGGTTTCACCTTCAGCCTTCTTCTTATGCTTCTTTCTTTTTCTAAAAAATTTTAAAGTAAGTTATTTAAAATACACAGAGGATAGAAAATAATGCAATGAACACTAATGGGTGATTACCCAGATTTCCCTTCTACCTTCCTGCCCTTCTTTTTTCCTCCTTTTCTGCCAAGTTCCCATGCATATCCCACTCCATGTACTGCTCTCAATTTCCTAAAGAAAGTGAGGTAGTGCAAAGGGGCCCAGCCTAATTATACAGCTGCCCCTAGAGTATAACACACACACATTGTGGGTAAAAATTAGGTGACTGGCTGTGGACTTTCAGAAGGGCAGGCAAGGAATTATTACCCTTCAAGTAATTTGAGCATCCCTAGTACCTCATTCCTACATTTTAGATACGCTATTCCAGACTGAACCTATCCCAAGATTTTTGCCTTTTACATTAGAATTCTTTACCCAAAATAATCTGTAAGCAATGGAGTATGTTGGAGATGGGCTTCTGCATTCTCCACCTCTGGATATACACATACACTTTAAGTGAGAGATTCCCTTTCCTCTTGAGCTATCTTTCAGAATAAATTGAGCTATATCTCATCAGGCCTCTTAAAAGGTGGAGAGGGGGTCAGGGCTAACACCTGGACATGACTACAAATAACGTTCCCAATTCCCTTTTGTAGCCTTTTGTCTCCTTATTACCCCGCAAAACTTCCCATTAGAGGGCTTTATGTTGTTGTTGTTTTTTTTTTTAAAGAAATACTTATTAACTCTTGATCATAGACTTCAATTTCCTAATTTTCCTCTGAACTTTATCTTTTCAATTAAGATTTCAAGTTACAGATTATCTCACAGGAACTATTAGTATAATTCGGAGTTCAGAGGATCATTAGGGAGACAAATAGAGATACAAATAAAATAGTATAAAGGCATTAAAAATACATTTCCATTCTCTTTTGGTAGGATTGGTAGAATTACCATAAATGGAAATGCTATGATGTTTTTCTCACTTCTCTTTTGTTTTGGACCATAGCTCCATCCTGATTTAGGAGTCTTTCCTGCTCAGCATTTTAGAGATAATTCTCCCCATGGTCTACAGGATCCCTGTTCTCTTTGTTTCTATAGCAACAGTCCCGTGTTGCTTGGCTAGAAGCAATTTTCTGCTGCTGTGGTGAAGGCCCATTTTTTCATTCCTTTCTCCTCAGTTGCCTTGGTAACCAGCCTCTCCCTCTTCTGGTCTCTCAGTGGTAAATTCCACCCCCTCTTTTTTTTCTCTCTCTAGTAACAGTCACCTGGTCATGACTTGGACAGTGCTTTCCCATCTTTGAGTGAGCATACACTGTTATGATCAGATTGTCATCACGAAATTAGCTTCCCTTTTGCCTTATTTGCATCATTTCTCCAGCCTGCCATCTTTCTGTTGGTTGTCATGGTAACTGTACCCTCTGAAAGTCTCTAGGCAAAGGCTCTACAGTTAACAACCGTCATGTGAGAGTGTCTGCCAATATGTGGCCACACATCTCGATTTTAAAGCCAGCCCCGGGCAGGTACCACAAATTGGAGAGAACAAGGCTTTTGATCAAAGCAGACTGGATTGAGAAAAGGAGATACAGGGACCCCTGGGATCTGGTGTTCTCCAAACAATACATGGGCTGCAAGAGTGACCATTAAACTGAGGGTGATCTAAGTGATTGAGAACTGTATTGGCAGTTATTCCAGTAAGGCCTATCATATGCTCTAAACTTCCTGGAGTGGCTCCTCTGGCCAAAGGGATCCTAGTGATGTGACCTGAGAGCTAGGCAGAGCCAAGTAATCTCTGGGAGAAAGCAATTAACTCTTACATTAGCTAACAAGGGGTTATTACAATAGATTTTCAGGTACTTTTACACATTATTGAAAATTTTTCTGCCCTCAGGCTTCTGCTTTTACCTCTTTAGTGAGGCAGATGGGGTGTTACTATTATAATAATACAAAATATTGGACAAAAGGTGGTTGTTATGTGCCAGGGCATTGTGGCAGGCACTTTTCAGACATTACTTCATTTTCTCCTTATGGCAATCTTGAGAAGTATTTAATGATAAGAAAATTGAGGGTAAGAGGTAAAGTTAATTGTGTGAGATCTCGCAGCTAATAAGTGACAGCTGGGATTTGAACATGAGTCCATCTGATTCTAAAGCCCTTTCTTAAAGGTTGTGGAGGCTCTTGGCTTTTGGTCCTCTCTGGGGCTAATTTTCCTCACCTCCACTTTTAATCTAAGGGTTGCTACTACTTTATATTTCTGCCTTTCTTATTTTTCCTCTTCATATTTCGTGGGTTGTTTACTTGCTTTTCTCTGTTCTCACCCCATCTCTTGCATCCTTTAGCCAAAGACATGGAAAGTTTTGTCCTGCCTTCTGATTATGTCTGTTGTAGGATGAAAACTTTAGAGCAGCGGCCCTTGCATGATAACTGGTCAGATCTGATCCTGGAGAATGCCACACCTTGAACTCACTAGCTCCAGCACTAGATAGGTAAGCCATTCTCCTCTCCATTTAACAATTATTGGGAGCCTATTCGGTATCAAGTACTGTGCTAGTTACTGGAGATACAACAATGACCTAGGCAGAATCTGTTCCTTGCTTTTATGGAACTAATAGCCTGGAGTGTAAGTCAGTTAACAGACAAGAGGTCCATTTAGAATTTTATATTGTAATTAGCGTTATGAAGAAAAAGAACTGGCTGTAGTGAAAGAAGGAATAATAGGGATAGATCAATTTTTGATAGGAGTGATATGCCCCACGTAAAAGAGTTGGTAGTTAAAGCTCGGACGCCAGCTAGCTGATGGCAGTTATGTCGGGAGCCTCTCAAGCTTAGGAACCTTGTTTCCGCGCCTTCTCCCTCTCTTCGTGCCCTCCCTCCTGAGTCCAAAGTTTGAGCAGGCGCACTGACAGTTGTCATGGGGACAGCTGCTCTCGCGCAAGCGCAGACAATTTCAAGATTTTCAAGATGGCGGCAGCGGCGGCTGCTCGGGCAGTTTGTTTGGGACCTGGGCTCCGGGGAGTGCAACGGACACTGCCTCTTGTCGTGATTCTCGGGGCCACGGGCACCGGCAAATCCACCCTGGCGTTGCAGCTAGGCCAGCGGCTCGGTGGCGAGATCGTCAGTGCCGACTCCATGCAGGTATGACAGTGCTGCTGGCCCCGGGCCTGTGAAACACGGAGGCCCTATGAGGGCCTCTGGCTAGAGTGGATTCTCTGTCGCATGGTGCTAATGGGTGAATCCTGGTGCTTGGGAGGCGGAAGGGGTAGGTGAAGGGAACACATAATTACTAAGCGCCCACCAAATGCCAGACATGGTGCTAGGCGGTTCACTTTAATCATCTCATTTACTTCTCACGACATTATTTGGTAGGTACCATTTTTATCTCCATTTACTGATGACGGATTTCACCAAGGGAGGTGAAACAGACTTTTTCCTTGTCACATAGCGAATAAGTGGAGGAACAAGGTTGACATAGGCCTCCAATAAATATCTTCTAAATGAAAATTATTCCAGAGCTTTTGCTATTCAGAGTGTACAGCGACACCAAGATAAGTTGGTTACCATGAGTTAGTTTCTGCTGAAGGACTAGAACAGGGTGGATAGTCAGGAGACCTGGATTCTAGTCCCGAATCTGCTATTGGCCACGTGTCGTAACCGTTTTGTGTTTTGTTTTTGGACGTTCCTCATCTATAAAGTGGTGAAAATGCTACCTACTTCACAGGGCTGTGGTGGTTAATACGTGAGATGATGAGCGTTACAATGAAGAGCAGAGGGTGGCCTGTTCTGAAGAAGACCAGGCACTTAGAAAATATTTGTTGATGCTGAGAATTTTAACCCACTGGCTGATGGGAATCTGGAGGCTTTGTCCTCGTTCTTGAGTAGGAGGTAGGTCCAGAAGGAGTGTTGTGCACATGGCACCTTGGAGCATTTATGCTCAGATTGAGAAGGGGTGACATTTGGGATAAATTTCTGATGGAGAAATTACAAATACTATTTGTTGAAGAGAATTTAGTTAGGAATTTTCACAGAGTAAAAGGGATGCTTGATGTGAAATGCCTGGCACCAAACCTACCACCTTTTGGGTATTGGGCATAGAAGGGCAGTTCTCCCCATTCTACCCCATAAACCTTTGAGCTAGATTTCTACCCTTATTAGTCCATTTGAGGTAACAGGACCATCAACACACATAAGCAATTAGGATAGTTCAACAACATATATTTGTTCACAACCTCTACTTTGTGCCAACTTCGAGAGACAAAAGTTTACCTCAGATTCCAGCCCTGTCTTTCTAAGATTGCGACTTCAGCCCGACCTCTTCATACCCTTGTTTCTTCTGTAAAATAGGAAGAATAATATCAGTAACAACATTGTAATGATTAAACGAGATGAAATATGTAAAGCACTTAATATATGGCACATAGTGGTAAAAATATAGTAGGTGCTGTTTTCTGAAGGGCCCTTTTGGAGAGAGAGAAAACTATAATACATGTCCTCAAGAAGTTTTAGTCCAGCTAAACATGAAACAAAACACAGTTAATAAGTGTTTAAACCGGGCGATTAATAATGCTCTGCAAGGAGGATGGGGTGGGGAGGAGAGAGACAGACGATAAGTGTTAAATTTTATGATAAACCATAGAATTTTTGAGAAAGGGTGGAAGGAGATGATATTTTCAGTGACTTGCCGTTGACCCAGAAAATTTTTGGTAAGCATGTGAACAAAATGACATTCTTAATCTTGGATCACCAGCTCCTTGAAAGAACATTTTTAATTTCGAATAAATCTACAGGCATAATAATAATAATTTGTATAGCACAGTTTATAAAATGCTTACATATGCTTTTTTTTATCCTCAAAATAACTTTGTAAGGTAGAGTTACTAGTTCACGGATAAGAAAACAAACTCAATGTCTTACAGTAAGTAGCAGACCTGGAGTTGAACATAGGTCTTATCCACACAAAGCCATCCCCTTTAGAAGAGGCAGGATCTGTGGGATTCAACGATTAGACAGTATTTTTTAACTTTTTTTTTCACAATAGTGTGCAGCATTTTGACCAGAATATAAAATATATTTTACGACCTGTATTGTGAATCAAAGTGTGAATTCATAGTGATATCTGTCAAGTGAAGTTTTGAGCCTAATGATGGCCACATGATGCATTGCTTAGGGGGATAAAATATGCCGCAACTAAGAGATTTAATTTAATGTCAATAATTTAATGATAGCAAAGACAGAGAATGTTTATTGAAACAAGGAAAACTTGACCTTGTGGAGAGCCTAGACAGAGTAGTAAACTTCTTCGTTATAACAGCCACACAGACTAAATGGAAAGTGATAATTAGATATTTTTTTCAAATTTCCAAGTCGATCTTTTTTTTTTTTTTTTTTTTTTTAAGCATTTGGATTTTAATCCATTTTAGGATGCTGTCCAGAATTTTGTATTTCAGAAGTATGCTATAACTCAGAAAGGACTGTGAAGTACTGCATTAAGTCTTCAGTTACCTTGCACCTCATACTTGGTATGTCATCCCTTTGTCCCACCTTAACTGTAGGATCATCCCAAGGCAAGCCCTACCAGGGCAGTTCCCATCCAGGGAAAGTGCTTGTTTTTGGTAATCATTGAATGAGTGCTTTAAGTATTGAGGTAGTTTCTGTGTGGTAAAACCACAATGGAGTGTCGAGGACAGTATTTCTAGGGTGATAATATAGTCATGCAGCCTAATAGATAATGACTTGCTTCTGTGGTCATGTAGTTTCTGAAGATTCTGCCTGGCCTCTTACTTTCCACTCTTATGTACCTGATTTGTTGAGTGGGAAGTCAGAACTGCTCTCTGAGGGACTCCTGCTGGGTTTTGCTGTAGATTCTGTATGGCAGTTCTGACAAAATAAACATTTGTGCTTATTTTCTGAGTTTTCCAAACCCCACTGTCACAAATTATAGAAAAATAAATATTTTCAGTCAGCAAGAAGAGTCTAAATTCAAGGAGGGGCAGGTATTACAATTCCCGTTTTCCAGGATGGAAAAACTGAGGTATACAAAGATTAAAAAATGGACTGGAGATCACAGTGCAAGATACTTGCACACCTGGAAATAGGATCTGGGTCTTGTAATTCATGTGTAGTGTCTCATATGTTGCAGGAAGATGATACTAGAGGTCTTTTTCAGTGAGTCTTTTTCTTGGCATGTAAATTCAAGGTACAATGCATTGCCTTCAGTGACTGGATGAAACATTGTACTGAGAAACTTGAAGGCACTTGCCAAAAGATGTACAATGACTGCCTGGAAATACAAGCTACCAACTATATGCCAAAAGAAGATAAACAAAAGTGTTCTATTTGGGTTTATAGAGAGGAAGTATCTCTAACGCCTTAGTTCTTTAAGTCCTGTAGAGAAGCAGTAGTCATACATAGGAGCACAGTTCTATTTGTGTTTGTCTAAACCTACAAGAGGATAAGCAAATGATTTTTGGCAGTCTGACTAGTAAGCAGACTTTGTGTCATTTAGTAGATGTGTAGTTCTGCTTTCTTTTTGTCTGCTTTGGGACATAATCTAGGAGCAGTGTCTTTTACTAAAGGACTGCTGTCTGATAGTGCTCAAGGGAGATCTGGTATGCATGGGGGATGGATATGAAAGGAGAGATGGCATAGTGGATTACAGTGGCTTATGTGAAATAAAAGTCAAGAAAACCTGTTAACCGGGAAAGATGATGGCTATCTGGGGGCTATTGGCAGAGGCAGTCTTTTAATAGGCCTGAGCCTAACAAGAGGTTAAGAGGGAAATCTCAAATTTTTTTTCCCCCAAATTTTTGACTCATCTAAAAAAATAAAGAGTTTCTGAGTTCCCTTGGTTCACCTCCATTGTGAATGAATTTGGTTTTCCTTTGGCTACAGTATTAAACTTGGGCAGGTTGTACATATATATATATATATATATATATATATATATATATACACAATTTTCTTGAGCTATGGGAAGAAACTCCTATGTTATGTAAGAAAGGAGAAGTGACTATTGGCCAAATGGGAAACCACAGGAGAGCATAAATGGGACTTGCAGATTCAGATTTATGAGCATGAGGTGTTGCCTGATGCTTCAGAGCCTGGGGCAGGCTGTTGGAACAGCTCCACTTCAAAAGGAATATTGGTTTGAGGGGTATAAGTTACTTGGGGTGTATAGGAATTCACCTTTGTGCTTTGTGTGTACTCTAGTATGGCTTAAGCAATTTGATTTTATGTGTAGTTTGTTGAATAAATTTGAATCAGACTGGTGTCCTGTTTGTCTCTTTGCACCCTGCTTTTGAGCTGGAGCCTCACCACTGCTCCCTCCTTATTGTGGCAGCCAGAGTTCAAGCTCTTAGCACTGTACCATAATAATAACACTGAAAATAACAGTAATGTATATGCCAGAGACTGTTCTAAAAGTTTGACATTTATTATCTTATTTAGTATCCTCACTCCATCCTTATGAGGTAGGCTCTGTTATTTTCTCACCTCTACCAAAAATGGCTTTTGTGAACCCTCATCTTCATGCTATTCTGTATTTTTTCCTTCACCCCCTGTTTATTTAGTTATCCATCCTCCTTCCCATTCTTTTCCTTTATACCACTGTATACATTTCACCAGGCAGGGAAGGAAGAACATTCTTGACAACAGAACAGCACGAACAAAGTAAAGGAAGACTAAAAGTACATGCCATTTTCAAGGAATGACCAGCAACTGTCTGGCATCTAAGATACTTGAGGGACAGCAGTAGGATGTGGAGCTAAAATTACAGACTCTAGGAGCAAAATTTTAGAAACCCTTGAAAGGCTTGCTATGAAGTTTGGGGTTTTAAACAGGAAGTGATAGTCTGTTTCATAAGGTAACTCTGATGGCTGAGTGGAGAGTGGGCTAGGGGAGGGATAAATAAGTTTAGGATTCTGTTACATTAGCCAGGTTGAAAGAGGCTGGAGTTGCACTGTGGTTGGGGATAATAGGTAATCATTTTGACATTTTGGAGACATAATGAAGTAGGATTTTGGTTATTGATATGGAAGCATTGAAAGAAAAAATGAAAAAAAAATGATAGAGAACAAAAGCCTTTTTGTGTTTGGAAAAAAGGATATATGCTTAATGAAAAATATCCAAATAACACAGAAATGTACGAAAGAAATATCACCATAGTCTGTATACAGATATAACTATTTTAACATTTTGGTGCACATCCTTCCAGGCATTTGTCTTTGTATTTATGCATATATGTATATGTGATTTTTTCCCATTTTTTATTGTGGTAAAACATAAAATTTACCATCTTAACTATTTTTAAGTATACAGGTCAGTGGTATTCTATAATTCATAATGTGTGACTGTCACCACCATCCATCTTCATAAACTCTTCACATAAAACTGGAACTCTATACTCATTGAGCAATAATTCCCCATTCCTCCTTTCTTCTAGCCCTTGGCAACCACCATTCAACTTTCTATGTCTGTGGTTTTGACTACTCTTAAGTATTTCTCTTATAAGTGGAATGTTATAGTATTTGTCTTTTTTGTGACTGGCTTGTTTTACTTAGCATAATGTCCTAGTTTCATCCATCTGTTTGTTTTTACGTAAGTGGATGCATACATTTTATGCTGTTCTGTATCTTGCTTTTTCTTTTTTTCTCTCTTAATGGTATATTAGGGATATCTTTATATGTTTTAATGTATATAACTCTCCATCGGTGGTCTTGATCTTGATAATCCCCCCCTCTGGGGGGGGACATCTGCCAATCTCTGGAAATGTTTTTGGTTATAGCAACTGGGGAGGTGGGTTCCTGGCATCTAATGGGTAGAAGCTAGTAATGCTGCTAAACATCCTATTGTGCGTAAAACAACTGCTCACAACAAAGAATTATCCAGCCCAAAATATCAATATATTATACTGAGGTTGAGAAATCCTGTTCTACATTATTATTGTTTTTAAAATTTTGAAGTGCTTGTCGATTTATACAGGAGTTTCAAAGAGTATAGAGAGTTTTTGTATACCTTTTACCCACCTTCTCCTCAAGTTAACATCTTATATAATCACGGTACATTTATCAAAAGAAATGGACATAGATACAATATTGTTAACAAAACTGTAGGCTTTCTTTAGATTTCAGCAGTTTTTATACTAATGTCCCTTTTGTTTCAGGATTCAGTCTAGGATACCATACTGCTTTTAGTCATTATGCCTGCTTAGTCTCATCCAGTCTGACAGTTTCTCAGTCTTTCCATGTCTCCCATGCTTTCGATATTTTTTGAGGCTAATGGTCAGCCATTTTGTAGAATGTCTTTTAATTTAGGTTTATCTGATGGGTTTCTTGTGATTAGACTGGCATTATGGATTTTGGAAAAGCATACCACAAAGGTAAAGTACCCTTCTCATTTCATTATATCAGGGTATGATATCAACATGAGATGATTTTGATTTATGTTTCCCTTATAAATAATGATGTTGGGGACCTTTTCATGTGTTTGTTGGCCATTTATATATTTTCTTTGGAGAAATATCTGTTAAGGTCCTTTGCTTATTTTTGGATAGGTGTAGTTAGTTGTCTTTTTGTTGTTGAGTTGCAACACATTACATTTTGATACACTTTACCAAACTGCTTTCAAGAAAGTTTGTACCAGTAGTATGTATGTCTGTTTCCCCTCACCTTTGTACTTTGTGTATTACCTATCTTTTTCATTGTAAATAAGACAGAGATTTCATTTTAATTTCATTTTTTAGGCTAATTGCCTTTTCAAGGATACATGGACCATTTGTGGGGTTTTTTGTTTTGAATTTCTCTTATCCATACCCACTGTGTCCACTTCTATATAATGGTTTTCATTTTTGTATTTATTGATTTGTAAGAGTTTTTTTGTGTGTGTGTATTGTGAATTTTAGCCCTTTGTATTGTAACAATACTGTGTATTGTGAGTCTCATTTATTGGAAATATTTTTCCAGTTGGTCATTTGTCTTTGACTTTTATGATTTTTTTTTTTTTTGCCTATAAAGGTTTTAAATTGGTATAATCTTGTACTCTTTAGGATTACAAGTTTTAACATTCTTTTAGAAAGAGTTCTAGTCTGAAGTTTATAATCCATTTAACTGTTGGAATGTACAGATGTAAATAAAAAATGTCATTGTTTCTCTAGTGTAAATGAAGATCTATCCACCTGTCTTCACTTACACCTGTTGCTCTTCCTATGGTGTCCCTTACATATATGTGTAGGTAATTGCAGATGATATATAAGATTCTGCATTGCCCAGGATTACTTAGATGTGGATACTTTTGGTTAGCTACCCAGTTAGTTTTGTTCTCTTTATTTTGGGGGTGGGGTAGGTGATGGTTATATCTTGTTGCATAGCACGATACTTGCACCAGTGGTTCTCATGCCCAGCTGCACATTGGAATCACCTGGAGAGTATTGAAAATAATGATGCCTAGGCTTATAGTAATCAGTAAGTAATCTGTTGATTAGAATTAGATCATTTGCTTAACTCTTCAGGTGCCTAATTCTTTCCTAATTTATAGTCAGTCTTTATTCAAAGGTCTTTGTTTCACCTGGTAGGCAGTTTTATTTACTGAGAAAGCTGGGTCTCAGTCCCAGTCTTGACACTAATTTACTATATATATAATTTTGAACAAGTTACTGCCCCTCTCAGGGCTTTAGTTTCCTCTTTGGCTATATTAGGGAGGGAAAACTAATTGGATTAGTTCAGGGCAAACTTTCTGTTAAGGTCCAGGTAGTAAATAATTTAGGTTTTGTGGGTCATGCAGTGTCTGTCACAGTGTCTAAAGCTCCTTTCAGCTCTGGTAGTTTGTGGTTCTCTTCTTTTAAACCATAGGCAGGGGTCTCGTGAAGGAAAATCTTGTTTAAGCACCACCAATTAAATATAGATAATAACAAGCACTTACTACTTACCATCTGCCTGGCATTATTCTATACATTTTACATATATTAACTCTAATCTTCAGACTAACCCAGTGAGGAGTACAGGCGTTATTATTACTTCCATTTTCTAGACAAGAAAATTTGAGGCAAAGAAAAATTAGATACTTAACCTGCCAAATGAAGGCTACAGCTGGCTAGTAGGACCAGAATTTGAACCTAGGTATTCTGCCTTCATTATACTCTACTGCCTCTCCCTAACTTACTCATTATGCTCCAAATAATGGAGCACCTCAGCTATTTTACTCTATCACAGATATCCTAAAATAAAATATCACTGAAACCATCAAAAGTAGGCAATCATGAGCCTATAAAGATAGCTACAGAATGGAAACTTTATTCATTTTCTCAAAAGAACCCTTTTGTTTCAGTCTCAGTGTTGTAGTCACATGGCATTGCCTTTGTATGTATTTATCTATCATACTTACTCTTGAGAACCTTGAAGGGGTTCAGTGTATAGTGACTGTCTTCTCAGTTTCTGCAATTTTATTTCACCTTAGTAGGAATTCATTACTTCAAGTGAACAAACAGACCAGAGTCAAATGGGGATAAATATTCTACTGGTAAGAGGCAGTAGAAACAGCTTGGGTTATAGGCAGAGCATCCGGGCTTTAGGCCTCTCTCTACTACCAGCCAGTTAGTTATATGGGCAAGGGAGCTGTATTCTCAAGTATAAAATTTCAGGTGATTGAACTGAATGGACGATTTCTGAATTTCCTTATAGCCATGCTTTACAGGTAGACTACTAAGCAACCACTGCAAAGGTTCTGCATTGCAAAGTTTGTCCTATTTTAACTTAAAAATATGTGCCAATTTTGCATTCTCTGCCCTAATCTGCCTGTTTATTTAGATGTAAAAAATGTTTCAAATTCTTTATACCACTTAGTAAGATTGATACTGTGAAAGAATGCATCATGTACATACTATGTATATGCTTCTCAATTTGAGAAACATGGCCTTATATTATGATTGTAGTCCCTTTTCCCTTAGAGATAGGCATAGGAAGAATAAAAGCCATGATTTACACTGTGAATTCCAAACCACTCCTCACCAGACTGAACAGGTCAGGTATAGGTTCTCCTGCTTACTGTCTTAATCTATCTGATTTATTTAGCATGTCTGCAGTTGAATTTCTGCCAAACAAAGCTATAATTAATAGTTGCCTGCCATGACACTTCTGCAGTTAATTCATTCTTTCTAACCTAGTAAAGTGTAAAATTTTTAAAAGTCATCCTTTTATTAAAGAAAAGTTAGCCAAGAGACTGCCCATTTTCCTGCTCGTCAACATCTCTTCAGTTGAATAATCAAATTCAAATTCTTTTAATCAAAAAGGAAAATCAACTTTCTGGTGAGTGCCAACATCCTTTAAAATATAATTTTTTCTTTCATCCTCTTATGCCAAAACTTTTTCTGAAGTTTTGTCTATTTAGAAGGGGTGTTAGATGTGAGGAACTTGAAGTCTCAGGAGAGAAAGCCAATTTGTACAGAACAGAGATTAGCAACATAGTGGAAAAAGAACATGGACTGTGAAGTCAGAAGACATGGATTCTGAGTTTGCCTCTGCCACTTAACTAACTGTATGACTTTGGGCAGGCTACCTAATATGTCGTAAGTTTCTATTTCCTCATTGGTAAAGTGAAAGCAGCATAATTTCGTAGGGCGTGAAATTCTTGGCAGTCCTTACCTCAGATACCCAGTGTTCATTGAGTATGATTCCATGTATTAGGCACTGTGCTAGGTGCTGGGGCTAGAGATAAAATACAGATTTCTTCCTTTAGAACTTGTCTAGTGGGGAAGATAAAAATATTTTAAAATTATGTACAATAAGTTCTGTGATAGAGGTAAATACAGGGTACTGTGGAAGCACAGAGGACAAGTACAGATGGGAAGGACTGGGGAGTGATCTCAGGCTTTCATTAGGACATAATGCCAAAGAGTTTGGGGCTGGTTAAGATCAGGTTTTCATTTTAGAAAGATCACTGGCTGTAGTGTGGACATAATTAGAGGCGTTATATCCTAGAGATAGGAAGATCAGTGAGGAAGCTGATGGAATAGGCTAGTTGAGAAATCAGGAAGCCTTCAATTGATGTTTTAGAAACTAGTATGGATAGAAATTGAGACAGACTGGAAATGTGAGGAGAGAGACAGAGATATTAGGATCACTTCAAGGATTTTAGTTTGATTATCTAGATGGTTAATTCAAGTACGGCCGGGAAGATAAGGAGTTCAATTTTGGACATATCAGGTTTTAGGTGCCTGTTTGGGGTGATGATGTTGCTAGCGAGCTAACATTTATTGACTGTTTCCTATAGGGCAGGACCTAGTCCATATGCTTTGCATGCATTATTTAATTCTCACAATTACCCTTTGAGATTAGATTTGAGATTAGCCTCACTTTATAAGTAAGATATCTGAGTCAAAGAGAAGTTAAATAAACTTGTCCAAGGTTACATAGCTAGTAAGTGGTTGAGCCAGTACTTAAATTCAGGTAACCTGGCTCCAGAGTCCTTTCTGTTAACCACGTCACTATATTATATGCCTCTCATTGATAACAGAAAGTCCACTAGGCAGTTAAATATCCAGGTCTGGCATCACGAGAGAGAACTAGATTACAGATATGGCTCTTGGAAATTATCAGCACAGAAGTGGTTATAGAAATCATGAGTGTCACCCAGAGAAAGTTTATATTATAGAAATGGAAGCTAAATGCCATAAAAACTACCATTTCTCAATATTGTTCCCATGACAGACATTGCTAATAGATCAGTGGCTGGCCTCAGTAAAGGAAACTGAGGAAGGGCCAGTGAGATAGGAAGAAAATCTAGAGAGATTGGTGCCATGGAAGCCCCAAAGGGGAATAATTTAAGAAGGAGAGAGAGCTCAGTAGTATTAGATTTTGTGGCTTTTTCCATTATGCCTTTTGAGAGCTTAGTATAAAAGTGTTATATTTGGCAGTTTATTAGTGATCCAAGAGAGTGAGCGATGGAACTGTGGCGTTGGGGGAAGGTGGGGAGGAGTGCAGTAGAGAAGGTGGATGATTGTATTGATCCATAATCCACATGCGCTTCTGGTTGACAACCAAAGCTCTAGATTCTGTTGGTTTTCCTCTAGGTGTCTGTGGTAGGTTTCCCTCACCTTCATTAGCTCCTCTGGCCACTTCAGCTCTGTTGGTTTGGAGAGTTCAAGTTATTTCAGCCTTGTGGCCTTTTCCCAATTTTTTTTTCAATCTGGAAATAAACCCTCAATCGAAGTGAGACAAAGAGACATATTTCCCTAGATGGTACCCAGTTAGATACCTAGAAAGAACATTAAATGTGTAGAGGTTATGATATTTAGAGATTGTACCATCAAACTTTAATATCTCTCTTATGAGCTTATATCACTTATCTCCTTATAATACAGTTATTTGTATCTGTCTCTTACTTAGCCTGGACTTCTGGAGGACAAGGGATCCTTTCTTAATCTTTGCATGCCTAACATCTTGCAGAATACCTAGCACATAGTAGACTCTCAGTAAATGTTTGCTAGGATAAGTCAATTATATTGGTAATTGGCTAAGTAGGTTAAACCTGTAATTTTTCAGAATGTTTCAGTTATCAGGCCTTACAGAGGCCAGAGTTCTCTTAGTATTGCCAACATTTGATTTGTGCAGAGAGACATTTTATCTGGTCATCTCTGTGTACACAGGTTTCAGGTGTCTTCTGGGAGAATGGGAAATGGAACACAGTGACATGCTTTTAAAAGATAATACATCCTTTGAGCTCTTCCTAGCACTCAGGGCTGACTGTTCTGTAGGTAGAGTCACACTGTAACTATAACTGAAGCTGGAAAATAGGCGAAATGTAAGGCAATCAGCTACAAACCTAACCTATTTTGTTGGAAGAATGTTTTCTAGATAGGTAATAAAATTATAAACCCGATTGTGGCATTTACTGTATGTTTATAGACCAAATGTGACATTTATAAAATTGGTTGGTTTTCGGTTTGTTTAGATATTTTCTTAGTGCAAATATGTAAAACGTTGCTGTTTTTGCTTTTTGGCTGTGCAATTGTTTTAATTGATAAATAACATGCACCATAACATGCATAATACAGTTCAATAAATTACCAAAAAGTGAAAATACTTGTGTAACCACAACTAAGTTCAAGAAATAGAACATTACCAGCTCTCTCAGTAATTTTGAAAATTACTATGTGATCCAGAAATTCCACTTCTGAGTAATATAGTCAAAAGAATTGAAAATTCTAACAATTTTTTGAAAATTTGATATCATTGCAAATATTCACTAGTTTCTCATTGAACCTAAAATTTATCATCCAAGTCTTTTTTATTATCGTTGTGGTAAAATATACATAACAGAATTTACCATAACATTAAACATTTTACCATGTTAGTGGCATTAAGCACATTCACATTGTCCTGCACCTATCATCACCCTCCATCTTTTTCATCTTCCCAAACTGAAATTCTGTACCCATTCATTATACACTAATTCCCTATTCCTTGCTTCTTCAGCCCCTGGCAACTACCATTCTACTTTTTGTCTCTGAATTTGACTGCTCTAGGTATGTCATATAAGTGGAATCATACAATATTTGTTCTTTTGTAATTGGCTTCACTTAGTATAATGTCTTCAAGGTTCATCTATGTTGTAGCATATGTCAGAATTTCCTTCCTTTTTAAGGCTGACTAATATTCCATTGAATGTGTATAACACTTTTTTATACATTGATGATGGTGGGCATTTGGGTGGCTTCTACTTTTTGGCAGTTGTGAATAATGCTGCTATAAACATGGATGTATTAATTTCTGTTCAACTCTCCTCTTTCAAGTCTCTTGGGTATATACTACCTAGAAGTAGAATTGCTGGACTCTATAGTAATTCTATTTTTTATTTTTTGAGGAATTACCATACTGTTTTTCATAGCTGCACCATTTTACATTCTCCGCAACAGTACACAGGTGTTCGATTCCTCTACATCCTCATCAACATTTGTTCTTTCTTTCTTTCTTTCTTTTTTTTAAATAGCCATCCTGATCGGTGTGAAGTGCACTCAAATTTTTTAAAGAAACTTTCTGTTTTGGAAATTTTCCATGTTAAAAAATAGAGCGAACAGTAGTTGAACTCTCATATATCTGTCACCTAGTTTCAATAGTTATGAACACTTGGCCAATTTTGTTTCAATTTTAGAATATTTTCCCCTCCTCTATTGTTGGAATGCAGACCCCAGTCATATACTTTCTATTTTTTTCTGTTGTTAAAAACAAAACACAATTTTAATGTTATCAATATGAATGTCATTGCAAATTTTACTTGGATTGTTCTGCCTTTGACTCAGAGATCATAATGCTTGTGTCATTTTTAACAGGTATGTTCTCAGTATTATTCTTGCTCTCATGCTGTGCAGACATAGATATATTCTACATATGCCCTTCATATACCCTTGCTGCCTTGTTAAAAATTTATTCATGGGTAAAATTTTAAAATATACAGCACTTATAATCACAAGTTACACAATCATTTGTAAGCACAATTACAACAGCATATCAGTACCTATCAAAAGAAGTCAGATTAGAATGGAAAAGAGTGAAGCAACATCATAGACAGAACCTTGAACCAGCTCCAGTTTCTTAAAAAAGACATCGTATATTTTCGTTAATATGTACTTCAGTACTATATACCTCAAAGTTAAAGACTCTTTTTTTCATAAAACATAACTGTAAAACCATATTTATCTGAAAATTAATAATAATTCTTTTATTAACCAGATATCTAGTAAATGTCACCTATATCTTTATGCCCAGTTTCTTTTAATCCGATGGTAAAGGAAACAAAAGGTCCACAGATCACTCGAAGATGACAATTTACATTGGTAACCAAGATGTAGTCCTTTTATGAGTTACAGTTTTTTAACTCTGTGAGCAAGAACTCTGCTTTCTTTAAACTATTAATACTCTTTCTTTTCTGATATTTGTTGGCATTTGTATGTAACATAAACAGTACACTAGGCCACACTTCCTTTAGTAAATAAGGGGAACCTAGTTCTGGGGTTACCGTCTGTTTGATTTTTGATTATGTATTTGTTTAAACTTGCCATCTTAAGAGAGACTCTCAAAGATATACCTAAATGCAGGGCACAGGATGAAAATTTATCTACAAATTTATCTACGTATCTGATAGAATGTGCTGATACAGATGTTCACATTTTGGCTGTTTTGGAGGTAGGGGTGATAACTGTACATTTGCAACTATGCATTTCCTTAACATTAACCTGTGTATTAAAAATGAGGATCCACCTAGAGAGTTCAGAAGTCTGGCAAAATCAAGTTGTTGCTATTTGGAACCCTAAGCTACAACAGAGCCAACTAAAGACTGTGGGAAAAAGAGAGACAGGAACACACGGTTTCTAACTCCTTTTCCCCCTTCGGTTGTTTTAATTTGCAAGGAAGACCCCAGTATACACCATTCCCTATGGCACTTTATAATGGGAAAAGGAAGTCTTGTTCCAGATACACAGAAAAGAACATCCTGTGATTTAAGATTCCATCGATATTCAGGTGTAAGAATGCAAGTCGGCTATTAGGCACAGATTACGTGAGTTAAAGGCAGAGCTGATTGTTTCTCTATGACTTTATTTTTTCTGTGCAGTTTTACTAATTAATGGTTTTCTTTTACTTGAAGATAGTTTATATCTTTATTGGGTAAATAACCTCAGTAGCTAAGAGCACAGAGGCTTCAGAGTGATAGTGACACTAAAATTATTTCCTGTTCTCCCTGTCTTGTCATGATAATAGTAGTGGTATTGGCTGTAATATAAGTGGTGATATAATGATCCTTATGTAGCATTTATAATGTGTCAGGAAAAAAACTAAATGCTGTACGTGTATTAACTTATTTAATCCACACAACTCAGTGAGATATTATTATCCTCATTTTACTGATGAGGTATTGAGTCACAGAGAGGTTAGTAACTGACTACTCCCAAGTACAAATAAGTAGTAAGTGGCAGGGCTAGGAATTGATCTGAGGCAGCCTGGCGCCAGAGTTCTTCCTCCTAACCATTATACTGTACTGTGCTTATTTGACACCCATATAAGTAAAGGGAAATGTGAGATAAAAAATGCTTTTAACATCTTTGTGGGCTCTATGGAACTTATTATTTGTTCACTCAGTGCTCCCTGTAGAATCAGTGATTACAGAGAGAACATTCAATCTCAAAGCATTCATCCCTACTTTCAAATTAGTATTTTCAAATCTGTTCTCCATCTGAGACCTTACATTTAGAAAGTACAACTTTTGAGTTGAATTGGCAGATCAAGAGCTTACAAACAGGATATTGCCTTTGAGTATTTAGACTATAGGTGCCACCCCCTGAAGCGGTAATTTGGATAGATCACATCGTTTCTACCAGAGTACCAGCAGTATTAAGGGGTCTGACTTCAAAGTGTGTGCGCTTTATGTATGTATGTATGTATGTATTATTAAAGTATAGTTGACTGTGTTTTATATACATCCTTGCAAATAGGTCACTTCTCCATAAATGGAGCCAATCTAATACAAATTCTAAAAACCTTTCAGAGCCATTTAAGTCCAAGAAATATATAAGCATTTGAAGTAGAACTATGAGCAGTGTAAAATGTTCCCTTTCTGGAGACTTGTGATAAGTAGAATAAATAAAACAGACTATCCATTTTTAAATGCTTACAGTTCAGGTCACAGAACCAACCTCTGGTTAATCTTGCAGAATTGGTTCTCATCTGGGCACTGGTTTTACATACTCTTTTAATCTTTAAGTGTGAGCTAATAGCCACTACAAGTATCCCTGCTTTTCAAAGGTGTATGTTAAAGCCACTTTGCTTTTACAAAAGACCTCCATTAATAGCTGTTATGGCCAACCAGAAGAAATCTGAAGAGCATTCAAAATTAATTAATTAATTTTGAGGGTTTTAAATGGATGGTAATTGCTTGTTTACACAATTTTGTTTTATGAAAGGTTTCATAGAAATGCTCTTCTTTTGGATAGCAGGGAAACCTATACCATTTTTGCTAACCGAAAAAAAATCCAAAAGAGAATTTTTGCTTTTATAGAAAAAGGCAAAAAGTGAAAATAGAATTCAGCATTTGTTTGCAGCAAGTCGTTGTGGAGGCAGTGCCAAAGTACTTCCCTGGGACTTACACTCATCATCTCAGCATCAAACCATCGTAGTTTTGAACTGTGTCTGTGAACATCTGTGTTTTATCTCAATTTATTTTGTGCATCCATTATCAAGAAGTGTTCTAAGGTATTAGAAGGCCTAAGAGAGCTCGTAAGGGTATTATGCTTAGTGTAAAACTGAATGTAATTAAGCATTTTGATTGTGGTAAATAAAATAAGACATTGTATGTACATTGAATTTTGGGCCTGGGAAAGAACAAATTTTTTGTATAAATTAATGGTAAGTGCTTCTTTGCTTTACGCCATTTTGTCTTACAAAAGGTTTTGTAGGGATGCTGTACTTTCAGATAGTAGGGGAAACCTGTATTTGATTAAAAAGCCAGTGTTCTATATTCTTCTGCTTCCTTTGTCTTGAGTTTTGTGGATCTGGCTGTGATTAGATGGTTAGATCACATATACTCTGGTGCTTTGGGTCAGTTAAGTGGCTGGAGGGAGGAACAAGGTCACCATTTCCACTCATCAGATGTGCATTTTATGGAGGCAGATGACTTTTTCATGCTAATTTTCTTTCCTCTAGGTTTATGAAGGTCTAGACATCATCACCAACAAGGTTTCTGCCCAAGAGCGGAGAATGTGCCAACACCACATGATCAGCATTGTGGATCCTCTCGTGACAAATTACACAGTGGTGGACTTCAGGAACAAAGCAACTGCTGTGATATCCTTAGGAAAGACAGCAGCTAGGCCTGGTGGGGGCAAGGCAGCCCAGGCCAAGAATGTTCTCTTTCTAGTGACAGTTTCTTCTAAGCAGGGCACCCAGGACCTAACTACCAGTAGGTAGCATCCCCATCAGTGCTATGTGGTTTGAAAGATATAGTTTCATTGCTACTCAGAGTCCTGTCCTCAAGCCGGCAGCCTCAGCATCCCTTCAGAGCTTGTTAGAAATGCTAAATTTGGCCCTCATTCCAGACTTACTGAATCAGATCTCATTTAACAAGAGTCCCAGGTGATTCATATGCACATTAAAAATTGAGAAGCTCTGTTTTAGTGGAGAGAACATTGAGGAACCAGAAAGTCTGTGTTCTAGTCTTGTAACTACCTCTTTTGACCATGTGAATTTTATTGAGCTAAGCATTTACCCCACTGAGCTTCAGTTTTCTACCCTTGAGATGAGGATATAAAATAAGTATAATGGAATTCCAGTTAGAATTTCAAAGGGATTGCTGTGGGAGGGACTAGAAAAAAATAGTTCTGGGTAACACCCAAGAAATTTTTGAAAAAAGAGTAATATAAGGGGGACTGCCTTTATATTTTTTTATTTTTATTTTTTTCCCTCCTCTTTAATCTTCCTCCTCCCAACTTCTACCCCTGACCCATGGATGTTGCCTTTTTCCCTTAAGAACTGGATCTCTGAAGGTGGGCTGTCCCCTCCCAGTGCTCGCGGCGTGCACCCAGGGCCTGGCACCCCTGGCACGCTTGGGGGGCCTGGCATACCCGGATGTGTCCATGGCTCCACCTGGGGCGTGAACTGAGGACCTTCTGCATGCAAAGCAGATGTGCTAACCACTACACTATGGAGCTACCCCTGCCTTTATATTTTTATGTTCAGACTGCCTTTACTATTTGGACTGCCAGATAGTAAAACATACTGAAAATTCATAGTAACTATAAGAACATGGATCTTATATAATACTAGATAAACATATGGCACAGAATAGAAAACTCATATACAAATTCAAAGGAATGTATATATTTCGTCAAGGTGGCATTTCAAAACAATGGAGAAATAATGCAGTAAATAATTATTCCTGAGATAGTTCATTGTTTTTGAAAAAAATTAGGTCCTCATTATATATGACATAAATTCAGATGTCAGAGTTAAATATATTTTTTTTAATGAAACTTTAAAACAAATGGGATAACATATACTTGAGTAGTTATGTGATTTTAGAGTAGGAAAAGGCTTTGTAGACATTCTTTTTTATTTTATGTTTTTTGGTTTTTTGTGTGTTAAAATACACAACATAAAATTTACCATCTTAACTATTTTTAAATGTACAAGTTCAGTGGTATTACATACATTAATATTGTTGTGCAGCCATCATCACTATCTGTGCCTGTAATAGTTACTTTTTTAAAAAGGAAAATAACTGGAGTTGAATATGTAAGAGTTAAGAATTTGTATTAGCAAGAATGTATATCAAGCAGAACTCCTAGTTATCTACCCTAGAGAAACATTGCTACAAGTGTATCAGGAGATATGTGGTAGATCTCATTATATAAGGCATTACTCTTAACAGCAAAAACATGTAAACACTGAAATTCCTACTGATAGAAGAACGTATAAAATTTGCTTTGTTCATATAAGTTAAGGACTTTTTCAGCAGTGAAAACGAATGAATTGTAGCTATATCAATATAGAAGAATCTCAGAAATAACAAATTTGGGAAATTATGGAAAGATGCATACATGTTCATACCATTTATTATAAAGGTTAAAGGCAAACAAAACCATATATTAATATATTGTTATATATAGTATATATTAATGTATGCTTTAGGGGTACATCAGTAATAAGTTGCAGAAAAACAATGGAATAATGAAACAAAAACCTTGAAATAATTGAAGATAGTGAATAATTCAGAGAGGGGAATTTGGGAGTTGGGATGGGAATGAATACACAAACTTCAGGGGAATTAATAATATTCCTTTTCTTACATAGGGTTCACAAGTATTTGTTTTATTACTAGGCTTTAAATTTACATATGTTATAATGTCCTTATATAATAGAATATTTTATAATAAAAGGGAAACAGCCCATTATAAACAAAATTAAGAAACAGACTACAAACCAGGAGAAAAATATTTGTAACATAGGAAAAGCAAATGGTTAATATGCTTAATATGTGAAGAACTCTTATGAATCAATATGAAAATAAGTCATGAGTAGTAATTCACAAAGGAAGAAATATAAATGTTAATAAACATGAAAAGGGGTTTACCCTTGCTGTTAATCAGGACCATGCAAATCAAAATAATGAGATAATATTTTTTGCCTCTCAAATGGGCAGAGATTAAAGTGCAGATAATAATTCTTGCCCTACCTGCTTTACAAGCCAGTTGTATCAGATGAGATAATGTATACAGAAGCCCTTTGCAAATTAGAATGTATCACCAAATGTACATTATTGCTGTGAGACACTTGGTTGTTCAGAAATAAAAAGATAGAAAATGGAGAGCTAGTTTAAATTTTCAAAGAGCAGCAACAGGGAATGACAGATTCCTTCTAGAATTGGAGATTTAATGAATTTAGGTAAGAAGTACAATCAGAACCGGCAAAACTGAAAGTACCTTAAGAAGTATCCAATCAACCTTCTTGATTTGACAGATAAAAGTACTAGATACTGAAGCCCTAAGAGGAGAAGGCTTTTTCCCAGGATCACAGTTGTTTCATGGCTTGGGCAAACAAATTTCTTCCCACCACATACCTCCTATCCCTTTTCTCTCTCTATTTTCTGCGCTCTCTCCTTCTGGTATCACACCATTTTTAACCTTCCCTTTTTATTTTCTTTGTTCCCTTTCTCTCTGTTATTCATATTATATATTTAAAGTTTTATTATAATTACTACGTAATTGTATGCTCTCTTACAGGGAGAATATAGAATTTCTCTTTAAAAAAACACAAATATGTAATGATTATTCTATGTGATGCTTGATTGCTAACATCTTTCCACCCCACCCCAACATCTTAAGGATTAGTGGGCTTCTGATAGAGGTCATTTATGCCTGTGCCCACAGACTGGCTCCTAAGGGGAAGAAGTGTTAAAGGAGTCTTTGCTTGGGTTGAAAATCTCTTTTTATCTGTTCACAGAAGCAAAGCCCTTAGAGCAGATAATATCTGTTCAACAGAGATTCTAAAGAGAATTCAAAGTAGTAGAGATACAAAAACAATAGTGACTAAATTGAGTGCTTACTCAATTGAAAAAATATTTCAGGTGTTGTGGTTGGGGATTTATTTGCATTGTCATATTTAATGCTCATAAGAACTCATGAGGATTTTATAGGTAAGAAAACTGAAGCTCATATAGGTTGATTAACAAGGCCTAGAACTGGCACTGGTAATTGAAATCTATTTGTCTTTAGAACCAGTGCTTCTCTTTTTATCTGGTGCAGTCTAAAGTGGCTAATATGTGCATGCTGCCACATAATGGTGAAGACTGAGTCTAAGAACCGTGGCTTAGAGAAACGGGCTTGTACAATGTACATCACTTTGGTGGCTTCCTGAGCAGCTGACTCTCGGTCCTGTGAAAGTCCTTGGGCTTATGCTCGTTAAGCTGATTTTGAATACTAAACAAGCTATGAATTTTAGCAGCAAGGCCTAGAAAGTTCTGAAACTGGAGGGAATTACAAACATACCTTTGTCTCTGATTTATGCAAGTCCCTCCATAACTGAAAGGAAGCGATTCTGAAAACTCATGGGAAACAGTTAAAACTAGTATCAATTCATCTTGGTTTCTACCCTTTCTCCTCTGTTCTCCAGACAAATAAATGTGGTTTGTTGTTAATGCCCTGCTTCCTGAGTGAGTCAGGATTCTCTTCTTGATATTAAATATTATGATGTCTTTCTTAATATTCACATTGAAGATATATTTGCTCGGAACAAAATTCCTATTGTCGTGGGAGGAACCAATTATTACATTGAATCTCTGCTCTGGAAAGTTCTTCTCAGTGCTAAGGTATGTTTACTTCACTTGTAACTCACTGAGGAAATGGGTTCTTCTTTCTTGACAGCTAATTTTAGTGGGAGAAAGGTTGACTCTTGCCTCTTTTTTATACTCAGCAACTGTAATTTTCCTACTTTATATTCTGAAGCAAATGCTACCTCCATATGTGAAGTGTGTTCCTCCAGGCAGGCCTCAGGGCAGGGGCTGTCTGTGGGAAAAATGTTCCTCTGTGGATTAATTAGTATCTCCATGTAAGTTAACAGTACATTGGTCTGATTCAGCATTTCCTGATTGTCGCAATATGTGTCAGGGAGATAGCAAACACTAATCTTTCTTACAAAGATGCTTGCTATTGCATAAGGTGGAACTTCGCAAACTATAATGTGCTGGCCATTTTGATAGACTTTTTGTTCACACTTGCTGAGAGGACTAGACTCCTGGATGTGTTAATATACACATGTTAGCCCTGGTACCTGTTTGTACTTCCAACAAGGAAGCAGAGTATCTGTGTATTTCCCCAGACAGTAATTCCTCTTTCTTCTTTGTTTGCTGTGTCCTCACAGCACTACATGGTATATGAGACTTTTCTGTTTATGATCTGTCTCTCACTAGATCTTCTGATTCATCTCTATTCTGTATCCCTAACACTTAGCCAAATGCCTGACATATACATTGTCTTCAGTATTTGTTGAATTGTTTAATTAAATTTACTTCTAAATCTTCATTTAATAGCCCCAGGAGATGGGCACTGAGAAAGTGATTGACCGGAAAGTAGAGCTTGAAAAGGAGGATGGCCACGTACTTCACAAACGCCTAAGCCAGGTGGACCCAGAAATGGCTGCCAAGCTGCACCCACATGACAAGCGCAAAGTGGCCAGGTAAGAAATTCTTGGCCTGTTGACCCCAGATTCCTTTAGAGTTAGAGGGCAGTCAGTTCTTCATTGTGCCTAGGTGATGAGAGAGAGGCTGGGTAATGTAGTTAATGGAGATTGATGTGTTCTCTAGCTCAGCAGGGTGAGTCCTTATGTTATTACCTCAGTCCAACTTGCTCACTAAGTAGTTGCACCCTACTTTGTTGTTATATTTAAAATGCATAATACAATACAGTTTTCCCTAAGGCCGATGAAGTCTTGCCTCATTTTCTATTTGATCTTGGCTTGTATAACATTTTTCATATAAATTTTTTTGGCATACAGTTGGTTTACATTGTGACTTAGGTTTCATAATTGATTCCGTAATACTGAGTTCTGCCCCAGTGGCTTTCCCAGTGAGAGGAAGACAGTTTTGTAAATTGTCTCATAGATCAGCTCGCCTTTACACGTGGAGATTTTCTTGAAGGGAAGAGAGAGGTGGTGAATGAACTCTTAAGTCATGTTTCCTTAGATTCTTTTGAGATTGCAGTGTTGTGTGTTATGTATATTTTTCTGAATTGTGGAAGTGGTACCATATCTGGCAGAGGATCTAACAAAGTATCTCCTGTATGGATGGTTATACAGATTAAATATTGTAGCAATGTCTGGTACTATGAAGTATTCCACTCTAGATCATGTTTCTTCTTTTTTCATTATTGCCCTCCACCTCACCCAAAAGCCTTTTTAGAAATTTTTTTCTTAATTGTATTTCCTTCCATCTACATATGGGCTCCATGAAATTTTAATACTGAAGAATAAGAGTTTTGCGGGGAAAGGGGGTCTGGTTGCCCTTTGGAGGGCCACATGCCTTGTAATATCTACAGTTTTTTTCTCTTTTGAGGGCATTGTCACCCTGGTGATAATATGTATTTTAGATAAATGAAATTTATACTTTATAATATCCAAGCCTTTTATTTAAACATTTTAATAGAAATCTTTCAAAAAATTTTTGGAAGACAGGAACATTATGAACATAAACTTTTACAGTGTTTTATGATATTATTCTAGAGCTTCGTCTTTATTATCTTTTATTAATCAGTAATCTTATCACCTCTCATTTTGCTACTTCTGGACTAGTTAGTAATGAGTTGAGAATTACATCTTTATAAGAGTCAGTAGGTTCTAAGCAAGAGCTCTAGAGTCTCTCTTTTAGAGAGGATTGGAGGACCTTTTTTATCTTTCTTTCAGTTTGAGCCTATCTTCTAAACTCCAGATAAGTAAGCTCGCTATTACTATACATTTTTTCCTCATAGGTCCTCTTCGAATGACCAGTGATACAGAATGACAAGGGGCCTCTACACTTGTGTTAGGGTTTCAAGAAGTAGAATTGGGTCAGGAAGGGAAAGATCACTTTCAAGCTGATAAGTTGCAATCACCCAGAGTGGAAGAGTATAGATTTGGGAGTTAAATTACCTATGCTGCATAACATAATAGATACTGAGGCAGTGGATGGGGGCTTAAGAATATGCAGGTGAGTTTATTCTTTGGTGATCTTTGTGCTAGTAGAGCACCAAATTAGTCAGAAGCATTCTTCATTAATTTTAGACATATTTAAAAAGAAAGTTGATGAGCTGGATGTACAACATACTTTGTACTGTGGGAAAGGCATTCCAGCAAGACTAGACTTGTTGGCTTGTAACAAAGTGTCCCAAACAAGCTCTTTTACTGCTTACCTGAAAGTGAGTGATTCCCATTCTGTTTGTGTATAAGAAACATGTTGTTTCTGAACCTGTTTAACTGATTTCAGAAAAGTTTATTTGTGTTTAGAAGAATAGTGTTATTTCTTACATTATCTAGAGTTTTCTTTAGGACCCTTTTCAGAGTAGCTGTAGAATTGCAGTAACCCTGGACCTTCATGTCTTTAAGGGCTTATGCAGTGAAACTGAGAATGAGACATTCTGTAATAACCTCTTTTCTTGTTTTACTTGAGAATTTATAGTTCCTAATAGTTTTTATGGTTGTGCGCCTCCGCCACCCTCCTCCTCCCCCCCTGCCCCCCCGCCCCGCCCCAAATGACTTAGGAGCTTGCAAGTGTTTGAAGAAACGGGGGTCTCTCACAGTGAATTTCTTCATCGTCAACATGCAGAGGAAGGTGGTGGTCCCCTTGGAGGCCCTCTGAAGTTCCCTAACCCTTGCATCCTCTGGCTGCATGCTAACCAGACAGGTAAAAGCCCTTTCATGCCTAGAGTCTGTCTGAGATAGAGCTTTTAGTAATACATTACTATATATGAAATTCTTAGAACCATAATAATAAACTCATTAATTTTACTTTCATTACTATTATTTTTGACTTGGACATGTACAACGTCATTCTCCTAAGTGTACGTCTGGAAAGGGAGTAAGGGCAGCTCTGGCACTAGGATAAGATACCAAGAGTGGGATGATATGGGATGGATGGGATAGAAAAGAGACTGGCATCCAGGGAAGATCCAAAGGAGAAAGAGAAGGAAGGCTCCTGTGGAAGACTTCTGACTCCCTGAGTTGGCTGGAGGCTGGATCACTGATTATTCTAGAAGCAGTAGGCATAAGAAGTGGATATGATGGTTAGCTAATTAGCCTGATGTTGTTTTGGGTTTGCTTTTTTTTTGTCGTTGTTGTTGTTGTTTTTTTTTTGCTAAAATATAATAATGCCCTGTGATAGTAGTAATTTCTGTATCCAGTAGACATTTAGTAAGCATTCAGTGAGGTATCAAGTGTTCTGCATAATATTTGGATTTCAGAGATATCCAAGTATATGAGATAGTGCCTGCTCTTAAGCTCCCAGTCTAGTGGGGCAACAAATAAGATAGATACTACATTGTGATAAATGCTAGGCTATAAAGTGGGCCACAGAGAAGAGGTGATAAGCATTCTCTGTGGAGAGTCAGGGACCAATTTGTAAAGTAACCTGTGAGCTAGGTCTGAACAGATGAGATTATTATGAGAACAGACAGTATAGTGTAGTTATTAAGAGCACATTCTTTGAGCCAGACTGTTTGGATTCAAATTCCTATTTCACCATCTTCTAGCGATGTGAGTTTTAAGGCAAGTTAATTTAACTTTCTGTGCCCCAATTTCCTCTTCTATAAAATGGAGATAATGATAGTTCATATCTCATAGCTTTGTTGAGGATTAGGTGAGTTAACACATACAAAGCACTCAGAATGTGCCTGTCACATTGTGAGTCCTCAGTAAATGCAAACTTTTTAGGAAGATAGGAAAAAGGGTTAGTATCCTTGCATAGAAGAGCATGACTAAAACGGTGAAAATTTGTTATTAATCTCAGCTATAAGTTTATAGAAAAAGATAATTTTTAATAATGAAACATTTATAAATAACATGTACAATTCAGCATAAAATAGTGGCATCTGATTTATAATAATAAAGCTGTGTTTGACCACCACATCCAAATGATGATGACCTCTCACTCTTTGCTCCTTTGGGTCAATAGTTCAAGATATACCTAGGACGGCTTTGGACTAAATTTCCTCATTCCTATCCAAGATGTCATTTGAGAGTTCTTAAATGTAAAATAACACAAAGAGTAACCAATATAATGGGAAAAAGTGAGAAGGGATAAACCAGGGGGCTCTCAGCTGCCTCTAAAATAAATAGTAGATATACATTCCATATGAGAAGAAAATATTTGTCCTTCCTAATAGCTATCATTATGCGCTTTGATTTTTATAGTAAGGAGATGTGTGTTTCATTCTGGCTGTTTTTATTGGAGTTGCAGAGTCTTAAGTGTGTCTATAATATGAATTATTATATAATCCTTAGACTCTGAACCCTTTCTTCCATTTAACAAATTCTGTCTTTGTGGCAGTCTACCCATTCATCATGTAAATGTAGGACACACCTACAGTAGACTTGCTGGTGATGGGCTAATTTGATTCAAGTTTTAGATGAGCGCTTGGATAAGAGGGTGGATGACATGCTTGCTGCTGGGCTTTTGGATGAACTAAGAGATTTTCACAGGCGCTATAATCAGAAGAAAGTTGCAGAAAATAGGTAAGGTTTTGACTATTATTTATTACTTTCACCTACTCTACATCTCTTGCTTATGGTTAAAAAGCCTATAACACAATACTGGCTTTGGATCTACTTGTTTGTTAGCTTTTGTCTTTAGTATTGGCAAGGCTCATTGGAAGGTTTGGTGTCTTGTTACAGTTATAATTTTCTAAACTGCCAAACATTCCCAGGAGTTAATTTTTCAAGGGAAGTAACCTGGGAGCTGATGGGGGGTGGGGGTGGAAGAAGGATTTCAGAGAACCAATAACTGCTAATGATCTCAATTTCCTCATCTAAGGGATGAAAGGTTTCACTTCAGCTAGATCATCTCCAAGGCCACTGCTAGCTCTCAGATGCAATGGCTCATCTGCTGATGCTCTCCTGTTCCCAGCCAGGACTATCAACATGGTATCTTCCAATCAATTGGCTTCAAGGAATTTCACGAATACCTGATCACCGAGGGAAAATGCACACCAGAGAATAGTAACCAGCTCCTAAAGAAAGGTGTGAATTCTTCCATTTAACCTAGCTTTGGACATCCTTTGTTGACAGAGTACCCTGCTGGTACGATCCGAGAAAGAGCTAAGGCTAGAAGAGTCCCAAATGGCTTTCAGCTCATAACTGAGATTTTTGTCTACCAAGTGTCCACCAGTGTGCTGCTGTGGCTGATTTTCTCTTTTTCTGGGTCAGGTGGGCCTGCCTTTCAGCAGAGTGAGAATTAATTACTTATGGGCTCTTATATTTACCTTGTGTTTCAGGTATTGAGGCTCTGAAACAAGTGACTAAGAGATATGCCCGGAAGCAAAACCGATGGGTTAAAAACCGTTTTTTGAGCAGTAAGTCTCATGTTTTTCCTTATCTCCAGGTTTTCAGTGGAATATAGATGTCCTCAGCTCACCTGTAAAATGAATGTTAGTTTCTGGACCTGTTCTAAGATTGGGGACCTGACCTGGGGGAGGATCTATTGCATAAATGATTTCCCAGGGATATTTTTTTGTAATGTCTCAGAAAACAAATTAAATCTTTCCAGTAAGGAGTCTGCCTTAATCCTTCAACACATGTGTGCTGGCTGCAAGCAGGTAAGAGCAAAATAGCAGCATCTTAGTAGAATTGGTACTCAGAGTTGATTTTAGCTTCAAATTTTGTGCCTTAAGAGCAATCAAATTTCTGTAGGGAGGCTTTCCTAATTAAGATGGTTCTTGGGTCAGATGAGCAGTATAAAAAGACAGAACCTTTACCAGTTCTCCCAGCAGCACCTTTGTGTGCAGATATATGGTACTTCAGATGGCTTCAACTTTAACTTTAGTTGAACAGCACTTGTAAGAAAAGGGGAAAGAAAATCTCATTCATTTGACCCTGTATTGACTCCTTGGCAATACATTTTGGGCTATAAATAAATTATTGAGCCTTTGAGGTAGGTATTCTTTTCTTTTTGCAGATAAAGAAGTGGAGACTTAGGTTAAGTAACTTGGCAAAAATCCCTTAGCTAATAAGCAGCAAAGCATTGAATGCGGGCCTGAAGCTGGAGCCCACACTCTGCTTTTTATTGCTCTTCTTGTTTCCTTTATCTATAACTAGCTAGACAACGTTGGTACTGGCCTTGGCTAAGAAATTGTGTGCTTATGAGCTAAAAAGGAGATTAAGCCTAAATTAAACTCCAGTTTTATCTTGTGGACACTTTTCAAATTATGCTTCTGAATCATAGCCCTGTGTAACTTCTACTTCTGCTTTCAGTTAGAGATGAGGACAGCAGAGGCCTCCACCCCTGCTCCTTAGTGCTTCTGAACGTAAACACCTTAATTCGTGTTGTTGACCACCAGATTGCTGAAATTCTCTCTCCCAGCTCTCACTCTCTGACAGAGCTCTCCAGTGTAGTTCTGGCGCCAAGAGACTCTTTACTCTTTCTTCTTACCCTGCATTCTCTACATGTCCTGTTAGAAGAAGTCTGAGTTAGCTGAAATTGAAGTTTACTACTACAAATTTCTAATGGCAGCTTCTCTTTTCCCCAGGGCTAACAATTAGTTTGTAACAAAAGATATTTTTTGTAATGATTTGGAACTTCCTCCTATGGTAAAGCCACAATAACTCCCCCATCTCTGAGTCAGGAGGGGTTGATGGCACAGTGCATCATATTCCCATTGCTCATTCAGGCATATGTCGGCAGAGTCCTGGTGCTAGAGTGAAAGGCACAGCTGCCCTGTAAATCAGGAGCTGTGTGTGATTGGCCAGTGCTGGTCTGCTGGGATATGGCTCTGGCAAGAAGCCAGAGGGACTTCCCCACCCCAGCTTGGCCTTGGATTCAAGCCAAGAATAGCAGCTGGGAGCCGAGAACTTGTTGAAAGGTGCTTAGATGGGGCACAGAAGCCCAACAAAGGACTTAGAGGGAAAAGGAAAATATAGAGTGGCCTGGAAACAGGTGCAGAGCTTAGCCAAGGCCAGGTGTGCTGTGGATGCTGCCTGCACCCTCCCGGTCTCACCTTTCCATGTGGTGGCAGGTGCAGCCCAGTCCAGTTTAAGAAGAATCTTATTTGCGGTTGGCACAGTCAAAAGGCTAACACCTGCCAGCCGTTGGCATCCTGAAGACTTTGATGTTTTTGTCCATAGGGCAGTGCTCTTTGCTTTTAGACAACTGACTTAACCTAGCTGTGGAAGGCAATTTAGTATGTCCATGGACTGGACACACTAAAGCTACTAGCAGAGAATAAACATGGTTTGCTCAGATGGATGAAAAACCTGTAACTATACTCTTGGCTACCCTTAGTCTCATCTCCATTCAGAAGTACTTCAGGCTATTAGTTCATTGCCTTCTGAGGTATGCTGTCTTTATACTTTAGCTCACACAGTGGCCACTAGAACTGTTACTCTATATTGTTTTCCTGACTAACTTGGAAGATCCTACACCTGAGATGCTGGACTTGTTGGCTGCAGATTATACAACTAGACTTGTTGGCTGCAGACCCGTCAACCATCTAGGTCTTCCTTGGACTGTATGTAGCTGTTTGTTTCATTTTTCTGGTTAGAATGAATGACATGGTCAGAATGTTTATTTCTTTTACCCCCATATGTTTCCCTTGAGGATTTTGGAGTTCTGGGAGCAGAATAGATATGATCTTGGGGGCTGACCTCTTACAACTTTTCTTTGTCATCATTAGGACCTGGTCCTGGTGTCCCCCCAGTATATGGCTTAGAAGTATCTGATGTCTCGAAGTGGGAGGAGTCTGTTCTTGAACCTGCTCTTGAAATTGTGCAAAGTTTCATCCAGGTGATTATTAGTCATGGTACTGTCTATTGTCTTGTTTCAGACAGCTTTCCTTAGCTTACACCTATGTTGCTATGCTGGGAACCAAGTCTTTTCCATGCAATAGAGCAGAAGGGCTGACTGCTTTTAGATCCCTGAAGGCTGCGTTTCTACTTTCACATTCAGAAAGGTTGTTACTAAAATCTGTTCACAGCCCACTGGCTCTCTGGGATGAGAAAACGGAATCTTGGGAAATCCCACTCTCCATAATATCAGAAACTGTTATCCAGTGTCTTTGAATTGAATTCTTCTCCCCCATTTCCCTCTTGTTCTTTCAGGGCCATGAGCCTGCTGCTGCTCCAGTAAAGATGCCATGCAATGAAACTGAGAACAAGAGAAGTTATCACATGTGTGACTTCTGTGATCGAATCATCATTGGAGACCGTGAATGGGCAGGTAGAGTCTGGGGAAGGGCACAGAGAAATCGAAGGGTGGGCACATTGACTTCGTGAAATGTAAGGTCTTTGCTAGGTTGAATGTTGAGTCCACTTGTTTGTAAAGGGAGTGCCAGATCCCTCTGAGAGCCTGTACGCAAATTTCATGGATGCCTTCCCAAATTGAAGAGTTATCTCTGTATTCTGAATTTCAAAGGAAGATTATATGCCCTCTACCTTTAGCTAGAGTAGATATTTTATACTGAAAGGTTTGCAGTTAACTTTCTAGAGCTCCTTTGACTTTAATGATCCTCCCTTATAGGAGTTCCTTGGCCTTTCATATTTAGACCTCAGTGGGGTGAGGTAGGACTGTAAGGGAAGCCAGGCAACTCACCCAAGAGACCAAAGAAGCAGAAACAGCTAGGCGAGAGCCAGAAGCTCAGTTACTTTCCCTGAGCACATTTCTTCAGAAATGGTGTCTCTAGTGATTTTTAAGGTAAATATATTGATATAATGGTGGTTGCTAAAACTAATGAGAAGTGTTAAGGGAAAGTTTGTTGAAAGCAAGACTGTCAGATGTGTATAAAAGTGATTAAGGGTAATATCTTCTTTCTAAGATACTTCTGACCAGTTCGGGGTCTGCCCTGCCTAAAGGTTCTGTCTCTCTTGTTTTAGAGCGTGGATCTGCTTCTGCCACAGAGTCACACTGTATTCCACTGTTGGATTTCTATAGTCATCCAGTGAAAGCTCTAAGCCTTGAATTTATACCATATTTAAGGCTCACTCCTTTTAGGTACAGTAGAGCTTGTAGTTTACTCAGTGGCTAGAATCCTTCTGTTCAGAGTACTGCTTTGCATGGGATTCTCATAGAAGTAGGTTTTTCTACACATACAACCAACAGAATGATTAGTTCTATTAACTGGTAACCCTGGCAAAATGAACTCCATTGTCAGAGACTGGGGATGGCTGTGATTGCCCAAGCAGGAGAAGAAACCTCAATTGTGGTTAGTTTATAATAATGAAAGGGGAAGAGAGAGTGTCTGATTGTTTTTTCTCAAGGAAACTTAGTGGTTCATTTTGTCAAATGTCCTTCTGGGATAGCCTTAGAGAAGCAACATTTGTGAGCCTTTCTGAGCTTAGCTTGTGTAAGCCTTCTATAGTGCCATCTGTCAAATCCTTGCTCCCGTCTCCTGCTGCCATGTCTCAGGCTCTAGCTGGAGAACAAAGCTGACTTTTTTCCCTAAGTAAACTTTTCTTTGATTTCTAACCTCTATCATTTTTACTTCTAAACCCTTAAAAATGAGGATGTAATTATGTATAAAAGAATTTAATCTAGTTGTCTATTTTTTTAGGTGTTCCCAAATATGATTTCCTTGAAAAAGAACAGGCTAGTGAAAAGGAGCTTGTGTGGGTTAGTCAGAGGATGGGAACTGTCTTTGGGGTAAGAGGTCAGAAATTGATATAGGCAACAGTAGCTTTATTGCTTCTGTGGACCCTCAAAAGGGATCATTAGAGAAGAATTTTTCTTGTTATCTGTCTGGAGCATTGTGTGCCTGGAGAATGTGAGCCTTGTGGGGTAGTCATTCAGATGGCTTATCTGACCCAGGCAGAGGGATTTCAGACTGGGGGGTGAAGGGCAAACCTGTGCAAGCAGGGAAGAAGTGGGAAGGGCATCTTTGGGTGCTATAGGCCTGTGGCAGAACAGGGTACCTGTCCTGAAATACAAAGATTTGGATTTGTAACTTTTTAGTTATATGAGTTGAAATGTAGCTGTAATGGGAAAGCCCATACTGAAAAATTCAGTCAAGAGTCCCGATCCTGGAAAATGTGGCCTCTTTGGAGCTATAGGTAAACTGAAGAGTTTACCTGTTATGTGGTCTTGGACAAAATGTAAGATCTCTGAACGTCAGTTTCCTCTTGTATAAAATGACCAGAATAGTACTGTCTGCAGGACTATTGGGAGGATTAGTAATGGAAAGCACCTAGCAGGGTGCACTTGATATGTGGTAGCTCACTGTAGTTTGCTAGCCAGCTGGCCATATAACTTATTCCCTTAAAAATGAGGAGCAGCTATACCAACATGTGTTGATCCTGTTATTAAAGACAAGGACTGCATAGTTAATATTATACTTCTAAGATTAATTCTAGAAAATCTTAATGAGTTTTTGTTGTTGTTTTGTTTTAGCACATATAAAGTCCAAATCCCACTTGCACCAACTGAAGAAAAGAAGAAGATTGGACTCAGATGCCATCACTATCATAGAAAGTCAGAGTATTTACCCAGAACATGACAGAGTGCTTAAAGAGAAGGGATCTCCAGGGCAGAATGATGAAGAGCTGAAATCCAGTGTTTAAGAGACATGTCCAGTGGCCTTTGCAAAGTTGGCAGGATCCAGTTCAAAGAGGGCCCAGTCTGTTATATCTGTGGCCCAGTCTGGGCCAGGGAGTGCTCTGCAGAAAGTTCCCACCATTTTCTTTCAGTTATGTGGTTTTAAAGTCTCCTGTTCTCTGTCGTGAAAACAGCAGGTCTTGTCAGCTCCTTGTGTGGCTAATGGGTCTGGCTGGCTGTGTTGAGTTCAGGAAGGAAATTTTTTAACCTTAAGGATCTATTTTTAAGAGAGACACAGATTAGACTTTTTTATACTTAAGGCTCTTTTTGGTAACAAATGCCAGGGTTCACTATATCACTATATCCCTTAAGAAAAGGGATATCTTCCTGAGTCTAGCTAAAAATATCTCATTTCCAGACACTTATAGATGACTGAAATATTGTGAGCCAATCAGGAGTTCTGGATTTTCATGAATGGCAGGAAAAGATTGGCCCTAGTGAGATGATCAAGTGAACCAAACCAGTTCTCGGAATTCTGTAGAGAAGAAGAGAATGAGACTGAAGTGGCTGTGACATGGGACTTGAAAAACTGAAGATTTCTACATTTGCAAGCGCCTCCTCCGTGTTAATTACTATCACTGCTATCTTTCTATTGAGTTAGGAAATCTCTATTTTTAATGAAAATTTAAAGTTTGCAAGAGCCTCTTTAGTTCTTAAAAAGATATATATGTCCACATCTAGTTTATACACAATATGCTCTGTAAGCAACATGATGTTTTTTTTCTTAAATTGACATTCTTCATGTGATCATTCTGACTATTTAGCAAATGTTTATTGAGTACTTAATTATATTCCTAGAAGACATCTGGAGAGGATCTCCTATTGGAGATTTTAGTTATCGCCAGTTGGAGCTTTCTTTCTGGAATGACCTAAGGTGCCAGTAATGTTAAGTATATGTATGTATGTATATAACATAAAATTAAGTATTTTTAAGTTTACAGTCCAGCAACATTAATTATATTTAGTGTTGTACAACCTTCACCGCTATTTATTTCTTTTCTTTTTTTTTTCACCTCTTTCTAAAACTTTTTATCACCCCAAACAGAAACTGTATGCATCAAGCAATAACTCCCCTCTCAAATGATACCTTACTTGTTCAGAATCTACTATGTGAGAGGCCCTGGACTAGGCAAGAGGAATACCTTGATAAAATAAGACGTGGTTCTTGCTTTCAGGGAGCTAATAAATATATATAAAAGTACACACACACACACACACACACACACACACACACACACACACAGACAACCAATCTAGGTAAAAGAAAATCAAAGGCCATAAGAGCTGTGTAGGTCTCATTTTGGAGGGGCGGGGAAGGGATTGTGAAAGATGGAGCATTTCTGCTGGACCTTAAAAAGCAATTCTTGGTAAATGTGTTGTTAACCATGCATAGGAGAGGTTCAAATGAAAGACCTGTCAAACTTGATTGGCCTTTTAAACAGTGCTGAATTCCATAGCTTCACTTACCCTTTTTTTCCTTCTAGCATTTTTAAAAGTTCTATTTTTTACTAGTTTTTTAAATATAGTTTAGAACTCAAAATGATATAAAAAGACAATCACTGAGAAATCTCACTCCCATATCCATGCCCTGTGTCTTATATATTTCTCAAGAGTTTTCAACCAAAACCAAACAAATACAAATATATATTCTTATTTTATCGCCTTACCCAAAAGAGAGCATGTAGCACATACTGTCTTTATCTGTCATATTACCTATTGGAACTTCCTGGGCATGCATGGATTTTTCCTGCCATCTCTGTCAGGTCTCTTGTTTTGGGCCCCTGACCATCTACCCTAGGGTCTACCAATATACTCATCTTCATATACTGCTTTATCCGAATGCCATAGCTTAGGCCAAAACCAGCTTCTGAGGAATTCTCAAGCTATGGCCAGCCCATTTATTCAGCCAGGAAATATTTTAGAACTTATTATGTGCCATGTGCTGTGTTAGACTCTTAGAATATAGTGGTGATCAAAAAAACTCCACATTGATAAAATAATTATGGAATTAGACCTGTGATAAGGGCTGCAAAGAAAGGATACTTGCTGTAAGAGCAAGTCATGTGAAGACCTGCTCCACCTTGGTAGGTGGGAGTGTGTGCACACGTCCTCACACGTGCACGCGTTGGGGGAGGCATGTGTTGCAGGACCTGGCATCTTGAATCTCAAGAATAATTTTTTTTTCTCTAGTCAAATAATTATTGTATCCACCCCATGTTGTTCTTTACATTAAACATGGTATATTTTCCCAATCAGATTATTAACTACTTCAGGCCTTAACGGGGTGGGAGGCCACATCTTCCCACTGGAAGTGGAGAGGAATACTTAGTGTGAGTCAAGGAGGACCAAGCACTTCATATACATTATCTTATACATTATCTCTCCAGATAACCCCCGGAGAGAGATGCTATTTCTATTCCTATTAACCAGTGGGGAAACTGAGGCTCAGCAAAGGAGTACAGCTAGTGAGTGGCAGATCCAGCATTGAGGTGAAGCGGACAGACTTCAAAACTCAAGCTGTTAAGCACTGTGTTAAATAAGCTAGCTGTTTTTAGGGAGGAACTTTGTCTTTCTGAAATGCTCTTCACTCAAGTCTCTAAATGTGTTTTAAGGCTTTAAAAAAAAGTTTCAGTGGACAAGCAGGAAAAACCAGTTTTATAATAATCCTACCTCAAAAAGCTTTTAATCCTTCCATCTGAAATACCTGGAGTGGCAACTTCCCATTGAGCTCATTGCTATCTCTATGGCAATTGGAAATCAGGAATTTCTTGAAAGGAAAAAAGTGACTAATATTAATGAAGTACCTACGAAGTTTAAGGCGCTGTGGTTGTGCCCACTGCCCCTATTCTTAGGAACTAAATGCAGCAAGATGGAATTTCTTCTTCAGCAGCAGAGAGCTAGGGAAGGCAGAACACTCTAGAAATCTGCTTATTGCCCAGGTGGGAGGCACTGTCCTCTGCATAACTTTGCTGGTGAGCATAGAGAAGGGAAGTAGTTTTTCCTCGTGATTTCCATAAGTGTAAAGGTGAAGGGATTCTTAGCACCTTGTACAGATGGGGAAACAGGCTCCAAATGCGAATGTTCTGCAGGCACAGAGCGAGTTGTGGCAAAGCCAGGACAACCCTCTCTCAACTACTAAATCTCATTTGAGAAAGGGGAAGGACCATAGAGACCAGCTTCGGGGCTGTTCAGCCTGGAAGAAGGATGCGGAATGCCATTTTTTACGGTCTGGCCTCATCCAATCACCAGACAAGCAGAACCATTCAGTCCAGGTACCCAGAGTCTGCAGCCCTAGCAATGCTATTTAAATGGCTTAAGTAATTAATTCCAACGTATTAGGTCCATCTACCTCCCTCTGTCAATAAAAATCCCCCAGGTTTTATTGAGATATAATTGACATAAAGTAAAAAATCTTGACTAGACTTTAGATACTTGCAGTTTAGACAATGTAGTTTTAAGTGGTTAGGAAATACTTAGAAAAGAAAGCTGAATTCTTAGTCTTTAAAATATTTTGCTTGATTTTTAGGGCTAAGCAAGAGAACAGTTCATTTATAGGCACAATATGATCCTTTGTAACTCTCAGTAATTTGTATTCTTAGCCTCAGTTCCACATTCTACAAAGAGAACTTTTCTACTTAAAACACACTGCACAACATTAAAAAAAATTTAAAAACTCAGTAGAAAGCAAACTCTTATGAATATAGGAACCTGTCTATATATCCCTAGCATTTAGAAAGTCAAATATTTGTTGAATTAATTGCATGCAAGCATAAAAGCTAAGTGGGTTGCTGTATAAACAATCTGCTTCAAATGTTAAATAGACTAACCAGAATGAAGAAATTTTGGGATAGTGGCCACAGGAAGAGATTTCATATGATTATCACATACTTGAGAGGTTAGGGCTGTTTTCTGAAAAGGTGAGTAACTGGTTATTTGTAAAGCTGTTCTGAATATGTACAAAAGAACCTGCGTGGTTCTGTTCTGGTAAAAGGCTAAGCTGTTGTAACAGACTCAACAATGCAGTGGCTTAAAAAACAAGGAAGTTTGTTTCTTTCTCACATAACTCTGAGGGGGGAGTTAACACTTCTGAAGTGAGCGGTCCTGGTCAGTGGGGCAGCTCTGCTCGAAGCGGTCATTCAGGGACACAGGTTCGTTATATCATGTTGCCTCTCCATCCTCTGGGAGTGGAGGCGGGGTGGGGAGGCATTGTCATCACTTACGTGGTCGAAGCTGGGTCATCACTGGTGCCAGCCAGTGGGAAAGGAAAAAGGCACAGAGGAGGCACACCTGATTCCATAAGGCCTAGACCCTGTAGTGGTGCGCATACTTCTGCTCACTGCTCTCCTTTCCGTTGGCAAGAATTTAGTCACATGGCCACAACTACCTGCAAAGGAGGCTGAGAGTAGTATAGCTATGTGCCAAGAAAGAATGGGAGAACAGATTCTGGTGGGCAACTTGCAGTCTCCACTAAGTTAGTACGGTGGAATGAGCACGGGTTTCCAGTTTGCTTTAACTAACTAGCTCCGATAGCTTGCTAGGGGCAAATCTATTTTTCCATCTGTGAAATCAGTGATTTGTATGAGCTGACCTCTGAAATATTTCAAAAAGTAAACCTTGACAAAATCTTGGCTGGTGAGATTTTAAGATGAGAATTTAAAAAGCATGGGGAATGTGAGACTGAATGAGCCTTAGGGTCAATGCTAACAGTAAAGAAGGTGGGGAGGAAAGAGAAGGTAATTTGGTGACATAGTAGAATAACTGGACCAAGGGCTCTAACCACTTTCCTCTAGACTTCTTTTGCTGGGGGCGGGGGGAACCTGCCACTTGTACTTTCAGCTGAACAGTCCTACCTAATAAACTGTCAGTGTAACCTTGAGAAAATTGCTCAAGCTGCCCGAGTTTCCTCATATATAAAATAGAATTATTACCTCTATTCCAGGGGACATCGTAGGGATTAAATGAGGTCTTTTTGTAAACAACCTTGTGTTTGGTACTGCAGTACCCAGTAAATGATAGCTATAAATTGGAGTTATTTGCTTCATTGGAGAAATATTGTTAATGCTACTAAAATGTTAGTTTATGATATGGTGTCAGTTCCCAAAAGTTATCGGGGCAAGCTCTGACTTAAAACTGACTAGTTTGGTGGTCCCCAGTGCATTTAATGGCTGAAAAGAGTGCCTTAGGCTTATCTGCCACCCAGCTAGTCTTCAGCTATTAGTTATTTATTTTTTTTTTAATGCATATGATTTCTTTATAGATTAGCTTGTTTGGTTAAACTGTTTTCTTCACCTGAAGTGCCCTTTCTCTTACTCCTCACCCAGTGAACTCCTGCACATCCTTCAAGGCTGTCCTCTGTTCATACAAAGCTTCCTTTTCCTCTAGGGGGCTGTTTCTCCTTCCTATGTCTTCCCATAGCAGTTTATACATAATGTTAGCAAGTATTTATTATATAGCACCATGGGCCAGTCATGTTTTAAGTACTTTATACATAATAACATTTCATCCTCCCAATAGCCCCATGAGGTAGTATCCTTATTATCAGCTCTGTTTTTCAATCGAGGAAACTGAGTAGCAGAGTTAAGTGATTTTCCTGAGGCAGGCTGGGATTTGAAAGTAGGTAGGTGGCTCCAAAGTCTGTTCTCACATCCACCATATTCTTTTACTTCCTCATTATTCTGCAACAGTACATATCACCTGTTCTCTCTCTTGCTCCCACTGAAGAATGAATTTTACCAAAACGTGAATCCTATTTTAAGACAAATGTGGGATATACAGTGGGTGTACCATAGCTGTTGAGGCTAGTTCCGTCAAGGCACGACTCCATGTCTAAAAGTAAACGTGTTACTCATTGAATGCTTGCCCTATGTTAAGCTCTTGTAAACCTTATAATGATTCCTTTCAACAAATGAACAAGGTAATTTATTATTCCCATTTTGTAAATAGGCATACATACTCAGCCTAATGGCTGGCATAGAGCAGACAAGCAAATATCTGTAGAGTAATAGAAGAAAGCTCTATGAGGCAGGGATTTTTGTCCATTAACTTATCACCGGCATCTACAGGGCATGCTGCTTTAAAGACACTTAACATATTTGCTGAGCTAGGATTTGAAGCTAGTTTGGGCTGACTCCAAACCCATGCTCTAACCATCAGGCTGTGCTCTAAGAGCATTTAGGGTTTTTAAAATGTACAAACTATTTATATTGCATTTCCTTATAAGAAGGACTCAAGACAAGAAAAAGCAAGAAAGAAGAATTAACTTACTAAGATGTTACAGTTATGATTTATGGTTACAAAAGAAACTAGCTAAATGCAAGCTAAAGCAAAAAGGTAAATTTATGATAGGTGTCAAATTCAAGGACAGGAGAGCATTAAGGCCCCAGTTACAACTAGTGCTAGCTAGTCTGATGGTGTGAAGACTCCCTTTCTCCCTTCTCTCAGACTTCTCTATGAGGTGGGAGACAGGGCTGCCAGTAGTATCTAAGCTTTACTTTTTAGAGCTTTTACATTTGAGAGAGATTGTGTTGATGATTTCTCTGGTTCTAAGTTCAAAAGTGCCAGGACATCTCATACTCATTAGGATGGCTCCTGTCAAGAAATTGGGAAATAATGATGAGGATATGGAGAAATCGGAATGCTTGTGTGCTGTTGGTGGGAATGTAAAATGATACAGCTGCTATGGAAGACAGTATGGAGTTTCCTCAAAAAAATTAAAAATAGAATTGCCATATGATCCAGTAATTCCACTTCCGGGTATATATCCAAAAGATCTAAAAGCAGGGGATCAGACATTTTTGTACTGCCATGTTCATAGCAGCATTATTCACAGTAGTCAAAAGGTGGAAGTAACACCCAAGTGTTCATTGATAGATGAGTGGATAAACAAAATGTGGTCTGTATATACAACGGGATCTTATTCAACCTTAAGAATGAAGGAGATTCTGAAACATGCTGCAACATCAATGAACTTTGAGGATACGCTAAAAGAAATAAGCCAGTCAAATAGAGAACAATTAATGTATGATTCCACTTATATGAGATATCTAGTGTGTCAAATTCATGGAGACAGAGAGTAGAGGTTTCCAGAGTCTGGAAAGGGGAGGAAATGGCAAGTTGTTTAATTTTGCAAGACAACAGTGTACAATGCTTAACACTACTGAACTGTACACTTAAAAATGGTTAAGAGCATAAATTTTGTTATATGTGTTTTACCACATAAAAAGTGCTAGGAAAGAGATGTATTAGCCCAGCTCAGATCTGATGCTTACCCTGAGGCCCATCAACCAGGCTAGGGATGGAGTCTTCAAAGAATGGAGCAGTTCCCATAGAAACCAAATGGATAGAGTGGAGGTGGAATGATTTCGAGAAGTAGGGTGTTGGGTTGGGAGGGAAGGGCAGCTGACAGACAAGCAGTGGGTATCCACTGTGGAGTTACTGCCTTCTAGTCAGCAAGACAGTTGTTTTCTAGCAGTAGGGGGAATCTTATGCTCAGTTCAAACTCCACCTGGGTGTCACTTGCCATTATCTTCATCATCAGACATCTGTCGTAGTCACTTTTTATATATTTATAGCACAGTATGGTTTTAACAGAGATATCTCCTTAGTCTTTGCCAAAAATCTTTAAAGTGGTTTCTATAAATGAGGAAACAGACTCATACTATTTAAGTGACTTAATGTAGATTTGGTATCAATTCAATTGAAAGGACTGAAAGCCAATTTGAATTAATTTAGGCTCCTGGAATCCCAGGATGAGTTGAACAACCGAGACCCTCCCAAAGGGCAGGTCAGGTGTACCTGGACATCAGGAACAGCCGCCACCAGGGACTCGAGACACTACCAGCACTGTCTCTGCCCCTCCTTTCTCTTCGTTGTGTGCTGACTTCACCTTTTCTTCCACGCCAGCCGGTTTTCTTCGAATGGTCATTGGAAGTTTCCACGCCTCGCTTCTCCTAGCTTTTCCCCACTGCAAAGAAGTGGACCTGCATCCCAAGTTTTAAAATTTCAGGGAAGGCCTCTGAGTAGAGTTGGATTCTATTTTCTCTCCCCGGATCAAGCAGGAAAATTGGTTACCTAAGAACATGACAACTCCCTTTAGAACCATACGATAGAATGGGGCTAGGGGTAAAAATATTTTTCAGAAGGAGGGTGAATGTGGGGTTAATGTTGAGTAGACCAAATAATAGGCGTTCGCAGCAGTGACATGGAGTCAGTAAGAGGCAGATTAAGAGAGTAGTTCAGGTCTTTCGACTAGTCCTTGGTGGCATATGGTAACTACTGAGTACTTGCAAAAGGAAGGCCCCCTTGCTATGTAAGGCTCCTGGGACAGTGCATTCTCAGGTGTGACTTTAGCCTTTGAGTCACTAGATAGGAGGAGGTGAGGCACCTGAAAGTGAGACTTAAAATCATTTAGTCCTCTCTATGCCTTCTGCCTGAGTTTCCTATCAAGGTGTTTGAGGGATAAAGACCTTTATTTAAATGTTATTTGTGGATTCAGAAATGTCTCTGTGTCCTACTAAATCTGCATAATGAAATAGAGCCGCATGAAAACCAGTGTTCCTGATGGCAGATGGATGTGCCATCCCACCCTCTTCAAATTTTAACAATCAGAATCTTCACCTGCTTTTTAAGGACTTCCTTCTTGATAGTGACGTTCATGGCTTTCAGTTGCTTTTAAGTGTCAGCATGTAAAGGGTGCAGAGAATTCAGTGATCATGTAGTTCAGTTGTTTTCAAACTTGCTTTAGCTGTGGATCCTTATTTTTCTTTTCCAAATAAAACCTGAATGCCAGCATGTAATACAGATTGAAGCAGAGTGACTCGGGGTTTGGGTGGGCCACAGGAGCCTTTGGACCCTCTAATTCAGTCTCCTCCCCTATGGAACACACTTTGAAATTCACTGATCTAGAGTAGCCATTTTATTTCACAGATGGAGAAATTGAGGCCCAGAGAAGTTGAGTGGGTCACCCACAATAGCACAAATAATAGTAGTGCTGTGACTTGAGCCCTAGCCTCTTGGCTTAGGAGTTGTGTTCATTCTATTGTATCATGGTGCTTCTAGCTATTTAGAATGAGCACTCCAACAAAGTAGTTGTATTTTTTTTTTCAGGTTCATAATAACTTGAACCGGATTAACACAAAGGCAAGTAGAGGACTTTGGAACCCTAATCTAATAAACAGATAAGAGCTTTATAATTATGGATGTCTGTTTATTAATTTCTTTAGTAGACTTAATGAGTACTTACAGTTCATCACTGTAGGTACTAGAGATGTATCAGTGAACAAGGCAATTCCTGTCTTCAAAGAGTTCTAGGTCTTTCACGCTATTCCAGCGGATGTGATAAACTGTAAGAGACGTTAGGGGAACATGCACCACTGTATCTGACCCAGTTTGGGGAAGTCTGGGAAGGCTTTCTGAGGAAACGGCATCTAAGAAAACACTAGGAAAAGTAACAGAAGTGAGTCAAGTGGGAGAGTGTTAGGAAAAAGGCTGGAGAGGTCTGCAAGAACCAGGTCATAGAGGGCCCTGTAAGCCATTGACGCCAAGGTAACTATGTCAGATGTGTTTAGAGAGAGAACTCTGGTGCAAGGAGGAGAATGAATTGGCTGGAACAACCTAGAGATGGGGGGCAGCGGGGGGTGGGGAGGACAGTTAAAGTATTTAGCAGTTAGAATTTACAGGACTTGGTGAAATATTGGTGATGTCAGAGAGGAAAGGGTTAAGAATAAGGCTCAAGTTTTTCCCACATGAGCGATTGATTGATGGTGGGGCCTTTGACCTAGATGGGGAGCACTGGAGGAAGAGCAGGAATGGGTCAAGGGCAGAGAATAAGTTCAGTTTGGGACTTGAGCCCAAAGTGCCTACAGAGAGTCCAAATGGGAAGTATAGCGAGGAACTGGATATTCAGGTTGAGCCCAGAGAGAATTCTGGGCTAGAGATAGGGATCTCTAAGCGTTGATGGTATTTGAAGCTGTGGAAGATGAGGTCACTTGAGCAAGGCATGTAGAGGGAAGTGGAAAGGTCTAGAATAGAACTTGAGGAACACCCAACAACTATGGGAGAGGAGCTTGCATGTGAAACAGGAGTGAGGGAGGTGAGTAACCAGGAGGCTGGGATCACAGAAGCCAGGTGGAACAAGCTTTGAGAGGGAAGTAAGCAGCAGGGAAGAATATGTAGAGAGCCCATGTCTGATAAGGAATGAAACGGCATTCAGTGGATTTTAGTGACGAAAATGGAAGACACATTTAAGGCAGCAGTCCTCGACCTTTTTGGGACCAATGCACTTATGAGAATCTAATGCCTGATGATCTGAGGTGGAGCTGAGGCAGTGATGCTAGTGCTGGGGAAGCAGCTGCAAATAAAGACGAAGCTTTGCTGCACACCTGCCCATTACTCACCTCCTGCCGTGTGGCCCGGTTCCTAACAGGCCAGAACCCGTACCTGTCCACAGCCCAGGGGTTGGGTACCCTTGATTTAAGGAGTGAGTGGGAAGAGAAAGGGTGGCCACGCTGAGGGTGGTATGCTCTTTAAGTTACAGAAAGGAGAGAAGGCGACGCCAAAGGGAGGCTTGGGGTTGAAGGAAGTTGTTTTTATTTCTGACTTTCACATGTTTAAATGCTTGGAAGGGCTAGTAATTCTAAGTACTAGAAAATGGTTTCCTTTTGTGACAGGTTTGGGGAACATCTGTGCCAATATGGCAGCTTCTCAATGCTGTCTCCATCTAGAGGTAGGGCGACCAACTTGTCCTGTTTGGTCCTGGACATTCCTGGTGTTGTTGGCACTCAGTTCCATGTCCTAGGAAACCCCTCAATCCAGGCAAATCAGGATGGTTTGTCTACACCCTAGGTATAGACTTTCTTCACAGGATAAGTAAGAAATATTCTATAGTTGCGGAGGGTTACTTACCATTTTCGTGAAGACTGAGAGGAGCTTCCTACCTCAGAAAAAGACCTATTTATTGCAACAAACAGAAGAAAGTGTAGGCAATACCTGATTGATGTGGCAATAAACTTCAAAAAGAAGCACATGATTAATTTACAACCAACCAGCAATCCTGCAAGTGCAATAATCAGATAAAGAAACATGGAGGAGGAGATTCAATGAAAAACTACACGGAAGCAATGAACGCCAGGGTGAATACAGTGGGTCAGTTTAGTAAAGAAAACAAGCTTCATATGTTCTCCTAGAACAGAGGAAACTCATACAGATGTGAAAATAAAAGAGATGGAGAGCAGAACAATGAAAGATGAATTTTAAGACTTCAAATGAATGGACTAACAATAAGTGAAAACATGTTGAGTCCTTACTCTATGACAATCACTTTGTAAACACTTTACATGTGTGAACTCATTTTATTCTCAAATACTGTGGATGCTATTATCCTCCCCATTTTGCGTATGGGAAGACTGAAACCGGCTATTTAAACAATGGTGCAAGTTAACACAGATAGGAAGTGACAGAGCTGGTGAACTGAGGCGGTCCAGCTCCAAAACCTTTCCTCTGAGGTACTGTGCTGTGCTACCTACCTGGTGATGTAACATTGAAACCAAAATTATTCAGGCTTTCATTTGAGTATTTTTTTTGCGTCTCTTAACTGCCAGACTCAATTCTGCCACTGGGAAAACATCAACGAGTGAGCCAAACTCGGTCTTTGCTCAAATGGAGATAACATTCTAATATGGAGATAAAGAAAATATACTAGTAAATAAACAGGAGAGTTTCAACAAGTATTAAGTCCTATTAAAAACAAACAAACAAGCCAGAAACAGAGTAGAGAATGAGGAGCATATGTGTGTGTGTGTTGTGGTGGATGGTTACTACTTTAGATAGGACTATCAGGTTAGACCCTCTGAGATGACTTCACCTGAATCTGGAATGATATGGAGTCAGCCATGCAAAAACATGAGGCAGCCAGAGTAGCAAGTGCAAAGTCCCTGAGGTGGGAATGAATCTGGCAAATTCCAGGACTAGCAAGAAGGCCAGTGAGGCTATAGCAGAATGAATGGCGGGAGGATTTGTAAAAGATAAAGTCAGAGAAGTAACCTTGGCCATGATAAGGACTCTGGATTTTTTTTCTAATTGCAACAGGAAGGTTTTTTTTTTTTTTTTTTTTTAACATTCTAATTGCGACAGGAAGGAATTTTTTGCAAGGTTTGTTTTGAGGCTTTTTAGCAGGGGAAGAATCTAATCTGATTTACATTAAGAGATAAGTCTGGCTGCTAGGTAGAGAATAAACTGTAAGGCATAATAAGGATATGGAATGTGGAAGCAGGAAAAAGTTTAACCCGGTGGTCTGGCTGAACCACAGGGCCTGGAACTCAGAAATTTTGGGTAGGTTAACGATTAATGCTAGCTGTCTCTCTGCCCCAGAGCATTTCCTCTCCTTGATCTAATCAATCCACGAATTTACATAGAGATGAAGGATTCTCCTGTGGGAAAAAGATCAGAGATTCCAACCCTCTTAGGAGTAAGAACTACCTGGCCTTTCTACATCCTTGCCGATTAGGCCATGGAAGACCCAGACTGAGCCAGACTCCTGAGAATTTCAACTTGCAACTCAGGCTTTCCTGGGTACACTTGAACACAAAAACAGAACAGCCATGTTTGGGCATATACACAAAATATAGATTTGTTATGTGAATGTGGCCGTATGGCAGGCAGAAAGGTCTGCCCAGAAGGAGAAAAGCAGATGTGTGAAGGATGCCCAGATGAAGAGAGAGAGATTCTTGCTGACTTTCTAGTTCCTGGTTTCCGACCCTCCTCAGGCCTAAGGTGCTTCCACAAGGTCCTGAGATAAACCTCTGTTTCCTTATTTAAAAGCTCAATTTTTGCTGAAGTGGATTTCTTTTATGTGCTACCCAAGGACCCCTGTTCCATGTACATAGCTCCCATCCTTCATGGTCGCGTTGCTGTCATCTGAGGCTGGTGGTGCCCTTGTTTCCCACAGCTTCAACTGAGGGCTTTCTACCTATTTTGTTTTTTTCTAGTTTTATAGGCCTGTAATGTTATCTTAAGGTAATCAAATTTGCATTTATTTTATTCACTGGTGAAAATCATCATTTTCCGGAGATAACTTTATATTCATAGTTTATATTTTAAGCCTTTTCTGAGTAGACTCTAGTTTCACATTTATATAACTTACAAACTTAATTCAGTTCATTTGGGTAATAAACATACCTTTTTTTTTATTAGTTCATATATTTTTCCACATTCACTTTTCTTTATCTACAGAATCCTTTGAATTCCCTCTCTGTGTCAGCTCTGGGTGGATGAGTATGTCAGGGGGTCCCCCTTCCCTACTTTTGCCCACCCTCTGAAGTTGGTTTCCCTTAATCTCCTCTCCTCCTAGGCCACAGCTCCCTCTGAATGACTCATCTGCTCTTAGGCCTTAGTTCCCACCTGTTCAGCAGGATAAGCAGACTTTGTTTATTATTTATTATTTTTTTTAACGATATGTGACTTTTACCCCATATACTTTGTATTCTGTCTTTGAATGTTTACTTTGCCACATGGGAAACTCCACTGAGATATTTCTGTCACTGTACAAACATGTTGGCACCACCCATAGGTATAGGTGGAGTTAACTGGCTTATGTACTAGGGGACAGGGTGGCCCTTCAGGAGCTAGAAGAGCTCACCCAGAAATGACTCAGCATGGCTGATCTACTTGGATCTTTGCCCTGTGGGCTGCCATGCAAGGCCCTGGCAAGTGTGAGGCTGTGCCACTGGAGGTGACACACTGGGTACCTCCTTGGAAGAATTAATTTGGATTCTGCCATCGGGAATGAATCTACCACCCAGTCCAAGGAGGGGTATGAGGAGGATGCTAGGTCTGAGGATGACATGTTCAATAACTGCCATCCATGAGAGAGTGTTGATCCCACATCACGGAATATGATATAGAAAAGAAAACCCATGTCTCTGACCACAAGGACCTCCCAACATTTTTAGACAAGAGACTGCACACAGATGCCTCCCAAGCCCCATCTTAGGATCCAGACCTTTCTCTTGGACATTTCATCTGAGTGTCCCATGGGTACTTCAAACTCATGTGCAAGACTGAACACACCAACCCTCCCACAATTTCCCAAACTGCCCCTTCCTCACTATTTTCAATCCTGGTTATCATGACCTCACTACCTGTCCATCACTCAGCTAAAATCCTGGCTGTCATCCTTGACCCTTTCTGTGACCGCACCCCCCATCCTTTACTTTTTTCATAACCTTCTGATCGCCAGATCTTCTTCATCTGTGTTTGTTTCCTATAGCTTTTATAATAAATACACATTCGGTGGCTTAACACAAGTTTATTAAGTGACGGTTGTGACAGTCAGAAGTCTGAAATGAGTCTAAGTGGCTAAAGCCAAGGTGGCAGAGGGCTGGTTCCCTCTGAAGACTCTAGGGGAAAGTCGTTTCTTATCTCGGCTTCTAATGGCTGCCTACTTTCTTTGGCTTACAGCCACATCACTTCCATCTCTGCTTCCATCATCACATTGCTTTTTTCTTATGACCTGATTTCCTATGTCCTCTAATAAGGATCTTGTGATTTACAAAGGGCCCACCCAGATAACTCAAGATAATCCCCCCATCTCCAGATCCTTAACTTAGTCCCTTTTGCCTTATATAAGGTGACATTCACAGATTCCAGTCATTAGGCTGTGGATATCTTTCATATCATCCTAACCACTTAACATTCCTGGAACCCATCTTGTTTCAACTGTCACTGCTCCGAAGAGTCACCTTGTCTTTCATCTAGGCCATTAAAACAACTTCCTAATTGGTCTCTGCTTCTGGTCCTGCCCCTCCAATCCATTATTCTTCTAATGACATCTTCTTTGCCGACTTCCCTTTACTATCAGGATAAGTCCGAGCTCCTGAAATGGTGCACAAGGTCTTCTATAGTCTTTCTGCTCACTCCTTCAGCCAAATTTCCCACCAGCCATTACGAGACTACTTTCAGATCCTCAGGACAGAATAATGTGGGTTATAGAGCTTCTGAAGCCAAACCTCTCAGGCTTGAATCCAACCCAGCTCTATGAAACTTGACAAATATGAATTCTTGGGCCAATAACATAATCACTTTCCCTCTCTCATCTTTTTAAGAATTTGGTCCTCAAGGGCTGTCGTGATGATTAGATTAATATTTTTAAAGTGCTCATTGAAACAGTGCTTGGCACACAGTTAGCTTTTCCTCCATAATTCCATGTTCTTTCAGTCCCATTGATGCTGTCTGGAATGCTCTCACCAGACCATTCTTTCCCTGAAAGTTCTGACTCATCCCTGCAAGGCTCAGCTCAGTATCACCTGCAGTGCACAGGCCTCCCGGCTGTCTCCTTCCATCACAAGCCAGAATTCTGCGAACTCTTCAAACCCACACTAGAGACCCTATTGCATTGTCTTTAGAAATATTCGATGATGTATGTAGCAGGAAAACAATTTGGAATACTAATATTTGTGCTTTTCCATGTTTCCTTTAATGCGACCCTTCCTCTAGTCAGAGGTATTCACATTGTCTTTAAGAATTATTCTTTTAATAGCAAGAATGCAAAGAGAAAGGAAAATTATGTTCTTCAACCTCTAGGCTTCAGTGTGGACACCTACATGTTTAGTATTGAAAGTCAGGTGGTGAGCTTTATGGAAAGAAGGGATTTTGAGAGACCGAAGAGGTGGTCCCAATGGAAGCAGGGTGTAAAACTTATGCCTTAGTCGTAAACTGGAAAGAGTGAAGAAGAGTTCCTGGACCATGCTGCTCATGTGAAGTCTAGTCAGGGGTCACTCAGGTGGAGAATGAGGACAGGAGTTGATCTTGGAGGAGATCAGAGTGGTCTGAGATGGAGGCAAAGACGTGGAGAGGAGCAGCGTCGGTGTCAAGAGACTACCCTGCAGAGGGCCGGGTTGCGTTATGGCAGCCGAGCCAACATCAGTAACCATTCATGGCCTCCTGTGTTAGCACCGCCATCACCTGTGCTGAAGAGTCGCAAGCGCTGTTCTGCTCTTTGCTTGCTTGTGAAGTCCTTCTCTTGTCAGCTGCATGTCATTGCCGTTGAATCAACCAGCGGAAGTGGAGCCCGCCCATCTTATGGCACTCCTGAGCCATTCCCTGTGAACACCCGATTTTCCTAACAGCTCAGGAACATTATAAGCCTCACAACACAAGGGATAGGATCTTGACACTGAGCGTCCATGGTGTGGGAAAGAAAGTCTTCAGCTCCTGAACTTAGGTAGAACTGGACAGTGATGCTGACCTGTTTTATATGACTACACGCCAGCCAGATGGAGTCTCTGGGAGGGCAGTTGGTTGGATTTGTCTCTTTATCCCTAAAACATGGCTGGTGTTTGGTAGATAATTATTATATTGACAGAACGAATGAAAGTCACAGTCTAGTGAGGAAGACAGATACATACATAAGTATAACACAAGCTAAGTGCTATGATAAAGACCGTAGAAAGCACTGAATGAACAAAAGAGGAAAAGGGACCAGAGACGCAAGGGATTTCCTGAGGCAACACCAAGACTAGAGCTCAAGTGTCAGCTTCACTCCAGAAGGCCACTGGCGTAGATAGATACTCTTGAGAGTATCTGCCCAGCCCATGCCGCTCTCCCTGGGCCCTAGACTGTCCACAGGACTGGGTCCCTGGTGGTCCCCTCAGCCATACTTGATGAGCTCTTGGTGCATGACCTGGACAGAACAATGGGCTTTCTCTCCCATGATTTTGCCGTTGGGGTTAGGAGATGCTAGTTCATCTCTGCTGGTCACATGACCTGAGAACCAAGAGCTGCTCATGTCTGGCCATGTGTTCAGAGACATGGAGGATGGTAAGGCCCTCAGAGGAAGAGAGGCTTCCTGGCTGCTCAATAGCTTTTAAAATCCTAATTCTCATTCTTTGCGGCTTGGTTGCTCCCTACCCTTGGGTTCCATATGACACCTCGGAAGATTTGTATTAAATTCCTCTCTTTTGTTTAAGCTTGCCTGAGTGTTTCTGTTCTGTACGACCCAGAGTCTTGGCTAACACTATCCTCCTTGATGATGTCACCACCATGATCACAGCAAATGCTTCCACAGCTGTTACAATGTCTCAGACTATGTCCTGAGAACTTTACATGCAATAACTTGTTAAATCCTCTTAACATTCCTATGAGGTAGGTAAAACTATCATCCCTAGTTTTCAGATGACAAAACAGGCACAGAGAGATTAAGTAACTCGCTATAGTCGCACAGCTGGTCAGTGGTGGAGCTGAGAGTCATATCTAGACAGAACCGTGTCCAACATTGCAATTTATCATATTTTGTTGAGCAAAAGTTTATATACGTGCGAGCTTGTGTGTGTGTGTATGTAAATACATACATTTTAAACCTATTCTCCTGAAGGTAGTAGTTCTAAATGCCAGACACCATGAGGAGCCTTGAGTGAGTTCCTTCTCCTGAAGTGAAAGTCCGCCCCATAGGTCCTGCCTCTCACTTTGCTAGGCCTGGCAGAGTAAGCGCAGGAAGGAGCTGCTGAGCCAGGTACCAGGCTTGGCGGCAAAGCTGCTTGTGCGGCGGGAGGCCAGAGCCGCACCCGGGCACCTGGCAGGCAGCCCAGCCCCACTGTTGAGAAAATACCTGAAACAAAGGAGTCCTCCCGCCACGACTGGCCGCCTCTCCTGCGCCTGGAGCTCCTCAGCTGACAAATCTGACCTCTGAGCCAGGCCAGATTGGGTCCTTACATGGCCTCGGGAAGCTGTGGAGAGGCCTCGATGCCCAGCCTGGAACCCTTTCTTGGCTGCTCTGGTTGCTGGGTATTCCAGAGGGAGGCCCTCATCTCGCCGCACACTGAATGAGTCCCAGGCTGATTTCCACTCGGGGGCTTTCCTGGGCTTCCTGAACTTCCCATTACTACCACCCTCCCTCATGGTATCCAGAGCAGATGGCTTCGCAGCTCCAGGGCCTGGAATTCCCTCAGCTAAGAGGTCCATCTTGCAGCTGCGGTTTGTCAGAGATGAAGACTGTGTGTCTCTCGAATCATCAATGGCCCTGCAAAGGAATTTGGGCATAATCAACAGCAGGCATTTGGGGGAGTAAATCATCCTGAGAGAATGAAAAGTGAAGACTGTGGGTACCCAAGGGTGGTGGTGTGGTTTTGTTGGACAGAAGCTCCACAGAGGGACTATGACCAGTTCCTTCTCCATCCTTCCCTTTTTCACATGAGTAAGACATTAGGGGCGTGGATCTGGACAAGAAACTGCCTCACTGTCTCTCTTTCATTCACAAAGGGACTGGCCCAGGAGCCCCTGGCCCAACTCCCAGCTTCGGGCCAGCATCAGGTCTTACCTAACCCTGTGCTTTAGTGACCACTGCATTCAGGACCTCTGCTAGCTCTGTGCCTATGAGGATGCCTGTGAGGGTTTAGAAAAAGAAGCTGTTTCTCCAGGTAGATACAGCCCTCGTGCAGGGCCTCCTGCAGTGCCAAGTGGAGCAAGGCATAGAGCAGGACTTCGATACCCATTTGTTTTTCATCTATATGATTTTGCGCAGACCCGACCTGTACCATCTTATGCAGGGGCAATGGCCATTAGGATAATCCCCAAACCATGACCCTGGGCCCCTGATCCTCATGGCCAAACCCCTGACCTGAATATGCCCGGAGCTGGACAAAAAGAGGTCATTTTAGAGGTGGCCCATCTTCACTGGCCCAAACCCACTTTAGGCAGCAGGGCAAGGACTCAGGAGGGTTTTCCTAGAAGCAGCTCCCAATACCATTGGCAGGAGCCTTCTCAGGCAGAGCCTTCTGGACCTGGAGTTGCCCCTGAATGAGGGAGCTCCCAGTCCTAGGCCTGAGATTATTCTCATGCCAGAGTGCTGTCCAGGGAATGATCTGCCTCCAATGTGTGGAAGATAAGCAAGCTCTTGTCAGGCAGAGGTGGTACCGAGATAGTACCCTCAGTCCTGGTTTTCTGCAGCCTGGGTTCACTTGCTCAGTGCCCAGAACCATGGAGCCCGTAAGCTCTGAGCCTGGTCACCCTTAGTTTCTGCTTGTTCCATTACCCATCATTTGCTTTAGGACCCAGGGCATGGCACCCTGTGCTCACTACAGGGCCAGGCTCAGAGAGCAGCCTACACACACAGTCAGATGAATGAGTAAAAGAATTGTCCAAAGGAAGAGGCCCTTTTGAGGCAAGTGTGGGCACCAAGCCTGGAGTCACAGGATCTCCAGCTCCTGGCTGTGGGACACTGTGAGCCTCTCTTCCTCTCCTTTAGAAGAGGCACAAATGACACCTGCTTCCCTTGGTTGCAGGGCAACTTGCCATTAATAATAAAATAGTGATGACAACAATATTAGCCACCACTTCTTGAGAACTTCCTCTGAGTTAGGTGATTTTCACAAATCCTCACTGTAGTCCTATGAGGGAGGTGCTCTTTCCACTTTATGAAGGACTTGTCATGACTTAGGGATGATTGATGAGCTTTGCTCAGAAAGTGGCAGCTGTAGCCTTTCTGTGTGCAGCAGGGTGGGGTGGGCTGTGTGACACCACGGATATCTGTGGAGTTCACAGCTGGGGTCAGAGCCCTGGCCATAGTCCAGAATCCATGCCCACCTTGTCTCCTCCCCCAGGTGCTCAGGGTCACCTGAGTCTAGCACCAAGGTCAAAGCTGCTGGGAAGCTGGAGTCTTGGGCTCTGGTCCCACTTCTGCTCCTCACTGGCTATGCCACGTGGGTCGGCCACTCCCCCTCCATGGCCTCAGTTTATCCTATTGTCAAGTGAGAAACGGGTCAGATCCCTCCATCACCAGGATCTCTGACCACAAAGAAAGGCTTAGGGAAGTTCAGGAAAACAGGGAGCCTGTTTCTGAATTCCTGGCTTCTCTCTGCCCCCTGGTGGGTACCAGCAGCCTAGCACCCAGGAGAAAATGACCGCCTGAACACAGTGACTCCCAGGGACTAGGGGACCAACTTTGTGACCCCTGCCAAAGTTCTCACCCCTTGGAGTCCCAACATCCATCTGTTAAATGGGGAAAGTGACAGTATCAACATCATCAGGATGTTGTGAGGATTAAGTGTAATAGTGAGTACGAAACTCTTGAGCCACGCACTTAGAATATGCCCATGAATGTTAATCATCATTTTCATCACCTCTCTTCCTCCCTCAACTTCACATGCACTCAGTCAGTAAGCCCTGCTGATCCCCTCCACTCCATAGACCGGGCCTCACCATCTCTCTCCGGGATTCTTCCAACGATTTCACCACCTCCCACCACCAACTCCAGCGCTCCTACATCCATCCCCCTTCAGCTGACTCCATCTGCCCACACCCCAAGGCCAGACCTGCAAACTCCCCATCTTGGACAGTTGTCCAAGCCCGTCAAGTGGCCCTCAGGGACCCTGCCCACTTCTGCAGCCTCCATCACCTTTTGCCTTTCTGCTCCTGTGCTCTGACTGTACCCAACTGGCATCCCTCCACTCAGGCCCAGAGGTCCCGCCTCCCTCCTGGAAAGCTTATTTTAGTGGTATTTTCCTCCCGTTCCCTATCTCTGCCTTAAACCCTCTTTAGGTCTCAGTTTCCTCATCTGCCAAATGCAACAGTTGTGAGGATTAAAGAGATAATATTACTGAAGTGTTTGGCCCACACTTGACGGAAGCCAGGTGACTACAATCGGGATGGAGGATTCTGTCATCAGTGCAGTGGGGAGTCACATCTGCCATTGGGATGGGGGCAGGCATGAGGTGTGAAGAGAGCTTACAAGGCCTTTCCACTGTCCCAAACACCAGCAGCAGTGGCACACTCAGCAGTGAGCTCAGATGAGGCCTCTGGATAGAGCACAGAGATTGGCCCCTCAGTGCAATCTCTCCCCCTCCATCCTCCGCAGGACTAGGTGGAGAACAGGCCCTCTGCCTCCGTGGCCCCAGGGAGCAGCACTGCCACTGAAGTGCTGACAGCCTTGACCCCAGTTTAAGAGGAGGGAGACGCCTGAAATGAGGCCGATCCCTTCCAACCCTCTGCAGGGCCGAGGCCAGAGAAGTGGACCAGAGTCCTAGAACAGAAAGTAGGGCAGCCAGTGAGGGGAGGCTCTCAGCCATCCTCCAGGCCACTTAGGGAAACTGGGGTCAAGATTATTAGGTAAAATAATTTCCATTCATTAATTCAACACTTGAAAGTTCTGTTTAATGTTTTGGCTAAATAATATATTCTCAACATTCGAGAAATCATACATAGAATGATATGCTTTAAGAAGTCTCTCACGACTTCTATCGACATTCTACCTCTTTCATCCCCTATAAGTAATCAATTTTATTAGTTTCTGTGTATCTTCTTCATGTAAATAAAAACAGGAAATATGAATATTCATTCTAATTTCACCCCCTTTGAACTCAAAAAAGGGCATTCTATGTTCTGCATTTTACCTTTTTCACTTAACAGTGTATGTTGTAGCTTAATCAATTCAGTTCTTAGGTTTCTTGTTCTTTTATTCAGCTGTCTTGTCTTCCATTATGAGGCTTTTTTATAGTTTATTTATCCATTTTCTACCTACAATCAACTCTCAGGTTGTTCCCAGATTTTTGCCATCACAAACAATACTGCAATGAATAGCCTTATATACACAGGGCTAATGAGTAGACAAGATTATCAAGGTCATGGCTGTACCCGTTGTTAAAATATTGAAATACTGCTTAGCAAATAGCACAATGTAACTGTAACAACTGATAAATTTAATTAATGATATAGATTCTGTGATAATTTCTAGTTCAAGCTATGGTTGCAGGACGTTAAGACTTATCCAGTGGGTTTCCTGCCAAAAAGGCATTTGGACAATCAGAAATATTAGGACTAGCTGGACTTCAGCCTAGGCCAATGAGCAGTGTGACAGTATGATCGTCCTGAGCCTTCTTTACAGAACACTCTGAATTTCCGAGAATCATCAGTTTATCATTGTCTAATTATCTACTTGCTTCTGCTTATAAATATTTTATTTTTCACTAAGCTTCTATTCGTTTATTTTAATCTTGTCAATTTGGATGAATGCAGTGCTTCAATATTTGCAAATTTAAGATATATAATAAAACATTAAAAACAAACACCAAAATGAAGAGACAAGAAATTCTGGATATTTCTTAATGTTTCTTTTAAATATCTTAAATATGAACCTTTTGTTTCTGGGAGGAGGTAGAAAGAAGGAATAACAATAATAATCAGTCACAGCCTGGAATATCTTTTATTACTGTGCCAAAATCTGAAGAGCCTAGAATACTTATCAGTATGCAAGAATCAGTATAAAATAAAACAAATAACTGGTATTTCTTGAATAAAAAACAACCTTATTGACTTGGATGTCAGGTTATGATCAATCCTATTCCTGAGGACAACTATAAAAGCTGGACAAAATCATTTAAAAATTATTCTACTTAACAGCTGTGACTGGTTCAAAATATGTGCATAAATTCACGATATTCCTCTTTTTAAGAGGTAGAATCTAATTTCTCCTCCCTGGAGTGTGAGTCAGACTTCAAGTGACGGTAAATGTTCAAATCGTTAAAGAGACTGAGGTTTTCTCCTTACTTTTGCTCCTGGATTAGTCATTCTGGGAGAAGCCAGCTGCCACATGATGAGGATACTCAAGCATTTGGCGAGGTCTACAAGGTGGAGAAGCAGGCCTCCTGCTGACAGCCAGCAAAATCTTGCTGGGTGTGAGTGCGCCATCTTGGAAGTAGATCCTCCATCCCCAGGCAGGCTTTCAGACATCTGCACCCCAGCTGGCAGCCTGACGGTAACCTCTGGAATGACCCTGAGCAAGAACCACCCAGCTAAGCCACAACTGGATCCTGATTCTCCGAAATTGTATAACGCAATAAATTTTAATTTAACAATATTTTAAGCAGATAAACTTAGTAGTAATTTGTTATTCAACGATAGATAACTAACACAAAGGCAGTAGTGTGCTAACAAGTTAGTGAAGAATTACCAACTGGGGCAAGACTCTTGGGAGTGTAGAGGCTCAGGGCTGTGAGCCTTGTGTTGGGGGCTGCTTTTCCCTGAGCAGGCAGCTGAGGGGCTGAGCAGTACAGGAAGTCCTCACTTAAGGTCATAGACAGTTTCTGTGATTTTAAGTGAAATGGCATGTAGTGAAACAAATTTTACCATAGGTTAATTGATATAAATAAGAGTTAAGATCATTTGGCATCTCATGAACATTATAATGAAACAATACTGAGTGAAATGAGGTTATTTGAGGACCCGCTGTACTTCCACAAATTTTCAGGGGAAGTGGGACAGAATTTGGAGTCAAGGATCATCAAGGAGTGAAATACCCTCACTTCGAGCGAGGACCCTGAACGGCTAAATTCTAGGAGTATGTAAGGATGAATGGGAAGTAGATTGATCCTCATAGAGAATGCACCTCAGCCCCATATCATCCATCACAAACGCTGAAATGGTGTTAAGGTGATCCTAGATTTCAAGCCCCTCCAGGTGCTGGGCAGAAGCGAAATAAGTTCTCTCTGGACTTACTCTCTGGAGGAAGGTAACACTACCCTAAGCCTGAAATTGTTTCTCTGAGGAACTTAGAAATACAGTGCTGAGCACATGCACAGGTGTGTGTACACACATACGAGGAATACATAAGAAATTAATATGAACAAACCCAGTAGAACCAATAGATAAGAAAAATGGACCCTCAGAGGCATCAGATATTGGAGGTATAGATGCAGACCTTTAAATGGCCCCAAAATGGAAACAGTACAAATGTCCATCAATTGGTGAATGGGGAAACATAATGCAGTTTCTATACAATGGAATATTATTCGGCAATGTAAAAGAATGAAGTACTGCTGCATGCCTACAACATGATGAACCTCAAAGACATGTTAAGTGAAAGAAGCCAGGTGAAAAATGTCATATATTGTATGATTCCATTTTTGTGAAATGTCTGGAAAAGACAAATTTATTAAAAAAAAAGAAAGTAGATGAGTTGTTGTCTAGGATTGGGAGTGGGATTGGGGATAAATTGCAAATGGATATGACGTTTCTTTCTTTTGAGGGTGATGGAAATATTTGAAAATTATAGTGTGAGAGTTCCACAACTCTGTACTAAAAATCATTCAATTGAACACTTAAGACACGTGAATTTTGTGGTGTACAAATTATACCTCAATCAAGTGGTAAAAATAGATAAACAAGGCGAGCATGTGATTTAAGATGCTGAAAAACAAAAATAAAACAAACCCCTAAAAACAGGAAAAAGGAAACAATAAAGGTAAATTTAGAAACCAAGGAAAGATAACAAAAAATTTGTTTAACATGATATATTGAAAATAATTAGTAAAATAGATAAAGCTGCTGAGTTTATTTATCCAGAGGTGGGTTAATTATCATAGGAACCATGAATCCATTTACGGCTTAAGCAAATGACTTTGGTTTCCAGTAACAAACATGTTTTATAAGCTTGTAGTCATTACATTCTTCACTGATGACAGGACTGCCATCTCAGTTGTAGGATCTGGCTCCTGTTGACTGGCTAGGCTGCACTCGCTTCTGTCCAAGCACTTCTCATGTATTATCTCTGCATCCTCACAGCAGCCCAAAGAGATGCATATTATTATTATTATTACCCACATTAAAAGATGGAAATTGGGGTTCCAAGGGGTGGGAACTTTGGCAGAGGTCACAAAGCTAGTCCCCAAGTCCCTAGGAATCACTGTGTTCAGGCTGTCATTTTTTCCTGGGTGCTGGTACCCACCAGGGGGCAGAGAGAAGCTAGGAATTCAGAAACAGGCTCCCTGTTTTCCTGAACTTCCCTAAGCCTTTCTTTGTGGTCAGAGATCCTGGTGATGGAGGGATCTGACCCCTGTTTCTCACTTGACAATAGGATAAACTGAGGCCATGGAGGGGGAGTGGCCGACCCACATGGCATAGCCAGTGAGGAGCAGAAGTGGGACCAGAGCCCAAGACTCCAACTTCCCAGCAGCTTTGACCTTGGCGCTAGACTCAGGTGACCCTGAGCACCTGGGGGAGGAGACAAGGTGGGCATGGATTCTGGACTATGGCCAGGGCTCTGACCCCAGCTGTGAACTCCACAGATATCCGTGGTGTCACACAGCCCACCCCACCCTGCTGCACACAGAAAGGCTACAGCTGCCACTTTCTGAGCAAAGCTCATCAATCATCCCTAAGTCATGACAAGTCCTTCATAAAGTGGAAAGAGCACCTCCCTCATAGGACTACAGTGAGGATTTGTGAAAATCACCTAACTCAGAGGAAGTTCTCAAGAAGTGGTGGCTAATATTGTTGTCATCACTATTTTATTATTAATGGCAAGTTGCCCTGCAACCAAGGGAAGCAGGTGTCATTTGTGCCTCTTCTAAAGGAGAGGAAGAGAGGCTCACAGTGTCCCACAGCCAGGAGCTGGAGATCCTGTGACTCCAGGCTTGGTGCCCACATTTACTAGTAATGGCAAGTTGCTCAGTAACCAAGGGAAGCAGGTGTCATTTGTGCCTGTTCTAAGGAAGAGGAAGAGAGGTTCAGTGTGTCTCACAGCCAGTGAGTGGTGGAGCTGGAGACCCTGGGATCCCATGCCCTTATCCCTGAGCCAAATTAAGGGCAGATGTCACGCCATTAAGACAGCACTCTACATTGGTACAATTATGATCCTATCCTACACATGAGAAGTCAGAGTCTGAGAGAAGTTAAGTGTCACATAGCTGGTGTGGAGCTTCGATAAGAGCTCCTGTCTGTCTGACTTCAGAGCCTGTGCTCTTAACTACTGTCTTAACTCAACCATCACCCTCTTCTGCAGGGGTGCACAAGTTCATCAGTGCAGACTTTCTGTCATTAGGGTGTGTCTGTGTGCACACTCAGCCACTGGACTGTAAGATGTCAGAGATACTCTATACCTGTTCCCTGCACTCTGCTTAATCCACTCTAGAGTGTGGTTTGAGTAAAACTGTGTAAACATTACTCTTGGTAACTTTTCTTTTTACTGTGATAAAATATACATAACAAAGATTACCCCTTTAACCATTTTTTTTTTTTTTTTTACATCTACAGCGCCTGGTATTCCTAGGTGGTCCCCCATCCAAGTACTAACCAGGCCTGACCTTGTTTAGCTTCTGAGATCAGAAGAGATCAGGCACATTCAGGGTGGCATGGCTATAGCATTTTAATTTTTTTTTTTGATGTATATATCAGCGGCATTAGGTATATTCATATTGTCGTGCAACCATCGCCACTATCCATCACTAGAACTTTTCATCATCCCAAACTGAAATGCTATACCCATTAAAAAATAACTCTTCACTCCCAGTACCCCTAGCCTCTGGCAACTACTTTCTGTCTCTGAATTTGTCTACTCTAGGTACCCCATGTAAGTGACACCATACCCATACAACATTTGCCGTTTTGTGTCTGGCTTCTTTAGCATATCTTCAAGGTTCATCCATGTCATAGGATGTGTCAGGATTTCCTTCCTTTTTAGGACTGAATAATATTTAATTGTACGTATATCCCATGCTTTTCTTATTTATTCATCTATGATTAATATTTATATTGTTTCTACCTTTTGGCTATTGTGAATAATGCTGCTGTGAACATGAGTGTATAATTATCTATTCAATTCCATGTTTTTAATTATTTCAGGTATACACCCAGGAGTAGAACTGCTGAATCATATGATAATTCCATGTTTAACTTTTTGAAGAGCCACTATACTGTTTTCCACATCAGCTGTGCCATTTTACATTCCCACCAGCAATGCATAAGGCTTTCAATTTCTCTACATCCTCTTCAACACTTGCTATTTTCTCCTCCTCCTCCTCCTCCTCTTCATAATAACCATCCTAATAGATGTAAAGGGGTATCTCATTGTGGTTTTGATTTGCATTTCCCTAATTGTTTGTAATGTTAAGCATCTTTTTGAGTGCTTATTGGCTATCCATATAAATTCTTTGGAGAAATCTTTGCTTAAGTCCTTTGTCCATTTCTAGGTTGCTTATTTATTTTATGGTCGTTAAGTTGAAGGAGTTCTTTATATATTCTAGATATTATAAAATATGTGATTTGCAAATATTTTCTCTTACTATGTGAGTTGCCTTTTAAATCTGTCCATAGCATCCTTTGATGCACAAAAGTTTTAGATTTTGTTAAAGTCCGTAAGTCCAATTGATGTATTTTTTTTCTTTTGTTGCCTGAGTTTTTAGTGTCAGCACGATAACTTTGAACTGTATTTCTAACCATTCTAACATAGAGGTCCCTCTTTATATAAAGTTCAAGCAATATTTCCCTTCAGTTGGGCCATTCATACAAAAAGGCGAGATTCGTGTATTTTTCTCAGGCAGCACAAGTCAGAGACCCTGCTGTTTTCAGGCCAGTTTGTGGACGTTTTGCAGGCCTCAGTGGACTGGTTGTATAAGGTGGAGCCACAGTTGCCCAAGGACCAGCCGGTGTGCACTGGGACCTCAACCTCGTAATGAACTTCATGGATGGCCAGAAGGTGAGGGGTGAGACCTGGGCTGCACGGAGGGCAAAGCCATTGAAACCTTTACCTATGTGTGCCTACTAGGGGAGGAAGGAAATCGGGAAGAGCCTGGATTTCGGCTTGTCAGAGGGTGACTCCATGTTCTGTGTGTTTAAACAAACTATTGCCAAGATTCTATATTGGCCATAAAGAATTTACCAAAATTGGTTAGATCCAGATTCGGCACTGTGTAAGCTTCACTTGAAAAGGTTTCCCCACTCCTACCCCCACTCCCATCTTCAGTCCATTCTCTAATATGGGTCACAAAATGGATTTAATTTCATGTGGAAACCTTTAACGATACCCACTTCCACTGAATCTCAAATACATGTGAGAATTTGTAACCATACACATCAATATTTAGTGTAACCTGGGCTTTCATGTTGAGCTGCATAGTACCCTCCTGTTTCAGTAGGATCAATTCTGATTAAGTGACACTTTTTTCACTAACTCTGCTAATACCCTTCATCTCGAAGACTAGTTTACCTGATATTACTATAGCCACTCCAGCTTCTTACACTTTTATTTTCATGATATATTTTTTTCTATCCATTTACTTTCAAACCATGTTTTTATATTTATAGTGCATCTCTTATAGATAGCTCGTCATTTGTTCTTGCATCCTCCCTGCACTCATCTGTCAATCTCTGAATTTTAATTGGAGTATTTAGTTGATTAATAGGAAGTGACATGACCCATTGGCTGGAGATTACACATGAAGCAGGACCATATCATTACGTTTCTTTTTTTCTTCTTGCCATGTAAGTACACCTTGGGAACATGATGAGCCGGATTTTCCCAGCATCCTAGATGCAGCCACCCAGGAAAGCAAGTGAGGCATCCTTTCCGTTCCTCAGCAGTCATTTAATGAGGCATTATTGTATACCCACCCCATGGCGGCCTCTGGTTTTGACACAATCATGACATAGGAACTCAGGATAGGATCCTGTGATAGGATTAAACAAACAGGTCCTCGGATCACAAAATGCGAAGGTTAAAGGTGTCAATAATAATGTTGGATAATTTTCATACCTGTAGTATGTTCCTTATGGAAAACTGTTCTCTCCCCTCTTTTAAATTGGTGTTTCGTTTTTCTGTTCAGTATAGAGTAGGTCTTAGTGATCATGAATTTAACCTTGTGGTTTCAGTAATCAAAATTTGTGGATTTGCATTTGTGGCTGGTGTGCAAGAAAACCAGTCAAATAGCTAGAGACTGAGACAGGCTGGCCACTGGTCCCCACACACCAACACAGCTTTAAGCTTCTGTTCATTGCCTCCCATGTAATAATGAACTATTCTTTTTTTTTTTTAAGTGTGTGTGTGTGTGTGTGTGCGTGTGTATTTTTTTTTTAGGTGAGGCAACCCTTGGTTGACCTCACAGATTGCAAGGACTTTGTCAGCTTACAATATTTTTTTTTTTTTTTTTACGCCTACAGCACGTTGTCTTCCTAGGTGGTCTCCCATCCAAATACTAACCAGGACTGATCCTGCTTAGCTTCCAAGATCAGATGGGATTGGGCTTGTTCAGGGTAGCATGGCCATAGACTGAACTATTCTTAATAGAAGGATTCATGAAGGTTAGAGGCTACCCTTTTCTCAGAGACTAGCAAATTCAACAAATATTTATTAAAACCCTAAATGCAAGCCTGACATTGGGATCCAAAGTAAATTTGGATGACAGTCTCTGCTCAAGAAGTTCACAGTGGAGAGAGTGGAGTGAGCAAAATGCCCTTCAGTTTGACAAAATGAGTGAGTTGGGAGGGGGAGAGATCTATCTACCCATGAAGGTAGAGAGGGCACTAGGAAGACAAGTTGTTGCTTCAGCTACATCTCAAAGAGAGGTAATACTGGACCAGGTGGGCAAAGGGGATCTGGACGTTCTCAGTAAAGGAAACCACATGTGCCAATTAACAGAAATGTCAACAGCAAGACAGGTGAGGGGGCCCCAGGTAGTCCCCTGTGACTGGAGCAAAATGTACTCCATTAGTGGCTAGATAAGACTGTGAAGAGAGGTCAGCAGCAAGGACCAGGCGACAGATGTCATTTGATCACATAGTATTCTCCTGGTCCCCAAGATGTGGTCCTCACCACCCTGGCAATTATGGTCAAATGTGTTAGGAAGACATCAAGTTAAAGCTAAGCAGGTTTCTTTACTTCAGGACTTCCCAGAGCTCAATGACAATTGCATTAGGGCTCTCCTGGGGGAAATGTAGTGTACAGGATTTACCAAAATCCTTTTCATAGGAAATTTCTCAAAAACCTCAGTTTGAGAAATTCTGCTGTTACCAGTGAAAGGCCATGGAAGGATGTTGAGCTATTTGCAGGTACAGATTTTTACTGAGAAGTGCAGGCTGGGGGCGAGGAGTGAGGGAGGAATGGGGAATAAGATGGGAACCAAGGAAGAAGCCCCTTACAGTGTCCAGGGTGGAGAAGATGCTGCCTGAACCACACAGTGTAGGAGGGCGGGGGAGAGAGATAGAGACTCCAGGATTCAAGAAGCTTTAGAAGGTCGTCAGTAGACTAAACTGCCATCAGGAAGAGAGGGACCTGCATTGGCTCCCAGGTTTCTGGCTTTGACGGTGTCTAATCAGTGATTGGCTATAACTTCTGGCCTCCAGGAGTAGGGTCTGTGCTGGGATATATTTGGGAGTCAGGCATGGCCTGTGATGGCACTGAAGTCTCAGATGGATGAGCTCATCACCAGGTTGAAAGTCTAAGAGGGAGAACAAGACTGAGGACAGAACCCAGGGGAAATTCAGCGTTTAAGAAGTGGGCAGGAAGCAGCAAGGAGGAGAAGCAGGAGAGAGGTATTCTAAGGAGCTAAGGGAGGGGAGTGTTTCAAGAAGAGAGAAGTTGGTAATCCGCCCCTCATCCCGTCCCACGTACACATTACAACAGTTGTTTTTACCTGTCACATTGGCAAAGATTTATTTATTTCCGTATTTAACAATAATACCTAGTGTTGGCAAAGGTGGAAGACGCCGAAGGCCTTCACTATTACGACGCTCAAAGGGGGTTCCCTGGAGCTCGATAAGGGCGCCACTCACTGCTCCTTGGTGCACGTCTCGCGCAGCGCTGGATCAGCGACAGCCCGCGGTGCCCCCACAGCCGCTGGAACGCCCGCCTGTGGTGCCGCCAGAGCGCGCAGGAGCCAGGTTGTTTGGCGCTAGGAGAGCAGCGTCTGAGCTGGCGTCAGGGGAGAAGCCCTCAGCAGTGTACGCAAGGGGACAGCGGAGAAGGCTCGCGGAGGCAGTCTAGGAGCTGCGATGGCGGAGGACCTGGGTTCCGCTACTGCTGGCAGGGAAAGGGGCTCCAATCTCCGGGCCGGCCCCACGAGGCCCTTCCATACGGGACTGAGGCCTTGTTCCGGGTCCTGGGGCGACACTCAGCGCACCAAGGCGGGGATGCCGGGTCAGTCACTGGCCCGACCGAGACTCAGGATCCCCGCCAGGGCGAGGGCGCTCGAGGTCATTCCTCGCGGGAGGGTAGGTTCCTGCTTTCCCTGGACCAAGCCGCTACTCTGGAGTCCCCAGACCGAGGCCCCATGCCCGCCCGACGGCGTGGCCAGCGGCTGCGACGCCAGCCCAGGACGACTCTGACGACCCTGACGGCTGGGCTTGGGATCCCTCACCCGACTTGCCCACCCCCTCCCGGAGTTAGCTGAATCTCCCTGGAGCCGCAGCCTGCGGCATCAGTCGCAGTTCAGAACTCTTTGCCCGGGAAGTGGGCTCCGCGGTTTGGCCCCGCCCCCGCGTCCCCATTGGTTAGGCCCTCGGGGGGCGTAACCTAAAGGCCGGGCGCTGGACCTAGGGCGGCTGCAGCGGACGCCGGGCGCAGACTGCCTGTGGGGTTGAGCCGGTGCTTCAATTCTGCGCCTTCGTGAGCGCGGACGAGAGCTAGTCTGACTCCCAGACTGAGCAGACCTCGCCAGCCGCGGGACTGGAAGGCTCAGAAGCGACATAAAATTACCCGACGGGCCCCAGTCGCCGGAGTAGCCTCTGCCCCGAGGCGGTGGCGGTCACAGCCACCCGACCCATCGCCAAGACAGGTGCCGCGTGCGGGGCGCTCTAGACACTGCGCGGCGGCCGCGGACGACTCCCGTCGGGTCCCGCCGTCCCCCGCCGTCCCGGAGCCCGACGTATCGCTCGCCGTCGGGGATCCAGGGCCCCGGGCCGGCGGCGGAGCGGATGAGCGCTCGGTGAGCGCCGGTCCGGTCCGGTCCAGCGCGCCATGGCCGCGCGCCCCGGGCCCCTCTGGCTCCTGGGCCTGGCGCTGTGCGCGCTGAGCGGCGGCGGCCCCGGCCCGCGCCCCCCGCCCGGCTGCCCGCAGCGCCGCCTGGGCCCGCGCGAGCGCCGCGACCTGCAGCACGAGATCCTGGCGGTGCTCGGGCTGCCTGGGCGGCCCCGGCCCCGCGCACCTCCTGCCGGCGCCCGGCTGCCAGCGTCTGCGCCGCTCTTCATGCTGGACCTCTACCATGCCATGGCCGGCGACGACGACGAGGATGGCGGCTCCCGTGAGCGGCTCCTGGGCCGCGCCGACCTGGTCATGAGCTTCGTCAACATGGGTGAGTGCGGGCTCCGGGGATGGGCGTTGGTGACCCTGCTGTGCCCGTGCGACCTCCGCGAGAAGGCGCGTGAGGACAGGGACCCAAGTGTCCGGGCGCCCCCTCGGGGAGGAACACGGGCTGCAGGGGAGATTGCACAACCTTGGGCTGTGTGGTGGACCGGGCCCCTCAGGGGAGTGGTTACTGCCAGGTTAGAGTGGCCAGGCCAGGGTGGCCAGGTCAGGGCGACCAGATCTGAGGGGTGTGGGTTCGGCGAGCTGTGGATGGGGAGGGACAGACGCAGGAATGTGAGCCCCAGGGATGTGTACAGTCACCCTGCTCCCAAACACACCCAAGAGTAGGAATCATGTAATGTCGGGTGGACCTGGGCAGTGCCAGGAAGACAGTCTGGTCCCGGGGAGATGGATGAGTAAACAGAGGCTGCGATGCTGTCATTGTGATAAGGTCAGTACTGAAGAGAGGGACAAAGTCCAGCATGGAAATCCCCGGTCACATCACCAAAATGACCAGAGCTGAGAGGAGAACCCAGATGTCCTGAGTCCACAATAGCCACAGCCTGGGAGCCTGTAGGTGGAGGTGTGGCTGTCAGGGGAGCAGGCAGAGAAGGAGCAGACAGCTCAGTGGGGCAGTCCCTGGTCTTGTCACCCATGCCCAGCACCCAGAACATAGCTTGAAATGCGCTGAGTGTCCAGGCCTGTGGAATGACCTTGTGGGAAGCTGTGACCCTCATTGTTCTTCCAGGCAAAGCCCAGCTTTTCCTTTCTGCAGAAATTTCACTCCAAATCATGGAGCCACTTACCCTTAAAATTCTCAAAGATATATTTTTCCATCACTAAACTTTAATCTACAGTCATGAATATTTGTTCCCCCATCTGCTCTTCCTCCTGTCTGTGGCCAGCGAGGGGCCAGGGGTCTGGGCTTGGGACCTGGGGGCCCAAGAACTACAACTCAGCCTGGGGTGGAGAAAGCTTGGGGCTGAGAGCAGGGAGAGGACCCTTGCCAAGGCCACCAGCCTCCCTTCACCTGCAGTATCACTCTCAATCCTCCTGACAACCCGGTTAACAATCACGATGTTCATTATCATCTCCCAGATGAGGACAGCGAGGCATCACACTCAGGATAGCACAACCTCTACGTGACTGAGCCAGGACAGGTCCAGGTCTTTTGGTCTTATATCCAGTTCTCAAAGACATTTCTACTGTCAGGAGGATGGGCTTTCAGGGTGGAGGGAGCTTTCAGAGCGGTTTAGGCAGAGGAACCCAGGGGACATGGAGCAGCAGCAGGTATTGTAGGGTCCTCAGCCATTTGCTTCCTATACAAAGGCAGGAATTGGAGACAGCCAAGGAGGCCTCTGTCCCTCCTAACCCAGAACTGGTGGCGGGCTGAGATGCAAGAAGCAGCTGTTACCCAATGCTGGGAGCCCCGTGCAAGGCAAGGACTCCAGCTGATGGATTCTGGATTCCACCTTCCAGAATTAGAGGGTGGGATAGAGACTCTGGGCAGAAGAGACGTTTTGTGGAACTGAGCTAGAGCTCTGTCTTTGGGACAAGCTGACCCAGGGCTCAAGACCAAGAAGAATTGTGGATGCAGTCACCCAGAGAATGCCCCATGGGAGCCATCTATCAGAGTGAGTCACTGCCCAGCCCATGTCCTGCTTCCCTCAGCATCCCTTGGGTCAAGGTGTACACAGTCCTAGTGGGAGCTGCTTCTGTGAATCGAGCTCAGGTCCCATTCTGACTCTGCTGTGTGATCTTAGGCAAATTCCTTGCTGTTTTAAGCCTCAAGTCCCTCCTTGTAAAATGGGGCTCCTAGTTATCAGTGTATCCTCAGAATTGTTGTGTGATTGGTTGATAGATGGGAGGAGTAGAAAGTCAGCCCCTCTTCTAGGGTGAATTTGGCCCAGGTCACTGCTGACTCTGGTCTCTCCCAGATGCTGCCTAGCCTTGGTGTGGATGTGATGGGAATATCCCCACATATCTTATATACATGTGAAACCCAGAAACAGATTTTAAAAGCCAACCAAAGGTGTTTCCACCTATTTATAAAATAAAAACCAGCATTCGAAATTCTATATCCTTATAAAAGTCCACATTTCATATGCAGCACGATGTGAAACTGTTTTACCAGCCTCATTTCATAGGCTCAGGGAGGTTAAATGGCCAGCCCATGGCCACACAGCATGTCCATGGCATCATCCAGGCTGTGGATTCCAAACCCCAGCTTCTTCCCCTGCCATCTGAGTGTTTCATTAAGACCTAAGGCCTCTGACTCTGTGGGATCAACAAGCAGGTCCTTGTTCAGTGGAAGTCCAGTTGTGGATGGGCCCAGCCAGCTGTCAGAAGGGCCTTTTTTATTCTGACATACTAATTGTACTAGCAGAGCTCTCAGTGAGAGTGGTTTTAACTAGTAATTATCTAGGCTGATGTGGGGGATTAGACACCTAGCAGGATTCTTTCCTCGTTTGGAGGCCCTGGCCCCAGGCCCATGAAAGGTTAAGGCCCTTAAACCACCATGGAGTCTAATAGCAGAGTCGCTGCGCTATCAGCACCCACGCTCAGGCTCCCACACCTGTTGCCTCCAGCTCCACCTCTCCTATCGGCCTCATCTGCCTCCAGAGAAGCCAGGCCTGGTGCCGGCCTAGTACCTGATCATCAGTGGCAGCCTGTGGGACCCAGAGGCTGTGGGCCTCGCTCAGGCTTCTGGCACATGGGTCAGGGTTCTGTGGTCAGTACCAGAGACCCTGCTGGCCTATCACTCTTAGCCTTGTAGAATCTTGACTGCCCTTGGCCAGGACACAGTAATGGGGGCCAATACCCACGTGGAGCAGACAGAGCCTGCCCCCGGTGTCGTCTGTGCTCAGGGAGGGGAGAGCCCTGAGCAGGGAGGCAACACCCAGGTTCTTGTCCTGTCTGGCCTGCCATCGATTTCTCCATGTCCCAAATCATGCCGCACTCCTTTCTCTGGGCTTCTGGTTTCTCGTCCAGTCTACAGTGTCAGAAAAATGAGGGACCCCCAGCACCTTCCAACACTATGTCATCCCCTTGCCCCGTCAGGTGTGACTGGCTGGCTGTACCTCTGGCTGGTCCAACTCTTCTGGAGGGAGGAAAGAGACAGGAAGGACCAACTCTGCTGTTCCTTCTAAATTCTTCACATATCAGTGGAGCAGCAGGTGCCCATCTTCCAGATCAAAACACTGAGGCAGGAGCAGCCATGCAGGAAGAAGTCCAGTCAGAAATGAATAGAGCCATCTTCACTTTTGTCCTGACCTTTCCCTGCACCAGACCAATTTATTCCTGGGGTCTCAGGCAGCCAAGGGCAGGAGTGTTGACAAGCTGAGGATATTGGGTTTAGGAGAGTCAGGACCCAGTGAGGGACCTGGCCCAAGTCCTGCTCAGCCCCATGACCTTGAATGAGTGACTGACACTTACCTAAGGGCTTCTTTCATTTTATTCATTAATTTATTTAATAAAGTCAGGTGGTACCTGCTCTGTGCCAGGCACAGTTCTAGCTTCTGGGATATGACAGTGAATAGAGCAAAGTCCCTGCCATCATAGAGCTGACCTAGTGGGAGAGACAAATAACATACATAAGTCATAAAGATGATCGTCACGTGGTCTAGACATTGCCATTCCCCCATCTGGAAACCAGTAGAGGACGGACAGTGAGTGAGCAGACAGGACCAGGGCGGGGGCTCGGATCTAGGACGCAGACAGACAGAATTTGCATCTTGACTCCTCCACCTACTCTCAGTGTGATCTGGACTTTCCAATTCACCTCTTGGAACCTCAGTTTCCTCTTCTGTAAAATGGAGACTGTCACAGTCTCTACCTGTGGGGCTGCTCAGGTGTCGTGTGAAATGACACCTAGTGATAACCATATGCCCAGGACCTCCACATCTGTTCTGTTGTTTGCATCTCACAGTTACTGTCAATCTTTGTTTTGAAGAGGAAAGTGAGGCTCAGAGAAGTTAGGTGACTTTCCCAAGATCGTTTCCGCACCTGCACAGTCTCTGCTCTTCTACCCAGAAGCTGCCTCTCCACCACCCTGAGGCCGGGCTTATCATTAGGTCCAGTAAGTGCTGCTGAATTGGACTGTATCGAATGTATGTTGAAAACTGAGAATCTTGTTTTAAAAAAAAAAAACTTTATTTTGGGATTTATAGTACTAAAACATGTTTATTATAAAATCTCATAGATTTATTATAGAATTTTATTATAGAAAATTCAGACCATATGTTTAGAAACATAATATGGAAATCCCTAGTAAGTCTCCCTCTACTTCAGAGAAAACCAGCATTTTAATCCTTTGATGTAACCCCCACACCCAGCCCTGGTATTTTATCACTATAGATGCTAACATTTTATTATTTTTTTACAGAGTGGGACATAAATGCCCACTGTTTTGCTACTTTGTGTTTTATTTAACAGTAAATCCTTTATCCATCTTAAAAGCTTACTGTTAGAGTGACCACTGTCCAAAGGTATTTTTCTTTTTTAAAAAAGCTAATTATTTCAGCTTGATTGAGGTATAATTGACATTTACAATTATAGGATATTTAAAGTGTACATCATGATGATTTGATATATGTATACATTGTGGAGAGATTTCCCCCACTGAATTAATTAATACATCCATTACTTCACATATTTATTATTTTTGTGTGTGTGTGAGTATTTAAGTTCTACTCTCTTAGCAAATTTCAATTATACAAACATAGTGTTATCACCTACAGTCACCATGTTTTACCTTAGATCCTCAGAACTTATTCATCTGATAGTTGAAAGTTTGCACCCTGTTACCAACCTCTCCTCATTTCCCCAACACCCCAGCCCTTGGCAGCCACTTTCTCCTCTGTTTCTATGAGCTTGACTTTTTATTTTTATTTTTTTTTTTGAGATTCCACTATAGGTGATTCTATGCAGTATTTACCTTTGTTTGGTTTATTTCACTTAGCATAATGTCCTCAAGGTCCATCTGTGTTGTCACAAATGGCAGGATTTGCTTCTTTCTCATGTCTGAGTCATATTCTATTGTATCTGTTTATTCATCAATGGACACTTAGGTTGTTTCCATGTCTTGGTATTGTGAATAATGCTACAATGAACATGCAGTGACAGATATCTCTTTGATATCCTGTTTTCATTTCCTTTGGATAATACCCGGAAGTGGGATTGCTGGATCATATCGTAGTTCTATCTTTGATTTTTTTAAGGAACCTCCATAATGACTTCCATAACGGCTGCACCAGTTTCCATTCCCACCAATAGTACACAGGGTTCCCTTTTTTCCTTGCCAACACTTGTCTTTGTGATGATAACCGTTCTAAGAAGTATGAGGCAATATCTCATTTTGCTTTTGACTTGCATATCCCTGATAATGAGTGATGCTGAGCACCTTTTCATGTCCCTTTTGGCTATTTGTATGTCTTCTTTGGAAAAATTTCTATTCAGTTCCTCTGCCCTTTTTTAAATGAAAAAAAAAATTATTATTATTATTTTTTGCTATTGAGTTATGTGAGTTCTTTATATATTTAGGATATTCTCAGGTATGTGGTTTGCAAATATTTTCTCTCACTCCATAGGTTGACTTTTCATTTTGCTGGTGGTCTGTTTCCAAAGGTATTTATTTCTCTGAAACCCTGTCTGGCCACCAGGATGGTAAATTACTCTGGAATAGGACACACCGGGTTTTAATCCTCAGTTTGCCACTCCAGAGCTGTGAGTTATTGAGTAGCTTACTTAAAATCTCTGCCTCTCAGTTTCCTCACTTTTATAATTGGGATAATAATACCTGTGTCATAGTAGAATGGATAAATAGGTAAAGCATTCAAGAAGGTAGCAAATGCCTGCTCAGAATGGCAGTCAGCGTGATGAGGGAAGAGCCTGCTGTGTGTGCCTATACTCTACCCCATCATTTGCTTAGGGACCTGCAGCCAAGTGGCAAAGAGCAAAGTTCCAGGAGCCGGCCGCCTGGGTGAGCATGAGCAGAAATGGCATGTGTAATGTACCCAATACGGTGCCTGACACAGATCAAAATGGGAGCTGGCACATTATTTCCCACCTTTGTGCCTTTGTCTGATATACTCTGCACCATTTCTGCTTGTCAAAATTCTTCCACTACATTCAAATATGTTTTCTAGACAAGTGTCTCTTCTCCAAGGCATCCTCCATGGTTAAGCCCCCGGCTTCAGTGTGTGTTCTTCTTGGGATTCTAGTCGCTTTTTGCCTGTAGATTCAGGGGCATTGCCCCTCTTTCTCCTCTTAAGGGAACTACAAACAACCTGAGACTCTTTATGATTCCCCCCAGCCCTCCGTGCACTCCAGCCTCTGCATGAAGGAAAGAGGAATTCAGTGGGAGGCAGAGTTGGGACCAGGTGAAGCAGCCGGCCTGGTAGGTGGGGCAAAGCGGCACCAGCTCTTCCTTTCTTTTCAGAAGCCAACAAAGGGGCAACATCTCCCTGGGTCCTCCTCTGAGACCCTGAGTCCTTGCAGGGAGGAAGGGGGCTTCAGCAGGCATTCTCGGGGCACCTGCTGACAGAACCTTGATCCCTCATCCTGGTATTGCCACCCAGAGGATCTCTAGGGCCACTGATTTTACATCAGCCTGAAAGTCCACATGAAGGGCCCTTAACCTGGCACGTGACCCCTGGCAAGTCTCTACCCCTTCAGGACCTCAGTTTCCCCATCTATGCAGGGTTGCCCTGAAGGCCTTTCCAGCTCTGACCAGAGAATGTGGGGCTTCTCTGGGGTGAGGCACAGGGCAAGGGGCACACCCAGCCCACCTCCTCATGGGAGTCTATCCCCATGGAAGAGAGGGATGTATCACCAAGACCACATCTTTCTGGACAACGCCCACAGTGCAGCTCTTCCCCCCTGTTTGAACTGAAGAAATCCTGTCTTTCTTGCTCACATCTCCTTGGACCTATTTTCGGCCTTGGCGGGCTTGATGTGGTAGAGCGCGCGGGTGTTCCCTTTTAATTTGCGGTCTGAAGCCGTCTGAGGCCCAGACCGGTAATTGTGAGTGCAGAGCCATTTATGGAAACAGCTCTGAAAGAAGTCAGTAATGAGAACTGCCTAAAAATACCTCAGAAATGAAGGCTTGGGCCTCCCCTCGGCAGCACTGAGATTTCTGGGTGGGAGGAAGCCCTCGGGGTGCAGAATCGATAGGTAATCAATTCTGTGGTTCCGCTGTGGGCCTGCACAGGCCGTGGGGACCCGGGTCTTGTTTTAGCTCTGAAGTGGGCCCCTCAGCCTCTGTGACCGGCAGGACCAGCCAGACAGGCCCAGCCCGTCTGCCTCTGGGTCCCTGGGGGAGCGAGTCCCGCAGCAAAGCAAAAACATGGGTGGCCTCTGATGGAGACATGCTATGACATGGAAGCCACTCCCAAGCCAGCAGAGATGCAGCCGCCCAAGGACCCGTAGATGCTGGACACTGAACCACTCCTCAGGGTAACATGAGCCCTTGGGAAGAAGGGGCCGGAGCCTCCCTCTGGGCCCCTGGGAGTGGACTGCTGCAGCCTCCCCTTCCCACCCCACATCGTTCAGTCCCTGACCTGGAACTGCTCGCCGTCCAGTGGGGCAGATGAACCAGGGACAGGGACTCCTGGGTTGAGGGAAAGGGTGAGACTGGTGGGCTGATCTATGTGGGGTCAGAGGAGGACAAGGGGCTTTTACAGCTGGACTGAGAGGAAAGCAGCCTTTAGACATGGTGGGAGGGTGGCCACCCAGGAGAGAGAGGCTTTGGGGAGGGACTGGGGGAGGTGATGGCAACCAGGAAGCCCAGGAGGTCATGTGGACAGGATGGGCCAGCTCAGGGGATCCTGGAACACAGAGCAGACCTTGGGCTATTCCTGGGGAGCCTGTGGGCCTGGAGGGAGGGTTTGAAGGCAGGAAGGACAGACAGGTCAGAAGATTCTATTCTCCTAACAGTGGCTCTGGGCTCGAGGAAGAGGGGGTTTCTTTTGAAGTCTTACTTTTTAGTCAGAAACATGGCCAATTTAGGTCATCTGGGTGACTCTAAATTTTGTCCAGGACATAAAAATAGCTGAAGTCTCTGCTGGTGTCAGACTGGTGGACGTAGAGTGTGGTGTGGCATCTGGAGGTGTAGAATGCAGGTGGCTGGTGCAAGACCCCAGAAGTGGAGAGGCAGAACGTGGGTGGCAAGCAGGTGGTGAGGGCCGCCTCTTGCCCATAGCAGGCTGTTCCCACAGATGTGGGACCCAAAGGTTGTTTAACCAGGGGCTGGAGGAGAAGGTCCAGAGTCCCATTACCACACGGTGATTCACGGTTGTTTATTGTTCTGGAAGCCACATTAAGGCGATTCAGAAACAAATTTCATCTGCTGCTTCCCAGACAGAAGCTGGTTCAGTGTTTGGACATTTTGGGCAGCTTTGATAATTTTGTTGAAAACATTTAGAGGTCCCTATTTGAGCCAAGGATAACTTTGTCTGGTCCCCATGCCCAATTAATAGCTTTGTGCATATGGTTTTTCATATTTTTGCCATTGTGTCCTTGGGATTGTTGTGTCGAAGGGTAAATTCACATGTATTTGCTGGGATCTTACAAGGGGATATTGCCAGATTCCTCTCCGCAGTGTTTCTACCAGCATCGTGTGAGAATGTTCTCATTTTCTCTTACGTAGTTCTTTCTCAGAGGACTGCCATACTGTTTACCCTATGAAAGGCACCCTCACCCCTTTTCCATTACTCTTGAGCCCATAACCGTCGATATTTCACTTACGATAGCTAAAATATCCCTATTTTACTTATAAACTCCACGAGTGCCGAGACCTGACTTACCCGTCTTGTTTACCCCATTCCCAGGGACCAGAACTGAGTCTTTCATATAGTAAGAATTTGATAAATTCGTTTATAAATTAATGAACAAACAAGTGAGCAAATGACTACATTTATTTAGAAAAATGTCATTCAGAGGCTCCCCTTCCCACCACCCCATGACCTTGGAATTTCTGGCTTGGCCTCCTGACGGTATCACATCTTGGCACAAAGTTGGGAGATTGTAAGTCAGGCTCATCCGATACTCCTGTTGAACGGCCACTCTGCCCTGCCTGTGGTCTGATTGTTTACAAAGCCCCTTCATAGCCCTGTGAGGAGGGCTGGGCAGTATCCTTATTCCCAGTTCACAGAGGAAAAGACAAGACCAAGTGGGGAAATACATGCCTGACTGGTGCAGGGTCAGGCCTGTGATGACCACTGGTTTGAGAGTTCCACGCTGCCCGAAGCTACCTCACTGGCTAAAGCAGTGAACCAGCTTAGTTATCAAGGAAGAAACAGAGGGGCCAGAAAATGCTTTCCCAAAACACCACTTTTGGGAAATATCTCTCCTAACTCAAAGCAGCAGCCACTAAAAAAGCTGTGAACCCACAGGTGTCCTCTTCCCATCCTCCCCACTGACCGTCAGATAAACGACTTGCTCTCTTTACTCAGTTCCACACTTCAGGAAATCGCACCAATTTTTGATGAAAATTATTTTTCTAAAAGTTTCTCACCCTCTGATACTTGCCTGGAACAATCGGGGTTGGCAGTTTCCTGTGCTGGAATGACTGGGTGGTTTATCGATATCAAACCCACAGAATGGAGGTTTGGAAATGGGGTCAGTTTAGGTGAACAAGGTGCTCTTGACCCAGCAAGGGAGAGAGGCCGCATGGCTGGGTGCCCGCACGGAGCTGGCAGTTTTGTGGGTTGTCCCTCAGTCCCCAGATCCAACGTGAAATCAGCATCAGGCTTGCAGACAGAGACTGCCAGCGAGCCTCTGGGACCCACCCGTCACCCCTGCTGTGCGTGGGGTCAGATACACTTAATGATGCTCTGAGAGGAGTCTGGAGAAGGGCGTGGTGGAGTGACCCTTCCCTACCCTCCAAGCCACACCCTGTGACAGCCAATAGCCTGGACCTACTCCCTCCCGCGGGTGGGGGGTTCTTACACAGCCACAGGATGGAGGTGGGCTGTGTGGCCCCTGAATCCACGGGAATTGTCACCCAAGTTGTGTGTGTGTGTGAGTGTGTGTGTGTATGTCTGTAAGGAGGGACTCGTGTAGAAATTCATGGTGGCATCACTCGGAGAAGGTCCAGAACCCTGCCCTCCACACCTGTGCAGTAGGACCCAGTGCCACCCTGTGTCACGCTGCCCCTAAAACAGCCTGCCTCCGAGTGGGCATCTGCTGCGTCCAGCACCCTGTCTGACGATGGGCGTTCTATTTTTAATCCCCCCCAGTCTGGGGGTGATACGCTCATCCCTCCCGCCCAAACGAGTGTGCCCACTGGCCTCACCCAGCACAGCTGTTTGCCTGTCCATCTCTGGACCGTGTCCCTACCGCAAGGACAGGAAGTGCTCCCCACATCCGCCTCTGCCACCAGCCTGGTGACTTGTGGTCACTGAACCCAGTAGCCAAAGAGAGAATTTTTAAAAAGACTCACAGACGTGTAATTAAAATCTCAGTGTTGGGTTTTGGGGAAGGTGCTGGGCGGCTCCCACCCCTGCTTTCCGGAAACACAGATTTTTAGTGTTTGAAAGTGACAAGAGGCTAAAGTGAGACGGCCCTAAATATACGGTCCCGGGCATTTCCCGGCAGCTGGGGAAATGTGGGATTTATTCCGCGCCCGCGGCCTCCTGCCCAGAGTGTCGCACGCAGCAGGCCCCGCTGCCTCAGGTCCCCTCCCTCCTGTGCTTTACTCTCGCCTCCACACACAGAGTCCACTCCACCCAACCACCTCCTCCTCTGCTGCCCGGAACCCTGGCCCCTGCTCCATGCTCCCAGGCCGGAGCTCCAGCCCTCAGCCAGGCTCACTGCCCGTCCCCACAGCACTGATCTGTGGGTGGCCCGGCACCCCCAATCCGTGCATACAACGTGCCCCCTGCCCAGCATGCCCTCCCCACCACCGCTTCCGTCCTCCAAGACTCTGTCCCATTCTTCAAGGCCAGTTCGGATGTCCCCTCCTCCGGGAAGCCTGCTCGGATCCCAGCACGCCATGGGAGCCTCCGACTTCCTCAGCTCTTGACTGGGCCTCTCCGGGAGAGGTTACCCCTGCCTCGCTTCTCGTTCCTTTCCGCCTCCCCCTCTGGCCCTTCCTCCCTCACCTTGTTCTAACAGGGACCTGCCGCCCTCCCCCCCCCGCGCTGTGTTTTCTGGCTGTTGTTTTCCCGCCTGTGCCGTCTGTCCCTCGGCTCTAACCTTTGCTCGCCCTGGTCCTTCCTCTGGAGTGTCCTTCTCCCATGACGTCCCGGCAACTTCACTGTCACCCCTCAAGGCCATGAGCACTCACTCTCCCCCACGCCCATCCACGCACATCGGCAGACTCTGAAAAGTACTTAGTCATGTCTCTGCCCACCAGGCTGGCCCTTTTCTACCTTGGGTCTGACGTCCATCTCCCCAGAGGAGGGATCTGTCCTCTGCCTTATCTGTGAGTCCCAGAGCCAGTGGGGGCCTGGGCTGGGGCCTTCAGGGTTTGAGGCTTGGGGGCCAGCAATGGAAGCTGCCTTTGTTGGCACCCACCATGTGCCAGGCGCTGTGCTGGGCCCCTGACTACAGGCCTCGTAGCGCCCCCTCAGCACCCGTGGGGCAGAGCTTGGGGTCAAGCCCGTTCCCAAGGAGGGAATGGACCCCCCTGGCCAGGCTTCCTCGGCCCTGGGCTCCCACCAGGCCCTGCCACCCCAGAGCCCGAGCCCAGAGCCAGGGCTGAGCGCCGGCCCCGCCTTGTCTTGCAGTGGAGCTCGACCGCGCCCTGGGCCCCCAGGAGCCCCACTGGAAGGAGTTCCGCTTCGACCTGACCCAGATCCCGGCCGGGGAGGCGGTCACAGCCGCTGAGTTCCGGATTTACAAGCTGCCCAGCACCCACCCGCTGAACAGGACCCTCCACGTCAGCATGTTCGAGGTGGTCAGAGAGCGGGCCAACAGGTGCCTGCCCTGCGCCCAGTTCCTGTCAAGCCTGGGGGTGTGTCCGGCCCAGCCCTCGGGGGCACATTTCCCAGAGGACAGAAAGGGAGCTTCTGGGAGCACACCCCAGAGATGAGGGATGCTTGGCCTGAGGCCCCGGCACCCTGGGGAGAGGCCCAGTGTCAGTCGTGGCTTCAAGTCCCTGCCCTACCGCCCTGGCTGTGGGACCTGGAACGGGCCATTGAGCTCCCGGCCTATTTCCCTATCTGTCCACGGCACAGTAACCCCTCTCTGCGGTAGAGACAGTGAGAGGAGGCACACGGGGCACCCAGCCCAGAGCCGGGGGGGTCGACGCCCCACTCAGGGTCCCCCAGGCGGGCACTGGAGACACGGAGGCAGCTGTGCCAGCCCTCAGTTAATTGTTCTTTCGTGTCCACAGGGAGTCTGACTTGTTCTTTTTGGATCTTCAGACGCTCCGAGCTGGGGACGAGGGCTGGCTGGTGTTGGACGTGACAGCAGCCAGTGACCGCTGGTTGCTGAACCGTAACAAGGACCTGGGACTCCGCCTCTATGTGGAAACGGAGGACGGTAGGACTCAGGGCCTGGGCAGCGGACCTTCTCCAGGGGGGTCCTCCGAGGTTGCTGGCAGCAGGCGCAGCTGGAGCCCCCGCAACTGGCCTGGAGGCCACCCCTTTCCCAGCTGTGCCGCTGGGGTGATAGTGTCCCCCCCAAACGCAGGGCTCAGTGGGGTAAAGAGCGTGAGGTTCCCATATTTCCAGGCGGCTGGAAGCCCCGGGCGGCGGTGGTTTGCCTCCTCTCCTTCTGCAGACCAGCATTGGAGTTGCTAAGGGAGTGAGTCCATGTTCTCTCCCCAAGAAATAGGTGATTCTTTCTCTCTACGGAGGAGCCTTCTTGTTGGGGGTTTCCGTACTGGGTGGGGCACAAGGGCAACTGGTTACGCCCTCAGGCTCTGATCAGGGAGGCCTGGGTGTGAGTCCCGGCTCTTCAGCTTTCTAATAACTCTGTAACCTTGGCAAGTTACTTACCCTTCCAAGCCTCCGTTTTCTCATGTGAATAAGGAGGGTTCACGCATTCATTCATTCACCAGGTGTTAGGCAGGGAGAGCCTCCTTCATCCCAGGCAGTGCGGATAGAAAGCCTGAAGGTGGGCACAGGACTGGCATATTGGACTACATACAGCAAGGGGCCACCGTGACTGGGAAGAGAAGGCCAGGGCGAGGTTGGAAGGAGGAGATTGAGAGAGACAGGCAGGGGGCATTCTGAGGTAGGGTAAACCAGGGTAAAGGTTTTTAGGGAGTTTCTTGAATTTAGTAGCATTGGAGGACGGCAGGATCTGATTCAGGTCTTTAGAGAAGACTCCTCTGAGACACCCCCCTCAAGGACCTGTGGCGCCACTCCCACCCCTTCAGAGTGGGTTACCCTTAGTGACTGGCTTCCCAGAGGTCAGTGTAGAGGAGATGGGGGAGGTAACTTGACAGTGGACAGAGCTAGCCAGCACCGCCTCAGCCAGGTGTTCGAGGTTCCCATGAATCAGTCATGTGGCTCCTGTGTACCCTGGATATGACGGGATGAGAGGGGCACTGCTTCTCAGGGGCCTTCTCCCCAAACCCATAACCCCAGTCTAACCATGAGAAAACATCAGACAAACCCAAATTGAAGAATTTCTTACAGAATACCTGACAAGTGCTTTTCAAAACCATCAAGGTCATCAAAAGCAAGGGAAGCCTGAGAAATTGTCACAGACCCAGAGATGCCTGAGGCACTGTAACCATAAAATGCCATGTGGCATCCTGGATGGAATCCTAGAACAGAAAAAGGACTTTGGGGAAAAGTAATGAAATCTGAATATATTGTGGTGTTTAATTAATAAAATGCCAATATCAGTGCATTAGCTGTGACAAATGTACCATAGTACATTGTTAACATTTCCCAGGGGACACTTGGTCTGAGTATATGGGAACCCTCTATGCTATCTTTGCAATTTTTCTGTAAATTTCAGCTATTGTTAAGTAAAAACTTTATTTATTATATGCATAAAATAAACACCTCCTGAATTTAGTGGGAAGTGTAAACATTGGAAACAAGAGTGAAGTGAAGCCAGAGAGGCCCAGGGAGCTGCAGTGTCCAGGTGAGAGCTTTGAGGGGCTTGTTAGTAACAGTAGAAATGGAGAAAAGTGGTTAAAGGAATCTTGGATATGTGGATGGAGCCAGTGGTTTTTGTAACATATGCTTTTTTCTGCTCTTGGGCCCTGTTCAGCAGAGTAAGCACCAGAGGAGCCCTGGCAGCTGCTCCAGTCTGCAGGGTGTGATCAATCCTATATGAGTGGCAGAAGTGGACCTCAGGCCTAGGAGTCCTCAGACCAAGGTTCTGACAGTCCCTGACCATGTGGCTCCAGGCCAGCTGGGGGTGACTGTGAAGGTTCTCGGTGACATATGAGGTCCAGGATCACTGTAAAGATGAGTGAGATCATCAGTGCGAACTAACGTTGAAACCTGTAAAATGCTTCACGAATGGCAGTGTGCTCAATTGTCACTAATACTGAGCCCACGGTTCACGAGCCCCACCTCCCACCACCTCCCTCAGAGCTGCCTGCCTGGGGGCCGGGGCTGGACGTGGGACTTAGGTCTTCAGAGGAGGAAACTGAGGGGACAGTGGGTCCCGCTCAGGTTCCCCCCAGGCCCGGCAGAGGGCCTTGCTGTGTCCGTGCGCCTGGCCACTGCCCTCGAGTGACCGCCCTCTCTCCTCTCTCTGTCTCAGGGCACAGCGTGGATCCTGGCCTGGCCGGTCTGCTGGGGCAACGGGCGCCGCGCTCCAAACAGCCTTTCATGGTCACGTTTTTCAGGGCAAGCTCCAGCCCCATCCGAGCCCCTCGGGCAGTGAGGCCCCTGAAGAGGAGGCTGCCGAAAAAGACCAACGAGCTGCCGCAGCCGAACAGGCTCCCAGGGATCTTCGGTGAGGTCCGGGTCGGGCCCGGGTCGGAGCCCGCAGGCTTTCGGCCGAGAACCAGTGGTGGTGACAGAGCCCTCCAGCTCTCTGTAGGGTTCAAGCTGGTGGTCACCCTCCAGCCACCTTTCCTAATAGCCTTCTTTGTCCCATGCACCCTGGGGACCGGCCACTGCACTGTCTCTCTGGCTTCCCTACTACCCTGTCCCTTCTCTGCCCTTCCTTGGCTTACTAGGCCTTCTCAGAAATCTCCATCAGAATCAGGTGCCCCTTCCTCCAGGCAGCCCGGCCCCTGGCGGCCCTCGGTTCACCCCGGGCACCCTGCAGCATGCACAGTTGTTTAGGCAAAGGCCTCCCCACCAGGCCAGATCTGACTCCGTGCCCTCCTTTCCTTCACTGGAGTCGGCCCTTCAGCTGGCCTCAGTGTGAGCCACATGACCCGTGGAACGAGTGTGGCAGGGGAGGTGAGCTGAGCGTGGGGTCACTCTGGCACCATCAGGAGCCATTGGGAGCCATCGAAGGTGCTTGAGCTGGGTCATGGCACCAGCAGAGCTGCAGGGATGGGCTTTATGAGACCAAATGGCTGAGTTTCCCGTCATTCATGCATTCCACAAACGTGCCTATCAGGGCGTCCCCCTCTCTGGGAGCGCCCGTGGTTGCTGCACAGAGCAGGACCCAGAAAAGACCTCGCACCATCTCTCCCCTGCAGATGACATCCACGGCTCCCACGGCCGGCATGTTTGCCGTCGGCACGAGCTCTATGTCAGCTTCCAGGACCTCGGCTGGCTGGTAATTCCTACTCTCCCCCGCCCCCCATTTCCTTAAATGACAATCTCCCCCTAAAGATCGTGAGTGTGTCTCCAGGAGGAGGCAGCATCATGGGGGATTTCATTTTGTTGTGTATTATTTTCTTCTGGGTTTTCCACGTTTTCAAAAAGGGAGAATGTGTTACTTTTAAAAAAATATATAGTTTCCGGTACATAGTACAATGGTTGGACATTTGCATAATTTATTAAACTTACGCCCCATTACTCTAGTAACCCCGGGCACTGCGCACAGCCGTGACAGTAACGTGACTCTATTCCCCCTGCTGTACTGTCCTCCGCGCCCCCGTGACTGTTTTGTAACTACTAATCTGGCCTTCGTCCTTTCTCCTTTTTCACCAGCCCCTAACCCCCTCCCCCGTGGCAGTCATCAGTTTATTCTTTTATAGTGAGAAAGTGCTTTTCTGTAAAAACCATGAAAATGGAGACAGTCTGAATCCCAAGCCATAAACTGTCAGCACCACAGCAGGGAAGCCAAGGCCAAGGTGGCGGGGCCTCCGTGCCTTCGCGGCAACAGCAGGGACAGGAGACGGGGCGGGGGGCGGGCTGGGAGGATGATGCCGAGCGCTGCCGGCAGGTGAAGGGGACAGGGCTGGTTTCCAGTCCTGCCTGCCGAGGGTCTTCAAGGGCTGTCAGCCCGCTGGGAGGGGCCCGAGCGTGGTTCGATGGGGGAAGGTAAGGGGCAGCCCTGAGTCATCTGTGACAGGTGCCGGATAGAGGGGCTCGGGAGGGGCCACCTGGTGGGATGCACCTTCTTCCATTCTCCCCCTTCACCCCCAGGATTGGGTCATCGCCCCCCAAGGCTACTCAGCCTATTACTGTGAGGGAGAGTGCTCCTTCCCACTGGACTCCTGCATGAACGCCACCAACCACGCCATCCTGCAGTCCCTGGTCAGTACCGCACCTGTCCCGCCCGGACCCCCGGGGCGGGTGCGCTGGGGAGAGGGTCTCGGACAGCCAGGGGGCAATGGGAGCGCCTGCTCGGGTCTCAGGCGGCTCCCTCGGCGTGGAGCCTCTGCTGCTGCGTGCACGCGTAGTCAGGTTCCCACACCTGTGCGGATGCTGCTCCCTGTGGGGCCGCGCCGTGTGTAGACTCTGCTGGTGCACACACATGTGCACACACGTGCACATGGGGACATGTAGGTACGGGTGGTGGAACCCAGACTCATGAAGGCAGCCTGCTTGTGGTCACACACACACACAGAACAGGTGTGTATCCCACCTCGGCACCTGTGTGCTCTGAACACAAGTGCATCCACGCACACGGGTGTGCCCGACCTTCTGTGATGCGTGCACACAGGGTGGGACAGGGGTGTGTGTTCTCCCGCCCCCTTCAGGACGCGTGCAGGGAGAGTCACCGTGTGCCCAGTGCTGGCAGTTCTGACTAGGGCTCCGCCTTCTGTTTACTCCCTGTTGGCTCTTTCCCCTGGTCCTCCCAGCTCTTTGCGTTTCCACAGATGCTGTGGTTTTTGATGCCTGGTGTCTGAGGTAATTTTAAATGCCGAAAACTAGTTTCTGTGAGGAATATCATGGCTACTGCTTATCGCTCAGTGTTTTAAATGTCTGTTGTATTGAGACTTCTTTCTAGACCATTTACGCAGACTCCTAGTTCTTAGTATCCCTAGCGTTATGTTTATCTCCTAAGAGGTTGTCAAGGTGATGCCTTAGGGTGAGAGTAAAGGACTGTAAAGAGTGGCTTTGACCCTGTAAGGCCTCCTTTCTCAACATCAAATGGGATTCGCTAGACCCTAGGGGCCGCCTTCCTTGGGGACGCTCAGGGGCGATACGCTGTGTGATGGCCACCGGGGCTTCCATTCTTCAAGCACATGCATCTCCCGGCCCCTGCGAGGGACATGGGCTGACGGCCACACCTGCATCTCTAGGGCTGTCCCTCTCCTGCCTCCGCCTGGACCCTGGCCCTTAGTCCCCAGGTGTAGGTCAGCAGGAGTGAGCGCTCGGGCTGTGCTGGGGACAAACAAGACAATGACTGCCCTCTCGGGGAGGCTGTCAGTGAACACGTGAGCCAAGCACAGGCCAAGACAGTGGGTCCTGTGAGAAAGGAAGACTGGGCCTCCATGAGGAGGAGGAACGTTCCAGGCAGAAGGGTCCAGGCCCCAGGACAGGAGCAGCTGGATGGGCTCAGGGCCTGCAGGGAGGCCAGGCTGCAGGGGAGCAAAGGAAGGCCGAGGGAGGTTACACTGGGGTGCGGAGGGGCCCTAACATAGGCCCTGGGGTCCCCGGTAAGGTGGTAAGTGGGTGGATTTAGTCCCAAGTAAAGTGAGAAGCCTTTGCAGGATTTTAGGGAGACAGCATCATGACCTGACTCTCGAGAAGCATCTCTCTAGCTGCAGTGGGAGGATGGGAGGCTGGACCATGGGTGGAGGGTGGAGGAGGCCGAGAGACACTGAGGGGGCTGCTGTGGCCACCTGACAAGAGGACCAGGGTGGCTGGCAGGTGGTGAGAAGTGGCTGAGGCCACAGGGATGGTGGAGGGAGGGACAAGGGGAGGAACCAGGGGCCTCCAGGTGAGGGCCCAGTGACCTGCTGTGTGAGGCCTGGGGGGCAGAGTTGTTGGGGTAGGAGGAGGGACTGGGGGAATGGTTGTCTGCTTCTGCTACCACTTTTTGAGGCCCAGCGAGACCCCACGTGACCAAGTCAGGCAGGTGGCTGGATCCCCGAGTCTGGAGTTCAGAGGCCAGGCTGAAGCTCTGCACTGAGATACGTGGCCCATGCCTGGCCTTTGGGTCCCGAGAGCAGATGAGATTCTCTGGGGACACAGCAGGCCCAGGGGAGGAGAAGCCTGTGAAGGAAGAGGAGCCCCGAGGAGACTGGGGGAATGATGTGAGAGGGCCTCAGGGTGTCCTGGGGGCCAAGAGAAGGAAGGTGACCCTCCAGGCTCACCCTGGGGCCGTTCTGCACGCAGCTGGGCGTGGGGTGGTCTCACTAAGGCACAGAGCTGACCTTGTTCTCAGCTGAGAAGCTTCCCTTTGCCGCCCATTATCTCCAGGAGGAAGTCTGAGCCTGGGACGGGGCCCCTCATTAGCCGCCCCGCTGACCTCTCCCACGCCCCCTAGCACGCGCCCCAGCGCGTGCCCGTTCCCACCTCCCTGCCTTTGCACTTGCCTTCCCGCCTGGGGGGGCCTCCCCCTCTGCCCCTGCCCCGCCGACTCCTGCCTGCCCCGCAGCCTCACCGGCCGTCCTTCCCTGCCGGGAGAGGTCGCCATGCTCGTGCTCCCGCAGCGCTCAGGGCCTGCCGCGACGTCGCGCCACTCCGTGGGTCCCGGCCGCTTCCCGGAGTGTCGCCCGTGTCCCCTGCTCACCCCACCGAGGGTGGGATCAGGGACCATGTCTGGGGCATTTCTGTGCTCCCTTCCGGGCACGACAGGCACAAGACACGTGTCCGAGATACGTTTGTGTTGGAAATGAGAAAAGCACCATTAGACCCCTTTGGCGGAGGAGAACACTGAGGCCGGCAGTGAGCGAACTGTACCCAAAGTAACAGGCCCTCTGATTGGTCGCCTAGGGGCTCAAAAGCGAATCTAATGGAATGGCACATCAGACTCTGCAAATCCATCTGTTTGGTGCCAGATGGAATGCAAGGCTGTTTCTCTTCTGTCGCTGGTCTGATCGAGCTTGGTCTGGGGTGGGGTCACAGAATGGCCGCAGCCCTGTGGGCCCGGTTTTTCAGGAAAAGCCCTGTCCAGTTTCCAGCCACTTAGAGCCTGTGGCTGGCTCACAAGGCTGGTGTCACCCGGTTTTACATGTGGGCCCATGAATGCCAAGCCAGACACCACATGTGCAGGCTGGGAAGTTGGGGAGCAGTGGCCCCTCACGTCCCAGTCTGGCTGGGCATCCCCGCAAGAGGCCTCGGCTTCCCCTGTGGCCGCAGACAGGCTCTGGCCCAAGCGAGCCCAGTGACCACTCACGGCCCCCCCGGCAGGCTGGCTCAGAGCCGGGGCTTTTGGGACAAGGCTGGGCATTGGGGAATGGGAGCCAGACTGCCGCACAGGTCCCCACATCAGACAGCTTCATCCAGGTCCTGCTGAGCAGCCTCCGTGAGGCCCGGGCAGTCCTGGGCCCTCTGAGTGGCCACAACGCTCACGGATGGAAGCAGGCTTTTCTTCCCTCCTGCCCCGAATAGCTCAGGGCTGCCTTTAGGGCCCGTCCATGTGGGGCCCTGACGAGGAGTCCAGTGTAAACTCGGCTCATCCTGCCAAGTCCCAGGATAAATATTTGTATGGAGGCTGAAATAGCTCCTCGATCAGGCTCTCTTTCGGTGGGAAAAGCTGTTTAGGAGGAGGGAGTGGGATCACTACCCCCGGGTCCAAGTCTCGCCACAGGTCACGTGGCCTTGTCCCGTTTCTTCATCTCCCAGAATAATACTTCCTTTAGAATCTGCCATGAGGGGTGAAAAGCACTTTGAGAAATAACAGTGTGAACACCCAGGGGTGAACCTAGAATCCTAGGCTTTGTCCAGTTGTTCCACGGACACTCGGCTCAGTGGAGGAGGAGGAGAAAGACCATAAACAGCCAAGGCGGACAAGACAGGGTCAGGGATGTTACAGAAGCGCAGAGAAGAGGGAGGGGCAGAGGGGACCCCAGAGGGGCGGTGCTCCAGGGGCATCAGGCAGAGGGACCCGCCACCAGGAGCACTGCACTGTATTTGGGGACCAGCGGGGTCCTCAGGTGAGGGGAGTCCCTGTGGCAGGGAGCTGGCACCCAGGCCGTGCCCTGAGGGCCTCAGGTAGAGAAGGGATCAAGGAGGTCAGGGCTGGAGCTGATGTGCACGTGACACCTGCCCTGGCTTGAGAATAAAGCAGGGGAGGGGAGGGGAGAGTGGCAGGCAAGAGCTTGGCCAGGGCTGTGCAGGTCCTGGGAGAAGGCCCCCCGTGCTCACCTCTGCCTGCCGCCCCCTCCCTGGCCAGGTGCACCTGATGAAGCCGGACGCCGTCCCCAAGGCGTGCTGCGCGCCCACCAAGCTGAGCGCCACCTCCGTGCTCTACTATGACAGCAGCAACAACGTCATCCTGCGCAAGCACCGCAACATGGTGGTCAAGGCCTGCGGCTGCCACTGAGGCCCTGCCTGCCGGCCACTGCAGCGCTACCCAGATCGGGCCCTCTCCAGGGGCAGGAGACCCTCAAATGCCAGCAGAGCTCGGGCCGGGCCACAGGGAGGGCCCTCATGCCTCTGTCCATGTGCAGCCAGGGTCTGGTCCTCTCCAGGCCCCTCTGCCCCCTCCCCTGGGTTTGTGGTTTGTCCCATTCCATCCCATAGGGCCTGATGCACACAGCAGCCTTGGTGTGCTGACGGCACTGTCTGCGGTCAGCACAGGCCTATCTTAGGACCTGTCCTTGGCCGTCCTGGCCCACACTGTGGCCGACCTGGGATGGTCTGAGCTGCACCTGGAGCGTAAGTGCGGCTGTTGGGCTCCGCGCCACTCACCGCAGGCTTTGGGTGTGGGAGCAGGTCTGCCCCTTCCCAGGGCAATGCTGGGCGTTTCTGGGCACAGTCAGACATGTGCATACCCCCAGCACAGTGCATGACTGAGTTCCTAACCTGACCCGCTGGCCGTTAGCACGTTAGAAAAAGGACAAGCTGGGGGTCCTCATGCCCTGGGCCTGCCCTTCTGCCTGGGAAAGAGGCGTCACCCCTGGGGAAGCAAGAGCCTTGGGGGCTTCCAATTCCCTCAGTCTCCACGTGGAGCTCAGCACTGAGTCAGAGTTAACTCTCAGCAGAAGCAAGGAGTCTGTGCAGCGAGTGGTCCTGGCAGACACAGCAGATGCCCCACTGCCCATCCCCTAGCCCATAGCCATCAGAATCAGCCTGGGTGTTTTTTCCACTGAACCTGGATAGGGCCTCAGGACCCCCAGCACAAAACTCTAGGCAGCCACCAGCGGTTCAGAGTTGAAATGAACGGGTTTCCCGCTCCTGCAGTGCGAAGGAGCAATCCATTGCTCCAGAGCCTGGTGCCTCGGCCGCCTCTGGCCAGACACTGTCAGTGTCTGCTGGAGTCTAGGAGGTAAGAACGGGCCGGTCACCCCATGTGGCCAAGTCCTGTCCTGTTTCTCGGGGCCTCTGAGCCAAAGAAAAGGCCCCTGTCCCAGGGGGAGTGACAGGTGGTAATTAGGCCGAGCTGCGTGGGGAGGTTCCCGGAAACCACTGTTCTTGGAGCAGCCGAGGCAGTTGGAGTGTTTATTTGATTTTTGACTTGCTAAGCCTGTAATTTACCTGCTGGAGCACACAGAGTCCAGCTGCCTGAACCCTGAAATACTATGTCATTAAAAGCAGGTCCTGGGCCCACCCCAACCCACAGGCACAGCCCGCAGAGGGAGCACGACCCGTGTGCCCAAGGACACGCATCCTTGAATTCACTGCACCTGAAGACAGGCTCCCGGAGAGCAGGTCTAGAGCAGGGGTGGCGGCTGGGGCCATGCTGTGGGACAGCTGTCCCCCCACCAGGAGACTCTGGGAGCAAGTGCGGAGGAAGAGACTCCCCGCCCCCAGGTTCAGAGGGTAGGCCCAGACCGTCTTAAAGATAGTGAGTCCCTCATCAGTGTAGGCATCTAAAGTCTGGCCTAGATGTTGGTAGACCTGACTTGTAGGTGGCTTCTTTCTCTGGGCCTCATTTTCCATCCTTAACATGAAGGCAGGGGACTTCCTGATCTCCAGAGGGCCTGCAGCCAGGGAATCTGTCTGCTGACCCTTTCGCACACTGTGCCCAGATGCAGCCCCAGAATCCTGAACACGGAGCTCAAGTGGCCGTTGTGAATCTGAGTCACAAATCAGATGGTGGTTACAAATTGGCACATAACTGGAACCTATTTGTCATTCTAGTACTTATCTAATAGCTCTTTCTTCCCAACATCAAGGATTGTCTTTTAGTAACTGTACATTTAAAATAAGCCAACTAACTTCTTATTTCCCCTGGAAGCTTGAGTGTCCAGCCAACGGCCTGGTATAGGTAGGGGTGCACTTGGAATGTCTGTCAAATTACCCAAAGATTTGTAGATATGGAGTTCACCTTCCCTATCAATCAAGTTATGCACAGCAGGAATGAATAGGAATTGCAATCCTCCTTTTTCATGCAGAATAACTGAAAAACAGTAAGTCATTGCTTACCTATCTGGCCATCAGCAACTTATGAGATCTAGTCATCAAATGAAATCAAATTTAAAAAGTCCTGAGCAGTGAAACAATTGTGGACACAAAGCCCATGCGTTTTATTCTGCGAGTTATCTATTTGCTGCGCCAAGCATGGCAGCTGCAGTGTGTGGCCTAGGCTGGCAGATAGATACGCAGCACAGATGCCACCATTTCCCTTTCTCTTGCTCAGGGCATGGCTTCACCAGACCACAAGGATAAATGAGTGTGGTCAGACTCACTGACAGCAATGAGAAACCAATGACAGTTGGCAGGAAGGGAGGACACACGGAAAAACAGGCTAAGGAGAAATGCACAGCAGTCTTGGTATTTGCAGTTGAATCCTGGCCTTGAGACCAAGTTGTCAGAATGTTAGCATTCGCTGTCTGCTAAGGTAGGGGAATAATATAGTCTGGAAAATCTCTAAGGAATAGGAAAGAAGCAGCATAGCAAGAGTACGGATTTTTGGAGACAGATGGATTTGAGTCCTGGTTCTTTTTCCTCAGTAGAGCAGGATATTGGTTATTTCCTTCCAATCTGTTATAAAGATCAAATATGTGCATAAACATTTAGGACAATGTCTGGCTTATAAATGCTTAACAACTTGTACCTGCTGGTATTACTACAAATAAATTTGCTAATTTTGAGCCACTTCTGTGCTTGTTCCCTAAACCTCCTCCTAGGATGTGTTCTGTGGGTGGTGGTGTATTTACTTCCGAGCTGTGTTTTTCTGTAATGTATCTACACATGGTAATCCTTTGAGAGCAGCACTTGAATTCTCACTTGCTTGATAGGCCTGAGGCATGTGCCCAGTTTTGCCCACGGTGGCCAGGGCTGTGGAACTTTGCGGTGTTCCAGAGGCACGCGGATCCCAGTCTCACTGAGGGCGTTCAGCACCCACCAAATGCATCTTTCAGCAATTTGAACGGAGGATTGTCCATCTTGGGTTTTCCTACTTATGGCAAGACCTTGTGCAAGCACTTGACCCACTTTTTTTAAAAAATGTGTTTTTCATTTACTACAAAAATAATGCAATTTTGGAGGAAAGTTAAAAAAAAATCAAATCACCATAGTTCTATGACTCAGATAAACACACTATTAATATTGTGAATTTAATTCATTTTTTTCTAGAATATACTTATATAGATGTTTACATATTATAGATAGGTATTTTGACGAAACTGGTATACTGTGCTATATAAGTGCTTTGAGATATGCTTTTCCCACTTTATGATACAGTGAACATTTCTATTAATAAATATTTTTTAAAAACATGGCTTTCTAGTTTTCCATCACCTGAACTCTACGATACTCAGTTTTCGCCATTAAAAAGTAGGTCCCACAAACCCTTTGTTGGAGGGTTGCTGCGAGGCTGCCGTGACTGACAAATGTACCGTGCGGGCAGCATCTGGAGGCCGATATGCTGTTAGAGAAGAAACTCCAGCAGTAACAGGACTGATTCTAGGGCTACAACCCCCGGTCTCTGCCTTCGTGTGGCTGTTAGAGGGCCAGCACACGGATGCGGCCCAACCCTGAAGGAGTTGTTGAGGGAATGAGTCGGCAGAACTGAGCCCCACATCCTTAGCCCTGGCACTGGAGAAGCAGGAATGTGACAGGGAGGCCACCTTGCACAGGAGCCAGGCAGTCGTAAGAAAGCAGCTTTTCCCTTTAGTCTGCAGCAAAGGGCCCACGGTGCCCTGGGGTCCACATCCCCCTGGGGTCTACTTCGCATAGGCCAGAGCACTCCTGAGAAAGGGGGATCAGTGTTGCCCTGAGTAGCTGAACTAGGCGGCCAGGTTACTGCTCCCCAAGCTCTGAAGCCTTCCTCCCACCTGGCAGAGTTGAGTCCCGTTTCCTCAAGTCTCTCACAAGAGTCCAGACCAATCCTAGGGATCAGGACTGTCTCCCCTGAGGGCCTTGGGCCTCCCTGCCATAGACTGAGCCTGAAGCCCAGTTAAACTCCCAGGACTCCATTATGATCTGGGGGTGAGAGACAGGCTAAGCTTCTGGTCCCAGCTTTGCATATTGTCCCAGGTGACCTTTGCAGTCACGTCCTCTGAGCCTTGGTTTACCTCTGTACAGGATTCTGGTATAAACAGTGAGATGACACCTACAGACGCTCCAGCAGAGCCCTGGGAAGGGCAGCAGCACCTAATGACTCCAAACTTGCTAAGCTTTCTGACCTGCTTGCTGGTCTCAACCTCCTTAGGCCATGAGGGAAGAGCAGAAAGTGGCAGAGTCACCATCACAGGTGTCAGCCCTCTCTTGAGAGGCTGGCTGTGCTAAGTGCTTCAAATGCATCCTTTTCTGGTTCTTGAAAAAGCCCTGAAGTTGCTGCTATCATACCCGTTTCATGAAAGCTGCCTATGCCTGTGACTGAGCTGCAGTGGCTGTGGTCTACACCAATGGGGCCCAGGACATGGATGGTCTCTTGGAAGCTCACGGTAACCATGTGGTACATCTCAGTCACAAGGAAACAGAAAACTGGCCAACTGCAACACAGGGAGCTCAGCTGGGAGCAGGCAGTCCATTTGGTACACGGGAGCCAAAGGCAGGGCCAGAATGCCATCAGCCCCCAGCAGGAGCTGTCCTGGGTTGCAGGACCAGAGGGCAGCAGGCCCCTCCTGCCTTCTGGCCCATTCAGATCTCAACTCAAGATGAAAAAGCCTAGTCCGGTGGATTCTGAATGGCTTGAGTAACCCAACTCACAGGGAGGTGCCCAGTGGCTATAGGGCTCAGTCCTTGTTTGGAGTCTTCCATAGGTAACTGATCTTCAAAGCCACATGGAGGGGGAGTGGAGAGAAGCCAGCCTAAACAGTGGCTGCACACAGTAGGACCAGACTGTGAGCTCAGCATTCAGCATGGGGTGGGACCATTTGTCTCATTCAGGGGCCAGCAATTTTCTGTAAAGTTTCAGGTAGTAAATATTTTTATGTGTCAACTTGGCTAGGCCACAGTGTCCAGTTTTTAATCACACACTAGTCCAGATGTTGCTGTGAAGGTATTTTTCAAGACGTGATTAACATTTAAATCAGTAGAGTTAAAGTAAAGCAGATTACCCTCTATAATGCAGGCGGCTTCATGCAATCAGTTGAAGGCCTCAAGAGAGAACAGACTGAGGTCACCAGTGTTTCCAGGGATTTTTATATCTGGTAAAACAAACTAGAATTTACTGAATCAGAAGAAATGTCCAGGAGCCACACTGGTGAGCCCAGGAGAAGCCCTGGCAGCAAAGGCCTCACACAAGGCAGGAGGAATTCTGCTTCCAGACGGCCTGTGGACTTGAACTGCAAATTCAACTCTTCCCTGGGTCTCCAGCCTGCTGGTCTGCCCTGCAGATTTCAGACTTGCCAGCTCCCACAATTGCAAAGCAATTCCTTAAAATGAATCTCTCCCTCTACACACACACACACTCCTATTGATTCTGTATATCTGGAAAACTCCAATATTGAGACTATTTAATGTCTGTTGCCAGATACTCAACAATGCCACTATAGTGAGAAAGCAGCCATAGACACTACATAAACAATGGATATGGCTGTGTTCCAATAAAACTTTATTCATAAAAATAGTCAGCAGGCTGGATTAAGCCTGCGTAATGTGCTGACCTCCTGTCTGACAAATAAGCAAAGTACCTGGCATAGAGAAGGCAGTTTGAGTTATAAGTTTCGTTTTTTAAATTCTGTAGAATAAAACTGAATAAATAAATGAATCATTGAGACTGATAAGTTTGCTGGCTACTACTGAACAGCTTGAGTTTAGGAGTATGGGCAGCAGATGGGAACTTTCCCAATATCTTTGATTTCCGTTGTCCTGACAATGGTCTGATAAGGATATCTGGCTTGAAGATACATCCCCTGGCATCTCAGGGAATACACCCAAGGATGGAAAAAAAAGTTGTGAAGAAGACACTATGCCCTATTCCCTCACCTGCCTACCTTGGCCATAGATGCAGCCTCTGACATTTCCCAGGAACTAGCTTGAGGCAGCAGTATAGGAACTAGAATTTATTTTACCACAGGAAACATCCAGAAGACACACTGGTGGGCCCAGGGGACGCCCTCACAGCAAAGCTGCAACAGCCATGCACAGCCGTCCACAGCGGGGAGAGTGGCTTGGTGCCCGCGCTGGCTCCCAGGCCCACAGTCTCGCTTGGGAAAGAGCCAGAGGAATCCAGGCCATGCCTGCAGAGGAGCTGCTCCAAGCTGACCCTGCAAAGGGCCATGACACAGACCCCTGCTTAACGGGACACCCTCGCGTGCTGGTTCCCCGGGCTGACTGCTCCTGGATACGCAGGGGCAGCGTAGAGAACGTGCCTCTCACACGTACTCCCCACAGTCGGAGATGATCACCGTCTGCTTTGGCTTTCCGTCCTTGCTGCCCTGGGCCTTTGTGGGTGGAACAGAAGAGGGGAAAGATTAAAAGGTGGCTCAGGGATAGCCCCCAGCTCCCAGCCTGAGCAGAGGCAGCCTCGGCCCCTCTCTCCAGGACACAGGGCGCCCACTCCAGCTCTCCCACCGGGCTGTGCATCAAGGGCCCGGGCGGCCACTCACCTCAATCTGCCGCAAGACATCCAGGCCTTCTGTGACCTCCCCAAATACCACGTGCTTGCCATCCAGCCAATCCGTCTTGTCACACGTCAGGAAGAACTGGGAGCCATTGGTGTTTGGGCCAGAGTTGGCCATGGAGAGCAGGCCTGGGGGACAGAAGGAGCATGTCAGCTACCTCCACCCAGGGTACGAATGGTCATACTGCCAACCACCCTTCAGCCAGGCAGACTCCAGGATGTACAGACCATGCAGATGCCTTGTCTGTCACTCAAATGATAGTCGATAAAATGATAATCAGCATCATTTTAATCATTTGATACTGGTTTGTCTTTTCATTCATTCGTTCATTCAACAAATATTTATTGTCCGCTGCTGAGCCCTGGTGACACTGGTCCCAGCTCTGGTGGAGCTCACTGTCTAGGGTAAAAATCACTCTGGGAAAATCACTCAGGAGAACTGCGCTGTGACGGCCACAACACAGCGAAGCCCACTGATACAGACATCTGTGCGGGGAACGGAAGCACAAGGGGCAGTCACGTAAGAGTGTGTGTGAATGTATCGTGTAGGCTGGCGTCACTGTCGTGGAAGGCTTTCTGGTGGAGGTGCCGTCTGAGTTTAGTCTAAAAGGCCCAGGTGTGGTGGGGCTGAGGGGCAGGAGGAGCTGCAGCTGACCTGTGGCGGTGAGAAAGCCCACTCATGGCTGGGCCTCTGTGCCATGTGCTCCCTTTGGATGGGGTCTGTGTCCCCTTCTACTCTCAATGCCAGAGGAGAACAGGGTGTCTGACACATGACAGACCGGCCCTGGGAATACCTGTTTTACACAGTCAAATACTTATTGTGTGTTCGCTATGTGTCAGACGCTGTTCCAGAGCACAGTGCTGAAAAGAGCCTGCGTCCTGCCCTCACGAGGCTGACATTCTCAGAAGGGAGACAGAAAATCAACACGAAAAACAAATTTGTACCATAATTTCAAGTAATAAGTGTGATAAAAAATGAAGTTGACTAAAAAGAATGAGACGACAGGAAAGCCCATTTAGAGGGAGGTCAGGGCAGGCCCCTCAGACGAGGTGACCCGCGTGTGACACCTGAAGGAAGCGAGGGGTGAACCGTGTGGGAACCAGAGGACGGACGCTCCAGGAGAGGACCCGGCATCTGCCGAGGCCCTGGGTGTGTGAGGAACAGGGGGACTGCAGTGGGGACGGGACGCACGGGGCAGAGCACGCAGTCAGCGATCATGGGGAGGTGCCAGGTCAGTGGGCCCCACAGGACCAGATCCTACGAGTGATGTGGCCACAAGGGGCTGTCAGCAGAGCGATGTGATGGGACTTCTGTTTATAAGGTTCGCTCTGACTACCCCTCGGAGATCAGACTACGAGGGCGAAGAGGCAAGAGCAGGAACAGGGAGTGAGCGCGCAGGAACCTGGGGGTGGGGGTGCGGGGAGAGAGCGGCCAGACCAGGAGGTGACCTGAAGACAGGTGGGCCTGACGTTTGGGTGATGGAGGAGCGGGGTCAAGGATGAGTCCTAAGTTTCTGACTAGTGGGCTCGGTGGACGGTGGTGTCACTGACTGAAATAGGGAAGGGGGAGAAGAGTTTGGGGGAGGAGAGCAAGAGCTATGAGGGCCTGAGAAGCGTGGGGTGTCTTCTCCCCATGGAGGGACTGGCACGGAGATGGAAATGTGGGCAGATGAACTTGCAGATGTGACCGAGAGACCTGAGACTGGAACTCTGCCTGGGTCAGTGGTTCTCAATGGTGTCGGTCCTATCCCCAGGGACCCCTTGGAAATTTAAATGTATTTTTGAATATCAGAAATATTATGGATTGCTACTGGCATTAGTGGGTTGGGAGGCCTGGAATGCTGCATGTTCTACAATATCTTACAAAATGAGAAACTGTCCTGTATCTTCTTAGACTTTGAAATGTCCTACCAGACAATGGTGTGGGTGGAAGATCTATTTACAATTTTCTGCACCTAAAACCTAATTCCATCATATATTTAAGACCAAAGTTTTCTGTTTTTGTTTTTGGCAACTATTATCAAGAGAATACTGTCCTTTGTTTAACTGAGAATTTAACCAACTATATTTACCACTCCACAAAATCATGTCACCAACAGTAATGCTACCCCTGGTGTTCAAGCTGCTGGTCTACACAGCGGCCTGCATTTCTAGTTGCTGCACCTGAATAATTCTTTGTCATCTGGTTTAGTTGTGCTTGAACTTTTACCTATGAAAACCCAAATTCTTCTATTACAACTCATTTTCCTTCGAAGTTTGTTTCTATTAGTTACGGAATATTTTTAAAACAATTATGTCAGGAGGTAGGATAATCATCTATGAATTCTGTTTCAGCACAATAAGAAGGAAATTATAAGCTATCAGAAAAAGGGGGCAATGGGCTTCTATGGGGACAAAGACTGAGCTCTGGGCCACTTATGTTTTTGGGGGTCAGGAAAAGGAGGAGAGCAAAGACTGAGCAAAAGTAGTCAATTAGATAAAAAGAAAACTAGAAGGGAGAGGAGGCCTGCCAGCCAAGTGAAGAAAGATTCAAGAAGCAGGGGTTAGCGGTGTAAATGCTGCTGGGAGGTGGAGTAACATGAGGCCGAGAGGTGCCTGTTGGTAAGAGGTGCGGAGAGGTGTGGCTAGAAGTCTGGCTAGAGGAGGATAGAGAGAACAGAAAGCAGGGGGTCTACACAATTTTTTCAAGAAGTTTCGTTTAGAAAGGTATGAGAGGCATGGGTGATAGCTAAGGGGGATATGAGTCAAAGGATGGTATTTTCAAAGACTGATACCACATGCTTTTATGATGGGCTGCTCTAGCAGAGCACGGGGATGGAGGATACAAGGCAGCAAGGGCGAACGACTGCGGAAGCCAGGTCCCTAAGTAGGGGTGAGGGGATGAGGTCCAGGCCACAAGCAGGGGGGCTGGCCTGCGGAAGACAGCCCATTCCAGGCCTCAGAGAGAAGTCAGAGCATGTGTGAAGAAATGCAGGAGGCCATCCATTAGCTGAGGCAGAGGGCAATGTGGAGGCTTCAGCAGTGAAAGAAGGAATGGAACCATCGTCTCTGATTGGGACTATGGATTAATGAGGAAAACCTAATAAGGCTGCCCAGGGTCCCTGATGAACTAGAGTCAGAAACCTCAAGTGGGACCGTTTAGTATAGTTCTGTGTTTTTCTTTAGTTGCTAGGGGACTACCCACTGAAATTTTTTACTGAGTAAGTCTGACAAAGAGAGGCGGCAGTTGGGTTGAGGCAATAAGAGTGAGCGTACAATGAGAAATCACAGAACCCAAGCTAGGATAACAGGGAGTATGGACATGGTGGAAGGATGGATAGCGTATGAATGGAAGCAAGCTTACACTACTCTAGCCAGGCTGAACGCTTCTCCTCTGTGAACTGATTGGGTCTCCTCCAGTCCCTCAACCCCTCAGCCAGAACCACAGCTCATCATCCACCCTGCACAGCCATCCTGCCCCAGCCCAGCCCCACTCGTCACCACCCACTGATGGGGTACTACCTGGTCCTGTGTGTTTGAGGATAAAGTTCTCATCATCAAATTTCTTCCCGTAGATGGACTTGCCCCCAGTGCCATTGTGGTTGGTGAAATCGCCACCCTGGCACATGAACTGGGGGATAATGCGGTGGAAGCTGCTCCCCTTGAAGCCAAAGCCCTTCTCGTGGGTGCACAGGCAACGGAAATTCTCTGGGGTTGAGAAAGGACAAGGTGTTCGGGTTAAAAACAAACAAACAAACAAACAAATAAAACTTCCCTCTAACTAGACTCTGAAAGCTATGCTACGTTTGTTTAAGTCTTCTTTTAAAATCTTAAAAGACTACATGAAATTCTGGTTAAAGGAGGAGTGAATACAGGCATTCTAGTTCCGCCCCATAATAAATTCACCAATTTGGTAGAGTGATTTTCTTTTTTAAAAATCCAGAATGTTAAAAAGAAAACATGGGCGAATCTTTGTGACTTTGGGTTTGGGATGGTCCTTAAATATGACAATAAAAGCACTGGTAACAAAAGAGAAACAGATAAATTAGACTTCGTCAAAATTAAAAACTTTTATGCATCAAAGGACAATCTTCGAGTAGAAAGGCAACTCATATAATGGGAGAAAATATCTGCAAATCACATCTGATAAGGGTTTAATATCCAGAACATATAATGAGCTCCTACAACTCAACAACAAAAAGGCAAACAACCCAATTAATAAACGGGCAAAAGACTGGAATAATTCTCCAAAGAAGATTTACAAAGAGCCAGTGAAGCACATGAAAAGATGCTCAACATTAGTCATTAGGGAAATGTAAATCAAAACCACAGTGAGATACCACTTCACATCTACTAGGATGGCTATGATACATAGAAAATGACAAGTGGGAAAGGTTCTCAGGTTATAGGCTTGTGAATGTATTAGGCACCTGGATAATCCAGATTACTCTCTTTATCTTCTGAAGTAGGAAGCCAATAGATAATGTCTAGCATGAAAAGACCAGGAAGCACCAACATAAATGTGTTATCTACCAATATTGAGGTTAAAACCAAATGTGTCAGCTAAGAGTTGAAATTGGCTGCCTCTGAAGAGGGGCACATGGTGCTGGTGGTGAGGGAGGGTACGAGGACAGCACCTGGGGACTGGGCAGCTGATTTCCACTGTTTTATCAAAATACACTTTGTGAAATTGACTTTATATGTCTATATAATGAAATTTAGATTAAACAGAAGTCAATATTTAACAAACTCAAGAACCTGTCAGTTAACAGTATTCTAGGAGGACTGGATGTAGATAGGAGAAAAAGACAAGTTTTAAATGTACTGCCTTCAATATTTTTGGAATCTATGTGTGAGATGTTCTTTTTCTTTTTAAATAAAAACATATTTATTATATTTTTTACGAAAAATATTTAAAAATAGTAAACCGGCACTTATGAAGCCTCAAAAACACCTGCTCTGAATAGATCTTACTAGATCTCAGGATCAAATTTACTCAGGTTAGAAGCGATGTTGAGGGCATAAGAACCAAGGCATCAAGAACCTTGGCAAGGCTCGGTGTCAGCCACCAGCTTCTTGGCCGTCCTGAATGGAGTCCTGCCCACCTGCTGTCATGGGGACGACGTCTGAACGCAGGAGCATCTGGATGCGGCCGGCTGGCTTGTTCCCAATCTTGATGTCCATGTACACCTGAGGATTCGACCGGGCCTTTTTTGCAGTGGGCTCTCCCTAGGCGTGGAAGACACCATTAGTTTAGAGAGGACTCCTTGAGTCCCTGAGTAGGACAGCGAGTACTCTTCTGAGCATGCGCCCAGAGCCCAACTGCAGTGAGCAGGCTGGAGCGAGGTGCTGACAGGGAAGGCCTTGGGCCCTGATGGGGCTGCAGAAGAAAGAGGCCATGGCCACAGCACCCAGCTGGACACCTAGGGAAAGGAGATCTCAGCACTACCCAACTTGAGCCCCACCCCGCGGGCACGTTATCTCATCACACTCGCCCTCAGACACCTGGGCTTGCTTCACCCTGCTCTGCAGTCACACAACAACACTTTTCTGGCTCACAATACACAACTCTCAACATCGTCAAACCCCAGCTCAAGTCACTCACCTTAGTCCAATTAAACAGATCCATGCATGTAACATCACTTCCTTCTATGCTTAGCCCTGCATATCTATGGGCTGGCTACAATGGCAGCAAGGAGGGCAGCCTTCCAGTTTGGGCCATAGTGCTCAGAAGACAATGGAGAAGGCTGGGGCCTGGCTCTACACCCTAAGCAGACGAAGCTAAGCAGGGGACAAGGGGACATTTAATACAGCCATGACTTTTGCTCTAAAGAAAAAAGTCGAATGTTTGTAATTTGTCTGTGGTTCAGTTTAACAAACGTGCTGAGGTATTACGCTGGGCACTGAGGACACCATTACCGTCAATTGCTGCTAACAGCAGCAGTAGGATAGTAGTAGCAGCAAATACATGGCACTTGCTATGTACAGGGTAGTATTCTATGTTCTATGTATATTAGCTCATTAAGTCCTCATAATCGCCCTTGAGATCAGGACAATTATCTCCATTTTATAGATGAGGAACTGAGACACAATGAAGTCCAGTAAGTTGCCCAGGATCATAGAGCTGGTAAGTAGTGAAGCTGGAATTCAAACCTAAACTACTCAGTCCCCTCTCCCCAGTCCATGCTTTTTGTTTTGTTTCTCAGTTTTCTTTTTTCTTTTTTTTTTTTATACCCAGTCCATGCTCTTAATCACCTTACCCCACCTTACATTTTTATTAACAAGATGCATAATACAAAGCCACTATTCTCAGAGTTTGCTGCCTAGAAAGGGAAAGGCAATAAGCACTTGAATTGTCTGTACAAAAGCAAAGATATACAGGGAAATACAGAGTGTAAAGTGGAGACCACAATATGAAGAGGTGGAACTGAGACTGGCGAGGTGGGCAGCATCAAGAACTTGGAGAGCCCCTCTGGACTTTATCTCATGGGACAGGTGATAGGGGAGTCACCAAAAAGGTCTCTGCAGGAGAGTCAGATATTGTCTTGTGCTTTAAAAAGACCATTCTAGCTGTCTTTATGAAAGACTGGAGGACAGCAAGACTGTAGTCAGAAGACTAATTAGGAAGCTGTTGCAATTATCCAAATGGATTTGAGCCCTGGTTCTTTTTCCTCAGTAGGCTAAACTGGGACAATGGAACAACTGGGGAGAAGGGATTCAAGAAGATTTAAGAGAAAAACTTAGAACACGATGATGTATTTTCTCTATTTTAAAAAGGGGTCTAGGATGACCCAGGATTACTCCACTGACTATGAGGGCCATTTATGTGCTCTGCTTTGCATCCAAATTTCTGGCTGAGGTCAACATGTAGATGGACGGTGGCAAATTAACAAGCTTGAGAACACAGGAAGAACAGGATTAGTGAAGGGAGGGCATCTACTTCAGATAACTTTAAGCTGCCTGTGAGACAGCAGCAATGTCTGTAGCTCAACACTAGAAATAGAGACCAGGAAAGTTACAGCAGACCAGAGGCTGCGAAAAAATCAGACTGACTGCCACTGTGTGGCAGAGAGTAAAGAACGATGCCATGAGTCAACAAAGCAACAATGTTTGTAAGGAGGGGAGGCCTAAGAAGCAATGGCCAGAGAAAGATGGGGAGAATCAGGAGAAAGTGCCAAGGAGAGGTTCTCTGAAGAAGAGAGGACCTCGAACCTGTGTACAGATGGAAGGGATAGTACCATTATCCTGTCCTATCAGCCCTCAAGGACAGAAGAGGAAGACAGTGAGCCTTGTGCTGAATGCTTCAGTAAAAGAGGAGGGCTGATCAGGAGGGATGAAGAGGAGCACTCACTACAGGTCCTCACCTCAGGCTTCCTCCTTGACAGCTGCCAATCATGAAGCAGTACCTGAGAGGAGCTGAGAAGCTCATGACGCAGAGCACAAGGATGAGAGGCCTTCACCAAAGTACTGAGTTAATTTTTTATTCTCTTTGCTTTTGTATATATATTTGCAAATTTCCACAAGAGCTTAAAAAGTCTCCTGTGGTAAGTGCCAGCCTCTTCTCTAGAAGCACACGCCTTCGATCTCACCTCCTGGGTTTCTGCCTTGGGAGGCTCTGAGCCTTCTTCTTCTTTATTCTCTTCCAGGGTCTTCCCAGAAAACTTCTTCAACCAGTCATCATCTGACCAAACTGAAGGGAAAGAATCAAACCAATGTTAAGAGATTTGAGCTATCAGGCAACTGCTAATTAGCTGCTTTGGTCAGCAAACTGGAACACACTCAGCCAGAGGATTCTGCTCTAGGAACTCCCAAGGGCAAGGAAAGTTCCTGTTGGGAATGCTGGCCCTGAAGTACAGCTCAGCAGGTCTAAGTGAAAAGCTATGCCAAATGGAAAAGTGTAGCCTTGCTGGTTCCAGCCCCTTGGTGGCGCACCCCAGGAACAAGAAAACTGGGAAAGATAAGAGATCAGGCAGGGTTTCTCTCATAATGGAAACAACTGCCTGAACAAGCTCAAACTCTTTTCATTCATTTACCACAAAGGTGGCACATGTCCTTCACCCATGTGAATCATCCTTTACTCCTGCCCACCAGGAGTAGCACTCAACACCTACTTCTATGGAAATAGGGAGAAAAAACGCAACTAAGGCCACACTGGAGGATGTGATGGGGAATGTGTGCTTGTCCCCACTCACCTGGTCTGGAAGAACCTTCCTTAATCCTCATTGGTTTGGCCAAATTGACTCGAATTGTCCGTCCAAAGAGTTCAGATTCATTCTGAAAAGATTGAAAATCCAGCACCTAAAGTCAGACTGCTTTTCCATTTGCTTCTGACACATCTGAGACATGCTCATGACTCGCTCTCCCTTAATCCCTGAGGCCCTAACAGCAAATCTGCACCCACCAAAAAGCAGCCCTTGGGGTGCAAGGAATTTCCTCCCAGGAGGCATCACACATCTCCTTTCTACAATACCAAGAACCATGCCAACAAAAGTAACTCCGGGTTCAGAGTGCTCTGAAATTGTAACTGTAGTTTCCAAGTACCTGAACTCACCTTCAAAAGTCAAGGTCAGCTCTGAAATGGAGAGAAATAATCTCTCTGAGAGCTGATGAATACGTGTGGTTAATGGGTAACAGAAACCAGGACTAGAGCAGAAACTGACTATCCAAAGATAGCTGGTACCAAGAACGGTCACTTAACGTGAATCTACTCAGAGCGGTGAAGAAAATTTCATGGTAAAAAGTGTAGAAAAAAAGGTCTAACTGAGACTTTATTGTGATGAAACAAAAAATAATAAAAATAAATTTCTTATAGGTAAAATTCAGGTTTAACTACACACTAATTTGTAGAACAAAGATGTAACAGGTGCTGATTAATATGCAGTATTTTTTTCCAACACAATTCTATCAACACTACAGTATGACATCTTGCACACCATCGCTGACATGAAAATCACAAGGATCTCAAAGAGGACACAAACTCTCAAGAGCGGCATCATTTTCTCCAAGACATTCAGGTCATGTGTGTCAGTAGCACCCCCTGGCATTATTCTTACTGAATTTTTCTTCTCAAATGTTAACCAGTCTAATGCTTCGTGAAAAGAAATTCTGCCTCTTTTGCAAAATATAAAATTTCCCTGTGCAATCACTTTGCATAGTGTTTGCAATTTATTATCCTAGACATGGGGTAGCCAGGGAGAGATTAGCCAATAAAGATGATTAGGATTTATATTATTGTTAAATGGGGAAGGATGTTTAAGGATTAATCTTCTAAGTGAGTAATTCAGAATGAATATTTCCATATGACAATTTTTACTTCCCCATGCAACCTTGCAACTTCGGAGGTTCAGCAAACCAATAATATGAACACGAACCCTCTGTACCACCAAAAATAGCTTTAGTAAGAATGAAGATTCTCAGCCCTACCATGTTGTCAATAGCTGCTGCAGCATCCTGCCAAGAAAAGACAAGGTACAAGTTTAGCTTCCTGCAGTGTCTAAATACATACTCAGTAGCAAAAAAAAAAAAAAAAAAAAAAAAGTCATTTCTATATTTACTGCCTAGGTTGTGCATGTGTCTAACAAAGAGCGCTTCCTAGCTGACTCCAGAGCTGATGGTACAGCAATTAGCCATCTGGCGAAAGGCATAAGAAATGATCACCAGTGCTGCCAGGCAAGAATGCACAAGGAGCAGGGCTGCAGGAACTCTGCAGAGCAAGAGGGGCGGGTCTGAGATGTGAACCACAGCCTAAAATTTAAGTGAGGGAAGTTTTTCTTCAAACAGTACTTCTTGTCTCTCTGAAAGCATCAGCATGAGGCCCAGAAACCTAACCAAATGGAGAACAACTCCCTCTGTGATCAGTAATAACACTAACACAAGCCAAAGATGAAATATAGGTAACGCAGAATTTTCTCACCTCTGCCAACTCAAATTCAACAAAAGCAAATCCTCGGTGTTTTTCTGAAAAAACAGAAGACATTTAGAGTAATGGGAAAAAAACAGATAATCACAAGGAAAGTGAAGCCAGTCACACGTCATATCTAGATATTAGAAATTCAACCCAATCACTATTTTGGAAGAAGAAATCTCATTCTTTAATTCTTTCTAGTTTAAACAGCATTTCAAGCAATATTAAGCTTTTTAGTGACTATAACTAAATAATGAACTATACTTTTAATCTTTAAAATAAGCATTCAATTCTGCTAACAAGGCCAAATTAAAATCTTAACCTTTGCATGCAAAGCAACTAGAACAGCGAAGTCATTCAACCTATCAAGATATTCATTCCAAATACATATTATGAGCATCAGCTATACATGAAGTGTGAATCCTAAAACCCAAAAAAGGATGCTCATTCTTTCTTCTCGGAAAAATGCTGATCTACCTAGAAAGACCAAACACAGAAGGGTTAATTTAATTAACCTACTGACCTTAGAGAACCAATATAACCTTTTTGTTTTTCACAGTTAAAGATCCTAGGTGCAGAGAGTTGAAAGACCATGCTAATAATAATGCAGGGTCAGTGACTGAGCTGGACCTAAAATGCTGATCTCAAAAATGACAATAAAGGTAAAATAGAAAACTGAACTGTAACTGTCATATCTATTAAAGGTGTGCAGAGGCCAAGTCCCCAATGTTGGGGCTAGGCTTTCCAGCTGCTGAGAAGGGAGCAGGTGTGCTGGGGTACCCAGTAGGTAGTTTGAAACAACAGTCAGGTCCATTTTGAGCCCCATGTACCTCAAAATCTATCTTCCTACTGGGTAAATTCTGCTTTATTTCAAATCCAACAGATGGGACTCTGCAAAGTTGTTACAGTTCACAACCACAAACCTCAGAACATTCCTTCTGCATCAAGATCACTGTTATGCTGCCCTACTGAGGCACCCTTCAGAACTTTGGTGTATACTAACCATATAATACAATGTAGTAGGACTTTAAATTTTTCTTTTAAGTTCTTTTCCCAGTAGGAGAATTCTGAACAGGAGAGGCCCTAAAAGGACTCACCTGTTTCATAATCTAGAGGAATCTGAATATCTGTAATGTCTCCAAAAGGAATAAAAGCAGCATGAAGAACTTTGTCGTCCACCTCCTCTGCAAGTCCACCTGCAAAGAAGCCAAAGGCCTTCTGAGCCACCGTCCTTCATTCCTTTGAGAAGTCCCTGCAGCACAGTTAGCATGCTCTAGGCAAGGGGAGGGGTGGTTCCATCCAGTCCTTTGGGTACATGCATAAGCACTCCTCTAATCTACTTCTTCATCTATACTTAATAAACACACTACTCTCTTCACCTTTCTTGAAGACCCTCATTTAGCCTCAGGATGACTGAAATACCTTCTTAACAGATCTCCCTCTCCTCCACAGCCAATTAGAATGAGATCGTGCAGATTTTACCCCATCATTTCCCTGCTTAAACTCCTTCAAAGGTTTCCCACCGTCCTCAGGATAAGGTACAAACTCCTTAGCAGGCTCTTCATAATCGGAGCCCTGACCACCTCTCCTTTCTCTTTCTCTCTACTCCTCCAATTCCCTAGGTTTCCCGCAGCGACCTACTCGCTCCCAAATGTAAGGCTATTTCACACTTTGGGCTTTTGCTCTTGCAAACACACTTTCAGCAAACACACTTTCAGCAAACACACTTGCTCCTACTTTGGCTACCTGGCTAATTCCAGCTCATCAGCTCCGGCGTCACTGCATCCTCAAAGTTTGTTCTCGCCTCTCCAGATGACATTTCTCCCCGCACCCAGGCCCATGTCATCATTGTTCGTCCCCATTAAAGCGCTTATCAAACTGCCGATAGAGATTATTCTCAAGTCTACCCGGCTAGTCTGGGAACCCCTTCCTTTAGGGCAAGGGCTGGGCTGAGCCATCGCTGCAAGTTAATGTTTGTAAAATTAATGGGCGCGAGGATTCAGAAGTCCATAATATTCCTCTACCAATCCCCAGTGCCCAGGAGGCAAGTGTTCCGGTTAGAGCTTAGTGGACTTAGAAGGGAGAGGAAAGATCACATCTTGGGCTACCACCCTGAAGCAAATCAACACAGCCATAGATCTCGCTGAGAAAGCTGCTCGCCGCCCTCCGCGTCCAGCCTCACTAAAACCGGGTTCACCCAGACCCTGGCTAGCGCCCGCACTTGCTCACCCACGTACAGCACACGCTTGGTAGTGGCCATCTTGCTCGCGCGCTCTCTCTCCGGAAGCGGGCGCCCTCCCGCCTCCTTCCCATGGCCCCGCCCCCTCTCAACCCCGCCCCTCCGCTCCGCCTTGTCCCTGCGTCCGGATGCTCGTAGACCCCGCCCACTCCAGCGAGGGCCCAACCTGTCCTAGTAAGCATCAGGCGCAGCAGGACTGCACCGTGGTGAGATTAGCGGCGTGGTCCAGATGATCCCGGTGCTCAGTGCTGTTGGAAAGATTCCCGGGCGGAAACAGCCGGGAACCGCAAATAATAAGTTAATATAAACAAACTACGGTCCGCAGGCCTCCCTTGGCTGCCTGTTTTTGGACAGTCTATAAGCTAGGAATGATTTTTACAGTTTTAAATACTGGGGGAAAAATTAAAAGCAAGAATATCTCGTGACTCGTGAAAATGTATGAAATTCAATGTCCATAAAGTTTTATGGGAACACAGTCATGCTTATTCCTTTAAATATTATATGTGACTGTTTTCACACTTACAAGGGCAGGAGACCTATGGCCCACAAGGCCTAAAATATTTACCATCTGGCTCTTTAAGAAAAAACTGTGCTGACTCTTGTAATACATAAATCACAGATTGACATACATGGTAGAAAATAATGGGACCACTTATTTTAGACAGAGCAGCAGATTAAGAATTCCCTGAGATTACATTTAAGATGAAATTGAAAGAAGGGGAGCCAGAGAGAGAAGGAAGCAGGGAAAAGGATTTCAGAAAGAGTAGACAGCTTCTAAATACCCAAGGAACTGAAAGGTGGAATCTGGGCTGACATGAAATCAGGCAGGTAAGGCGGGTAGGGGCCACAGCTGGCCGGTCCCTGTAAGCCATGTGGAGGCTTTGGGGGCTTTGAGAAGCTGGTCACATTTATGTTCTAAAATGGGCTCTCTCTGACTATGTGCCCAGAAAAGATTCGGGGGAAGCCTGGAGACCAGGAGACTAAGATAGAGTTGAAGGTGGCTTTCTCCCTCCAGTCCTTACCTGGTAAAGGTTAGGACATACCAAATATTCAATATCTGAATACTGCCATTCAGAATGCCAGGAGAGGGCGGGAGAGAGGTAACAGTCTCTGAGTAAGTTCAGTCCACTGAGAGTGGAGTGTTGGAAATATGAAAAAACTATATAAATTCTCAAATGTATATATTCAGATATAATAAAATGCAATATGATGGGAAAGAGGAGGTGAAATGAACACATACAGAACATACCTGCTCTGTGTCAGCGATTCCATGTACTTTTAGTCCTCACAAACTTTTTCGGGTACCGATTATCACCCCATTTTACCCATCACACCCAATGAGCTCAGGTAATTTGTTCACAGTAGCAAATAATAACAGTATTGAATTTGTTTATTGAATATACAAAGTTGTAGTAACTGTCTTTAGTGGCAGTTTAGCTCTTTTCTAAAGACTCCATTAACTCCTTTGGAGGGATTCCCAAAAGTGACTGGGCCAAAGGACATGCATATCAAAACAGTTACAATTATTCTATAACCTACTACCACCCTCTTCAAATACTCTAGTCTACTTCTTTAAGGTCAGTAATGATCTCAAGCCTAAAAGCAGTTCCCTGGAGGCTATGGAAAGTAGTCAAATCTCTTCACATGGCATTAAGTTTTGGGAACCACTCTTTGGAGACTGTTAGGTAGGTAAAATGAATGGGAGAGTGGGACGCATGGATTTCTGAAGGGAGACGTTAAACATCATGATCACACTTAGCACAATTTGTATCTACTTTTTAAAATCCCCTTTCTCTTGCTAGAGAAAAAACATTTTGAGAGCAAGACCATGTCAGTTTACCACTATAACTCCAGGCCACTGTACAAATCCTTGGCATTTAGAGGAGTTTTAATATCTGATGAATGAAGCAGAGAAAAGCTTCTTTTAAATAATGTTGAAATGGAAAATTCTATTCTTAGCATATTGGGTGCCCAGGCCTCTTTTGCAGAGGCTGAATCACAGGACGTGGCTGCCAATACTAGAGGTACATTTATGTGGAGTGACAGCTCAAGGTGCTAAGTGCCACACAGCAGCGGGAACCCCTAAAAAAAAAGAAGCCAAATTAAAGCCCATCGTTTTTGGCAACCACAGTCTCCAGGAGTTTTCTTTTAATTCAATGGTTGTCTCATGTAGACTGTTTAAAGAACTAGAAGCTAAGACAGTCTCTCAGCTATCCAGGGACACTTTTCTTCACTGGTAGCAGGAGGGACGGATGTCCAGGTCTGCCAGAACCTAGAGGTGGTGGCCCCTTCCCTGCTTTACACTGTCACTTCCTGGCACTGGATTCACCAATGCCCTAGATTTTAGTCCTAGGTATGGCAGATTCCATATTCTCAGGCAGTGATTCTGAACTTGAGCAGATATCAGAATCATCTGGAGGGCGTGTTAAAACATAGAGTTCTGGGCTCTACTCCCTTAGTTGCTGATTTAGTAGGTCCAGGTTCGAGCTGAGAACTAACAAATTCCCAGGTGTCATCGAAGCTGCTGTCTGGGGAGGCACACTTTGAGAACAATTTTTCAAAGAAAACTCATAGCATATCAAGAGCAGAGCAGTAGAAGCAGTCTATTATGGGTGCAAACAAAAGAGTTGTTGTCTGTATAGAATTTTCAAACGAGAATAAAACAACTAGAAAATTGGCCATGTTTTATCATTCTCATGCTCAGACAACTCTGAACAATATGAGTTACAAAATATTCCTCCTGGGGAAAATTTTTTTTTAACAATTTAAGTTGAAACAATTACTGCGAGTACTCTTGAATATGCCTCAAATTCACACATTTTATTACTTATTCTTAATAAATATTGTATTCTATGTAAAAGCTACCTTGGGAATTTAATTACACAGTTGGCCCCCAGCACACTTAAACTCGGCTATACACGCATGTGTGGAGAGTGAGTTCTTGGGGGTTCAGAATGGTTTGTGCTCCTTTCAAACTCACTCTGAGCACAGTTCGTGTCTAACCCTTCTGTTACTACAGATTCCTGCATTTAAACAGTATATTCAAAACAAGGGAAAAAAAGGATATAGTTGTATGTGACTTTTTCTTTTCCAAATTATCTTTTTTTTTTTTTTCTGGAACGAAGCTGTAGGTGAGGTTAATAAGACAAAAAGATTTGCGAACAGTGGGATTCAGCCTTGAACAATGTACAGTAAAATATTAAACATTAAAACTGTCTCTTGGATTTGGCAATGTTTCTTAAATAAGACACCCTAAGCATAAGCAACAAAAGGAATAGGTAAATTAGCCCTTGTCAAAGTTAAAAATTCACCATCTTAAAGTGTCTATTCACAAAGTTGTGCAACCATCATGGCTATCCAATTCTAGAACATTTCATCACCTCTAAAAGAAGCCACATACCCATTAGCAGTCACTCTCCGTTACTCTTTCCCCCTAGCCCCTGGCAACCACTAAGTCAGTTTCTGTCTGTATGGATTTGCCTATTTTGGACATTTCACATAAATGAAATAACACAAGATGTGGTCTCTTGCGATTGGCTTCTTTCATTTAGCACCGTTCTTTCCAGGATCCTCCATGTTATAGCATGGCTCAGAACTTCATTTCTTTTTATTTCCACATAATAATATAGTATAGGAATATACCTCATTTTATTTATTCACTCATCAGTTGATGGACTATTGGTTATTATGAATGATACTTTTAGTAACATCCATGCACAAGTGTTTGTGTAGGCATATGATTTCAATTCTCTAGGAGTAGAATTGCTGGATCATGCAGTAACACTATGTTTAACTTCTAGAGGAACTGCCTCTAAGTCTGACTCTATCACTCACTAGCTATGTGACCAAAGGTAGATTATTTCATTTCTCTGTGGTACCTCTTCTGTAAAAGATGGGACAATAAAGGATTTTTTTTTTTTTGCTGATTTCCAAAGCAATTATACCATTTTACATTGCCACCATCAGTGTGTGAGGGGTCCAATCTCTCACACCCTTGCCACCATTTGTTATCACATGTCCTTTTCATTATGGCCATCGTAGGTGGGGCGAAGTGGTTATCTCATTTGGCTTTGATTTGTATTTGCCTGAATGCTAATGAGGTTGAGCATGACCATGTTGTTTTTCTTATCCTGAGATTTGTTTCTACATATCATTAGGCTTTCTCCCTGCTACTTAGTTGTTTTCTCTTGTTGATTTATAAAGACCTTCCAAACAGAGAGTTGATCATTTCCATGTTACTTATTAGCAATAGTCCAGTCTCTCCACTCCACTCCATAGGATCGATTGTGCCCTTTCTGTCATATATTGAGTCTCCGACATGTTTGGTCTGCATCTAGGCTCTCTACCCCCTTAAATTAATGTGAAATAATTCTACCCCACTTAATTTGTATAGTTTAATAATAAATCTTTGTAGCTGGTATCTTTTTTGTCCTCAGAATAATCTTGGATGTTCTTGGACATTTACTCTTTTATGTGAGTTTTAGAATCCACCTAGCTAGTTACACAAAATATCTTGATAAATTTTTATTGGAATGAATTCAATTTGAAGGTTTATTTTGAGGGAGATGTGACATCTTTATGATAGTGAGTATTCCCTTCCAAAGCAAGTTTTATTCTTTTATGTTCTTTTAATATCCTTAAAAATATTTTATATTTTCTTCTGCAAGGCCTACCACATCTTTTATAAGATCTATTCCTAGATACTGTACAGTTTTTATTGACATTGAGAATGGTATCTTTTCACCTATTAATATTTTCTGGTTTCTTATTTCCATTTATAGTAATTTATTGTTTTTGTTCGTTGTTCTTGTACCTAGTAGCCGTGCCAAACTCTCTTATCGGCTCAAATAGTTTTCCTCTAGATTTTCTTAACTGACAGTAATATAACCTGCAAATACAGACAATGTTGTTCCTTTCTAATTCTTACACCTGTTATTTATTTCTCTTACTACATTGGCTGGGACCTCCAGAATGATGGTGAACTGCAGTGTGACAGAGAGCAATCTTACCTTGTTCCTGACTTAATAGGAACTCTTCCAAACTTTCATCTTAACTATAAAGTTTAGATTTGGAGTAGATACCCTTTAATAGATTAAAATTTTCCCTGCTATTCCTAATTTGCTAAGAATTTTTATTATGAACCCATGTTCAATTTCGTTGACTGATATTTCCGCATTTTTGAAAAGATCATATGATTTTCTCCTTTACTAGTTAATTGGCAAATCACAATAATAGATCAACTAATGTTAAATTATCCTTCTGTGAGTCAAAGGAAAATTAACATCAGGTCTGGTCGATGCACGCTTGCCTGACAGTTGGTCTTCCTTAGTATGTTTCCTTGGAAACTGCAGAGTTAAGATAAATAGGGGATATTGCATATGCCACCTTTGTTGTGTGCATGGGTTTAGAGGAGTTGTCAGTGGGCTTACACAACCAGAATGGTATAAAATATTGATGGGAAATAGAGGCCGCAGTTTCTGTGAGTCACGATGACCCCCATACACCTAGGCTTTCCTGTGGTAGCTATACATATTTTGTGGGTGAGTGACAAAAGAACCGGTGTACTTGGATAGTTCCCAAGGAGATAAAAATACAGCATCTGCCATATTTCATGCTTCATATTCCAGATTTAAATCATTCGTGTCTCATAAGTCTGATTGCGAACTTGAACCCAGAACCACAACTGTGGTACTGCACCTCCCATTCTTGTGATCATGACATATTATTTTTTATTCACTGCTGGATTCTATTTACTAATAGTTTAAGATTTTTGCAAATACACTCATGAATTTGGAATAAAATTTCTTTTCTTATACTGTCATCCCGGATTGGTTTGGCATTTGTAAATTCAAAAAGTTTTGAAACCTAGCAATAGGGTTTTTGTGTGTGTGTGTGTGTGTGTGTGTGTGTGTGTGTGTGTGTGTGTGTTTGGCAGGGGAGGTATGTTTTAAGCAAACTCACTTGGAAGCAAAACCTCATCTAAACTGATATGAGGCTTACAGTTTTTATTTATCCTACTTAGTATGTTTTGCTGCAGAAATATTAACATATTTGATTGTGGATCTGGTCCAGACTGTGCTGGGGGTGTTATACACAGCTCACACACTCATAATCTTTCTAAACTCCAAAATCCCAAGAATGTTTCAAGCCTTCCTGGTTTCCTTCGAGAAAGCCTGATCTCGCAATTCAAAGACATTGGAGACGCTGAAGACCAATTGTTGTTGGGTCATTTGATTTGCAGAAACTACTGGGTTTTTGGGTGGACAGTTGGTTTCTTACAGCTTTCCCCGTATTGTTTTTAGGGGGATTGTATTTAACTTAGCTATGGAGGTCGTGTTTTAATTTTACCTCTAGGGGGCAGCCTTGGATCACAAATTGGTATGCGTTAAAAAAAATCTGAAATAGATTAAACGGAGTGCCCATTTATGTTTGTATTATTTTCACACTTTACAGATGAGGAACCAAAGACTTAGAAAAGCTAAGTAAGTCACTTATTTCACAGAAGTTCAAAATACCATAAGGCAGATCTGGGATTTTAACCTAGATCCTAACACTGTATTCTCAGTCTCTGTCTATCTGTCTGTCTGTCTATCATCTACCTACCTACCTACCTACCTACCTACCTACCTACCTACCTACCTCTTTCTTTGTCTCTGTCTCTCTCTCCCTCCCCACCTTTTCTGTAAAAGCACTAGAGCAAAGTGGTTAAATGTACCCGCTCTAAAGTCAGCTTGTTTGACCAGGAAGGCTTGGCACATATGAATACCTGTAGGGCAGAGCAGTGTCAAGAAACTGATTTTCATGAAGAATGAATGGCCTACCATACTTACCAAAGTCTGGCTCTACCATTTACCAGCTGTGTCACCGAGGGAAGTTTACTTAATTGCTCTGTGGTTCAGCTTCCTCATCAGTAAAAATGAAATGATAAAGGAAATTTTTGCATATGCCGATGGACTTACCTACCACATGATTCTGAGCCTGTGTTCTAAATAAAGTACAAGAAAGCAATTGGTTAGGGTCCCAGAAGGAGGCACCAAAATAACTGCTTCTTGGAGAACTAATCAGAATCAACAAAACCAGCCTGATGATGAACTTGTTATATTTGTGATCTGTGCCTCCACTGTACTATTTGGACTCAGCCTAATGGACTTATTGAGTCAATAGAGTTTCAAAAAATCACAAATGGAATTGGGACTCAGCTTTACTACAAACTAAAGCATCCTTTGCTGACTTGTTTAAACTAGCTAATCACTTCTCCTTATGAAACTGTGCCTTTTGTCCTTATCTCATCTTTGGCCTGGGAGTCGGTCTTCACGGGGCCTGTTTTCCCTGTTTATTACCTACTCAAAAGGAAACCTTCCAGGCTAATCGTTCAAGCTGTTTGCTAACATTCAGTCTGAAGATCCAGTCCACACAGCCTAACTTCTGCATTGAATCAAGTGTTTCTGCCTTACCTGGCAACTCACTGCATATCGGTATTTATTTTTCCTTTTATTTGGGATAATAGTTCCCATCTCATAAGATTATTTTAATAATAAAACTAGATGGTACATATAGGGCCCTTAGAACAAAGCCTCAATAAGTGTTATTGCTATTAATTCAACAAACGTTTTTTAGATGCCAACTATGTCAGTCGCCGTTCTCTGTTCAAAAGACACTAAGGTATGTGTACCAGGAAGGGTCCAATCAGGAGATGGAAATCACATTAGTTATCTGAGCAGAGAGAATTAAATCTAAAGAATTGCTACCTAGTTATAATTGACTGGTTAACTGACAAGGCAAGAAAAGAACAGTAAAGTATCTTAGAGGCAGCAATTACAGGAAGCCACTACAGTAGCCCCTTCTTACCTGCAGGGGATAAGTTCAAAGACGCCCAGTGGATGCCTGAATCTGTGGATAGTACCAAACCCTATATACACTATGTTTGTTCCTGTACATACATACCTTTTCAATTAAAGAAAGCTTCTCTTTGGCACATCTGAATTGCCAGAATCATTATTCTTGCACTTTGGGGTCAAGATTAAGTAAAATAAGGGTTACTTGAACATAAGTCCTGCATTGCAGCTACAGTCAATCTGAAAACCAAGACAGCTACTAAGTGACTAACATGGGGTAGAGTATGCAGTGTGGATATGCTGGACAGAGCTGTCGAGGGGATTAAGAGGGACAAAAGTAAAAATTGCTTTTGGATTTGGCAAAGTAGAGGACTTTTGTAGCCTGGACTGCCTTTAGATAGGAGACGAATACCTCTCCATTTTCATAGGGGCAGGAGAGATGGATCCAGGCAGGAGTGATTTGTAAACTTGGTGATAGAAAGACAATGGAGTTCTTTTTGCCTAACAAAATGTCAATAAAATGACCTTATGAGTTGTGACAACTAGTCAAAAAAGGCATATGAGATCATCAAAATTCCATCAAACACATTTTACGTAACATGAGCTGCAAGACCAACCCTTAACATCGCAACTATAAAAAGCGCTTGTGTGACAGCTGTGATGGTGAGAAGACTCATCATGGATGTTTGCAACTCCAGATCTCACCAGGTGAAAATCTCTAGTCATTTATAACTTCGACAATGACCAGAGATGCTCCAAAATGTAAATAACTTAACTTAATAGAAAGTTACTTTGGATTCATGTCACAGTCAGATGCAGGTTGGTGAGAGCTTTGCTCTGTATGGTCATTCAGAGTCCCAGCCTTCTTCCACCTTAGGGTTTTGCCTTCTTCTGGGTCCATAAATTCCTCTTCATTCAGCTGATAGATGGAGAAGAGAAAGGATCATGTGTGAGAGGTTTGTATAGGCCAGGCCTGGAGGACATGCATTCCACTTCCGCTCACATTCTGTTGGCCAGTTCTGTCACATGTTTATACCCCAGCAGCCCCAGCTGAGGTCTCCAGCGGACACCCAACATCAAGCATCTGACGTGTGTGATGTCTCCAGATAACTTTAGCATTCAGCTGTCAAATTTTCCATTTGAAGCCCCAGACATAGAGGAACAGAAATAAGCCACCCCCTACTATGCCCTGAATGAATCCCTACAATTGCATGAATTCTAATCCCTTAATTAAATTCCCTTTTCTATATTATTCATGGTGTTTCTGCTTGTCTGATCCAACCCTGATTGATACAAACGATGAACTTTAACAGAACATAATTGCCATTCTGAACGGTACAAGTGCCACTTAAGTTGAGCACCTTCAATTATTCATATATTTTAAAATATCTCCCCCAGATTCAGGTTTTCATTTTTGATGTTTAAAAGAAATACTATCCAAACATCATTGTTTCTTTATCCTGGGTGTTCATCTTTAAAATGTTTCTGTCAGATCTGAATCTTTTAAGAAAACAAAACCCTGCCCACTTACTACTTATTCAAATATTATAATGCACCAGCAATAAAACCAAACTAAAGGGTAAACTATTTAGAGGTCCTAATATGTGAGTAATCTGAGGATAAAGATAAACTAATGATTCCTCTAAAGCACAGAGTGCTTCATAAAGAATGAGCAATGCAGTGTGTGCTGTCTGCAGAGACGTGGGCGAAGTAGCAGACGGTGCCCTCAGCATTTCTCAGAAGTGGCTATTTTAGGAGGCCCATTTATCAATGTTCAGGATGGCATCCAATGAACTGATGAGCTTATATTATAACTTATATTAACAAATAATTAATTGTACTGTTATTGCAGTTGCTACTTATCATTTGCCAACTCGTATGTTAGTATTTCAATAGTTCACCAACCATCTTAATCCGAACAGTGCTTACCTCCTTAGCAGCCCTGTTTAGCAGTGCCTGCCACTGTGTAGGGATGGGAGGTAGGACCAAGTTGGATGATTTAGTTAGAGGTCCTACTTGTAAATTTTTCTTTCAGAATTCAAATCGTAGAAGGTCTTTGTGTTCTTTTTAAACAAGAAATACATTTCCCTCGTGTGGTCAAACCCTGTGTTCTCACCCTTTTCACATCTCGTTTATTCTAGGGGCCTTTTCTTTTTATTTAATCCTCCTTTATATTTATGTAATAGATATACATTATATAGTATATAAATATTATATATTATATTTAGTTGAAGTATAAATGACATTCAATATTATATTAGTTTCAGGTATATAACATAATAAGTCAATACTTGTACATATTATGAAATGATCATCACTGTAAGTCTAGTTTCTATCCATCACCATACATAGTTACAGAATTTTTTCTTGCGATGAGAACTTTTAAAATTTACTTTTAGCAACTTTCAAATATGCAATACAGTATTATATATAATTATATATAACTATAGTCACCAGGCTGCACATTACATTCCCATGACATTTACTTTATGACTGGAATTTGTGCTTTTCTGGGGATCCTTTCTTTCACACCCAATGCTCCTCAACCAAGCATACCCACTACCCTGCTTTTACTTTTATTTCTGTGACTTCTAGTTTCTTTGAATTTAAAATAAATAAGATGGACAAGTCAATAGTTCTCAAACTTTAGTGTACACAAAATATAGATTTCTAGTAGACATTCCCACGTTTCCAGCTTTGAGACAGTGCAATATTCTCCAGGTCACTTCGAGCCATCTCCTTCTTTGGCCCCTGGCTAACTCTCTGCCTTCCAGATCTGAAGCCATATTCTGTACCCCCAATCAGTAGAGCTGGACAGCCCAAAGTAACCAGGCAGACTCAGCCCAGATCACAAGGCCACCTAGTCCCAGCCAGAAACTAGAACTTTCTTTAGGCACTGGGAAGCAGCTTCCATTTCTTGAGTCCCTGCTCTGTGCCCAACATTGTACTATGAATTTTTTCATGCATTAACTCATTTAATCCTGATGACAAATTTATAATCCCAAGGCTATCATTCATCCTGCTTCAGCGATAAGGACACCAAATACTAATGACATCCCATTAAAGAGTGTAGGACAAATTGGGATTCCAATCAGACCTGTCCTGAACCCTACTCTTTCCCTTCCTACATGAGCAGGAACTAAAATCTCAGATCCGGAATTGATCCAAGAACTCAGTTTAGCTACTTGTCCACCAGGAACAGAAGAATAAGCTTAGCTCTTCTCTCTCTGTTGGGTGGCTACTCTCTACTCGGAAGCCTAAGTAATCCTTAAAAATGTGATTCAGGTCATTCGTGCTACCCATGCCCAGCCACGAAAGAGTCTGATGGCACTTATGATATCATGCAAAGTCCTGGCCACAGTCTTCTCTCAGCAAACTTACTTCTCTCCAACCACATAGATCTTCTCTGAGCTCATGTGACAAGCCACTCTTCCTCACTTCAGGTTCTCTGCCCATGTGGTCCCTTCAGCCTAGGACAGTCTCCCCTTCTTTCACCTGGCTGGTCACTTCCAATCCTTCAGACGTCACCCTCTTGGAGGCACTTCCCATGCCTCCAATCTGTCATTGAATTTATTTTGAATTTATTTTATCGCAGCATCCTGTTCATTTCTCTCTCACAGGGGAAGTGATACATTACACATTATGACAACAATGTGTAATCGCGTAGTTACTGGTTTACTTTTTGTGTTTGTTGCTCCTGTTTGACTATAAACACCGTGAAAGGAGCTGCCATGTTGGTTTTTATGATGGTTAATTTCATGTGTCAATTTAACTGGGCTGTAGGGTACCCAGAACGTTATTTTGGTTGTGCCTGTGAGGGTGTTCTCTGAAAGAGATTAGCATTTGAATCAGGGACTCAGTAAAGCAGATCCACCTCCATCCTCCTCCCCCAGCCCCAATGAGGGTAGACCTCATCCAATCCATGAAGGCCTAAGTAGAAGAAAAACCTGAGGGAGAATTTGCTCTCTCTGCCTGGCTATTTTCTATCTGGGACATTGGTCTGCTCCTGCCTTTGGACTTGGATTAGGACTGAAATTTTAACCATCATCTCTCCTCTTCCCAGCATGCCAATTGCAGATCTTGAGATTTCTTAGCCTCCATAATTGTGAGAGTCATTCCTTATAATAAATATCTATATCAATGTACACATATATATGTATATATATAGCCTCTTAGTTCAGTTCCTCATTCATGCTAGCCATATTTCAAGTGCTCAATAGCCACAAGTGACTAGTAGCTACCATATGGGGTAGCCTGGATTTAGAATATTTCAGTCATCATAAAAGGTTGTATTGGTCAGCACCGGACGATAAGATCTATCTTCTGCTACTCTTAGGAATTGACTACTCAAGGATACGATCTTTACCCTCTCTCCATCTGGCACTGCCACCACATCTCCTCTCCCCAATGCTTTTTCCTACTTTGTTCTGCTCCTCTTCTTGCAGCGTTGAGGCAGATCAACATCCTCTATGGGTCAGCTGAGATAAAACTGGGAAATAAGAGTCAGAATTCCTTTCCTGAGATACCCCAAAACTTCATGAGCTAATTCTTTGGGGTCTCCCGCCAGAGCTCAGGGGTAGGGAACCATTTGGATATACCCATAAGGAATGAGGGGAGAGAATAGCATGTCTGTCTTTACAGTCATAGTATTCCTCCTGCCTCAGTCCTTTTATAGAAATCTAGAGGCAGAAAGGTGGCTGAAACTCCAATCTTCAGTATATGAATTTATAGTATTTTACAGTTACTTATCTGCTTGCTTTCAACTCTGTTCTCATCCTACTATGCTCTTCTCCGTATAGGAAGAAGCTGGAAGTCTGCACACTACATTTCTCAGATTTCATTATTGACTGGCTTCCCACTAGGTTATGTCAATGAGAGGCACTGGTGGGACTTATGAAGGCAAAAGGGAGAAGCCCAAGCCTTTTTTTTTTTTTCTTTTTCTAGAAGTGGTAGGAGCAGCAGCTTCCACAGCAGCAGAAACAATGGGTGAGTGCAGGCTCCTGGGTACCTGCTCAGGCAGTACTCTTCCGGAGGTTGCCGCCATGGCAGGCACTATAGCAACCTTAGCAGCATGGTGCTCATGAACTCTGGCAGTCACAAGAGCAGCATGTGACTTCAGACCTCCAGACTGCAGCAAGATCAGGAGCTCCTGGCTTCCTGCAGGGTCCCAGTGGTGGCAGTTCTAGTGGCAGCAGCAGCCGCTCCAATTGACTTAGCAACGCAATGAGCATGGGCTCTGGATAGCATTGTTTCCCATTTTTTTCCCTTCAGCCTAGGGATGGTAGTGGCTTCCTCTAATTAGAAATCTCTGGGAAACCTCACTGTGTTTTGTTCCTCTAGCCTTTCTAACACTTTTGTGTCCAATCTCCTGTACTGAATTCCCTCCTCGAAATACTGATTTTTCCCAGCTTTGTTCAATCTCTCTTTCCCTTTTCACTGACAGGAGACCCTAGGGGATGGTAGAGCATAAAATAGAAGACTCAGTCGCAAATCACTATAAGAAGGAGAGCCACCCATCAACCTGACAGCGACCTTAGACTGTACATAAACAAGAAATACACTTTTATTGCATTCGAGTTATTGCACATTTAGATTTATTTGTTTCAGCAGCTTAGCCTTTGCCCCAACTGATATAGTGCCTTAACTGTGATTTTTATATTTATATGAATACAGTGCTTACTTGTGCTAGGCACTCTGCTAAGCACTTTAACTTCGTTGAATCCTCACACAACAAGTAGTTCTTTGAATCATTCTCCTTTAAAGACTAGGAAACTGAATTGCAGAGAGGTAAAGCTACTGGTCCAAGGGCTGTCTATCTCGAAAGTCTGTGTACTTGTATATATAGACATTATATGTGTGTGTATATAAAATGTGTATACAGATAGATTTCACAGTAGCCCTTCGTAATCAGTATACTTATAAGTATGCTATAAATATTATGTATTCCTGTTAGGCTTGTTCTCTGCTTGCCTTCATTCTCTACCCTCTCTGTGCTGCCCCCAGGTGGCTGACTTGTGAACTGCATCACTTGAGCTTCTTTGCCCTCTGGCTTCCATCCAGTTGGGTTTGGTCAATGGGAAACACCAGTAGGAAAATGGCACATGGGAATAGAAGGAGGTCATGGTATTTATTTCATCTACCCTTAGTCTCCCTATACCAGGCCACATATCTGCAGTGGCTGTATTTCCTTAACTAAAGGTCTGCACTCCCACAGAAGTCTCTCCTACAACGGCTCTGCTCCCTCCCCTTGCCCCTTGAGGCTTCCAGCAGGTTATGATCTCCACTAGTGCTAGCCCTGGTGCTTGACAATGCTTTGTTGATTTCTCTCAACTATACTTGTAGCTGCTAAAATAATTCCCTTATCAACTCATCTTCAGTTATCTCTTTGAGTGCCATCTGCCTTCTGTCAGTTATCTCTTTGCTGATAAGTGTAGCCTGTATGTGTTTTTATAATTAAGAAACTTCTGTTGTTCTTGTTAGGAGCACCTACTTTTCCTACTCTGGGTACACAAGCTTCAGGAAGAGTCGACGTTATCTCTCAGTTCTAGGAGTAGGCAAGTGACTCAGCCCTGGCCAATCAGAGCACTACATCCTCCTGTTAGGTTAGCATAAATCCCAAATAAGGCCAATGAGAACCAGTGTAGGATGGTGACTACCTGTGCTGGGGAAGAGAAGCTCATTTTAAGGCCCAGAGTAGCCTTATTTGTGGTACTCTAACCTGAGAGTGTGCTGGCCTTGAGATGCTGGCAGATAATTTGCCTTTCTGTGGATCCTAAGAATAAAATTAACGTAGTAAAGCAAAGACCTTGAAAGAGGTCATATGTTAATCACATTGTTTAAGCTCCAGTCAAGCCATCCCTAAAGTCCAACTACTCCTGGGGTTTTCTCATACTTGAGCCACTACATTCTCTTTTTGCTTAACCCATTGCTGGCTAGATTTTCTGTCACTTGCAACCAAGAGTCATGATTGAGAAATATGCCAAAGTCATATGTGTTTCTTGCAAGTAAACAGAAATCACCTCTAGATAACTTAAGTTGGAAAGGAAAGGAAAGGAAAGGAAAGGAAAGGAAGGAAAGAAGGAAGGAAGGAAGGAAACAAACAAATAAATAAATTTGGGAGGAGGGATGCGAAGTGGTTTACAGAACCAAAGGAAATGCAGAAGTAGGTCTTAGAAAGGGCATGAACCAGAGTGGTCCCTGGGAATTTAGATAGCAGGAGTGAATGGACAGCATCATCAGAGCACTGCCCTAGAATAAACCAGTGATAATAGTCTACCACTTGGAATCACTTTATTCAGGATTCAGATTAGCTTGGGAAAGAAAGAGATCAAACAAAAGATAAAGGAGGAAAGAGAGTCCATTTGGCCTTACTTCAATTTCATGCTTAATCTTTGCTCATGGAAAGGTAGAACACCTGGATTGATAGTCTTACCTAAACTGTAATTTCCCAAAGCAAAATCTGTCCTAAGAACTTTGCATATTTATAAGCTCATTTTAACCCTCAGAGTAGCTTTTAGAAATAGGTATTGTTATTAGGCTTATTCCTACTTTACCAATGAGGAAATTGAGACACAGCAAGGTAAAGTAACTTGTCTATAGTCACATAGCTAAGTGATGAGCTGGGATGCAAAGCCAGGCAGCCTGGCTTCAGAGTTTGTGCACCTAATCCACTACACTATAGGGCTTCACCAGCAGGAGGAGAATGAAGGTAGGACAGGCAAAAACACAAGGTCCCCTGCAGTTAATGCTCAAGGGAGGGATTAGAGGGCATTTCCATTCTCTCTCTCTCTCTCTCTCTCTCTCTCTCTCTCTCTCTCTCTCTCTCTCTCTCTCTCTCTCTCTCTACCATGTATTAACCAGACCAAAAAAAAAAAAAAACAATAGATTTCTTTTTTGGAAAAAAAAAAATCTTGCTTAGCCAGCAGAAGAAAGGGAAGGAGCCCAAAGCTGGTGATCTTACTCTCTCTCGGCCACAAAGAAGACTGTGAAATATCTAGGACCCAGGGGAATTCCAGCTGTCACCAGGCTGCACTAGCCAAGGCTGAGGAAACCCAGGGAGTAAGGAAGGTGTTATCCATCATAAAGGCTTTGTTCAGGACCAGCAAGGGGAAGAATGCTAGCACTCTGTGAAGCTAATTGATGTGGCCATCACCTACAGACCTCTGCCCTCGCCCAAACCCTGCTGGGCTCATTTCTCTCAGTGCCCCTTTTTAGGGCCTCCCGCACCACCACACTGTTCCTTTTGCCATGTAGCCTGCTCTGCCCTCATTCTGCAGGGCCTGCTCCCTCAACATTGTGGAACAGGTATCCCCAACCCTGAGAACAACAAGGTCACGGCAATGCTCTAGAACTTAAACCTCATAACTCTGGCTCAGACCTAGCCGCAAAGCAGTGGAAACCCTGACTCTGTTCTTGACACGACCCCTCTCCAGGAAGCACAGGTCAGGTCAGTCAGTGGTTTAGAGTGTGGGGTCTGGATTTAGCTCTAGGTTAGTATTCCAACTCTGTTGCAAACAGGCTGTGTTGCAGTGGGCAAGGTGTCTAACTTCTCTGAGCCTCTGTCCACTGCCATGAAGGAAAATGATGATAGTAGGGCAATGAATTTCAGTCCCTGAGCACTGGTACAGCTGAACTGACTATTAAAACATCAAAATACTTTCATGTTGACTAGTAAGTAATTAACAATAGCCCATGGGCCCCCACCTCCCTAGCTTTTCTCCAGCATGCTCCCCTTGATTCAGTAACTAAAGTGTTAACTCTTGGCAGAACAGAGACCTACTAAGTCCTTGCTCTAGTGCTTGTGCCTGAATAGAGCTGTTATATATTTTTAATATCACCTCTGGCAGTGGTCATCTCTGAGATTAAGTGAGGTAATGCAGATAAAGGACTTGGCAGAGAGCCTGGTACATAGTGAAGCAACTCAGTCAGTGTCAACTGTGATTGCTGTAAACATCAAACCTAAAAAGCAAAGGCAGGATCAAGGTCAGGGTCTCAGGTATTATGAGAGGCGAAGATGGGTTTTCACTGACAGGTCAAGAATAGTCACAGGCCCTGAGATGATTCATGGGTAAGGCTGCATGGGTGGTCCTGCCTAGTTTAGAGCCAGAGCAGGACCAATGTATCCTGCTTCACAAACTGCCCTTTGCCTTTCTTGCCTTGCTTCCCTGAGATTCATGGATCCCATGCTAGATTCCAGGGCTGGGGATGAGGTTGTCAGAAGAAGCCACATATCAGTACCCTTGCAGTTTAGGAGGGCTTTTCCTTGTGTTCACTACTACTAGCTCTGCTGCTAAGATTGGAATCGCATGTCTTGTTTGCCTGACACAGAGAAGCTGCTCCCAGGAGGCTGGGCTTTGCCTTTCTAATGCCTTGAGATATCAGAAAGAATATTCCAATCCAAGGTCCCTCCCCTCAAGGAATTGAAGGATCTTAAAGAGAGGCCTAGAAATGTAGGCTCTGTAGTCAGACTGCTTGGGTTCAAAACCAGCTCTGCAGCTTTCCTAGCTATGTGAACTTGGGCTAGTCATTTAACTGCTCTGAGCCTCAATTTCCTCATCTGTTAAATGGGAATAATAATAGTACCTGCCTCATAGAGTTCTTATAAGGAATAAACTAAGTGTTAGGATAATGCCTGACACAAAGTAAGTTCTCAGTATATGGTAGTTATTGTTAAGGAGCCAACAACTGTAGTGGAACAGTCAGATTCATGCCCGCATAATTATGTTCGGGGTGGCAAATGGTCTTTCTTCAGCCTGCTGGTTGAAATTCTTCCCCTGCTCCGCTGGGCCTCCTGTACCAGCTCCCACATTTTACAGACTAGGAGGCCCAGAGAGGGTCTTGCCCATGGTCATATGTGGTGTCATTGGCAAAGACGGAACCCATTTTAGAGTTTCAGCTACCACTCCCAGTGTCCCCACCCTCCCTGCCTCTCCTCACTTCCTCATGCCTTGGGTTAAGGTTCTCTGGGGAAAGGGATGACTTCTTGCCCATTTCTGGGTCCCCAGGGTCCAAAGTAGAGAAGGTGCTCAGGAAGTGACAGAGTTAGGACTTTCAAACACTTGTCCCTCGTGAGTCACCAACCAAAGGGGCCAGGGATGTGCCTGCTAATTGGAGCCCCGGGTACTGTCATGCTGCTAGGGCCCCAGACAGAAGACAGAACCTGCAGCGAGAGAGAGGGAGGGAGAGAGGGAAGAAGGGAGGGAAGGAGAGAGAGAGAGAGAGAGAGAGAGAGAGAGAGAGAGAGAGAGAGAGAGAGAGAGAGAGAGAGAAAAGCCTGGTTCCTCCCTAGCGAGCCAGTCCGAGGAGTTTCTTGGACCAGCCAGAGAAGCCTCCTCCATTCTTGGCAAGCGGGTCCTCGTCACCCTCCATTGCCTCGCCCACCTCAACTTTTGCTGAACAGAAGCCCCGCCTCTCCTCCCCTCCCCCTCTGCTGTTCTGCATCTCTGCTCCCATTTGACCAATCACTAGACTCCCCACCCCTTTTGACAGATGTCTAGTAGTCCCTCCCCCGCACGTGGCCCAGCCAGAGGCTATCCACTCCCCTTTAGCCCTCAGTTTAGAATCAAAGGGTTCCTTCCCATAGCCTTGGGTCAGGAACTCTCACCTTCCAGTGCAATTGGGGCGGCCCGGCCAGGATTTGGGGAGACCCCTAAGTGCGGGAAGGAGGTGTTCTCGGAGCCCTGAAACCTTCCAGACCCTCTCAGTGTAAACCGCCTGCGGTTTATGTCAACATCCGAGGCCGGAGACTGGCGGCGGCTGGGGACCGGCACCGTCTATCGGACGGGAAAACGGGAGGTTGGGAAATGAAATGGAGTGGTCCATGGGGTAGGTGGAGGGATCCTTCAGGGGGAGATCCTAACATGCTTTTGGGGGTCCGTGAGAAATAAGGAAGTCTGTCTGGGGAGGGCTTGGAACTAGGGACTGTAGGGAGCCCACGACTAGTGTGGGGCGACGCAGAGGTTGGGTACTTCGCCATCCGTGCAGCGCTCTCCGCGCCCACCCGCGCTCTTTTCCACGGCGTGACGGGAGTGGGTGTGTTGAGGGGCTGTGATGCGAAGGCGTGCGCTGCTGACCACCTCATCTCTTTCCTCCCCTCCTCAGCTTCTTGGCAGCTCCTCATCGCCTTCTTACAATTTCGGGTGGGATATGGTGGGGGTCACGTCTCGTGACTCACCCCTCTTCCCTCCCCACCCCCGCTGGGGCCCAGAAAAGGAAGGCTGAGACTCGGCTGTGGCTCTCCCGTTTCCATAGCAACCGTGAGATTGTTTTTGCGAATCCACTTTAATCTTCAACACTTTTCACCTTAGCCTATGGCCTGGAGTCTGAAACTCAGGGCGGGATACAGATCGGGGTACAGCCTTCCCCCATCCTCGCGACTCCAGGAAGGTCAGTGCGGGCGGGGCACGCTCTGGCAGCCGGGCCTCACTGGCTACCCTGTCCCCACCTGAAACCCCGCCTGCCACTCCGCCCCAGTGGAGCCAATCAAAGCGCAATCTGTCCGGGGTGAGGCGGGGCTTATGCAAATCGTGTCGGCTCCGAGAGACACATAGTGATACAAGAGCTGGGAGGCGGCTCCAGCGCGGACCTTGGAGAACCTGGCCTCCAGCCCGCGAGCCCATCTCGGTCCCCGCGGCCCGCTGAGGCTCGGAGCCATCCAGCGACCCGGCGAGCGGCCTCAGGTAACGCGGGCGGGGCCGGGCGGAGGCCCTTGTTCTCTCCCCTTCCACTCTTCATTCCTTTCCTCGTCTCCTGTCTCCTCTGGTTCGTCTCCCAGATCCCTATCATAAGTGACAGCATCTAGGGATCCGCCCCTGGCCAGGGGACCCAAGCCAAAGTCCAGGCTCCATGGGTCCCAGGAAAGGAGGCAGAGCTGCCTCCTTACTCCCAGCTCAGGTAAGAACTACCATTGCTCTGGCCCCCAACACACACACACACACACACACACACACACACACACACACACACACCTGGAGATGTGATGTTGCCAGTGCTAGCGGAGGCAAGTGTCACCGTCCCTCCTTTGGAGATAGGTAGTCCACCCAGTCCCATGGCAACCTCCCACTCCACAGATAGTCCCCACCCACATCTCTCGGCCCCACCAGCAGCTCGCTGCATTTCACATCACAAGGTCCCTGCTCCCAAAGACGGCCTCTACCTCCACAGAAAGCCCACTCCCACTTCACATTGTCCTTTCCTTCCACCCATCAAGCTGACAGAGCTCACAGCACATACCTTCGGGGAGGGAAGAAGCTCCCCTCCGGTCCCCACCCCCCCAGTACTTCTCCTCCTGACGCTCTCTCAACAGCGCCCCCTCCCCATGGTCTCAGTGCTAGACAGAGGCCCCATGTTATGCCTCTTTTATCTTGGTCGGAGGACTACAGGGACTCCACATCTCCTACCCATCTCCAGCAGACCACCCACATCTGTCAGTCGGTGCTGCCAAGATCCCAGCCTCCTTCATCTCCCTCACCCCTCATAGCCAAAGCACGAATTCCTCCCATTCTACTAATCAAATACCTTTCTAATTCATACCCTCTCTGGCCTTCCTGAACCCAGTCACTCTCTCTCTCCTGTCTTCCTGCTGCTCTGCAGGGACTATGCCAAAGCTCCAAGTGGACTGTGTCACTCTTTTCCCTAAGGTAGCCTGGACCTTGAGTGCAGCAGAGTTGGGTTCAAATCTTACCCTTGCCTCAGTGCTGTCTGACTTTGGCTAAGTCACTTCCCTCTCTGATCCTTCATGAAATGGGGAAGGAGTCAGAACAGAGGGTGGACTGGATGAGATGATCTTGAATAGCCTTCCAACACTGACACACTCTAATTCTGTGATTATAAGAAAACAAGATCCCATTCCTCTTTTCCTGAACCATTAGAGAACCCTCAGCGGCTTTAGGCCTCAGCAAAGGAACATTGCTTCTTACACAAGCCTAGATCCAGGCCACCCACTCCCACACACTCTCCAGGCCTGGGCCCCTCCTCAGCTGTTAGGAGTCTCTCGTAGACCAGCAACCCACATGGTATGGACAGCTCCGAGGCTGAGGTAGTCAACAGGGCCCACCGTTTATCATCCTCTGCCTCTCATTAAGAAGAAGGAGAAGACCTGGCTGCTGCTGCTATGGCTGCTGCTTGGAGAAGAGCAAAGGAGGAGAGGAAAAAGAAAAATCTCCTGACCAGAGAGCTGTTGTCACCATGGCAACAGTCTCAGCACCAGCTCCTCTGAAGCTGGGCGAGGGTGTGGGATTATTACATCCCTCTGTCCCTTCCACCCTCTCCGCCACCTCCCCATTTGAAGCCCACCACCCTGATCCCTGCCCTGTGGAAGAAGCCTCTGGGCACAGAGGGGCAGGGGTTTTGTGTCTGGGGCACTGCCAGCTTCTTCACAGCTGGAGGGCAGCCCTCAAGAGGTAAGCAGAGGCGCCTGCGCATGGTCAGCAGGGTTACAGCACCAACAGAACGTGCCCCCAGTGCATTCTGGCCTTTGCCTTGCTGCTGATGGACTCTACTTGACCTTGGGTGAACTCTTTCTTTCCCTGGGTCTGGCTTCCATCTTCTCCGAAGTGGGTGCAATGTCAGCAGAACATAGAGAAAACAGCCTGAGGCCATTGCACAGAGGAAGAAGGGGGTCCTGCCCATCAAGGATTATTCACTGAACATCCCTGGGTTCCAGGTATGGTCTTTAGGCCTCTACAGGGCAGTTCTGTGCAGCCACAGAGGGCAGAGACAGAACCCAGGTGGGGCAGCTACCAGAGGGCAAACTTAGGAAACACAGGAAAAGTACTTTTTTCCCTGTCCGAACTGCTCCAAAGTGGACTGGGTCATACTGGGAGAGAATAAACTCTTTGCTATTGAGCAAAAAGTCCTGGAGAACTTTTCTTGGCTTAGGCAAGGGTTTAATGCAAAGGCCTCTCTCAAATCATGCTCCACCCAAGAATTCTAGGTGAGGGTCAGAGAGCTTTGAAGTCTACATACTGTGGGGTTCACCTGCACAGTCTGACAGGGTCTACTCATATCTGAAATACTGTGCCCGTGCTGCTGACTGTCCACTCTCTGGGCCGAGATAGGCTGATCATAAGGAAGTGGGTTTCAGCCAGGCCCGCAGGCTGATTATAGCTGCATCAGGTCAGGAGAGAAAAGAATTTTAGGGGAGAGGAAAGCAACTAAGCAATAGGTAAGGTTCTGACTGTGAAAAACTTGGCTTGAAAGAAGTATATAATTGTGAGAGGAGTGGAGGTCAGTAAGGCTAGACAGTCAGGTACCTTGACACCAGATTCTAGAAGATTCTGGAGTTTGAGGGGGCCTTTGGGCATTGCCACCTCTAGCTTACATTGCACTTCTGGGCAAAGCCAGAAACAACATTGCCTCCAAACAGAGGAATCAGAAGAAAGGCATTCCCTCTGAGACAGTTGAGCCCACAGGCATGGCTTAACAAGCAGCACCCCAGCTGGATTTCAGCCCCTCGACTGTGCCCCTGGTCCTGACTGTGGGGAAACAGAGACTGTAGTGAAGGTTCTAGGAGCACTTCAAAAGAAAGAACAATGGGACTTTGTGGCAAGTTGGACCCAGGGAAAAGGGAGAGGGGAAATCTAACTATGACCCTGCTGACCATGCACGGGCGCCTCTGCTAACCTCTTGAGGGCTGCCCTCCAGCTGTGAAGAAGCTGGCACTGCCCCAGACACAAAACCACTGCCCCTCTGTGCCCAGAGGCTTCTCCCAGAGGGCAGGGATCAGGGTTGTGGGCTTCAAATGGGGAGGTGGCAGAGAGAGAAGGATTATCACAGGTTGAGGATGAGTCTGGTTGTAGATGTGCTGAGTTAGAGGTGCTAGTAGGCTACCCCGAGGCATGGATATTTCCGAAATATCAGACACTGTGGCCTGGAGTTGAGCAAGATGGTCCAAGGGGGAGGCCAAGAGGGAGATCAGAGCTATGGTTTTCCTGAAAGGCAGGTAGAAGTGGGGAAGGTCTGTACTGGGCAAGAGAAGCCAGTATTTGGAGAGGGTGGACCAGGCAGTGGCATGGATTCAGCCTGGGTGCTCATCTGGGCCCTTCCTCTGACCTGCTGTCTAAGTCTGAGCCAATATCTTCTTTCTCTGGGTTTTCACTAAAATAAGAGGATAATGTTAAAGAGCACTGCCAGCTTTGACCTGCTGATCTAAGAGCAGTAAAGGGAATAAGGAGAAATGAAGGAGGACGAATAATCCCTAGTGTGCCTGGGACCAAATGGGGGCAGGGAACAGTAATGACCCCAGGAGACAGAGAATTGTGGGAAGGCAGCACAGGGCAGGGAGGAGAAAAGGGGCAGAAGGTGAGAGCCACACAGACTCGATGACACACACAGAGACTGTGCGTTCTGACAGATTTGCAGTCTCATACATTGACGTGCTCCCACCCACACCCTGCCCCTCACACAGATACTCAGGCACATCCCACAGGCGACAGCGGAAGAATCTCTGCCTCTCCCATCAGACACCTCCACCTCTGGGTTCTCTAGCTTCCTTGACTATAGTCTGAGCCTTCAATGTGCTTTGGACTTGGGGAGGGGGCAGCTGGGTTTGGAGCCTGCCTCCTTCTGCCCATGGCGTTCCAGAGGCATGCTTAACTCTGGTCCCAGTGCAACTTTTTTGGACCCTAAAGTTCCAGGTTCTTGAAGATGGCTTGTCTCCTCCTTCCTGGCTTCTCCTAGGGGCATATAGGATTCCACATCCTCTGAGGGTGGTAGCAGGGGGGAGGATATTGCTACCCCCACTATTTCTTGATCTTTCTCACAGCTCAGTGGTGGAATCTGAGGCCTAGAGATATCCTGTAACTAACCTGAGGTCATGCAACAAGGGAAGAAGCATGGAACAGACCATTTGGTTGTTTAGTGCACAGCCAGCAGTAAAGATTAGAAGCCACACTGGCCTGTGGTGGGAGGGGAATTCCTTCTGATGCCCTGAGGCTTCCTTTTCCAGGGTATCTTCATGACAGGCTCCCCTGGGGTTGGAGTCTGGTGCCCTTCTAAAGATTCCAGGCAGGTCAAAGTCACCACCCAGGCCATCTCCTGGGAAACTCAAGTTCTAGAGGGACATTCCTCCCATAGTGTTCAGACAGAAGTGTCCACTCAGCCTTCAGGGACTGGCGAGGCCTCACTCTGGCCAGGCTTCCTGGAGAGGGACTGTATGCACCTCTGCAAACACTTCATCTGGCATAGACTACCTGAGGGGCTCTAATTCCAGCTGGGACTGACTCTTTGTCCACCTCAAACTTGCCTCTCAGCAATACTACCTCCATTCACTTAGCCCTACATCTGAGCACTCGCCTCAACTCCTCTGTCCCTCTCACCCTTATGTCCGATCAGTCACCAAGTCCTGCCAATGTCCTCTCCTGATATCTCTCGGTCCATCCCCATCCTCCACAACCCCTAGGTTGATGTCATAATCTCTTACTTGAATGCCACAGGCCCCTCTCTGCTCACCATACCTTCCCCATCCAGGTCATCTTGCATGTTGTAGCCAGAGGAACAATTCCAAAACACGTTCCTTCTCTCTGGGTGCCCAGCACCTAGTTCAGAACCTGCCATGTTGTTAGCATTCTGTAAGTGTTTGTGGAGTGAATACTATCTTCTTAGCCTTTGCTTTAAAACCCCAGTAGCTTCTCTCCTCCAGTAGAGGCTGACTCCTTGGCATGGATTGAAGGCTTTTACATCAGTCATCTACCTCTCTGATCCAATTATGAATTATTAAAGGTTAGTTCCTGTCTACTTTATCCACATCATTAGCACAGAGCCTAGCACACAGTCAGCCTTGCTACATGCTCATGGAATGAACTAATGAAAAGCAGAAAGTAATCAGGGTCATCAACGCTACCAGCTAGGACTTCTATTTTTGTACAGAGGAAGGAGGGAGAAAAGCTTCCTGCTGGGGTGGCCTGGAAGGTCTTGAGGAAGAACTTGAGAGATGGTGCCAGGCAGACACATGGTAGTAGAGGAGCTTACAGAGGCAGGTGGGGCTGAGTGTGAAAGTTCTGAATAGCAAGGAGAGACTTAAGACTACTCTGTGGGTGTGGGGAGCTGTGGTAGGTGTAACCAGGGGAGGAGAGGATGAAGATTGTGGCATGTAGCACCTGTCAGTGAGAAAGAGAGCTGAGACCTGGAAGGCTAGAGATCCTGGGTACCAAGAGAGAAAACCTGTGGGAAGAGAGGGAGGAGCCTGCTGTGGAGGCCCTTTGGGGAAGGGGGGGAGAGGATAATTTAGGGAAAGGGCCCCCCTCTTGTGCTGGTGGGGTGGAGAGGGGCAAGAAGGGGAGGCAGGAACTCCCATGGGAAGGGATGTGGTGAAGGATAGAGCCCAGCTGTAGGAAGATGGGGCTTGTTGAGGGTGGGGTGCTGAGAGGTGGGTGACCCACCCTGCTGTGGATCCTGGCTGTGGGAATGTGGGTTTTGTTATGGGAGGGGGCTGCTGTGGAGACAGGGAACCCTGTCCTAGGAGACTTGGAGGACCGCTGCTGGACCAAGTTGAAGGAGCCTCCTGTCCCGCAGGCCCCGCCATGGGGAAGACCAACAGCAAGCTGGCCCCAGAGGTGCTGGAGGACCTGGTTCAGAACACGGAGTTCAGCGAACAGGAGCTGAAGCAGTGGTACAAGGGCTTCCTGAAGGACTGCCCCAGCGGCATCCTCAACCTGGAGGAGTTCCAGCAGCTCTATATCAAGGTGGGTGGGCCAGGGCGTGCGCGCGGGGGCGGGGCTAGGCACCCCAGGGGGCGGGCTGGGAGGGCCAGCTGTCACTGTGCCCCAACCCCTCTCGTTCCTGCCTCAGTTCTTTCCCTACGGTGACGCCTCCAAGTTTGCACAGCACGCTTTCCGCACCTTCGACAAGAACGGCGACGGCACCATCGATTTTCGGGAGTTCATCTGTGCTCTATCAGTCACCTCACGCGGCAGCTTCGAGCAGAAACTCAACTGGGCCTTTGAGATGTACGACCTGGATGGCGACGGGCGCATCACGCGCCTGGAGATGTTGGAGATCATTGAGGTGCTCTGGGGCGGATCTGAGAGGCCCGGGTGTGCTGGGGTGACCCGCCCCTGTCTTCCCTGCTGGTCCCCTCTCTGGCACCACCTTCTCCAGCCACCCTCCTCTTGGGCCTCAGGAGCCTCTCCTTCCCTGCACCCCACCTCTCTGCCCATCCTGCCTCCCAGGACGGTTGGGCTTTCATTGTAGGACAGGCCCTGTGCTAAGTGCTTTACCTAACAACCCTGGGGGGTAGGTACTGGCAGAAACCCCATTTGCAGATGAGGAAACATAGAAAGTAGTGGTTCATGATTCAAATCCAGGGAATCTGACTCCAGAGCCTAAATTCTCTTTACTCGTTATTCTTTCAACAAATATGTATTGAGTGCCCGACACATGCCAGGCACTGTTTAAAGTTCTTGCTTTCGTGGGACATTCCTTCTAGTGAGAAAATTTAAAAACAAGAACAGTAACTGAACTATGCTATGTCAGGCAGTAAATGTTATGAAGAAGATAAGCAGAGCAAAGTAAGGGGAGAGCGAGCGGTGGAGGAAAAGCAATTTTATAGGAGTAGAAACGTGAGCAGCAACCTGAATAAGGAGAGGGGGCTAACCCTCTGAGTATTCTAACCCTCTGACCACACACATGTCTGGGGAAGAGCGTTCTACGCAATAAATGCAAAGACCCTGCGGTTAGATTGTATTTGCTGTGTTCAAGGAGTGGTCGGGAGGCCGGTGTGCTAGAGGGAAGTAAGTGAGGGGAGAGTGGTAGGAAGGGGCTCAGATAGGTAACCAGGAGCTCAATCACTTAGCATCTCACAATCTGAGATAGAGATTTGGTTTTATTCTGAGTGTGATGGAAAGCCAATAAGGGTTCTCCCTCCTCCGTGTGGACAAGAGACTGGGGTTGGGAGGGCAGCAGAAGTAAGGAGACCAGTTAGGAGACCTCCACAGCAGCCCAGTCAGGAAGAACAGTCAGTAGAAGTGGTTGGATATAGAATTTATTGCAAACTTAAGGCTGACAAAGGTTGCTGAAGGTTTGGATGTAGGTGTGAGAGAAGGAGAGTCAAGAATGACATCGAAGTTGTTGGTCTGAACAACTAGAAGTATGAATGTGCTATCTACTGAGATAGGGAATGCTGGGGGAGAAGCAGTTGGAGATGAAGAATTGGGTTTTAGACAGGTTAGTGTGAGATACTCATTAAATATCCAGTCTCAATGACCATAGATCACTTTCCAGTATCCTCACCATCTCCCAGTATTCTCCCTGCCTACCCCCAGACTCCCTTCCTTCACCCCCAATCCTCTCTCCTCCTTTTGAGTGTTCATGCCTCCTTCATTGCCTCACTAGGCTATCTACAAGATGGTGGGCACCGTGATCATGATGCGCATGAACCAGGATGGGCTCACACCCCAGCAGCGTGTGGACAAGATCTTCAAGAAGATGGACCAGGATAAGGATGACCAGATTACTCTGGAGGAGTTCAAGGAGGCAGCTAAGAGCGACCCATCCATTGTGCTGCTGCTGCAGTGTGATATGCAGAAGTAGAGAGTAGCGGCTGGTGAGGGGCAGGGCCCCTGGCCAGAAGTGTGGCCACCTCCCAACCCCATGACCTCTCTGGCTGGCCCTTCCCTGGGAAGAGGAGGACACCAGCCTCACTCTCCGGCCCACCCACCCCTTTGTCCAAGTCCTTGCTCCCCTCAGTCGTGATCCTTGAGGGACCAGCTTACCCTGGAAAAGAGACAGATCCTCAGGTATCCTGTAGTCTAGAACTACCCCAGTCTTGGCCCAGAATCTACATCCACTGGGCATAGAGGAGTTGAGTTGGCTTTTGCCCCTAGAGGCAGGGTTAAGGAGGGTGGCTGGGATTCTGCTTTGAAATTCTGTTCTTCCTGGCCAAATTGAGTCTGTCCTTTGCTGAGGACCCAGATCCCTTATAGGTGGTCTCTGCCCGGCCCTCTTGACTCTACCTGGCCCTTCTGGCCCCAGCCTTTGGAGCTTTCATTCAGTCCTTTCTACAGCTAACGTTTATCGAACACCTGTTCAATGTCAGGCACCTCTAGATGCTAAGGATATGGTAGTCTACAAGACACGTTCCGTGCCCTCCGAAAGCTTGTAGAGTCATGAGGCAGACTTCCAGTGGTCGGGGTCTTAAATGGAGACCTCAAACAGCTGAGCAGGGGGTGTATTAAATCTTTCCGCTCAGCTCCACACAGAGATACAGAAGGATGAAATGAAAAGTGTTCAGAAGTCTAGGAACCATGCGAATGGAATTTTTAAGAAAAAATAGAAACTTATGTAATACTTATTTTTTTAGTACCCTTTAAAAGAGCTAAAGTCATTTTGTTAGTTTAGGATATTAAAACGTACTTTATATTACTTGTTTTTTGGTAAGATGATCAAGTGAATATAGAAAATGCTAATTTTCATGGGAAAAAAAAGAGCTGAGAAAAAAAGGGAGAAAATACCACCAAATTTACCAGATTACATTTTTTCTTATCCAGCTAAATGCTGAGCTGTCACCATTTGCAGCTTCTGCTGCTTCCTTTTTAATGATCTTTTTCAATTCAGTGAGCAACTCTGTTGTGCACTTACTCTGGTTAGATGCTGACTTCAGAAACAGAAAAAATAAGGTTGGTAGAGAGTGAGACAGTACATTTCCCACATCTTGGTAGCTCCTTTCTGGATTTTCTAGTTTCAAAGATGGGCTTGTTGTTTCACTGCTACAGAGTGGAAGGAGCTAGAAGAGGACCACCTGGCCACTGTTTAGGCTGCCAGGCTGCAATGGACCAAATGACTAAAAATGTGCTGGGCATGCTCCATTTGAAAAGCTTTTCCTCACTCCACATCCTACACCTGCCAGATTATTCATCATATTCCAAGTGCACTGGTTTTGCTTTCCATTGTCTGCTTTCTGATTTTGGATCTATGAGCTATCGAGCTGCATGCTTTGACTGCCAGGAAATTCATCTTGCTCCTTCATCCAGTCTTTCACTTTACTTTCTCCTGTATTTGTGATCAGAAATTACCTTTAATGTGTAGTGGCAGTTGATTTCCTCTTGAACTCCTGGTGAAACAGTCTAGTACACAGGTGCTGTCAGCCCAGGGTGGAAGCAGGGAATGGATACTGAATTGGGGGGCGTGGGACTGTATCTGCAAGAAAACGATGAAGCACACCTCTTACTGCTGAGTGCTCACCTGTCCTTCTCTGCAGGTGTAAACTCTTGGGGATGCTGACCTTTGGTCCCAAACTCTATTGGACATTCCTTCTTGCTGCCCTTATGGGTAGCAGGGCCACTGGGTTTCCACCCTCTTTCTATCCTACCTATGACCAGCCACATGGTAATGCTGGGGAATTCACATCTTCAGGCAGTAAGCAGCAGGTTTTTGTTCAGTAATGCCTCAAAAGATCTTCCATTGCTCTCAAGAGTTGGCCTTAGGTATATCTTGTGCTGTCAGTCAACACCACAGATACAGATGCTCAACAGCCTGTCTCAGCTGACACTTCCAGTGGAAAGCTTTTTACAAAGTGGAGTTTCTATCCCCCATACATTGAATCTAATCTAACTCCCAATCATGCAGAACTTTATGGCTTTCAAAGTCTTGCCATCTCTCTCCTCTTATTCTATCCTCATAGCTGAGAGAAATGAGGGTCTTTATTCCCTTTCTTCAGACTTGGAAACTGAGGCACAGAGGGGGAATTGTTTGCTTAAGAGCACACAGTCAGGAGGTAGCACAGTGCCAAGACTTGAACCCCAGGCTCTAAGAAGATTTCTTCCCTTCAGAGTCTCTTCCCTGCTCATGTCTCTGACTCTTGAGTTGTACATAGGTTGACTGTGGGGCAAGCTAAGTTGGTTTTGGTCTTTTACAAGCTTCCTGCTAAAAAATTTCTGAGGCTGTAGTCTTCTAAAAAGAAATAGAAGCTTGGTAGAAGTCCTCACATTTTCAAGCATCTTGTTTTATGCTTCCGGGAAGCTCTGCTAATAAATTAATGCTGTCCTAGGAGGCCTCTGACCCAGAACCTTGGAAGTATCTTGCATTGTCTTTACCATCATCTTCCTCCCTAAGAGAACTTTTTATTTCATCCAGCTAGTAGGCAAATCGTACCTGCGAGGGCATGTTTGATTACTCCAAGCTTCTGGACACATATCTCTAGTGATATTTGCTGATCAGGACAAAGATTCTCATACAGCCCAGAAGTGCTGAACACTTAATGCTAGACCAGGAACCAGGACCACCCTCTTGCTGTTGGGAGAAGCCACAGGTAGGCCAGGTCTTGCTCCCACATGCACCTGGATGTCCCAAGGACTGTGTGCTGTGGTAGAGCACTGGTTCCACTGTGAGAAAAGAAGAAGTCCTCCCATTTCTGCTCCAGGTGAGAGGGACTTGTCACAGAATACAAGGTTCACAGAGATTGAAGATGGCTCACATAGACTCAAAAATATACAGACAGTTAAAACATGGGTATATCCAAATTCTCCTTCGAAGTTCTGTATCTTCTTTTAATAGCTCTATGAATTGCAAGATCCCAGAATCTGCCTCCTAATTGTATTCTGTCTTCATTCAACCTTTTGGGCTAATTAATGAGCTCCTTATTTTTGCTCTTTAAAAACCATCAGCAAGGGCTACTTCAGATGGCCACTCCAGCCCTTTGAGCTATTGTCAGGATTATATAACTTACTTTAAATCAAAAGTTAAGAAAAAGGAAGCCCAGAAGCAATGACACTGAGTCTTTTCCTGATAATAGCAGAGTCCCTAGAGGTAGAGATTAATCTTGCTGCAGAGAAGAAGAAAAGAGAAAGAATAAGAGAATAAGCTGGGGTTTCTGAACAGGGTAGTAAGCTGCCACTGTAAATATTTTTACACAAAAATTTACAAAAGCAACAAATATTTTCTGAAGATCCACCCTGGGTGAGGCTTTGTGCTGACTTTAGAGATCACTCTGGGGGCAAGAATACATTTCTTACATATTTTATTCATCGTTTTTGAAAAAAATATAATTCAAATCCTGAAATTGAAACATCTCAGAAAAATATGAGATTTTCTTTCTGAAATTTTCAAGGTTTTCTATCTTTGCCAGAATGTGGGGGCAGAACTGGGCTTCCCATGGTATCTGGCCCTTTCTGCTTGGTGGAAGCTCCAGGATTGTGGATGCCTAAGGAAGGAGGGGGACTGGGTGGCAGAGGAGGGCCTCCCAAGTCATTCTCCAGCATAGCCCCCTATTTCCTTTAGAAGTGTTATTCCTGGCTGTGCCCACAGTGACTGTCCTCACTGTTCGATCCTGTGCTTTGTAGTGTGTTTTTTTTCACTGACAGCGAATAAAGGTGTGACTGTGTTGAGGGTTCCTACTCTTCTCTAAGCTGGGATAGGGCTGGGGTGAGGGGAAAGAGGGAGCTCACACAAGTGGGACTACTTCAGTAACTCCTCAGGGCTGAGGTCCTTGTTCTAGCAAGGACTCTGGTTACATGGAACAGAGACCTATTTGATAGTTCGAAGAAAGGAGAAAGCAGACTACAAGGGACCTTAACGGTGAAAAATTCAGAATGCCCGGGACTTAAATGAACTAGAACTAACAACGAGGCCTCTCTCTTTTCTCTGGGCCTTACAGGCTCCCATCTCCTTGGCAATATTTGCATCTGTGCTCTTTCCCTCGGCTTCTCTTTAGACTTCCTTGGTTTATCAGCATAAAGTGGCTGTATCCCAAACTCTGTATGAAGACTCGCCAGCAACTAACAACTCCCATCTGTGTCTCCTAGTTCCGGTTCTCAAGCAAGAGAATCTGATTGGTTCAGCTTAGCTTTTGGTGGGACACCTTGGTCCAATAGTCTATGGCCAGACCAGATGCTGATATGTGGGTTCTGTGGGTGGAGCAGTTCTCCCAAAAGAGAGCTAGCAGCAGCAGATAGTGGGGCTTAGTTTCTCCCTCTGTTCAGTGGAAGGCATCATTAAAGCCCAAATGAATGGATGGTGGGCAGTAGAGAGAAAGGCCAAGAGCCAGAATTACAATGGTTCATATGGTATCCTTTGTACAAATTAGGAAAAGGCACCCGCTCTGAGTGGACGCGTCCCCATGAGTGTGCAGCCAGACCAGTAGATGGCACGTGCGGGCTAATTAAAAAAATATATCCCTTCTGAATACAGCCTTGTCATGCCAGGATACACAGCTTGACAAGTGGAACGTGGTCAGGATTTTAGGCCCCATCTGCCCTGCTGGTCGGAGGTTGTGTAGTACATAATCTGTTATACCATCCATAGGAGTCTAGCCCAGAGCCCTCAGACCCCATACACAGACCCAAATATGACGGGTGTGGAGATGGGAGTTGGTGGTGAAATATTTCTTTTAGGATACCCTCCAACAGCCAGAGAGGCACTGTTCCCTGCCGGAGGTTGGGGGCAGTGGCAGCTGGAGGCACCTATTTCCTCCTGAAACGCTCAATTACTTTTACAAGGGCTTTCTCAAGGGCGCTTGGAGGGGGGTGGTTTTCTTGGCAGGAAGCAATTAGGACAGAGGAAGGAGGCTAACCTGGCCTCAGGGCAACCATGAACCTAAGGAGGTGACTCAGAAGTCTGAGAACTTGGGGCTGCTCTGCCCGGCTGAAGCCACACTGGGGGGATGGGGTGTCCTATCTCCTGCCTGCTTCGGAGCGCTTAGGTCCTGGGTAACCATCTAAAAACTGCCCTCTAGCCCAGGCTAGTCTACCTCCAGGATTGCCCTCTGTGCTATCTAGCTGCCCCTAAGAAACCAGAGTGATCTCCTTAAAGCACCAATATAACAATGTCAACTTTTCAAAGTCTCCCCTCTGCCTTTAGTATGATAAGCTCCTTAAAAGTCCCTCAAGGCCTTGCTTGATCTGCTACCTACTGACCTCAGAAGTCTGTTCTTCCTCCTATCTCCCACTGCTGCACCTTGCATTTGAGCTACCCTGAATTGCCCCCCCCACCCCGGTTTCCCTAAGGGATCTCTTAGGCTTCTGCATCTGTACACAAGCCATTGTACCTCCCCAGGCCACCCATTTTCCTATCTCAATGATCTTCTCTGTGAAGGCCTCTCAAACCTCAAACAGTTGGCCCCTTATGTGTACACAGTCCATCATAGTTGTCATATAGCTTCTCATGGGATTTCCTGTCAGCTCAGCTGGGCACACATCTAAGTCTCCAAGTAAAGGCGACTGGATGAGTCGAGACTTTGGATTGCAAGTGAACGAAACCCAATTCAAACAAGCTCCAACAAAATGAGAGGTTTATTGGCTCATGTAATTGGGAAGTTCAGGCACTGCTGGATTCAGAGGCTCAACATTGCACCCTCTTCCCTCCCTGCTTCTGCTTCTCCCTCTGTGTGACCTCATTGTCCTCTCCTGATGGGCTTCTCCCATGATTTTTCACCTGCCACAAGGAATGATGGGTTCTCAGCTCGCAGTCTCAAATTAATAACCCCAGAGAAGAAAGAGCCAAATCTCCTAGCATCCCTATGTAGGAATACAGAGAATAGCCTAGCCGTGGTCATGTGTTCATCCTTGGCTCAATCACTATGTCCAGGAAAATAGGGCTCTACAGTTAGTCAGGTCTAGGTCACATGCCTACTCCTGTGCCCAGGGAGGTGGTGGATGAGGGGTGGGGTGGGGGCTGATAAATCAGGGCCAGGACTAGAAGAAGAAGGTGGGAAAGGTGGCGAGTCAAATAAAACCAATAGCCACCAACTTTGGGGGGAGGGTGGCATTCGTTGAAGCAATATGGAGAATCTCACGGAAATTTAGAGGTGAGTACTATAGCCAGGGCCTCAACTGGAACTTGGGAAGCTGTCAGGACCAGAGGCGGCTTCCTCTCAGGGCATCATGGTTTCCTGTTTGTGGGTTTTCTGCTGTCCTCAGTACATCTTTGCCCATTTTTATCTTCTGATTGGTTCATTCTGCTCACAGAGTTTCTACCCCCTCTTAGTTTTATGTCAAACATAACTGCAACTTGCTAAGCCTCACTCAGGTCTCTTGGGAGCCAACTAGATTTCACGGCATCCTCAATTTCCATACCTGCAGTTGACTATCCAGCCTCTGTTTCCCAATTCAAAATTCTTGAGAAAGAGGAGTCTGATGAGTCTAGCTCATCTTTACAACCCAGGCCAAACAGGTCAAAGCTCACTGAACAGCATGGGGATAGTTCATCTTTGTCTCAGGTACTCGCTCCCAATCCAAATAACCTCTCTATACAGTCTTTCTAAGTCCTTCGTGTCCATAAGGAACCTGAGAATAATTGACCCTTTCTAGAGTGTCATTATTAATTGCTATGTAACAAGCCATCCTGAAACGTAATGCTCAGAACAATAATTTATTATTTTTCATGATTCTTTGGGTTGGCTAGGCTCAGCTGAGAGGTTTTATTGCTTCATGTGCTGTTGGCTGGAACAGCCAAGATGGCCTCACTCATATGTCTGGCAATTGGTGCTCACAGTAGCCTGGGAAACTGTTGCAGGAAGTGATACCCTACGGAGGAATTTGGATGCTCAGACAACTTCTTTTAGAGGAAGGAGAATTTATTAGGCCGGCGGAGCGTGTGAGGTTAACAACTCCATGCACAAGCTCGCTCTAGTTGGATTTATTACAGCTTATATACTTTTGCAATGTCTATGCAAGGGGCACGTGATTCCTTTGTCTGAGGTTTTACATGTCCCTCCTTACTCAGAGTGGGAAGGGAAAGCTTCAGGTGGGAGGGCTGTAGGGGAGGAATTTTAGACTCCTGGTCTCACAGGTCGTTTGTCTTGTAGAGTCTGAGACCTTGATGTTATCAGCACTATTATCAGATTCTTGAACAGAGAAACAGGACTCCTAGCTTACAGACAGCTAGCAGCACTCATTGATGTCATGCCCGCTCAGTGGGTTCCTTATCCAAAGGCTGAGCTCTAACTGTAACACAACGAACAGTTCCACACAGTCTTGACATGCATACACAGCTACAGAGGTAAGGAAGGGGCTGGAGAATCCCTGAGGTGTGGAAAACATGCTAACTGAAGAGCATAGGGCAGGATGGGAGAAGAGAGCAGTTTTAACCAGCTGAGTCGGTTATTTCTGCAGGCGCTTTCCTTTGCATTTTTTCAGATGCCTCCTCTCCTCCCTCAAAACCACTGTTCTCCACTGGCTTCTTATCCTCCAGGGCCGCTCTGCCTCACCATGTGGACTTTCCCACAAGGTAGTTCAGGCTTCTTTACATTGTGTCTGGCTCCCAGGAGAACAAAAATGGAATCTGCAAGTCCTCTTAAGGCTTAAGCTTGGAAATTGTACAGAATCACATAGCATTCTATTAGTCAAAGCGAGACACCAGGTCAGCTCAGATTCAGAGAGATTTGGGGGTCATCTATAGAAACAATTTATCAAGCTTGGAGAAGGGCAAGTCTATACATACTTCCCCAATCTTAAAACTTTTTATCGTTATAATTTCCCCCCTTCTTTCCACAGAAGGTTTGATTAGTTCCTCCTCCCAGGACATGATGGAGTCTGGGAAGTTCCCTTCATTCTGTACCCCATCCCGGGCAGATACTCTTCAGGCTAAACCAATATTCTGCTGCTCCCACTCAACCGGTGCACACTTCTAGGCTCACACAGAGATGTCCCTTGTCTGCTTCCTGGCCTGTGCCTTGGGATAGGTGGCATTCGTGTCTGCACCCGGGGGTCTCCACCAATGGGGACAATGCCCTTAAATTCCAGAATAATGGTCCAAGCGTCTGATTCCAAGGCTCCTTTTCGACCTTCCCTCCATCCAGCCGCTTCACAGCCTGTAACTAACCACCTTAAGCTTGGCAGATGGGACCTGGGAGTTGCCGCCCTCTGCTGGCCATCAGGGCGCAGCAAGAACTCAAGTTCAGGGTCCCAGGGAGTCTCTCGCGTCTGGGTGGGTGCTCCGCCAGATTCAGCGAAGCCTGGTCTCGCCACGGACTTTAGGACCCTTCCGCCTTGGTGGGGAAGGGCCCTCCACTGTGCAACCGGCTAGGAGCGGGCTCCTGCTCGTGGACGGAGCTGTCCATCCACTACCTCCTCCCCCTCCGGGGGATGGACTAGGATTTGAGGGAGGACGGCTCCACTTTAAGGTCCCAGGGTCCTGGCATCGGAGGGGAAAGCAGGAGTTACCTTGGGGGAGTGGGGTGGCTAACGTTTCATTTTCTCCTTGAGATTCACCATCCTGGAAAAAATACTTGTCAGGCCTCCCGTCTCTCCGTGCCCTTGAGCGCCTGCGAACACCATCCCACAATCCCGAATCCGCAGCAGCAGGCAAACCCCGCTTCAGGCCCTCTCTACTTGAGAGCCCAAGAGGCCAACCCCACCCCCACCCCATTCACTTCGGGCGTGGGGCGGTCTGGGAGGGAGAGCTCAGCTGTCCGCCGATACATATACAGCGGCAACACACCGGCAACCGAGAGGGCGATATTGGCATCCCGGTCCCCCACCCCGCCCCGCTGCAGGCTCACACGCCCACACTCCCCGCGGCTGCCCGCCCCCTTCTCACGCCCGGGACGCGCCTCCCTCCTGCAGCCCAGCCCCGAGAGCTCCGTGTCTCCGCTGCCGCCCGATCTGGCCCGGCCGGGTCACAGCCGGAGCATGGAGCCCGGGGAGCCCCTGGCGCCCGGCGAGTCCCGGCCAGGGGCAGAGGCCGCCACAGCTCCCCGCTGGGAGGAAGCCAAGGCTTTCTACGACAACCTCGCGCCCAAGAAGAAACCCAAATCGGTAAACACAAGGCATGGGCATGGGGGTAGGGCAGAGGAAAGGTCACCGGGGGAGGGGTCGTAAGCCCCCTGGAGAGGGACCTATGGCGCCTCTCGGGAAGGGTACGCAGCCCCTCAAGCACCAGAATGCTCACAGCCATTGGCGCGGGCTCGGGTTTATTTTGGGAGCTCTGCTCCGGTGTTTTTTTTCCGGGGCTCGGGTTCCACGCCAGGATCCCCTTCCCCCATGCTGTGGTCAGGGCTCAGCTCGGGGCCAGTGGCTCAGCCCCTCCCGGAGCGGGCTGTCTGGGGCGCGCCGGCAGCACTTGTTGGCAAAGCCGGTCAGGGGCGCCTGCGGAAGCGCCCTGGGCTCGGGTAACCCGACTCTGGAAACCCGGCTCCTTGATGCGCTCCGGTTTCTGCCATGTGTGTACGGAGCTCCCGACCTGAGCCTCTGCGTTTGGGAGTTTGGCTCAGGGCCCTGTACCCCTAGTTCTGGGCTCCTAGCATGGACTCTGCGCCCCAGCTCCGGACTCTGCTCCTCCAGTAATGGACACCATCATCCCCGCTACCCACGTGTGGTCGCAGCCCTCCGGGATTCACACCGAGGAGAGAACTCTCCTCCATCACAGAAGTTCTTGATGTCCTGGTTGGCCCCTGGGCTTTGTTCACTCTCGCTTCCCAGATCTCGAGGACTTGGGGAAGAGACTGAAAATAGAGGCTGGCCTGGAGCATCTTCCAAAGAGCTCTGGTCTGACCTTAAAATGTCCGGCTGCTTCCTTCCAAAGACCGTTCTCCAGGAGGCCCACCTGTCAACAGTCATTTTCTGCAGCACCGCCAGGCCCCTTCAGTGGTGATGGGACTGAGAGATGAGTTGGGCTGAGTGCCTGCCTCTGGAGCTCACACTGCACTGAGGGAGACCCTGACTGGTGAAGTGCTCAGGTGAAAGACCATACAAGTGCAGTTGGAACAGAGAGGGAGTGACTGCCCACTAAGACAGGCTTTGTAGAGGTGGCAATTGAGCTGATCTTACGTCTGAGTAGGCAGAGTTTCTGAGGCAGGAAGGGAAATAAGATGGGCAAAAGGCATGGAGATGACAACTGAATGGGAGAATGCAGAATCTTTGGGGGAAGAGTTGGAAGGATGTCAGAGACCGATGAAGGTCCTTGAGTGCCATGTTAAGGAGCCTGGACCTTATTCAGTGAGCTTAGGGGTTTTAAAACTAGGTTCCATAGAGCCCCTTGTTTCAGGGGTTCTGCACATATGTGAATGAAATTTATTTTCTTTCTTCTTTAGAGTATGTTTTAAACAATTAAACATGTGTGATAAGAAAACTCATTCAAATGTGTTATGTGGACATTTTAGCACCTTAGAGACCACCAATACATTCTAATTTATGCTGCAGGTTAATTTTTCTTTTTTTTAGCAAACCTCAGAATAAAGCCTTTTCTGTGGGCTATTTAATAGAAGAGTACCTTGCGGCTGCTGACAATTATTGCTAAGTCTCTTGAGGTTTGTATTTAAAACAAAACAAAACAAAACAAACCTTTTACCATTTGCAACCACTTATTGGTGGGAATCAGGATTTTCTCAATGCTGTGCAAAAACCACAAACGCAGAAACAAATTGACTAGATGATGAAGCTTAAGTCTACACTGGCATTAACCCCTGGTTTCAAATTTGTTGTCACCCAAACAACTGCGTTGTTTTCATTGGTTGACAGTATAATACATACTTTATGTACATGTAATGCATTTGGATGTGTAAAATAAATTTATATCACTAAGAGATGGTAATATCTATTGGGGTTTCCACCAAAACTTCATTTGAATAAAAAGGTCACCCTACTTTTTAAAAAATATGAAAACCATTGAGGAGCTATTGCAGGATTTTTCAGCAAGGGATTAACTTGGTCCCATTTTCATTTTAGAAAGATCACCCTGGGCAGTGTGGTGGATGAATTGGAGAAGATGCGTCTGGCAGCAGGCTGACCAGTGAGGAGGCTGGTCCCTGTCTAAGGAGGAAGATGGACTAATGTCATGGCCTGGGGGATAGAGAGGAGGGGTTGGATGTTCAGGACTACGGGTGATGAGTGGAGCTCACCAATCCATTTTCTCCCAAATACCAAGGAACCAGAGAACTCAGGTCCAGTTGTCACTCATGACCTCCCTTTCAGCCCCTGACTCTCACAGTTCTCTGAGAGGCAAGGATCCTGGTGGCTTCCTGGCCCCTACTCCTTCCTGCAACAGCCCCTCCTCCCACAGGCTATTTTGGGGGCTTTAGTCCTCAGGGGCCCCATCAGGGCCTGGCCTGGACTTATTCTCATTCCCAGGAGCCTGAGTGAAATATTCAAGCCCTGAAGGCCCATAGGAGGCCCTCACCTCATGGGGTCAGAGGACTTCCTCAGCACAGACCTATCTGTCCCACTCTCCTCCAGCAGCTCTTTCCCTTCCAAGTCCTTCTAGAAATAACAGCTTTTGGCCATGCTCTTATCTTGGGTCCAACAGGCAGAATCATATCTGTCTAAATGCCTAAATGAGAGCTCCTCAGACAGGCTAGGTGGGGCTGGGCTGCCCTCCATTATCCCTCCCATCCCTATCCCCAAGCCAGAGTAACTAGCCCGTCCCCCAGCCCCAGTGGAAGGCAGAGGGAGCTAGCAGTACCTGGCTTCCTGGAGGGCAGTGTTTCCAGGCTGAGTCCCTGGTCTTAGGTAAGGATCTTTTTGACCCAGTTACCAGTCTGGAGTTTGGACTTCTTTCTGATTTCTGGAGGAACTGTCCCCAGGTGCACCCGACAACACATGACAGCGTGGCCTCCTTCTGCAGTTAGGTCCAGGCGGGTCTCTAAGTGCTTGCTTCTCCCCAGCTCCGGCCAGCCCCTTTTACCTGTTCCTTCATCTCTGCCTGGAGCCCAGACCAGCTGCTCAACTATTCCAAATATGGATCCGCTGGGATCCATATTTCCCATAGCATCTCATGTCCTCTAGGCCCTCAGACTCTACCTCACTTGTGCAGTGTCAGAGCAGGCTGAGTGGGGAGGTGGGGTCCTGCCCTTGGAATCTCCATTCTGAGGGAAAAGAGAGCCCTGCCCTTAACACCGCAGTCTGAGGGCACCATGTCCGTCACCATTTCTCCCAGATCTTGAAAGGGCAGGCTGTGTGGGTGGAGTGTCCCAGAAAAGTGGCTAAAGTAGCAGGTCTTCTGGGAGCTATTGAGGAGGGACATATCAGGGGGACTGCTGTGTGGACAGAAGTCACGCTAGAGGCTGCAGACTTGGGCTCTTATCCTGGCTCTGCCTTGGCTTTGCTGTGCAACCTAGAGAAATATTCTTCCTCTCTTTGGGCCTATTTTCACATCTGTAAAAGAAGGAAGTGGAGACTCCCGGAGCCAAGGCAGCTGCAATAGTTTTCTTGCAATGGCCCTAGGCGGGACAGGATGGGGTCTGGGCAGGTCAGGCAGAGGGGACCCAGAACACAGCAGTCTGGCAGGGACTGTAGGACAGAAAGTGAGGAGTGAGACCTTGGCTGGCTGCCTGGCCGAGAGTGACCGACCGGCTTGGGAACCTGCCTAAAGGGACTGGGAGGGCAGCTGGCTCTCTGTCCTTGAAGGGATGATGGTCTTGTCCCTGGGGCAGTAAGCCCAGGGGGCGGGTACAGCTCAACCCTTGTCCTGAAAGCTAACAAGTTTCCTGAGTTTATGAGAGTGGGTCTCCCTACTCCCCCAGCCCTACTCTTACCATTTCTAGCCATCCCTCTCTTATGCCTTTTCTTTATGTTTTTTAACTTTACCTCCTTTCCTCGAAGGCTCATAGGTGCTGAGGGGCTTGGTAGGTTCCCATGGGAGTTGTCAGCAACTGGGAGAGTACTTGAGCTGAGCCCCAGAGGAGAGGTGCCAGTCCTGCCACTGCCTTACACTGACCCTGCTGGCCACGTACAGCACCTGGGTTGGAGTACAAGTCAAATGCAAACTGAGGTCCAGCTCACGAGCTTGAGGAACTCTCTGGTCTTCCATTTCTCCTTTGAGATTCTAAAGCCTCACTAGCCACTGGCCATTTGTTGCCATTTAAATTTAAATTGATTAAAATTAAATCCAATAAAAAAATCAGTTTCTCAGCCTCACTAGCCACATTTCAAGTTGCTCCATAGTCAGTGTAGCCACCCAGATAGCACTGGAGGTTTCTATCATCATGGAAAGTTCTCTTGGACAGCGTTCTCTTAAACCTCTGCCTTGGGGACAGATCATGAGCTCTGTGGATGGCAGGGATCACACCTGTCTTGTTTCCTGCCATGTCCTCAGCACAATGACTGTCACATGGTAATCACTCGATTTTGTCAACTGATTGGAACCCAGGCTTGACTCCAGAGAAAACAGCGGGGCCCGTGCATGGCCCGCAAGGCTATCAGGAGCAGGCCAGAATGTGAGGTCCATTTATGAGTCTTGCCCTCAATTTGAGACCCAGCGTCTTCATCTGTAAAGTGGGAATCATGGTTCCAGGACTGCTCAGGTCACAGAGATGTAGTGGGACTTCGGGTGTCTGTGAGTCCCTTGGGCACCTGTATTCTGACCCTTCCCAGGGATTAGAAAGGATCCAGTTGCTGTATGTGATGGCATTCCTATCTCCATTTCACTCCAAGGCCCTCCTGGGGCCCTGAGGGAAAGCCCCCTGCCATCTACTTTTTTTTCCCCCAACTTTTATGGGCTCAAGTGTACTCACGCCCCCATGCCCTGGGCTCTGCTCATCTCTGTGAATGCACTGTGTATGTGCACACCTCTTCATGCTTTCCTTCACCCAACTCCTTCTTCGAAGCTCTGCTCAAACACCTCCTCTCCCATGACAACTCCTTCTGAACCCCCATCATCAAAACTTTGTGTTCAACTGTGTTCTATGACTCATTTCAGTCTCTTTATAATTCTGTTTACCTATCTTTCTTTCCTGCCAGCCTGTGAGCTCTGAGGACAGCAGCCAAATCTCTACCAGGACCACCCCCAGGCAGAGCCCAGGTGCCTGGTACAAAGAACCAGAAAATATTTGCCAAATTTGCATCAACCAAAAAAATATTCTCTGAGCACCTAATATATATATATATATAATCAAGCAATTTGAACAAATTAGGGGACTGCACTGAAGTTTCTGGTTCACGTTAAATTTGTCATGGCAAATATCATTTCTCATGGAAATATATAAAAGTTTAGAGGCATTAAAAATTTTCTGAGCACCTACTATGTGTCAGGTGCAGTTACAACCACTAGAGATGCAATAAATGAACAAGATAGGCATAGTTCCCACTCCCTCAGCACTTAGGCATGGTTCCTGCTTCCTCTCTAGAACTCTGTCTAGAAATAAAAATAATTAAATAATCAATTATAATTTTGCGTTAACTTTTACCAAAGAGGAAATAGGAAATGAGAAAATAGAAAAGGAAAAGGAAATAGGAGGGGTAGCAAACCCATGACTGGGGGGAGGGAAAGATTCTAGAGGTGACATGTAGTTTTGAGACCCAAAGGTCGGGTAGAAGTTAGCTAGATGGAGAGTAAGGTAAAGAACAAGTCAGGCAGGGGAAACATCATGTGCAAAGGCTCTGAGAAAGAAGGGAAGGTGTGCTTGGACACGACAAAGGTCAAATTGAGCAAAGTGGGGTCATGAGAAGGTGAGAGGAGAGAGAGAGGTAGGTGCATCATGCAGAGCTTCCTAGTCTATACTCAAGGCTACTGACTGGAGTTGAGAAAAGTGGGCGCCACTGAAGGGAAGGAGGACATGGCCAGAGCTGAACTGGAGAAAAAAATCAGACAACAATACGGATGACAGATTGGAGGAGATGAGAGATGGCGACGGACTGGACTGTGGTAGAGAAGACAGAGAGAAGTGGGTGCAGTCTAGTGGAACTGACAGGTTTTGGTGATTAGTCGATGGGGAAAGGGAGTTGAGGACGATGGAAGACTTGACTTTCAGGCTTTCGGTTTAGCTGATGGATGCTTGGTGGTACCAAGCAGTGAGATAAGGAAGTGAGGAGGAGACTAGTTTTAGGGGTGGAGAGAGTGGAGGGAATTCAGCCTTAGTCATATTGAGTTTGTCTCTTAGTCACATGGGGCAGATATATGAGTCAGGAGCTCAGGAGAAAGATCTCGGCTGGCGATAAGTTTTCTTATATAATTGTCGTGTCTCTAGGCACCATTTCTTCCTGAGGGCAAGTAGCTCTCATTTTATAATGGAAACCATCTGGAGACCATCTCAAGCTATGTCTCTGGCTACATACACTGTATTCATTTTTCGTTGTGTCCAGATGACTGGCTTGATTGCAAACTCCACAAAGGCATGTCTTTCCTGTCCTGTTGTGCTCCTCCTCTCCCTCAGTCCCCAGGTAGGTCCTGCACAGAAGAGGTCCTGACCTACGTCTGCCCCTGCCCAAGGCTGAGCCTCCTTAAGGCAGAGGCTGGGCCTGGGTCTTCTCGCTGACACAGTACCCAGAAGGGCTGTCACAGGCGACTCACCTCAGGGGAGTGTGAGTGACAGTCCTTCTCCTGCACCCTCACAGCCCAAGCCTCAGAATGCAGTCACCATTGCTGTGTCTTCCCGAGCCTTGTTCCGCATGGATGAGGAGCAGCGGATCTACACAGAGCAGGGCGTGGAGGAGTACGTGCGCTACCAGCTAGAACATGAGAATGAGCCATTCAGCCCGGGGCCAGCCTTCCCCTTCGTGAAGGTGAGGGGCAGCCCCACCGCCAGCCACATGGTGCTTTTGTGGGGGTTAGACAAAAATGTTCTCATGGGTGTTTGAGTAAGGACAAGAGATCCCCTGGGCTGATGTCCCCTGGCAACTGCAGGGGACGACCATTGTGAGGAGAGGCCGCCCCATCCTCTGCAGCCCCACGCAGGCCACGAGCTTGTTGAGGGGAACTTGGGCTCCACTCGCCCTTTCCACAAGGCAACCCTGAGCAATAATCGACCCGCATAATGGCAGGGATTAGGAAGAGAAGGTCATGCCCATTGACCTTACCCCAAGCCTGGCCCCTGACCTCCCTGCTACTCCCTCATTGGATCCCAGTTCACCAGTCCTCCCAACCCTGGCTACCAACTCCAGGTGTAAATCCCTGGGGGTCTGAGCTGGAGGATCCTCTCTCCCATCTAGGCTCTGGAGGCTGTGAACAGGAGGCTCCGGGAGCTGTACCCAGACAGTGAGGACGTCTTCGACATTGTCCTGGTAACAAACAACCACGCTCAAGTGGGTGTCCGTCTCATCAACAGCATCAACCACTATGGTGAGCATGAGGGGTTTGGCCATGGGACTCCCCTACCAGACACTCGGAGATGGGGCCACACCTCTTCAGGGTAAGGGCACACCAGCTAGAACCCCAAACCTGGTCAAGTGGCTCTTTAAAATACAAACAAACAAACAAAAACCCAAAAAACAAAAAAAGCGCCCTGATCGTAGCTTGCCATTTTCAGGGTGTAAACATTCCCGCTATGGCTACTTTCAAGCTACCAACAATTGAATGATTTAATTGACTCAAAAATTTTTTGAATATTTCACAGCCGGCTCTTGCAAGCGGGTACAAGCCAGCTCCAGCACACCACTCCACAGGCCCCACGCCCTATGTGATTGGGCAGGGCACTTGCTGCCCCTGTGACTCGGTTTCTCTATCTGCAATGGGGTTAACAGGCTCAAAAGGCTATGGGAAAAAGCAGGTGCAGTCGTCAGAGTGAAGGATTTTTGTGGCTTAATTCAACTTCTTTATTGAAAGTAATAGACCCTCCAGAACTAGCACAGGCTGAAGAGAATGATCTCTTATAGGTTACAGAGGTGTCTCTTAGAACCACAGGACAGGAAGTAACTGGGCATACAAAAGCTTGAATCCAAGTGCTGGAAATCTCTCCTGGGCTCTTTTTCCCTCTGGTCCACATGAACCCTTATTTCTGCTTCTCACGACAAGTCTGTTCCTTTTCTTCTTCTTCTTTTGTTTCCTGTCTCCTTTTTTTCCCTAACTAGGTTTCTCTGCTTTTCTCGAACATGACCAAAATTTGTAAGTTAACAAGTATTTGTTTTAAGCAACCAAGAGAGTCCAGTGGCATTTTTAAATCTGATTTCAAATTGTTGGGAGCAGGGGTGACATTCAAAATATCTAACCACCTCTGATGCAGGCACCAAGTAGTCAGGACAGATAGCACCTACAGGTCCTGAAGGACTCCTGCTGTGCAAGGCGCTACCCCCCTCCCACTGCGGGTCGTCCTGCATGAGGGCCTGGGTAACAATGGGCTAATTCAACAGGCTCAGAGCAGCAGCTATTCACCAACCAGCAAATATTTTACAACCCTTGCAGACATGGGTACTAGGTAACTACTGACCCAGGCTAGGAGAGAATCTGATTGGTCTAACTTGGGTCAGGTGTCTGTCCCTTTCCAATCAGTTATGACCAGGACGGCCACTCATGGCTGGGGAATCACCTTTTGTAGTACTTTTGTAGTACTGGCAAGAGGATGTTACTGTGAGCCAGCAATCGCTGCAGAGATGTGATCATCCTGTTTCATGGATGAAGGATGGAGGGGCTTAGAGAGGGGAACGCTGGCCTAAAATCACTCAGAGAATCACTCTGCTACCCTACCACCACTCAGAACCAAGATGGCATCCATTGGACACAGGGGACCAGTCTAAGGCCCTAACGGTTAACTCAGATATCACCTGGGTATTCTCTACCTCCTCCCCAGACCTGTTCATCGAGAGGTTCTGCATGACAGGTGGGAATAGCCCCATCTGCTACCTCAAAGCCTATCACACCAACCTCTACTTGTCAGCTGATGCAGAAAAAGTTCAGGAAGCTATTAATGAAGGTGAGTCAAACTAGAGAGAAAGAATATGGGGGGGGCTGGCAAAGAATGTCCCAAAGGTGGGAGGCTGGGTCCTAAAGCTCTGAGCAGGTGCTAGGAGTTGCCATGGTAACTGGAAAGAGCATACCTTCCTTAAGTCCTATAGAATACCTAATAGGTATTCTATAAACTCTGAGAACAAGGCCCCACCTATTCCACTCATTTCCCATCTATTCCACCCTCCCACCTCCTGCCCTCCCATGTTAAAGATGTTTCGACTCATCAGTATCGTCCAGCCTTCAGTCTCCATGGAAATCCTCCTTATAGCCCAGAGAGCTACTCCCTTCTAGGAATCTTCCAGGTCAGTTCTGATCTCCTGTGTGATGATGGGCCACCTCTGCCCCTCTCTGGGCCACTGGGGAGGGAGATCAGTATCCAGTCCAGCCTGAGCAGTGAGTAGGGTCTGGGAAATGGCCAGCATTCCAGCAACTGGGCTGGCCAGTGCTGAGGTGAGGTTAGGAGACCCAGCCTCAAGTGCTGATGAAGAAAATTTCCCTCCATGTGTCTTTTTCAAGGGGCAGTTTTGGGTGGTAGCCATAGCCTTGGTCCTCTGACAGGGTATGTGTTTCTATTGAATGTAGAAAAAAATAGGCCTACAGGGGAGGGAGGATGGCTCCACTGCCTGAGAGGACTCCTCAGGCAGGCTTCTTTATTAACTAACAATATATTCGCTTTTCTTCTTTCATGGTGTCTTCCACCTAGAAGCCTGGCCTCTCTTTTCCCCTGATGCCTCACTCCTCTGATCTGCTTGGGGCTCCAAGAGGCTTTCTTTAACCATAAGCCAGAGCCATTTCCCTACACAGATGTCACACCCGCTGGTCGGGGCCTTGGCACTGCCTGCAAGCTTGCCTCTATATGTCTGCAATTTGAGCCCAGGCTAGAGATCAGGGGGTGGTCAGGAGGGAAGCCCTGCCCAGGCTAGGAGTGGTTCTGGTTCATCTTGGTTTCAGTGTTGGCAGAGCTGAGAGGTGCCTGGCCTGATGCCCAGGGCCTGGTACAACTTACAGCATCCTCAGGCTAGCGAAGTTGCTGTGGGGTTGGCACTGCTCACTCCCCCAAAGCTCTTCCTAAACCTAGCCATTGTGATCCCAGATACCTGAAGAGCAGAGCTTAAGTGGCCTTTGGAGAGATGAAGAGTAGCGAATGGGCTAATCCAGCTGCCCAGGTCTCCAGCCTCTCAGTACTGGCTCTCTGTTGTCCAATGCTAGTCTGGAGCCTGGGTTCCCAACAGGTATACTTGACTCCCCGGAGAAGCCTGGGATTGCAAATGTAATTAGTGCTACCTTCCATGGCCACCCACATTGCCTCAAGGAACCCTAAATGGCCAGGCCACCCTGACTAGGGCATACCTGGGTGCTATTGTGGCAGTAGACCAAGGGTGTCCACACCCACCCCACCTCAGACTGCAGCCCCAGACAGCTGAAATACCCTTAATTTCACTCTGGCTCAGAGCAGGTGAGGGGCTTGCCAGAATCAACAGCAAGAGAGTGAGGCCAAGCCAGATGAGGACTCCTTCCTGGCTCCCCCATAGCTCTACATCAGGAGCCTGTGAGCAAATCCTGGAAGGACAGCAGTGGCCTGGGGGATCCCTTCTTCTAGCCAGGACTGAGATTCGGCTGGTCCATACCAGCACGACCTCACTAGATATTAAAGAATTGACATTCCTCTATACTGATTAATAAATACTTCCTGCCCTGAGTCCTCTAAGCGCCACCCTGTTCCCTGGGACTCCCCTAGACCTTCTCACAAAGCAGCAACTGAAGGGAACCTCTGGCTTAGGCCAGGGCCCTCAGAGCCCCATTTGGAGAAAAGCCACAATCCATTCTTATTGGCCAATTTTTAAATATTCTAAATATTAGCCCTCGTTAGCCTTGCCTTGGGTCCTGGGTGAGGCAGGTGGGGACAAGGATAGCCTGAGATAGCCCACTCTTGGTCCCAGGCAACTGAGATGTGTGTCCGGGGGTGGGGGTGCCTTATTGCCAGGATAAAGGCAGACAACCTTCACCTCTCTCTGCCCAGGGATTGCAGCTGCCACCATCTTCAGCCCCAGTAGGGACGTGGCTGTATCCCAGAGTCAGCTGCGCGTGGCCTTTGATGGGGACGCCGTGCTTTTCTCAGATGAGTCGGAACGCATCGTCAAGGCCCACGGGCTGGACAGGTTCTTCGAGCATGAGAAGGCCCATGAGAATAAACCCTTGGCCCAGGTGCTTCATGTACTCCCCAGAATCCCTGAGTGGAGCGTGGTGGCTCCTCAGAACCTGCCCTTGACTGGAACCTCCAGCCCAGAACCAAACCCTGAGCTTGGCCCAGAATCCAGCCAGGTCCCTTCACCAAACCTCCAGCCCTCATCCCTCTCACCTGACTCCTGACTCCCCTCAGTGAGCTTCTTTCCCTTCATTGAGCCCCAACCCACCTCACTGTAGTCCCATCTCCCTTTGAAGCCCCCATCCTCTCACTAAGCCCCTCTCTGAAGCCCCCACCTCTCCTTCGCAGCTCCTTTCCAAGGTTTCCATCCCTTCTCCAGACTCCCCAGCCCACTGTGAAAGCCTCACCCTCTCTGCCAGATGCTCTCACCCTTCTAAGTAGGCTCCCCTCCCCTTAAGAAGCTCCCATTTCCCTCCCCGGAGGAAAGGAAAAGCTGGACTGGTGTCCCTCACTGGTGCAGCGAGATCCGGCTGGGTGCGGGGTCTGGAGCAGTCTCCCTGCTTTGAGTCACACCAGCCCTTCCCACCTCCTGCCATCCATTCCTTCGCTAGGGGCTATGGGACCCTCACTCTCCATCAGACTAATCGGAGCCTGTTCAGAGCCTCCCCAAGACCAGACTATGCCCTGGAGCCTGGGGGAAATTCCCTGGGGTTGGAGCTGTTGGGATCCTGCAGCCCTTCTGGTAGCTACTATTTGTGCTTTTAACAAAAATCTGGGTGCTCAGTCATCCCAGAGCCTCTCCCTCTCCAAGAGCTCAACAGGCTCCAGTTGTGGCCCCTGAATAGTCATTTCACTTCCATTCTTGTTAATCCCCTCTGAAATCCTTGGGAATCAGGGTAGGACAATTTTCCCACTAAGCAGTAGGCAGGAGACCACTGCTTGCTCCAGTCACCCAGTAGGTAAGGGGTCTCCAAGACTGGAAGCTCACCTTTCCCGATTTCCAGCTGCTATAGCAGTTTTCTTCATCATCATCTGGTTCTTTAGGCCTGTGTCCTCATTAACCTTCATTGTTCAGGCCACTGTAGAGAGTAAGTCCTTTCCCTGACCCCAGGGAGCTGGAGCATGACTCCCTGAGTCAGTTACACATTGGTCTGTTTGTTCCAGTTGTTTTCAGCTGGAGTCCACTCTGCCTGGAAGTTCCCATGCCATAGTTATTAAATATTTTTAGTATCCTCCCTGCTGGTGAGCAGAGAAGACCACACTTACAGAGCGGCAGGACAGACACCCATGTACGGAGAGCACATGGACGGACATACATAGTAACAGCTGCCCTTGTACAGCTATTCTGACACAGACATCCCCAATCACAGCTGTATGGACATCCAGACTGACATAGGTACCTACGGTTCCACTGATGTACACAGCAGCCCGAGCAGACATAGCAGAACTGAAGAGTTTTTCTGCCCCAAACAGCAAGACACTAGCTCTTTAGGGAGGAGCCCAGCTGGAGAGGGGGCAAATGTCTGGGAGAGAGATGGGCTCATAGTGTCCTTTGCCTCCTCATAGGGCCCCTTAAAGGGCTTTCTGGAGGCGCTGGGTAGGCTGCAGAAGAAGTTCTACTCCAAGGGCCTGCGCCTTGAGTGCCCAATCCGCACCTACTTGGTGACAGCACGCAGCGCAGCCAGCTCTGGGGCCCGGGCTCTCAAGACCCTGCGCAGCTGGGGCCTGGAGACCGACGAGGCCCTGTTCCTTGCAGGAGCACCCAAGGGCCCTCTCCTCGAGAAGATCCGCCCACACATCTTCTTTGATGACCAGATGTTCCATGTGGCTGGAGCTCAGGAGATGGGCACAGTGGCTGCCCATGTGCCTTACGGTGTGGCACAGACACCCCGGCGGACTGCACCTACCAAGCAAACCCCAGCCGCACAGTAGCTGAGCCGCCAGCTTCACTGACCCACAGTGCTCCAGGCTCGGCTCCCTGTCATACTTGGACGTGTCGGCCTGTGGCCCCTTCTAGTTCCTCACAACTCTGCGCTGCTGCATGTCTGCCCTCATGCCTGTGAGTGAGGGGCTTGTAGGCAATCGTGCAGTCCGGGCCAGCATTCTCACCGACCGCTCCTTTTGGGCCAACACTGTGTCATGATCCTGGTTGGGAAAGTAAGACTGCAGAATGGTCGGATAGCAGGGGAGAGCTGATGGGACTGTGGGTGGGAGGGTCAGAGGAGCCAGGATGCCTCAGAAAGGGTTTGAGATGAAAACTAGCTCAGTGTAATGCAAAGAACACTGCTTTGAGAGAGAAGGGATCTGGCCTCTAAGCTCTGTCCTGGCATTAACTGCATAACTTTGAGTAAGTCCCTCCCCTCCACAGGCCTCAATTTTCCCATCTTTTAGATGGTTTTCAAACTCTCCTTTAGCTAAAGAAGCTTAGTTTTATATGTGTCCTTTTTGAAGGAAGCATTCTGTGCCAGGGCTGCTGCTGGTCTATATGGCACCTTCATGCAGACTACAGAAAGACATTGCCTCTAGAATGAATTACGAAAAGAAAGTCCTTCCTCTGGGCTGGCCCCAAGACTGCACTGGGGTACACAGCTCGCTTAGCAGGAGATAAGCAGGATTTCAGCCCCAACAGACTCCTCGGTCCAGAGGTCTTTGTCAAATGGGCAAAATACATAATAGTCCACAGCAACCCTACCTATAATTTTACAAGTTTAGAAACCTGTGGACAGGATGACCCGCCTGTGATTCTCTAATCTGAGTCATCAGGGGTCAGCTACCAAGTCAGGGAGGGTCTGTGAAAGGAATGAGTTTCATCTGCACGCAAACTCTGGTCTGGCCAGCAGGGGGCACTGCAGGCTCTTCCTGGGGAGGAGCTTTGGTGGTAGCCTGCTCAGTGCTTCCTTCACTTTTGCTTTCAGCCAAAGTTCGTTGTTCCTTTCTGCCAACTCCCTCACCTCAACCCTCGCTCCCTCAGCTATTGTATCCTGCTGTGTTGCCAAGCAGCTCTGCCAATGGGGAAAGAGGCAGAATACCAAGTTTTACTGTTGTGGGTCCAGGGGAAGAAAGCTCAGTGGCCGAAGTAGGAGGTTGTCCAGGCTGAGTCAAAGAGGGAAGGCCTGCCTGGGTGACATGGGAAATGTGAGGAGGTCTGGTCTGAGGCGGTGACCAGTTGGAAAGGAAAGAGCTGCAACGTGCATGAGAAGATCCTCCAGCTTTGGGATCGTGAGTGGAGGTAAAGAGCTCTCCATCACTGGGGTGCTGTATAAGGGACACCCCTGAGGTACACCCATGAATCCTCCACTCTTGCAGGAACCCCTGCAGCCCCTTCGTCACCACCTCCAGGGTAGAACGCTCACTGCTTGATGAGTCAGCACCCTCTGCTGACCAGCCTGGCTCTCTCTGGAGGGACAGTGGATCATGGATGGCGGGTCCCTCAGGAAGACCCAGAGGGGTGAGCAGACATCTGTGTGTGGGAGGTGTGAAGTGGTGGTGGGGGGCACTGACTGCCAGCTCCCGGGGGGAATCCTAGCTGTGAGTAAGCAATTTGTGAAGGAAGCCAAAGGTATCATCAGAGGGTGCAGAAAAGCTGGAACAATTGTGAGGTCAGGAAAAGGGGGTGAAGGGCCACCCACGGGCTGACCTTTGTCTTTCGAAGACTCAGCCCAAGGTCTGAATGGGTATGGGTTCCGCCCAGTGTAGAGCAGGGCAGTAGTTGCAGAAAGATCATCCAAGAAGGAGAAAAAGTGAGAAGACAGAGGTAGTTCTCAAAATGAGCAATGGGTTGGGCCAGAACTGAAGTCCTGGGCTAGAGTTTCACTCTCCCTGTTGGAGGCCACCTAGAGGCTTGTCCTGGCGAAGAAGGGTAAGGCTATGCTGAGTGCCCAGGGCAGACTCCCAGCACTGACTGCCTTATCAGAGGATATTTTTGCACAAGGTCATTTTTATCCACAGCTAGGATCTTTTTGGACAACAGAGGAAGTCTCAGGGCAGAGGGCCTGATTTTAAGCTCCAGGCCCTGCCAGAGATACTGTGAGATCTAAGAACAGCATCGAGGAAAGAAAGTGAGAAAGAGAGCTCAACCCAAGTCACTTTTGATCTTGGCCAACTGCAGAAATGCCTTCTGCCTCCTGTCCTTCTGAGTCAGAATCACCCCCTTGGATGAGCCTCCAGGGCTCCCAGAGCCAGCTGGTAACCTTAATGGCATTAGGCTGTGTGGCCAGGGTGGACATGTGCACTAGGAAGGCAGCACCAGATGTCACCTAATTAAGATAAACCCCAGGGATTCTGGGAATCAAGAGGTCTTGCCCCTAGGGCCTAGTGATAAACACCACTGATTCTTTTAGGTCTCTCTGGAAGCGGGGAAAAATATGATGCTGGAAGCCGAAAGATAAGGTGCAATAAAAGCCTGAATTTCACTGGAGCCACCATTAATAGACATATATAGCCCTGGGCAATGAGAGACAGGTTCAAATTCTGTTATTGAACCATAAATGAACATCTCGGGCCTGGGAAAAAAAAGCATTCAGAGGCTGGAATAAAAGGCCAGAAGTCCTGAGGGCAGGCTGAGGCAGCAGCCAGACACACTTGATTGTTTTAAGGGGTGATTGTTTAAGGAGGAGCATTTGGCCAGGCAAATTAAAAAGCCAGGTGAGCACCCAAGCCCTAGGCCCAACCTGTTCTGCAGTGAAGGGCGGAGGGACCGCAGCTCCTGACATGCTGGACCCCCGGAGCCAAAAGAATCCCACCTCATCAAGTCCTGTAGAACACGTCTCGGGAAATGCTTGCCAAAAGAGTCCCAGAACCAGCTGAAACCGCCGCTCAGCGGAAAAACAGAAGTCCTATTATTGTGTACTGAGACTGCTAAGATCATTGCAAAACAGCCCCCTCTCCTTCCTGAGAGCCCAATCAGAATGGTGGGGATGCAGCAGAAAATGCCAGAAGAAATCAAAACCAGCAAGAAGTTTAAATCCGAGATGGGTCTAGCATTTTAATGATATTTAACTGGTATGCAGTACAGCCAAATCGGTGCTTAAAATATCAACATATCGAAATATCTCCGTAACAACTGATAAATAACTTCGGCCTGAGTCCCTCGGTGCCCCTGAATGGCCTCAGCTGCCCTGGCCCTGCCACCATGACTGTTCCGCCTTCCCACAGGCTTCTAGAAGTCTTCTAGGAGGCTGCATCAGCACGATGGCCAGCGTCCCCTCCATTTGGTGGCACCCATGCCGATTTAGAGAGGTGAAGGAACTTTCTCAGTCACATAGCTAGTAAGTGCCAGTGTGGAGACTCAAGCTCATTTCTGGCTGATGCTGGGATCCAGGCTCTTAACCATTTTGCCATACGGCCCATACAGGTGCATAGAGGTAGCACTAGGAGCTTCATAACAAAAGAGTTCACCCGACAGTCATTTAACACATTGGCCTGCATGTTGACTGAGGGCATTTTTGTTATAGCTTTCTAAATAGTGGAGAAGAATTTGAATTAGAGCCAAACATTTGCAGAGCTCCCGAAGTACCTCAAACACCCTCGAGTTCTGTAGAACCCACTTTGAAGACTCTGAATTGGGCTAACGTGGGGCTGGCAAACTGTGGTTCCTTGGGCCAAATCAAGCCCACTACCTGTTTTTGTAAAGAAACTTTCATGGGAACACAGCCATGCCCATTTGTTTATGTATGTCTATGGCTGCTTTCACACGGTGAACTGTTTCAGCAGAGACTATGGAGCTGAAAACATTCATCTGGCCTTTACAGAAAAAAGTTTGCTGATCCCTGGGCTAAAGCAAACATCTCCAGCTTGCTTTTCAGTGAGAGAGACCAGCTCACATCCACTAAGCACTTGGAGGCAGAGGCCGGTCAGGGAGCAGCACATGGGGGCTGCGTGCTCATCTGTGAGCATCACTGGAACTGCAGAGTCTCGCAAGTGCTAAGTACCTCAGTGTTAAACACAACAGATCCGGTCACCTGAGGATTTAAGATTTCAAATTTTGATGACTTTCAAGTGACCCATGTCCTGTTGTTATTTGAAATGTGATTGATGCACAGATTTTACTTGAGTGCACCCTCCCAAGCTGATGGGTGAGGGGCAGGGAGCAGGACCCCTGTCTAGCATTTTGCTGTCCAGCATTTGCTCAGGTGGTTTTGTTGCTCTTGACTTGTCTTTGCCCTCATCGGGGGTCTCTGGGACGTGTTAAGTGCCAGTAGATAGACTGGCCTCAGCTACATACGAGTTTTGGAAAAAGTGAAGTGCCCAGTGTGGACGTCAGTACTCAGACCTAACAAGTCATACACTCTCTGAGGAAACAAGAACAAACTTCACAAAGATGGTCGCGGCAAGGGCTTAGCTGGCTCAGACGCTACTGATCAAGGGCGGGAGAAAACGCCAGTGAAAGTTGGAATGGCAGTTTTCTTGTGCTGTGAGGCTATGATCAAGAATCACACATACCCTCATGATGGAACTGTAGGGCAGAAATCTGCAGATATAGGAATTTACCAAGGTTCCAGAATGCACTGCAAAAATGGCAAGTGTGGACGCCATCCTGCCTCCAGCCGTGGTTGCTGTCACTGTTCAGTCGTGACACTCTTCTCTGCGAAGCTCAGACTTGGCCTCAGTATCCTTCTCAATCCAGCATTCCAGGCAGCCACTACCAGTGGGTTGGGGTTAGCATGAAAGCTGCAAACGTATTTTGCCCTCCTTGTTGTTGTTAGATGTTGTTTTCCATGGGGGCATGCAAGAGCCTGAATATTCTCTGGTGTTGTGGTGCAACTCTGATGATGCCAGGGTTCTCATCCCACTTGGGCAGAACACAAAGGGGAGGGAGGATTGCAACCAGCAGTTGGTGGCTTCCTTAGAAACTGCCAGAGAAGCCCTTGCCTGGGCTTTCCCCATTTTTCAAGCTAAGTGCAAATGGCCCTTGTACCAGTAGGTGGCACTGCAGGCCAGCACTCGGCTGCTCCTTGTTTTCCCAGTTAGTGGTTTTATTCACTGGTTACTTTTCTGTCCTTCCATGGTACTTGGTGCCATGCTGGACTCCTGCAAGTAGCTCAGCTGAAAAGTTCTTTAGGTGCTCTGAAAATGTTTGCTAAATGTACCTGCGTGACAAGTTGATTGCTCTTACCAACGACCACTGTGGTTTTATGCATGGACACACTTAGAAGTATGTGCAGCAGGATAAAAACTGCATGTATACATGTTTGTGTGAGTGTGTGTAATGGGCCAGCTATCTCTGCTGACAGGTGTGTGTGTGTGTGTGTGTGTGTGTGTGTGCGTGCGCACGCGCACACACGCAGGATTATCTCTGTTGACTAAGCGTCCTGGACCCCATGTACTGATGGCCAGCCTTGTTTCCTGGGACTAGTTCTGGCTGTTCTTATCATCTCATGGGCATTTGCACATGTGCAGTGTGGGGGCCACTTAGGCCCCTTATCTTTCTCTGGTCAACAAGGTCTTGGCTCCTAACACTCCGCCTCCTACTCCTACTCCCTGCAGCCTTGAGAAGGAAGTAGTAGAATCTGTGCTGGGACATTCCTTTCGGCTGTACCTGCCTCACCATCTCCACCTGTTTCTTCCCTCCCCCTGACAGTCCCTGGGCCAACATGTACAGTTGGGCAGATTGTGCACTGCTCAAATTCATGTGGAGCCAGTCACACTATGACATGAGTGGTGCCTCCGAGACACTTGCAAAACCTGCCAAATATACAGAGCTGTCCTGGTCATCTATGGCCGTGGATAGGAAAGTTTCCTTCTTCATGTCCCGCCCCCACCCCCGGCTCAGCCCAGCCTAGGCTGGGATTTCTTCCTCTGCTTGGGTGTTCTAGTCTGGCCCAGAAGTGACTTATCCTTGGCCTTGATCAGGAAGTATCTCCCTAATGGGCCACCCCTCAAAGGCCTTTGGGATTCAATTTATGAAAGTGAAATATGGCTGGCAACTTTTCAGTTACTCATCTGTAAGACAAAACAAAACTCAGCAGACGGGTCACTGACTCCCACGCTGCTGGCCCACGGTGCATATGCCTTCGTGGGCCGACTGTTAAGATGCGTCTGTCATGGACTAGGGTAAAGGCCTCAGGGCTAGACTTAGAGCTGCCACCAAGTAGAAAATCATGAGGTCACCACAGATTGGATGCCTGGGCCTGTTCCCAAACCCTGATGCCTCCAAGGTCCAGGCAGGAAACGAAAATGAGCGAAGAAGACCTTGCGGGATCTTTAGTGAAATGGAAAACACACACTCTGTCATCTGACATGGTTGTTACCATGTGGGAATATGGGCTGGTGTTGCCAGATATCCCACCCCATTTTTCAAGAGAACCTGGAAATCTGGACGTTTAAATATTGGCAACCATTTAGAATTTGGAAAACACTGTGCAGGCCAAATACAACACATCTCGTAGGCTAAATCTGGCCCTTGAGTCTCTAGTTCACATCCTCTGGCCCAGGCCCAGTGAACTGGGTTTTTCAGAACCGAGTAGCTCAGTTATATTACACTCAGACTCACAGAGTTTTGGATTTTTAAGAGACCTTAAAGATAACCTAGTTCATCCTTGTGTGTTCTAAACTATGTACATACAAATTTTATTAACTTAATAGCACATATATCCTTACTTTCTAGTTTTCTACTTAAAAGTATCTCAGCACCCACAATTTAGAACAAGATTTAAAATGAAGCCTCTACATATAGTGTGCTTGTCAGAAGCCCTATTTTATACCATTTGCTTACGATAGTTCCATTTATATCTTTTGCAACATGGGCTGCCCCTGTCTTTCTTGTAACCTAACTTTCGTGGGTTGCTTTTTGTGGATAATCTCCTAAGTGCCTCCTTAAACAGATGGAACATGTGCTTCTTCATCGATGAAACTTCCTTTGCCTGGGGATAAGACTGCCCATACTTTTCCCAGCTTCCCCCATCCTTGGTCCACTATCGGCCTTGCCCATGCCTCAGCTCTGTCTGGGTCTGCAGCATTTACCCATCACATGATAAAGGGTGCTATGTGCTTGTCGGCGTGGATTTCTTTTGTATCTCATGCTTGTCTGATACCTTAATTTTACAACATTGGCCTCTGCTTCTTAAAAACTATTCAAATAAATAGAAGACTTCAAAAATAAACCTAGATTATCTTGTTTTCCCCTTTCATAACTATATTCACAAAATGCCTTCTGGTCCTCTTAAGAAAAGCCCATGGGGCACACGTAGTGAGCAGGCCTGGGATTGGTTCCATCCGTGAGTACCATTATCTTTCTATAGACCCTCTCTCAGCCACACGAAGACCATGTCAAGGGGAGACTGTGCGATGGACAGCAGCTCGAGCCCATCAGAAGGCAAGCTTCCCCCAGCAGTGCTCTTGGTATGGACTCAGTGTTCCATCTGGAACTACCAGGGGTTGGAGGTTGGATGGAGTGGGAGGAAAAAGAGGAGTTAAGAAAGGATGTGAGATGGAGAGAGAAGCTGGTGACTCAGACTCCAGCCTCAGCCCTCACATAATCCCTCTTGCCCCACAGGCCCCCTCCACAGTCCACACTACCTAGGGTCAATACCTCTACGCCAATCTGTCCACAACCCTCATTTCTCCTGCCACTCCCTTTACCTCCCTCTGTTGAGCCCCTGTCAGGGAGCATCTCAAACACAACTTCCTCAACTCGGCTTCCTCGGAATTGTACATCACGAGGAACAGATCACTTCCTCCCTTGAACAATATTTAAGTCCCTGTTTCTTTCTTCCACACCCCAAAGGAGTATCTCCAATTTCATTTTGGTGTCCCTTAGCCCTGCGTGGATGTCAGTAAATGTGCTTATAGTCAAATGATTGAATTCAGGGCTACTAAGAGCAGGCCAGCTATTTGCAGCAAATGTCATTTCAGAGCTGTCATTCTGAGCAATATTGTAAAATATTTTAAGTATCTTTTCAAAAAAGATCACCAAAGGATCACCTGTACTTATTTGGGTGGAAAACCGAAGGCATGGGAGTCTTAGTTATCTATTGTTATGTAACAAATTGCCCCTGTATTTAGCAGCTTAAAACAATAAACATTTATTATGTCACAGTCTCTGTGGGGCAGGAATCCAGGAGCAGCTGAGCTGAGTGGTTCTTGCTCAGAGTGTCTCATGAGATTGTTGTCAAGCTGTCAGCTGGGGCTGCAGTCATCTGAAGACTTGAGTGGGGCTGGCAATCCATTTCAGGATGGCGTGCTCACATGGCTGTCAGCAGGTAGCCTCATTTCCTTGCCATGGGGTTGCCTGAGTGTCCTCATGACATAACTGTTGGCTTCCCCCCAAGTAATTCAAGAGAATTACTTACTTTAAAAACCTGACTTTTATGACCCAGCCTTGGAAGTGACATTACATCACTTCTACTATGTTCTGTGGACCACACAGACCAACCAACCTGTTAGAGTGTGGGAGGAGGCTACACAAGGGTGCGAACACCAGGAAGTGAAGCTAACCAGAGGCCATCTGGAAGGTCGGCTCCCACATATCATCGTACCCCCGTCAGCCTGGTATAACTCATTTCATCTAAGTTTATCTTAACCATTTGCCTACCTCCATTCAAGACTAGACTCAAATGTGCCTCCTTGAATCTTGAACCTGAATTCCCCCGTCTTCTCACCTGGTCGCCAGGGATAAGGACAAATGTGACTCCTCATCCACTTCCTTCCTCATACCTCTCATCCAGCAGATGCCTTCAGGGACCCTGGGGACACCTTCTTGGGAATGACATGAAAACATTGTGTTCTGAGATGTCTTGGTCTCACTGTGAAGCTTTTATGATGTCCTTCATTTAAACTCAAGTCTTCTGACTCCAGAGTGTGTATCTTAAGTGCTATACTATACCGACTCACGCATGTATATTTTTAAGATAAAATACACATAAGAAAATTCGAGCTTACATTAGTTTGAGTTATATTGTCCTGAACCTCGGGGACAGTACAAATAATTTCCCACCATTTGGGCTACTCCATCCCAGGGAACAATTTGAGGAGTAGTCTTTAACAGGCATCTCTGCACGAAGCAGAGCCATCTTTCCAGACACAAGAATACTAGTTCCCCTCATCCCACTGTGTTTAGATCTGAGTGGGGGAGGCATGAGTGAGATATTCTCATCTTCATCTTGCAAAGGCGAAAACCAAACCTTAGAGAGGAGAAGTAACTTGTCTGAGGATACACACTAGCAGATGCAGAAAGGAAATTTGATGCCAGGCTATTGTTCCAAATTCAATGCTATTGCCTCTGCAACACCATATTTTTTCACCTGACTTCATCTGAATCTTCATTATTTCATTCATCTGGCAAAATCCCCTTAGAAGGCCTGTCAAGTTCCGGGTAGTTTAAAGCTCACTTAGTGCATAGTGCGTCACAGCCCAAGGGTGTGAACTTGTCACCTGCTTGCTGGGCTGGGTAACCTTGCAAAGCCCAAATCCTCTGCAGCTGCCGGGAGGCCACATCGCTCATGTTTTCCTTCAAGAGAACTGGTTGCGAGGTGTGTCATTAGCCGACTGCCTCCAGCTGCTGCACCTTCGGATCTGCAGATAACATGCTTTCCCAGGACTGCTCCTCGTCAGTGACTGGGCACAGTGAGAACACAAAAGCCAGGCTATCTCTGCACTACATGGAGCTCCTTTAATGGATGTGACTTTGGGCCTGACCAAGCCTTTCATTCTCAGAGCTGCATTGTCATCTCAGGGTCTTCCTACCGAATTCTTCTCTTCCCTCTTTCACAGAGGTTAGATCTTCATCATGGTCAAAAGGCTCCTCCTGCCTATGCTAGCTCCCTCCCTCTGTCCTTATGATAAATCCCTTACACCTCTGATTGGCCTTAGCATCTGTCTCCTAGAAGACCTGAACCGACAGACCCTTTCTGCCATAGGGCCCTCACTCATTTGCCCCTCACAGTAGCTTGCGCCCGATGGTTTTACAATTCTCCATCATTACTAAGTGGTGGAATAGAAATGCAGTTTCCCTGTCGACACCAGGGGGCCTGTCGGAACCCAATTCCAGGATAGCCAGAGGTGAGGAGCAGCCCTTCCCAAGTCCAGGGCTCCCACTCAACCATGTCTTCCCTCAGCCCCATTATCACTTTCCAGCCTCCATATCCTCCGCCCAAGAGGGGAAAAGGCCTCAGGGCCTTGGACTTGGGTCAGAGCCCTGAGTTGTAATCCAGTCTCTACTGCTGACTTCCCTTCTGTGGGCTTCAGTTTTCCCCATCTATACAGCTGGACTTTGGCTAGGCTAGCCTGGGTAGGGGTAGGGGGACCATGGCTATTTGGGGGGGGGGTTAAGAAATGTCTTTGCAGCTGGTGAGGGCTAAGCTACTTCCTCTGCCTGTTAAAACCACACCAGAGGAGACAGGTAGAAAGTTCTACCTGGCAGCATCTGGACAGGGGCAAGGCCTAAAGCTATGTACTGATTATGCTCAGACATCCAAATGTTGTGGGTGCTGTGCCTGGGCTTCAGAGAGTGGCCGTCAGCACCCGGAAGGACAGCTCCCTGAAGAGTCAGAGGAGTAAGCAGATAGTTGCCGTATGTTGAGGTCCGGCTGCCATAGAGGGACCCAAAGGAGTACACAGAGGCAGTATGAGTACCTGAGGGAGGCTAGACAGGTTTTCTAGAGAGAGACTTCTGTGCTGGGCTTTGAAGGTTCAGTAGGAGTTTTCCAGATAGAGAAAGGTTTTCAAGGTGAACAGAATACAGACTCAGAAGCAAAAATCTATATTATGGTGTTCTAAAACGTGTGAGAAACAGCAGAACTGGGGTGGAGATCAGGGAAGTGGAGCCCAGACCATGAAGATCCCCACCAAGGTCAAGATTCTACAGGCTTCACTGTTATACATAGGAAGTAGATGTTAGTCTTATCTCTATTTTACAGATGAACAAATTGAGTTCTCGAGAGACGGAGATGAGCTCCAACAGTAATTAAATGGGCAGTGTCAGGACCCAGTCAGGTCTGGGAACCAGAAGCCAAGTCGTTCTCTTCTTATTGGGTGGGCAATGCCAAAACTAGGCTCTCTCCCTTCTCCACCCCCCACCGCGTGGCCATCTGACTTCAGGGAGCATGGTGTCCTCATTCCCTCCCCTCCCTCCACCCCCCAGTGTCCTTGTCCTGCTGACGTCATATACACATGGAAGAGAACTCCATGGAGATTCCAGAGAGACCGGAGTGTGGGAACCAGGACAGATGCTGTAGGCACTGCCCCAGGGCTGAGAAGCCTCTGGAGCTTCTGTGCGCTGCCAAGGGGGCTCTGGAATGTGTCCGAGGCCTCTAGCTGTCTCCACTGCAGGCCATCCCCACCCCCAAGGCCTGGGAAAGCTATGAAGGCTCTGATCACCTACCCTACCGTTAGGGCCCGGGGCAGTGTCTGTGGGGCATCATGCTACCTGCACGGAGACAGCTGAGCCAGCCCAGCCATGGATGGTGTACAACCCTCATGAACTCTGCAGCCGAGGGACGGAGAAGGGAACCAAACCAATACTGTCCACTGCCTTCGCTGGCAAAGGAGCTCAGGAGTGTCTGTGTGTGTGTGTGTGTGTGTGTGCGCACGCGTTAGACAGACACAGACAGATGGCCCCACTGCTACTCCCACCCCCGCAGGCCCCAGAGGTGGTTCTGCACCTCCTGTTCCACACATGTGGCTCTCAACAGCTGCACATTCCGTCAGTGACCAGCTGTGGCAGCAGCTGGGGAGGTGGGGAGTGAGCGCTGATGGGTCCCAAGGGAGAAGGGGAGGAGGGCAAAGGGAGGACAGGAAGGGCCTGGGAGAACAGGGGTCAAGGAGGGGCTGAGGCAAGGAGGCTCAGATTGTTCTCAGGATTAAACAGCAAGCAAGAAAGTGGTGATGGGGATGCTTGACATCTGGGCAGAAGGCCCTGTAGTTGTGGGCCTTGGCACAGAGAGCCTGGCTGGGGTGGGTAGTAAGTGGAGAGGGTGGGGGAATATTCCAGGCAGGCCCAGAACACGCTGGCTTGGTCTCAGCACATAAGTGGATGAACATAAGAGTACGAGAAAGAGTAAAGGTCCGCATTGGAAATATAAATTTGGGAGTCATTGGCTTATAGGAGATAAAGTCATGGGAGTAAATGAGCCTCCTAAGGAGAAAATGCCTGGAGATGGGCTTAGCCAAGTGCTGACATTACCAAGCTCTCATTTAAACACCAGGCACTATTCTATACATCTTACCTCATTTAATCCTCACAATGAGCCTATAGAGCAAGTGGCTTTGTTATTATCTCATTTTACAGATGAGAAAACTAAGGCACAGAAACTTTTTTTTTTGTCCTGATTCGCCTCCTGCCTCACTGTGAGGCTCTAAGGATGCTTCTGCCCCCCTCTGGATCTGTGCCCCCAGACACAAAGGGAGGGACGAGGGCCCGCAAAAGGAAAACCGAGTGGTGTCCAGGTATTCCAGCCCTCCCTGCCTCAGCACCTCTGCCCAGGAGGTACCGGGATCCTGCCTGCTGTGACTCTGCTGTTTTCCCAGGAGCCAGGCGCCACCTCCTCCATGGGGAAGGAAGAGGCTTTCAGCGCCCCCCTCCCCAGCCCCCCTTCTTATCACTAGTTACTCAGCCGATCTTTATCAAACATTTACTATGTGCCAGACACTGCTAGGCACAAAGGAAATGACGATAAGCAAACGCAACATGGTTCCTGCCTTTATATGTCAAAAACAGACATAAACGATTGCATACTAATAACTACAAACTACTGCCCAGAGCACCTCTGTGCCAACCATCTTCTCTTCTGGGACCGCCCCAGGTACCTCCACCACCCAGCAGAGGTCTCTGTTTCAGCATATAGCCCACGTGTAATCCAAAATTTGGAGTCCAGGCCATATCAGTTCAGTAATCTGAATACCAGCCCTGGGAGAAGACAGGACTGACCTAATGTGGGAGTCAGGGACTGAGAAAATTCACTGGAGCTGAAAACTGCCCTTGAAAACTCTTTCTGCTCTCTCAGCTCCCGATCAGGGCGGGTGGGAAAAGTGGGGCAGGTAAAGGACGCCTCTCTGCCTCCCTCCCTTTGGACTGAGGCTGGCTGCTACTCCCAGGTTCCTCAGGGCTTCCCTCTGCTTACTCCTAAGCTCCTCTCAGCGAGCAAATCCCCCCTGAGGCCCTGCCGGGCCTCTGGAGCTCCCTGTGTGCCCTTTCACACTGACCCACCCCTTCTCCAAACCTGCTTTTCCCTCCTCCCCCAGACACTTCCCGACCCATGGATCTGCCCCCTGTTTCTGCCTCTTCCACTCATGTCAAGGCCGCTGTGACCTTGTAATTGTACAGCTTCCTCTTGGAGTCTCTGGACTGATGACCAATCCCTTGTTCTGGGCCCTCTCTGGCCTTGGCCTCTTGTGCTCCATTCTTGCCCAAGTTTCCTCCTTCTCACAGTTTCTCTGGCTGTTCCCCAGGCTTCTATGCTGGGTTCTCCTCCTGTCTTGTTCTGTAATAGCTCCTTGAGATAGCTCATGTACCCCATGGCCCCAAATCTCTGCTCTTGCTTACTCATTGGCATTTTATTCTAAATGTGAGGGGAAGTCTATGGGTGGTTCTAAGCAGGAAGTGACATGATCTGACTGATATTTTAAAGGACCATGACCAACTACTTGAAACACTCTTCTGCCTCCTGAAACATCCCTTCTTGCTCTCTTCCACCTCCCTGGCTGTTCCTTCCCAGTCTCTTCTGACAGTTCTCTCTTTTCTGTTTATGTCTAAATCTTGGAGTTTCTCTAAACGAGTGATTTCTCCCCCAGGATATGTTTGGTATTATCTAGAGGCATTCTTAATTGTCACAACTTAGGCAGGTACCACTGGCATTTAGTGGGTAGAGGCCAGGGATGCTGCTAAACATTCTATAATGCACAAAACAGCTCCACGTGATAAAGAATTTTTCAGCCCAAAATGTCAATAATGCTGAGGTTAAGAAACCCTGAACTAGATTAGCACTGTCTAATTGAAATAGAACGGGAGCTGCACACACAATTAAATTTTTTCTAGTACTCACATTAAAAGTACTAAAAATAAAACCAGTAAATTTTAATAATACATTTTATTTAATCCAAGATGTATGAAATATTATTTCAACAGATAATCAATATAAACATATCAGTGCTTTTACTTTATATATATATTTAAAATTCTCATTTAAAATTATTACACACACCAATTTAGACCAGCCACACTTCAGGAGCTTAGTAGCTGCAAGTGTCTTGAGGCTATTGTATTGATGGCATAGCTTTAGGCTCAGTACTAGATAGTTTAGCTTAATGGTATTTGTTTTTTGTGAGTTAAAAACGAATAGCAGATTTTTAAAATTGTGCTAAGTGTATATAACATGAAAACTATATTTCAACCATATTTTTGTGTACAATTCACTACTAGTAAGTATATTCTCAGTGCATGCAATCATTACTACTATCCATCTTCCCCAACTGAAATTCTGTACCCAGGAGACAATAACTTCCCATTTGCCCCTCCACCTTTCAATGTAAGAACATCCAAACCTGTAGAGAATTTTTACAAGAGTTTATTGGAGCCAAATTGACGACAATTGCTGAAAAGCAACATCTCAAATGCTTCAGTATAGCTTAATGTTTAAGAGCTATTCTAGATAAGGTAATAAAGCCTAATGGTTTGGCTTTGGAACCAAATTGCCTTGTTGAATTCCAGCCCTTTCATTTACTACCTGCCCATCTTAACTAGAGTCATTCCACTTCTCTGTACCTCTGTTCCTCTTTTTTAAAGTGGGAAAGATAATAATATTACTACTTTATAGAGTTGTCAAGAATTAAAGGTGTTAATACTTACAAAAGAGTTTCGGGTGTTATAATGCTT